>NC_071394.1:95538372-96754574 GCF_022682495.2 Desmodus rotundus
GATTTCCAGCTTCTCTTGAAAAACTGAAAATATCTGGCAACACCAGACCCACATTCCCACATTCTTGCTTGGCAGCAATGGCTGTAGCAGAGAAGCGGCTGTTGCCCTCAGATGAGGCCACATAGTCCTCACCCAGTCCTTCCGCTTATTTACTTTACCTGTCCAACCCAGGTAGATATTTGAATTCATTACCCCACTGTACTGCTTGAATGAATACGTTTTTAGATTACTTTAAATTCTAATATACTATTTGCTTTCCAATTTCTCATCCTATCAGGACTAAGTATAATCCAGAGAAGGCAAATACCTGGAATGTGCCAACTCCTACCTCTAGTTCTGTTGTGCTTAGAGCAGACATCGCTAATTGATTATAGAACTCTTTCCTTTTGAGTCTAGTCTTGGCCTCAGAGCCCTTCTCAGCACTGCTCCGGCACCCATTGCCTTTTGGTTGGAATTGGCGTATGTGCTTTAAGCCACAGGTGGCAAACACAAGGCCCGTGGGCTGAATCCAGCCCTCCACTTCGTTTTATCTGGCCTGGCACCTCATTTCTACCCGGCTGCAGGGCCGAGCTCTCAGTTAACTGTTAAGGAGTAGTTACATTTATACAGTCCTAAAATTACATTTGACCCATTGAAAGCAACTACGAGGCTGATGTGGCCCCCAATGAAAATGAGTTTGACACCCCTGCTTTAAGCTATTCATCAGCCATGTGGTTAGGTTGTCCCTAGAAGTGGCCTATCATCCTGAAGGCTGAAGCATCATAAGATTGGGTGGTATGTCGGTCACCATCAGAAGGAACAACAGACATGAGGCCTAGAAAGTTCTATGAACCAGTTTCTAGCCATGCATAGCTTTGCCTTGCTCTCTTGCCTGTTGCATGTTATGGAGGTTTCACTGTCTTTCTTTAGGGCACTGATTCTTAACCTTTCTTTGGCCAGGGACCTCATACATAAGCTTATCAAACTAAAATTGAAGGACATATTCTTGGAGGCCTGTGAGCCCTCCATGATAATTTAATTGTGTACATTTATATTGAGGATATTCTAAAAATATGCACATGTTCTGGATCATTTGTACAACCACCTTGTAACTGAGGACAGTCAGATTTTAGTGCCTGACTTTGTGTGTGTTTACAATTGAAGATGTATGCTTGGTAAATAGGATGATGGCAGTCAAGGGAAAAAGAGCAGAGAGATTTAATTCATAAATTGTACATTAGTACTAAATGAAGTTCCAGTAGGAATAAAGGTTTTGCGAAAGTGTGAACAGAGAAAATTGGTGTGATAGAGTCTCAAATAGTGCATTAAAGAATAGGCAAGTTGAACCCAATAGACTCCGCCTCCTACCTGTCAGTATATTTTTCTGTTGAATCCACTAATATGGCATTATCTTTATGCTATCGATTTATGCTATCCGTTTGAATTGCATTGTGTCTGGAGTTTAGTTGGTATTTAATTGGTAAATTTAATTCTGGTTTATAGTTGTATGAATACTATATTACAAAGAATTTATGACTCATTGTTTATTTGTACATGATTAATGACCATCTTAATAAAAATACCTTGTCAAACTTGGGTGTCTGAGAAATTTTTTACTCTAGGAAAAAAAACTAGGAAAAGAAACATAATTTTAGAGAACCTGATAAAAGCCAAGGGCTCCTCTCTCCAGAAAAAGGCACAGGGCACATCTGCACCTTTTACCTATACTATCAAGTTTCCAGACTCCTCTCAGGACTCCCTGTGGGCTCCACAGATCACCTCTGTTCAGAATATGATTAACACTTGCCAAGTGGAGTGGGAAGCAGGCAGACAACTGGGGGAATTTTCCCCAGCAGACTGCAAACCTTTTCTTCCTCTGGTTTGCACTCTCCTTCTTCTAAAGGTGTGTGAACACTGGAGATATGTGAAACAACACATATAGGAGGTGCTTTCTGCCCCTGGAGATTGCAGATGTAGTTTGGAGGGTTTGTGTATGTGTGAGAAGTGCTATAGTGAAGCTGAACACTGGCTCTATGGCAGCCACTGTGTAGGGCGCAGGGGCTCTGGAGTGAGTGGGTGAAGGAGGCCCTGCCCTCGGGGAGCTTAGTTTGTCGTGGCCAAGGTGGCTTTGTCAACAGAGGGGGGTGCTATAAAGAGGCACAGGCCTCATGGTGGCAGACAGAACTGGACAATGACCATGGAAAAGGAGATGGAACCTTGGCTGGGGGTGATTCTGCTTTCTGCCTCTAACTGGCTGGTAACTTGTAGAGGAGGGAGAGGGTATGGGTGGAGGTCCCTTGAAAACTTGTGATCCTTACATTACTCCTGTTCAAAATAAAGGGAAATGGAAAAAGTGGTACCTTGGAGGGCCTTTAAATTCTTTCTTAGAATTCAGTTTAGGGAGATAAGGGAGGAGGGGTATATTGGTTGATTTGGGCCTTAAAGGATGATTTGGATGTTTTTACTTAAGCTTCAAATCTCCCTTGGTCATCAAATTTCCTGAAAGGAGAAGAGACATTCAGTAATTTCTTTCTTAGATTGATTGATTGAGGGAGGGAATTATCAAAAAAAAAAAAAAAAAAAGCTAGAGATTCTTTGCACACACCAATCATTTCATCCAATCATCACATATTTATGCCATCCACATTACTGCTGGGGCCACCGAGCAGGACAAGTAAATGTACGGGCAGGCTTTTGACAGGGAAGTGGAAAAAAGGAAAGGAGATTTGAGAATGAAGCAGGAAGAAAGAGTTTGATAGGGCACACTGAGTGAGAATGAGATAGAAAAGGTACCCTGCCCCCAAAACTTTTCCTTCAGTTTCAATGAGACCAAGCCTCTCGAACTGTAAGTTATTGATTTTACCCCTGTGTTCTTTGAGGCATGTTTACTTGGAACGGTGGAATGGTGAGGTGAAACTGCCTGGTTGCTCCATCAGCTTTGAATGTTGCCCAAGATCTGGCCCTTGCAGAAGTTAATCTTACATTTCTTGTCTTGTTTCCACTGTAGAGAATTGTGTGGAGTTCCAGAAACTGAACGTGAGCAACCACAGCCATGTGTCTCTGCAGAACGCCACCTCTCCTGTCATGGAGTTCTGGGAGTAAGTGGAATATGGCTTATCTCCCTTGGCCTGTGGGGGCTCCATCCTGGTTCTGCTCAGTTAATATTGCCCTTTCCCATGGAAAAAGCCTAACCCTTCTTCCAGTCTTGCACTTTCTGGCTTCCATGGGCATTTGACAGCATTGGAAGCCAGAGGGGAGCTCTTTAGAGGTTTCCCAAAGGGACAGCTGAGAGTAATGCTTTCTTGTTTTTTGATGACACGTCAGCATACCTAATGCTTATTAGAGCAAGAGGTGCTTGGTAAAATGATGGACAGTTTAAAATACTCATTTTTAACAAAAGAAAAGATGTTTGCAAAAAGCTAAGTCAAGAGCATAGTTAGCCTGGAAAGCAGAAATCTCTGGGCGAACAGGTTAGCTTTCTTTCAGTAGCTGACATAGATGAACTTTAATAGATAAGAGGTTATCAAGAGGCAGGTTTCAAGTGTGCTTAAGGGAAAGCATTGTCTCACAGCATTGTCTGTAAGTACTTCTGAAGGTTGTGAGCACTCATCTCCAGACGTGTTGACCAGTGTAAGGCTGCTGCTGATCATTGTTGGGGAGGTGTCTGAATCCATGGACATTAGAGGCAGTAATTGTATATATAGGTCACAGGTGGCAAACACAAGGCCTGCAGGCCGAATCTGGCCCTCTACCTTGTTTTATCTGGACCAGCACCTTGTTTCTACCCAGCAGCAACGCCGAACTCCTTGCCCCTAGTTAAGGAGTAGTTACGTTTATACAATCCTAAAATTACATTCGGCCCTTTGAAGGCAACCACAAGGCTGATATGGCCCCCGGTGAAAATGAGTTTGACACCCTTGGAGGTGGATATTTTCCAGGAGATGCCCATTTTTCACCAGCATTCCAAAGGGGTATATGACCTGGAAATTACAGGGCTGTCACATGTTACTTGTTCGCTGTACAACCCTAGCGGGATGTCATTAACACTGTGAAATGTGTGCTCCAGAATTGTGCAGTGTCACCCTGCATAACTGTGCGTGATCGACCTGACTTAGGAGTGTCTGTAGTAATGGTAGACGGATGCCTTTCCCAAGTACTGAAGAGGTTTCCTTTGTGGGTCATAGGCTGGCTAAATGTATTCTGAGGCTTTTTCATGTGAAAAAAGTTTGGTTCATTGAAGACCCTCCCCTCCCCTAATGCTGATTAATAGTAGCATAGAGGGGCAGTGGTTTTATTAGTGATTTTTATTTTTCTTGCCTTTCTAAAAGTCATTATGCTGAATTTATATTTATCATCCTTTTGTGTATGCTATATGTATAGATAAATCCCAAATAATACCGAGGTCTTTCTTGCATGTTTTAAAGTTTTACATTAATGGTACCCATTACTTATATTTTTACAATGTTGTTTCTTTGCTCAGTATTGATTTTAAGATATATCTCTATTGATACATGTAGCTTTGGTTCCATCATTTTTTTGGTTCCTGTTATATAGTATTTTAATGTATAAACAGACTACATTGTGTCCAGCCAGCTCCTCTGGATGTCTCATTTCCCACTGTTACTAAACACACTGAGTGAATGTCTTGTCTGAGCTTCTTTGTGTGCATGTGTGAACATTTCTAAGCCATATACCTAAGAGTGGAATTGCTGGGTGGTAGGGTGCATGCATTATCATTTTTTGCAGATAATGTCAAATTGCTTTTCAAAAAGACTACTCTAATTTTTTCTCCAAACAACAGTGTATGAGAATTTCTACTGGTCTACACACTAGATAGTACTTGGTCTGGTCAGAGTTAAGTTTTTCAGTGTAATGGGTATGAAATGATATCCCATTATTTTAAATATGCATTCTTCTATTTACTTGGCAGGTTGAGCATCTATTCACATTTTTTATTCCCTATTTGAGTGTCCTCATCTGTAAACTTCCTACTCATATCCTTTTCTCTTTGGATAGCTTATCTTTTCTTATAGCTAGGAAATCTTGATGTTGGGTTGGCCAAAAAGTTCGTTCGGTTTTTTCCCATAAGATGGTTCTAGTAGCACTAGACTTAATTGTCTTTAACTTCATTTGAAACAATTTTGTTAGGTTGCATTGTGACAGCTGTCATATCAGCATGCAGTTTTTTCAAAAATTACCAAAGTTGGTGAATTTTTATGTAGCCATTTTAATATTGAAGATGGAAGAAAATATATAACATTTTTGGCATATCATGCTTTATTATTTAAAAAAAGGTAAAAATGCAACTGAAACACACACAAAAATTGTGCAGTGTATGGAGAAGGTGCTGTGACTGGTTGAACATGTCAAAAATGGTTTGTAAAGTTTCCTGCTAGAGATGTCTTGCTGGATAATGCTCCATGGTCAGGTAGATGAGTTCAAGTTCATAGCAGTCAAATCAAGACATTAATTGAGAACAATCAACGTTATACCACATGCGAGATAGCTGACATAGTCAAAATATCCAAATCGATAGTTATTGGTGAAAATTTTAAAAAGTGTGTTCTTTATTTCACGAAAAAAATAATACGGGCATTTTGGCCAACATAATACATTCTAGATATTAGTATCTATGCTGCAAATATCTTTTCATAGTGTGTGGCTTTTCTTATTTATTTATGGCATACAGGAGTTTTAATTTTATTGAAGTCAAATTTGTCAATCTTTTTGGTTTGTACAGTTGGTGTCATACTTGAGGCCTATGTCTTTACCCCAAAGTTGTAAAAAATGTTCTGTATTTCCTTCTAAGAGATTTATAGTTTTCTTTTTTCACATTTATGAATAATATCTACCAGGAATTTTATTTTTGCATATGATATGAGGTAGGAATCCAGTTTTTTAAATATAAACAACCAATTTCTCCAGCAGTATTTACTGAATTGTTCATCCTTTCTGTACTGATTGGTAGTGCCATTTTTCATATATTGTTTTCCTAAAAGCACAGGTCTGTTTTGGGATTCTCTATTCTGTTCTATTGGTCTCTTTTGCTAATTGTGTGTTGATATTATACCTATAGTTTTATTGTAATCCTTGAGCTGGTAAGGCATGTCCCTCACTTTGTTCTTTTCCAAAATTATTTTAATCTTCCAAATAAATTTTAGAATCAGCTCATCAAATTTAAAAAAAAACAATAAAGAACAAAACAACTCTGTGGGAATTTCAGTTGCAAGTGTATTGAATTTACAGGTTAATTTGGGGAAAACTGATATCTTTATTCTTGAGCTTCTGTGCATAGACATGGTTTAGCTCTACACTTATTTAGGTCTTTTTAAATGCCCAGTGGAGTAGTGATATTTAAATGTGGTCTGCATAGTAGCAGCCTTAGAATCACTTGGTTAGAAATGCAGATTCTCCAGCCCTTCCCAGACCTAATGAGTCATAGTCTCAAATAGAGGATCCATGTAATATTGTGATAGAGAGGAGACCGCTGTGGGGGAGAGGGTGGGCCTGTGTGGCCTTTTTAAACCCCATCAGGCTACGGTTTCTCAGAGGACTGCCACATAGACTTCTTTTGGACCTGCATATTGAGGATCTATAAAACATGGTCCCTGTGCCCCCTTAGAGAGCCCCTCCTGAAATCCCAAACTGGAAAAGGTCTCTGTAATTTACTGTTGTTTTGTACCATTCATTTCCTTTGTAACATATATGAAAAACCTCAGTCAAGTAGTTATTTATGCTTTGTGCTAGTTTATTGTCTGAATTCCCCACAGGCAGTGATGAAGCAGCACCTTTTATGGCTTCATTTACCACTGGTGGTCTATGGGAGGCCCCCAATGAATGATTACAGAGTGGATAGATGCATGAGAGGAAGACAGGCAGGCAATATTTTCATGAAAATACTACATAAGAAGAGTCAAAGTGGGCTCTGGTAAGAACTCATCTTGTCACTCAGCTCTCCAGTGACAGCACTGATTAGTTCCAGGGTCCCTTTACAATAGCTATATTATACCTTTTTGCCTGTGACTTTGGTCATTCAAGATGAAAGCCCATGGGAGAATGAACCCGTGGTTCTAGTTTTGTATTTATATTGTATCTGTGTCATCTATGCAGTGCTGAATTCTACATCCAAAAAGTACTCCAATGCTGATGTGACACTCAGATGCTTTCGTCTGACAGCCCTAATTCATCTTTTCCCCAGAGAAGAGCTTGGAACGTAGAGAGTCTGGGAGATGTGCACAGCATCCTATGAAAAACTATTTGGGGCCATGTAAATTTGAGAAGAGTGAAAGCTAGGCCTTTCAGTAAGAGCGTCTGTTATCTTTGATTAATCCAAATTCCCATATGTATTTTCCAATGAAATCATTTGGAATCTTTCCCCTTCCCCACCCTGAATGCTGGCATTATACTAAACACGGTCTGACAAATACTTTGCTAAGAGGAAGTTCTTCCTTAAATTCAGGTGACAGTTGACTTCTGGAGCTTTGGAAAGAACAGGCCTTATTTCTTTCCTATGTGACAGCCCTTCAAGTATTGGACCAGATTTCCTCAAAACGTTTCTCCTCCTGTTCTCTTTACTGTTTCCATGTGTGGCTGGCTCACAGACACCCCACCTCTGTTCACGTATCCAGTGGGCTCCTTTTGTCCTTTTTTCACTTCCTGTAACTGTGGGACCTCATTCAGGGCCACACTGCTTGGTCAGAGTAGACTACATTGGCTGTCTGCATGCTCATTCATTTGGCAAATGTCTGGGCTCCTGGGGCACATAGGAAGGACACTGCACATTTTTGGAGGAGGCAGAAGTATAAGATGAGATTCTAGCCCTCTAGCACAGATTACCATAAAATCCTTTACAAGGTGCTGCTTCCCTGCCGATGGCCAGCCATGGCTTCACCTAGATCTTAGGCACCTGGCCCCTCCCACTCCCCATCTTGAAGGTCCATTTTCCTTTTCAGGGTATAATTAAAATTACTGGTTTAGCCAGTGAGTCAGTCCTGGATTCTGGCCTGGGCAGGAGGCCTATTGGAGTAGAGGTGGCCTGTCTTCCTAATTTCAGATTTCAAAATTAGGCTGACTTATTTCCCTTAGTATCTCATTATGCATCTGGTATCCGTGCATTTATCTAAATGTTTGCAGTTCTAAATTTTGAGCCTGTGTGTTCTGGTGGGACTGAGTACTATTATGTGCGTTGCCAGCATTGTAGCATCAGATGGGCTTTGGTCTGTTTTCACTTCCCTTTCTCAGGCCCTTGAATCCCTTTAGTCAAGGGTTTTGTGAGCAAGTTCACTTTCACTATGTATACAGTTGAAATCGCTTTTACATGGTGTCCATTCAACAAATTTTATTGAGCACAAATTGTGTGCTTGGCCTGAATTAAGCTCCATGTCTTTGTTCAAAATGTTTATGTACACTGGAAGAGTTTTTGAAAATTTGTTTATTTCTAAATCACACAGCCACTTGAGTTGATTTTTTTTTTTTTTTTTGGACATGAAACTGGAGAGGCAGAGGAGCAGGAGTGAAACCCTGCTGGTCCCTGCCTTTCTCTAAGACTCCCCTTCCCCTGCCCACATTCTTCCTCTATGCTGGCCTTCCTTCTGTCCTTTGTCTATACTGGGCTTGTCCCAGCCTCAGTCTCAGGCTTTTGTTGTTCCCTTTGTTTAGAAGATTCCTCACAAGGTGTTTGTGTGTCTGGTTCCTTATCATTGAGCCTTAATTCAAATGGCATTTGGGAAGTCCTCCCTGACGTTCAGCTGAATCAGCACCCATCCCTTTCCACCCACATCACTGTTTTATTGTCTTCATAGTACTTAGCTGAAATCCCCATGTCTTCATTTACCTATTTTCATTCTCCCTCCATGAGAGTATAAGCCCCATGCCACCAAGGACTATTCTGTTTTATTCACTATTATCTTGCCAGCACATTCTAGGTGCTCAATAAATAGTAGTTGAAATGGATGAGTGGAAAAGTGAATAAATGAATGAATGTTTCTTAACCCCTTGGCATTTAAGTTTTCTTGACTATAGATTGGAAATGATGACAGCATCTACCTGCAAGGTTGAGATGAGGATTAGAGAAGTCCTCACTGGTACCAAGCCCAGCACAGCTTAAGCCTTTTGGGAAGGTTTAAAGGCAGAAAGAGAATGTTCATGATTGATGCTACCATTTGTGGGATGGGGATTAACCTTGTTCCCTACCTTGCCAACCTCTTTGGATTGCTGTGAGGATGAAAGGAGAAAGTGTGTATTAAGAACTTTAATGGGTTGTAAGTGGGGTACCCAAGTACGGAGGCTCAGTGCCTTGTTCAGCCCCTTCCTCTGCCAGGGCAGATTCATGGCTGAGTCTTATATAGAGTTGGCCCGTGTGCCAACCACAGGGTCAGAAGTTGTCCCCCAGACCCTTTCCCTAAGCCAAGACCCATCACTGTGTGCCACTGTCTACTTCTGCCAGTTTGGATTGCCCCACCCCCAATATATCACCTCATTCATAGCCACAGCGTGACTTCAGCCAACAAGTTCTGGAGCTCAGTGTAAATCATGCTTCCTCCCCTCACCCAGTGCATAACCCTGGGCAGCTTAGATAGCCTCCCTGAGCCTCTGTCAGATCCTCTGAAAATGTGATGGTCATAGGACCTAACTCTCAGGGGTGCCAAGAGCATCAGATGAGGCCCATATGCCTTGCATGTGGTACATTTTTAGTATATGGTAGCTAAGCTTACAAGGAAAACTTTATTCAGGTCTCTGAGAGTCTACATGAGTACTTTTCAACATTCTTAGAGAAGGCCCAACCATATCTGTTTGCCTGTTATGGTGGACCTAGAGAACTTTCTTAGTGTATTTTCTTCCCTTGAATGTTCTTTCAACATTTTTTTGAGCACTTAGTGCATTCTGGGCACCTTATCAGTAGCCAGAAAGATGAGGGGTATGCTTTCTGTTCCTGAAGTAGCACACAGCCTGGTGGGGAAAACTGTATGTAAAAAAATTAAAATAAATAAAATAAATAAAGCTTTAGAAATATAAGGCAACATTATTTGTATGATGCTTGCACGGAACCAAGATGAGGAAGCCCAGATGTCTGGGCTTTGATGAAGGCTTCATGGAGTTGACAATGTTTAGCTGGGTTTTACAGGATGAATAGAAGTTTATGTGATCAATGGTGGGGTGAATGAAAGGCATGCTAGGTAGAGAAAATAGCATAGGCCAGAGCTCAGAAGAACTAAAGTTGTTTGTTGAGGTTTACCTGCAGTGCTACTGCCTCTGGAGCCTGAGGAATGGTGGAGGACTTTGCTGAGGAGGGAGACAGGAGCCAGAGTTTCTGATCAGTCACAAGCCTTTATTGAGCACCTACTATATGTCAAGCATCATTGTAGGTTCTGGGATATAATGTGAATAAAACAAAGACTCGCCCTGGTAAAGCTGACAGCACAGACAAACCAAATAAGCAGAAAGCATTCGGTTGACTTGGGATTAGTCTCCTGAAGAAAAAGCAAAAATGGAGTAGTAAGTGTCACAGAGTCAGGGAGGACCTCTCTGAGGAGGTGGCATTTGAGCAGAGACCTAAGAGAAGTAAGGGATCCAGCCATGCAGATATCAGTGACAAGCTCTGAGGCTGAGAGAGCAGGAAGGGCAATGACCCTGAGGTGGGAGGATGTTTGGGGACTAGCAGGCGGCCAGTGAGCCTGGAGCCAGGCATGAAGGACCTTAGTATTTTTTAAAGGGCTTGAAATGATCCTGTGGGATGCCTTCAGAGGCTATAGCATCTGTGGAGTAATATGATTACGTCTGGGCATAAGGCATCCCCAGGATGTCAGAGGGGCAGGGGCAGGGTTAGTGGGGTACTAGCTTCATCCAGGTATCTGAAGCTGAGATGTCTGCCTGGAGAGAAGGGAGATTGGGTGGGAAGTGGTACCCTTACCTCTTGGGGAAGATGGGCAGAATCAATCTTGCAAGGACAATGGTAATTCTGCCTGGCCATGCTATGCACCAAGGTGAGAAAAGAACTGTCCCTCTGATCTCTTAATGCCTTTGCAGCTACCCACTTGCACTAAGATATCTCTATCTGCACACTTCCTCGGTGAGCTTTTCCTGAGAAGGGACAACGGGAGGCTCCGTCTGAATGTGCAAACTCTCATGGCTTTTAGATAGCAGCAGATGTCATCTTAGCAATAACCCTCAGTACTTGGGCTGCACATATGCTTTGCCCCCCAACGTCTACTTCTGAAACTGTTCTACAGGCATGACCACAATAGTTATGAACAGCTTGTTGATGGTAACACTGTTTGTGATCATTAAGAAAAAAAAACACAAGTAATAAGTTCTTAAATATGATGCTGATTAGATAAATTATGGTATATTCCTGCAACAACTGCTAAAAAGGAATGAGGCAGAAAAGTGTTGATATAGAAAATATCTCTAAGATAAAATTAAGTGAAAAAGGCAAGATACAGAATGTTGACTATAATACCTGGTATATAAAAATACATGTATATGCCTTATTCCCATAGAATGTTTCTGGAGGGATACATAAGAAACGATTAACCTTGGTGATCACCTGAGAATGGGATGTGGGGGAAGAAAGAGTTTTACTTTTTGCTTTATACTTTTTTGTACTATTTGAATTTTTAAAGATTAAAAACCAGGAACATGATTATTTGATACTAACAAAAAGTAGGAACCATGGGGTCCTTGAATAAGTTGTCATTGATTATAATGATCCTCCTGTGTGAGTGACAAATACCATTTACAGCTCTGGTTTCACCTTAATAATCATTATTTATTTTACAAATTATTTTTGTTAACATTAATTTATTTAGTTTTTTAATCAGCCTTTTGAGATAAAAGAGGAAAAAATCTCCATTTTCCCATTATTCGAACATAATTTTGGAGAAGCGAGGGATTGCACCCCATATACTCAGAACACAAAGCCAGCCTCATTGGCTCCCACTGCCCCTCGGGCAGCCACAGTTTCCCCAGAAGGGCCTCTTCTTCGCGGCTGCCTCTCCTTGCATGTGTTGCCCCAATGGACAGAGGAGCTCACCTCTCAGAGAGAGGCTTCTTCTTGCTTAATCCTCCCCACCGAGGAAGCACTGGGCCCTGACTAGAGGAGAACAGAGAGGAGGTCCAGTTGAGGACGTAGATGGTTCTGCCACAACACAGATTCATTTCGAGGGAACAGGGCTTGGCAGCCCCTTACAGCTCTCAGGAGGTGCACCAAAGCAAATCCGAATCGGCACTTTGTTGCCTGAGCAGGGTGTTGCGTCATTTTTGTTTTATTTAATATTTAACTGATTGCAAAAATTGTGAATGTTGTAAGCAGTTAAAACACAACAAATATATAAATGTGATATATTTGTGTTTCAGATTGTACAATGGTCCCCCCTTATCTGCGGTTTTGCTTTCCATGGTTTCAGGTACCCACAGTCAGTCATGGTCTGAAAATATTAAATGGAAAGTTCCAGAAATGACAACTTAATAAGTTTTAAATTGCATGCCGTTCTGGGTAGCATAATGAAATCTTGTGTGATCCTGTTCTGTACTGCTCAGGACATGAATCATCTCCTTTTGTCCAGTGTATCCACACTGTACTGCTCCCTGCCCACTAGTCACTTTGTAGCTGCCTTGGTTATCAGATCGATTGTCTCAGCAGTGCAGTGCTTGTATTCAGGTAATCCCTATAGTAGCCTAACACTGTGCCACGGTGCCTGCGTCACTCACCTCATCTCATCATGTAGGCATTGCGTCATCTCACACCATCATGATAAGGATGAGTATAGTACAATAAGATATTTTGGGAGAAAAATTTACATAACTTTACAGTATTGTTGTAATTATGTTTTATTATTAGTTATTGTTGTTAATCTCTTACCATGCCTGATTTATAAATTAATCTTTATCATAGATATGTATGTATAGAAAAAAACATAGTACAAATAGGATTTGGTACTATCCATGGTTTTAGGCAGCCATTAAATGTCTTAGAATGTATTCTCTGTGGATAAGGAGGGGCTATTATATATTACTTATAAATGAGTCTTAATCCATTCAGGCCACTATAACAAAATACCATTGACTAGGTGACTTAAACAGCAAACATTTATGTGTCACAGTCTGCAGGCCGGGAAGTTCAAACTCAAGGTGCTGACAGGTTCAGTGTCTGATGAGGACTCATTTCCTGGTTCACAGAAGGCTGTCTTCTCACTGTGTCCTGTAACAGAAGGGATGAGGAAACTCTCTGGGGTTCCTTTTATGAAGGTTCTAATCCCAGTCATGAAGGCTCCACCCTCATGACCTAAGCTCCTCCAAAAGGCCCCACCTCCTAACACCATCACTTGGGGGGTTAGGATTTCAACATAAGAATTTTGGAAGGACATAAGCATTCACTGTATTGCAGTATGTTTCCCAATCCCTGCCCCACCTCCTAAGAGATGAACTCTGTTAATAATTGATAGTCTTTTTCTGCCACTACTTTCCTGTATATTTAATATCATTCTTCTTATTTTCCTATGATGACATCAGATCATTTATGCCCTATCTAGGATGGGTGAATTAAATCAAGTAATGTTCTTAGAGGACCATGCTCAGGGCCAGGGTATACAGTGGGTGCTTAGTAACAAAGTGTGACTTTGTTTTCATTACTGCACCCATCAGGACATAAAAGGAACCTGAGATAAAACTCTTCTGGTTCAGTAAATCACTGCTTTGCATTATTTAGTGTAAGACATCCATATTTGTTGGGGGGTAGTGATCAAAAATGAATAATAAATCACAGCTCTTCAGCACTTAGTAATCCCAATTACTGCTACCCCTACTGTACCCATTCCACAGACAAAGAAAGTGAGTCGCAGAGAGATTTAAGTAACAAGCCCAAGACTAATGATCAGAAGCAATGGATTCTGAGGCAGGGAGAGGTTAAGTGTCTTGTTCAAAGTGCCTCTCTTGGAGAATGAGAGCCAGACCTGGGCTGAGAGCAGGCCCCTCTGATCCTTGCCTGCCTCCCTCTGCCCTTCTGCCCTTCTGCACTCCTCCTGCCTGTCTGAAATGCTATCAGCTATCTGTCTTGGGCAGAATCTGACTGGCATGTCCCTCCTCTCTGCATTGACCTAGGTTCTGGAAGGAAGAGTTTTTCAGCAGATGGGGAGGTATAATTAGTGGAGGGAGGGTGGAAAGAAAAAGCTAATGGGGAATGACTAAAGGCAGAGGGCTCCGGTGCCTAACAAAAACAAAACAACTGTTGGGTTGTGTTTTCTCTGGGTTTCAAGGGGTTCCTTTAGGAAATGACTTGAACCATGCTTTTAAAAGAATTCTGTACCTTCCAGCTGAGCCAGGTGTTGAGTGTGAGACCTGCAGACTCTGATCTGCTGGGATGACAGATGTAAACTGAAGCTGGCCTCTGGAGTGTACAACTGATGGCCCTGCAGCTGGTAGCACAGGTGTTAACGAATGACTTTATTTCAGGCTTGGGCACAGAATAACTCAGAAGAGGCCGCTACAAAATTCTAGTGCATTATCTCTATTCTAGATGATTTTTAACAAAACCATGAAAAAGTATAAAAGTATGTAAAGATTTTCTCTCTCTCACTTTCTCTCTCTCTCTCTCTCACACACACACACACACACACACACTCACTCACACTTACTTCTACTCCATGCTTTCCCTGGAAGTCCTGGATGGAAAAGAAGTACCAGACCTGGGGCACAGACTGTCCTGCTTACTAATGGGGGCCCTGCATATGATTCTGAGCTTTTGTATCCTCATGGATGAAATGTGTGTACCTCTCCCACCCTTCAAGTGCCGTCAGTATGAAGTGATGGTGGTAGGTGGGAAGTAATTGGTCAACATTAGCTCCTCTCACTCCTGCATCTCTCTCATCTCGAGCCCATCCACCCTCCCCATACCACAGCTGAGGTGGATATGGTGACATTCAGAGAGCAGAAGTCTCCTGGTGGGATACATGGGAGCTGGCAGCAGACCCCCACTCCCCACTCTAGAGTTCCTCTCCCTGGGCTTCTCCTGATGGCACATGTACCTTTCTTGCTCACTGTCCTTCTGTGGCAAACAGTGGCTCTTTGCCAGCCTTAACTCAGAACATCTCAGAGGGGCCAAGGGGAGTTTACAGTGGCATGTGAGGCAGATCTGCTGTATCATGGGAGCCTGTCAGGCTGGGAAGCCTTGGGCAGCACTTTTGGGCTGTGCTGACGGAGAGAAAGGGTCAGGCATCTGAGGGTCCTGGGACCCCAGCCATGGGGCAGTAAGGCCCTATCCTCTGTAGGGGATCCGTGTCCCACGAGTGCAAATGGACTACCTTACAAACCCGTGGTGGAGTCCCACAGGCTGTGGCAGCTTTTCTGTTTCTCAGCCTGCCCCTCTGTCCTTGCCTCCAGACCTGCAGAACTTCTGTTCACATCTCCCTACAAGGCCCAAGTTTAGAGGCTTTCCCCTGTGTTCTGATGTTCTCACAGTCCCCACATCTAGACATACTCTCTTTTCACTGCCTCCTACTTCCCAGATCTCACCCTCCCACAGAGGGCCAAAACAGGCATTGAACTTGGGGTCAGGAGACTACAGTGCCAGGTCAGGCTCTGTGACTTACTAGTTTGTGATCCAAGGCAAGGTACCTATTACTTGGAGCCTCAGTTTCCTCAGAACAATGGGAGTGAATCAAGATGACATTCACAAGAGTGCCCTTCCGAAGTGTGTATTCTGCACAGTGTTAGGGAGTATTGCTTTGGAAAGGCAGACACTTAGTGAAGGGCACTTCCTTCTTAACAGCTTTTTAATAATTCTTAGGTATAATTTACATACTGTAAACTGTATCCCTTTTTAGTGTATAAGTCAATGATTTTGAGTAAATTTGCCAAGTGTGAAACCATCACCACAATACAAGTTAGGACATTTCCCTCACCTCAATCAGATCTCTCATGCGTGTGTACAGTCAGTCTCCATTCCTACCTCCAGGCGGCCACTCATTCACTTCTCTTCTCTGTGAATTTGCCTGCTCTGGACATTGCGTATAATTGGAATCATGCAATGTGTGGTCCTTTGTCACTGTCTTCTTTCACTTAGCATGATGTTTTTAAGATTCACCCATGTTATAGCATGTATCACTAATTTATTCCTTTTTGTGGCTAAATAATATTCCATTGTATTATGTACTACATTTTGTTTGTCTATTTATCCTTCAGGTGATAGAGAGTTGGGTAGTTTCAGTTTGGAGCTATTATGAATAAACTAGGAATGAAATTGCTGAGTTTTATGTTTAACTTTTTAAGAAACTACCAAACTGTTTTCCCAATATGGCTAAACCATTTTATATTCCTACCAATAGTATATGAGAGTTCCATTCCTCCACATCCTTGAGGACATTTGTTATTGTCTGTCGTTTTGACTATAGTCATCCTAGTGAGTGTGAAGCAATATCTCATTGTAGTTTAATGGGGAATACTTCTAAGTAGATTTGGGAAATATTGGGTTACCCAAAGCTTTAGAGGTGTCTTTATTTCAGGACTTCTCAGAGACTTTAATATTCTAATGAGCATTGAGACTCTTTAAGAAGGGCCACAGTGTACAGCATTTTCTCAAATGAGGTCCCAGTGTGACCTGAGAACTCAGGGTGTCTTGAAGGATTAGTGTTCTTTGGGAAGCATTTGACTAGAGCAGGGGTCAGGAGACAACCAGTCAAATCCCATCTGCTGCCTGTTTCTGCAAATAAAGATTTATTGGAAGACTGCCACATTCATTCATTCATTTACAAATGGTCTGTGGAGGCTTTCACAATGTAAGGATACAGTTGGATAGTTGGGCCAGAGACCACAGGCCTTGCAAAGCCTAAAATATTTACTTTCTAGCCCTTTACAGAAAAAAGTTTGCTGACCCCTGACCTAGCCAGTACCTGGTGCACAGCAGATGCTCACTTAACCTTTAGATGGAAGAAGGGACTTGTCCCAAGGGACCTAGGAAACATTTGTAAGGTTTTATATTATTCGAGCTGGTGCTTGAAGGACAGACGGAATTTCGAAAGCTTGGGGGAACTGAGAAGGACATTCCTGCCAGAGAGAGCAGTGAAAATGAATTTTGGAAAGTGAAAAAGTGCGGGGTGTGTTTGGGGACTGGTAGTAACTTTTATGTGGGCAGTTGAAGAAATTGGAGCCTTAGCTCTCTACCCCTTGGGCCTACTTAGGTCCTTAGTTACATCCCTTGAATGACGTGTTCCTGTTTCATCTTCCCCAAGTTGGGGCAGCAGGCCCAGACTTGGCCTGGAAGTTGAACAGAAGTGGCTTCAGGTTCTGCCTCTGCCTTTCTGAATATATAATATAAGTAATATTACTTCCCTAAGCCACAGTTTTTCCATCTATAAAATGGAATAATAGTTGCACTCACCTTAGGAGTAAGCATGAAGGAAATGCAAACTGTTGCCATCCATGTTGTTATCTTTATACTTTCGGGTAGTAAACTCACTGGGGGTAGAACACACCTGCTTTACTCATCACTGTAGCTCTAGTCCTCAGGGTCCTCAGCATGGGGTTAACACCCTGGAATTATCTACTGAATGAATGCATGATGCAGATAGCTCAATTTCTTGCCTAGGAGGGTCCTGAGTCCTGCACTGCTTTAGGGCTTCAGCTGTGGGCTTTGCAGGAGCTGGCCCCACACATGGGGAGAGTTGGGGGCCTGCACTTCTTTCTTCCCAGGAAAGTGAGCAGAACTCTGAAGGCAGAAGGATTGTGGGGGGCAAGGGAGGTGGTTGGGGGGAGCACTGGGAAGGCACATTTGTTTTGGAGATGGGCCTTTTTTGTTTGTTTGTTGCTTTGGGAGACCAGAAAGGAAGACTGAGCAAGGCTATTTATAGCCCAGCTCCTCAGTGCCAGCTTTTAGGGCGGTCTCTGCGTCCCTGGCAGTACTTTCTCTGTGGCAGGTTAAAGAAAGGTGATGTGTTTGCCCTCTCCGTGCCAGACATTAAGATGAGGCCTCCCTCAGGCCCCGCTGGGAGCTGTTCCCACAGGGCCTCTGACAGGCTCTCTGCAGTGGCAGCGGGTGGTGGCATCTTGATGGGGGGAGGGGGCTGCACCATCTCTGCTTCTTCTGGTCAGACCACCCCTCGCTCTGGATGCTGGAGTATCTGAAAGTGAAGCTTCAGGTATGAGGCTATTTCCTTCCCTCCAAACTCAGCCCCTCTGTGTGTAGGAGAGACAGGGAAGAGGAGGTAATACTCAAGGAATAAGAGAGGGCTTGAGCCCCTTGCCTCCTGTCACTGGGATCCATTTCTGGCGAGGCATTGGGTGTTTGGGCATCAGAAGAACCTGGTTTCAAGCCCCAGTTGGACAAGTTGCTTCACCTATCTGGGCCTCAGTTTCCCCACCTGTAAAATGAGTATAATAATGCCTTCATAATGAGAACTGAATGCCATGAGAAGTGAGGGCTCTCAGGTGGCACCTGCCACTGTCCCCTCCACTTCCAGCAACTTGTTTCTTCCTCTGAGTCTCTCAATATGGACAGAGCTTGCTTTTAAACTCCCTTGTTGGTTTCCCCAACTCTTTGCCTCCAATTCCTGTAGAAATGACATTTCCACCTATGGATGATTCTTTTCCTTCCTACATCTCTGGGACTTGTACCCCCTTCTTCCTCTCTTATCCCACATTCCCTCCTGTGATTAAAACTTATCCCTTCCTCTCTTCTCTTTTCCATTGACTATCCCAGTCTCACCAACCTGAAAACAAAACAAATATAAGTAAGACAGCTCTTGTTCTCTGTGGCCCCTTTAGGTACCATCATCTCTGACCCCTTAGAGCCCAACTTCCCAAGAAAGCCGCCTTATCAGGAGCTCACCTCCAGTCTCCTCCTCACCACATAATCTGAAGTCTTCCCCACCAGGGGACCAGCAGTCCTTGCCTCACCCACCCCTCCTGGTCCCAAATCTCACAGCCCCTCTCCCTCTTACCAGGCTGCTCCACAGCACTTGGCAGATGGGCTGCTTCCCTGTCTGGAATGCCCTCCTTTTCTCCCTCTGAGTTAGGGAATGCCACCATACCTGGTTGCACCCTGCCTTTCTGCTCACCCTTCTCCACCTCCTTCAAGGCCTCTTCCCTTCTCCTCTCTGCTCTGTAGATGTCGGGGTTCCTGAGTCTCTGCGGTAGACCCTCTCCCTCCCCTTCTCCAGCATTCCCCAGGCTGCCTCATGCTCTCCTAGGACACTGATCTCTGCCCTGCAACGCTTTTCTGAGCTTTGCATCTGGAGACCCATTTGCCTTGGAGCATTGCAGCTCCTTGGGTGTCCCACAAGCACCTCAAAATCATCTTATCTAAAAGATTGATTCTTCACTTCCTCTTCAACCCCACTGGACAGTTTATCCACTAAGTACAAACCTTGGTGTCAGTCTACACCTCTCTCTTCTCTGCTACCTGCTACCACTGCTGCTCTCAAACCCACCAGTTCCCTCCAGGGCCATTCCCCTACCTTAGTCCAGACCCTCCCTATTTCTTCTCCAAATTCAGGTAGAATTCTCTGTACTAGACACCCTGCTTCACTCCACCCTAACCATACATTCCACCCACTGTGGCCAGATAGTGTTCTGAAACATGTATCTGATGGGGTCTCACCCCTGTTTAAGATTCTTCTATCACCCTTAAGATGAAGCCCCACCTCCTCAGTTAGACTCACAGTCCAGCCCTTGCTCACCACTCCAGCTATGTCCTCACCTCCATTACTTACACTGGCTTCTATGGCACTGACCTGACATGCCATGTCCTGCCCTGGCCTCACTGAGCTTTTGTTTCAGTCTGCTTGTTGTTGCCCTCAGTGGCCTTTCTGTCCCCAAATGTCCCCTTTCTTCTTTGCTAACTCTCCTTTGCTAAATACCCTTCAGGCAGGACCTACCTCCACCTCTATATCCTGATGTTGGCCAGATCCCCAGTAAGGGTCCCCTGCTTTTCTCTGCCATAACCCTCTCCACACCCTGCTCTGTTAACTCACCTGCCTTCCTCATTAGACCACAAGCTATTAAGGGACCCCTGGGCATAGCACAGTAGCTGGCACACTGAAGACACTTTAATAAGTATTTCTTATATAAATTAATAAATGCATAAAGAACATATATAGTGTACTTTTACCTAACATACAAAGAAATGGAAGGTAGCTTTGGGGCATACATTTACCTTAGCTGTAATTTGTGAAGAAGAGAGGAAGGCAATGATTTTAGTGTTATAGGAGAATCTAGAAGTTAACATTGTGACTGAAAGTGTGGGCTCTAGAGTCAGGATCCCTGGGTTCAATTTATAGCCTTAACTTGCTCGTAGTATGACTTTGGGCAAGTTATTAACCTCTCTGTACCTCAGTTTTTCTGTCTTTGAAATGATGATGGTAATGGTACCTACTTCAAGTATTGTTGAGATGGTTAGATGAGTTCATGCTTGAAAACCTATAGAAGGGAGGTATCATCACTCCTATTTTACAGATGAGGAAGCTGAGGCTCAGAGACGTGATGTCCCCTATACAAAGTTACACAGCTGAGAAGTAGCAGCACTGGAATTTGATCCCATCCCATGTCTGTATCTGCCATGGGCTGGAGAAACATAGGTGTTATACTTCCAAGCTCTGAGATTTCAGCCTTTGGATGGAAATCTTTAGAAATATTGTACTCTTATGGCCTGAAAAAGATGCTTTCTGAAGAATCTGCTTTTGTGCCTGGCTCACAGTACGTGCACGATATTACTTGAGTAAATGAATCCCTTCAAAGGGCCCCATCTAGTCTTCAACATTTCCCGCTCCCTGATCAGTATTGGGAGGTCTGGTCCTGCGTCCCTTTTTTTGCCAGGGTGTTGGCAGCAAACTCTTCCTTATTCAGACCTTTCTTCTGTCCCAGCACTTTATGGGGGTGGGTCATTAAGAAAGCGCTTTCCCAGGAAGAGCTGTGCCTTCTCCAAGTCCCCAGAGCTGAGTGCCCAGCCCCCATCCTCTCAAAGGCTGCCCTTGTGGGTTTCAAAACAACCCCACAGCCCTGCAGGCTGAGAACCCTGCCCTCAAGCCCCCTTTCTTTAGAAACCCAAGGTCCATGGCTAGTTAGAGTCAGTGCTGGTAAAACCTAAAGAAAATAGTTTGAGGATGTTTTCAAATAGTGTCTGGTGAAACAAAAGAGCAATTCATTCTGCATAGCTTTTAGTAATCTGCTTCCCATTCTGGGAATTAGATTGTTCAATTAAGCGAGAGGGAGCTGAAGCAGCCTGCATGACTCAAAAGTTTGCAGCATCCAGAATGTGGAATAGAGGGGACCTGAGCCAGCCTACTCCTGGCTAGTCTGCCCCTTCTTTCTCCCTGTCTCTGTGTCTTTTCCAGCTTTCAGTTTTCTCAGTTCAGAAAGCAACTACATCAACAAGAAGGCATGTGTGTGCATGCATCCCTGCTAGCTGAGGACCTTGTGTAAGTGTTTCTTTGAGGAAAAATTCAGAGGCTGGAGTGGAGTAGGACAGAACACACCCAGGTCCTTTCCATCTGCAGTGGCACCCTTTCCTGCTTTGGGTTGTCCCTTCTCATAATGGGCTTTCAGGGCACTTCAGGGGGTCAGTTTGTAGATGGTGGGTATATATTGTCTACAAGGCTCTTAATCTGAAGACAAGGTGGTCAGTGAGCCCCCTGAAGTTCCTGCAGAATGTTGGGAGTAGGGAGGTGCATCAGGGTATTTCTTTGGGGAGAAAGTAGCTTCTCAAGGGATTCCTGACTCCCTCTCCCAGTCTTCCCCATACCCCACCCCCCAAAAAACATAAAAGGTTGAAAACCATTTTGGTGGAGTTCGTAAGTTACTCCTTCCTTGCCAGGAATCTCCTCTTCTGTGGTGCTCAACCCTTACTGTGCTTGAGTAATCCTTGGGGAAACGTGGCAAAATGCAGCTTCCCAGGGGCCATTCCGTACAGATTAAGACTTCATTGGTTCTGGGATGGGGCGCAGGAATTTTTCTCTTTTGGCAAACATCCCACAAGGATCATGCTTTGGGCCTGCCGCTCTTTTGTAATAATAGATACTCTTTGGGTTTCATTTAATAAGACCTGTAGTTTTTAAATGAATTAAAGCCAGAGGCTGCTAAGACATAAGAAGCAAATAAAGTGATCACTGTTGTAACTATGTGGCTCTCTCCTTTCTTAAATAACTTGGACCTCTTTTGTTTCTGACTTATCTTAGTCAAGCACAGAAGCCATACCATGCATACCTTCTTATCCTCAGTACCTTAGTATTAATGTAATGCCCAACACAAGTAGTTGTTCAATAAATGCATACTTATGTGGATGTTCCTATAGGTCTGGGAGCTGGTTTCCTTTTGAGTAAATCCATGGCCGCACAGAGCCCAATTTTGTTTGGGGGCCTGCCTGATTTCTCCTGTGGGGGTTGGGCCTGGAAGGAGCCTGCAGACCAGTACTAATTGGTGTCATTGAGTAATTAATGCAGAATCAGGCCCCAAGTGGATTCCCAGGGAGACAGACACTGAGGGAGGCTTTCATGCTTGGTGGGATGGGAGCTGCTTTCTCAAAGGACGTTCCCAGAGCACTGAGGCAACTGGCGTGGTCTGGTAGGGGTGGTTTGGCAGCCGGGATGGAGTTTGTGGAGCAAGTTTGGAAGGGGTTTGTGTTGGTGCCATGGTTCTGCACAATATGGAGCGTGGCAAGTTTGACTCTAAAGGAACACAAACTCCAGAAGTGGGTTCTGGGAGCCAGACCTGTGTCAACTCTGAAGAATGGATGGGTTCTGAGGGATGGCCATAGCTGGAGACTAGCTTCAGTGTGCCTAGGGGTCCTCTCTCTCCTGTAGCCTGGGGCCTTTGGGACACCCCTACTCCTTGGCATGCTACTCAAGGCTCCTGATGAGTCCTCTGTTTACTTTTTCTGTTTTTCCCTGTGATCCCTGTGCTCTAGCATTCCCCAAGTGTTCCATGCTCATTTTTTGGCCTTTGCTTATGCTATTCCCTCGACCTAAAATACTCTTGACCCCTATATCTCCTGGCTAAATTCCATCATCTTTCACAGTATCCTCAAATATTACTTCTTCCAGGAAGCTTTCCCTGGCCCCCTGTAGCAGTCAAGATAGGTTGGTTTATGCTACAGTAACAGACACCCCCAAAGGTCTCAGTAGCTTAAAGCAACAGAGTTCATTTCTTGTTCACCCAGCACTCTGACACAGGGTGGCAGGGGGGTTCAAGTAGTCACTCAGGAACTCAGACTTCTAGAGGCTCATCTTAACATATGCTTCTATCATGACAGCAACAGTAGGGAAAAGGAGACATGGTGAACCACACCACCTGGCTCTGAAAGCTTCTATCTGAAGTGACATAGGTACCATTGGCCAGAGCAAGTCCAGTGGCCACCCTTGAGTTCAGCAGTCCAGGGTGTGTGATCTCTGCTGAGGGAGGGACCTGAGTGTTTATGGACAGTCCTGTGGTCTCCTAGTACCCTGAAGTAGGCTAGGAGTGTTTTGGTCAAGCCAAAGGCCCTGTGCTCCTCCCATCATATCGTTACTATGTTGCACCGTAAACCTCCTGCTAACTGGGCTTCCATGAAGGCAGGGGTCTGGGTCTTGCCTTGGGTTTGGCTAAGAAGATGCTGGATTAATGGTGGGTGATGAGTAAAGGAATGAGCCACCTGTCCCTGCCTCTCTGAAGCACTAGTTTTGCTCAAGGTTTGGTTGAAGTGGGCCATCTCCAGTCCCTGTGATTCATGGCCCTTTCTTCTGCAGACGCCGGGTCCTGGCTATCTCAGATGGAATTGAGCACATTGGGAATCTACGCTGGGAGCTGGCCTTGTGTCTTCTGGCAGCCTGGACCATCTGCTACTTCTGTATCTGGAAGGGGACCAAGTCCACAGGAAAGGTAAGAAGTGTATCTTCAAGCAACTAGTGCAGGCAGGGGAAAGCATGAGTTGTCCTATGCCAGTACACAGGTGACCCAGAGAGTGCCAGCGAGTTCACATTGCAAAGTTGTCAGGTAGGAGGAGCACTGAACAGGTAGTCCTCTCAGGAGTTCAGAGCTAGAATCCCACTTATTTGTCACACAGCTCAGGGCTATTCACTTCTACCTTCTGAGCCTCAGTTTGCTAATCTGTGAGATAACAAAGCCTTATCCTGTCTTCTTACTTAGTTGAGAGCCACACATGGAAAGGGGAGTGAAAGCGCTTTGAAAACTAGGAAGTGCTCAACTACTACCACACAGTTTTTTTTTTTGTAATCAAGACTTGTGCTATAGGTGTGTGCTAGTGCAGGTAGTGCTGGCTGCCTCCACTGACAGACCCCAAGTTGTCACCTGCCTGAGGTCTCTGGAGGAAAGAGCAGATACTTCCACCTTGTTACTTTGCTGTGCCATCTGCACCATGTGGACTCCAGGGTTGGTGCCTCTTCAGTGAAGAGAAATGGGAGGAGGCAGTGGCTTTTAACTGCCCTGTCCTAAAAGTCACTGTGACTCCTCCAGTTATTGCTGCTGGCCAGAACCTGAAGCATAAGCCTGACCTAATGCAAGGAAGGCTGTGAAATGTAGGGGAAGACAGGGACGTCTGCTGAGCACAGCCATCCCGTGCCACAAGAATCAGTAGAGATTATAAATGTGTAGCTCATGGCCAAGTGCAGCCCACTCATGTGCTTTATTTTTAATTTTAAAGGAAAAAAATTAGTTTTCGACATTCAGAAATTAGGAAAATTCATGTCAAAAAAAGTCATAGAATTCTTGCATTACCATGGAAAATCGTAAGATTTGGCAATACTGAGTTTGCATACCTACATGGCAGAATGTGGCTGAGCTAGCAGCAGCTACCTCCTTCCAAGGATACATGGTTGGCCACAGTCCCCACCATTCCCAATTGCCCCTGATCCTGTGGCTGAGCATCCATGCAATTAGTTTCCTCCTTTGTGCCACTCATTTTTTCTTAAGGAAAATGAAATTTTTCTTATACTTGAGTCACCCTGACGAACCGCATCACTCCTTGCCTGCTTGCTTCTGGTAAGCAGTTGCTCATAAAGTTGATTGTAAGGTAGTGTCTGGGTCAGAGGCTGGAGACAAAACCTCTGAGAAAACAGGTACTTGTCAACTCAGGGCCCTTTTACAAAAGATGGTCCTTTGAGTTCCCCCAGTGGTAGGTGGAATCAAGAGGAAAGTGCTAGAATTTTGGCCGTACGTGGCCTATGGGAGGGGAGTTAGGAGAACACAGAAGAGATATCAACAAACCCCATGCTATGGGCTATAAGGAAGCTGAGGCCTGAGTAGAACAGAGACTCATGTCTCTTCAGCCAAGATGATTTTGCTGATCTTGGCTTTGTCTGGTTTGTATCATAAAGACAATAGGATTTTTCTGGTTTTTCAAATATAAAAATCATTGCAATCTGTATCTGTTTCTTCAGACTACTTATACATTGCCTCTGTCCCCCTCTTTGCTGCCTCTTCTGGCTAAAGAGGAGGAGAATGATGGGAGGGATTAAGAACCAGGGTCTGGTATCAGGATGTACATCTTAGGTCTGTCACTCACTAGCTGTGACCTTGGGCAGATCACTTAATATCTTTTCTGCAAAACAGGGATTGATAACAGCTCACTGTATGGGGTGTTTGCTAGGAGTAAATGCAAGAATGCACGTTCAGCCCATAGCAGGGTATGTAACTAATAGTAAGTGCTGAGTAATGGAGATTTTTGAAAATCTTGTTATAAGGTAAAATTTATTCATTCAAGAAATAGTTTCCGAGTATCTACTCTGTACCTAGTATTATTCAGTGGGTATCGAAAAATGAATAAAACACAGACCCTGCCCTACTCAGCTAATAGTGAAGGTGCACTGTGAACCATAAGGAGAAGAGAAGACGTGTCATGGTTGGTATTATTATTGCTTCTTCTATGATTACACATCCTCAGGAGTTGATGCTGAGGCCAGCGGGGCTTGGCTAGGTGGTGGTATGCATGGATGTGGGGAGGGAGTCGGGGGGGAGGGTGTGAGGTTGCTTGGACAAGGTTTTGCACATGCATTGAGTGTGTTGTCCATGTGCATATGTGGACTTGGGTGCTCAGGCCCAGGACATGGGTCATGGATTAGTTTGGTTTCACTTAGCCCTCAGGAGAAAGCTCAGTCCCACAGTGGGGCCAATTGGCTGGGTCATTAAGTCTATGTGTTAGAGATTTTTTTTTTCCTCAGAGAGTTCTAGTGCAGGAACAGAGTTTCAAGGAAGGAACTTGAAGGCTACATTCTTGGAGATTTCAGAAAAGGCATATGGGGAGGAGGGACCATTTCTCCATGGCCTTCTGTTCATTCCACACTCTGCCAGGGGCTTTTCGTCTATATTAGTACATGAAATCCCATGAACTGGGGAGATACTGCTTCTGTTTTATAGGTGGAGACCCTGAGACTGAGAGGTTGAGTAGCCTGGCCAGAGTTACATGGCAACTTTGTACCTCAATACTGACCCACTTTGCCTGTCCGTGGACTCAAAATTTAGAACATTGTGGTATGTTGAGTGATGTCCTTTTACCCAGCCTCTCCAAGTCTACTTTTTCTCATTTCTAGTATAAATGGTAATGATAGCAGTAGTGATAATACAATACTTATAAGTAATAATAGGTAATAGTTATTGAGCACTTCACATGCCCATTGCATTCAAACCTTGAAACAACCCCAGGAGACAAGGACTAGCATCATCTCCATTTTACATACAAGAAAACTAAGGCTTGAAGGGTTTAAGCAACTTGCTCAGGGACCCTGAGGTAGGAAGCTAAGGGCTGAGATTAATCCCAGGCCTTGGTGATCACATAGCACATGTTCTGGATGAGTGTACCGTCATGCCTGCCATGGGGACAATGACAGTTTTCTTATAGGCTGTTTTTGAAGAGGCAGTTAATGAGATAGCTTAGTACCATAGTAGGTATTCAATGGTTGTTGGTTGCAGCTGGATCTAAATGTGCTTTTAAGGTAAGTGCTAAAGTCAGATGAGCCAGTTAAGCATTTTCCTAAAGGCTGGGTTTTGAAGGCTCTTCCCATGTTCCATACCCAAGACCAGGTTTAGCATCCAGGGTGAGATGTGGTTTGCTGGCCCTGTGAGATTCCCTAGAGACCATGTGGTCCACCCTAACCCTTATTTGATAGATGAGGGAACTGAGGCTCAGAGATGGGAGGGAGCGTGTCTGAAGCCACACAGAGAGTGTCACATGTCGGGTCAGGAACTAGAGCCTGTGGCCCAGCTCCAGTTATATACAAATGACAGGTTCTGTGAGTCAAATCTGACCGTTTGGGGAGACGAAGCGTTCCTGGATTGGCACATGGGATCTTCAAGAGAGGGTCTGATGCTTTTGTTACTCTTTCTCACCTCACCTTGTACATGAGCCATGTCTAAAGGTTGGGTTTTTGTTTGTTTTTTGTTTTGTTTTGTTTTTGGATTCTGTGCAAAAACAGCTTAAAATCAACATAGGGTCATCTGAGTCTTCCTGAGAGGGCAGAGGTCACCCTGCCTCTTGCCTGCTGGACCCTGGCCAGAGCCACTTTCATGAAACTGTTCAAGGAAGGAGAACCCTATCTTCCCACTAAGTTCCAGCCCACTTCCTGGTACTCAGATCTCAGCAGAAATATCCGAAATTTTATTAATTCGAGAAGTAGTTCCCAACCTCCTTCTTTCTCCAGGGTAAAAACTGTAACCCCAACTTCAGTTCAATTCAAAGAGCCTGTCCCCAGCTCCTAGAGGCACATGTTTCAGGCTCAGCCTTTCGGCAGGTGGTTGTCTAAGCGGGATTTGAGCTCAGGTCACAACTAAGTAGATTGATTGTGAGGCTGTGACAAGGCCACAGATGAAATCCTGGCAGTGCTCTCCAGTGGCCCTGTGGGGAGTGAATTACATCAGTATGTCCTCCAGGGACAGCCTCTGCAGGTGTCCTTCAGCTCCATCCTCTCCTGTGCCCTCCTCATGGAGTTTACACTCTTCTGATGTCATAGAAGCCGACATTCAGGATCTCCCCAGGGTCAGAGTGAGCTCTTAGAAGAAGCTGCTCTAGGCTGGAGAGTACTAACTAGGGGCCAACTTCAGTATGTAGCAAGGTGCCCTGCAGCTGTTGCTTAATAAATATTTGTAGAATGAATGAATTCCACCTGTGCCTGGGCTCCCTACAAGGTGCTGGAATACAATGGAAAGGACAGTTGATAGTCTTGTCCCCCACACAGCATGCAACCTAGTAGGGCAGACACAGACAGGCAATTACAATTCAGTGTATTTATGTCAGCATGAAACAATAAAACAGTTAGAGAATTAGATCCTAGGAAGGTGAGGATTTTAATGGCTGAAAACTAGCTCTGAAATATTAGACTTATAGCAAGTCAGAACTGGATGGCACCTTAGTGTTTAAGTCCAACCCCTATTTTACAAATAAGGAAGTGGAAGTCTAGAGGGATTGCTAAGTTTTCCCAAGGCTACCCTGCTTGGAAGGAAGAGAGCTAGGATTCAAACCTTTGTCTCTCTACCTTCCCTAAGGCTGGTCCTTATCTGTACTAATACCTCCAGCAGGAGTTCCTATAGAGGTTCGATGTGAGCACGTTGATCGTAGTTCTGAGCGCATAGTAGGTGGCTCAGAAAGCCATTTATATTCCTGCCAGGGTGCAGTGGCTTCAGTTGTAGTTCTACACAATTCTTCTTCCTCTCCTTAGACACTATTAGAAATTTCAGACATCTGGGTTAAAAAAATGCATTAAAACTTTTCTTGATTGTATATTATGTCCTGAATAAATGGAGGATTCTGAAATACTTGCTTTCTTAAGAGGAAACATCCAAGCTGTTTGTAACTTGTCATCTTCTGGATGATAAAAAGTTTCACTCTGGATAATTGAAAAACAAATAATTGAAATCAGGTAACTAGAGAGAGCATGAAGACATCTGGGATTTTTCTGTGTCCTTGAGTTTTTTGTTTTTAAAGATTTTTTTAGAACATATTTAGGTTAATAGCAAAATTGAACAGGAAGTACAGAGACTTCCCCTATGCCCCCTTCCCTGTTAGCCTCCGCTATTATCAACATCCCTCACCAGAGTGGTACATTCATTATAGCTGATGGACCTACATTGACACATCATAAATACCCAGAGTCAATAGTTTTTACATTAGGGTTCACTCTTAGTGTGGTACATTCTGTGGGTTTGGATAAATGTATAATGACATGTATCCATCATTGTAGCACCATACAGGATAGTTTCAGTGCCTAGAAATCCACTGTGCTTTGCCTATTCTTCTCCCCCTTATCCATCCTCTGGTAAATACTTATCTTTTTACTGTCTCTTACAGTTTTGCCTTTTCCAGAACGTTATATAGTTAGAATCATATAGTATGTAGCCTATTCAGATTAGTTCCCTTTACTTAGTAAAATGCATTTAAGGTTCCTCCATGTCTTTTCTTGTCTTCATAGCTTATTTCTTTTTGTCATTGAATACTATTCCATTGTCTGGATGTACCAGTTTATCCATTCACCTATTGATGGACATCTTGGAAACTTCCTAATTTTGACAATTATAAATAAAGCTGCTGTAAATATTTACACACAGGTTTTCATGTGGACATAAGTTTTCAAATTCTTTGGATAAATACCAAGGAGCATCATTGTAAGAGTATGCTTTGTTTTGTAAGAAACCACCAAACTGTCTTCTGGAGTGGCTGTTCAATTTTGTATTCGCACCAGCAGTGAATGAGAGTTCTGTTGCTCTTCATCCTTGCCAGTGTTTGGTGGTGTCAGTGTTTTTGAATTTTGGCCTTCCTAATAGGTGCCTTGTGGTATCTCACTGTTGTTTTAATTTTCATTTCCCTGATGACATATGATGTGGAGCATCTTGTACATTTGGTGAGTGTCTGTTGGCCCATTTTATAATTGGGTTGTTTGTTTTCTTATTGTTGAGTTTTAAGAGTTCTCTGAGTATTTTAGATAATAATCCTTTGTCATATGTGCCTTTTGCAAACATTTCCTTCCAGTCTGTGGCTTGTCTTCTCACTCTCGTGACATTGTCTTTTGCAGAGCAGAATTTTTTAATTTTAATGAATCCATCCTATCAACTGTTTCTTTCATGGATTATGCCATTGGCGTTACATCTAAAAAATAATCACCATACGTGAAGTCACCTAGATTTTTTCCTATGTTATCTTCTAGGAGTTTTATAGTTTTGTGTTTTACATTTAAGCCTATGACCCATTTTGAGTTAATTGTATGAAGGACTTAAGGTCTGGGTCTAGATTAATTTTTTTGTATGTGGCTGACCATTTGTTGAAAAGACTGTCTTTGCTCTGTCCTTGTTTTTTAATTCATCAAATTCATCTTGCCCATCTCTGCCATCAGCTCCTCCCCCTGATCTCATAAGCTTAAAGCCAAGTCATTATCGATAACTTCCTCCTTTACAACTCACCCAATTATTGACCAAATAAACCTACTTTTGTAATCACCTTGTAAAACATTCTGTCCTCTCCATTTTTTTTGTCTATCTAGCCACTCACCCAACCACACATTTAACAAATATTGAGCCCTCAGTACCTCCAGAGTGAAAATTTCTCTTAGAATTTCCCTTTTGTACAGATACATTCCTGACATGCAGAATGACACAAATGAAATGCTTTGTATTCTAACAATAATTACAAGTAAATTCAAGGTGTGTCCTTGTCTTTATTCTATTTTAGCATATGATAGCATGTAAAGCAATGTTTCAACTTTGTGAAATCCCTAAAACCTGCCATGCCTATTTGTTGAAGACCGAAAAAACCAATTGTAACTGTGTCCTTCTCTTTTAACTTTGCTAGGCCTTAGTCTAATCCAGGGATTGGCAAACTATGACCTGAGGGACAAATCCAGCCCGTGGCCTGTTTTGTAAATAGAATTCTGTTGCAACAGAGCCACATCCATTCCCTTACACATTGTCTGTGACTGCTTTTGTGCCACTACAGCAGCAGAGTGGAGCAGTTGGAACAGAGACTGTGGCTCACAAAACCTAAAATATTCACTGTCTGATATTCACAGAAAAAGTTTGTGGGTCTTTCTCTACATTAACCTATCATGAATTCATCTAGACTATTTGCCATTTAACAGGAAACTAACATATAAACTGCTGTCACCCAAAGCGTGGACTGTTTCAAACACTGGAAAGCTACAGTGATGGTTTGCAATGGAGAGCTTTTCTGAAGGATACTTGAAATTTCACCCCAGCCTTTCCACCCCAAAATGTGCTATTTTTTAATACCCATAGGCTTACTTGCTATGAATGTTTCTTATTCACTCATTCTTTCACTTATCCAGTAAATGTTTATTGTGTACCTACTATGTGCCAGGCACCAGGCTGGGGGCTCTTTTCAGTGGTGAGTGAACCAGACCATAGAGCTATGACCTGGTAGAGGAGATGGAGCATGAACAAGTCACAGAAATGCTGTGGATGGGAGAAGGGGTTCTATGAGAGAAAAGAAGGGCAGGGGAGCTCAGAGGGGTCAGAGAAGGCTTCCTTGAGATGGGTGCTCCATCTGTGATGGGAAGGGTGGGAAGGGATTGGCCAGGTAAGCAGCACGCATGAAGTTCTCAAATGGGAAGGACTTGGTAAATTTGAGAGGTGAAGCTTGTTGGACCAGGTGGACCTGATGGTGGCATGCAATGAGGCAGGGAAATCAGTAGGGGTCAGACTGTGGATTTTATTCTAAGTGCAATGGAGAGCCACTGAAAGTTTTTAAGCAGGGATAGGATGATCTGATTTTTATTCTTAAAAGCTGGCTCTGGTTGCCTGTTGTGAATGGATGAGCGGGGATGGAGAGGCTGTGGGAGCTCTGTTAGTGGGTGACTGGGGAGGAGGAGGCAGTGGAATGGAGAGAAGTGGTCAGATCAGAAGTACTTTCTGGTGTGGCATTGTTGTTGTGCAGGACCTGCTGCTATCCTTTGACTTTTGAAGGGGGATGGCTCATTGAGCCTCTGGCCTGGGTGCTGTACCCTCTGAAGACATCCATCCTTGCCCACCAGATAGTCAGTGTCCCCTCATGCTGCCCTCCCTTCCTCCACAGCTGGGTCCTGTGCTTTGCTCTCTCCCTTCCTGGTTTCTTCTTCTGTCCTCCTCCTCGTGGTTGATTTATGGATTTTTCCCCCTAGCTTCCTGGTCTCTAGGAGCAGTGGTTGGGAGGGGAGAGTGCTGCAAAAACAATTCTGGTCCCTTCCCCGCCTCCTCCTATTGCCACTTTAAAGGAAGCTGCAGGATTAGCTGGGGTTTTAAGAAGAATCATGCCTTTTCACTGCTTTATGGCCCTGTTTTTATTCCTTTCAGAACTCTAGGACACCAAGGCAGGAAAAAAGAAAACACACACACGGACACACTCATACAGAAACAGCTGCAAATAGCCTTGAATTGCTCCTTTTTCTTTCCCTTCCTTCATTCACCAACAAGTAGAGGGTTTGGAGGGGGCACAAGAACTCCTAAACAGCCATGTTGTCTTGCATGATGATAATAGTAAAAACAAATGTTGAGTGACACTTAGTTTGACCCAGGTCCTGTTCTAAAGCCATTACTCCATTAACCCACTGAGTCTTCACAACAACCCTATGAGAAGGGTATGATTATTATCCCCGTTTCACAGGTGAGAAGACAAAGGTTTATAGAGCCTAAACTGCTTGACCTAATACCATGGGGGATCAGAGCCCACTGGGGTCAGGGAGGGCCAGGGTGGAACCCCTTGGCAGGTGAGGCCGTCGGCTGAGCCAGCCAGCCCTACTGCTGCCAGATGGAGATGCAGCCTTGTAGGGGCCATGGAGGCTCCTCCCTCCAGAGTTTGCCTTTTTCTCCTCCCTCCCACCACCACCAAGGCAGTTGGAGGTGCCAGCAAGGAAACCATCAGTAGCCTCACACGGAAAATTTATTCTTCTGGAGCACCCTATAAAGTGGCTAATGGATTCAATGAGGCATAAAGCAGGAGTGAAGGGGGCAGGGAGAATAAAAGGGAAAGATATGTGAAAGGGAAGAGAACAGGCTCAGGAACGGAACTGGGCAGCACTGTCTCTCGGCCCTCAAGTAGTCTTTGTTGCAGCCTGAAGCAAGCAGGGGACGGCGTTGGTGGCGGAGGCTCCCCGGGCAGGCTGATGTCTGCATTCAGAGAGGAAACTAGAGCGTTCATGAGATGCATGCAGAGAGCCCAGGCGGCCGCGGAGAGATCCCTAGGACCCTAGGACACCCAAAACCACAGCCACCCAGAGGCCTTTGTGCTGAGTTGGGTGTGCTTCTCACACAACTGTGGTTCAAGGAGAGCTGTAGGTTGTCACATTAAGTCAAAAGAGTTTAGCATCTTGATTCAGCTCTTTCTTTGGCCTTGAATGACAGCGCTTCACCTTTAGCAGGAACCCTGGCAGCAAGGAAGGTTGGAAAAGAGGGAAGCTTTGCGACTCAGTAATACCGTCTTTATTAAAGGACAAAGGCCCCCCAAAGTCTGGGTGGTTGTTGGGTGGGAGGAGTTCTGCAGGGCTGGCCACCTCCTGAGAAAGCCTGTAGAGGCACTGAGAGGGGCCTTGGGGGGGGGGCCCTGTTAACTCTTAGGGAATACCTCAGGCACCTGGCACTGTGCTGAGCCCACCCACATGCCTGGGTCTCCCTGGGACACGGGAACCCACCCTCCTGTGTGGCAGGGATAGAAGAGTCAAAGTGGCTTTGCACTCAGCGCCAGACCTAGTGCAGAGCAGTTGGAAAACTAAGCCAGAAATCAGTGAGGCATTTATTTTGTGCCTACTGAGTTAGCACTATGCTGGGCACTAGGGAAGAGGTTAGAAGACTTATTAGCTGTCTATTCTGCCCTTAAGAATTGTGCCAAGAAGATGAAGACAGAGATAGCGATGAGGAAGAATGGCACGAGCCAGTGTTTGGCATGGAGTCCAGCCCCACCGCTTGCTGGCTATGTATGGTTAAGTGCTGGCCATCCTGACCTTCTCTGGCTGTTCACGTCACTTCATCTCTCTGGGCCTCAGCTTCCACTTCTGTCAAGGTTAGCATGACAAGTGACAGGTTTGGGGGGCTGTGCTGGTGTCACTAGTAAGAGGATAATTCAGCCTGGGGTGGGTGCTGGCAGCCAGAGCACACTGTAGGGGGAGGAGAGCATGGGGTTAGCATGTCCAGGACACTCTGGGCAGGGGCTGATGTGACACGTGGACCAGCTCTGACATATGTGATGGGAACTGTGAGGAGCAAAAGCCTGAAGAGGCATTTGGAGAAGCAGTGAAGGATGACAGGGGCCTAGGCAGAATGTGGCCCAGATAGCCATGCAGGGGGCTGGCATGTTAGGGAGGCACCTATTTGATGTCAGCGTGGAGGCAGTTGGCCAGCTCATGCCAGTGCAGTAGGAATTGATGAGGAGCCACTGTCTTCCTCCAGCATGCTTGCTAGGTCCCCCCTTCCTCCCCACCCTGTTGCCACCTGTGTCAGTCGGCATTCAACCAGAGCAGCAGAACCAGCAGATGATATATTGTATTTTGCCATGTATAGTGCACACTTTTTTGCTCAAATTTTTGAGGGAAAAATGAGGGTGCACATTAGACATGGGCATAATGATTATATAACATGGGTATTATAATCCTGTGTATAATGTGCACAAAAACGTGGGTGTGCATTATACATGGCAAAATACGGTATATTAAGAGATTCAGTATGAGGAATTGGTGATTGTGTGGGCTGGCTGGACAAGTCTGAAGTCCATAGGACAGGATGAAATTCTGTGGCAGAAGCCAGCAGAGCTGCCCAGAGGCATAAGTTCTTCATTAGGGGAACCTCAGTTCAGCTCACAGGGCCTCACTAGGCCTTTCAATTGATTGAATCAGGCCCACCAAGATCATCTACGATAATCTCCCTTACTTAATTAAAGTCAGCTGATTGTGGACTTTAATCACATCTACAAAACTTCTTCATGGCAACATCTAGATTTGTGTTTGAATGACTGGGGACTGTAGCCTAGCTACCTTGCACATTACAGAGCCTTCCCATCACCTTCACCCAGGTGTGTCCCACCTCACACCTGGATGATGGCACAGTCCTTTACTGTGCCATGCTCCCTGCCCAGGCCCACTGCTTGTCTTCCACTGCCAGACTTGGCTTCCTTAATTGTGGCTTTCATTGCATGACTTGCCCTCAGAACTCTCCAGTAGTTCCCCATCCCCTATAGCACCTACACCAATTTTTTTAAATTTCCCAGACAATATTATAACAACGGCTGTTTCAAAGTAAAAGAATAGCCTCCCCAAGTTGTTTACATGTTGCCCTCTGATTCGTATAATCACATATAATCATAATTTATACCCCATTTGATCACAACATAATAGAATTCAGTATTTTGCCTTTTTCATTTTATAGTCCATCACACAGCATTTCCACCCATTTTGCCAAAAGACGATCTTTAAATTCCATTGAGTAAATATCCCATGACATCATAAACTATGCTATGGCTGTTGGACTCTTAGGATATTTAGTTTTTCCACATCATTGAGAATGTTAAAGGAAATATTTTATGTAAAGTGCTTTCCTGCCCTAGGAAGATTATTTTATTAGGAAGCTTACAAGGTATGAAACCTCTGCCAGAATTGCCTGCTTATCTCCCAGAAAATCTTTGCACACCACCTACCTCCTCCAGCAAGACTGGGCCCCTACTATCTATCTTCTCCTGCCTGGATGCCTTCTGGCCTCTAACCTCCTGACATTCTGCTTATGGTTGAAGGCCCAGCTCAAATCCTGTGTTGGTATTTGGGAAATGTTAGGATTGGATGGAGGAGATTTAAGTCTCCCTCACTCATTCCAAACAATGGTTCCCTCAGACCTGCCTCCCTGCCTCTCTCCCCCTCACCACCGGTTCACCCTATGTTCACTGGCAGGTGACTGGCAGCATATGGCCTTATTCCAGCTCTTGCTTCTTCATCCACTGTTTTTTTTCCTCCATCCTGCTCTCTTATTCTTTGAGGAAGCCTTCAGTGGCCCCTCCCATCCTTATCCTCCTTGGCCTTCTCTTATCTACCCAAGACTCTTGCAGTCAGCAGCATCCACCTGCCCTAAGTTTGCCTCTACTTGTCTCTTGACTGCTGTGCTTGTGGGCTCTGGGGAGATTTCTTACCCTGAGAGGCAAATATTTATTAAGCATGTCCTGTGTACCATGTCCAGTTCCCGGGACTGCAGATATCCACTCTAAACAAATTTAGAGGCTAGAGTGTAGGCAGACAAGTAAACAGGCAGTTACAAAATATCCCTGTGCCTGGGAGAAACTTGGCCTAGAGGCAGTGACATCTAAGCTGGCCATGAGGTATGGATGGTTATTAATTACCCAAGGGCAGAGGAGAAAGGGAATTCCAGGGGAAAGGACCCATGTAGTGGCCAAAAGTTGTATCTTTTCTCCTCCCACATCTCTTTGTTTTTCCTTCCCTTTTTCTTTCTCTTTATATATGTTGAGTGAGCATCAATTACATGTCGGAGGCTGCTACACATTTCTTTGTCACTAAGGTGAGCCACTGTGGTTCTGGGAATTAACCATCAGGTCCTCTGTTGGTTAGTTCAGTCAGTCAACAAGTGTGTGATGCCTATCACCTGCAAGGACCTGTTTGTTTGATTGGGGTAAAAGTTTCGAAGTACTTCCTGGCAGTTATACAACTAAGCCCTCCCCCCTACCCATGGCCAAGGTAACAGCAGAGGAAAAACCTGTCTTATGGGAAGGAAGTGAAAAATGAGGCAAGGTCAGTAGGAATTATGTGTGATCCCATGTGCAGTTGTAGGTACAGGTCCCTTTTCAGGGGGATGGAGGGAGATGGAAAGGGGGTCAACAAAGTTATGGAGTCAGATCGACCCAGGTTCAAAGCTTGGGTCTTTCCCTGTGAGCTAAAGAAACATTTACAGAGTGCTTATGTGTGCCCAATACCAGGCTCAGCACTCTACATTCATTATTTAATTTAGCCTTCACAGCAGACTGTCAAGTGAGTGTTAGTAAATCCCCTTTATAAGTGAAGATACTGAGCTACCATGGTATCATAGTACCTCTATGGGCCCATAGAGGTAAGCTATGTGTACAGGGTCACACAGCTAGAGGAGGAATCAGGATCTGAATGTAGACCTGCAAAGATAGATTCCCCAAACCAGTGTTTCACCTCCCCCCCCAATTGATGCCTGAATGATGCTTATTGTACAGTAAACATGCTAATCACTATTGCTTTCATTTTATTGCTTGTCATTTTTATAATCCATTCTTCCACTTAAAAATTTCACGGGCCAGTGGATTCACTCACTTGAAGATAATTAACACAATTTGGTGGTGTAGATTAACTGTCAAATAATAGCATAGTCCTTGCTGGTATGGAATTTGGATAAGGAAGTTACTATGTCCCAGACTGGTCTGTAAAGGCCTCCTGGAGGATGTGGGATGTGAGCTTCACTTTAGAGGACAGCCAAGTGGAGGGGCTGAGCTGCACCTCCAGGGGAGGAGGGGTAAGAAAGGGTAAGAAGGGTGGCTGTGGCAGAAGGGTAGTGATGGGCCAGATTTCAAGTTAGGGGGAGCAGAAGTGCTAGCCTGAGATCCTGGGCCCATTGAGGTAGGGAGCCATGGAGGGTTCTTGAGCAGGGATGTATTTGAGGAAAGTAGAGGGGGCACAGACAGGCCTCACACTGTGTTCTATGCTGCAACAGCAGCTGTCTTCCTTCCTGTTTGGCAACTATCCATGTGTAATGAAGTAGAACCCCCAGTGAGAACACTGGAGCAGATGATAAATCAGTCTGCAGAAGCCAGGCATAATCTTTATACTGAATCACAAGTATGTTGTGTCACCATTAAGATTGACCCAGAATGCTTACTATAACAGTACCAACACCAGGAACCAAGTGCTCACTCCATGCCAGTCCCAACATTGAGTCCTTCACAAGCCCCCAGGGCTGCTTAAGCCCCTCACAGGCCCAACAACCCTTGATGATGAGGATTTGAACACTGCATTTGCCACCCTGAAATGCAATTCAGAAATAATGTACTTGCACAGGTAAGTTTGAGAAAATTGATATAATACCCAACTATATTTTAAAGGAAAAGCAAAAGGGAAGCGCCTTATAATAAAAAAATGTGTTTTTCACGATGTAAAAATGCTCAGGCATACCACAAACATCATGGGGTAGGCAGGTGCTAGCCCACACCTGGAATGAATCACTTGGAAGTAAGACAAGAAAGCCAAGGTTCCATTGAATACTGTCAATACTTTTTCTCTATGGTTTATATCTTGAGATAGAGCTAACCACATACATTATTATAGAATCACCACAAGTGCAAAGGCTGCAAATGTGGACTGATAGAAGGGTGTTGCTTTGGCCTCTCAGATTCCACTCAGTTTCCATTGCTATTAGTGACAGGATTTTCTGAAATAATGAACACAGTTTGGTAAAGTACTGAATAAAAGAGAGTACAGCCTTTCCTCAATTTACATGGTAATTGCATTTCTGGAAACTCAGTTTACATTGAGATGTGCTTTGAGGTTATACTCGTATAGAAAACAGTTAGATTCTAGGCTTTATAATTATAATCAGCTCCCTGCCCCCCGACACACACATGCATGAGTATCTGGTGGAACATTTGGAAATCATAAGAAACGGGGCAGTTTTTGTTATGTGGGAACTGTCCAATGCATTCATTGCAGGAACACCAGCTTTCCTAGCCCTTGGTCGTTAATGCCATACCTGTCTTTGTAATGAGCTGAAATGGCCCCACATGTCTCCAGGTTGCCCTTTAGAAGACAGGACTATTTTTGTGGCATCCACTAATTCACATTCTGTCTAACCTTAACAACAACTCTCTCAAATAGATACTTTCATTCCCACCTTATGGTCACATACCTGAGGTTTAGAAGGTGCCATGACCTGCCTAAGGTCTCAGAGCTGGGACTGGAACCCACTCTGCTTTTCTGCTTCTCTGTAACATTTAACACTGCATTAGTGTTTTATGGAACCATGTGCCTTAAGATTAATTTACCATGCATTTATTAAACATCTCCTGAGGTCTAGGTACCCTAATAGGTCCTTGAGACACAGAGACAAATACCCAATATGTGGTCCCTGTGCAACATGTGGGGTGGTCCAGAGATAAAGAGTGTGAGAGAGAGCATGTGTCTCAGAAAGGCACAGAAAGAAGTTTGGTGTGGCAAAAACAGGCAATTCTTAAGAGGGAACAGAAAGAGACAGGCTAGATTGGTGGTCAGGGACCAACCTACAAAGGGTTTGTAAATGAACTTACTTATAAGTTGAGAGCAATGGAGAGTCACTAAAGGGCTTAAAGCAGAGAGGTGATAGGAGCAGGCTTTTCTTAGAGAAAGGTCACTATGATAGTGGCGTGGGAAATGGGTAGCTGGGAGCCAAGGCTGGATTTCATGTAATGGCAGTTCAGTAGGCAGCTATGAGGTGGGGGAGAAGAGCACAGGCTTGAGAAATAAGCAAGTGTGAATCAGCCCCCATGACTGAATATGGATGGTGAAAGAGAGAAGTCCTAGATGAAACACACATTCCTAGCTTGAGGGCTTAGTAGGGCTGCTGGACAGTGTGATGAGGTAGGAAGAGGAGGCTTGGCTGGAGTTGAGGGAGATACGAGTCTCTCTGGGGACCCATTACATTTGCAATGCCTGTGAGACTGCAAGTGGAGATGTTTGAGTGACAGATGAGGGTGTCTAGAGCTCAGGAAAGGGGAATATAGAGTGTAGTCTTGAACATGTATGTTAGGATTTCTTTACCTGGGACTCACAAATGTTTCAAGGGGCCTCTTAACCCCTTAGAATTATATAAAAATTATGGGATTATGTGGATATGTACACTTTTCTATGGTAAGGGTCTATATTTGTCACCTGCTTTTCAGAGGGGCCTGTGTCCCCCAAAAGATGAGAGTCCTCTGATGTGCCATATTTCATCTAAGTTACGCTGTTATCTTATATACCAGAAGGTACATAATGCTTCCATTAAGAAGGACGTTTACCAGAAACAAAAATACTTCTACCTAATCTGCTCTACTTTGCCTTAACCTTATTCTTGTGTGACATATGAAGGAACCACACCAGATTTTTGTTGCTTTGAATTTTCTTTATCTCTTCCCAAGGCCTTTGCAGATTCTTCTGTTTGCTCGTATATCATTTAAATTATAATAGCAATACTGCAGTACTCCAGTAACAACAAAATACAGCTTCATCTACTCATGTGTATCTTCCTTTCTTAAATCCATAAAGTACTTGGTTGTTTCTTTGCAAGAAAATATGGAATCAGACTTCCAGTCAACATGGAGGTGTAGCAAGACATGTTTGGCCTCTTCGTGCAACCACAGAGAGAATTACAACTAAACCTCAAAACAAAGAACACCCAGAACTTTCAGAAAATCAAACTGTATGGAAGTCCAACAACCAAGAGTTTAAAGAAGCCACATTCATCCAGACAGGTAGGAGGGGTGGAGATAGAAATGGGCAGAGAGGCAAAGAGATGCAGTGTGGCACGAGAGGTGGTGGCAGCACAAGTGGTCCCACATTCATGTGTGGTGGATGAAAATTGGGAGGGATACCTTGGGAATGAGCAATCCCAGCCCCAGACCTCACAGCCCAGGGTTCCAGTGCCAGGAAGATTAAGTTCGCATAACTTTTGGCTGTAAAAACCAGTGGGGGTTGGGGCAGTGGAAAAAATTGCCAGATTTTCAGGAGACTCTACTTAAAGGGTCCGCATGGTCTTAGAACATACACAAACCCACCACTCTGGGATTCAGCACCAGGGCAACAGCTGGAAGGGTGCCAGTCACATACAGGGAGTGGTGAAGTGACTAGAAATGGGGCAATCACTAGATAAACCTCCAGAACCAGCCAGGCAGCCAGGCAGCAGCACTGTCTCCTCTCCGAGCCCTCCTTCCACACAGAGCCACAAAGTGGTGAAGTGGGTTGCTCTTCCCTGGCAATTACCTAAGACTCCACTCCACACAATTTACAGGTGCCTTTTCTACAATAGGCCATGCTACTAAGACGGAGTCAAAGGAGCTCTACCTAATACACAGAAATAAACACAGTGAGGCTGCCAGATTGAGGAAACTAAGAAATAAGGCCCAAATGAAAGAACAGAACAAAATCCCAGAAAAAGAACCAAATGAAATGGAGATAACCAGCCTATCAGATGCAGAGTTCGAAACACTGGTGATCAGGATGCTCAAAGAACTCATTAAGTATGGCAACAACATAAAGGAAGAAATGGTTATGCTAAGTGGAATAAGGAAAAATCTACAGGGAACCAACAGTGAAGGGGAGGAAGCCAGGATTCAAATCAATGATTTGGAGCATAAGGAAAAAATAAGTATTCAGCTGGAACAGCAAGAAGAAACAAGAACTCAGAAAAACAAGGATAGTATAAGAAGCCTCTGGGACATCTCCAAACATACCAAAATCTGAATTGTAAGGATACCAGAATGAAAAGAGGAAGAGCAAGATATTGAAAATTTATTTGAAAAAATGATGAAAGAAAACTTCTATAATTTGGTGAAGGAAATAGACATACAAGTCCAGGAAGCACAGAGTCCCAAACAAGTTGGACCCAAAGACGACCACACCAAGACACATCATAATTAAAATGCCAGAGGTTAAAGATAAAAAGAGAATCATAAAAGTAGAGAGTTATCTACAAAGGAGTTCCCATAAGACTGTCAGTTGATTTCTCAAAAGAAACTTTGCATGCAAGAAGGGACTGGCAAGGATTCAAAGTGATGAAAAGCAAGGGCCTACAATCTAGATTACACTATCCAGCAAAAGTATTATTTAGAATGGGAGGTCAGATAAAGTGTTTCCCAGTCAAGGTAAAGCTAAAGAAGTTCATTATCACCAAGCTATTATTACATGAAATGTTAAAGGGACTCATTTAGGAAAAAGAAGATCAAAACTCTGAACATTAAAATGACAACAGAATCACAACTATCAACAACTGAATCTAAAAAAAACTAAGCAAACAACCAGAACAGGAAGAGCAGGAGGCAAGCATAGATGATTTTTCTTTCTGGAAATAAAGCTGTTTTGGAAGGGGCATGTTGCAACTAGCATGGGTGGCCTGAGAAGGATCTGTATTGCTCAGGGTGCCTGAGGGAGGACAAGAAGAGGCCTGAGTCATTGACCTGTGAAATGGATGACAGTCAGTCTGTCTTAGAGATTAGACAATGTTTGCAGGATCCAGACAGCTCCTTGCCCTTTCTGGTTGCAGATTCCAGCCCTGAGCATCAGCTGGTGCTCTCCTCTCCATACCTCCATCACCACACCCAGTACGTTGAAGAATACAATAAGAGGACATGGAGTGGTACTTCTCACCTGACAGCCTCCCTGCACTGGTAAATCCCTGCCAGGGATTTAATGGTGTGTTCTAATGGTGCCCTTGGTCACCATAGCAACACCAGCCTTCTAGTCCATGAGATGGATGGGGGCTAAATCATTATTAGCCAAGGTACTGAGTATGTTTTCCAGGCACTAATAGCTTCTAAAGCCAGTGTAAGCTTGGCTGGGCACTGAATGGAATATTTATGTTGCTTGTGCTTCTTTGAGGATTTGTTTTCATTTTTGTGATCTTTATGGTGGAGCAATGTAAAAATCAATAGCACTGATTCACCGTGAAATAGGCTTAAATAGTAGACTTCCCCATCTAGTGATATTTAGATCTCCCATAGACAAGAATTTGAATTGCGCTCAACTATCTTAATGATCGTGGTTGCTACTTATGTACCTTGTCACTTCGGGCCCAACTTCCCTGCCACCATGCAGTTTGTTTCTTTCGCTGGAGGTTATGTTCCAAGGTTGAAGTGCCTTGCATGCTCCACAAACCTTCTTGCTCTAAGGAATTTATTTGCACAATGCATTGTAGATCAGGACTCTTTGGAACAAGATGGACAGCCTGTTTCCTTTCAAAGCTCAGCTATGTCTAGGAGGACCTGTCTAGCCATACCTCATCACTTTGTGTTCTGAGTTCCCACTGCTGCTGTCCACTATGGTCCATCACTTAGCTGTCTGTGTCTAGGGCTGGCTTGTACACCCAGCCCATTCATTAGCATGCTCTCCAAAACCAGCTTAGGGCCTGGCCCACAGAGGACTCAATAAAGAACTGGTGAATAAATTAAATAGAAAGTTCTTTAGTCTTAGATGGAGAGGCTCAAGTGAGAACGGGGATAATTTACACCGAAGGCCCATTGAAGACACATGGGATTATATCCTGTTTTGTTCCATTCGTTCTCTCTGGGTTACTGAGGTCTGAATGTGTTCATTTATCAACTGTTTACAGTATATGTAGGACTTTGGGAAATGCATTTGGAGCCTGCATAGATGAGTAAGGCCCTTACCCTCCAATAGATCTCATCCGAGAGGAAGAGGCAGGTGTATGAGAAGGTGGAATGAAAGAAGGGTCATGTAAAAGGCTGGAGGGGAGCTGGTTACTAAGGGTTGATGTGTCAAGTCGTTAGACCTAGTGCTATGTAAACACTGGCTCATTTAATTCTCACATTTACCATGAAAGGTGAGAATTGTTATCTACAGTTTATACATGTAAGAACCCGAGGCTCAAAGGGATTGAGTTAATCTGCTGTATTATTATTTCCATTGTACAGAAGAAAATACCAAGACCTAGAAAGATAATAACTTGCCAAAAAGTCAGTCACATACCATAGAAAATACCAGAAGCTGGATTTGAACATGGTTTTTCTTAAGTGAAGTTAATCTGTATGCCATAGTGCTGAATGAGCTGTGGGTTATAGAAGCAGTGTTTTTTCTGGCCTGGATGACCTACTGCCGAGTCCTGGAAGACATGGTGTTTGAACTGGTCTTGAGGTTGGCAAGATTTGGTAAGTAGACAAAGGGCAAAGAACCTTACAGGTGAAGGAAATGATAAAAGCAAAGGCTTGTGTGCAGAAAAGGGCAGGGTTTGTTTAGGAATCACAGGAAGATGTGTTATGGGGTGAAGCTTGAATTCCCAATGGGGCTATGGAGTAGTTGAGTGCTGGTTTTGGAGTCGAATGGATCTGAGCTTGCATCCTCCCTTTCTTTGAGCTAGCTGTGCAGCCATGGGGCAAATACTCAACTTCTGCCTCAGTTTAAGTTCTGTGAAATGGAAATGATAACAGTCTCCATCTTGTAGAACTGAATCACATGAGAATAAAGCATCTAGGCCCAACAATAAGTATTAGTCCCATTCTTATCAGGTACATCTTGATCTTCCATTTCTCCTGACCTGAGCACTTTTCCTTGTTTGCCCTCTGCTTCCAACTAGGGTGTCCTTGATTACTAAATAATAAAGTTGTGGAATCTCAAGGTTGGAACAGGCCATGGGTGTAGATGATCTTTATGGCCCAACCATTTGCAGAAAGAAAGAGTAACACCATTCCCTGGGCTTATAAGATGTTTGGTTTCTTGCCCACAATGCCCCAGGTCCTGAAGATGCCTCATTGATCTAATCTTCCCCTTGTGGCCTACCACAGCTGAGAGTGGCATTTTGGGATAGGTATCTGATAATTCTCAACAGTTTTTCCACTGTGAGCTGCACTTGAGCTCCCAGCAACTGCATACCCCTCAACAGGGAACCCTCAAACTCCTCCTTTGCTGGGTTCCTGGAGCTTCACAAAGGTTGGTGATGCTCACTATCCTTGGCTTTTCCCAAAAGTCACCTCCCCTCTTACAGGGCAGGCTTTATCCCTGTCATGTACGTATCTGTGATGACACAGCTGGGTGCATCTTTCTGTCCAACTCAAGTTTTGAAAAGTCCCTTTTACCTTTTTAGATTGGAATTCAGTCTTGCCTGGTTTCATTCCACTATAATTCTCCAACTTCCTCTAAGTACTATCTGTACCCTAGCCCCTTAGCCTCCATAGCTGTTGGATGGAGTTGGGAGTCCAAAGGATTCTTGTTTGTAATTGCCATGTAGACTTACTCCTATTGTTCTCTGGCATTCATTCCAGAGCCTGGCTGCTGTAGCTCCTCAGGATGGCTATGTGTGTGTCTCTTCTATCCTGATGTTTTTCTTACCTCTGGGCTGTATTTACCCAGATTTTCCCCAGCCAGTGAATTACTACCTCTTTATACCAGTCTTTGGTTGCTGCCACATTTCCAGCCATTCCCACTGTCAGTGAGAGGATCCCTTAAGGAGTTTTGGGAGTCAGTCCTCTGCCCACCCTGCAGCTGAAGCAGTGCTTACTCCAGCCTCTCTGTTTGCATTCCTGAACCCCCAGATAAGTTGTTCTCTGCTGACCAACTCACTCTCCAGGCTGAAGGAATACTGCTTACTGACCCAATGATGGGCAACAAAGGCAATCACAGTCCTTTCAATTATTGAGCAGTGTCTGTGTTAGGTGCTTTGCCTGGTGATCTCTAATCTTCATATCCACCTTTGAGATAGGCATTGTCCTCATTTCACATGGGAGGAATATGGATACTCTGGAAGGTCTCAGAGGCCTTCTAAAACATGTACTTGATGATGGAATCCACAACAAATTGGCTGCCACCCTGTCAGGCTCATTTGCTACAGTGTGACAGAGAAGTTTAACACTTTGGCTCACCAAGAAATGGTGATCTCTTTGGCTGGTCTGTTCTAACTGCCCTTTTAATTTTACTGGTTAGATCTTTCTGGAGACTTCCTGACTCTGTTGCCATTCCTGGTTGACTTCAGGTGTAGAGGATGGTCATTCTCAAGAGTCTACCTTCAGGATTTTCAGAATCTTCACTTCATGTCTGAGTAGAAAGGAATAGTATGGATCATCTGGATTAGTGTCTTCATTTAACAAAAGATGATACAGAATTAAAGTGGAAACAGGACCTGCCAAAAATCACAAAGGCTATGGGTGGTTAGATATTTAATTTACATGTTTGACTCATTAGAATGGAGACCTGAGAGAATAGCAACAGAAACAAGGTAGTTTGTTTCTTTCTCCCATAACAGTCCAGGCATAACCTGCCTGCCTTACCTTAGGTGTCACCCTTATTTTCATGGTCTAAAATGACTCACTACTTAGTCTTCATTCCAGCCCATGGGAAGGTCAAGAAGGAAAAGAGAGGATGCCACCCTTCCCTTTAATGACACCATCTAGAAGTTGTACATGGCACCTTCATTTGTGTCTGAGTGGCCAGAACATAGTCACATGACCACACCTAGCTGTAAGGGAAGCTGAGAGATAACTGTTTTTATTGGGTCCAGTTGAAGATTTGGGGGTTTGTTACTGTAGAAGGCAGGAGAGCAGATCTTTGGGGAGGGCTTATGGTATCTATTGCTGTGATAGAATGGGGACTAGAACCTGGTCATGCCACTTAGCTTTGCTGCCTCCCAGTTGTAATCTTGTGTCTCATCACCCTTCCCCTCTTCTCAACTCAGCAAAGGGATGATGCCATGAGACATGGATCCCAAGGTGTGCTGGTGTTTCAGTATATTCCTTTAGGCTCCACACATGGGCTAACTTTCATAGCTAATGACAAACTACTTGTCATTATACAAAAATTGTAACTTTAACTCCCAATGGAAATATTGCTGCATTGCTAAAATACCATTATTTCCTTGAATAATGAATATCTTCATTATTTTCTTGTAAGAAAACATGATTTAATCTACCGATTGGAATTTAGTTGCTTAAAACAGATAGAATGATCTATGCACAGTACCTGTAAAGGTGACAGCAGTGGTGAAGAGGCAAGACATATCCATGGGGATCTTCCTTCTTCAGATTCACACTCCCCTAGCATCTTGTTCCCAGAAGTCAGTGATATCATAGGGAGGTTGTGCCACACTATTTGGTGCCTGCTATAATGTTCTTGCCTGGGAATTTATGTAGTGCTCTCTCAAAAACCAAAGCATGGAAAATCCATCGTTATTCAAAGAGTGATTTTCTAAGGATTAGATGTTCAGTACTATGCTTTTCAACCATATGGAATGGGCAGGTGTACTCCAGACACAGAGGCAAGCCTGACTGGAAGAGAAGTGGGGAGGGTGGGGCTAATGCAGTGTTTTTGAGATTGGGGCTAGTGGGCAATGATGGGTTACTGCCAAAATTCAGGCAAACAGAACCCTTGAGGACAGAGAGAGAAGAAAATAGGAAGGCAATGGTTGGCCAGGTTTGCATCAGAAAGCACAGCACGTGTAGTGGAGAGAGCAGGCTTTGGATCACTCATAGCTCTGTGACCTGGAGCAAGCCACTTCAATCTGTAATCCTCATTTTTTTGTTTTGTCTGCAAAATGGGCTCAGGACCTATTCAATGATACGCAGATCAGTTAGAGAAACTATATGACACATGTACTCATTAGGTGCTCAATTAATAGCAGTGTGTTCCAAGGCTTGGGTAGCTGGATCCCTGAAGGCTCAGCCTAAATCATTGCCAGAACCTTGGATAGTTCCATGGAGGCCTGGTCTTTTTTTTTTTAAAACAGCTTTATTGAGGTGCAATTGATACACAAAAAACTGTACATATTTAATGTATGCAATTTGATGGGTTTGAGCATATGCATACACCCCTGAAACTGTCACCACAATCAAGATAATAAACATTCATCACCTCCAAAAAGTTCTCTCATGTTTCCCCCAACAACTAGTTTTTATAAGAACACTTAACATGTTATGTGATTTGCCTCTTAACAATTTTTTTAAATTTATTTTTAAATTATGGTGGACATAACAATATTGTGTTAGTTTCAGGTACAGAACATAATGAGTAGACATTTGTATACCTTACAAAGTGATCACCACTCTAGGTCTAGTATCCATCTGATACCATATATAGTTATTATGATATTATTGACTATATTCTCTGTGCTGTACTTTACATCCACATGACTTATTTTGTAACTGGCCATCAGCTATGGAAGCAACCTAGGTGTCCATCAATAGATGAATAGATAAAGAAGATGTGGGACACACACACAATAGAATATTACTCAGACATAAAAAAGGATGAAATCTTGCCATTTACAACAACATGATGGACCAAGAGGGTATTATGCTAAGTGAAGTAAGTTAGAGAAACACAAACACTACATGATTTCACTTACATGTGTAATCCAAAAAAACAAAACAAATAAACAGAAACAAACTTACAGAGACAGAGTACAAACTGATGGTTGCCAGATGGGAGGGGCTAGGTGGATGGTGAAAAAAAAAAGAAAGAGGTTAAGAAGTCCTGGTGTTTTGAAAAGGGTTGTGGTTGACAATGGGGGTCCTTCCAGAAAACACTGTGGATGCTGGGAAGGACCTCAGGGATCCATCTAGTCTCTCCCACAAATATGGGAAATGTTCTTTTTACTAATGGTCTACAGGATGATTTTAGTGTACCGAGATTTAAAAACATTAAATCACACAAAGAAACAATATTCCCCTTTTAATGTCTCTTAAGGGAAAATGTACAGTGGGTTCTGGCTTATCATTTAATGCCTCTCTGACCCTTGCTACTTGTCAATGTAAGAAACATTCAAACCTGTAGAGAATTTTTGTGAGTTTCTCCGAGAAAAAGTGACAATTGCCAGGAAGCAAAACCTTAATGACTTGAGATAATGCTCCAGAGAAGGGCAGTTTTGCACCGTATTTTATACATTACAATCAAAAGAAGAGGCAAAGTGGAAGGTGCAGGCAACCTCTGGGATTGGATGAAAAGTAAAATGATAGACACATCTTTTACATAGGTGGGTACAGGATAGTAACAGTCAACAATTAACATAACAACAGCAATGAGGGGATTTTGGGTCTCCCCTTGGTGTGGTGCCTGTGCCTGGAAGGGTCCATCCAGAGAAAGGAAATTTGACATTCCAAAGGTATATTATCATAGTTGCCAAAAAACAACAGACAGGCTCAGTTAAGGTAAAAATTGACCTTTGTTAGCAAAAAATACTGGCCTAGGACATGACCACCCATCATGACCTGCTTTTAGTTAGGAAGTTTTTAATTTCAGACTATCCTGTGTGGCTACTTTAGGTCCCTGAGTTTGTAAAACCACTACACAGGCCTCCTCTGAACTTGTCAGGTTTAGTATGTGGCCCCTTTTCTTTGATATAATCTTGCTGTTGAACAAAGAGAAAAGAGAGCAGATTCAGAGCCTTTGGCTAAAATTTAATCATTTTATTTTTATTGCATTTATTTTTGCATTTACCTTCTATTTAAGCCAAGAGAAAATGCTTTTCTGTGTATGGTGTTCACAGTTTTATTACATATATTTATTTAATGTAAAAGAATATATTGATTTATAAAAATATGAAGTAAATAATACAAAAGTGATTCATGTAAGTCCCCTCCTCATCCCCGACCCAAAAAAGAATTGGGAAAATGGTGCAAGAGGGGCTGAAGTTGGGATTAGCTTTCTCCTGCCTCTTTGTAAATGGTAAAATGCCAGCCCAGAGAGGGTGTGGAACTTGCCCAAACTGCAGCATGTTGGATCTTCTAAGCCTGTGACACTGGTTCTTGTCCCACACCACCCTGCTTTCCTGAAGTCTTTTGAAGAACACTTGGCTTTCCAGTTGACCCCATTGTCCTGGAAAACTTAGGGAGGGGCAACTCTCCCACAAGTTTCGTGGCATTCCCAAGGACCAAACTCCCTGCTATGAAACAAACAGCAGTGTCCTGGGAGGAGGGGGAAAATACCCCACAATTCCAGCATTGGTATGCAAATGAGCAATTAGAGTCAATTAAAACAGGATACAGTGTAATTACCACCAATTGTGTTAACCTTTATATTCAGGAGGACTTGACCTGCTAAAAGGAAATTAAACAATAGTAAAAAACTCTCCTCACCAAGGGGTGTGCTTAGGACCAGAGTCTCATTTCAGGGGCCTGAGTGTTCCGACAGATTAAACCCTCCTTTCCCCACGCCCACCTGGGTGTGAGCCACCACTGGCAACAGCCAGGAACAGCCAGGCTTCGCGGTACCTTGTTAGTGACCTTATTGTGCCCATCACCAAACACTGCATAATTTAGCATAATGCCTGAGCCCTGCTTGGCTCTTCCAGACAAATCCATCCGGGGGACTCAGACATCTTGAAAGCAACACTGAACTTTGCTGGGAAGCATCTTGTAGCTGAACTTCTTTGCCCTCTGTATCTGAATTGGTCTTTCATTTTAAACCAAATCTCTTTGTGATGTCCTGATAAACACCTTTCTTCAAATCTGATTCAATTTTCCGAATCTCATTTTATGTGGATCCAGCATTTCATATGAACAGAATTCAAAGTGGTATTCTGAAGACCTGCCTTCTAAGAAACCTCAGAGTTCCAGGTCTTAGCTTGCTTATTTGTTTATCCTTTTTTAAATTTTATTTTTATTGTTGTTCTATTGCATTTGTCCCAATTTTCCCCTGTTGCTCTCCCCTGCCCCACCACACCCACCCCACCCTGCTCCCCACAGTCAGTCCCCACACTGTTGTCCATGTCCATGGGTCATTTATACCTGTTCCTTGACTAGATCCTTCCCCTTCTTTCCCCCTTCCCTCCTCCCCTGCCCCTCTGGTCACTATCAGTCTGTTCCTTGTTTACAAAGACTTATGAAGCACATTTTATGTACCATTTACTGTCCTCATAGCTGCAAAGTAAAAGACAAAGCTCCCTTTCCCTATAGAACTTATATGTTAGAAATCTGAGTCTTACACGGCAATAAAACAGCTGATAGAAATGGCTATAGTGCTGGGAGGATGCTGAAATGGCCGGGGGTGAATGTGGGATATGGGTCAGGGAGGACGTGGCGCTTTGGTCTCTCAACATTTGGGTAGATGGCACGGTTTATACTGATAGGCTAAGAAGATCAGATTGAGATACTGCAGACTGACATATAACGTAGGTAGGTCAGTGATATGACAAGTGGAAGGCACGGTCCTTGACTTTAAGGTCCCTCAGACTTGTGAGGATTTGGACATACCAAGGACTAATGTTGTAAGTGGGCCAGGAGCTTGTGAACGTTATGGACAAAGGGAGGTATGAAAAGGCAAGGAGGCCTGAAGGAACCTGCATGCTCCCCAACTCGAGGAACTTGACACAGTGGAGAATAGAGTGGGTGGGGAAGGGTAGCAACTGGTGAAGCCATACAGCAAGTCACAGCAGAGCCAGAATGGAACCCAGGGTCATCTGACTTGAATGTGGGGCTGGGGGTGAGGGGAGGACTCCAAGGAGCAGGAATACACATGCCAGATTCATGTGTTTGAAACCTGGGCCACAGTATAAACAGTGTAGGGCTGTTGCATGATGGAGAAAAAAGGTGATGAAGGGCCCTGATGATGGGGATGAAGAGGGGGTGTAATTTCAGAATATAGTTGGAGGTCAAGTTGGCAGCACTTGATACCAATGGTTGAATATGGAAGAACCTGAGGAAAGAGGCTGTCTCCAGCTTGAGCACCTGGAGGTTCCTAGACATCCCAGGGACAAGATTCTGTGCCCTTTTCCACATCCTTGGCTAGTTCCACATCTTCCCTGCCTGACTTGTCTTCTCCCGTTCTACTTACCCTCGGAGACTCAGCTTCAACCTGCTGTCAGTCAGAAAGCTGAAACTCTTCAACATCGACCATTCCAGCCTGGTCTCTCTGGTCTCCTTTTCTGCTTTCATCCTACTTCTGTGAGTGTCATGCATCACACACTCAGCAGTTCTTTGAGCACACACCTCAGTCTTACCATTCTGAGGACGGGGACAAAGGACCTGGAGGAGACTGAATGCATACGTGAAAAATGGACGAGCTTAAGGGTAGCCAAAAGTGGGCTTCTTCTCAACTGATTATGGGGGCTGTGTGGAGTCCTGTGTGGAGGGTCTGAGGCAGCATCCAGGCTTATCTGCAGAGTGTTGTGAGCAATTAGTGATGTCTGCCATGAATCCAGGAGGGTTATGGCAGTGTGCATGTGATTTATGTGCCATCTCTTGAAGACAAGATCTATATTGTTTGGATAGCCTATAGCTGTTCTCAGGAAAAATCAAAGATGACGCCCAAGTGTCTGGTATGGCTGGGGGTAGAAACACGTTAGAGGGGATTTTAAGAGAGCTGAGACCAGCGATAGATACAGACTGTCCTCAGCATTGCATTTCAACTTTCATACCCCTCTCCACTTGTGTGCATTGCATAATGATGCCCCTAAACCACCTTTTGTACCCTGACTCGAAACTCTCAAACCTCAGCTTACAAAGGAATTTTTCTAGTGAATGCCTGCCAGCCAGTAGTTCCATTTGGCAGCCTAATTTGTTGCCTGCACTGTGGTCTTTGGGCAATTCATCTGCATATTTTATTTCCTTTATGATTTTATAAAAGGCATATAAAAATTAAGGTGTGGATACCAGTGGAAGAAGTGTAGCCCTCCAAATGTAACATAGAAGCAGAGAATCCAGTTAGAAGTCTAAATAATGGAACTACTTCAGAATCATCAGTAGTGATTTAATAAACCATGCCACTGTGGTCACTGAGGAACAATCTTCTGTATATGTTACTGGTCAGGTTATAAGTGACCCTTTAATGACACCCCAGTGGCCCAGTCCACTCAAACCAGACTGGTCAGCCCTGAATAGCATGGCTCAGCGGGTTGGGCATCATCCTGCAAACGGAAAGGCTGCCCATTAGATTCAGGTCAGGGCACATGCCTGAACTGCGGGCCAGGTCCCCAGTTAAGGGTGTGTGGCAGGCAACTGAGCAGTGTTCCTCTAGCACATCAGTGTTTCTCTCTATTTCTTTCTCCCTCCCTCCCCTCTCTCTAAAAATTAAATAAACAAAATCTTTTAACAGACAGACTTATCAAATAATACCCAACAAGTTTAATCACATGAAGGTGACCCCATAGACCACAGCTGGCAAACACAAGCAAGGCCTGTGGGCCAAATCCAGCCCTCTACCTTGTTTTATCCAGCCCGGCACCTTGTTTCTACCTGGCGGTAGTGCCAAGCTCCTTGCCCCTAGTTAAGGAGTAGTTACGTTTATTCAGTCCTAAAATTACATTTGAAGGCGACCGTGAGGCTGATGTGGCCCCTGGTGAAAATGAGTTTGATACCCCTGCCATAGGCAAAAGACAAATTTCTATGATTTTCAGTTGTTCTTACATTCTACATGGTAACAAACGTTCTTTTTGTTAAATTTGTGAACACTGGGGTTTAAGATAGCCAAGCTCCAGAGATATCATTAATCAGGTCCTGGGTGGTCTGGATAATTAACCTTTGCCATGTAACAGACATGAAAGTGGAAATTATTTGGTAAAAGCAATATATTTTTAGCCTGACTTTTCATAGGTGTAAGCTGATTAACTGGGGGGATTCATTTTGAAGGAAGAGAATTAAGGATTTACATGAAATTCTTAAGATCTATGATAGACTTAAGATCTATGATAGACCTACGAAGGTAAAGGAAATGGAGATTTTATAGCATGTTAGTCCTCTGGGTAGAAACCAACAACCCTACTGACTGCTGGCCTCTAGTTTTTATTATTATTAACATCAACCATTGGCCTCTTATTATATATTTAACTTACAATCACCTTTTCTGGATTCCATTGGATATGACAACAGGAGATTGTTTGTACTGATTACATGACATGTCGATTGATCTGATGGTTGATTTGGAAATGGGTGCTGTAGTTGGTGGGGTAGAGCTCTGGGTGGGCTGAGGATGGTGCCGTCATTGTAGGTTAGGGACAGTGTCTGGATGAAATAATCTAGCCTACAGCCTGTATCAGCTGGATCCAATGATACCACCCCCTGCTGGCTCTTATTTCCTATTTTTGAGGACTGGCTTCATGTCACTGTCTTGTCACTTAGCAACCAAATGACTTATGTTTGTATTTATATACAGTATAGTATCTTACATTTCAGTTTGTAATTTAAGTGCAAAGAAATAGAAGTAGGTTGTTTTATAGTCTTTTTGTCCCTTCAATCCCTCCAATGTTATGTGCAATACTATATTTAGTGTTTCTATTTCAATTTTTGTAGGATGTTAATTTACATAAAAATAAAGTGAATACTAAAAGAAAAAATCTTGTATAAATGGCTACATTTATACAGCATATAGCCATTTCTACTGTTAGACATTAAGCACTTGGAATGGGATAGGATTTTGTTCTCTTCCTCCTTCTGTCCCCATTTCCCATGTCCTAAACTCCTATTCATCCTTTATGGGCCAATACCGAAGCCACCTCCTTGGAGAAGCCCTCCCTGACTGCCCCTATAGTTAGCTACTCCCTTCTCTGTGCTCCACCATCCTTTACATTCCCATGATTATATAGTGCATTAATTATCTGCCTACCTGAATGTCTACCTAGTCTTTCTATCAGTGGAGAAGCCTCTTGAAGCAGAAACTTCCATCCTGTGGCTCATTCTTATTTGTACATGCTAGAGTCTAGCTCAGTCTTTGATACATAAAGTATTATTGGTGTGTGAATGAGTAGGTGGGTGAGTGAGTAAATAAATAAATGAATGAATGGTGTGGAAGGCTGAACCACTGCTAGAAAAAAGCCTGGCTTGGAAAGGGGTGCGAGGCTACACTAGCACTGGAGGAATTAAGATGGTAGGCCTTAGAGCACAAGTTTTTATCGGAATTAGAGTCTCTGCATTGTCCAAAAACTTGTACACATGTACATGTCTGTGCACATTTGGGGGTAATGGAGAGAGGGTCCATAGTGGTCTTCAGAGTCTCTGAAGTGTCTGTGACTTCCAAATATAGACAAATTGTTGATCTAAGCAGATACAACAGGCAGGTCCCACTGAGAGGAAGTAATCATCAGTGATTGGAGGAACGCATGCAATAAAGGGAAAAAATTCAGAACTGGAGAGAACACTGCATCCTGTAGGGACATCAGGTAGGGGGCATGGCCCCAAGGACAGGAATAATAGTCTGTGAAGGTATTGCCCTGTCCTTCGAAGCATCTCTTTGTGAGGAAGCCCAGGGAAGATTTTGTTTCTTTCACTGTCTGGATTCTTAGACTGAATCCATGGGCTGAGGAAGCCTGTGGGGTTCATTGGCCTCAGTTTCATGCCTCCAAGCAGACCAGGCTGAAATGATTCCTGGAAAACACTGGGAAGCAAACATCACATCTTTCCTGCCCCAAACAGCTTCCCTCTCCCCCTTCTCTTTCCTATCCTATCCCATCCTGTCCTTGGCTATGAACACTGGCATTTCATTAAGAACAGTGCTTTTTAAGAATGTGGATCTTGGCCTCTTGGTGAATTATAATGTGAATTTAGAGGGTCATGACCAGATTTTTTTAAAAAAATGAAATAGTGTATGATAGAAAATATTGAGTGTATCACACGTTAGAGTGATATAGTTTTGTGGAACTTCCCTTTTTTAGCTCAGTGTGTACAGGGTTATGACGTGTGTATTTCTTTCTGTGAGTTGTGGTCAGAAATGTTTGAAAAGCAGCGATATCAAGCTTTATTGTAAGACCCAGCCCTTGAGGGGATAGTGGTAAGGGAGGAGGCAGGAGACTAGGCTGTGTGAGGGATTCACTTCTTGTTGCTACACAGGGAAGCCTTTTGCCCCACCAGAAGTTAGAGGCCTGCCACATTCCCTACTGCCGTCACCCCTTCTTGATTCTAGTCTCTCCTCTCTTGGGCAGGTTGTATATGTCACTGCGACCTTCCCCTATATTATGCTTCTGATCCTCCTGATCCGAGGGGTCACATTGCCTGGGGCCTCTGAAGGCATCAAGTTCTACCTGTACCCTGACCTTTCCCGGCTCTCCGACCCACAGGTAAGAGTCGTTTGCTCGATGCACTGCTGCCCACTACCACTGGGAAGCTTTCTGCAGGCCTCTGATGCCAACCACAGAGGCACAACAGCTGGTTGAGCAGTTAGAAGCCTGCAGACCCCTTCTCAGAATTACAAATGTCAATGCATAGATTAAGTATATAGGAAATTAAATATAGTGAAATACAACAACAAAAGCATTAAAAAAGACAAATTTGTGGCATGGTAATAATATACTTGCTTCTTTATCAGTACATTAAATAGCAAGACTCAGCAAGAGGTCCAATCATTTCTGTGATTTCAAGAGTAAATGCTATTTGGAGGTATCTATGTCATTGGAGGAGAACATCTGGGATTTCTACTGCTAACAGTACTACTGTTTGTTGCCTGCAGTCACAATTGAGGGAAATGTTAAATTTCAGTTAAAGATTAGTGAAAATAAAAACATATTTTCCCCCCATCAAGATCACAGCTCTCAGAAGTTATGCATCTCAGTGAGAGAAACTGGGTTTTTGTTGGCAATTGATTTTCTTTGTGGGGATGGCTCACAGAAAGAAATAATTGGTGAGAACTGGCTGGCCTGTCAGTTATCTTAGGTAAGGTACTGCCTATTCTGAAAAGTGAGTAGTAAATGCTTATGCCCAAGTTTCTGTAAGTGGGTAGGTACATGGTGTTATGCCTAGGGTATGTTAGACAAGAGATGAAAGCAGAGCATCTTATGGCCCCGGGGTCTCAACCACTGCTTCTTGTTAGAAGCTCCTGGGAAGGAAAATCCCATTTTTCAGAGCACAACCCAGACCAATTAAACTCTCTGGGGCTGGGTCTCAGGTGTCAGTATCTTCTAAAGGTCCCCAGGGAATTCCAGTGTGTGAACATGCTCAAGGATATTTGAGTGGGTGAGCAGGCACCCACTTTTCTATTAAAACAAACATAGATCATGCAGTAGAATGCGTAAGCTGCATTCAGAGAATATGAGGTTTGCAAAATATTTCAAGTCTATAATCTGTGGCTTCAAGACACCCCCCGTTAGGAGAACTTGGGTGGGAATGTTCATGGAGTGCTAGTTAGTACAGCTCAGATGTACCTCATTACTGTGCATTAAGGCCCATGATGGAGTGGCAGTGTGTGCTCACTTCTGTCTCAGTTCGCTGTGCTGTGAGGGGCTCCAGGTGCAGGGCAGCACCAGGCCCCTGATGTCAGTATCCTGAATTGCAGGCAGAATCCCTAGGAAGAAGGAAATTAGCTCCTGACTGTTGACCTTGCCCATTCCAACCTCTGATGGCGTGGGCTCAGTTGGAGAAGCGGTTTTGGAAAACATATTTCCAAAATCACTGGTCTATGTATTTTCGTTAGATCTACAAATTCTACCTTAATCCAGGACAGATTTTCCATTCTTTCCTCTGCACACAGGCTTCCTTATCCTACTCCTCAAGGTCAGTCAGGGTCCTGAGTATCACCCAGTTTCCATACCTGGCTGATCATTGGAACACCAGGAAATGTTAAAATGCAGATTCCAGGCCCCATGCCTGGAGATTCAGTTCCAGGGCCCTGAGATGGTACCTGGGCATCATTAATGATTATTAAGCTTCAGAGGAGATTCTAGTGATCAGAAAAGTTTGGGGAAACCCCATCAACACCTTTGACCTTAGAGCCCTACACATAGACACATGTGCACACACAAACACATACCACCCACACTCAGAACAAAGTGAGGCCAGGAGTTCACCATTCAGGGCGTCTGCCTCAATCATCCCAGTTCCTACCATCTCCTTTCTTCTGGACCTTAGCTCCCAGACCAGCCCTTACCTGCAGTGCCCCTCTCCACACAGACACAGTTACTCGGTGACTCACCAGAAGAGCTCACAGGACTCAGAAGTAGTTATAGTCTCAGACGTGGTTTATTTCCTTTACATCAGGCGGATTCTGGAAGGATCCACACACAGGGTTCCCCATGTTCTCCTGCCAGGAGGGGTTTCACAGAACTTGCTTATACTTCCTGCACCAAAATACAGCAGCATGTGGGCAGTGTTTCTGCCCAGAGGAGCCTGCTTGGGACTTGAAGTCCAGGTTTTAATGGGGGTGTTTTATTAACTGCACAGGTATTTTCTGCCTGCACAATCCATCACAGTCCTTAGAATTTCAGACTCTCAGAAGGAAAGCAGGTGTTTGCCATAAACCACTTTGTTGTACAAACAGCCTAGGCAGGATAGTACATCAGAATTCAGTGCCCCAGGCAGACAAAACAACTGAATCACCTAGTACCATAGGGAACATCTTAGCAAGTTCCTAGACACCAGTCAAGAGTAATCCTGAAAGCAGGCTCTACTGGTGAGCAATGTCAGGCGTGCTATGGTAACTCTTTCCTGCAGACCCAAAATATTTGTTGTTTGGCCTTTTCTAGAAAGAGTTTGCTGCCCTCTGAGCCCTCAGATGCCTATGAGGGGATAATTAATGGGCTCCGACCCTGATCTGACCCTCTGCTCTGTCACTGTTGCTCCCTGCCTCTGCTGCCACTAGCCTGGTCCACGCCACCATCCTCTCCTACTTGACAACTACAATAGTCTCTTAACTGATCTTCCAGAAATGCCTCTTGACCCCTCTAGGTCACTCCCCAACAAGCCACAGAGTGATTTTTTGAAATGTAAATCTGCTGAACACCTCTTTGCTTAAATCCCTTCTGGGATTCCCTGTGGCCTTTGGAATAAGATCCAAAGAGGGGGCCTCCGAGGTCCCTCATGAGCTGCCTTCTTGTTATATCTCCTGTTACTGTCTCCACCCTTCAGTTCATTCCAGCTATTGGCCTCCTTTCTGCCACAGGCCTTTGCACATGCTATTTCTCTGCTGGGAACACTCCTTTCTTACTCAGACTTTCCCTTCCCACCTTGTCTCTGCTTTTCTTTTAGGGCTCAGTTTAAACATCACTTTGTCAAGCAAATTTTTCTGAATTGCCAGCCATGGACCCCCAGTATTCTGTACTTATTTTCCAAAGTATTTATCATGTTTGCAATTAAATATTTATATAATTTTGTATATATTCATATTACATGTATGACTTATTTGTTTAATGTCCATTCATTTGCTCTACAGATATTTCCTGAGTATCTACTGTGTATTAAAGGTTAGTCTAGGTATTGGGCATATGTCAATAGACAGTGGACAAAACAGTGATCCCTGCCCCATGGAGTTTATATTCTAGTTGGGGAAGGGAGTAAACAAAATTAAATAGTAAAGCATGCAGTCCACTAGATGGTAACTGAGACCGTGGAGACAAAATATGGCAGCGAAGAGAGAGTGCCGGGGGAAAGGACTGCACTTTCCAACAGGACAGCGAGAGAGGCCTCGCTGAGAAGGCAGCTTAGAAACAGAGTCTGTATCTGCTTTGTCCACCACTGTGTCCCCAGTTCCTCGCTAGCTTAGTGCCTGGTACCTAGTAAGTGCTCAGTAAGTGTTTGCTGAATGAATATAAGAACCAGAGCTGTTTTGATTTTTGAAGAAAGGTTCTGTTGCTTTAGCAAAATGTCTAAAAACCTCCAACTCCCTACACCTGTGAGCTGTACTAATTTTTGATTCTGTATCAGTGATGGCCAGGAAATGTGTATGTGTGTGTATGTGTGTCTCCAAAAGCAACAGTAATAGCTGATTGTCTGGGGCAGAGATAAGGATAGTGACCCCAAAGGGAAAGCAAAACAAGACTCCATGTAGCTGGTGTTTTATGGAAGCTGCGGTGTGTCTCCGGATGGGCCCAGCATGGCTGGAGAGGAAGGTTCAAGCAGCCCTGAGCCTGCTCTCAATCTGCTCGGGGGGCTGAAAGGCTGGTGGCAGGGTATTCAGTCACGCTGAGTCTGAGAGAGGCTCTTGATGGCTACTCCAGCTCTGGAAGCTGGTGTGTCATATAAGGTGTGTCTCAGTGTGCTGAGGGAAGGCAGCCCATGAACAGGTCAGTAGAATGTCAGTACCCCACCTAGAATGTCTACTTGACCAAAAGAGAGATCCAGGTCAGAGAGGCTGACCCACTTCCTTATGGTCACACGGTAATTTAGTAACCCTATTATAACTTAGGGTTGCTGAGATCTGGGTGGGAGAATTTCTAAATAAAGGGAGGTGAGATCTTAAGTTTAAAAAAAAAAAAACACAACAGATCCACACCTCCCAATTCCAATGGTTCCCATTTGTGCATAACCCAGACTATGAGAAGCAGCAGGGCACAAGCTTCAATTCCTGCTTTCCCATTCCTGGTGGTGTGGCCTCAAGCAAGGCACCTCACCTCTCCGGGGCCAAGTCTCCACTTCTGTAGAATGAGGGTCACAGGTTGTATTTGCCTGCCCCATCAGATGGCTATGAAAGTTAAGTCTGATGACCTAGTTGGTGGAGGAACTTTTTTTTTCAGTTTATAATTATATATTTATTTTAATGTGCATTAGAAAAAAAATCATATCAAAACCATGACTTCGTAGCTCTTACTGTTTGTGATGCAGCCAGGGCTGAAAAATCATCCTGGGGTAGTGTTAGGACTTCAGGTAGCCCCGTGGTCCCCGCTGAGACAACCGAGGCACAGTTCTCAAAGTTAGGGAAAGTTGGCCAGGAGAGCTGTGGGCTGAAATATTTTATCAGGAAGTCAGTAAGAGACTTGATTTTGTGTATGTTGGTATTCTTTTACCAAGTCCAGTTGTGTTTTGTTTTTTTTTTTTAATTTTCTGAGTAATCATCTTGACTTAGTTTCCCATTTGCACTTCAGTTAGCACCAGGGAGGAAAGGTCCCAGAAAGTGTCACTAGGCCTGTGGTTTGGCTGGTCTGGGAGTGTGAAAACCCTAGTGTCTTGGTTGGGGATGATCTGGGAGTTGCAGTTTTGAAGCCTCCATGACTAGGAGGGACTAAAGGGTTGATTCTGGAGCCACTCTGGATGGAGAGATGGGAAGGAGATATCTGGGGAAGGTGAGCCCCCCAGAGGTCTGAGGGTGCTTCCAGAACATGTTCAGATCTGCCTCTGAGCCCTGTTGGTCCCCTGGGCTGTTCCATCCAGTCTCTGGGGGCAGGGAGGTAGTCTCAGGTGGTGGGATGAGCACACAATATGTAGAATGAGTAAGGCCTCCTTCTTCCCTAGGAGCCCACAGTTGGGTGAGATCAGAGTTTCTCATCCTTCCTTTTGGACTTTTGAGGGCAGATAGCTGACGTTGCAGGCATTAGACAGAACCTCCAGTGGCCTGGTCTCTCCTGCAGCCTGAAGAACCAGCCCTGTCCCAGGGCCGCAGTAATAGTTGTGCAGGTTGCACATTACCGTCAGAGCTTTACTTCTTACAAAGGTGACTGGGCTTTGTGAAGTCTGGGCTCTAGGGTAGGAGGGCTGGTGCCTTTGCCAGTCAGCTGGGGCGGGAGAGGCAATGATCCACAGGAGGAAGACAGCCCCCAGGGTGCCTTCCTGCCCTCTAGGACCTTCTCCCTGAATCCCAACCAGAGTGATACGGAGGAGCTCAATGCAGCTCTGCGGCCCCTCCCTGATCCAGGATCTCCATTCCAGTCCCACCCCAACTCCCCTTCCCTACAACTTATCAGGGGCTCAGACACACATATTTGCTGTTCATTTACATTTCTAAGGGACACTGGGTATCTGGTAGGTACAAAACTCCTGGGGGCTTCAACAAGGGAAGATTCACTTTGAGGGTCCCTCCTGGCCTTTCTGGGTTTGTGTGGCAGGGATCCCAGGTGAAGGCTGATTAAATGTTGGGCCAGAGGGTAGGTGAATTCCTACTGACCCTTTCCTTCTGTCTCCCCAGCCAGTAAGGCCAGAGAACTCCAAAAAGCGTGCAAAGAATGCTTTGCTGTGGGGGTCCTGGGAATGAGGACACTCATTGACCTCATAGTTACACTAACTATGAGGTCAAGAGAGACAGCCATCAAAGTTGTGTTAAGGTGTGAAGGGCTGTGTGCAGTGAGGGCTTCCTGAGCACAGTATTTAAAGTCACACCCCCTCATTCCCACCCACACATCCTGTCTACCTCACCCACTTTGGTTTTCTTGGAGACACTTGCCAACATCTCAGACACTTTTGTAGCAACAGCTTTACTGGCTAGAACATAAGCTTCATGAGGGCAGAGAATTGACCTCTTACGTTCACTATTAGGTCTCCAGCCCCTGGAACTGTGCCTGCCAACAGTAAGAGCTTAGAAATATTTTTTTTTTGAATGAATGAACAACAATTTCTGTCAGAGTCTGTGTGACTTTACGGTGATGTAGCATATACTATGGTTGTCAGTTGGCAACCCGAGAGAAGGGTTTCCGATGCAGTGGCATCTGGTATTGAGGGAAGGAAATTTGAGTCACTCTATTGCCATTGACCAGCTGGGTGGCCTTCAGCTTGTCCCTTTATCTCTCTGGGTCTCGGGACTCTCACCTGACCATTGGGGTAAGAGTATCTACCACACAGGGTAGCTGTGAAGCAAGTGTACACGTGAAAGCTAAAGCTCTTCTAGTCCTTATATTTGGAGCCCAGCCCTGGGCCTGGCACACAGTAGGACTCCAGGAACACTGGTGATGCTCCTTATTTTGCCTCCATGTCACTGGTGTTGGACAGGATAAGCCATAGCCCTGCAGCCCAAGGGTAAGGCTTTGAACTTGGAACCAAGTGCCTTTATTATGAATCTAGTAAATTAAGTTTCTCGTCAAGAACTTGAAGCGACACAGCAGCCCGCCTTCTTTGTCCCTTGGAAATTTGCATTCTGTGGTCTGTTTAAAAGTTTCTAAACATCTATTTGTCTTCACTGTCAGCCCTGTGTTCTCTCTGAAGTGTGAAGTGCTTCCACTCATTTTTTTTTCCCTCAAATTTTTATCTTCTGTCTTTTCAGTCTTTGGGGAATGGAGGGGCTCTTGCAGGAAATCACATTTTCCCTGCCCTAGATTCCTGCCACTCTCACTCATCATTGTGTTTCAAGTGTGTGTTTTCAGGGCAAGAATAGAAAGGCCTGTCAGGGATCCAAATTGTGGGGTCTGCTTTCCCAGGGCATGCACACGTTCCCCAAGTTGGCCTTCTCTGTAGGGACCCGGAGCCTTCAGCTAAGGTGTCCAGATCCTGTGGATAGGGTAAATGAGCCCCAGCAGTGGGAGTACCTCAGAACAGTAAATCTCCCTGACCTCCCCATCTTGCCGCAGAACAACAAATCAGGGTTTAAAACCCTACCTGATGAACCTGACAGACGTGACTGAGGAATTGCTGCCACCTGGTGGCAGTGTGCTGTGACTCCAGTCAAGGATCCAAAGAAAAATGGGCCTCTTGGCTATTGGACTGTCAAAGTAAAATGTGCAAAATTGACATTGACTTAGAGACATTAGATACGTTTTTTAAAAATATTGCAAACCTCGCTGACATAGGGACCACACCCTGGAACCCAAAATCCCCCAAGGTTTCCTTTAGGCATATTTGATTCTGGGTTAGGGTCACTTCTCCACTCAGTACCGGGCACTGGGGGTGCAGAATCAGATTACGTGTGGTTCTTGTCTTCAAGGAGATGACAGTCTCTTGGGAGAGACATATATTTAAGTCAGTGACAACAGTGGTGAAGGGTTGGAATTCATCTGACACAGGTGTGCTCCTTTAAGTTACCGGGTAAATTCCTCATAACTTACATGCATCCCTGATCTAATATCATGTGCACTTAAAGAAAGGTAGTAAATGCTTCCTTTTTTTCTTGACTGCTTGAAATTCCTTAAGAGTTGCCTGTCTGTGAAATCAGAATTCCTGCACACACCAATGACATTCTGCACATCACTGGGGCACTTCATTAAATTCTTTCAGCCACAGGTTCAGTTAAGGCGAAGTTTTGTGATTTTTGTTCTCAGTAGTTTCAGCAGCACCTTCTTAACCTTCAGTCTTAGTGGTTGAAGAGTGTTTGAACAAAGTAGTGATACTAGTTATCATTTCCTGATAGCTGACTCTGTGTCAGGTCTTTTGCTTAATAAACTCATCACTTAATATATGACTTAATCAGCAAGTAATTTTCCATTGAAAATTACAATATTCTAGATCAAAGGGTAAAGTGCTATAAAACTAAATTCTCATGACCAGTAAGATAAGTCTGTGAGGTCCTATCTTATAGGTGCTGAGAATTTTAAAACCTATGTCCTAAAGGTTTTACAGATGAGGGGACTGAAGCTCTAAGAGGTTAAAGCACTTACCTCATGATTGTACAGGTAGCAGTTGAACCAGGTGAGTCTGACTTGGCCATGTAAAGGATGGATGCAGTGCTGAGACTGTCGTCTCTCATTTTTCTGGACTTGCTCTGGCTCTTCCCAGCCCTGGGTTGGCAATCCTGGCTGTGGAGTCTTTGAGCATTCCAGACCTACATAAATGGTTTGGAAGAATCCCCATCCAGTGCAGGCATTGCCTCTGTAGTAACCTGGTCAGCCGCCGATGGGCCCTCCTATGACAGAGAATCCCTTCACCTCCACTTTGGGACAGTTCTTTACTCTCCTGGTTCCCAATGTTGAAGCATTCATTCATTCTTTCATTTGCTTATTTTTTTTTCTTAGCTTAACTGCTGTAATTTGTCAGTCCCCCACTTTGGGAATATCCACCAAGGGTGAACACACTAATTCAAATGGAGCCTAAACAACTGAGGCACTGGGCACCCTTCTCTGGGTTAATAGAATAGCCTCCAAGTTGGGTTCCATCCTCCAAGGTGGGCCTCTGACTCACCACTACTCCCTTTCTCACACAGAAGACTGAGGGAGCTTGGAAAAAGGAATCCCTGATTGTGCAAATTCGTGCTGCTGGTCTTTGAATATATTTTCCTTTAATGCTTTGAATATATTTATAATAGTCACTTTAAAGACTTTGCTAAATCTAACATTTTCTTTAGAGTATGGATTCTATTTTTCTGGGGTTTTTTTCATGTCTGGAGATTTTTGGTTGCATATTGTGAATTGTGATTGAATGTTGTGGATATTGTTTTGTAGATGTTCTGGATTCTGTTATCTTCCTCTGAAGAGTGTTGGATTTTATTTTAATAAGTAGTTCAATTACTGGCTGCCTTAAACTTATATAGGTTCAACAGTATGTTAGTTAGTGCAAATCTATGGAGATCCCAATCTGTTTTCCAAGCTCCTCTAACTTGATAAGACACAACAGGACTTAATAGGATTCTAAGCTGTGTCGCCCTTGTAAATCTTGACAGGGCAAGCCTTTAGGCTTTATTATGGTGGGTCTAGAGTAGTTCTTACTCTGCAGCGATGGTTCTCAACCAGGAAAATACTGCCTCCCAGGAGACATTAGGCATTGTCTGGAAATATTTTTGATTGTCACAACTTGGGGTAGAGGGCTACTGGCACCTCCTGCGTAGAGGCCAGGGATGCTGCTAGATATTCTACAATGCACAGGACAGCCCACACAACAAAGAATCATTCAGCCCAGAGTGTGCATAGTGCCATGGTAGAGAAACTCTCCCCTAGGGCATGGCCCCTGCTCCTAAGGAGAGGTCTTTCTGTGTCTTAGCTGGGTGCCAAGGGTGAATACTTGGGGTTGACCAGATCTGTCTACTCTAGAGCAGTCTGGGAGCCCCAGCTTCCTGGTAGTGCTCTTTACTTGGTAGTGTCCAGCTCTAGTGTCTCTGCTGTACTCTCAACCCTATAACAGCACTATCTAGAAAGCCTCGGGTGGTTTCACCCTGCATAGTTACAACACAGCCCTGTTCTACATAGCTCTCCCTGCTCTATATAGCCCCCCACTTCTGGTGCCCCACACTATAGATTTCAGCTGCCCTGTAGTCTGGTCCTGCTTCCTCAGCTTGGTGAGACTGTTTTCTACTTGGACTCCATCTCTTGTCCCCAGGAGAAGGGCTGGGCAAACCCCATTGAGGGGGCCCCATATCTCAGGGATAGCAGTCTTGCCCAGCATGTTATCCACTGCCTGAAAACAGTTGCCTCCTTCAACTATTTTCAAAGTGTTTTAAGCAAACACTTTGTCTGCTTTCTTGGTTGCATATGGCAGGAAGGCCATTCCTTTACCAGCCACTCATTCAGTCATAACCAGAATCAAAAGTCTGACTCTGTTGCTTACAGTACACTGCCCCCACCCCCGCCCCAATCCCTGGTAGCTTCCACTTGCACTAGGATTAAAATCCAGACTGTTCACCATGGCCAAGGTGAAGGAGTAGTGAGTGGCCTGGTTCCAACTCCCAATCAGCCTTGGACATCCCAGGCTCTTTCCTGCCAGAGGTCCTGTCTGCCTGGATCATTGTTCCCTTAGATATTTTCACAGCAAGCTCCCTCTCACCCTGCAGGACTTGGCTCCAAAGTCTGGTCATCTCTGACCAGCTGAGCTCAAACATCCCCAATAAACCCCATGACTTTTACCAAGCTCCTGTTTTATTTTTATTCACAGGGATAATGGCTGTCTGAAGAAATCTTGTGTTCATTTATTGACCCTCTCACTGTTAGTATCCCCTAGATAGAATGTCAGCTCCATATAAGCAAAGAATTTGTTTCTCTTGTTCACTGTGGACTCCCTGGTACCTGGCACAGAGAAGCACATGTTAGGCTTCCAGTCAATATTAGATGTGTGTCTGGGTAGATGGGTGGAAGGGTGGGTGGGTGGATGTCATATGGTGATACAGATAAAGGACTGTAGTAGGAAGAGAACAAAATTATTTCCAATTATCCATCCCAGAGAAGACATTATGAAACAGGTAACCTTTGATTTGGTCCTTGAAGGATGGGGAAGGGAAGGCTTTTTGGAGATAAGCAAAGACCAGAGAGCACATACATAAATGGTGTGGCTGTAGGTCAGGGATTTCGTGAGAGAGAATTATACATAAGATGGGTTGAGACAGAAGACTAGGGCCCCTTCATTGAGAAGCTTGGGTGTCAAGCCCAAATAGTTTAAGACTTCATTCAGTGGTCAGTAGGGGACTGTTGAATCCTTCTGGGCATGAGGTTGACTGATATGAATAAAGACTTCAGAAGATTATTCAGACAAGAAAAACCCCACAGAGCTTGGCAGCAGAGAGTTTTAGAATCAGAGATGCATTTAATGCCTGCCTCTCCCTCACCCACTGTGTGACTGTGAGCAGGTGACCCGCCCTCTCTGAGCCTCAGTTTCCTCTCACAGACTTTTATTCATCTCCAGTTCTTTCTAGATGTGATAAAGGTAGGTAAAATAGCACATATAAACTTCTCCAGGTGCAGAAAGAGCAAGAAAATAGAGTGAGTTTGGAAGTGAAGAGAAAAGAAGCTGAGGAGGTTTTACAGTGTCATAGGGGATGTGAGAGCAGCCCTCCAGCTGTGATGTCACAAGTTCATTGACATGATTGAGTTAGTGCCATGGTGTGAACTTGTCTAATGACTCCCAGAAGCCCAACTGGCACTACAGAGTAAAGAGACAAAGGGCTGCCAGCAAACATTCAAGATGCACCTACTGTGTGCCAGGCCTGACCGTAAGGTGGGAGTATAAGGGATGAATCAGGCTGTGTTTTTCCCTTGAGAAGTTTGAAGTCTTCTAGGAGAGAGACATGTCACAGGGTTGGCCACAGCAGGGGCTGGTGAGAGCTGCAGAGGGTGGTGACCCCAGCTGCCCCAGCACAGAAGAGGAACAATTACAAGCCTGTCTTCAGGGATTCTTACTTAGGCTGTTGTGTGGGTTGTGTGTGTGTGTGTGTGTGTATTTCTGTTTTGTTTAATTTTAGAATTCTAACCTTACATTCATTCATCCAGGAAGCATTTGAGCACCTGCTGTATGCCAGGCATTGTGCTAGGTCTTTGCTTTTTAAATGAATCAATAGAAATGTACAAAGTATCCACTCTTACCAGATATTTGCTGGGCTCTGTGGAAGTGGTGTACAGGGGCTGGATGAGTGATGTGTTCTAGGACAAGAGTTTTTGATTGAGAGAGAGTCTTTGGCCCCCCATTTCTGAAGTTGTATAGAAAATGTATGCATTAAGCATAAATGTATAATAGGTTATGCTATTACAGTGGTCCCAATGTTCCCCCTTCGACCCCCTCTGCAAAGTACTTGGTACTGCAAAGTACCCCCTATTCCCTCCAGCAATTCCCCCCCTTAGTTCATGTCCATGGGTCATGCATATAAGTGCTTTGGCTTCTCCATTTCCCATACTGTTCTTAACATCCCCCTTTCTATTTTGTACCTACTGATTATGCATCTTAATCCCTGTACCTTTTCCCCAATTCTCCCCCTTCTCACTCCCAGCTGATAATCCTCCAAATGATCTCCATATTTGTAATTATGTTTTTGCTTTGCTTGCATGCTTAGTTTGTTTTTTTTAAATTCAGTGGTTGATAGTTCTGAATTTATTGCCATTTTAATGTTCATAGTTTTGATCATCTTCTTTTTCTTAAATAAGTCCCTTTAACATTTCATGTAATAAGGGTTTGGTGATGATGGACTCCTTTAGTTTTACCTTGTCTGGGAAGCACTTTATCTGCCCTTCCATTCTAAATGATAGCTTTGCTAGATAGAGTAATATAGGTTGTAGGTCCTTGCTTTTCATCACTTTGAATATTTCTTGCCAGTCCCTTCTAGCCTGCAAGGTTTCTTTTGAGAAATCAGCTGATAGTCTTATGGGAACTCCTTTGTAGGTAACTATCTGCTTTTCTCTTGCTGCTTTTAAGATTCTCTTTATCTTTAACCTTTGGCATTTTAATTATGATGTGTCTTGATGTAGTCCTCTTTGGTTCCATCTTGTTTGGGACTCTCTGTGCTTCCTGGACTTGTATGTCTATTTGCTTTACCAAATTAGGGAAGTTTTCTTTCATTATTTTTTCAAGTGAGTTTTCAATTTCTTGGTCTTTCTCTTCTCCTTCCAGCACCCTTACAATTTGAATATTGGTATGTTTGGAGATGTCCCAGAGGCTCTTTAGCCTATCCTTATTATTTTTGAATTCTTTCGTCTTGCTGTTCTGATTGAATGTTTTCTTCTTCCTTATGTTCCAAATCATTTATTTGATTCTTGGCTTTATCCACTCCACTGTTGATTCCCTGTAATTTTTTCTTTATTTCACTTAGTGCAACCTTCACTTCTGTCTGGGTGTTTTTTATGCTGTTGAAGTACCCAATGAGTTTCTTGAGCATCCTAATACCCAGTGTTTTGAACTCTGTATCTAATAGATTGCTTATCTCCATTTTGTTTAAGTCTTTTTCTGGAGTTTTGTTCTGTTCTTTCATTTGGGCCATATTTCTTTTGGCTCCTTATTTTTGCAGCCTCTTTGTATTTGTTGCTTTGCATTAGGTAGAGCTGCTTTGACTCCCTGTCTTAAGTAGTGTGGCTTATTATAGAAAAGTACACCCATAAGTTGGTTGGGGCCAAGCCTTAGGTAATCACCACAGCAGGGCAACCTGTGTGGACCAGATTGATGGAGTCTCAGATATAATGTCTCCGCTCTGTGGGGGAGGGCTCAGGAAAGGGACAGCGGCTGCTACCTGGCCTCTGGGGTTTTGTCCAGGAGGAAGCCATCCCCCAGCTCTTGCCCTAATGCCAGACACCTCAGTTTCTCCCCCACATGACACTGGTGCCCTTCTGGCTGCTGACCCAGTGCTGAAGCCCAGAGGGAGTGAGTCTGCATAAGTCATAAGCCCATTCCAGGCCCTTTAAGAGGCCATGCCTAAGAATCCCAGTTTCTTCCTCCAACCCATCCCCCACTAGTTTTATAGCCAGAAGTTAGAGGGACTTATCTTCCTGGCACTGGAACCCTGAGCTGGATGGTCTGGTGTGGGGACTGCTCACTCCCAAGGTATCCCTCCCAGTTTTTATCCACCACCCATAAGTGTGAGACCACCCATTCCATGTGTCTGCATCTCCACCCTTCCTGCCCATCTGGATGAATGTGGCTTCTTTAATTCCTTGGTTGTCAGACTTCCATACAGTTCAGTTTTCTGACAATTCTGGGTGATACTTGTTTGGTATTTTATTTGTAATTTTTGCTGTGGTTGTGCAAGAAGACAAGCCGTGTTTACCTATACCTCCATCTTGACTGGAAGACCTAAGCATTTTCTTTTTTAATTAATAAACTTTTAAAAGTAGTTTTAACTTTACAGAAAAATTAAGCAGAAAACACAGATAGCTCCCATATCTCCCAATCCCCCTCCCCCCAGTTTTCCCTCGTATTAACATCTTACATTAGTATGGTACATTTGTTACATCAATTGATGTATTATTGAAACATTATTATTAACTAAATAAGTTCATCATTTACATCAGGGTCCACTCTTTGTGTTGTACATCCTATGGGTTTTGACAAATGCATAATGTCCCGTATCCATCATTATAGCCAGATGCAGAATAGTGTCACTGTGTTAAAAACCCTGGCACTCCACCCAGTCATCTCTCCCCAAACCGCTGGCAACCACAGATCTTTTTGTAGTGTGTTCAGATTGGCTTCTTTCACTTAGGGGTATGCATTTAAGGTTCCTGCCTCTTTTCTTTTTTATCACTGACTGATATTCCATTGTCTGGATGTACCACAGTTTGTTCATCCATTCACCTGTTGGTAGACATGTTGGGTACTTCTATGTTTGTCAATTGTAAATAAAACTGATATAAACATCTGTGTGCAGGTATTTTATTGGCATGTTTTTCTTAAAAAGTGTTCATCCATCCCCCAAAATTGAGATCCCTGTTGAGCTTTCACCTAGAGCTGTAGATACAGGGTGGGGCTCACCATCAGACCACTTGGACTTGAGTCACAGCTCATTCACTTACTAACTGTGTAACCTCAAGCAAATTACTTAGCTTTTCTGTGCCATGATGTCCTCATCTGTAAAAAGGGTTGTTGTGAGGATTAAATAAAGTAATGCTCATAAATGGTATGCATTCCTTGTGTCTAGTGCATAGAAAATGCTCAATAAATGTTAGCTATTTTTTTCTTTAGGAGATAAATATGCCTTTTATATTATTTTCTTGATCAAAACGTCAGGCATTTTTGTAGCATTATGTAGCATTTACTAATCTAACCCATCCTATTCTCAAAGAGTGTGTTTTTTACAGCCTAAAGAGAACAGATAGGGCAAAATAGAAGATACAGATTTGAATGTAAGCTATTGTTCTAGCTGTCGTTGTGCATATAGGCAAAGCTAACTGACATTTCAAGAAAACTGTCTAAAACCATATGCCTCCAAGTGTGGTCCCCAGACCAGGAGCAGCAGCAGCACCACCTTGTTAGAAATGCAGACTCCAAGGCCCCATCCTAAACCTGCTCCATTAAAGTCTGCATTTTGGCAGCATCCCCCTTTGGCTTGTGTAATACGGAAGTTGAGGAACGCTGGTCTGAGACACTTTCAGGGCTGGCCGAGACCTGTCAGACACAACAACAAGGGTTGTGGTCAGAGGAGGCAGAAATGCTGGGCTGAAAATGTGAACAAGAAGGATTTGCTGGCTGTTGGGGCCACCCACCTGTCTGCACTCACACTCCAGGGCAGAGGGAAGGAGAGCTCACTCCAGGAATTTCTGCAAAGGGGAACCCCTTACTCATGGGATTATTTGGGAGTGAGATTGATTCTTTCAAGGATTGCTACCCGCTAGAACTATAATGTCCAATATGGAGACCACAAGCCACATCTAACTCTTTAAATTTAAAGTAATTGAAACCAAATAAAAGTTAAAGTTCAGTTCCTGTTTCATCAATTAAATTTCAGGTGTTCAGTAGCTGCAAGTGGCTAGGGGCTATCATATTGGACAGAGCTGATATAGAACATTTCCATCACTGCAAAAACTTCCATCAGACAGTAATGCTGTAAAAGGAGAAAGGCTCAAGAAGCAGGAGAGCCTGTGGAAACTGAAACTCAAATTGTACCTGATACTTGGAAATTAAGCAGTGACTCCTGGCTTTCTGAAGGCATGCTACTGTGGGTTTTCCTTCTTCTACCCCTTATGGGCCTGGTTATTTCCAGAAAAGTTCAAAAAATGCCCACTGAAGAGTCAGGACCAGAACTGTGGCCACATGTATCTTGGGCAGAAAGGACTGCAACTGAAGGTCCCCCTGTGAAGTGCTGAGAAGTGTGTGGTAGCTGCATATGCAACAGCCTCAGGCTGGGAAGGAAGGGTCTCCCTCCAAGGACAGTGGGTAGACAGATGTGGGTGCTGAGTTAGATTGGCTGTTAACTAGCTTTGTCTTTCTGAACAAGAAAATACCATAAGACACAAATTTTCTTCCAGATTCCACACTCCCCCATTGTTCTTATTATTATTGCCACCTTTTTCATACTGCTTTATTACTTTTTAGAGTGGATACTTACTTGGATTTACGAAGTGTTTACCAATTTCTTTGCCCTTTATTTTCACTCCTTTTTACTGGGTTAAACTTCCTTTTTGTTGAAGTACACCCTTTAGTAGTTCTTTCAGCAAGGACTGTGGGAACTAAGGTCTCTTAGTCTGTGTTGAAAGATACTTATTTCACTATCACTCTTTTTTGTAAACGTTTTGGTTTTTTTTTTTATTTTTTATTTTTAGAGAGAGAAAGGAAGGGAGAAAGAAAGAGAGATAGATAACAATGTGAGAAACATCAATCATTTGCCTCTCATGTGCACCCTGACTGGGGAGCAAACCTGCAATGCAAGCATGTACCATGATAGGAATCAAACTAATAACCTTTCCATTTGTGGGTTGACACCCAACCAACTGAGCCACACTGGTCAGGGCTCACTATCACTCTTCAGTGGTAGTTTAGCTGAGTATGGAATTCTGAGATGGTAATTTTAAAGTTACGGTTTAAACTCGGATGCCCACGTTGCAGGAGCAATGTGGTCACATTCATACCTGGCACTTCATTGTTGAGCCCTGGGCTGAGGGTCAGTTTTCTAACATCTCATTCACTAGAGGACAATGCTTTTCTGGCTCCTAGCTTTTTACAGTAAGCCCACTCAGCTTTTTGTCATGCCCAGGGGCTATAATCTTACCTCTGTCCTCTGGAAGGGGTTTCAATCTCAGCCTGTCAGGCTTCTGTTTGTGTGTGTATTACCGTGGGTTGCTGAGGCTATTCCTCCTCCTCATCTCTTAGACTTGACTTTTCTCATTTCTGGCATCTGGGGCAACTTTCTATCTTCCTTTCAAAGAAGGCTATGAATTTTAAATTATTATTTTTCATAATTATATTTTCTATTAAAATGTTTAAACCTCAATATTTGCTTCTCTTCCTCTACTAGTCTTGAGTATGACATACTGAATGTTCAAGCAGGACATCAGTATTATGGGAGATTGACCTTAGTCATTCATGCTTAACAGCTCAATTTTATTCATAAAGTCATGTTTGTGGTGATTATTTCATATTTCATACTATCTACAAATACATTTTCTGACAGTAAATTTGCTTTTAACACATGGAGTAAAATCATATGCATCAAAGTATTTGACAAAAAGCTCTATAGAGCCCATTTATATTTGCTATTTTTAACAAGTTTGAGAGTCAATGTCTAGACCCATTTTCTTCTTTTGTGAATGAGTAGCTGAGTCCCAGAGAGAGGACATGACTTACTCACAGCCACAGCTGGTTGAGAACTGAACTAAAATGCAGAACTTCCAGTTGAAACATTTCCCACCCCTTTGAGCCTGTTCTCTCATCTGGGAAGTCAAGAGTTGAGATTAGGCATGGAATCAGGTCCCGACGCACTAGCATGTGACCTTGGGCACATCGCTGAACTTCTCTGGGCTTCCATGTTAATAAGCTCTATTCTCTACACTTCAAGTGACTGTCAAGAGTATCAAACAGGCTGACATGTACAGTAGAGCTCTAAGAAACTCGAGGGCTGCAGAGAGGTGCATGCAGTTCTGAATTTAGATGCTGTGACTGTCTCCTGCAGTTCCTCCTTGGTCAGAAAGAAGTGTGCTTTACAAACGCAATGTGTTCTGATGACTTCTGACCCAGCACAGATTGGAGCAAGGATTTCTTCTGTTTGTGAGTAGCAAGATGATGGGATTTGATACATCTTAGTTTTCAGGGATTATAACATTTGATGTTCTTCTCTTTGAAAACTCACTGGTGTGTGAACCTCATGTTCCACTTCCCTCACTTTTCATATGCAGGCCAAATGCTGGAAAGCCCTGCAGGGCAATTGCTGAGGCCTGCATAATGTCCACAAAGAGGTCAAACATAGTTCTGTCTCCTTGATTAGAACCTTGGCGACCATCCCAAATGTTAGAGGCAAGTGGACACAGCTCAGCCTCCAATGAATAAATGCCTAGTCCTTGCACTTCCCACCCTCCCCTGCTCCTAGGAGGCAGTTTGCATAGTGGGAAACTCTCAGGTTCAGAATCAGGGGACCCATATTAAACAGAGATTGTGTCTCCTTATGCCAGTGTTCCTTCAGCCATAAAATTAGGGCCTCAAGTCTAGTCTCTGATTTTCAGTCTTTTCACTATTAATAGTGATTTACTTTTCTTTCCTCCCTTTTGATCCATGCCCATGCGCTAGTTCATGCTACCAGGAAGTTCTTATTAGCAGTTGTATGTGTCTGATTAATAAAAGGTGGCATATCCCAGAATTAATTCTTTAAAATGTCCTTTGTGGAAAATGAGGCCCAGAAAGAGGTGAGATGATTTATCTGTGGAAATATGAATGTTTTTATACTATAAATCATCTGAAAGGGGAGAAGTCATATATTTATAGGATTATAGATGATAAAGTATTAAGATTTCTCAAGGCCATGAGAGTAAGTAGAAGGAGAGGTCAGATGAATGTCATTCTAAGCAGGTATATGGTTAACATCCTTAGGGAGATAATCTAAACTATGCTTGATCATCACCCAAGACACAGATAACATCCTCTTCCATCATACCACCCCCATGGTGGCTTGCATTGCCCAGCACATAGTAAGTGCTCACTAAATGCTTGTTTTAGAATGTGGTCATCTCAGCACTATGCTCCTGGCCAGGACAGTGGGTGCCATAGTGATTGTTTATACCTCAAAATAGGTGACAGAGTGGAGAAGACACAAAGAGTGAAAGAAAGAAAGGGTTCTCTAAGAAAGACAGGTGAGGAAAATAACATATGGGTTTCTTAGTGAATGTCTCAGAGATGGAATGTAAAATGAGCCCATAAAATGGTACCAAGCATAACTGGGGGATGTGTACTTATACATTCTAGTACATAGCTCCTTCTACGTTGAACCCTAGACAGTCGTTCCACCTCATCCAGAAGGGAATTGTGACAGAGTGAGGTTTAAGAACTGCTCAGACAAATCCGTGAATTGCAGGTAGATGATTTAAGGAATTCAGACCTGTTTTTAATCTTCGAGGTGATATCAAGGAGGGGACAAGGAAGTCCCAGAAAACTCCTAGGTTTTATGTTGAGGAATGAACACTGGCTTTGGCTGCTGTCACCTGGACAGGGCAGGGACTTCCTTAGATTACCCCCTCTGATGTGATCACGAAGCATACATCTTCTCGCTGAGTGTCCTGGGAAGCATTTCACTCCCCTCTCTGCAGATGTGACTCTTCTCCTCCTCAGTGAGCCCGCCAGTTCCTGCTGTGGGGATGGGAGCTTCCTCTCTGTTGTCCCGGTGCCCTGCCTGCACAGGGACACCCAGATAGCACCACCAAGATTCTGCCATTGACATTTTGCTGAGTCTGCTTCATCACAGACCTTTTCAAGCCTTCTCTCCATCCATCCATTTTATTTTCTTGATACATTTTAAAGTAAGTTGCAGACACCACACACATCATTCCCTAAAGACTTCAACATTCATACCTTGATTTATTTTTAAAATTATCGCTCTTAGCTGTTGCTCAAGCCCATGCCAAGGGAAATCACTGAGGGAGGTGTGAAGAATGAGGACAGCCCCCCTTTCCTGGTAGCTTTGCCCAGAGCTGATGCCACAGTCCTGGAGTATCACTTGGGAGGGAGTGTTGTGGCCGCCTGTCACATGTCCTGTTAGTCCACCTGTGAGGTTAGCCATCCCTCCTGTCTCCTCCCCCTCCAGAACGATGACTTCAGATGTTGCAGTGGGATGCCTGCCATGCTGTTAATGCTCAGTCACTCACCCATTCCCCCAGACACGCTCTGCCCTCTGCCCTCTGCCCTGGGTGCTCTGGGCTTGCTGCTTCATTAGTCAGAATCTCAAGGATCAGGTGTCATTTAAAGCTATCACCTCTCTGTTCAGATGAGCAGAGGAGAGGCAATGTGGATCAGGTGGACATGTGACCGTGAAGGTTGGCAAGGATACCGACAAGTGGAAGGAGAACAGTATGTGAGAGGACTCAGGCAGGTCACCAGACATAAGGCACCAAATCCATTTGGACAGTGGGCCTGTGAAGAGCCGACACGTGTGTGCCACTCTGGTCACCCTGGACATTCTCCTCTTGGCTGACATGGTGGCAGTCTCCTGAGAATATTGAAGGGAGAGCTGCAGGGTTAGATCTGGGTTTGAGTCTTCCACTTGCTGGCTGGCTGATTGAGAGGCACTTGTATAGTCTCTTGGGCCTCAACATCCTTATCTGTAAAGTGGAGATAATAGTACCCCACTCAAGGTGGTGGTGTAAGGATGAAATGAGATAAGCATCAGCCTCATAAGCCCCCAGCAAAGAGAGTGAGGTCTGCCAGGATTAGAGGGCCAGGTTTTCTGCCACTGAGATAATACAAGAAAATCCATTGCTTTCTTTGTTTAAGGGCATCTTTGTACCCCCAGGTGGAGCTCATGTGGGCAGCTTGTGCAGCTCCCCTAAGGCCCCTGCAGAGGTGGTAGATTTCCCCTCAATCTTCACACTTAATGCTACCCAGGGATAATGGTCCCAGGGAGACAGAGAGGCCCCAAATGAGACCTGCAGAGCCCACCTCCCTGGGGTTCATCCACTGGGCCTTCAAGAGGAGGTGTGAGCTCAGGAGTAGGCCAGGCCTCCTGCCCCTCTTTGGAGCACTCACACGTGGGTGGGGAGGAGGCTGGGGCTCTGGAACCAGTTTCAAATACTGATTTTTTTTTTATGCTTACCCTCCTGACACATGCCTACTCAGCCCCCAGACCCTTCAAAGGTGCTTTCTCAAGCCCGAAGTAATGATCCCTCTCTGGCCTTTCATCCCCTCCCGCTGGTTGCAGCACCTACTATGCCAGGTGCCAGAGTGTGCTCTACATGCATCCTCTTACTTATCTCCAGAACAATGCCAGCATCTTGGAGGCTGCTGTTATCCCCACTGCACCCAGGAAGAAACTGAAGCTCAAAGAAGTGGCCTCCCCCAGGTTGCCAAGCACCAGCCAGATCTGTCTGATTTTGTGATCTGGGAAGGTGCTTGTCTGACTTTGTTTTCCCTTGCTACATTGCAAGCCTCAGAGCAGGGGACTGGGTCTTCATTATCTCTATATTCTCCATGCCTGGCAGACATAAGATGCTCAGAAAATGTTGCTGAGGGGAATTGACTCACTAACTTCAGTTTCTAGCAGCAGAAAACCTTACAGACTTTCTGCCCTAACTTCCAGTGCAATGCAGGAGTTTCCCCACTCCATCCCTGACTGCGTACTTACCTCTAGCAATAGGGAGCTCATCCCAGTGTCAGACCTGTCAGCCAAAAAGGAAACTCTTCTGCTGCTGACTGTGACTGTCCTTACTTTCTAGCCACCATGGATCCCCTTTGGGAGGCTCCTGAGGGCGGAATTTGAGTGCTTTTCCTTTCACTGTCAGAATTCTATTTCACATGGAATTGAGTAGCTTTTTCCTACATCCCTGCTTTGACTGCCACAGGCATTTTCCAATTCAAACTCTGAGCAACTTCAAGCCAAACATAAAGCGATGAATGAAATACCAGCTTTGTGAATCCATGGGTCCGGGAGGGTGTGTCCCATCCCCTCTCTCAGTTCTTTGCTTAGAAGTGTTCCTGGTGGGCAACTTCACATAGACCTGTTTTTCCCCTACCTCTAGGCATTTGTTGATACCATTTGCACCACTAGAATATTCTTCTACTTCCTTCCATTCTTCCAGGCCAGGACAAGTGCCAAAAATCCATTGGAAACATCTATCTCCATGAGGGTAGTGTCATTCTCCTCTTCCTTTTATAAAGACCCTGCCCCTAGCATTTGACTTGAAGTTTGTCCCTTGGTGTTGGGCAGGAGCATGAGCTCCATGGTGTCATAGCCTTCCCATCATGTGCTTTCAAGACCATAAAGTTGAAACACACTAAGGAAAATGAGCCCCATCTGATCCTAAAACACATCCTTGCTATATAAACCTAGGATGCCAAGGCTAGAAGACCATTTCCCTCAGGTTTCGGCTTATTTACCAACTTTGACTGATGATAGACTTCTTCCACCATAGGTAGACTGAGGGCAAAAGAGTGCTGTGATTAGTTAGCAACTTTGGCCATCAGAGGAATTGATTAGTAATGTCTGCCACGAGCAGGAATAGGAGTAGGATGTGTGTGCCATATACTGTATTTTGCTGTGTATAATGTGCTGCCATATATAATTTGCACCCATGTTTTTGGCCCAAACTTTCAGGGAAAAAATCTTTCATTTTAACTTTTTATGTATTTATATTGAGATACTTTTTTGTATTATAAAGGAGTTTTAGCATTTATTTTTGAACATACAGATATCATTATTGCTTTCTAGAGAGACACTTTTAACGCATAAGCATAAACAATTTAAAAACATTTATATAGATAAGGAATTAGTACTATTAGTACTACCCATATACAATGTGCATCCTTATTGTTTCCCTCAAAAAATTTAGACAAAAATGTGTGGATTGTACATGGCGAAATATGGTATTTGCCACCTCCATTGCAGTCCAGTTTCCTTACTTTACAGATTAGAAAACTGAGGTCAGGAGAAAAGAAAAAAACTGTAGGGAGAAGAAAAGAAAAAAAACTGTAGGGAGAACACACAGAAACTTTCAGGGCAACCTGGCATTGGAACCTGGTGTCCAAGGCCCTCTCCACCTCGCACGTCCTCTACTTAACCTGGTAGCTAGGACACTGCGTGAGCGTCAGTGTTCCGTTCCTGTGTCCTGGGGATGGTAAGTACCTGTGGGCCTTCAACAAATATTTCTGAGTGTTTACCACGTACCAGGCAGTGTGTGAAGTGCCAGGTACGTGCAGCAATGAAAAAAACAGATGAAACTCCCTGCTCTCATGCAGTTTCTGTTCTACTTGAAGGAGCTAGACAATAAACAATGAATATAATAATGTGATTAAATGTATTTACTTCTCTATGGGCAGATGTAGAGGCGGCTGCCTTAACCAATCATGGCTGTTTTCTTTTTTTTTTTTTTTTCCTCCCAAGGAGTCCTTCCTTCAGACTAAAGTGTTTGTGATGGCTCAGGGAGCGTCCTGGCGTGCCCTTTCTTTCCCTGGCGCTCTGCCTCAAACCAGCTCCCTGATTATTAGAAGAGAGAAGTGGTTATGGTGGGAGATGATGAGGCTTCAAATCGGCTGCTTGCTCAGCTGACACAGGAGAACATGCCAGCTCGGAGCTTGGTTGGGAGCTAATGTCTGATTTATCCCAGGAAGACCCTGGCCTTGTGCTCCTCGGTGATGAGTTTTGGGTTCTGTATCCCCACCACTGATACCAGCTCAGCCTGCCCCTGCCTCAGTTGTTCTCAGCCAGGACTAGATAGGGTGCCCGGCCTGGGGTCCCTTAGAAATATGTATGGATTTCATTCTGGCTTCCACAACGACTGGATCTCCTCTAGCATTTAGAGTGGGAACCAGGGATGCTAAACCTCTTACAGTGAATAGGACATTCCTGCCCAATGAATTGTCCTGTCCAAAATGCCAATAGTGTTCCTCTAGAGGAGCATTGTCAGGGGAAGACCATGTCCTAATGTGTAGCCCCCCGAGGCTACATAGATAGCCCTAAGAAAAGCTCAGAGCTGAGAGTGTGCCACTTTCAGGCCTTGCCCATGCTTCCCATTGCTCTGAACCTCCTCTTTTTAGTTCTTTGGTAAAATGGGTTGCAATTATTTCATGCAATGGATTAAGGGGTAGATGTACATATTCCCCAGGATTCTACCACATAAGGCATGGAGGTCATTACCATTGGCACAGTGCCAGCGACAGCCTGTCCACTCCCTCTGTGCTCTGTGATAGGGACATGGCTATCTAGCCTCTGGGCAAAGGCCCAGCCACAGTGACCCTGCTCCCTGCTGCACACAAAGAGGCCACCAGGGTCAGCCTACACACCCAGGCTCCCCTGCAGAACTGAACAGCTCCTCGCCACCTGCAGTGCAACCCTTCAGCCCAGTTACAATTTACTGGCAGGGCCCGAGTCAGCCCCCAGGGCTGCCAGCCCAGGGAAGTGCTTGGCACTGAACCAGAGGCTGCAGAACATATTTCCAGTGGGGCTTCCAGGCCAGGAGCTTCTGCCCCTTCCCACCACTGTTCCTGCTGGCCCTTCGGCCTGCCCAGTGCATTAGCATTTAAATATATCCAGAGTCCTCTCCCCCCATGCCTGCTCCCCACATTGAGTCCACCAGGGAGGGAGCACTTGAATCCTCCTCCCTGAGACTCCCTTCCCTCATAATGGCCATACTGTATTCATCAGCTTCTGTATGTGGCATTAGCCAAAAGAAGGAGTGAGGGCGCCTAGCAACCCAGAGGGGGCTGAGAAAGAGGTGGGAAGGAAGTGATTTTCATGTAATTATTCACTTCTACAAAAGCCGTTGTCAGGTACACACTGGAAACACAGCTGTTGTATTATTCTCCTAACCTACTTTTAATCTTTTAAGAATCTTTACGAATATAAAAGGCTAAAAGAAAGAGCTTAGTTCAGCCATTTTCTGCCAGGCCATATAAGTTATGTTTTTGCCTCAATTGAAGGCTCCGCTTACAAAAGTTGTGTTGTGTGTGTTTTGTGTATATGTGTGTAGCTGTTTGTTTGAAAAGAAAATGTTAAAGGAAAAGGCTGTGGGGCAAGATCTCAAGGAGGGCCACCAAGCCGTGTCCTGGCTACTTGGATCCAGCGGCATGCATGTTGGGTCTGGAGGTTTTCACGCATCTTCTTCTTAGCTGGGCACTGGGACGGCAAGGAGCCTGGGAGCAGTGAGATGTTGGTTCCCTCTGCCCCTCACTGCTATACCCACGTTTGCTGCCCTAAGGGAAGGTGAATCTGCTTTAGTGATGGGCACTGCCATGTTTGGTGCTGTTCATAAAAAATGGTAAGTTCATTGGTGGAGAGGGGGCTGAGATGGTGGAAAAGATGTAGGAGCTTGTTTTCATAGTAGAGTTGAGAAGCATTAGCCACCCAAAGAAATCAGATTAAGGGAACCACACCAGATACCCCACTACGTCCCTTGTATTCACTGTATCTTATTTTCACGGACAAGGAATTGAGGCTCAAAGAGGTGAAGTAACTTGCCCAGGGTTACACAGCAGGTAAGTGGAAAAGCCCTTTTCATTAAGACCCAGCAGGGCTTGCAACCAGGCAGCTGATAAAAGCCATCTCATTTCATTTAGTCCCCTCTGCATGGTGCTTCAGTGCCTCTCCTGAAGGCAGGCCAGGTTCTGGAGGGCAGTTCCAGAGGTTCAATTTGTCCCTCAGTCAAAGGGGCCTCCTAACACAGTGGCCAGCATGTACATCTTTCCAAAGCTAAATGGACAAGTAACTTCACCTCTCTGGGTATTGTTAGTTTTTTCATCTATAAAAAGGGAATAATAATAACACCCTTTGAATTGAATCCCTGTAAAGTGCTTAGAACAGCCCTGGTATGTCATAGGTGCTGACAGAGGTGAGCTCGTGCCATCATGATTATTAGCATCACCGTCATCACACACCTCCTTTGCTGGTGCTTTTGTGGCAGGATGAGTTAATGCTGCACGTGTGGGAGACCTCAAAGTGTCAGTGCAGAAAACACCACCAACACCAGGGTGCAGAGTAGAAATACCAGGCCCTCCTGCTGGGGACAACTTTGATGACAAGCAGAGGCACTGCTCTTCTGCCCTGACGGGTGGCTCTGTTTGTAGACCTCGTGTCTGGGGAAGCTTCTTTTTGTAGCCCATGCTGCCTTAGACACCGTAAAAAATCACTCTTTAACCTTAATTCTCTTTCAGCTCCCCAGGTAGCAGCTGCACCTTCATCGGTTGAGTGGACCCTGGCCCCTACTGCCATGTACCCTCATCTCTTACAGCCCCCTGTTCATGCTTCTCCACCAGATATGCTATAGCTTAGCTGCCTTGTGCATGGTCTATCTCTCCTGCTAGAATGGAAGCTCCCTAAGAGCAGGAGCTCCTGGAACTGTGCCTGTCACATAGTGGACACTTGCTGCATGTTTATTGTGGGGGGAAGAAAGGAAGAGTCTTTTTTTTTTTTTTTCCTTTTAGATGTTTGAAGACCAGCATATCCTACGGAGGAATCAGTGTTGACTAAGCACTTGCTGTTCACTAGAGCTCATGGCTGGGTTTCTCAGCACTTCTTCAACACTCTCCAAGAGCCAGGCACTGAGCTGAATCTTGGTTTCAAATATATCTTTTTTAATCTTTTGTGTATGAGAGAAAGTGAGGGAGGTGCTAATCACCAATGTACAATGACCTCACCTCGACCTCCCCAGTCAGATAAGTCACTTCTCTTGAGGTAAGAAAAAGACATGAAGCCTTCTCCCTCAAACTTCTAAGAGATTAGACATTCTCCTTAATGGTCAAGGTTAAAATGTGGGGAGAGGGTGAGAATGTTTCCTCCCATACACACAGAGGTCTCTGACCTGAGGATAACGATGCCCACTGCAGGGCAGCATGTGGGTCACAGGACATAAGAAGGTACCTTGTAAACTGTAAAGTACTGTCCATATGGACTGGGGCAGCATATGGTAAGCGTCTATCATCACAAATATGTGTGAGCATGAAAGAATTCATCCTTGCCCGTCATCCTTCCTTACCTCTCCCAGATAATATCACTGAGGATGTACTCCATGTGGCCCTGTGCTGGGCCCTGAGGGTCTACTTATAAAGGTGGGTTGCATCCTGATCCATTGCTTTCTGCTCCTACTGTGCACCAGGGTTCATCGGAACCAGTTGCCCTGAAAGAGGTGAGGTTGCCCCAGAGCTGGAGGACAGGACCACCCTTCTTCTGAAGGGGCTCCGCTCCCCTGTTCCCATGCAAATCTGTCCTCCAAACCTCTGAATGTGGACTGCCCACAGCCACGCTGCCAGAACGCCCCCCATTCATTGCTGAAGAACATAGGGAGTGATCCGTTTCTCAGCTACTGACCCAGCTTCCTTAGGGTTTATTTTGTGGAGACTATTTTCCCTTCAAATTGTGTTGAGAAATAGGAAGCCCTTTCTCCTCTGAGCTGCCCCCTTTGTAACATCCTGGGACATGCTGGTCAATGGGGCTCAGTTGCCTGGTCTTCCTTTCATTGAGGTGGGGTTGCCTTTGTGCTGTTTGACTTGACAGCCACAGAGCCATTTAAATCCCAGCTGAGACTCCAGGACTGCTTGGCATACCAGGAGGCCTCAGTGCTTCTCTGTAAAACCTGGAGCCAGAAAGCGTTGGGTTCAAACCTCACTCTTTCCTTATTAGCTGTTTGACCTTTTCTGTGTCTATTTCTCTTGTATAAAAATGGAGATGATAATACTTACTTAATGACATGGTTCTGTAAATTATGAGATTGTTGTGTACATGAAAGCCTCAGGTACATAGTAGGTTTTCAACAAGTATATCTCAAGTTTTCTAGTCTTGAGGCATCACCAAACTGGTAGATGGGTTCATGAATGTTCTTTTAGCCTGTTTTAATTAGCTTCTCATCTCTACCATTGTCAAAACATTGCAATGGCTACCATGATGTTGTCTGATTTCTGGGTGTTTGTGGAGTACCTAGTTGAAGGAGTAGCCTTAAGTAAAAGCTACTTGAAATAATGACTGTAGCAGAGATAATGCTATGTTTTCACCAACCATTTATTGTTTCTCTTCCTGGTTAAATGGGAAGACTGAATATTCCAAACTCCCTTGCATTTAGGTTGGGGTCACGTGACTTAGTTGTGGTCAGTGCTATCTGAGCAGAAATGATATAAGCAACTCCCAGGCCTGACCCTTAAAAACTTCCAAAGCAAACTTCCAACACTCTGGTCCTCTGCCTCAGAGGCTGTGTTGACGTGGATGTACCAGAAGGTAGGAAGACTTGTGTCACTAAGTCACTGGGTAGAAGAGAACCCCTTCACAATCTGCATGTGGCTTTGGGGGGGCAAGAAATAAACTTCTGTTATGCTAAGCCATTGAGATTTGGGGGTTTATTGTTTAATTCAGCATAGCCTATCAGTAATTATCTTAACTAATGCAGTAGCTTCCTGATGAATTAATTAATTTTTACCCAGACTGAGGGGGGAGGCTGACAATGGGGGCCCTGTTGCATTTTCTCAACCACAGGCGTATGTTTAAGAACACAGACACACATTGGTCATGTCAGTCTTTTAAGGAGTCTGTGTTATTAGACTCCTAATGACACAGATATGTCCTGTGAGGACATATCATTCTTCTTTGTGAAACTTTTTCAGGGAAAACTAATCTTGAAAAGTTTTGGGCTCTGCATGCCCAGTGAGCATACACCTCAGCAGAAAAGTTGCTATCAATGTGGGTTTTCCAAATGTGAAAAATAAATATCGCCAGTGAAGAAAGTTTTGGATCTGGGGTCGGGGAGATGTTAAGTTATAACTAAAGTTTTGATGACTTCCAAACCTGTGTCCCTAGCCCAGACCTAGACATTTAGCCCTAGACTTTCCACCTGTCTCCTACACATCTTACTGTAGCTCAAACTTGCCCTGCCCAGAACTATACTTACCCATTTCCCCATTTTACACCTCCAACCTCCACTTCAAAAACTGGCTCATCCTCTAGTTTCGTACCCCATCCACCCAATTGCTCAATTCTGGTTATTCTGCCACCTTCATTCAAGACCAGTCTTATTTAATCTACCCTCTAAAGATTTCTTGAGAGCCATGGAGACAAGAGGGCAACAGGAAAAAAAGTTTTAAAAAATATTTCTCAGAATCTCTTCACCCAAATGGAGAAAGTAGGATAGTAAAACAAGCAAACAAAAACAATGGATAGCATAACTAGGTGACTCCAGGAACTACAAAATGTGAACAGGTGGGGCCAAATACCAACAGCAATAATGTCTGCATGAAATCAACTCTGTGGGATGAGATGAAGATGAAGATGAAGGCAAAGGGAATTCAGAATGAGATCCAGGAGACCTCGAAATCTCTAATGTGTACTCACCCCTAGGAGGAGAGGACTCTGGGAGTAGAAGCTTGGTGGAGCTATCTGAGGATGCCAGCCAAAACTAGGAGGGATATATTCAGGCTCCAAGTCATAGGTGAGTGTTGGAGGACTGTGGGAAGTTTGGGCCACGGTCTGGGCCCTGGGGCTCTAGGGACTGACCACCTGAGGCTCCATGGCCAGAGACACCCACACACTGAAGAGCAGGAGACACTAGAGAAAACAAAAAGAGAAATTTTGAATAAGACTGGAGGAAGGGAATAGAGAACAATAATTTCAGGAAGTACTGTCTACACAGTCCTATTTTTAAAGACTTTTTGGTAATAGCAGAAGAGGTAACTCTGGAACTGTGAGGCTAAAAAAAGAAATCTACCCTGGATTGCCCCTATTCCTCCATACAAAACCCTCTTCTAAGAATACAGAAAAATACATCTCACAGTTCAGCAACAAAAAAATATTGTGCTCAAATCTCATACAAAGCTATAAGAAGAATTATGAACACAGTAGTGTCCTTTCAGTTAATAAATGAATCTCACAAATACAGACCCATAAAACATCTAAACACTGAAACTTATTTCAAAAACAGCTAAAAGAAATTAAACCAACAGATGCTTTGAAACAATAGTGTAAGTGGAATTGTTAGACAAAAAGATTTGAAAAGATGGCTTTTGAAGGGAAGAGATATTTCAGGAGAAATAATTAAAGAGAAGGAATAAAGGAGTGAACAGACACCATGGGTAATACAATATAAGGTAAATAGATGATGAAAAAGGGAAAAATAAAGTCAGAAATGAGGAAATTTTTTTTAATGCAAGAAAAAGTGATAGGTATAGAAGATAGACAAAGAAGATCTAACATACAAACAACTCCCTAATTAAGAAATCCAAAGCAATGGAAGAGAACAAATACTAAACACAGATTTTTCCCCCTTGAAATATGAGAACAGATTTGAATTTGCACCTTGAATAAGTATATCACATGCCTGGGAAAATCAACCCAGAATAGTCAACATTAAGACAGGCTCTAATAAAATTATTGGACTTTAAAGAAAAAAGAAAAATCCTGTTGGTCATTCAGACCAATAAAAGAGTAAGGGCTTTGTAAGGGGAAACAAATTAGAGTGGCATCAGACTTTTCTGCAATAGCAGTCTGTGCCAGGAGACAACTAAGCAACATATTCAATATTCTCAGAAAAAGAAAAAGAGAACCAAGGATTTTATGTACAGTCAAATATGAAAGCCACAGATCAACTATTAAGAATGTGCAAGAACTATGGAAATGTTGTTTCCCATGAACCTTTCCAGAGGAATTTGCTAGAAAGCAAACTACAGGCAACCATATTGACTAGACAAGTATAAACATAAAGGCTAGGGGTGAGCATTAAATTTATAGTCATCTGTAGAACTCACACTAATTAATGGCTATGAGGGAGAAAATATTTTTAAAAGATTTTATTTATTTATTTTTAGAGAAAGGGGGAGGGAAGGAGACAGAAACATTATTGTGTTAGAGAGAGAAAGGTTTGCCTCTCACATACCCCCAACCAGGCACCTGGCCCATGACCCAGGCATGTGTCCTGACTGGAAATCGAACCAGCTGCCTTTCGTTTCCCAAGTCAGCACTCAATCCACTAAGCCACACCAGCCAGGGTGGGAGATAATATTTAATGGTTGTATGTTCTGTTAATGCAGATACAGTACAAGTATTAAAAATTAGGAGAGAATGGAGTGTGTATATGAAAAGTAGAATACATTTACAGATTGCCTTTAAGTGTTAACTGAAAACACATGGACTTTTTCTTTCTTTTTTTTTTTTTTCAAATTAGATGTCAGAGGAAAGGGAAGCAAGAGAAATAGAGGATACTGGCTAATTTCAATATTCCTCATGGTAGGAAACCAACAGACATTGCCAAAAAGAGGGAGGACTAAGCGTATTATATAAAGGTGTTGACTTAATGAAAACCATCAGAATAATAACAGGCTTTTTCCTACAGAGGTAGGGGAGCAAGAGGGAAAAAAATCATTTGAGAACGCATTCCCCTCTCACATGGACCTTAGGCCCAACACGTCTCCTCTCATTGTTTCTCTGGTCTTTAAAGGTATGCCTCCTCCACACAGCCTTTTCTGATTGCCCCAGCACATGCTAATCTTTCCCCTCATCTACCACTCCTAAGTACCAGTACCTTGTTCTCTGAATGTTTTATCTTATCTCATCTGCAGGCAGAGATGGAGTGTCATATTTAATGGTGCAGTGCCTTTTTCAGAGTCTGGCGCAGGGTTCTACACACAAGAAGGCACTCACTAAAGGGTTCCTCGGTAATTTAGTGTTGGTCGTAGGCTTTAGGCTAACAGCCTCTGGGCTTTTCTAAGAGCTTAATGTTGCTATTTACCACAGTTCTTTCAATTTGTAGTAACAGCAGTATCATTCAAATTGACTTAAGAAAAAGAGGCCTCTGAACTTGAAATGTTCTAGGGTAGGTCTCATTTCAGTTATGGCTGGACACAGTGATTCCAGTCATATCACCATTATCAGTCTTTCTTTGCTCTAGACTCTGTGTCTAGACTCAGTGTTGGCTTCATCCTCAGCCAGGCTCTTCTCTTCCCTCATGGTCAAGAATGTGTCCTATTTGCAATAGCTCCACTAAAAGTCCCAGGGTTGAGTTTCATTGTCTTGGTTTGTGTTACATGTTCATCTCTGACCCAATCATTGTGGCCAAGAGAAATGCTTTGATAGACCAGCCATGGGTCATGTGACCACCCCCCCAAACTATCTCTGAGTGAGGAAGAGGTAGGAAAATTGGGGTGCTGTTACCTGAAAAGGGGAGATGATGACTGGGCAAAACCAATAAACGTCTGTTTTAGTGTTGACATGCTCAGTGAGTAGACTACAAGAAAAATTCCCTATAGGTGAAAAATCATGGTTTGGGGCCCATCCTTGAGACATATGGGTGGAAAGCTCTCTCTGCTATATTCAAGCTCAGAGAATTTATTTACATGGGACCACTCACCATGGGGCCCAGTTCCGATGGAGAAACCAGCTTTCCCACATGGCTGGGGGGTTGTCTCTCTGGCCTGGGAAGAGGACATTTATTTTTTAGAGGCATTAAAAACAAGCATGAGGCTCGGGGAGCACTGAGCATCCCTGCAGGCATCTCCTGTGATCTGGTTTTGTTTCCTGAGTCACCAGCTGTACTGTGTTTTTCTTCTCTGTGTGTTTTACTGGACTCTGAGACTTGAAGAAAGCACCAGTGCCCGCTGCACCTTGGAGCTCTCCCCTTTCCAGGCAAAATACATGTATTTTCTCTTTGGGATTTTATTACCCAACACAGGTAATTTGGGTAAAGGGAATGCACTGAGATAGAAAATGGGGAAACAGAACAGGAGAACTTAAAAACAGAATCCATTTCTCTCCTAAATCTTCGACTCGTTTTTTTTTTTTTTTTTTTTTGCACTGGACCCTTCCTATCAACATTTAAGCATCTGCAGGCTTCTACCATTTAAAATAAATCCTCCTGCCCTGGCCAGTGTGGCTCAGTTGATTGGAGAATCATCCTGTACGCCAAGACAAAAAATTGAGGGTTCGATTCCTAGTCAGGGCACATACCTATATTGTGGATTTGATCCCTGGTTGGGGTGTGTACAGGAAGCAACCAATCGATGTTTCTCTCTCACATTGGTGTTTCTCTCTCCTTCTCTCTCCCTCTCTCCCTTTCTCCTCCTTCAGCTCTGTAAAGAAAAAAAAAAGTCCTCAGGTGAAGATTAAAAAAGTAAATAAAATAAGTTTTCCCTAAATTTTAATAACCCTTTCACTATCACCTTATCTTTCAACTCCCCTTTAAGGCAGAATTTCTTGAAGTTTTTTTATATTCCCGTTTTCATTTCCCCCTCATATTTCAACTCACTCTGATCTGCTGGAACTCCCCGTATCCCTCCAATACACACACTTTATGAAAAAGCTCTCCCTAAGCTCTTCATTTAGCTCCAAGACACTAAACCAATGACCCTATGTTAAAGGGGAAAAACATATCCATTTCTTGGGTTGAGAGCCAGCATTATGATCTTCAATTTTAATAGCTATTTGTTGAATGATTTTAAAAAAATCAAGCAAATTCAGGGAAGAGTGACCTGTCATGTAATCAAATCCCCAAGAAAGAGGAAATAGAAATATTTTGCCTGGAAAAGACAGAGTTCTAGGGTCCAGGAGACACTGGTGCTTTCTTCAGATCTTTAAAGTGCTACCACATGGAAGAGATAGATGTGGTCTGTGTGGCCCCAGGGCTAGGAAAACAGGAAGGGTGATTTCCTGTCATTTTAAGAAATGTTGTAATGGTCAGAATTCTCTAATGAAGAAAGGGGCTACATCATGAGATGGTGAGCTCCCTGTTGCTGGCAGTAATCAGGTAGAAACTGTTCCATCAGAGGTACCCAGAAGAGAGTCCTGTGTTGGGTAGGAGATTACACCTGAAGACTTCTGAAATTCCGGGATTGGTTAATCATGCTTCTCCAGAGGTGGATCTCCATGAACCACATCTGTCACTCCCAGCTTGTGTGGTCTGGAGCAAGTTACTCAACCTCCTTTCTTCAGTTTTCTCAGATGTAAAAGAGAGCTAATAAAAGCACCCACCACATAGGGTTGCTGTGAATCTTCAAATGGCTCAGCAGTAATGCATACAGGACTCAGCACCTGTGCCTGGCGTGTTGTGTTTAATAAATATTTGCTAGTGTTTATATTTAGTTCAAAGCCCTGTTCTCTAGGTGGCACTCGATTCAGAAGCATCAGTCTCATCAGTTGCATTTGGCTTTTATTTGTGGGTTTTCCTTCATAACTTCTAGCTCAAAAAGAGCCTAGGAGAAAGCGTCAGGGAAGCCACTGTAATTCCTGTTGTGCACGTCATGCTGTCGGTAGCAGTTTTTGTCAGAGGGGGTCTTAGGGAACAAGGAAGTAGTTTCCATATGTACCACATAAGAAGCCTAAAATGCATGTATTTTGAAGGGTGATAAACATTTGGTTGGCTTTCCATGCCACCTCTTATGCTCAGGTCAGCTATGGCAGTGCTTCCGTAAACAGAATCCTATGACAGTTTTTTTGTGGTAGTCTTAATCACAAAGAAGAAAAATTACTCATTTTGGCTCAAACATGCCAACAAGCATGCTCCACATCCCAGGGGCCTACATTCCATATTGCATAAATCCTCTCAACACTCCCGAAAGGGAAGTTCATTCCCACTTTGCAGATGAGGAGACAAAGCCTCAGAGAGGTTAAGTAACTTTTCTATGATTACACAGCTGAGGCAGGGTCCTAAACATCTAGTTCTTAATTCAGTGAACTGCTACCCATAACTTCTGAAAAATTTTGGAATTAATTAAGGAAATTTATATTTAATCAAATGGCCCCCAAGAATAGAACTCCTAAAAAACACATTCCTAAGAAGGTTAGGAAGTTTGGTTATCCCTTTGCCTAGTCTTATCAGAGGATGAGTGTGGATGGGGATTTCAGAGAACAGGGCCACTGCACATCTGACTTCTCTCTGCGCCAACTTCTTTGTGCCTTTTGCAGGTCTGGGTAGATGCTGGAACGCAGATCTTTTTCTCCTATGCCATCTGCCTGGGTTGTCTGACTGCTCTGGGAAGTTATAACAATTATAACAACAACTGCTACAGGTGAGCATTTCCCTGGGCCCTGCCAGCTTTCCACCAAGCCCTGAGAGCTCTTCACTCTGCCTGGCTAGCTTGTGTTTGTCTTCCTGCCTTATAGGGCCAGACAGATGGCTGTTTCTCAGCCTCTCCCTGCCCCACTGTCAAAGATAGGCCATGGAGGAGCTAGGAAAATAACAAACATGATCAGAGTGCATTCCAGGCTGCAAACAAATCCACTTTGGAATCTCACCCAGCCCTCCATCTCACCCTTTTTCCCAGGGTAGATGAGCAGCTTACCCAAGGTCATGCAGCTAGTAAGTGGCAAAGTTGGGACTTGAACCTAGGTCTTCTGACACAAAGGGCCTTGTTTTTTCTGCCTTCTGTTCATAAACCTGCTTCCTGCCCCTTCTCATTTGACAGTAGGGTCCTTTCCTGACCTACCTGCAATGGCCAGTGCCCTGCATGCCCTTCAGCCTGACAGGCCTCCCTCCCTGGCCTTCTGCAGCTGGCCACACCCAGCACCCAGTTGGGGCTCATGGGGAGGTGAGCCCAAGGCTGTCTGACCTTGGCTTCCTGGCCCCCCAGGCCGGCAGTCTGAGTTCTGCCACAAGGCTGAGACTCACAGGGGTCCAGGGACTTGCCCAAGGTCACCCAGCAGTGCATGGTACAGCAGAATTTTGCATCCCAATCTCTAAGTCTAGGCCCATGGTCTGTTGTCATGATGTCCCTGCACCCCTGAATTAGTGCCTGGTCACAGCAGATGAATATTCAGGAATGACTGGACAGCACCTCCCTTCCTTAGAGTTCAAGAGCTCCTTATTCAGGTATGAACTCATAGAATGATGACAATGAAGCAGCCTCTGATCACAGATTAGTTGATAAAGGAAGAGTTTTCAGCACATGATTCTGAGACAGGATAAGTATTTGGAGGGAAATAATCAAGGTAGATAATGATACTTTCTCTCACATATGTACCATACTAAGCGTCAGACTGATTAAAGAGTTAAATATTTTTTAAAAGGAAGCCATTCTAAAACGAGAAATAAAATTCTAGTATGCGTGATTTTTTCCCCCAAGCAATTCTCAGACCCCAGCTGGGTGTCCTTCAATTAAATTCAATTCTGATACTATCTACCCAGAGATAACACCAAATCCCACAAGTTAAGGGCTGATCCTATAAGACTGCCCCTCCCCGCCTCACACACCCATCACAAGTCCAAGTTGTCATCTGTGTGTCTGACTGACAGGGTTCGATTAATTTGCTAGAACAGCTCACAGAATTCAGAGAAACATTGTACTCACAGGATTACTGGTTTATTATGAAAAGATATAGCCCAGAAACCGCCAGATGGAAGAGATGCATAGGGAAAGGTATGAGGGAAGGGGATAGAGCTGCCCCTCTCCCCGAATCTCTGCATCTTCACCAATCTGAGACCTCTCTGAATCCCCTCCTTTGGGGTTGTGTGTGTGTGAGGCTTCATCACATAGGCATGATTGGTTAAGTCACTGGCCACTGGTGATAGAACTCAATGTCTAGCCCTTCTCCCTTCACTGGTGGTCAGGGGGTGGCATCCTCTCTGAAAGCTAGCTTCGTGATCACTTTCTTAACCCATTTGTTAAGTCAGCCATGTGCACTGTGTGTCTTATTAAGTGTGAGACACTGGAATTGGTACCTCGGGAGATACAGCAATGGCACAGCAGAAGTCTATAGTTTGTAAATTGGGGAAACTGAGGCACTGAAGAAGTGAAAGTGAAAGGTCCAACATGCTGAAAAGAAAAGATGTTGTGGAATCCAATACACAATCAGGCAGCAAGTTATATTGTTCCTGTGGGCCTTTGGGCAGAGAGGTGATTAGGCATGGCTGCACAGAGGCACACTGCAGAGACCAAATGTCAGACCAGGCTGTCCAAAAGATCCTTTCTACCTTCACAGTCTTCATGGGACAGTGGGTCTAGGGAATGAGAGGTGAAGCACTTGGTCAGCCACAATACATAGGGAAACCACGGACAGGAAGAGAAAGGCCATGGGACAGGGAGAGCAGCACAGCAGACCTCAAGTCCAGGTTGAGTGTGCCCCCCTTGGGATATTGGAGAGGGATGCTGTCTGCACAGAGCTACAGCACATCAGCAGCTGGCGTTCAGTGCTGGGCCCTGCAGAAATCACTCAATCACTGTTGATCACCTCAAGCTAGGTTGTCAGCTCATGAGGACACAGGCTGGGTCTTCTTGTTTGCCACCATCCCTTGAGTCTAGCATGGTGCTGCCTGACATGTAAGGAAGTGTGGAAGGGCCATACCATTATACAGATGAGGAAACTGAGTCCCAAGGGTAAATTGCTTGCTTACGTTCACATTGCCAGTGATGGAATGTGGCTTGGAACCTGGGCCTTTCTGGTTCTTTCTCCCCTATTCTTCACTCCCAGGGATGATCAGTTCTTTCCTTGCTACAGCAGTTGGTGTGGATTTAGCCAAGACTGCCTTGGCTAAATCCACAGCCAAGACTGTCAGGCTGTGTCTCATGGCAGTGGCAACTTTCTTCCCCACTGAGCACATGGGTGAACATGCTGGTCACTAATGATCCCTTCTGCTTTCCCATCCAACAGGCAGGTTTCACCTCCTCCCATCAGCAGAAGAAACTCAGTCCCCTAGGTTGTTGCCAAATCCAAGGGCTCATTTTATTTCCTTTACCAAATGGTTCCACAAGCAGTTCTTCCCAGCTCAGAGGGAGTAAATTAGTACCCTCTCTTCTGACAGCATAATAGCTTCTGGAGGTCTTCAAAGCTGGCTCAGCTGCTGCCAGCTTCACAGTGCTTGTTACATAAGCTTTTCACCTAGAAGGTGGTCTGTGGAGGAGGAATTAGAGGGATATGGACAGGGCAAACCAGGCAGGGAATATCCTCACTTCAGAACACAGGCAGCTGAGCTCCATCCCCTGAGGGTGTGGGTGCTCTGAGGGTGGGGGTACAGGACACAGGGCTGGAAGCAACCTCTGGCCTTGCAGGGCTTCCTGGTGGTGTAAGGAAACCTCTTGGGAGGCCTCTGGGGCAAGATGTCCCTTTGTGGTAAGGGACATCTGTTTTTCAGCAACCATATGAGGCCCAGAGATATTGTCCACAAGTTAGGACTTGGAAGTCTTGACTCTTAGGGAGCATCCTCTGTGTTTAAATGCTAGAAAAAGTGTGGGCTTTGGTGTGTGAGATAAGTGGATGCACATCTCAACTTCACCACCAGATAACTGTGAGACCTGAGTTGTGCCGCTCCTCCCTGAGCCTCCAGATTCTGTGACACAGTGCTCAAAAAATCCTAGCGCAGGACCAGACACATTGCAGATCCAAATTATACAGAATTCCTGAATGCAGAGGATGTGGAGAAAATGCTTTTCTCACCAGCACCACCTTGTTTCCCACTTTGGGTGAGGCAGTGTCGGGAAACAGGCACGAGGAGCAATCCCAGGAATCACTCTGCCCTTACCCCGGCCTGAGCTGAATTTCCTTTTGAGAGGCGGTACATCAGGCTTGCAGATAAAGTCCTCAGGTCTGCCAGCCCATCCTGCATCCACACCGCCAGAAGAGTTCTTTAAAGGAACCTGTATCTGTCATTCCGTGCCACAATAATGCTGTGTCGTAAACCACCCCAAAACTCAGTTGCCTACCCCAACAAGGCTTTGTTTTTATTGCTTGCAAGTCTGCTGGTCAGCTAGGAAAGCTCTCCTTTGGGCAGTGGATTGAGTGGAGGTGGCTCCAGGATGCAGGCCAGGCTCAAGTCTGGTCTGTGTGGGTACATTCTGGGTTCAGGCTGCAGGGACAGCAGTTTCCCTGCAGAACTTTTTTTCATGGCAAATCGCAGAAGGGACAAAGGAAAAATCAAATCACATAAGCATATCTGAAGCCTCTGTGTCACATCTGCTAACATCCATTAGCCAAAGCAAGTCACGTGATTAAGTCCAAAGTCCGTGGGGCAGAGAGATATGCTCCACCCCAACTAAGAAGTAGAGGGGTGACTATTTGCTGGAAAAGGATTTAATCTATCACAAGGCCCAAGAGTCAAGAGATTCAGTCTACCCAAGCACCTTGTCTTAGGGCTGCTTGGAGACCAGGACTGGAGAGAAGATTTTGCAGGGAGAATTGGAACCTGAGCCCCAGTCTAATGCCCTCTCCACTATGCCCTTGACTCTCAGAGTCATTGCAAGACAGCAGGGTGGTATGGTCACCGACATTAGTGTACCCTTTGGTTTTATTACAAAATGTATGGTGTCAAGAGAAGAGGAGGTGAGAGTCTACTCTCTTCTTGAGTCTAGTGCTCCTATACCATTGGAAGAGGGGCTGAACAAACCACAGTGTATTACAGATCATGAGCAGGATGTGGAACTGGTAAGGGAACTGGGATGTTTAACTGACAGAACAAAACTTCAAGGGGATACTTTTAGAACTTCCAAGCCTGAAGGAGCTCCAGGTTATTTGGGAAGGTAGAACTAAAACTTATTAAAGAAGGCTGGTTTTGGTCAAACACAACATGAAAGTTAGCCTGGAAGCAGCAGGAGCTTTCAATCAAGGGGATAGCACTCTGAGGAGGTGATGAGCTCCTGATATGGGGGGAGCAGAGGCAGCTGGCCACCTGTAGGGACACTCCAGTCTAGTCATGCCTCCAGCAGGGGGCTGAACAGGCCATTTGGGAGCTGCTCCCTTTAAAGTGGAGCATCATATATGTTATAAGACTAACTCCCAAGTATGCAGTCTGCAGTGGCTGAGCTCCTAAGAGGCTCATTCTCTGTCTTGGCCTCATGAGGTTGGGGAACCCCGGGTGGGAGGATCTGGGACTAGAGGGATCCATCTTCTTCATCTTGATAAAGTCATTTGTAGTGTGATTCTTCTAGGTCATGGCTTTCTGCTGGCAATTCTTTGCTGGTGAGCCTCACCCAAAATCAGGTTACAATCATTGCTCTGATAAATCTCTATGAAGGGCCTGGCCTGGAAGGGCTGCCTTCCAGCCACACCAGAGCAGGGACTGAGCAGTGAGGTCTGTGGGGTGCTGCTCTGGTAAAAAGCTTGGCCAAGAGGCACATCTCCTGAGTCTATGGGGAGCTTCCCTTGTGAAGCCCACAGGTGCTGCCTTGGCTAAGAAGCAGCTGTTTCTCAGAGGCTTCTTCTGCTCTCTTTTTTTTTTTTTTTTGAGCTCCTCTCCTACCAGGGGTTTGGAAGAGCATTGGTTTGTCTCCAGGTGTTTTCTTTCTAGTTGTACACTTTCCCACTAGCCAGCCTTCCTCCCTTCCCACTCCCTCTCTATGCTTCTGGTCTGTGACCTGCCTGTCTTCTAGAGGTGCAGCAGAAGCTGTGTGACCATGGGCCAGCCACCTAACCTCTCTGAAGCACAAGGGCTTCACCAGGCAAATGGCGCTTTTCGTGCCCTCACTGCCTTGCCTGCCACACAAGACAGCTATGGTGCTCAGACAGAATGTTCCAGCCTGTGCAGTCCACCCTGACCTGAGCCCCCTAACTGCTTCCCCTCAGGGACTGCATCATGCTCTGTTGCCTGAACAGTGGCACCAGCTTTGTGGCCGGCTTTGCTATCTTCTCAGTCCTGGGCTTCATGGCATATGAGCAGGGAGTGCCTATTGCCGAAGTGGCAGAGTCAGGTAAGTGCCAAAGGTGGGAAGGCTTTGGGTGATGGTTACAATGAAAGCATTGTTTCTTCTCCTCAGCTCATTCTCCTGGGTCAGGTCTCTGGCAGTGGCCCTACCATTGATCCTCAAACCAGGATGCTGGGAATTACCTGGGAGGGAAACCTTGACACCTCCTCACTCCAGAATCTCCAAGTTGTGTAGATTCCGCCTCCTGAATACTGCTTCATTTCATCCACTTTTCCCCAGCTCCAGTGTCTCCCCACCAGTCCAGACCATCATCACCACTCACTTGAATGACCACAGGAATTCACTAATTTTCAGAGAAATGCAAATGAAATCCACAATAAGATATCACCTCACACCTGTCAGAATGACTATCATCAATAAATCCACAAATGACAAGTGGTGAGGATGTGAAGATAAGGGAACCCTATTGCACTGTTGGTGGGGATGCAGATTGGTGCAGCCACTGTGGAAAGCAGTGTGGAATTTCCTCAAAAAATTACAAGTGGATCTGCCTTATGACCCAGTGATTCCACTTCAGAGGATTTATCTGAATAAACCCAAAATACTAATTTGAAAGAACACATGCACCGTATGTTCATTGCAGCATTACTTACAATAGCCAAGATGAAAATATGAAGCAACCCAAGTGCTCATCAATAGATGAATGGATAGAAAAGGCTGTGGAATGAAAAAATATATATACACACACACGTATATACACACATATACATATGTATACACATACACATACATGCATATACACACACACACACATATATATATAATGGAATATTACTCAGCCATAAAGATGAATGAAATCTTCCCATTTGCGACAGCATGGATGGACCTCAAGAGTATTATGCTCAGTGAAATCAGAAGAAGACAAATACCATATAATTTCACTTATATGTGGAATCTAAAGAGCAAAATTGAGAGGCTTCTGGCCAAGGTGGAGGTGTAGGTAGACACACTGTGCCTCCTCCCACAACGAAAAGAAGGACAACAACAATTTAAAAACAAAAAACAACCAGAGCTGACAAAAAATCAAACTGTATGGAAGTCCGACAACCAAGGAGATAAAGAAGAAACATTCATCCAGACCGGTAGGTGAGGTGGAGATGGGCAGCTAGGGCGGAGAGGACTCATAGCAAGGCGGCGGTTGGTGGACCCAGCAAGGTGGCAGATTATGGAACGGGGCAGGCCAGGCTGCAGCTAGCAGACCCCACAAGGTGGTGGCTGGCAGACCCTGCGGCCCCACATTTGCGCATAGATAAACCAGGAGGAACAGCGGGGGAGTGAAGCAGACCTCGCAACCCAGGGCTACAGCTTGGGGAAATAAAGCCTCAAACCTCTGAGTGAAAACACCCATGGGGGTTGAGGCGGCTGCAGGAGAAATTCCCAGCCTCACAGGAGAGTTCATTGGAGAGACCCACGGGGGCCTAGAGCGTGCACAGGCCCACCCACTTGGGAATCAGCACCAAAGGGGCCCAATTTGATTGTGGGTGGCTGGAGGGAGTGACTGAAGTCCGGCAGAGAGTGGAGCAAGCACCATTGCTCCCTCTTGGCCCCTCCCCCACATACAGCGTCACAGCACAGCAACCAGCTTGACCCTGCCCTGGTGGACACCTAAGGCTCCTCACCTTTATGTAACAGGTGCGCCAAGACAAAAAAAATGGCCCAAATGAAAGAACAGATCAAAGCTCCAGCAAAAATACAACTAAGCAACGAAGAGATAGACAACCTATCAGATGCACAGTTCAAAACACTGGTTATCAAGACTCTCACAGAATTGGTTGACTCTGTTCGAAAACCAGATGAAAAAATGAAGCCTATGCTAAGAGAAACAAAGGAAAATGTACAGGGAACCAATAGTGATGCGAAGGAAACTGGAACTCAAATCAATGGTGTGGACCAGAAGGAAGAAAGAAACATCCAACCAGAAAAAAATGAAGAAACAAGAATTCAAAAAAATGAGGAGAGGCTTAGGAACCTCCAGGACATCTTGAAACGTTCCAACATCCAAATTATAGGGGTGCCAGAAGGAGAAGAGGAAGAACAAAAACTTGAAAACTTATTTGAACAAATAATGAAGGAGAACTTCCCCAGTCTGGCAAAGGAAATAGACTTCCAGGAAGTCCAGGAAGCTCAGAGAGTCCCAAAGAAGCTGGACCCAAGGAGGAACACACCAAGGCACATCATAATTACATTACCCAAGATTAAAGAGAAGGAGAGAATCTTAAGCAGCAAGAGAAAAGGACACAGTTACCTACAAAGGAGTTCCCATAAGACTGTCAGCTGATTTCTCAAAAGAGACCCTACAGGCAAGAAGGGGCTGGAAAGAAGTATTTCAAGTGATGAAAGGCAAGGACCTACATCCAAGATTACTGTATCCAGCAACGCTATCATTTAGAATGGAAGGGCAGATAAAATGCTTCTCAGATAAGGTGAAGTTAAAGGAGTTCATCATCACCAAGCCCTTCTTATATGAAATGTTAAAGGGACTTATCTAAGAAAAAGAAGATAAAAAATATGAACAGTAAAAATGACAGCAAACTCACAGTTATTAACAACCACACCTAAAACCAAAACAAAAGAAAACTAAGCAAACAACTAGAACAGAAACAGAACCACAGAAATGGAGATCACATGGAGGGGTGTCAATAGGGGATTGGGAGGGGGAGGGGGGGGAAGGTACAGAGAATAAATAACATAAATGATAGGTGGAAAATAGACAGGGGGAGCGTAAGAATAGTGTAGGAAATGTAGAAGCCAAAGAACTTATAAGTATGACCCATGGACATGAACTATAGGGGGGGAATGTGGGAGGCAGGGGGTGGGCAGGATGGAGTGGAGTAAAGGGGGGGAAATGGGACAACTGTATTAGCATAATCAAAAATATGTGTGTGTGTGTGTGTGTGTGTGTATATATAAACAAAATTGAAACAGACTCAGACACAGTGAACTTGTGGTTGTGGACTGGAGGACTAGGTGAAAGCTGAAGGGATTAAGAAGTACAGTAAGTAGTTACAAAACAGTCATGGGGTGTAAGTACAGCATAGGTAATACAGTCAATGATGCTATAACTACATATGGCACCAGTTGGAGTACTGGAAATATGGAGGGAAACACTATGTAAAAGAAAAGATGGGCTAACTACCAAGCTGTACACCTGAAGCCAAGTCAAAATAAAATAAAATAGTATTCATATTTCAGAATCCCTAATGAAGGAAAAAACAATAGAACAGGTAATATTTAAAACTATAATTAATAAAACTTTTCAGAAATAGAAAAACAGGTTAATGTATACATTGAAAGAACTCTTTGGTTACCAGGGAAAATTAACTCCGAATGGTCATCTCTTCCATTTATATCCTAGTGAAGATATTTACCTTTCAAAGATAAAGCTAAAATCCTCAAGACTTCCAGGGAAAAAAAGATTAAATATCTTATAAAGGTAAAAGAATTAGTCAGCCATCATACTTTCCAAGACCAATATACAAAGCAAGGCAACTATGGAGCAGCATTTTAAAAAACATATGTATGCACAAAAAGAAGTGTGAATCAAGGATTTAATATCCAGCCATTTCTTCAAATGTGGAGGCTATTAAAAAAAAAAAAAACATTTTCAGCATACAAGAACTTAGAGACTTCCACACTCATTAGCCTTTTGGAGGAATCTATTTGAAGGTGAGCTTCATCCAACCCAACAACAACTGGGAAAACCTCAGAAAAAGAACTGATAGTGAGCACCTGAAAATATATAAGTACATCTAAGACTAAGACCAAGGTGGGGAAGAGGATAGAGGACTAATGTAGAAATGCTGTGTACTGTTATAAAGTAGAAATCATTCAACTAAAAGGTGGAAAGAGAAGGCAAGAAAAGAGGAAAACAGAAAAAACTCATTGTTGTGGGTGTGGGCAGGAGGCGGTGTTAAAGGATGGGGTGGGGATTAGGTGGGGACCAGGAGAGCCAGAGAGCAAAGGTTCAAGTAAGAAAACAAGGGCATAAGGACACTTTAAAAAGTGTAAGTGTAAAGGTAACCACTAGAACAAAAACATAAACCTTCCTAAATATCAAAAATCACTTACAAATAAAAGAAGAATACACAAAATATAACAAATATAAAAAATACACATAATTAGAAAATATTTTGTCACAGTTAAAACCAAATATATCAATCATATTAGTAAATGTGAATGGGCTTAACTCATCTATTAAAACATGTTCAGCTTGGCTCACTAAATAAGACCTACATCCTGTAAGTAAGAGACGCCTAAAACAGCGATCACAAAGAGTAAAAATCAAGGTATACACAACAATAGAAGTGCTGATATCAGACAAAGTAGAATCCAAGCCTAAAAGCATTAAGCATGACAAAGTATTTTTTAATGTTAAAAGCCACAATTCTTGATGATAGAGCACATTTGAAAATATATGCACCAATAACACAGCAATGATCTTTATGAAGCAAAAACTGTAGGAGATGCAAAGAGTCAAAGATAGAAATAGCACTAAGAAAACCATAATAAACACAGTTATCAATTAAAATAAAAGAATGATAATATTAAACTCACCATTCAAAAAAGCCACAAGAATAACAACAGAGTGACTCAAAAGAAAGCACAAGGAAGGAAATAATAAAGATAAGAGCAGAAATTAATGAACTAGGGAGCAGAGAAACCATAGATCTAATTAATGAAATCCTGAGTTTTTAAAAATTAAAATAGATAAATTACCAGATGATCCAGACCAAAAAAGAACACACAAATAACAAAATAAGAACTGACAAATAGAAAATAATTGTTAAAGCAGAAGAAATTTTTAGAAGTCATAAGATTACTTTGCAATTCTCTGTGCACATAAATTTGAAAACCTAGATGAAATGAATATTTTCCTCAGGAAACACATACTGCCAAAATTGACCCCATTTCATTTGGAAAGCTTAAACAGGCTAATTTCCATAGAGAAATAGACAAAGTTATTGAGGAGCCACCCCACACAAAACACCAGGCCCAGATGGTTTCACAGAGGAATTCTACCAAACCTTCAAGATCCAGATGCTCCCAGTGCTCAAGAAGTTACTCCAGAGCATTGAAAAGGAAGAAAAACTCCCTAACTCCTTATTGAAACATGTATATAATATTGATACCTAAACCAGCTAAAGACAATACAAAGAAAGAAAACTACTGATCAATATCACTCATCCGTATTGATATAAAAAATATGAAATAAAATATTAGCAAACAGAATGCAAAATCACATTAAGAAAGTAGTGTACCATGACCAAGTAAAATTTAATCCAGGAATAACAATGCAAGGTTGGTTTAATGCTAGGAAGTCCATTAATGTCATATGCCATACTAATAGATCTATAAAAAAGTCAGAAGATTAACAGATGTTGAAAAAGCCTTTGAAAAAATTTAACACCCATTCATAATTTTTTTAATCAACAAAACAGAAATTTAGGGATGTCATTTTCTTCAGCTTTTTGAGGTATAATTAATAAATAACATTGTAAGATATTTAAAGTGTACATCACCTCACAGACTTGTCTTCGTGGGGAGGTGAGGACATTTTAAGTCTACTCTCAACAATTTTAATTATACACTGTAGTTTTACCAACTATACTTAACCATGTTACACATTAAATACTCAGACCTTGCTCCTTGGTGAGAATGTGTACCCTTTTACCATCCTCTATTTGCCCCACCCCTCCAGCCTCTGGCAACCACTCTCCTACTGTTTCTATGAGTTGGACTTTTTCTTTACATTGCCCATGTAAGTGACAGTACTATGAAGTATGTCTCTGTCTGGCTTATCCCACTTAGCACAAGGCCCTCAAGGCCCATCCTTGCTGTAAATGGCAGTATTTCCATCTTCTCAGGGCTGAATAATATTCCATTACACATATACTACATCTTCTTTATCCACTCATCTGTTCATGAACACTAACATTGTTTCCATGTCTTGGCTATTATGAATAATTTACTTTTTACTAACTACTGTGAAGTTATTTATTTAAATTACAACTGTGTGTATGTATAAAAGTTTAAAAGCAAGTATCTGTAGTATCCTGCCTATCATGTAATAAAGAAGGGGATATAGGAAATACATCTGCTCATTTGTACAAAATAAATATAGAAAGATAAGTTAGACTCTAAAAAGAATGGTTATCTATGGGGAGTGAATGGAACAGGGGTAGAAAGAAGATAGCAATTAGAAATGGAGTAGTAAGGATGAGAGGGAAGCAGCAGTTCTGAGTGTATCTTTTTTTCCCATTAGCTCTGACTCGTAGAACCACAGCAAGGTTTCACATAACACCCAAAATAAATAGTTACCTTTTGTGGTAGAACCATGAGGGAATACAAACAGTAACAGATGAGTTTGATTGTATTACAAATGAATAATGTAATCACACCAAAAGGAATGGGGAAGGAAAGAACTAACCTAAGTAAATTTCAGGGAAACAGTATTTTGGCTGGATATTATAAGGCTAAAAATAAAAATAAATGTACTATATTCTTGTTATTAGTATGTTGGTATGGATTAGCAATTCTATAACCATTGTTTGTATATCTTAGGATTGAACTAACCAGTCAATATAGATAATAGAGACAAATTTTTCACTGTTTGAGAAAGAAGTTGCATATAAGAAAAGTGGAGAAGCTAGAATGAACTATATTAGAACTGGAGGTATCAGTATGGACTCATGGTTTTAATATACAGAGAGATAGATATAGAAATATATCTGTATATGTATGTGCAGGTAAATATACATACATATATTTCCTAGTTTGTGTGCTGAGAGGATCTATGAATAATGATACACCGTAGCATACCTAGTGGCCAGATTTGGTTTATAAACACCATTCTCCAAAAAAAGGGACCAGAGCTCCTTGGAGAGGCACTTAATTTGAACACTGGGGCAGGACGAGATGAAGCTAGAATATTTCGTGGTGCCAGAACATAAAGACATGTTTAGAAAAAGGATGGAGCATGTCAAAAGGGCACAGCAGTCAACCTTAAAAAGCTCCCAATGGCCAAACTGAACAATCTGAAAAGCAAAATAAATGATAGTATTGGATTAAGGTGCACAGAACAAACTAAATACCCATGAGTTTATACTCAAATAAATAAAAATTGAATAACTAAACAAATAAATGGGTGTGAAAGGACAACTCTTCCTTACAGAAAAACTCTAATTAATAAATATAGAAGGGATGAAGAAAATACAAACCCATTAGGCAAATACAACAGGAATAATTGTTGCAGGCAAAACAATCATGTAAGATCCACCAGTGGGTGCTAAAAATCAGTGGGTGAAAGTTTGACTTGACATCGGATATTTTCATAATCTCAAAATATCCTCCTCAAGATATTTATCAATTACAAAGGAAAAGACAGTAAATTTACAATGGAGAAAACTGGCAGGCGCCAACTTAACCAGGTGGTAAATATCATCGGTACTAAGGTTTACTGACTTGATGAACCTCCTAATGTGATACACACTGAGAAGGACACAACATCACTTTAATGGTGTTCTTAGCCTTCAAAATTGCCTAACCTCAGTTTAATCGTGAGAAAACGTCAGACAAACCCACACTGAGGAACATTCTGCAAGATAAAGGCCAATAATCATCAAAAATGTCAAGACCACAAAAGACTGAGGAACTGTTGCAGACTGGAGGATACTAAAGAGAGGTAACCGTGAAGTGCAATGTGGAGTGTGGAATTGGATACTGGAACAGAAAAAAGGATGTAAGGAGAAAAACTGGTAAAATATGAATAAGGTCTATAGCTTAATAGTACTGTACCATTGTTAATTTCCTGGCTATTAAATATTGAATGCTTTCCCCTAAAATCAGATACAAAACAATCATGTATGCTATTTCCTCTTCTATTCCATATAGTACTGGAGATCCCAGAGAGTACAATAAGGCAAGAAAAATAAATAAAAACATTAAAATTGGAAAGGAAGAATAAAAACTGTCTTTATTCATAAACACAATTAGCCAAATAGAAAATCCCAAGATAAATGAAGCTTACCTGAGGACATGCGAACCAAGCCTTCTGTTTGAAATAGCCAAAAGAAGTCAATGTGGACCTAGGAAATGAAGGGGAGAACAACATTTGTCCAAGCCTGGACTACTAACTACCTACAGAGGAATCATTGGTTGTCTAATCCCTGCCTCACCATACACTGACCAAATCAGAATCTCTGGGTTGGGCCTGAGAACCTGCATTTTAATAAGAACCCCTCTTGCCCAGAAGATAATAGTAGAGACAGGTTGTGCAGTGGAAGGCGTGTGTGTCAGACCAACCTGGGTTTGAAGCCTGACCCTTCCAGACCCTGGCTTACCTCTCTATGCCTCTGCTAGTTCACCTGCAAAATGAACATCATGGTAGTACCAACCACGTAGGGTGGCACGTAGGATAAAAGATATTTGAGTGAGAATTAGGCACAACACCTGGCACAAAGGAAGCACCCAACACACAATGGGTTAAAATAACAACTGAATGCGGGCCTGAACTCCACCCACCACCTTTCTCTCTCTCCTCCCTCTGCAGGCCCCGGCCTGGCCTTTATCGCTTACCCCAAGGCTGTCACCATGATGCCTCTCTCCCCACTGTGGGCCACCTTGTTCTTCATGATGCTCATCTTCCTGGGCCTGGACAGCCAGGTAAGGCACTGAAGGAAGGGGGCAGTTGAGAGCAGGGAGGCTCCGGGGGCTAGCCAGCACCTCCAGGTCCTGGTCCTCAGGGATCTGCTTACAGCACCCCCTGCATTTCTGCCAGCACACCTTCCCGTCCCCTAGGTGGTCTCCACCATCACCCCCAACACAGATGCTCAGGTCCCTCTAAGTCTCCCCAAACACTGTTTTCCTTACTGAAATTCCCAACACCTAATTCAGGTTTTAAAACACTTGTATCTGGGAAGTACTTCTGCCCAACAGCACCACCTAGCAAAGCAGAAGAAATTCTCAGAAAGTGGGCTATGGTTAGTGATATCTGAGGGCCTAACTAGCATGTGTCCCTGTCCCAGTCAAGTCATGCATGACACAGGGACATAGAAAAGCACCTTCTTCCTCCCTCCATGTCTGTATTGGGGCCACCATGACATCACCCACAGAGCCACATGGGTCTTCAGTTACCTCCAGTTCCCAGTCCCCCGACATCTCACCTGCCTGCCTCTGTTCTCAGTTCCCACAGGGCTCTCTCAGACCCACCCTCCATTTGGCAGCCTGCCCTCCTCAGTGAAGGGTGCATAGTTAGAACTAGCAATTTACCCATCATCTCACACAAATGCATGCACTTATATCCTCTCAGACTGTAAAACTCGCCCCAGCCTGCCCTCCCAATCCTCTCCCTGGTTTTTCAGCCAGAATCCTGTCGCCTTCAGTCGCTCTTCACTCGCTCTTCACTCTCAGAAAGGTGCCCTTCACCCTGCTGCCTCCTCGCAGCTGGTTCCCCTAAGAGACCCAGAGAATGTCCTCCAGCCAAAGCTGTGGCTTTGCTATTGGACTGGGGTCTGTTGGCAAGGTGCTACCCATTGCTCATGACCTTGTGCAAGTCACTTAGCATCCAAGCCCTGTGTCTGGCTTGGCTGTCAACCCAGCCAAGTCCAATTTCTTCCCCTGGATGGTTTCTCGGAAACTGCTAAGCTGAACTGCTAAAGCGCCAGGTGTTTCTGCTGATAATCTTCACTTCATTGTCATTCATAATCTTCCCTTCCATTGTGGTTGATAATCTTCCCTTTCATTGTTGTGCCCTCAGGAGGGGTCTCAGCTAGTGTGTGACAGTGACAGGCCTGCCTGGGCAGAGGGAAGTGGGGGGTGGGGCCTGGGTTCTGTGAGCCCCTGGGCTGAGTTGGCCCAGCAATTGGGCTGAGTTACTGTGTTCCCCAGGGCGGTCAGTGGATGTGGCATGGAGAGCAGGTGGCCGCTCGGCTCACCCCCACGTATGCTGTGCTTGCTTTGTGCCTGGGCTGTGTCCTCAGCTCCTTGTCGTAATAACCACTCAGGCTGGGGGCTCCTTTCATTGTCCTCATTTTGCAGATGAAGAAACTGAGGCTCAGAGATGTACAGGGACATGCGCCCAGGTCTGTGTGCCTCTTAGTCTACATGCTCTGATGTTTCTCTGAGTTTGATCCTGGGTGAGCACAGCCCCCCTTGCCATAGAGGCAAGGCAGCTTGGAGGGTAGGATCCTGGGCTTTGGAGTCAGGGCTGGGTTTGAGTCCCAGCCCTACAACTCTTGCCAGCTGTGTAACTGGGCTCGTTACTTCCCTCTGTGCTGCAGTCCTTTTGCACAATGAGGATGTAAATACCTTTTCTGAGGAGGTAGAATGAATCATAAAGGATTTGGGACCAAGAAATGGCTCCAGGGATAGGGAGCACCCCACATGGTGACCAGCAAAAGAATCCTTTATAGCTCCCTCCCTCCCTCCTGGCAGTGCTGCACAGTGGTTAAAGCCTAGCCTCTGGAACAATATTGCCTGGTTCAGATCCAGGCTCTATCATGTAATACCTCTGTGCCCTTGGCTGCTTATACTCCTATGCTTCTGTGTCTCACTTACAAAACAGGGATAATAATAGTACTTAGCACATAGAGATTAATTAAATCAATATCTGTTTACTGCTTCAGACAAAGCCCGGCACACAGCACGCACCATGTGTATGCCATTATCATTTTTTATTAGTTATCAAACATTTTCTCAGGACCTTCTTTGTGCCACTGGAAATGAGTGTAAGGAGACAGATATAAGCCAGCATGGGCCCCCAAAGGGTAAAGGGTGTGGCCTTGGCATAGAGGAGAGGAAAGAGGGCAAGGAGGGTCAGGAAAGGGCACATGCAGATCTGCCCACGGTGCTGGGAGGGCCCGGGGAGGGGTGATTAGTGTGTCAGGACATTTGGTCTGCATGTTGGTGGGTAAATAATGGAACTGATGCCGTGTGCCTGGCCCTGCTTCAACATGGTGGGACCCAGATGCTCAGTGGCTCGAGCTCTGCGGTCAGAGCCTGCCCAGTCTGCCCAGGCCCAGAGACTCACTCAGTGGCAACACAGGGGCTGGGTGCTGGCTTAGCTCTGATTGCCTCCACCCAGCAGAGCACAGGTCACCTGAAGCAAAGGGTGGGGGACTATCACAGTCCTGAAGAATGAGCAAATCAAGTCCTGCCCACCAAGACTGACCAGAACCTGCCACCCACAGAGCACTCAGCTTTCAGGACTCCCGTCTTGCCTCCCAGGCAGAGACTGGGTCTCATTTAAGCCATTGACCCCAGATCAGGGCCCAGCACAGAGGCCCTTGACAGGCAGCATGGGGGAGAAGGAGTACCAACCAGCTTGAGAGTAAAAGTCCAGTTCAGGTCCTGACCCAGCCCACTTCCTTGCTGAGTGATCTTGGGCAGGTTACTTCTGTTCTCTGAACCTCAGTTACATGGGCATGCTGGGGCCCTCTGCATGCTGGGACTGTGGCTGTTATTCCCAGGCCCTGCATCCATGTGAGTGAGTATGGGAATGAAGGTAAGCCTGGAGAGGGGGAAGCCCAGGGTTTAGGCCCCCTGTGCTCACCACAGCCAGGGCCACTAAAATGCCCTTATTCTTGGGCTTCACACCATTGTATCTACCCCATCCAGTTTGTGTGTGTAGAAAGCCTTGTGACTGCCGTGGTGGACATGTACCCCAAAGTCTTCCGGAGGGGCTATCGGCGGGAGCTGCTTATCCTGGCCCTGTCGATCGTCTCTTATTTTCTGGGCCTCGTGATGTTAACGGAGGTGAGTGACGTGTGAACAGCGTAGCACCGGGGGAAGTGCCTGGGCTTTGAGTTAGGCCGCTCTGATATCATACCCCAGTTTGAAAAGGACTGGCTCTGTGACCCTGGCCAGGTCTAGTACCTTTTGTGTTGACTCATTTCTTTTATCTGCCTAATGAAGTGTTGTCAGAATCTCCTGCAAGCTTTCATTAAGCCTCAGCACGACGTCTTTCATGTGTAAATGCTCAGCTAAAGGTCACTGCTGTCACTACCAGAGGGGCTTAAAGCTCGTGGAGGGAAATGCTGGGATTCTCTGGCGTTCTGGATGCTGGGGCCACCCCTAACGATAATATGGGGTGAAGGGAACAGTGTCAGCTACAAGCACCTCAACTAGTTACCATTATTGGGATAGAGATCAAGCAGGCTTTCCTGAAGCATCACAGAGAATAAATACACTTTTGATGATGTTTGGCCCCTTCAGGCACTGTGTATTCTAGCTTCAGCCCTCCTGTGTACCCGTGGTCTTAATGGGCCTGTGCATGAGGAAGGGCTCATCTTGACATCAAAATTAAGGTTGCTGCATAAAATCATGTTTCTCTTGCCCTACTGCAGCCATCCAAGTACCTTGAGAAGGTGACATTAAATATTTTTCTCCCTACACTCAAATTAATTTAAAAATCAAAAAAACAAAAAAACCTGTTGCCTAGAGACAAGAAGTTTAGAAGAAACAGGGAAAGAAATGAGAGAGCTCAGAATCAGTCAAAGCAGCTGCTATGGTACTAAGGTCAGCTTGTTGAACCTCCTCATCTCTACTTCTCAACCAAATGCCACCACCTCCTGGAAGCCTCCTCTGCTTTCCTTCCCCACAGCATTTTGTTCCAAGCTCAGCCCAGCCTCCCTCCCACTGTTACAAAGATGCATCTGTTCACCTGTCTCCTCTACCAGACCCTGAGGTCCATAAAGAGACCTTGCCTGGCTCTGTGCTCTCAGGGTGGGCACTTGCTGTGAGGTGGCTGGTGTTATTACCGCTCCTAGTCATTGTCACATTAATGGGAGTGATAATCAGCATTTGAGCAAATGAATGGTGTGGCATTTCTCATTTCCATCTAGCTTCTCCCCAGGCAGGAAAACTGGGGCTGCTGTGAGCAGGGCCTCATTAAATGCTGATTAATTACGCAAAGTAGAGTCTTTGGTCACACACAAATTGGGGAGGGTAAGCCTGGTGTGTTAAGGAGGCTGGTGAGGACAGGACTGCAAGAGCAGGCATTGACATGGAGCAGGCAGGTGGAAGGTCTTAGTGGCCCTCTGGCCCTGGGTACCACCAGCTTACAGAGCCTTCATGCCTACCCTGCACCTGAGGCTCTGGGTCTGCCCAAGGGTGCCTTGCCACCCCCAGGGCCCAGCAGGAAGCCAAGACTTGGCTGCCTGAGACCATGACTTCACATGCCAACCTTCTGCCTCCACGGAGGAATATCTGTGCACAATCACACAGGGGAAGTTCAAATTGCCAAATGGGCCGTGTCAGCCTTGGCCTTCACAGTAATTGCTGGCAGGATCTTCTCCCTCATTTATAGACATTTAAAGCTCAGCTCTAGGGGAAAAAAGTAGGCCACAAATTTCTTATGTTCTGCTGAGGCAGTAGTGAGTGGTTAGGGGGATGGCCACCTGGGTTCAATCCTCAGCCCCGTGACTGGCTAGCTTGATGACCTTCAGCAAGTGTTCTTACTGCTCTGTGCCTCAGTTTCCCCCTATGAATATTGGAGATAACAATAGTGCCTGCCTTGCAATAGGCCAGCTGAGTGTGTACCTCCTGGGCCTCCCACTGAACTTAAACATCACAGATTTGTGTATTACAGAGCTGGCCCACATCACTCCTGTATCCTATAAAGATTGGTTGTACACCTGCTGTGTGCCAAGCCCTAGGCCAAAATGAGAACACAGCTGTAGACAAGCCATTCAGAGTCCCTCCTCCATGGTCTCTCACTCTACACAATTCATTTTGCACTCATAGGGAACCTACTGTGAGCCAGACTCTGTAACGAGGGCCTTAGGAGAGGGCCCTAGTATGTGGGCCTTCCCGGCTGGAGCCCCGCACTAACTGAGCAGCTGAAAGGGGAGTACTTTTTTAAATTCTGAGTTCATAAAAACATGCTGTGGAGGCCCAAAGAAATAATGAGGCTGTCAGGGAGGGCTTCTTGGATGAGGTAGCATTTGAGCGGAGCTTTGAAGGAACTTACAAGTGAGAGGGAACAGCATGTGCAAAGGCACAGAGGCGAGACTGTCCCTCATTCTGTCCAGGAGGGAGCATGTTGCAGGTGGCTGGTGATAAGGGGTAATGAAGTCACGTGAGGAGGGTGGTCCTGACTGGCAGGCTTAAGGAAGCCCAAAGGTAATGTTAAACTGCAGAGTGGCGTGGTTGGATTGGCGTATCAGAAAGCTCCCTGTGAAAGCTGGTGTGCAGGTTTGGAGAGGGCAAGGCTGGGGGAGGCTGGGAGGCCCGCGGGAGAGGCTGTTAGAGCCATCAGGGAGATGTGCTGAGGCTGCTCAGCCTCCAGGCTCTGGTTTTCTATGTTGTTTCTGGCATTGGGAAACAAAGATAAGAAAGACCATCACAATCGCAGCAATTCCCAGAGGATGGTGTCTTAGGGATGCTCAGGTGCAGAGGGTGCAATGTTCTAGGGATTAGGGAGAAGCATTCTGCCCGGGAGGAAGTGACTGCTGGCTCATGGTAGGCATAGGGCAGAGCAGGGGGTCCTTTCCAAGGCCAGCTGGCTGACCCTGCTCCCCCGTGTGTCTCTCTATCACTCTGTCCATGTGTCTGTCCTCCCACCCCACAGGGAGGAATGTACATCTTCCAGCTCTTTGACTCCTATGCCGCCAGTGGGATGTGCCTTCTCTTTGTGGCCATCTTTGAGTGTGTCTGCATCGGCTGGGTGTACGGTGAGTAGAGGCCAAGCCCACCCACACTGCAGTGGCCCACATCGGTGCCCAGGGCAGAGGTGGGCTCAGGTTCTCTGTGGCCTATCTCTGTCAATGTCAACCTCATTCCTTCCCCCCAGGGACTCTTTGGCTCTTCCCACTTGGAATACCTTCCTGTTTTATACTCCCACAGAATCGCGAGGGGTTTCAGGCTTAGGGACTGTGACCTTGGGCTAATCCTTATGCCCCTGATACTTAGTTTTTCCATCTGCAAAATGGGGTCATCAGCACCATGTCTCCAATTGGAGGTAATGTAGGCAAAGCAGGCAGCACAGTGCCTGGCTCTCAGTCAGTACCTGCTTCCTGGCCCTCCTGGTCCTGGAATGAATTGGGTTTGATGATGCTGGACATTCCCATTGTGAACTTGGTTTAGAAATAGATGCCCCTGCAGGCCACTCTGCTCATTAGCCAGCCCAGCCAGGCCCTGGCCTTCAGAGCCCTGACCCCCACCTCCAGGCAAGTCAGCCAGCACCTCACCCTGCTTCCCAGGGACCACTTTCCACCATTCTCCCACAAACTCCTCACCATCTCCTGGGCCTCACTGCCCAAGGTCAGGAGGGGTCCTCCCAATATCAGACCAGAATCCCTCCTTCTATAGTTCATCCCAAAACCTCGCATAGGTATAACATCTGAATCATTTTAAGCAGTAATGATTAAGGTCCCTGCCACAATTTTTCTGTGTCCAGCTAGGACACACTCCTAGCCTTCCCACCGAGTCTTGTACAGAATTCTCAGGTGTGTGTGCCTGTCTGTTTTATTCTGGACAGGAAGCAACCGCTTCTATGATAACATCGAAGACATGATTGGCTACCGGCCATTGTCACTCATTAAATGGTGCTGGAAGGTCGTGACCCCCGGGATCTGTGCAGTAAGTGTCCACCCCCCCCTGCCCCCCACTTTTCCATTCCAGAGCCCCAGACCTGGCAGAGCTGTAAATGAGGAGATGACATTGCCTGGGTGACCCTCTGTGTACTCAGAGTCCAAGGCACCCTATATCTTCCTAAAGTGGAGTCAGGGCAGTCTCTGGGATCCCAGCTGTGCCACCAGCTTGCTGTGTGACCATAAGCAAGTCACCTCCCTTCTCAGAGCCTCAGATTCTATACCTGCAAACTGGGCAGCTGTGACCCCCTCCATGGGGGCTGAGGGTCACTTGAGAGACATTTGGCTTTGTTGTTAACTGAGAAAGCAGCACAACTGAGGGTCAAGTTGGGTCTCATGCTCTTCCCTCAGACCAGACCACGGGGTCAGAAGCCTTCGTGAGCTGACATTTAATAAAAAAACAACCCATTGCTCTTCACCCAGTTCTTGGCACTGGAAGTATCTCAAAGCATCTTCACAAACCATTGTAGTTCTGAAAGGCAGCTTTGAAACCACTCCCCAGAAATAGCTAGGAAAAATAAAACTCTCTGATTGGGCAGAGGCTGGGGATGAGGCTCTTGAGGGGTTGGGGGGTAGAAGAGTCTCAGAGCCCCGTGAGGTCCTGGGATCTGTGGGGGTTCACTTCCTCTGTCTCTGATGCTGGTGGGACAGGCCTAAAACTTGCTGTGAACCAGGGCAGAGCCTTGCCTCTCCAAGGCTGTCACATGGGGTAGTTCCTCTCCACTCCAGGCTTCCTGCACGCTGGCCCCAGGGACCTCTCCCCATCTGTCCACAGGGCATCTTCATCTTCTTTCTGGTCAAGTACAAGCCACTCAAGTATAACAACGTCTACACCTACCCTGCCTGGGGCTATGGCATAGGCTGGCTCATGGCCCTGTCCTCCATGCTCTGCATCCCCCTCTGGATCTTCATCAAGGTGTGGAAGACAGAGGGGACACTGCCTGAGGTGAGACTGGGGGAGGAGAGGTTGGCAAGGTGCAGGGCAGGGATTGGCTCTACCTCAGAACAGGCTGGTGAGCAGGGTTGAATCCATGGGCACCTCTCTGGGTTTCAGTTTCCTCTTCTGGACAATGGGTGTGGTGAGAACAGGCCCCCGTGTGTCTCTCAGTTAAACCATGGCTAGATCCTCCTTGACAAGTGTTCATCACAACCACTGTTGTAGAGACATCTCTGAGGCCTCAGGCTTGAGCCTGCTTCTCTGAGCTCAGCTTCAGTTTCCTCATCTGTAAAACAAGGACAGTGGCAGTCCCTAACTTACAGAGCTTTTTCTGAGCACTCTCTGAGTTCCTGTAAGGAAAGCACTTAGACAAGCACCTGAAACAGGGAGTGACCAAGTGTTAGCTCTTAATGTTCTGTTAATGCGTTAAGGACCCCACTCCCAGGGCAAAGGAAGATGGCATTTGGGGACTAACACCCATCCCACGTCCTCACCCTACTAGGTTCTCTACAGGTTGTGTATTCTTTAGTAATCAGAGCAAACCAAGGTGCTGGCATCATTTTCTGTATTTAATAGGTGGAGAAAAAAGCTCAAAGAAGTTGTCACTCAAGCAAAAATTAGTGTCACAGGGCCCAAAATTAGCAAACCAAGTTTTTTTGTTGAGATGTAATTGGAATGCATTGTATTGGTTTCAGGGGCACAACATAGTGGCCCAGTGTCCGTGTACATTGTGAAATGGTTGCCACAGTCAGTCTAGTTAACACTCGTCACCTCACACAGTCACAGTTTTTCTTGTGATGAGACTTTTAAGATCTACTCTCTTATCAACTTTCAAATGTGTAGTACAGTATTATTAACTGTAGTCAATGGACTGCACATTGCATTTCTGTGCCTTATTTATTTTGTAAGTGACAGTGTGAATCTCTTGACCCTGTTCACCCAATTGCCCACCCGCTAATCGGCCCTCTATCTTTGTGAACTCAGTTGTTTTGTTTTCTTAGATTCCACATGTAGGTGAAACTGGGTGGTATTGTCTTTCCTGGTCTGGCTTACCTCACTCAGCATAATGCCCTCAGGGTCCATCCCTGTTGTCACAAATGGCAGGACTTCCTTTTTTCTATCTGAATGATAATCTAGTGGGGGGGGTCACATTTTCTTTACCCATTCATCCATCTGTTGATGCACACTGAGGTTACTAGCTTTTGTAAATAATGCTGTGGTAAACATGGGGTGCATACATCTTTCCAAGCTGGTGTCTTTCTTGTCTTCAGATAAATATCCAGAAGTGGAATTTCTGGATCATATAGTAGTTCTAGTTTCAATTTTTTGAGGAAACTCCATACTGTTTTCCATAGTGGAAACCAAAAATTTTAAAACAAATTGTGTTTAAGTATGATAAAATCCACCCATTTGGGAGTACAGTTCAATGCTTTTTAAGCAATTTTCAGCATAGGGCATTTATCACAATAAATTAGTTTTACAACATTCTTATCACCCTAATAAGGTCCCTCATGCCCATTCACAGTTGACCCTGCTCCCACCCCCAGTATCCCTTCCGTCTCCATGGATTTGCCTGGTCTGGACACTTCCCCTCAATGGGATGGCGCAGTGTGTGGTCTCTTGGTGGCAGATGAATTATGCCCAAGCAGTCTCATCCCAGAGGGCTCGCTCTCTATTTACTCTCCTTTCCCACCTGCTGGCGGATCAGATGGTTTGAGTCAGTTTCTCCCTCATTTAGCAAACTGTTTGCAGTGTGCCAGACTCTATTCTAAGCCGTTTACAAACACTGAGCCATTTAATCCTCGCAGCAGTCCTGTGAGGTGGAGGCTCTTATTTGTCCCCATTTCACAGATGAGGAAGCTGGAGCACAGAGAAGTGAAGCAACTTGCCCAGGGGCACGCACAGCCTCTGAGTGGTGAAACGGATACTCTGGAGTCTGTGCTCTCATCCCCTGAGCTTTATGACCTCGTTCTTCTGCTGGACTGGCCGCACTCCATTGTGGAGCCCTGTCTCTGCCCCAGTGCCACACCCCAGGGATCTCAGGGGTTGACCTTGGTCTCCCAAGGCAAGGTCAGAGGGAGATGGGAGTGGGTGTTGTGTGCAGACACCCAAATGTGGCTGCCTACTCAAAATTGGCTTCACTTAGCCGGCCTGCCCACCAGGTGGCCTGGACTCCAGAAAAAGCTATGTATCCAGCCAGCAGGAGCAAGCCTGCTTGTGCTCCTAGAGCAAGTCAGGCTCCTTGGCACCTGCAGGGAATGTAGGTCAAGGGCAGTTGGTTAATTCTGATTTGGGACCAAACATGTCCAGAGGACAGTGGTCCTGCTCCCCTAACACCTCAACCACTGCAGGCCCCTGCCCAAACTTCCAGTGGCCTTTTGGTATTTAGAAGTGCCAGCATCTCCTGGAGAGTCCTCCAGAGATTCTCTCAGCCCTGTGTGGACTGGAGGGAGGAAGGGAGGAGTGGCGAGTTTGCTGAGTTCCCTCCATCTCCCTAAGCTCACATACCTGCCCGAGCCGAGAGCAGGTCTTATTAAAGACAGCGAAGTCTTTGGAGGCAGTCAGACCTGGTCCCCAGCCCTTCCTTCCTGGGAGAACTTGTGTCAGTTAGTCCACCTCCCTCCATTTCCACAAGTTCTGCCAACTGACACTGACAGGAAGGATGTGGAAGGAAAAATGGCGTCCATGGTCCTTACCTCAGAAAATTGCTATGAGGATTGATATTCTGTGCTAATCTGTGGCTAAATCAACTAATCTGAGCCTCCAGACAATCCTAGATGATAGTACCATTGTTATCCCCCTTTGATACATGAGAAAACTGAGCCACACAGAGGTTAAGTTTCTTGCCCCAGTTAAGTGGTAGATCTGGGGTTCAAATCCAGGCGCCTGGCTCCCAAGCCCATGCTCCTAAGCCCTGCCCTATATCAAGAGCCTGGTGCCATGCCTGGCATACAGGAGGTGTTCAGCACTGGTGAGTCTGCCTGTGAATCCCACTAGGACAATCTAGGTTCAGCCTCCTAGGCATGGCAGGATCTAGAAGAGAAAACAGACCCTAGATCATGGGAAATCAGCCACCCAAAAGTCTTCCCAGACTTCTGGGGAAAGGACATCTTAAATCCTGGCCCCATGTCTTCTCCCAAGAGAACCGGGGTGAGGAAGGAGACACACAGGAAGATGAGGGTGAGACCCCAAGGCAGGGCTGTGGCAGCAGAAGTGAGGGTCAGGAGTGCGCCCGTGACCACCACTTCCTCATTAGTGTAGTTGGGGACGAAAGCCATTTCATCTCCCAGCCCAGTGCCAGCCACTTTTCAAGGTGGCGTGAGGCTGTAGCTGTGAGTATTGGCATTAGTGATAGTGTTTGCATCTTCAAGTTGCGGCCCAAAGAGCACATGGCACATACCACATGTTTCCCTGGGTGGTGGCAGCATGATGACATCCCTTTTGTGGGAAATGCTTCCATTTATCCAGCAAGCATTATATAAACAGCCCTGGAGGTTCCTTAGCTCACCCTCACAACGGCTCTGCCAGCAGGTACTGTTATCCCATTTCACAGATGAGAAAAAAGCAACTCACAGAGGTTAATGACTTGCCCAGCACAGCTAGGGAGTGGCTTCTCAGTGATTCAGGCCCCAGAGCTCTGCTTCTACCAGAGGGAAGGGAAGGGGCAGTCGGCCCTGATTGCCGCTCTCTCATCCTAGTCACCTGCAGTAGGCCAAGGACAGGCAGAGCACTTCAACACCCCCTACTACTCACCAAAAGCTAGGAATGGGTATCTCCATCGTCCTCGTTTTCCAGAAGTAGAAACTGAGACCCAGGAGCTCAATTCATCGTCCAGGACAGAGCCCGAAGTGGCAGAGCTGGGGCCTGGACCTCAGCCCGATGACCCCATGCACCCTGGCTCTCCGCCCTCGTTTTCACTGTTAGGGTGGGAGAGGCCGAGGCAGGCCCCAGGACCCTGGCAGCCGCTCTCTGACAGCTCTTCTCCTCCTCTCCACCCACTAGAAATTCCAGAAGTTGACAATCCCCAGTGCCGATCTGAAAATGAGGGGCAAGCTTGGGGCAGGCCCACGGACGGTGATGGTTAATGACTGTGACACCAAACTCAAGGGCGATGGGACCATTGCAGCCATCACAGAGAAGGAGACGCACTTCTGAGTGTCCACCTGCCACCTCGGATGCCTCTGCTTCCTTCTCCTTCCCCGTGTGTACAAATGAATACCTGAGAAACGTACTTCACCTAATGATAGAGGCTTGCTCGTTTTGCACAGGACTTATTAACAAGTTAATTTTAAGGTGGTTGTGTACACTTTGGTTTAAAGTCACATTCCCCTCCTCACCTTCAGTTATCATGTAAGTAACATTGTGAAGAGTTAATACGGTACAGGGACTAGCAGAATCTTCTTGTGCTAGGACGGTTTAACCAGTGTTTTCTAGGGGTTAAGAAGAAATGTATCATATGGTCAAACTTTTATACTTGGACTGTGGGCAGGTGGGGTGGGAGCGATGCCTGACCTCCTCTGTCAGCCTTTTCAGTCAATCAATCCATGTCCTGTGTTTGCTCCTGACCATCACTGCCACCCCTCCTTCACACACCCAATGAGGCTGGGGGACTTTTCCTTCAAACCCTCCCTTTCCCATCCCCAACCTCTTAGCAGTGGGTTTGCAGACAGCAAGGCTATGTCAGAGAAGGAAAAGTCCCACCAGACTCAGGACTCCTGGGTTGCAGGTGCCCATCTACCCTGGCCCTACTAAGTGACCTTGGGCATTCCCTTCCACTCCCTGGGCTCAGTTTTCCTGTCTCCTAAGTGGGAGGGTTGGATCAGGTGATCTTGAGGTCCTTCCTGGCCTGGCAGCTTCTCTTGGGGACTCTTGTCGCATGCCTCGCTGACTTGCCGATCTGCCCTTCATCTTGGATTTTTCTGAAGACTCTCAGGCAGTCATCCTTGTACTCACCCTCCACCTGCTTATTTTAAATCAAGTTCATCATGGAAACAGTGTAGTGGTGATACATGTTTTCCCAAAACTCTAGTTTGATTTCATCCATGAACACTTTCTTCTCTGGAGACCAGCCAGGTCCTGGCCCCCATCCAGGCTCCTCCTGCACTGTCTGCTTTCACCCTCAGCTCTGCCTCTCCATCTTCAGTGGAGCTGGCTGTAGTTGGCTGGGCGCTGGCTTTCAGGCTTAGGAAGCAGCCTCTATTCTGTTTGTGGCCATTTGTTCTGCCCCCATTGCAGCCAGGATCTGTATTGTAGAACCTCCCACCAACCTCCCAGGGGAAGGAACGACAGGCAGGCCCAGAGCCTGGTGTCATCCTCTGGGCCCTTCTTCATGCCCCTGCCACGTCTTCTCCCTCTGGCTGTTGCAGGCCCTCCTTTCTCCCCCACCATCCTGATACCTCTCCCTCTGCATCCTTTCTGTTACCAGCAGAACCTTGGAACCTTCACAGAAGCTTCTTCCCTACCCTTTTTTTTTTTGGAGCTGTCCCACCTGCATCTCTCCCAGCAAGCGCTGAGAAGCCCCAGCACTTACTGGAGGGGAGACTGCTCCCTGTCCCTCCTCCCTGCAGGCCTGGGGTCTGTGAGGAGGCTGGCTGGCTCAGACCTCTCTGGCTGATCTTTGTCTTTTTTTCTTTAATTGGATTTGACATTAAGCCTCTACCTTGGATTTTGAGTTACTTGGGGACAGGGAAGGCACATTCTTTATCCTTTTCTTTTATGTTCCCAATTTTATTTGGTGAAAATGCAAGCTTTGTTCAAACTGAGGCTTTAGTTTCCTATAATAAACCTGTGTGTTTGATTCACCCAAAAGTTCCCAAACTCCCAGCTTCTCTGCTCTGGGCAGCCCCCCTCTGACCCTGAGCTTGCTGGAAGGGAAGTCCAGTGCTGTCCAGGCAGGCAGGACACCGGGTTCTGGTCCCCCGTTTGCACACACAGCCCAGGCCTGCCCAGCCTCTCCCTGAGCTCTTTGATCTGGTGGACCCAGGAAATGGACTCCAGAAGCTCAGTGCTCAGCTGGGCCCCCTGCTCCTGTCCGTTGTCATCTGCTCTTCCCCCAACAGGTCCTGGGGAGGCACCTCCCCGCTGCTGCTGCTACTGGTTCTCCCTCCGCCCCACGACAGCTCTCACAGATGCACAGCCCCGCAGCCTTGCCTGGCACACACCGCATTGTACATAAATGTGGCACTTAACATTCCACTCACTGAACACTACTAATGGGGCAGGGCAGAGGGAGGGCCTTTGTTCTTTGTTTTTTGTAATTTCCTACTAGTATTTGGGTAACTTGGGGGTGGGGAGGAAAATGTTGGGGCAGGGCAAACATCATTGTGAAGACTTTTTTGATATTCATTAGAAACAATACATCCTTTCGGACATATTTACAGTATTATTAAAAATGAAAAAGGTTGTACTGTTTTGTATAATGAACGTTTTTATTGGGTATTCAAAGGGCACATGGTTGTCTGCTTACTCATTTTTAAAAATTAAAGGAATGAACAAACTATATGTGGCTGTTCCCAGCAAAGTGGTATTCATTGAGCTTTTCTTCCTGTTTTTTTACTACCTTTGTCATATTCCTGCAAAAGCATCTTGGTTCCATATCTGGAAGTTGCAGTCCAATTTAGGATTACCAATTAGAAACACTCAGGGGTGTTTCAGGAGCCCACACTTTCTTTCATGTATTTATGACGCATTGAATATCTACTGTGTGCTGAATGCTTCCAAGTTACCTATTTAGCCCTCACAAGAACCCCATAAAGTAGGCACTTCCCCTACTTTATTCATGTATTACTTCCTCCACATTACAGATGTGGGAAATTGAGGCACAGAGAAGTCAAGTCACTTGCCCAGAGTCACACAGCTAGTAAACAGCATGAACAGAAAGAGAAAGTCAGGTCTGTCTGACCTCAAAACTCAGTCTCTTAATCAGTATGCCTGACTGTGTCTTGTGCTGCAAAGCCCCAAAGTAGGTGAAAGCCACTTTACAGCAGCAGCAACAGTAGCTGCCACAGAGCTCATGCCCCTGTCCTCTTAGGCAGCACTGTGTGTCTGAGGCAGGCAAGGGGGTAGAAAGAGATGAGGATTTGGACCATGCAGCCCAGGCTTGGCTATAGGATCTGCCCTGCCAGCCTCAGTTTTCTCATTTCTGAAGATCCCGTGAGCTCCAAGTATGAGTGATAAAACTGTGTTCACGCTGGTTATTATTACCCTGAAGAAATTGTGCCTACTCTCTAAAGGCTTGGTATTCTCAGACTAGACAAAATCTCTAAATCTGTGTCTGAGATTTTCAGAGTGGCTCGAGAGCACAGAGCATATCTTGTCCTGCGCGTTCATGGTACAGTGAGGTCACCTACAACGGTGTCTGCTCATTCTTGCCTAGTCGTCTCTTTTGCTTAAAATCCCTGATCTCTGGATCCACCTGAACCTGTCTTGGCTCCTCACCCTCTCTGAGGGGGTAATATCTGCTCACAGGGGAAGCATCCCACAAAGTTTCAGAATTCAGAACATCTTTGTGGTTCCCAGAGCGCCCCTGAGTACTTCCTAACTCCACAGAGCCACAGAGACGGGTGCAGTCACCTGTCTCCTGACACCATTCCCTCCTTGTGTCTGAAAGTGTATTGTGTTAAGCAGCTGTCAACAACACTCGAAGAGGCTGGGTCCTGGAAATGTGGGTCTCCGTTGTTCCCACGATATCTGATCTGCAGACTCTTAAGCTTACAAAATTGGTGACCTGAGGCATTAATTTACCCAGTAAACTGTGCAGGCTGCAGTGTGTGCTAGCAATCCTGTCAGCCAAGCCTGGCTCTGCAGCCTAGCTCTATTAGGCACTGCAAATAACCAGAGGATTCACCCAGCGCAGCTCTAGAAGTGAAGTCAAAGATCACTTCAGTCCTAAGAGATTTTTCTCTGTGATGGGGAAGAGGATCATGCACCAAAGAGCTGCCACTTTCTCCTGAGAGCTGCAAATTTTGAAAATAGGGTTGTGTATTCAGCAGGTTTTTACTGAGCATCTACTGAGTTTCATGCCTGGACCTAGGATTGGGCATATTGAGACAAGTGGAAGGGTCCCTTTCCTGGAATGTTCCTGCTCTTCTTAGTCAAAAGGACAAATGTCCATACTCCTCTGGATGGGGGTACAGCTCATGGGGAGAAGCTGTTCTGCCCTCCTGTTTACAGTTTTCTGGTGTGAGCATTGCAGTGTGGCACTGTGCAAGTCTTTCCACTTCTCTGGATCTCAGTTTAGCCATAGGTAGAATGATAAAAGAATGAGACCCAGAGAGGAAACATAGCTGGGTCCAGATTCCCTAGGAAGTCCTCTGCATCCCAGGCTGTTAAAACTCAAATAAGCCCTTGGTCTGGGCACCTCATTACCCACAGGGAGCAAAGTCGATCTTTATTGCCAACTCCTGGCTATCTCTGCCTCTCTTGAATAAGGTCCACTTTGTGAGGCACCCTTGGACACGTAATGCATGCACTGCTCTCAGAGCTTCCAGGCTAGCTGAAGTGTAGAATGACCACCACAAGAAATTACAGGGCAGAATATACCAGGAACCAAGAGCTCAGTGGATGCCAGGGATTCTTGAACCCCTACTATGTTCCAGGTGTCATGCCTGAATCACCTCATACAGCTGCAGAACAAATCTAAGAGGTGCTTTTTTAATCTCATTTTTAATGCAAAGGAACTAAGGGTTAGAGACTAAATAAGTTGCCCAAAGAGATATCAAATATACCTCCTGGAAGGTGAAGGAGCTGGGTAGAACCAGGTTTGCCAGGTCTGAATAGAGCTCAAATACCCAACCGCCTAACCAAGGATGTGGGCCTTGAGCTGTACTTTGAGGGGTGGGGAGAGTTCACCAGGCAGGGAAGGACGCTTGAGATGAGGAAGCAGCCTGAGCAAAGGTAGAGGCAGAAAAGTATCTTTGGGGGAAGAGGGTAGAAATCAAAGTCCTCCTCATCCCTGGTCTACCTTTATACCCCTTGTGTAACTTTACCTGCTGAGGCTGGGGTGGCCCCTCCCCAATTTCTTGGATAGAGCAGGGGGGTCAGGTAACACCATGCTCATTGGGGATGGCATCTGGTGTAGGCCTTGGCACAGAGTAAGTGCTCCAGGGGGCTGCAGCTTCAATGAACAAGTGTCCAGCTTGCCCCAGAGTGGAGAGCCATGGGAAAGGGGATAAATAAGCATTGAAGACCTAGTACTAGAAATCATACTGGGCCCTTTCAGGTGTTACCTTGCCCTCCATCACCCTGTGGATTTACATGGTGTTCACATTCTATCAATGAGGAAACGGGCTCAAAGAAGCAGAGTCCGCCACCCAGGGTCTCACAGCTGGATAGCAGCCGAGCTGTGGTATCAGAGCCAGAGGTCTCTGGCTCCAAGTCCCATGCATTTTCTATAGATCACTTTTGGAAGCCACTGCGTACCACAAGGCCATCAGCACTGCTGGATCACTCAAGGCCATGGAGCAATAGGTGGCATTGGAGGCCATATAGGGAAGGTCTCCAGGAGCCTTGAAACACCTTTGTTGATGCTAGGGACCTCTGGAAGCCTCCATAGTTCCCTAGAAAGGATATGCGCTGCTGGGGTTTGCGCAGATGGACAAGGGGATGTTTGGGGCCAGTGAGAGGCACTGAGGCTGGAAGGGACCATTAAGACGCGTAGAGATCACTAGGGATCTAGTAGAATTCTGTGGAGCCTCAGTGGGTGATGGGGCCTTTGGGAGTTGTGAGGGGATGAACCCACTGGAGGGTGGCATGAAGGTTATAGGGGACCAGTAGGGAAAATGAAGGGTCATTGGGGAGCACTTTACAGTCAGAGAGCCACCAAAGTTATAAAAAGTATTAGGGCCCTTGGGCATTATTGGGGGCATTGGAGCCATCCATCCAGAGTTCTAAGGGGTCCTTGGGGCCACCTTGCAGGAAGCATGTCTCTGAAAAGCACCCTGCAGAATGCAGCCTTGAGGAAAGAGAAGGAGGTGAGGAGGGTGCTTGGAAATGCTTTTGGAGGTGGGGGTTTAGACAATGGAGCTGACATGAATGTGAATGAAGAGGGGCAGTGCCCAGCCAGAATTGCAAACCATAAGAGGCAGGTGGGCAAGTTGGCCCCGGGCCAAGGACTTCATGACCTTGACCTATTGAAAATGGAGCTGGCTTGGCTTTTCTGGAGAACCCCGCCTGTGTGTGTCAGACAAATTCTAGCCAACACTTGGCTTTTCTTATTCTCACAGGAATTTCCTCTGCCTTTCTTTTGAGTCTCTTTTCAAAGCTAGCCATTTCTGGAGGGAAAAGCCTCTTGTATCCTTTCCTCAGCAGGATCTTGGGCCCCATCAGAGAAGGGTGACTTAGGGGAAGCCCAGCAGAGAGTCTGGGCCTGATCTGTGGGCCCGGTCAGATGGTGGACAGAGGGGCCAGAGGAAACAGTAGAACAAGGGCCAGTATCATTTATTGATCAACTAACATATCATTTGTTAAGTACCTACCATGCACCTGGGATAGGGTCTACTGTTAGTCTGCAATTGTAATTTATTCCCATTTTACAGATGTGGAAACAGACCTGGAGAGATAGGTGCAGAAATTTGCCCAACGTCACACAGACTGAGCTGGAATTGAAAGCCAGGTCTATCAAACCCAGAGTCCTCGTTTTTTGTTTTTTTTTCCCCCCCTCTCTACAAGGACAATTGGCACAAGTCTCTAGCAGGGAAGAATGAATCCTAGGCTTCCCTCCCCTCATCCCTGTCCTCCTACCCAGAGTCAGACTCTGGTGGCAGCAAATCAGCCGCCAGGTGGTGCTGTTGCCAAACCCAAGCCCCCGCCCTTTGGTCCAGGCTTTGATCAGGGAGTGAGTGAGGTCAGAACTAGAGCTAAGGTGGAAAGTCGAAACTAGAGGGTCCAGAGGCCCAGCCCTAGGTGCCCAGATGAGGGACAAAGAGGCTGCCCTTAAAAAAAGACACAGTTCACCCTCTCACCCAGCTCCACCCGTAGCTCCTGTTTGCACCACTACCCAACTAGCCAGACAAACCTGCATTCAGTTCTCAACTCCCCCACTCACTTTTATATTCCAAAAAATAAAATCCAGCCTGGCGGTGTCACTGAATGGATTGAGGACGGGCTTGCAAACCAAAGGGTCGCCGGTTCAATTCCCAGTCAGGGCACATGCCTGGGTTGCAGGCCAGGTCCCCAGTAGGGAGCATGCAAGAAACAGCCACACATTAATATTTCCCTCTCTTTCTCCTTGCTTTCTCCTCTCTCCAAAAATAAATAAATAAAAGCTTTAAAAAAACAAAAAATAAACTCCATAAACCCTTTTAAAAAAAAATCCTCTCCCTATCACTGAGAGGTTGGTTACTGGCTGCGTGGCCTCAGGCAATTGACTTCACCTCTCTGACTTCAGTTTCCTCATCTGTGCAGATGGACACAATAAGCCCCTTCTGGCAGGGACTTGAGAGGATTAAATGAGAAGATGCTGTGCCAAAAGTGTCTGGTACATAGAATATGGTTCTTGTTGCATGTCACTCTTCTCAGGCAAGTGGCATAAAGGCCCCAGCCAGTGGCATGAGACCTGCATCCTAGTTCTGAACTGCTATATGCCTTGGGCAAAATCACTTTTCCCAAAATGGGGCTAATCATAGGAACTCTCTCTTTGGGTTATCCTGAGGATTAAATGATATAATGGCTATACAGCATTTGTTTTATAGAGCTCCAAGTAAATAGGAAAGGTGATTATTGAAAATACTCTCACTAAAGATTCCAGGTGGTACAGTTGGATGAAGATGTAGATGGGGATAAGGTAAGAGAAGCACCAGCAGCCCCTCAGGCACTGACCAGGCCCATGGGACAGGTGTGGGTTTTGCTCTGACCGTGGACCAGCAATAACACTGGCCCCGTCAGCCTGATCCTGCCTTGGTACCTGCCCTGACTCCCTCCAGTCCCTACCTTCCTCCATCTGCCTTGGCACCCTGCCCCCAACCCATTTGGACACAAAAATCTAGAAAAAAAGATGAGAAGGCCAAATGCTGAAATGTGGATTATGATTATCTCTGAGTGGTAGGGTTTGGGCTGATTTCTATTTTTCCCCTTTTTTCTATACTATCTAATTTTTCTTTAACAAAGAAAATCTATTGCTTATATATTCCAAAAATAAAAATAAAATCAATAAAGCTATTTTTAAAATCCTCTCTGTACTACTGAGGGATTGGTTACAAATGAAGGCTTGCAAGGAATGAAAAATGGTTCTCCTATGGTTGGAAGAAATGCCAGGAGGGAAAAGGAAAGGAGGCATTGTCACTGCAAACATCCCTTCAGCACCCTGGCTCCAGCCTCCCCTGGGGACCTGGGCACCCCAGGATCTGAGATTGGATGAGGGAGAAGCAAATGGAGCAGGACCCCCCTTCTGGGCCCTATAGTTCTCCACAGCATTTACAGGAGTTCCAGCAGCTTTAAGCTTGTCACAGGAAGTTTGTGGTAGGTGTTTGAGAAGGAGAGAAGGAAGCAAACATGCAAGGCAGGCACACCTTGTTGAGGGATGAATTTCTACTGACCCCTTTTATTTCATCAAGCCCCCCTCTCCACACATGCCCGTTGAGGGAGGTGGGATTATTAGTAAAATTTATAGATGAGGAAACAAATGTGTGTGCTTATATATCTGACTGCCTTCTAGATATCTTTTTTAGGGTGTCTGTTGGAGCATCTCAAACTCAATTTTGCCAACTCATCTCTACTTCCCACTCCCACCAGCCTGTCCCTCCTTATTTCAATAAATGATACCACTTCTTCATTCAGCAAGTATTGATTGAGCACTCACTATGACCCTACCCTCATGGAACTTGTATTCTGGTGATGGACAAGACAAAGAACATTTTAAAGTAAAAATATATAGTATTACAGAAGATAATAAATAATCTAGCTAAAAATAAAGTGGGTATTAATATAGAGAGGGCCAGGGAGTATGGGGTGGGGTTGAAATTCTAAATGGGTTGGTCAGGGAAGGTCTCACTGAGAAGACAAGGGAAGGAGCCTGTGACTCTGGGGAAGAGCATTCCAGGCAGAGGAGACAGCACCTGCAAAAGCCCTGGGGTGAAAGCTTATCTGCAGTGATCCCAGAACAGCTAGGTGTCTGGGGGGCTGGAGCAAAGTGAGCAAGAGGAGAGTGTAGAAGACGAGGTAAAAGACGTGGTGGGCATATCATGAAGGGCCTGGGAGCCTGGTGTAAATGTGAGATGAGGAACCTAGGAGGGTTTGAGTAGAAGAGGAACATAACCCAATTTCTGTTTTAATTATACCCCTCTGTCTGCTGTGGGAAGCTTGGGTGGAAGTAGGGAGACCAGTGAGAAGGCTGCTGTCATCCAGGCAAAAGATGATGGTGGCTGGATGAGAGAGAGAGGGGTGGGGGGTGGGGATTGGACATATTTGGAAGGAAGACTGATAGGATTTCCTGGTGATGTAGAGGTGGGGTGTTAGGGGTGCCTGAGGATGACTGAGGCATGGGGCCAGCTGACCAAGTGAGAAATTCTCCTTACTCCCCACATTCTATCAATCAGCGAGTCTCCTTGGTTCTTCCTCTAGCAAAGCTCTCAAATCCACACACTTTTCTCCATCCCAGCCACTGGCCAGGACTATCCACTGTCACCTGGACATCTACTGTGGCTCTGTCTGGACTGTCTGCCCCCCTCTCCTCCAATGAGTTCCCCTCTTGTGATAAGACATTTCACAACTGTTAGTGCTCCTGGATGGGTGGACCTGAACCCGAGAATGTCCCACCTCATTCACCAACTGCTCTTAAGGAGCTTTCCTTCTGCTTGAGTTTCCACTCCAAAAGAAAAGCAGAGGGCTTCTGGTGCCAACAGAAGAGGAAATGCTTCTGGGTCACGGAAAAACTCACAAAGTCATACCTCCCTGGCACACCTGCCTGCCAGGGCCAACTCCATGATTACCAAGCATCATTCACAGGGGGAGATGGTAGTCCCAGAGTTGACAGGGAAGGCTTCCTGGAGGCAGTGGCAGAGTGGCCTTTGAAGAAGATCAGAGCTTAGTGATTTCAAGTGGGGGCTCTGGCATCTTATGGATGTGGGTTTGAATGCTGCTATACTACTTATACCATCTGGGTGACCTTGAGCAAGTCCCTTTACCTCTCTGAGCCTCAATTTGCATCATCTGCAAATTGAGACCAATACTATTCTGGCTTTGAGATGTTTGCAAGACCTGAGAGTTCCATTAATCTAGAATAATGTCTTCTAAGTTCCAATAAAAGGAACAGGCACTAACTTTGGAGTCAGACTAGATTCCCGTCAGAGCTCAGCCACTTACCAGGCCAGTGACCTACATCAAGACACCCACCTCTCTGCCTCCATCCCCTCCCCTGCAAAGTTGAGCCTACCTCTCACAAAAGAAGCAGCTAGTATTAGGTGCCCAGCCAAGGTGCTAAAGAATTTGGACTTTACCTGGAGGCAGCTGGGCCCACTGCCTGAATGGCCCCCTTCCTGGGCTGGGGCAGCTGCAGTCCCAATGGCGTGCTTTTTTATCTCTAAGCTGCAGTGGGCTCCGCAGAGCTCGCAGAGTCCCTGGGTAAGGACAAAGAGCTGTTGTTCCCGTGGATCTAAAATTGCCTCCCTCTGATTGCCGCTATACAAACCCAGGCGGCTGCTCGCTTCCCCCATCCAGTGGGGTCTATTTCAAGAACACGCTGATTAGCGCTGATTGCGCCTTGATTATGGCGAGCACAGCACCCAGCCTCTTCCTCAGGCTCCACAGGAGTACATGTTCCCACTCCCTCCACACCCACCCCCCTGGCACCCAGTGGCTACCAGACCCCACACTGGGGCTGGGGTCCTCATTCTGCATCTACCACTGGTGGGATCTGGGCAGGTCACCTCCCCTCTCTCCAGCCTCTATTTCCTCCAAAGTAAAATTCTTCCATGATCAAGAAGGCACCCAGCAAAATAGTGCCCAGGGAAATGTGGCTCTAATGGTGGGCTTTAGACACCTGTGATAGGCTGTGATAGGGAGGGACATGGTTTGGGCCAGGGAAAGCAACCCTTCAAAACATCCCATCACACCACATGTGCATGTGCACACATGCATACACACAAACGTGTGTACACAGACACACGCAGACTCATAGAGATGGCTCCTGCCTTTGCCTGTACTTGAGGCTGACCTTGGTGGAGTCGAATTACACTTTATAATGAGAGCTTCCTAGTTGTCTTGGGCACCTTATCAAGTGCAAACACCACAGCCATCTTTGGAGGCACACATTTTGTGCCATGTGCAGGTGAGGAGGTGATGTGACTTGCCCAGCATCAACCAACAGTCATCATCAACAGGCAGGTATCAGTCTGAGGAGGGGGAATGGTTGCTTGGCAACTGCTGGGGTCCACCTGAGCCTCTGGCTGGCTGTGTGAGGTTTGGAGCCAGCAACCTTCTCTCCCCTCAACTTCTTTCTCTCCCATTCCCCAGACTCAGACTCCAGCCCCCAGCTCTACTTCATGATGGCTGCTGGGAATGGTGAAATCGGGATTTGAACCAAGGTCACTTCAAGGGCAAAGCCTGTATTTTCCACCATCCCACACCTCACTCAGGGTTCTTCACCAAGTTGTAGGGAAATCCCAAATGGGAACAGTGTATAAGCCATCTAATGCTAGTTATTTCTATCTACTATGCTTGTCCCGTGTGATCCTGGGGAAGGTTTTTCCCCACCCATGGCCAGTTACTTCCTCTGTAAAACAGGGATTTGACTCAGGGTGCCCCCACATCTAAGCTGGTGCCCATGGTGGACGAGCTGATCCTTGGAATAACCTGAAAGCACATTTTAAAAATAAAGGTCTGGACTCCAACCATAGAGATCTGAAATCAATAGTCCTGGAATAGGCCTAGGAATTAGTGTTTTAAGGTGCTCTCCAGGTGAGGGTCAGTGGTTTTGTCTGACATCAGTCAGTTCTGCCCCCCAGGCCTATCCATTCACAAGACTTATCTGTTCTCTCAAATGGGCCTCCAGTCCACCCAGTTCTCTGCACCCCACTGCCCCTGCCTCCAGTCCATGCTCCAATCATTGTGTGCCTGGACCAGGGCCGACCCACCTCCTCGGGCTCCCTGCTGCCACTCTGACCCCATTTGGTCTGTTGCTTTTTTTTTCCCTTTTCTTTCTTTCCTGAGGATGAGTGCATTTAATCAAGTTGTGTCCAGTCACTCATCTCTCATTTTTTTCCTCCCGAAGACCCCTCCTAATAACCATCAAAGGGTCTATTTCTGTTTTGTTTATTCATTTATTTGGGGATTTGTTTTTAGATTCTACTTATGTTAGGTTATGCAGTATTTCTTTCTCTGAATTAGTTCACTTAGCATAATACCCTCTAGGTCCATCAATATTGCTTCAAATGGCAAGATTTTATTCTTTTCTATGACTGAGTAATATTTCATTGTATATATGTACCACATCTTCTTCATACATTCATCTATCAATGAACATGTAGGTTGCTTCCATATCTTGGTTATTGCTAGTAATGCTGCAATGAACATGGGGTCCATATATCTTTTTGAATTAGTGTTTTTTATTTATTCAGATAAGTACTCAGAAGTGGAATTGCTGAATTGTATGAAAGCTATATTTTTAATTTTTTGAGGAACTTCCATACTGTTTTCCAGCATGGCTGTACCAATTTACAATCCTACCAACTGTGCACAAGGGTTTCCTGTTCTCTATATCCTTTGCTGGTTTATTGATGATGGCCATTCTGACAGGTGTGGAGTGGTATCTCATTGTGGTTTTGAGCCTTTCCCTGATGATTAGTGATGTTGAGCATCTTTTGGCCATCTATATGTCCTCTTGGAAAAAATATCTATTCTGGTCCTCTGCCCATTTTTAAATCGAATTGTTTGTGGGTTTTTTTTTTTCCCCTGTGTTAAGTTGTATGAGTTCTTTATATATTTTGGGTGTTAACCCCTTATTGGATGTATCATTTGCAAATATCTTCTCCCATTCAGTAGGAGGTCTTTTTATTTTGTTGACTTTTTTTTTTTTGCTGGTCCATTTTCTGCATAGCAGATTGAAGGATCTTAAAATGCAAATGTGAGCACCAGTACTGCTCCCCCACCAAACATCCTCCAGTTTAAACTACCAGTGGCTGCCCATTGCTCCAGGGGTAAAGACTAAACTCCACACTGTGGCCCATAAGACCCTCCATGGACTGGCTCCTGCCTCCTCTCCTGCCTCATCTTATACCACCCATCTCCCTACCCGAAGCCCCTGGTTGCCTTCCAGATATCAGATTTTGATTCACTCTGTGCCTGTCCACCAGAGGGCCTTTGCATTGCTGTTCTGTTTTCTTAGACACCTCTCCCTTTTACTTCCATTTAACTCCTGTCCACTTATTACATGGAGCTCAAACCTCACTTCCTGGAACTATCCTGGGAAGAATTGAGTTTTCCTGAGGGTAGTAAGCTCCCCATGCAAGGGGGATTGCAAGAAGATTTTACATATCCACTTGAAAGGAGGTCAGGAAGATTCTTCTTCCCACTGAGGAGAGTCTGAAGCCTCTAGCACAGGGGTGTCAAACTCATTTTCACCTGGGGCCATATGTTACCTTCAAAAGGCCAAGTGTAATTTTAGGACTATATAAATGTAACTACTCCCTAACAGTTAAGTGAGAGCTCAGTGCTGCCGCCAGGTAGAAACAAGGTGCTGGGCCAGATAAAACAAGGTGGAGGGCCAGATTCGGCCCGTGGGCCATGTGTTTGCCACCTGTGCTCTAGGACAAGGGAGCCCTGCCCTTCAGGGGTTGTGGGGGGCAAAGGAGGAGTGAAGACTTGGCCCTGGTCCCCAGAATCCCAGGCAGCCTAAGCAAAACCCTGTTGGTAGCAGCAGGGGCTCCAGAGCTCTGGCAAAGAGACTGGAAGTCTCTTTAGATTTTCCACTTGGCCCCTGGGTCCTGGGCAGCGGTGGGAGGTGGAACAATCCAACTAGACTCCTGGTTGGCGGGCAGTTGCAACCCCGAGGGATTTTGGAGGAGTGTGCCAATCAGTTCTCTCCTCTCCTATGCTACTCTGACACCCCTTCTCTCTCCAGCATCTCCCATCCTTTTCCCCGCCCCCTTCTTTTTCTCTTCAATGTCTTCACTCCTTTCTTCCCTCCTCCCCACACCCATCTTCCTCTCCTCTTTCTTCCTTTCCACCCCCACTGTGTAGACTCTGTCTCCCCTGCACACTCCTCTTGCCTCCTCTTCCCTTCCCATCTTTCACACCCCCTCCTGTCTATTTGGTTCTTGTTTATGTCCCTCTCTGCAGCACCAACCCCCTTCCCACTCCCATCTGCTTGCCAAAACCAGGACCTCTGTTCATCCAGCCCAAGGTCCCAGGGAGGGCTGCAGGGGCCAGGCCAGACCAGGATGTTTCGGCAAATGGTCTGAAGTAATGACCTCCGTGTGGACAGAACAGGTAGGAAATTAGCCTGCAGCCCTGTGCTGTTCCCCACAAATTTCAAAACCCCCTAGGACACTGTTAGGGGCTGGGCTCCAATGTCACCATCCTGAGGAAGAAGAGGAGGGAGATACAGGCCCTTAGAAGTCCTCCCCAGAAGTTGAGTGGCCTCAGGGGCAGGGAGGGGACCTGGCTGTACAAGGAGGGCACAGAATAAATGGGGATCTGGAGGAGGCCTTATCAAGTTAAAGTTCAAGAGCACAGGCTCTGGAGTCACACAAGCCCAGGGTTCAAATCCTGGCTCTGCTACTTCCTGTTTGTGTGACCCTGGGTTAGTCACCTGACTACTCTAGGCCTCAGTTTCCTGTCTGTGAAGTGGAAATAAAGCTAGTTCCTGCCTCCCAGGACCATTGTGAGGATTCCATGAGCTAATAATGTATGCAAAGTGCTTAGCACCAGACCCCATACATATTGGGTTCTCAGTATCTTTAATGGGTGGCTAGGGACTGACCGTGGTCCCAAGCTTGACATCTGCATTAAGGTAAATGGGGGTGAACATCTGAGCCAGTCTCTGAGTTTCTAGATGAGCCCTCAGAGGGAGGAGGGTCTCCAGGGTTAACACCCCCCTCAGAACCATCATCTTCATAATCCTCCCAATGTCTCAGGCAGGTGGGGATGATTTATCCATGTTATACACAGAGAAAGGGACCTCAGGCAAGTGAGGCCATGTGCCCCAAGTCTAAAGAATGTCTATCCAGGCCTGGGCTTTCTTAAATGTGTGGCCTCTTAACACCTTTTTCACCCTCCATTGCCTGGAGCTGGGCCTCAGCACTGGGGACCCTCATGGGGCTGGCTCAGGGTCTCTAAGGCCCATGCCTGGGATGTGGGAGAAAGGTAGAGGTATTGCCAGATTCTGGGATTTTGCATACCCCACCAGCCCCCACCCACCCCCTGTTGCTAGGCAACAGCTACTCCTGGCTGAGGGTACAGGCAGAGGTTGAGCAGAGAGGCTGACCAGCTGGCTCTGTCCTTCACAAAGAGTCTGGTGGAAGCTGTTCCCAGTCCAGGCCCAGTGGGAATCTGAGCCTCAGAGATTTGTCAAAGGCCGTTAGAGACAAGGGTTAACACACCCTAGCACCAAAATGTCAGAGCTGGCATGACCCTTAGATATCAGCTCATAAAGAGCATATGCACCATAACCCTCAATTTCTCAGCCAGGGCAGACATTGCTAATCAATGACATAATTCTTCCCAGAGCCCAGCGTTAGCTTCAGGGTTCTCAGCACAGGGGTCAGGCAGTTCCAACACTGGATCAGAGCTGGCATGCAACAGAAGCCTTTATTATTTCTTATCTGCTTTGATCCTCTTATTTTACAGGTAGGGAAACTGAGGCAGAATGAGAGGCCATGGAGCCTGGGAGTCGGATAACTTCAGGTCTTAACTCTTTGCCATCTTAGTGTGACTGTGGGCAAGCCCTTTCACCTCTCTGAACCTCAGATTCTATGTGTGTAGAAAGGGTTTGAGGAGAGCAAGCCCTCCCTGTGAAAATTAAATGGGGCAAAATGGAGGAGTGGGTGCAAGCACTCCCCAGGGTGCCAGGCACAAAGGTGGCACTTGAGGAATTTTTGATGCTTTCCTTCCTTTCTTGTTTGTCTCCTCCAGGGCTTGGCAATAACCAGGCTGAAACCCAGACATCCCCCACCCCCAAGACATACCTTCCTCAGTTCTGACTCTGCCAGCCACTCCATTCCTGGGGCAGATACCTGCACAAAAATGGGTTTAAATGTCGGGAGGAGGGTGGGGTCAGAACTGGAGCTTACCAGGTCCTTGGTGTGGCTGGAAGATGAAGGAAAAGATGGTCACCATGGGCAGGAATTAGGCCCACAAGAGGGAATGGTTGCATGGCAACAGCTGGGGACCACCTGACTGTGTTGTTTGGAGTCAGCAAACCTCTCTTCCCTCAACTTGCTTTTCATCTCTCCTCAACTTCTTTCCCTCCCATTCCCCAGACTAAGACCCCACATCCCAGCTCTGCCTCCCAATAGCTGCTGGGGAAGGAACTTCCAAGGGCTTCCTCTCCACACACCACACACACATACACACAAACCACACACATGTGCTGATTTCCCCTACAGAGCTGTTTGTTTTCTCCCCTTGAAATGTTTCCATTGTCTTCTTGATCTTCTCATCTCAAACATGACCATTCCTGACTCAGCCAAGGAACATAGCAGGTCCTGATGTTGGCAGCAGCACAAGGGCCCCCAGGAATGGGCTGAGGCCAGGAGTTCTGTGTGTGCCAGGTGGCTGTGAGGAGGTCAATGGCCAAGGGACCAAGCGTCAGGGTCCCCACTGATCAGCTCTGCTCAGGCCCAGGGCTTGATGGGCTTGTCCCACCTGCAGGGAGGAGCCCAAGTCTTCACAGGGGGAAGGAGGAGGGGCTCCTGACCCTGGCCTAGTGGCCTCCTCTGCCCAGCCTCTCTGCCTGCACTGGTTCTCATTGCTCCTAATTTGGACAAAGGACTTTGTCTCAGTCTTTGTGTGTCTATTTTGATGGGCTTGGGCACTCTTACCAGAACCACTCGTCCCAGGTTTTTTTTACATTTTGTTGAAGTCCTCTATTCATTCAGAGTCTATCAGTCCTTTTTGTCTTTGATGTGCAAAAGATCCAGAAGTGACAGTCATCCAGGACCAAGAGTATAGCCATCCAGTTGAAGCACAAGTTTGAGATTGTTTATTAATTATTCATTACCTCATTAACAAAATTTTATTGAGCATGTACTATGAACCAACTGCAAGTACCATGCTGGATGCATGCTTCTTGCCAAATGGAGTATCTATACTAATAAATCCATCCATAAAAAATTAAAATGATAGTAATGATATGTACTCAAAAGGGATCAAGGACCTGATGCTCAGTCTAAGGCTAGGGAGGGTTTCTCCTGACAGGGTGGTCAAGAAAGGCCACTCTGAAAGGGACACTCAAGGGCAGAGAGAGCCAGCAAGGCACAGTGGAAAGAACATCATTGCAGGAGAAAGGAAACAGCCGATTGTAAACTCCAGGTGTGTGCGAAGGACAGAGAGGAGGCCGCACCACTGGAGGGTAGTGAGTGAGGAGAGACAGCAGGACAGAGGTTAGACAGGTAGCAGGACCTGGTGACGGGTCTTGTGTGGCCTGCAGGGAGCAGGGCTGAGGGAGAGAAATAGAACCATAGATGAGTCGATTTCTGCCTTGGGCAAATCAAAGCCACTGCTGTGATTTGTTGAGGGCCTACTATGTGCCAGACCCAAATGCCTCATCAAGTTGGTGTGGGGAGCCCATGGCTAACCCCTAATCTCAGCCCTGAGACTGAGTCTTCTGGCCACATGGGGCTTCAGACAGCATCTCAGGGCATGAGTTGCAAAAACACCCCCTCCTTGCTGCTTTCACCTGACCTTCAGCCACCCCTGGTACATGAGCCCCAGGTAGAGATGCTAGTCTGAGGCCTGCCTGCTGATTCAAACCTTAAGATCTTTCAGGAAGTCTGGCACTCAGAGGACAAATTCCCTCATGGTCCAGGGAATTATGCCATTTTGTTCCTTGGTCTCCCAATCTGGGAGATTCAACCTAGGCAAGGACAGATGGCCACTGGTGCCTAGTTACTAAGACCCTCGGCCAGCACTTACCTTCCATATTCAGATTGGGTCCCTCCTTAAAATGGGGCTGTCAATCCCACCGGAAACTTATACAAAATCCAGATTCCCAGGACCCATTCCTGGCTTGCCAGTTCAGTCTCGCCAAGGAAGTTCTGGGTTTTTAATAAGTTTCTTTGTGACTGGGACCCACTGCTCTGGAACAGGGACCTGGTGAGCCTCACTGTGGGACAAAGGGGGAAAGTAGGGCCCTGGAAGCAGAAAGCCCCAGGCTTAAATCTTAGTAGACCTACTGTGTCCCCTGGGCAACCTCCCTGAAATTCCCTTTCCCTGTCCAGAATGGGGAGATCAAATATGACTATAGTCCCTCCATCCACTGCAAGGATTATTTACAAGGAATGTCAAGTTCCTGGCAGATAGTTGGTGCTTAATCAATGGCAGAGTTTTCACAGCTGTCTTTGAGGTATGTCCTTCTTATGAATGTTTAGATAGAAACCGCCCCAGACTTCTAGTCAGGATGGCAGCATAACTACACATGGCTCACCTTCCTGCACAACCACATCAATATTACAACTAAAATACAGAACAACCATCACTCAGAACCGTCAGAAATCGTGTTGAATGAAAGTCTGACAACTACGGAATTAAAGAAACCATATCCATCCATACTGGTAGGAAGGGTGGAGACATGGAACAGGCTGGTCCCACATCCACATGTGGTGGATAAAAATTCAGGAGGGATATCTTGGGAGCAAGGAGTCCCATCCCCACACCAGGACCCACAGTCCAGGGTTCCAGTGCCAGAAAGATAAGTCCCCATAACTTCTGGCTGCAAAAACCAGCAGGACTGAATCAGTATAAGAAACCTCTGGAGTCCCAAGCAGTTCACCTTAAAGAACCCACACAGACTCACTTCCTCTAAGCTCCAGCACCAGGGTAGCAGCTTGAAAGGGACCAGTGGCATACAGGGAGGAACCGAAGTGTCTGACATCAAGGCAGAAACTGGTGGACAGCTTTCTCCCAGACAGAAAGGGGGGCAGAGGCCATTGTCCCTTTTCTGAACCCTCCCCCCACAGAGCTACAGAGCTGGCAGGCAGGTACCATACTGAGACTCCATCAACCTGGCTAACACTGTTAGCCTTACCATAGAGATTCCTTCAGGCTCTATCCCACCCAAATTATGGGTTCACCCAAGATACGAATGGCAGTTCTTGGCTCATTCTTCACAACTTCCTAAATCCTCTCAAACAAACAACAGCCAGCCTCAGTAAGCCCCCAACCCCTGGACCCAAGCCCCCATACCTCTTGCTAAGTGGCCCCAGGCCCGGCATGAGCAGCAGCCAGCCTAGATTCACAGCCGTGCTTCATCTGGGTTTCTCCAAGCCCAGCACAAATAGCAGCCATCTCAGATTGCTTTATAGCTCGTGCAGGGTGGCTCCAGGCAGAAAACAGGTTGGGGCTGACCTTCACCTGAATCACCTCGGAAACCCCAGAGCCTGCACACTCAGTGGACAGCTACAGACCACATCAAAGTACCAACACCATGCCCCTGCATAGCTGATCCTCCATGGAGGGTGGAGGTTGGTGGTCAGTGGTCACAGCCGGTCCTTGCAGCTAACTGGCCTGGGTAAATCCCTCCCATTGATCTGTCGACAGCAACCAAAGCTCAACAAGAGGAGGGTGTACTCAGCCCACACAAAGGGCACACCTTGAGTACCCAGCTCGGGTGATAGGGGAAGCTGTGCCATTGGGCACTACAGGACACTTACTACATTAGGAGCCACACTACCAAAACAGGGAGTCACAGCAGCTCTACCTAATACACAGAAACAAACCTAGGGAGGCAGCCAAAATGAGGAGACAAAGAAACATGACCCAAATGAAAGAAAAGATCAAAATTCCAGAAAAAGAACTAAGCAAAATGGAGATAAGCAATCTATCAGATACATAGTTCAAAACACTGGTTATAAGGATGCTCAAGGAACTTAGTGAGGACCTCAACAGCATAAAAAAGATCCAGTCAGAAATGAAGGATACACTAATTGAAATAAAGAATAATTTACATGGAAACAAGTAAATGTTACAAGAGTAGATGAAGCTAAGAATCAGATCAATTATTAGGAACATAAGGAAGCAAAAAACAGTCAATCAGAATGAGAAGAAAAAAGAATCCAAGAAAACAAGGATAGTGTAAGCAGCTTATGGGACAACTTCATGTTTTACAACATTTGCATCATAGGGGTGCCAGAAGAAGAAGAGAAAGAGCAAGAAATTGGAAATCTATTTGGAAAACTAAAGAAAGAAAACTTCCCTAATTTGGTGAAGGAAATAGACATGCAAGTCCAGGAAGCACAGAGTCCCAAACAAGATGGACGCAAAGAGGACCACTCCAAGACACATCATAATTAAAATGCCAAAGGTTAAAGATAAAGAGAGAATCTTAAAAGCAGCAAGAGAAAAGAAGTTAGTAACCTACAGGAGAGTTCCCATAAGACTGTCAGCTGGTTTCTCAACAGAAACTTTGCAGGCTAGAAGGGATTGGCAAAAAATATTCAAAGTCATGAAAAGCAGGGACCTACAACCAAGATTGCCCTAAGCAGCAATATATCATTTAGTATCAAAGGGCAGATAAAGAGCTTCCCAGACCAGAAAACACTAAAGGAGTTCATCATCGCCAAACCAGTATTATATTAAATGTTAAAGGGGCTTTTTTAAAGATCAAAATGATAAACAATAAAATGGCAATAAATACATATCTATCACCAATTGAACCTAAAAAGCAAACAAGAACAGAGACAGAATTGTGGATATGGAGAGCATTTTGATGGATGCCAGATGGGAAGGGGCTGTGGAAAAATAAGGGACTTGGGTGAGGGGATTAAGAAGAACAAATAGGTAGTTACAGAATAGTCATGGGGATGTAAAGTACAGTAGAGGAAATGGAGTAGCCAAAGAAACTACACATGACCCAAGGACATGAATAAGTTCTGGGGATTGCCTGAGGGAGTGGGGGCATGCTGAGTGGAGAGGGGGCAAAGGGAGAAAAATTGGAACTACTGTAATAGCATAATCAATAAAATATAAATAAAAAATAAAAATGAAAAAACTACCCCAAATGATTTCCCAGGGCCTACTGAGTTATCCCCTTGTTCCTGCTCAGACGGATATGCTGAAATCTCTCAGGCAGGTCTCCTCGATGCCAAGGGCACTAGGCATATGCTTTCCTCAGCAGAGGCAGAGAGGGAAAGATTGTCCCATGTTCCCTGAATCTCCTGCGGGAGGGGGAAAGCCTACTTACCCAGTCCTGCTGGGCAGGGGAGGAGGGGCCTGAGGAAGGCTTAGAGAGAGGAAATGAACCCCAAAGTGGGTCAACACTGCCCTGGACACTAACCCATTTCCACTCCCTCCTGCTTACAGACCCGCCGGCCCTGGAACTGTCAGCTTGCATTTACTCCTGTCCTGCTGGCGACGTTGACCCCATTTTTTATCTCTTGCCAGCATAGGGAGAGGGAGGCTTGAACAACTTGAGCACAGAGCATGGGGGTTGCAGGGAAGGCCTTATGTTTCATGCTAGGTGTTCTAACAGTGTTTGTCACCCATGTGTCAACTTTATTTGGAGTGGGGATTCTGGGGTTTTGAGTGGGACACTATCATGGTCAAAATAACACAGGCTTTAGGGCAGCCAGATGTGGGTTCTAAAACCAACTTCCCCACTTCTGGGTCGTGTGGTCTTTTGCAATTAGCTTCATTTATTCTGAGCCTGTTTCTTCATCCATAAAATGGGCTGTTGCAAAGTTCTATTAAGATGACACCTATAAAAATCCTTCCCTGGGGCTTGTGGAGAGGAATGCTCCGTGAACGGTAGCTGTGATTCTAGTGTGACAGAGGCTGTAAGGTCAGGCTTGGGGAGTAGTCGGACCTAGGCTAGAAACCTGGCTCTTCCCCTAGGAGTTGTATGATTTGGGACAGTGGCTTAACTACTGTCAGCCTCTGTTTCTTCACCTATAAAATGGAGACACTCACCTCCTGGGTCTGTGAGGATTAAATGCAATGACGTTTGTAACAGTCTTGTGCAGGGTAAACTCTCAGCCAGCGACAGCTATACTAATGATAATCAGGAATTATGTGTGAAGCTATTCACCACATGTTTTCTGAGCACTTCCCAGCACACACAGCACTGGGGGCTAGTAGGGATGAAGACCCTGGGCTCTGGGCCTCAGAGGTAGAGCTTGCTGACAAGTGGATGGACAGTCCCAGTGCAGGTCGTCCCCCCTCCATTCTCCATGATGTGGTGTGGGGAAACCTGGCTTAGCCCAATCCCTTTGCTCTGCAGAAGGGTCCAAAGGAGGGTGATGGGCCCCAAGTCACCCAGTTAGGGAAGGAAGCCAGGTGCCCCAGAATGCCATGCTGCCTCCCTGATGGCATCTGCCTCCCTAAATGACCCTTGACCCCTGCCCACCACATGCAGGCCTTGGGTCTCCAGGGAACAGTGTATTCAGAAGTAATGAGCAGACACTTGTGCTTGGCCAGCTTCCTGGCTATCAATGATCTAGCAACTCTCACCACTGCTGCTGGAAATCAAGCTGCAAAGGTCACTTGATCTGGGCAGCTAGTTCTTGGCAGGTCTTGTGCCCATACTTGGAGGATGTGAGATGAAGCTCTGATGAGACCATGTGGAGTAAAGAACCTGGAGGGGTCTACAGAGAGCAATCCCAAGGCGGGCCTGAAGGGGTGAAGAGACACTGCATACTGTGAGGGCCAGGGGCCCTCTTTTCCTGCACTCCAGTGCTGGTGATATGCTCTGCCCAAAAGCCCTCCCCAGGAAGTGACCTCAGCCAGTTGTTGGCCACATGCTGCTGAGGTAGAAATATTCCAAAATTCCTCCAGTCGGGTCAGGATTTGGGGTATCCAAGGAGAGTAATTAGAGACTCAGACTTGGGACCCAGGTTTGTATCCAAACTTCACCACTTACTACTTGTGCCTCAGTTTTCTCATCTGTACAATGCAAAAAACAATAATAGTACTGATCTCACAGGGTGGTTGGAAAGTTTAAATGAGTTCATAATGTTAAGTGATAAGATCGAGGCTTGGCACAAAGCAAAGGCTTAGTGTTATCTGGTATGATTATCAGAGTGAGCAATCCTATCAGAGGCAGGGAGCACAGACAGGTGAATTATCAAGGAGTTACCTAAAGGAAACCTATGCAAATGGCAAGTGCGTTTTGGTGCCTGAAATGCATTTGATGACTCTGATTCTAACTCACATGCTCTTGACCACTATTATCTCAGCACAGCTGTCTGTGCAGCCTCCTTCTCACTTTGCTCAAGCACATGCCAGAGCCTTTGCCTAAATGTGAGGGTGCCCGTGGAGCTTACTCGGACCTCATGCATGTGCAGCTCAGAAGTACAGGGGAGTCAGAACCTTGTCCCAGGAAACCCTTGACAAATAAAGGGACTGATGGGCAATTGGGGGTGGTATTCTGTATATCCCTTGGAAGGTGCTGGCTTCTCCTCTTTCTGGATCTCTCTCTGCCTGCTCCCCAAATCCTATACTTTGAATCTCCTTTCACACAAACAGCCTCAAGCAAATCCTTGCCTCAGATTCAGAGCTCAGGGGAAGCTGATCCTGGCTCAGGAGCATGAGTTCTACCCTGAGTCTGCCATCCGCATATAATATGACCTTGTGCAGAATGATGCCCCTCTGGGTCTTGGTTTCTTTGTCTGCTCCATGAGTGGGTTGGACCTTTGTGATAGTGACCTGCCACAGTGAATGGTGCAGGTGTTAGAGAGAATTCTGGGTGTCCTCTGGGTGACCACCCCCTCCACTCCTCCTCACCTCCCTGCAAGCCTCTCCTCCTGGCCTGCATCTATCTCCCTGTCTCACCCGCTATGGTCTTATCCTGCCATCTGCTTTTGTCTCACCCAGCATGGTGTGTGATGGCTCAGGCAGCCCAGGGGCAGGTGTCTGTCCATACATAGAGCCACAGGTGCATGTTCACACCCTGTGCACATGTGTTCAAGTTCTGAATCCATATGAACACCACATGTGCAAGTGTACGTGCAGGGATGTGCAAGCCCACTGTGCATGTACACATGTGTGCATGCTTTCCCAACCTCTGGACTGTGACCTAGGAGTTCTCACACCATCCAGCCACAGCTATAATTAGGCAGAGGGGTTCAAGGTGCCCATAGCCTGAGAGGGAGGACCACAGGTTACCTCTCTGCACTGCAGACCTAGCCAGCCAGCCCCAGGGAGAGTAGTGGAGGGCACAAGGAGGTAGATGTTCTCTGGCAGGGGTGGTGTGTAGCGGTGCTTAGAGGGAGGAAGGAGGAAAGGAACTGTTACTGGTACCAAGGGTTTGGTACCAGTAACAGTTGTCATCACAGGTGTCATCTCCTCTTGTCCTCACAACAACCATGCAGTAGGGAATATAAGCCCACTTTACAGATGGGGTAGTGGAGTGTGGCAGTGGAGGGGGACTGATATGGACTCTGAAATTCAAATCTTGCACCCACCACTCACAAGCCTTGGAAAAGGGCCTTGATGTCTCTGACTGTTGGTATGCTTTTCTATAAAATGGAGCTAATGATTCCTACTTCTCAAGATTCTAGTGGGTGGGGGATGCATACAAAGTGGTTTCAGTCTGGTACCTAGCAGAGAGGAAGTGATTTTAAATGATGGTGTGATTACAACTAGGATGACACAGATGGGGCAGAGACTATGGGTCCAGACTCCACCCCCTTCTCCCTCATTCCTGCCCCTTTGGAGGAACTCATTAGCCCCTTGGCCTTGGCAACCTAAGGTGGCAGGCAGCATTCCTGGAGGCCTTCTCTTCCTCCTCCCCCAAGTACACTCACTGCTCAAAAGCAGAACTTTGGGGAAGGCAGCTAAGGTCACACGAGCCCCCTTCTGAGCCTCTCAGTGACAAAAATAAAATGTGTAGCTGTCAGGAGTATTATGGAACTGTCAAAGGTATATGAAATCTCTCCCGTGAATTATTAATAAGTCACGGGCCTACCTATTCAGTGACAGAATAAAAATGACAAAAATATTTATCAAGACACAAAGAATTTTTTAAAGAAAAAAATATGAGCTGTGGGAATAGTTGTCCGTGAGTTTCTAGAACCAAAAGCCAAAGTACGTAGTGTTTCAAGAACATGGAAAGCGATGTGGATGGGAGAAAAGGGGCTTCCTCTCATCCGGCTCCTCTGATCTGGAGAACAGCAGCCTCAGCTGTCTGGATCTCCACTCCAGTGGCTTCCTGCTCCAACTGCAGTTGCCTTTGCCTAAACCATGGTCAGAGCTGACGACGCCACGAGCTGTAGCCTCGTCTCCCTAGACTCCAACTCACTGTGGAAATCACTGAGCCCAGTGACCCCATCACTACAGGTGAGGCTGGGGGTGCAACCTGATGATAATTGTCTTTCTCTGAGAAATTCAAGATAACTAATCATCACTATGATTCTGGCAGCTGTGACTGCTAATGGAGTTAGAAACTGTCAATCTGAAGGCATAATCAAGGCATAAATGGGCCAATACTCTTAACCCAGTGTGGAGATGAATATGAATTGTGGTGGCTTCAGGGTCTCAGGTAGAGATATCAACAACAGCCAGGAGGTGGGGTCACCAGCTCAGAAGGAAGACAATAAATGAGCAGAAACTGTGTGTGTATTCAGGGGTATTACTGCCTGAGTGTCCCCAAGAGATAGTACTTTATGTAAAATGCACCCCTGTTTTCAAGGCAGCAGTGCTCATCTTGGCACTTTTCCCAATTTATCTTTTGATGGATATTTACTGAGCACCTGCTGGGAAGGCAGCCAGAACTCATTCACAGCCAAAAATAAGTAAATAAATAAAAATTGAAGTTCACACAGTGTACTCCCCATCCCTCATTCCCCAAACCCTCAACCTCTTCTCACCCCCAAAGGAGTTTGATCTCTGTGTTTCAGAGTAAGGTGAGGGCTCATTCTAAGTTACTCATGTCTGGTAAGACTCCCTATGGAGCTCTGAGAATTTAAAATAATCATCTCTCTCATTTCTCAAAGCCATCTCTCAAACCATGGCAGGTGGTGGTTGCCTGAACTGTGTGCCCTGCCAATGGGTGTGTACAGGGAGAGTGGGGATGTGCATGATATGATCCCAGAAACACAAATGAATTATATATCACTCCCCAAGTGCTTGGTGTTTACCAAGACTATATATACATGCATTTAATCCTCCCCACAACACCCTGGGATAGTTATCATTATCATCCCCATTTGATAGAGGAAGAAACTGAGGCACAAAAATGGTTAAATAACTGCCTAAAGCCACCTTGCTAGTGAGTTCCAGAGCCAAAATTTGAATGCAGATGGCCTAAATCCAGAGTTTATGTTCTTAAATCTCGATTGAATAGAGGAGAGTTATTCTTGATGAAGTCAAACAACCATAACACAGCACAGTCAGGGAACAGAAGAGAAGCAAATCATACTCAGCACCTGATATGTGGAAGGCACTGAAAAGGGTACCGGGGCCACCAAGGGAACAAAGACTCTGTCCCTACCACGAAGGAACTTTCAGCTTGAAGCCAAGAGGGACCCAGACATGTAACACTGGGCTCCTGAGCAGTCACTTCCTGTGCTCTGAGTTTTAATCCTTGTTCCTCCAATTACCAGGTAGGTGCCCTTGGGTAAAGGTGTGAGTTTGAGTTCCCCCAGAAGCTGCACATGGAACAAAGATTTACATTTAAATAGTTTATTTGGGAGGTGAACCCAGGAAACATTGATAGCAAAGTGAGGAAGTGTATTGATTATCTACTACCACAACAAATTACCCCCAAAATTAGCAGTATAAAACAGCAAAGGTCTGTTATTTAATAGTTTCTGTGAGTCAGGAATCAGGAAGTTGTTTAGCTGGCGGTTCTGGCTCAGGGTCTCTCATGAGTTTTCAGCCAGCTGTCAGCCAAGGCTACAGTCATTTGGATTGACTGAGGCTGAAGGAGTCACACCAAAGACCATGGTTTTTGCTCTCATGGTTGTTGGCAGTCCTTGTTTCCTCACTGGCTGCTGGCTGGGGCCTTCAGTTCCTCACCACATAGGGCCTCTCCATAGGGCTATCCCTAACATGGAAGCAGGCTCACCCAAGAGAGAGTGAGGAGAGAGGGAGAATACCAAGACAGAAGTCACAGTCTTTTATAATCTAGTCTCATAAGTTACATACCATCACTTTTGTCATACTTATTTCACACAGACAAATCCTGATACAGTGTGGGAGGGACCACAGGGATATGACTACCATGGAGTGGGGATCATGAAGCATCTCACAGACTGGCTATGACAGAGAGTGAGATGGGGGAGGCAAAGGAAGCCAATAGATGATCTGTTTCAAGCCAGGTCTCACTGTAGGTGTTTAGCCACACCAAGGGACTCTGGGAGAGAATCTAGAACATGCCTCAGAGTTATCCCAACATACAGGCGAGGGTGATATGGCATCTTTCCATTCAAAACTCACCCATCATTGGCTGACAGGTGTTTCCATGGGCTTTAACTCCAGTTCTTTCAGCTTGCCCTGTGCACTAGGCAAGTTTGATGGGTGATAACCCTGACAAAAATTTTCTTCAGTACTGTCTCTTGCCCTAAGATTCCTGGTTTGTAAGCACTTTCATGATAAAGTAATTGTGCAGTGACACACCAGTGTTTGATAAAGCATGTGATGTGGATAAGGTAATCATTCTGATGGATGATTGCGAGGATGAAATGAGATGATGTCAACACCTCCTTTGTAAAATCTATTTTTCCTGGCTCCCATTCCTGTACTCTTTCCAGCTCAGCACATCACTTCCCAAGTCCATGCAGTAACACTCCAGGCCTTACTGCTCTAATACTTAGATCCCAGAGACAGACCAGGAGTGAGAACAGGTTATTTCTAAAGTAGCTGCCAACCTCAGCATCCAAGAGACTTGCGGGACCCAGGCTGTCCAGTGCAGTATCAGAACCTTGGACAGCTCCCAAATGCATGACCCTAGCATAAACTTGCTTGCCTGGTTTTATTCCTTCCTTGTCAGTAGTGCCTACACATTACTTAGATGTCTTAAGGCCCTTCTGTATGTCAGTAACATGGTTTGTCTGAGGCTTCATGGCTAGAAAGGGGCAGTCCAGGACTCAAACCCCAGGTATAACAGTCTTAGAGAGGTGGCTTGGCTCCCTGTGCCTCAGTTTCCTCATTTGTAACAAGGGAACAGTGTTGGCTTCATGGGCAAGTGATGTGGCTTAAATCACTCTTGTCACTTAAGGGGATGAGCATTTTTGTTTTGCCCCGAGCCCTGAAAATCTCTTAGCCAGTCCTGTGTGGGAATGATAATCACAGCACCTCCCTCCACTGGACCTGTTCTGTTCCTTACTCCAGATCCACTCTCCAGCCTTCTTCACCCTGCTCTGTGGCCCAGAGGTCTGGATTACACACTCTCAGGCTCTCTTGTACTCTGACAAACAGTTGGGTTCAGCCAATGGGAGGAACTAGCAGGAGATGGGAGGGCAGGAGGAAGGTGGATGCTTAGGTCTAAGAACATGCTACTCATCCCCCAGCAAGGTGCTTTTCCCCTGGTGCTTCTCTCCCTGTTGAGTCACGGCAGGTTGGCCACATTACTCTGTGAAGTTACAGCTCCTGCCTGGCAGCCCTCTCCTGGAGCTACAGCCCCTTTCACCACATTCCAGTACTGTCTCCTCTTGGTCCATGGGTTTGTATCACCATCATCTGTGCAGAATTTCGCCCCTTATCTTATGTATTTTATTGCTGTCTTCACATGGCCCTGTGTGGTTGTGGAAACTGTCATCTGCATTTTATAGGTGAGAAAACTGAAGCATTGAGATTACATACTTTCTCAAGATCTCATAGCTAGTCAAATAACCAAATAAATGAAAATTCCTTCCCCAACATAGGGCTTTAAAAGACAATGAGTGCTATGGAGAAAAATAAAGGAGGGCAGGAAATTGAGAAAACAAAATGAAATACGGTGATCAGAGAAAAGTTCCCTGAGATAACAACATTTGAGCCAAGACTTGAAGAAGGTGAGGGCAAGTAGGATCCATGTGAGGAAACCAAGTTCCAGGTAGAGTGAATGGCACATACAAATCCCTGGGGCAAGAGTCTGCCAAAGTATGGAGAACAGAAACAGCCAAGAGGCCAGTGTGGCTGAGATAAGGGGTTGGGTTTCCCAGAAGATGGGGATACAGGGCCAGATTATTTAAGGCCTTACAGGCCTTTGCAGGGACTTTGTCTTCCACTCTGAGGGAAATTACTTCTAATAAAGTTTACATTTAATAAAATCCTTCTGGCTGCTGGGTTGAGAAGAGAGTAAAGTAATGTGTGAATGGGTAAGTGAGTGGATACATGAATGAATAAATGAATGCATATCCTTGTACCTTTTAACAGATTCATTTAACCACTTACTTTGTGGAGAGACAGGAAACAAGAGAGAATAAGTGGTGGAAACCCACACTGCATACAGAGTCTGGAATTCGGGCCCAGCAGACAGGCAGCTGGGCCTGGCGGGAAGCTAATGGTCTTTGCTGTGTTCCCAGCCATCCCTGCCTTTCCTGAGTTCCTGCTGCCAGCACAACCTTGGGGAGCTGGTGTGATCACACACATGAAAGTGAGCACCCTGCAGAGAATATCATCACAAGACTTGTGACAACTGTTTTCCTTCAGAGTGTGCTTTCGTGAGGCCCCAGGCCAGCCCTTTTCATCCTTCTCCAACCCCTGTGCTGCCACCCCAGGCAGCAGGCTGAGGCTGCAACACTCTTACCCATCCTACCCAAAATGAGAAATAGCACAACTGCTGAAATAATAACACTCCAATGTAGGCAGCCCTGCTCTGCAGGGAGGAGGCCCACAGCTGCCTATGAAGAATTCTTCACGGGTGCTGGACAAAAATGTGGCTGACAGATGCCTGATCCCTCCAACAGAGCATTAGCTTCTTTGAATCAAACACTGTTCTCTCTTCCTCCCCTCCTCCCTCTCTCAATTATAAATTAGGAAGATTGAGAGAAACAAAGAAGAGATGAAGCTCAAAGACAAAGGAGAGCCCTGGCCAGTGTGGCTCATTTGGTTGGAACTTTGTCCCATAAATCTAATGGCTGCAGGTTCAATTCCCAGTCAGGGCACATGCCTCAGTTATGGGTTTGAATACAGTCCCTGGTTGGGGTGCATAAAAGAGGCAACCAATTACTGTTTCTCTCCCTCTCTCTCTTTTCCATCTGCTCCCTCTAAAGCATGTTCTCAGGTGAGGATTTAACAAAGAGAGAGAGAGAGAGAAGGGAGGAACAGAAAAGAAGACAGCCCTATGAAGTATCACATCCCTTTTATGCAGATGTGGAAAATGAGGCTCATAGAGGTTAAGTCACTGGCCCAAAGACACAGGGTGGGGAAGTGATGGAGCAGGGGCTCTGTGTTCTAATGTTGATGCTGCCTCCATACAGTGGTTTGATGTGGGGTACATTCTGTGCTGGTTCCTCAGCAGGGTCAGGATTCTGAGATCCCTGGAGCCTGGGCTCCAGGTCCAGTGATTAATGAAGCCTGAAGGTGGCCAGGAGAGGGGAGGATGCCAGGGGAAGGAGCCAGGGCTGTTCCTGTCTTTAACCCCCAGAGATTCCCTCTAATCCAGCCAGCAGGCCTCACTCAGCTCCAAGTGCCCTGCTTTCTCCACTCCACCACCACCCATGGTCTGGGCCAGGGTGGGGACCCTGAGAGAACTCAGACATCAGCGCTGCTCTCATGGGGCTATGGGTCTAGGGAGCACACACAACCTAAACCCAGAGTAGAAGTTTTCAACTCCAGAGGACCTTATTCAATCTTCAATGGGATTTGACTAATTCTACCCATACCCTACTGTTCCCTGAGTACCTCTCTATAACAGTATCTGTTCCTGACCCTGAGGCTACAGTGGCAAATAAGACAAGGTCCCCACCATCAGGAGTTCTTGGACAGGCTACCAGAGAGGCAAATGTGTAAACAAATAGATCCAGGGCAGGATTATTAATGCCTCTTGAGGCCATCTTTTTAGAGTTGAGTGGAAATTCAGAAAGAACTGATTGGAAAAGTAGAGTGGGCTTTGAAGCATGATTGGGAGTTTTCTCAAAAGAAGAGGTCTGGGTATTCCAGATAGAAGGAACAGCTTGAGCAAAGGCCCAGGGGTAGCAAAAGTCCTGGTGTGGCCCAGGAATTTCCAGAAAGCCAAGAGCAGCCAGAGTGTGTCCTATATCTCTTCCTTTCTCTTTTCTCCACAGTCTCTAAAAAAAATCCCTCTGCTGCTAGAGCAATTCTGCTCTGCCCTCAATTTGCATTCCTCAAGTGCTAATTAGTCCAACATTCCCACTGGAGATCTCACCCCCAAAAGCTATACAAGTATTTATCCAAATAAAATACCTTGCTCCCTAGGGAGAAAATAGGATTCTTAGAGTGTATGATTTTCTGCATATTGTTGCCAAAGAGCTGGGAAGACGCTGTTCATTCAGTTGAAGTATAAGAGTAGGGAAAGAGGCTACCGCTGTAGTTGGGGAGGCTAAATGATTAGGCATGGATTAGGAAGTAGGGGAAAGTGATTCATGAAAAGGTTAGAGAGGCTGGATCCAGATTAGGGAGGCGAGAAATCCAGGATAAATTGCTGACATAAAGTCCAGGGCAGCTCATTCAGCCTGGGCCCTGGGTGGCCACCCCAGACTTGCTTGAGGTGAGCAGTGTTGGCATTCAGAGCTGTCAGTGATTAACTCATCAACAACATAGCACACTGGAAAATTGGCTCTGACTTAGTGGCTCATTAATACCCACAGTGACCAGCCCGCAGATGTAGAAGTCCTTTGGCCACTCTGAATAAAGGGCAGCCTCCTGAGAGCTCTGGCATTAACCTTTCCCTGTCTCCCTTTGCAGGGCACACTCAGGGTCTGGAGGAAGTGAGCATGGGGGCTGGGCTCTGGGCCACCAGCAGTCTTTCAGTGTGAAGACAGACTCACATTCAGCAACTCTCAAGGGCCAGAGTCCCGTGGTGCTTGAAATGATTAGGCCCAACCCCTGCCATTTTGCAGGTGGAAAAACTAAGGCTCAGGGAGATGAAGGAGCTTGTTCAAGGTCACTCAGCAAGAAAGAGCCTGAACTTGACTCAGGCCTGAGCCTTTCCCACTCTGTCCTCTGTCTTCTAGCCCCTGATCTATACTTACCTGGGGTGCCAGTCACCACCCCAGGCAGTTGGAAAGAACAGAGTATGGTCACAACCACCCTTAGCTTTACTACAGGTAAATAGAAGGGACATTTCTGAGAGAGCAACAATCTTGTCTTACCTAACTCTGCACCCCGGTCCAGGGCTGGGTAGAGAGAAGTTGCTTAATAAAATTTAAAACAAATCCACAAATGAGTAAGCTCTAATTCATGCCAGAATGTGGACAAGTCTTTTAAAGTCAAGTACAAATTACTCTGTGAGTTTGGAAGAGGAAGACATCAGGAAGGTTTCCTGGAGGAAGGAGCATCAGAAATGGACCTTCAAGTAAAGAGGCCCAGACTGGCCCTGCCTGGGCATCTTCTCACTTCAGCTTCACAACAACAACTGTTATAATTAAAGTAATGAGTATATCCACTTTACAGATGAGGGAACTGAGGCCTGGTCAGGAGAAGTCCTTTACCCAAGGCTTCACAGCCAACAAAGAAAGGAGTTGGATTGTTAAGCCAGGTCCCCATCCCCAGATCACACTTGACCCCCCTCCTGCCGTGGGTTCCAGTCAGATGTGTCCATGGGGGAAGAGTTATCGTGACATCACCCTCCCCCCACACACCCAGCATGGGGCTCTGCAGACTGGGAGCCTCCACAGATGTCTGACAATGGGAATTTAACCCAGTGAAACCTGGGATCTCAACCCCACCCAACACAGAGGGCTGCTGTGAGGACTCCATGAGTAGAGACACTCCACCAACATGCTCAGTGCTAGGCACACAGTAAGCCTTATAACAGGGGAAGGCTGGTGGGCTGTTTATTGTTATTTGGACTTGACCAGCATTCCTTGCTGGATTAAAAATAATTTAGGTCCCCAGAGAAGGGCAGAGCAGGGGTGGTCACATGGTCACATGAGGTTCAAAGCCATTTCCCAACTCCTGACACCCCAGAAAGTGCTCCTTGACCCTCAGAAAACTGCCCACTCAGCTTCCATTGAATTTTGCATCCTTTGACAACATAAAAGCTCCTTCTAATAGATCATTCAAATGCAACTCCATCACAGAACCACGCATCTACTCCCATCTCATCCTGTCCCTGCCCAGCTTCCTGTTCCTAATCAGAGGTTGGATGCATCACATGTCAACTAGCCTGGAGTGTGCTGGGGAAAGTGGTTGAGCCTATGGGTGTGTGTGTGTGTGTGTGTGAGAGAGAGAGAGAGAGCGCACCTAGGGGAGTGTGTGTGTTTGTGATCTCCATAGAGTGTGTGTGTATGTATGTGTTGTTTCAGTAAGACAAAGCTGCACTATGCTGCAGTAACAAATGGCCCCCAGATCTCAGTAACTCACAGCAGCATAGATTTATTTTTCAACATCTACCAGTTAATTCACAGGTCACCTATGCACCCTATGGCTCTGCACCCTGTCAACTGCACCCCAAGTCCCAGAGTAAATGGGAAGCCCCTACTGGAACACTGCTGGTCACCATGGCAGAGGGACAAGAAAACAGAGAGGAATTTCTAGCTTCTCTTAAAAGTTCCTGATTAGAACTGACACATAGTAACTCCACTCCTATTTCATGGGATGGAGCTGGTCACATGAGCCGGCCTATCTTCAACAGGGTAGGAAGTAGACCCCTGTCTCTGGGAGGCCAGGAAAACCTGTGAGCAAAAAAGACGCCACTGTGATTCAGGTGTGTGAGAAGCCAATTCAAAGGAGCTTTTGCATCTCAGTGTGTCATGTGTGAGAAAGTACAAGGTGCACAAATCTACCTGCTGGGGTGCCTTCTACTCTGGATGTGGACAGGTGTAGGCTGGTGTTTCTGGGTGTTAAAAAGTATGTAAGGAGTGTGTAAGAGAGCCTATGCTGTGGAAGAATGGACAAATGCAAGTGTGCATGTGTGGGAAGAATGTAGGTCAAGGGGATGTTAGCACATAGGTGTGCCTGTGTGTGAGTGTATGTGAGTGTGTGTGTGTGTGTGTGTACATGCCCTAGCAGAGCACTGTTTGAGTCCATCTGAATGGGTACCAAATGCACCCCGCACACACCCAAGCATACGCTCCTTTCCAGAGGGAAGTGGATCTTGCAGATGGGAGGTGAGATGCTCAATTTCCCAGCTGATGATTTAGCAGTTTTATTCACCCCTCATTTGTGGCCATCTGTCACCTTCCACACAGCGGCTGCCTCCACCTGGCCTGTGTGCAGTGGCTGCGAAGGAATAGTGGCAGGACTTAAAGACAGGAATTCTGTCCTCAGCTACCAGCTCGAGTGTGGGGTCCACTTCCCAGTACTGGGACAGACCCTTTCAGAGGTTCCCTGGGAGATAGGAGCCCAGTGGGGGACAGACCCAGCCCTGAGCTGTCCCAAAGGACAGAAGGGATTTGGAAGTCTCCAAAGTGCCTCGGACTCCCCCAAACCTCCAGCAAACTTCCTCTTCTCCCATCTTGCCCCATCATTCCCTATAGGCACCTCCAGCCAGAACAAGGAAGCCCCTCATACTTGCTGAGAGAGTCGCCACTCCTCTGAGTGCTAGTCCTGAATCAGGCTCTGTGCTAAGTGCTTGACATGCACTGTCTCTTATAATCCTCACAAAACCTGAAAAACAGGTGTTATTGTTCTCCCTGTTAAACAGGTGACAAAACTGAGGCACAAAGAGCTGCCCAAGCTGACATAGGCCACTTGTAGCAAAATCAGGCCTGTGCTAAAGTCTCCCTGGTCAGCCGTTTAAAATGGGTACAGGACTGCGCTAGATCGCTTCTTCCATGAAGTCATCAGGATTAACATCCTGGAGGGACCAGGCCTGGAGCCATGTTGGGACAGCAGCTCTGGGTGTGGAGGCTGGGGGTAGGGAGGTGGAGCAGAGAGCACAGGTCACACCGTGTTCTTCTCTGACAGCCACGCCACCCCTTTCTGGGAAGAGAACCTCTCCTCAGACAGACCCCTCACTTAGCCCTGTCCTCTGAGTCTAGCACATCCTTGAAATGAGCCTTCCAAGCCTATAGCTGATGTTTCCATGTCCCTGCTCAACAGTTGCCCTGGTGCCCTGTCACCCTTGGGATGAAGTCCAGCCTCCCTAACATGCTGTAGCAGGCCCTGACCTTGGGCCTTGCCCCCTGTCCAACCTCATCACCCCCCTTCCCCTCCTCCCTTGTTCCTTCACCCATACTCCTTTACCTCTGATCCTCTGTACACACTGCTTCCTCTCCAGGAACACTTCCCTTCTCCGTCACACTTTCCAGGCTAACTCCTGACCACCCTGACTTCCTCAGGAAAGCCTTCTCAGTGTCCCAAGTCCACATCAGCGATCCCATCTCCGTGCTGCTGCAGTCCCCTCTCATTCTTTAGAAGGTGCCTCTCTCTTCCCAGCTGAATTCTAAGTTCCCGGGAGTCAAGTGCTACAGTACTGTTACTTGCAGTATCCCAAGCCAGTCACATGAATTATCAATCTCCCTCTACCTGAGGCCAGAGACTATTCTAGAGGGTAGTGATATGGAAAAACAAAAAAGATGGATTAGATGGAGCGTGATTAGTGTTTGGCTGCAGCTTTAAGAAAGGTGATCAGAAAAGAATTCCCAGAGGTGGTGACAAGAAGAAACCAGCCATGCAAAACCCTGAGAGTAGGAGACTCCTGGCTGAGGAAGCAGCAAGTGCAAAGGCCCTGAGGTAGGAGTGGGCTTGGCATGTTTAGGTTATGACCCTGTGGGTGGGGTGTAGAGAGCTGGGGAAGGGGGTGGTTCAGAGCAGTAGCAAATAGTTTCCTGAACATTTCTTCATTTTGTCTTTGCATGCTCTGGATCACCTCTTCTGGAGAGCCTTCTCTCACTGCACATTCCTCCTGCCTCTGAGCTCTCCCTACCCCTGATGACCCCAGTCACCTCTCAGTGCCCTTAAGATACAGGAGTGTCCAAACCCCTGTCATGTCCTATTCAGAGGATGTAAAAAGCATTTTACAACCAGGCCTTCCTCTCGTCCCAGGACCCATGGCCAGATTATCTGTCAGATTTGGAAAGGGTCCCAAACAGGACAGTTGTCCTCTGTGTCAGGTCCAGCTCCAGTTATCAGGTCCCTAGGCAAGGCAGGCTGGGCTGGCTGGGATGAGAGGCCGGGTTATTTATGGAATTTAATTTCCCTGGCTCCCTGCAACTCCCAGGAGCATCACAGGGAAGATGCAGAAAGAATTTTTTCTGGGCCTAGGAGAGGGATTCAACTGTCAAATGAATCAAATGCCCCTGGAAGGGCCCATGGACATTTCAGGGCAGTAGCTGAGGGACCAAGAGAGACAGAACAAAGAACTCAAGGCTGAGAGCCAGAAGACCTGGGTTTGAGTCCTGACTCTGCCCCAATTTTAAAGCAACCCCTTCCCTGGGCTCCAGTTTCCACTTTAATATGAGGTGAAAAAGATTGATCTAGGTCAAGGGTTGACGAGTATGTGTGTGTGTGTGTGTGTGTGTGTGTGTGTGTGAGAGAGAGAGAGAGAGAGAGAGAGAGAGAGAGAGAGAGAGAAAGAGAGAGAGAGAGTGAAAGTCCACATAGTAAATGTTTTAGGCTTTGTGGGCCATAGAGTCTCTATCACAATTATTTATTTTTTAAAAAACAGGTGGCAAGCTTAACTTGGCCTATGAATTATAGTTTGCTTACCCATAGTCTAAGTGACCTTTCTAGTATATCAGTCAGGAAACTTAAGGTTGCAAGCAACAGCATCCAACGGAAACTGGCTTAACTAAGCATTGTCTAAGAGAGGAGGGCTCTTTGGGTCACATAAGAGAAAAGCCTCAGGGAAACTTCAGGTGTGGTTGGATCCAGAGTCTCAGATGATATCATCAGGATGCATTGTGACTGAGTTTAACTCTACCATTCCTTCTTGAAGAAGAAGAACAAAGTTGGAGAACTGACACCACCTGACTTCAAGACATATTATAAAGCCACAGTAATCAAGACAATGCCGTATTGGAATAAGAACAGGCAAACAGGTTGGTGGAACAGAACAGAGAGCCCAGGAATAGACCCATACAAATGCAGTTAACCATCTCTGATAAACAAGCAAAGGCAATGCAATGGAGAAAAGATAATCTTTTCAAAAAGTGGTCCTGGAACAACTGGACATCCATGTGCAGAAAAAGTGAACCTAGATACAGACCTTCCACCCTTCCCAAAAGTGTACACAAAGTGGGTCATAGACCTAAGTGTGTAACTCAAAATGATAAAACTCCTAGAAGATAACACAGGAGAAAATCTATGTGATGTTGGGTATGGTTTTTAGATGGAACCCCAAAGGCATGATCCAAAATGTCTTTTAGAATAAATAAACTGTGCTACATTCAGATGACAGAATGTTATTCGGCACTAGGAAGAAACAAAGTACTAAACCATGAGAAGATGTGGAGGAATCTTAAAGGAATATTACTTAGTGAAAAAAGCCAGTGTAAAGATGGTATATACCGGATGATTCTGACGACATGACATTCTGGAAAAGGCAAAACTATGGAGACAGTAGAAAGATCAGTGGTTGCCAGGGACTTGGGGAGAAGGAAGGATGGGCAGGTGAAGCACAGAGCATTTCTAGGGCAGTGAAGCTATTCTCTGTGACATCATGATGATGGATGCATGCCATTCCACATTGTCCACACCCACAGAATGTACAACCCCAAGAGTGAACGATAATGTAAACTACGGACTTTGGGTGATGATGATGTGTCTGCGCAGGTTCATCAATCGTAACGAATGTCTCATCCCGGTGGGGATGTTAATGATTGGGGAGGTTGTGCATGTGCGCAGACAGGAGATAAACGGAAATCTCTGCCTCTCCCTCTTACTTTTGCTGGGAACCTAAGCCTTCTCTTAAACAGAAAGTCTTATAAAAATGTGGAAGAATGATAACAAGAGTACGATACTATTTTTATAATATAAACAATATACACACAAACCCAAACCACGATTTTAGTTTTTTCTAGGTGTACATATATTTATATGTATGCAAATGGAAAAAGGTCTAGAAGGACATGTGACAAACCGTTCCTATTATGTCTGGGAGGAGAGGAGGAGTGAATGAGGATTCAGTGGGATGATCAAAAAGAACTTCTATCTTAAATAGCATAGTGGGTTTACAAGGAGTAAATACCAGAAATACTTGTGCAATTAATAATATTTTTAAAGAGGAAAATGAAGGAGTACAAAATAGGGAAAGAAAGGAGAGAGAGGAAGGAAAAGTCAGAGAGAGGGTCAGAGAGAAAGTAAGGGAGGGGAGAAGGGCAGGGGAAGCAGATTGTGCAGAAACCCCTTGTGGCCTCCGCTTCCCTCACCTGCCGAGATCTCCAGCCCACAGCACCCTGGGGCAGACAAACTGAAATCCCGGGGCTCTGCAGTGTTCCCTTCCACTGAGCTGACAGGTCCTCTCCCAGGTCTTGCCTGCTCCAGCCCTGGCCTCTTGCAGAGCACTTTATTCCCTTATCAGTGAGAACCAGCAAGGACCACATTGCTGGCCCCACTGATTGCAAATTGTTTCTGAAGGAACATTTTGCAATGGGTTTTCCCTCTTCTGAGTCTATTCTAGGAATGTCAATAGCTTCCGTTTGGCATAAAAATGCTGAATCCATTTTTCTCATAAATAATTATATTGTGATCAGCTGCCATTCTGATAGCGGATAAAGAAAGTGGAGCACACATTTGCTGCTTCTGGATTTCCTAAGATAGAGATGTATGGATGCCATGAGTCCTGGTGGAGCATCCACTCTGTGCCAACCTTTGAGTCCATAAACTCCTTCCGCCTCTCAACACTGCTTCTGGAGAGCCATGGCTGTGTCTTTTTTAACTGAGAAAGTAACAGCGACACAGTAATGTCACCCAGCTGTGGACTCCTAGAATGAAACAGGGGCTTCTGAATCCAAGATCAGGATTTGCGCCCCTGCACCCCATCTGTCCCTTATTCTCAGAAGGCAAAAGTTCCAGAAAAAGAACAAGGGTAATGCTCCATGGCTCAGCCTCATTGGGCATCATCTACCTTTGCAGTGCCTATCCCTTCCCTCCTGGAGGAGGCACAGTGTGTCACCCATAACCTTGGATCTAACATTTCCCAGGGGCTCTGGCTGACCTCTCCCTCTGAAACCTGCAGCTCTGTGTCTGCTCTGCCAAGTGCTCACTGGTCCAGAAGTTCCTGGAAATTAGCACCCTCAGAGCAGTTCTCAAGCAGTGGCTGGCATCAACTAGTATATAAATACCCCAGCTTCCTCTCTCCAGGGGTGGAATAATTCTGAGGTCTGTGTGTTACACTGTTTCCTAGAGTTTCCCCACTGGAATTAAGATTCAATTGCCCATCTGGTAGCTGGCTGGCAGTGCAACCTAAACGGACTGCTTTCCCTTCCCAATCTCACATCCCACTTCCCTACCAGGCTCCCTGTGCCTCCCAAATAAACTGCTTGCACTCAAGTCCTTGTCTGGGGTCGGTCCCTGGGGAAACCGAAACAAGAACCCCTCTGAAGCCAAGATCCGGACACTCTAATAGAAGCTTTGGACACCAGCGGCAAATCTTCTAGAAGGAACTTCTAAGGTCAGAGCTGATTGCATCTTTCTCCAGACCCCCCTAGGTTAAGTTCAAACTCCTTAAGGTGGTATTTGGATATTTAGAAGTTTTGCCTGTTCAGAAATTATTTCTCTGATCGGGTTACAACCCCTTGTTTGGGGTTGGGGGCAGATTACTTCTCCCAAACTCAGTCCAAACAGGACAAAGGATAGTATCCTGAGCAAGACTGTGGTTGAGTGTGTGGATTTGAATCATGCCTGGGTGATGTGGGCAAGTACTTCACTTCGCTGAGCCTCTGTTCTTTATGTGAATTGTAACAAGGATAAGACCTCCCACACAGGTCTTGTGAGGATTAACTAAGTTCATGCACACAAGAGGCTGAGTACAGGGCCTGGCACGTGGTTCAGGGGGGATGACTCCACCCTGGGGTCCATGGAGATGGGGTGCATGTGACTCAAGCTTGGCCAAAGAGAACATAAAGTACCCCTGACCACAGAGACTAGCTCAGGAATGGGTCTGTGGTTCAAGTTAATTCAGTGAGAGTCAACCATGGGAATTTCCTGGTTATCCTGGGAATAAGAGCATCTTTCCTGATGAGAGGATAGGATGTTTGTCTGGGGCTGCTGGGAGCCACATTGTCAACACATGGGGGAGATGCTGCCACTCTGAGGAAAGCAGAACTGAGAGAGAGAGAGAGAGAGAGAGAGAGAGAGAGAGAGAGAGGAGATATGTGGATATACTGAACAGTTATACCCTTGGCATTTTGGTTGTTCAAGTCAATAAATTCCACTATTCCATTTGGTGTTTTGAGCTCAGATTCCATATCTTGCAACCAAAGGAATTTGGAACGGAGACTCACTCAGTAACTAAATTGAATGAGTCAAACAGCCTTTCGAGACCCTAATGTCAGTGACTTCTTCCTTTTATCTTTAGCCACCCCAAAATCATATCAAATAAAATGGTAAGAAACCCAGCTTATTAAAGTGGAACTGTCCTGGTTGAATCAGAGAGGGGGATCCTTGAGCCCTTCCGCCACCACCACTTACACATCGCTGCCTCCCAGAGGCATCACTACAGGAAGATCCAGGGAGCAGTGGGACCTCAAACCAGTGTCCTGTCTCAGCCCCAAAACTATCAGTGGAGGAAACAGAGCCAGACGGGGAAGTGACTTGCCCAAGGTCACACATTCAGACTGACAACTGGAATCCAGGTGAGCCTCGACTCCACCCTCTGCTGCTGTTTCCTAAGTTTCAGCCATTCACAGGCTACACTCATCATTTTTGTTTTTAATATCCATTCCCCACTTTAGGAATGTTGCCCGACCTGTACAGTACTCAGATCTTTCTCTAAATCAACCCCTCCTTAAACTGCAATATATTTACTTAAAAAGAAGCATTTCAGCACTGCAAATGGAAAGCCAATATCCGTTGCCAAAATAGAAACCAACTTCAAATAATTACAATAACAATAACCAAGAAAGAACAATGTTATTACATTCTAGGTTGCAGGAGGGAGGCTGAAGCCAGATCTTTTTTGTTAAAAAGGAAGATTAACAAGTATCCGAGGGGTACAAAGGCAAGGCAGCAGCAAGCCAAGAGTTTTATTTTGATGTGAATAGAGGATTGGAGGTGAGTGGAAGAAGCAGTCACTTTCCAAGTTTGAGTCAATGTTGTTTCACGCCATGTCTGGGTACCACCTGGAATCCCCTCCCGGTTCCCCAGTGGTAGACGTCTGACCCAAGGGAAACTCTGCCACAGTCCAGTGCTTATTAAACATAAATGTGCACATGAGTTTCCTGGAGATTTTTATTAAATACAGATTCTAATTAAGCAAGTTGGGGGAAGATGGCTGAGATTCTGCATTAATAATCAATAAACTCCCAGGTAAGGCCAATGCTGCTGCTAGTCCCTGGAGGGCAGTCTAGACCAGGAGTCAGGAAATATGGGCCATTGGCCCATGTGCCCCCTGCCTGTTTTTGTAAATAAAGTTTTATTAGAACACTGCCATGCTCATTTGCTTATATAATATCTTTACCACTGAAACTGAAGAGCTGAGTAGCTGCAACAGAGACCATGTGCCATGAAAGACTAAAGTATTTACCATCTGGCTCTTTACGGAGAAAGTTGGTGATTTACTGGTCTAGAACATGACACTCTTGTGCTGGGCAGGGGGTCCAGACCCTCCCAAGCCTCTGACTGTCCAAGGCCACAGAGTAAGGGGCCTGAGGGCAGTCAGCCCACCTGCCATCTTTGTCAACCCCTCCCCAGCTAGGGCTAGAAATGAAAACCTTGTGATCTAAAACAAATACACAAACAAATGAAGGTGATTGTACAGAATGCAGCATCAGCCAGAGTCACATGAAATGCTTAACCACTTTGATGAGTCAAGGAGCAGGGCTGTCAGGTCAACGTAGCCCTTGAATGTCCCTTTTGCGCTTGTGGATTGTGGACCCAGAGCCCCGCACTGTCATCTTCTGCCTCCCCTGGGCTGGGTGGGGAACTTAAATAAGAGCCCATTTCAAGGACTCTTTTCCTATCAAAAGAGGATGCTATGAGTTCTTACTCACAAGGACCCAGAGCTCTCATATGGGCTGCTGGCATATCTACCAAAGTACAACATACTCCCAGGACCAGTAATCCCACTCGAGGGATTGGAAAGACAATTCTGTGAGTGAGTCTTGGCTTAAAAATGCATGGCATTTTACCAGCGAGTCTGTGTAAAAGAAGACCCCTGAACAGAAATGTGTTCACATGTACACCAAAAGTCATGTACAAAAATGTTCTCAGAAGCACTGTTTAAAATAGCTTCAAATGGGAAAAACATAAATGTTCATTAACAGAAAAATACATAAATTATAGCATATCTGCGCCGGGGACTACTATACAACCCTGAAAAAGAACGGACCGTTATCATGCCCAACAGTATGGATGAATCTCAAGACATGATGAAAGAAGCCAGACACACAAGGGTATGGCTCTGGCTCTATTTATGTGAAGTTTAAGAACAGGCAAAACTAGTGGGGTACTTGAAACATCTGGGGGATCATTTTGTAACGTGCACGATTGTCTATCGCTATGCTGTACACCTGAAACTAATACAGAATTAACATTGAATGTGAACTTTAAATGAAAAATAAAACGTAACAATACTCATATATAGATACAAAAGGAATAGGCAAAAGTAATGTATAATGCCAGAAGTCAGAATAGTGATTACCTCTTGGATGATGTATTGACTGGGAATCTCTGGAGAGCTAAAAATGCTCCACCTCTCGCCCTGGGGGGTGGGTGCATGGGTGTGTGCTGTACGCACAGTGAACTATACACACAGGACCAGTGCTCTCTGTGCCTTTTAATGTGTGCGTGTTAGACCTGATTTTGAAACATTGTATGCAGGCTGCTTGGCTGGGCCAAAAGGTAAGGTGTGTTGGCTTCTATGGGTCACTGTAGCACCAGGGATAGGCAGGGAAGTGAGGCTTATAAAATCTGGCTGCTGGTGGCTTTGGTCACCCAGTTGTGGGCAAGGGTGGGGTCAGAGAAGCACCTAAGGGCTTGGCAACTAAGAAACGGTTTCCCCACTTCCTCCTTAAAAGGAGCCCATCCCTCATAGATGCTTATCTCAAAAGTTGCACTCAAGGTGCCACCTTTTTAAAGCCACCAAAATCCCTCTGCAAAGGGCTGCTATTGCATGAACTACCACCTTAGATGGGCACAGGGCACTTGGGACGCATCACCTTACAGGAAACAACCAAGCCAGCTCAAGAAGCAGACGCAACAATCTGAGCAACTTGCCTGAGGTCACACAGCTGCTAAGGGTAATGTGCTTTTTAGCCCTTTCTTACTTGACTAGAGCTTAAGCACATATCAATGCTCTATAGATAAGGCCAAAAAAATCCTTAGGAAGGTGTGACAGTTTATGAATATTAAGAAAGTGGTTACAAGCCCCAGCTCAACTGCCTGGTTTCAAATACCAGCTCCAGCACTTCTAGGTGGGCTCTTGGGCAAGCTACCTAACCTTTCTGTGGCTTAGTTTCTTCACCTGTAAAATGGGCATATTAATAGTACTCCCCTCCCAGGCTTGTGAAAGGATTGCTGTCAATAGAGCAACTAAACAGTCTCAAGCAAGTATGCTCTTGACCATGTTAGCTACTTGTACATTATTCAATAGCATTTACTGAGCCCTTCCCAAGGCTGCACACCCTTCCAGCCTATCTCACTCAGATTTCATGATGCGTCTGGAAGCTTCTATCTCATTCCTATTTCACAGACCATGAAACTGAGGTTTAGAAGGATGAATGGTTTTTATTAACTGAGGGCCCCCAGAGAGTGAGTGGCGCAGCCAGAGTTTGAACCAGGTCTTACTAGCGTTCAAACTCTGCGTGACTTTGGATAAGTTGTTTCACCCTCTGAATCAGTTTAATCTGCAAAATGGCAATAATGCCACCCATCTTATGGGGTCTTTGGGAGGGTATTGCACTGACTCATATGAAGGGTTCTGGAACCAAGTTTCTACTCAATAAATACTTAGGTAGTTACTTAGCATTTTAAAGGCATGACTTGCTAAAGTCGTGTAGCTGCTGGATAACTCCCCGGGGTGTGAGTCCAGTATTCCCATCCTGAGACCCATGTTCTTTCCATGGCACCAACTGCCTCCTTCTGCCTTCCTTCCAGGTCTCTGGTTTCTTTCCAGTCTGGTCACCTGGCTCCCCTCATGTCCTCCTGGGCTTCTGGAGAAGCCTCAGTATCCTCAGTGACCCTCATGGGAATTAACCTCAGTTGGTTGTCCATAGGTGACCAGTGAAATTCAGATCCAACCTGAGAGCAACTGTGATCCTCACCAGCTGGGCAAGGCTTTCACTCCCAGGAGCCTGGAAGTGCCCACAGGAGAAAAAAATAAGGGTTTTTGGAACTCAAAGCCTTTCTTTCACACTGTCTGTCTAGGGGCAGATGTGCAGGTCCCTGAACATGACACTCGAGTGGGGCATGAACACAAGGTTTTCACTTGTGCATTCCTCTGTTAAACAGATATTTAGTGGATGCTGCCTGTGTGCCAGGCATTGGGCTATTTACCCATTTCTGACCTCACACAGGTTGGAGTCAAGGAGGAGAGACAGAGGATAAAGCCAAGGGTTAGCCCAGTGTGTACATTTCTATGCAGAGTGAATGCAGCCAGGGGACTGAGCCAAGTCAGGAGGGCAAGAGGAGTCCTGCTGCCATGCAAGTTGAAACCTGCAGAGTAAAGAATAATTCACTAGAAGAAGAGGATAAGGGAACAGTGTTCCTGGCAGAGGGAACAGCATGTGTGAAGACCCAGAGGTGAGCACATTTTGAGGGGCAGTTGAAAGTAGCCTCATGTGGCTGGATACAGACAATGTGTGTGGAAGGAATACAAGAGTCCCAGGCTCTCTGCACTGGGAAGGAATGTAAGGGTGAACAAGTATTGAGCACCTATTGTGTGCAGGGTTTCAAGGGACAACAGTCCCTGCCCCCACCCAATGGAGAGCAGTAAGTACTGAAAGGGAGGCAGGAACAAGATCTGTATGGGAATTTGAAGGAAGAAGAAATCATATACAATTGGGTGAAAATTGAGCAAGATTCTTGGAGGTGGTAACATCTGAGATTGCCTTCAGCTCTCAATTGTCAACTGGAGACAGAGGGCAGGGCACTTCCTTGTGAAAGGCAGCAGGATAATAAATGTATTAAGCATTTACCATGCACCAGAGTGAAATCTGACTTTGTCTAGCAACCTTGGCAGGTAGATGCTATTATTATTCTCATTTTGTGGATGAGGAAACTGAGGCCAAGGAAGGTGAGGTCACTTGTTCGACGTTTGTCTAGTTCCAAAGCCAGCACACTACCCACAACTGCATGCTGTGGAGAAATGTTTATTGGGACAGCTACTCGGGGACAGACTAATTCACCACAGCTGCTCCCCGTCCATTTGCGGGGGGGTTGCCTCTTTGGAAGCAGCAGTCTGACCAAGTGATAAAGTATTGAACCCTGCTTAGTGCGACACACACAAATATTTGAACACTCAGCAACGAAGCCGCTGCCAGGGACCTGCCCCAGCATGACTTGGACAGGATAACAAAGTGATCTTATGTCCTATTATCTCCCGCAAGGTTTATTGTGGTTTTTCAAGTGGTTACAAACATTAATGCAGCGGTGCTTCTGCTAATGGGGAAGTTTCTGGCATGAAGGGAATGTGGTTAAAGTAATAATCCCCCTTCAGCAAACAAACATGAAGTCCTGTTTCCCCACAGAAGATGTTTTCCTAGATGGAAGGGAGGCCTCTCAGTCTTACTATAGTTTTGGGAAAGCTGGAAGATGGAATTTTGTCGTCCATGGAGACTGAGTTGGCTCCAAGCAGCTGATAGGGGTGCAGGCAGGAGGCCTGGACAAGGAGGTGGGGAGCAGATACGGGCTTGGCCTCCCCTGAGCCCTCACCCAACAGCCTGGTGACTTGGGATGGCAGCTGGGAAGTGCAATCTCTTTAATTTACAGGGAGGAGCCTGGGGCTCTGAGAGAGGAAAAGACTTGCCTGAGGTCACACGAGGGGGTCAGTGACAGATCTTGGCATCCTGATCTCACAGAGTCAACTGTGGCCTAATGGGAGGCTGTCTGGGGTGGCAGGAAAATCCCAGGGGCACTGGCTTTGGAGGTGGCTGGGCCTGGGCTGGACCCCAGCTCTGATTCTCTCTAACCATGTGACTTTGGGCCAGCCACTCTCTGGGCCTCTTTTTCCCCACGTGTTAATAATGAGCACAAAGCAAGTGCTCCAGAATGTAGCTAGTAGTCATCATCTTCCTGGCCCTGTCACCAGTTAGCTAGGTTCCCTTGGGCAAGTCATTGCCTCTCTCTGGGCCTCAGTTTACCCATTTCTAAAATAAAAAGATTCAATTAGGTAATATCTAAGGGCCATGTCCAGTCTGACACCCTGTAAATCTATGACTCAGTGAATTACCCTAAGTCAAGAAAGGGAGAAGGCTATACCAATAATATTAACAATAACTTTTCAATCATTTACTGAATGCCTACTGTGTGCTAGGAACTCTGCTTGGTGCCAGACTTCCTAATGTCACCCCTGAAATGCAACAGCCCCCACTGGTCTCCTGACTTCCAATGTTCTCCCATTCAATCCACCTTGCATACCTGGCCAATCTCAGCTTTCTTAAACCTTACCCTTCATGCTTCTGCTCCAGCACACTCAGTGGCTCTCCAGTGCCCCCTAAGGTCAAGTTTAATTCTTTCATGTGGAGGTTAAGCCTTCCATGCTCAGGCCCTGCTGTCTCTAATGGAGTCTCCTATCAACTGTGTTATCTCTTTGTCTAGATTTCCCTGTGGTGCCTCAAGCTCAGAGGTGCTCAATAAACATTTGCTGAGTGAACAAACACATGGGTGAAATGTTTCTGTAAATAAGCCTACTCAAACTTTAGTCATTTGCAAACCAGCCACAGGAGTTTTGCAAAAAATCTGTGTACTGTGTCTATTTTTATTTACTTAAATATTTTCCTTTTTTAGATTAAATAAATGTATCTCAAAAAGAAACTGTACATCATACTATAACTAGAAGATCAGTATTACTTGCCAGAAATAGGTCTCCATTAAAATAAACGCAAGGACAAATGAGCAATGCATTCAATTCTAACTCGATATTATTGTCTACCAAGGCTGGAGTCCTACCGCTCATCTCTCTTACTTAAAATGGGATTAGTACATGCTCTTAAGAGGTGTTAAGGACAAATTAGCACTAACCTGAGACTTGATCACGGACAGAAATCACAAGGATGTTACAGGCAGATGAGTATGAACGAGCTTTTGCATGCCAAGTTATTCTACTACACTGAAAATCATCCTAGTTACCACCAGTGGCTGCCAGCCCACATTTTGGGAGCCCTGCTTAACAGAACTCACCACTCTAGCCCATGGGGAATGCATGTGAGTTCTCTGAAAGACTTTAGCCTGGGCTTTTGGGAAGGACACAGAGGCCCTGCTTGCAGCCACCTCAGTTTCATAGTATAGTGTCCCTTATCTAAAGCCCCATTGCAGTTCTTAGAATTCAACCAATGTGAGTTTGTTGTTTGAAACTATTTGCCTGGTAGAATAATGAGGTCCCCATCCCTGGAGATGTGAAGGCAGACACTGGACAGTCATGGAGGTGTGGGGAGACGGGCAGGGAGCAGGGAATGTTGAGGAGACAATCTAGCATCAGATGGTCAGTCACCCTATGAGACTGCCCTGACAGCCAGAGTTTGCTTCCTTCCATATGTAGGCAAAATACACCCAGAGCAATGAAAATGGAGGGAAATTAACTTCTGAGCAGGAATACAGAAAAACAAAAAGAGACAAATTTTGTGTGAGGCTATTCAGGAGACCTGAAGAAAGGAAGGAAGATGGAAATGGTTATTATTATTCCTTTATATAAGTAATGCTTTATATATCTCAATCCAGTACTAGATTCATCAGGACTATTTTGGTTGTAAGCAACATAAAGAGAATTCAGAGTTGCTTAGGTGACAAAAAGAAACTTAAGGAAATTTAAATAACTAAACCACCTTCAGGCATGGCTGAACCCAGGGACTCAAACAATATTCATCAGGTCTTAGTCTGCTCTCTACCTCTCAGTTCTGCCTTCCTCTGTGTTGGCTTCATTCTCACATGGGATCTGCTCAAGATGTGAAAAAGACAGCTGCTTACAGCTCCAGGCTTAGAAACCACAGCAGAGACCAAGCTTCTGTTTGACAATAATTTTAGCAAAAGTCCCAGGGAGTGTTCTCATTGACCCAGCGTATGTCACATGTTCCCCTCATTAAGGTCATGGTAATGTGTTCTGGGTCACATGCCTACCTCTGGAAGGAGGGAACCCCATCCAGCCACATGAATGTGAGTGGAAGAGGGGAAGTTCCCCATATTAAAATTGAGGTGCTCCTTAAAGAAGTTGAAATGAATATCAAGCAAGTGAAAAACAGCCTCCATCTTTGCTTACTTCATACCCTTGCTCAAAGCTGTGCCCACATCTCCATTCAGATGGCTCCTATTCATCCTTGGACCACAAATGGTTCAAATGGTACTTCCTTGAAGAAACCTTTCCTGACCATCCCAAATTGAACTGGCAGCCCCTGAAACGTGTGCTTCTGGCAGATCTTGTCACTGGGCTTGTGTGGTTATTTGACAACAGCCTCTCTCTCACACTGGTCCAGGACCACCTTGAGGTCTGTGGCCTTTCTGTCTTGCCCACTGCTGTGTCTCCAGAGGCTAGGGCAGTGCCTGGCAATCAGAAGGAGCTCATAAATATTCATGAGAAGTACTGGTGGAGGTCACAAGGATCTGGTGCCCAGCGATGGGGGAGGAATGGATGGGTCAAAAAAGATATAAAGATTCCATGCTGTGGCCAAGAGTGTGGGGAAAGACACAAGAGAAGACTGGGTGACCTTGGGGAGCCCTGTGTGTTGTGGGACCCCAGGAAGGATGATCAGAGTGTGGAGCTAGGTGGGGACATGGGAAGTTAATCAGCAAATGCCAGCCCTGGGGACAGAGAGGAGATGAAGAGTAGGTCCAGGCTGGAGAGAAGAAATCTTCTGTGAGTCCTTGGGGGATACAAAGGGAAAAGCAGTCATGACCCCATTCCCAGGAGCATTTGTGAAAGGAAGATGAGGCCAGGACTTAGCAAGGGGAAGGGAGGGAGTCCTCAGACACTAGGCTGGGACTGGCTGGGAGAAAGACTTCTTTGGGACAATCGTCAAACCTTAAGAACTGGAAAGAAGAGTGTGTCTCCGGGTTCTGCTGTCATCCCTGGGTGTTTTTTCCAGGCTGTGTTTCCCTTTTCGGTCATCTGTTTATCCATCTGTCCATCCAAAACACACACAGCCACTTGTGTCTCCACGACCAACCCCTGGCAGGAGACGGGGAGTACCTTCCAACTCACCCCTCCCTGCCACAGCACACACTCAGCCTGGTCCCAAGAAGCTGTTAGCTCCAGGCCAAAAGCTGCGCTCCCCTTGCAATAGACAGCGGAGGTTGCTGGGGAGAAGAAGGGGGGCAGAGAGGAGGCAGGAACCCACACTGAGGACCCTGTAACCTACAGAAATGAGGAAGACAGAGAAAAAGAACAAAAAGACCAACAGAAGCAGACTTACAAGGTGGAAAGAGAAAAACCAAGAGAGAAATCCATGTTGAAAGGGACTGGGAGACTGAGACCAAGACAGCCTGCGGACCCCAAAGCCAAGGTAGGGACGAGGGCACCAGACTGGAGGAACAGGAAAGAGTGAGAGAGAGGAGGAAGGGAGCGTGGAGCCAGCCAGGCAGAAGAGAGGGTTGGGAGAGGGAGTGGGGAAAGGAGAGAGAGAAGAAAAGGAGAAAGAGGGGCGAAGGAAGGGAGATATGGAGGGGAAAATGGAAGGGGGAAATGGGAAAAAGAGGGAAGATGGGTAAGAAAAGGAGGGCAGGTGGGCTGAGGGAAAGGACCGAGGCTGCAGGCGAAGACGCTGCGAGGAAGCAGCTGGGAGCTCGGCCCCTGTGGGCGCTGGCGAGGGGGTGGTGGGGCCGTGGACCCGCGCAGGGGCCTGGAGGCGCGGGCAAGCCCCTCCCCGGGTGGGCGGGCTTCTGCGCAGCGGCCACGCCCCCGCCCGCGCTTCCCGCCCCTCTGTCCCGCGCTCCCCCGCTGCCCCCCTTCCCCGCGTCCCTCCTCCCGCCCTCGAAAGACCGAGCGAGCGGCGAGGTTGCGGGCGAGCTGCGCGGAGCGGAGGAACCAAGAAACCGGGAGCGCGGCGCGGACCGTGCCGACAGCGGCCCCGCGCCCGGAGCTCACCAGAGTGGCTGAGCTGCCCGCACAGCGCCCGCAGCGGGCAGCGCAGCCCGGGCCGCAGGTAGGAACGGACGGCTGGCGTCGGGGCGTGGGGCGCAAAGCCCGGGACAGTCGGCGCGGGACAGCCGGGTGCCCCGATACGCCGCCGTGGGCCTGGCGGGGTGGGGGGCGGATACCCGGAGATTCTAGCCCCCGCACTTCGCCTAGCCTGGGGCCACATGAAGGAGCCAGAGAACCGCTCCGCCCGTCGACGTTCATCCAGGCCATTCCCTAGGGAGGCTAGGAGGGCAGGGGACTCGAGGGAGAGTCACCAGAATCGCATGCCCTTTCCTTGTGGCTGGGCGGCTTGGACCCCCGGTTGGCGCTGGACTCTGCTGCAGCCGTCGAAGCGTCGCGTCCATTCCCCAGGGGGTTGTGGGGGACCCTGGAGTGAATGTTTGGGGGACCGTGCGCCACTTTTCTCTCTCAGAGTCAGCTGCGTCGAGATAGAGTAGTGCCCATCATTTATTCTCCAAAGGCTAAGGAGGCCAGCGACTTGGGGACGGGACACCTCCTCCCTATCCCAGGGCAGCTCCAGCTCTCAAGAAATGTTGGCTGAAAAGCACACCACAGCCTGGGCTGAGCGCACACAAGCTCTCGCTGCTCTCCCCACTCCTTTCCCCTAGGGATGTGGGGTGAAGGGGCTCCACGGGAGGTTTTAAGGACTGTGCCCCTTTGCCACCAGGGCACTGCTCTCATCTTGTCTTGTGTTCTGGAATTTACTTCCTCGGGATGACGACTGTGCCTGTCACGGCTGCCTGGAGGCAAAGACCGTCAGGTCTGCCTGTACCCCCACAGCTGGCACCCACAGATGCCCTGTCCTAGCTTGGGTTAGTCTTCAGACAAGGAACTCAGACCTGGCAGCCTCTCCCCCAGCTGAGTCTCTGAGCTAGTATCCTCCCAAAATAGACGTGAACCCTAAGGAGAAAACTGGATTTTAAAAAACCAAATGATAACACCCCGTTTCTTCCTAATGTGAGGCTGGAGCTTTGCCTTCCCGTCTCTGGAAGCTCAGCCTCATCCACGAAGAACTGGTGGGGGGAGGGTGCGCTGAATAAAATGGCTCCTGAGCTTTGGTGACACCCCCCAAATCAGAGATTGTCAGGCTATGCAAGTGGACTTTGGAACTGACCTTCATTTTTCTATGACACAAGGTGGGTGCTGGGTGAGAGAGCAAGTTCTCAGGTGCTAGGTATTGCCTAGCTTCTCTCTTTGGGAACTTTGGGAAAAATGTATTCATAATGGAGTCTGCAAAGGCTACCTCAACTCCCAAATTCCAGCACAAAGGAGGTCAGTGGGACTACAGGCTCCTCGCACCCTCTGTCTCCTGGAGCAAGGAGTGGGAGGGACCTTTTCCCAGAGCAACCAGGGCAAAATGGCTGAGCCTCCCCTGAGCCTCAGATATAAATTGTGAGGCAGGCGGCAAACAAAGAAAGCACTCTCTCCAGCAAAGCACTGGCTCAGTGGCCAGTCCTTGAAGGACAAACAGTGAGTTCAGCGGGACACACAGCCTGGCTTGTCTGGCATAGCATCTGCAGAGTGGGGCGATCCCTAAGAACCACACAGGAGGGAGGCAGCTGCCTGGGGGGGGAAGCGGGAACCATCTTTCCTAATGGGTGACTCTTTATGCCAGGACTGTAAGTGTGGTGAGAAGTATGTCCCCCAGGAACTCCACATGGGGCTGGGACGGGCTTCTAGAGGCCAAGGAGTTAGGCTACTCAGAGGGTAATGACAAAGAAAAAGACCAAGTCCATCAAAGCTGAAAGAGGCACAATAGCTGTTGCCCACCCCCCCCCAAATTTCACATGCCTGGCAACCAGGAGCTTCAAGGCCATGAATTTGTTTACGCATGGCCCAGCAGACAGCGGGCACTCAGGAAGTGTTTCAGAATAAAGCCAGCATGGATGGAAGGTGGACCTACCTACGACATATACCCGTGCTATTGAGCCTTCGGAGACCAGGAATGAGCCCTGGACAGGTTAGACTTGAGCCGGGGTGCTGCCATTTTCTGGCCAGGTGACCTTGGGGAAGTTCTTGTCCCCTCTGGGAGTAAGGAATGGAGCACCGAAAGCTTCTGATGTACCCAGCTTATAATTCCTCAATAACCTTGTGCAGCAGGTACAATTCTAACATTCCACTGCAGAGGTGAGGAAACTACAGTTCAGAGAGGGAAAGTGACTTGCCCAAGGTCACACAGCTAGACGAGGTAGGGTAGGGATTTGAACCCTGCTCTTCTAATTTCCCAGCCAACACTTGCCTCACTGCTGCTGAGTCTCTAGACGTGGGTCTTCACCTGCACAGAGTGATGTGGTGGGGTGATGGTTGGGATTTGATGACTGACAGTGAGGTCCCTCAGGTCTGCCATCAGGCTGTTCCTCTACGTTGCTGGCACGTGCTAGGAGCAACGTGAAATAAAGCATGAAAGCCAAGCGGCTTCTCGCCATCACATAAAGACACTTCCTGTCAGTGGAGTTAGAGGTGTCCCAAACCACTTGGACTTCGGACACACCCTTTCCCCTTCCCTTGCTTGTGTGTGCATCACAGGCTGAGTGTCAGCCCCTATCTATTAAGCCTTGCCTGCTGCCTCCAGCCCCTTACCTCCCAAAATAAATCCCCTTTGTCCTTGGGAGCAGGTGGGATGCCCAAGCCTGTCCCTGTCACCTGGCCCGAGGTATACCCAGCTTCAGACCTGTCTTTGCTCATAGCAGAACAGCCCCTTCAATTCAACCATGCAGTCCCTTCAGCTTCTCTGTGCCCAGAGGATGGTGGGTAGAGCACAGCCCTTGGCATGATGAAAACAACCTTCGGTTGACTCCAGTGGCAAAGAGCAGCAAGGCCCCCTCTCAGGAAGGATTTCGTCAGAATTTTGTCCACTGCCCTGTGGCATTTCTTGGCTCCAGCTCCACAAATGGGCCCAGCGTCAGCAGTCCCTTTTGTCACCTTTCCCCCATTCTCTGAAGGTCACTAGGAGGTAGAGGGAAAGAAAGTGGTGCAAGAAAGGGCAAAAGGCTAGGAGGCGAGATGTGTACTCCAAAATAGGGCTTTCCAGGAAATGTGCCTCAGTGAGCTTTATGAACTTCCAGCATGTTCTGTTGGAGCTCACCTAAAGCCCTCAGGAGCCAGGAGAAGGGGATGAGGGAGTAAGTGGGAAGCCAGCTAACAGCGGAGATAAGGGTTGCCTGGCATAGACCGTAGGTGTGAACACAAGCTGTGATGTTTCAGCGCAGGCTTGGATTCAGTCATAAACAGGAAAAAAAAAAAAAGAGCCCACTCAATATTGTTCCAATGATAATATCATCAATAATAATAGCTAACAGTTATTGCAAGTTGATGATCTGCCAGGGAATGTGGTGTGTGTTTTACTTAATATTATTGCGTTTAATTTTCACAAAACCCTATGAGGTGTGTAGTGGAATTGCCCCTGTACAGATGAAGAAACAGATAAGTCGAGAGCTTTGGGTGCTGGCTGCAGGGTTGCTGGCCTTCTCAATGGCCCTGGAGCCCCAGCTCAGCCACAATGGAAGAGCCCCTGGTGTTGTCACTTCTCAAGGACCATGGCTCCCCATTTAAGGCGCTGCACAGTTAGAGAGCACTTCCCATCCTTTTCTCTCCTTGGAGCTTTTCCAAAGCTCTGGGAGACCAGTAGCATGATAGCCACTGTTTAATAACTGGGGGAGCTGAGGCCCAAAGAGATGAATTTGTACCCAGTGTCCCTCAGCTGCTAAGTTGCAGAACTGGAATTCTCACCCAGCTGCCCAGCCTGTTGCCATGTATTTGTGACTTAGACTAAATTCATTTAAAACTGGTGTTGATGTTGTGCACCCAGCTATCTTTCCCTCATTCTTAGGTGTCCCCAATTTGTCGTCACCCTTTGGCTGTTCTGGAAGCCACTGAGAGTAGCCGACAAAGCCATCAGCTTCGTTTATCGTGATCTGACATGACGTGAAAGTGGCATCCAATTTGATGCAAGCTGCCTGCAGCGAAAGGCCTTCTATTTTTACATTTCTCACAAATTGGAAATTACAAGGAGTCCAGGTCTTGCAAAGCAATTGGCTGTGGTGCTCTGAAAGCAGGGGGTGTGCAGCTAGGTGGAACGAGCCACATTAGGGGTTCAGGGGCCCTCTTGGGTCTGACTCTTGGCAAAACGGGCCCCCAGCTTCCTGGGCCGGATGGGATCCTGGCACACAGGCCAGGTTGGAGGATGCTGCCTCGGACAGTGGCCTGCAGCTCTGCCCACCTGTCAGCTGCATAGTGTCTGCAAGATCAGAGTCACATGCCAGCTCTTGAGATAACTAAGCCCTGGCCAGAGGGACATTCAAGGTCAAAGATGCCCTGAAAGACATTGACAGCAGGTTGCTCTCATGGCCTTATTGTTTGGTGAGGAGGTTCTGTACAGGGAGAGGGCAGGAGCCACAAGGAAATGAGCAATGACATTTGGTATCAGCGTTGCTGTTTGCTGGGACTTGGGGCTTATAACAATATTCCCTGACATCAAAACGGTACTTTACAGTTTGCAGGGAAAAATACGCTCTTGCAGCTCTTCTTTCTTTTGATCCCGTATGAAGTATTCCAGGGGAAGAAAATATGGCTCTTGATATCCTGAGGAAGATTCTTTTTTGAAACAAAAACAGACATTTTTTAAGCTAGTTTTCTCATAAAGCTCAAATCAGAATGACCTTGACTCAAATAAGCCTCTTTGCACACACATGAGTACATGTACACTTAACATTTATATAGAATTTCATTAAGTGCTTTCTCAATTGAAGCATGCAATAGCCCCGGGAGCTCCAAGTGAAATATATTATTACCATTATCTCCATCTTTTGGATGGAGAAACTGAAGCTCAGGGAGCCCTGAACGCCCTTATCCTTGACCTCTGGTTTCCTAGCTGATAGGAATCACCTTTACTAAGCCCAAATCCAAATTCTCCAGGTAGCCCCTCAAGAAGGTGCCCAGATGAGCCAGGGTCTGTAAGAGGCAGAGCACAGAGGACACAGGGATGGATTTTGCAGGGAGTTTGTGGGGAGGCACAGCCTGAGGTTTAGGAGAAAAGAGCCATGGCGTCTTAGCTAAGCTGTGGCCGGAGGTGAAGGTGTCTTTGCCATGGTGGTGGCATGTGGGGAGAAAGGAAGGGATGATTCTCTCAGACACACATGCAGGCTCACAAGTGTGCTTATCCACATGGATTTGGGTGAAAATGAACACTAGGGACCCTGCAAGATTCTCTACAAGGATCTAAGGGCCTTGATAACCAGGAAGGTATAGGAAAGTGTTCAGACATGAGCCTCAGAACATTGGGCCCCCCCGGAGGAGTGCGCAGTGTGGTGCTGAGCCATGTTCAGACAAGAGGGTAGAAGGGGAGGGGATGTGGAATGGAAACCACTCATCCCGGCAATGATTTCACCTTCCCCCTGTCCTTGAACTGCTATCCGTGCTGAAGACTGTGACATATCACAAGTTTTAGGAACTGACTTCTGGGGTGTTAGGGGAGGCAGGGGTACCTGAGGATTTGACATGTCCCCTGTCTGTGTGGCCATCCTGGCCCCGACCACACAGTGTGGAGAGCCTCCTGGGCACCAGGACTGGGCTGCCTGGGGCTGGTGAGAACAATGCTAGGGGATGGATGCCACTGTCCCCGTGGGCAGGAGAACCACCCTGAAGCCAAGGGAGGTGGAGCTGCTAGCTCTGGGTTGCCCAGCACACTGAACAGCTGGATCCCTGTGCTCTGTCTGAGCTCCATCCTGCGATCCAGCCTCACTGCCGCCTGAATCCCTTTGCTCCCACATTGGATGTTTCCAGAGCTTGAGGTCAAGAACTCACCTATGATTAAAAAACAGAAGTGAGCTTGGGGTTGGGGAAGAAGTCTTACTGGAGAGAATCCTGTGACGATAGAATTTAAGTGCATACATGTATTACATGTACATGTTTAACAGATTGGTTCAGCATGGTGACCCAAATAATCAGATGTGTACAAGCCCCAGTTTTGAGCTCTGACTGCGACCCAGACACTGAGTGGAGCACTTTCCCAGCAGTGTCCCAGGATCCTCAATAAGGAAACTGAAGCCCACTGAACTCATGCAGTTGTCCAAGGTGGCCCCCAGCATGTGGCAGAGCTGCAACTCAGACCTGGGTGTGCAGGACCCCAAGGCCTGGGCTTGCAGACCCAAGAAAGAAGTGGGAGACAACATCCAGTCCGATAGCCTTGAGCCTGCTTGGGATGGTGGGCAGGGTCCTTCCCTTCTCTGGGATTTGTGTTTTCAGTCCATAAAGCCAAGGGGTTTGGACTGGACAGGACAATCAGCATTTCCTGGCATGCAGACGGGGGAAGGGAGGCTGCATGCCCCACTTCCTCCTCCATTTCCCCCATAATAGCCTCCCGAGACTAATGACTGGGGAAGATAAGAGCCCTTTCTCAAATGGCAGTGAATGCCACTAATGGCAGAGCAGATGTGGCACTGTTAATTATGCCATGGGTATTAAATGAGAATGCCAACCCCAGAGGAGTTAAATAGCACCACTGGGCTACAATGGCTGTGCCTAGAAGTGGTGCCATCATCCCGGGCCAAGGCAGAGCACCCCCTCCCTTGGAGCCAGACAAGAGTCACAGAGCCTCGTTCATACCAGTCTTGTCCCCAGCACTGGCTCTGCAGCAGCTCCTTGGAGCTGGAGTCACCAATGGCTACTCCAGGGAGATCTACACAAGTTATCAGCAGGAGCAGATGTGGTCAAACAACTCTACCAAATAAAACTTGGAGCACCTACTGTGTTCCAGGCCCTTCCATGGATCATGGAGGCATTGTTGCTGCTTTGAAGAGCTGCTCACAGTCAAAACCATAAATTTCCTGAGAGCAGGAATGCTGTGTCTTCTGGGTCTCCAGTGGCCAGCATAGTGGAGGACACATAGTAGGTACTTACCTCTTGCTTTTGATTGTGTGACTCTTTAAGTGAGAGCCAGAGGCCACACAGGTGGGAGCTGGAGCAAGATCAGCCATGGGCCGAGTGGGGCAGAGGGACAGGGTAGCGGACTGGCTCTCTTCTTTAGGCACCGACTTAGCCTTTCTGGATGGCTGGACTTTCTACTTGCTGGGTAACCATGGACAATCCCTTTGTCCTTCCTGAGCCTCAGTTTGCACATCCGCACACTGGGCAGAGTGAGGGCTGTGATGGGTGCAAGAAAATCTGTCTCCTACCCATCCCAGCCCTGAACATGGTGGGTCACAGAGATTGCATTCATGCCTGAAAAGTGACATTTTGCAGGCAAGCCAGCAGGAGGGGAGAGTGCAGCTCTTTGGAGAACCAAAGGCAGCTTCTGGTTCTTCTTGTGGACTTGAAATGTCACTCAAACCTCCAAGCCCTCTTCAGTAACTCTGTGTTCTCACTTCCTGGACCTCAAAGGCTATTTCTCAGGTTTTTCTAGGCCAGAGAAAGCCACAAAACCCACCCATTTTGGACACCTCTGCATTACAGATAGGTAAACCAAGGCTGAGAGAGAAGTCCTAGGCCCACAGGTACAATGACCTGGAGCTTCTAACCCCTAACCCAGTGCTTTTCCTCCTGCCCCAAGTCAGCCCAGCTCCACTGTTGAGAAATTATTAAATAGAGTTGGTGGAAGGACTCTGGTTGCCATGGCAACAGAGCCTGTGTCCTCTGGAGATAATGGCGTTGCACAAGGCAGAGTGATGTGTGTTGAATGCTGATTCGGGAGCTGCTGGAGCAAGCGAGAGAGTGGAGGGGACTGTGTCTAGGGTTTGAGATTCTCCATAAAGGATGCTCAGGGCTGGTGGGGCTGGAAGTAGGCATGAGGAAATGGCTTTGTCTAGTTTCATCCTTCCTATGACCTTGGCAGAAAGGGATAATCACCTTCTCTTCTTCATGAAGGCACAAAGTAAAGTGAAGAGAGGTGAAGTGACTCTTTCCCCAGGTCATGCAAGCAGGCCAGAGTGAAGCTGGGATTTAAACCCCAAACTACTGCTGAGAGTTGGGGGTGGGGGGGAGACTGGAAAGGGACACTGTGAGGGGGAGGGTGGTTGGTGGCATAAGGACCCAGAAGGGAGCCAGCTCTGAGTGCTGAAGTCAGAGAATCCAGACCTCTCTAAAGGCTGTTAAGGAGAGTTCTCACCGAGATCTGATGGGCCAGGAGGGAGGATTCCAGCACAGGAGGGATGGGGAAACAGAGCAGCAAGGTAGGTCCAAACCTCAGCTTTGGTGCAAAGTCAAAGCCCTTCCTCCCACTTCCTAGGTGTGCGACCCTGGGCAAGTTATTTCACCTCTCTGAGCCTCAGTGTCTTTATCTGCAAAATGGAGATAATAAGACTACCTCCTAGTATTTTTGTGAGATAAGGTAGGTAGAGCATCAAGCCCCACTCTTGGGCATAGATCAATCAACAGTCGCTATTATCATTAACCAGAGAAGGGAGGTAGGAAAAGGGTCTGTTGCTTCCAACCATGGATTGCTTCTAATTTGTGGGGTTTGAAGAGTGGAATGGCTAAAGCAAGACATGCTCTGGCTGAGTGGCTCAGTTGGTTGGAGCATTGTCCTATACACCAAAAGGTTGTGGGCTCGATTCAGGGTCCTGGCACTTATGGTACCTAGGTTTCAGATTCAATCCCCAGTCAGGGCACATACATGAGGCAACTGATCAATGTTTCTCTCTCGCATCAATGTCTGTCTGTCTGTCTGTCTCTTTTTCCTCCCATCTCTCTGCCCACCCCCTCTAAAACCAATAAACATATCCTTGGTTGAGGATTACAAGAATGACAAATAACAGGCTCTTTATTCCAGGCTGGTGAATATCAGAATGAACAGCCCTTATCACCAAAAATATGAATAAATATTTTTGCATTTGAAAAACGTGATTGATGTACCTCCCTGCAAATGTACTGTCCCTAAAAGTATATGTGCAAACCACACTAGGGGAAGTTGTGTTTTCTCTCTGTGGTTATCTAAATGACTCCATGCTGCAAACGCTTTTGGAAAATAAATACTCTCACCCACACACACCTTCATTTCACTCTCCTGCACAGCTGGCACAGTAGATTTACTTCCCTACTCGGGAATTGGAGAGCATGGGGTTAACACCCTGAGAAACCCCAGAGTTCATCATTTGCATGCTGGCAGAGATGTGATGAGAGCTGGCAGACAACCCCGTTCCATTCTGGAAGCAGAAAGAGGGTGCTGGACTCAGGCCTTTGGCTGTTTTGGAAGCAATGGTGAGCGCTAGGGTCCTGACCACTCGGAGGCAAGCAGCCATTTTGTTTGTTTCCGCAAACCTGTCCGCTCCAGCCACCCCAGAGGTAGCAACCTGTTTCTGGATTCCAGGAGGGGAGGGCCGTTTGCCCGCTGCTCGTCCTGGGGCTGGATGGCAGGGCGGGAGGCTATGAGCCTGAGACTGTGGCTTCCAACACTTCCATGCCATGAAGCCAGGAGAAGCGTTGGGAACAAATGAAGGCAGTTGAGGTTTACCCAGGATTTGAATGAATGTGCTACTCACAGGATAGGTGCACCGCACGTCCACTTTGGGAATCAAGTTTAATGAACACTTCGCTCCTCGAATTTGATTTGGTCAGCATCTCCCATTGGCTCCCATCATTCCCTTATATTGATTGCCTGTAGCTTAAGGCAATTTTGACATTCTACCCCGGACTTTCCCCCATAGCTATAAAAACAAAAACAAAAACAAAAACAAGTAATGCTAGACCTAATCAGGTGACTTACTATATTGTCGGCCAGGTGTCGAGCATTTACCGTGTCCCAGGTGGTATACATTATAACCACTTTACGTATTCTCCCATTTAATCCTCACAGCAGCCCTGAAAGTAGGTATTATTGCCTTTGTCTTAGAGAGATTAGTGACTAACCTTCAGTCACACAGTGCCTGAAGGGAGACTCGAAACCAGATTTACTGCCCTGGCCGGGAGCCCAGTTGGTTGAGCGTTGTCCCCACACACCAAGGTTGTGGGTTTGATCTCCAGTCAGGGCACATACAAGAAGCACCCAATGAATGCATGAATAAGTGGAGCAACAACTGATGCTTCTCTCCCTCTCTCTCTCAATATTAATTAAAAACAACAACAACAACAGGGTTTATTTCCTTTAGGCCAGTGCCTGTAACCGCTGCCTTGTTCAGCCTGCCCCTGTCATGGCTCATGACAAGTAAATCTCTGAACTCCCCTTGAATTTGTTTATTGTCCATGGAACCTGAGAACATTGCTCAGTAAAAATCCCATTTTCTCAGATGGGTAGGTTATTCTTGCTACGTGGAATGTTTCCCTTTATAAAGAAGGGAGGATTCCTGCTGCAAAGGTTCTTTTTGAAAGCTAAGTGAACGAATCAAGAACAGATGCACCAGATGCATTGGCTGAAGTGGGCATTCATTCAGTCTTTTAAAAGGAAAATTAGCTTTCTCTGGTGGGAAATATTTGAGACCCTGGAATCTGACCTTTAATTGACTCTGAAAATATGCTCCCTCATTCTTGCAAACTTTCCTAAAGCGGTTCTCTTGACATTTTTAAAAAACTAACTGAGCTTATATTAAGATACCAGTAGGGTTTGTTGTTTCCCAAATATAAAATGATAATACTGAGTGTGCTTTTGTAAACATCACTCCCCCCCAAGATTTTTGCATATCCTCCTAAGGAAGGGGCAATGCTAACCCGTTCCTTCTTCTACCGCTTAGAGAAAGAGCTGCCTGGATTGCATCATGTACATTAGGATTGCAAACTCAAAGGCCGTTGAGGGCCAGGCAGGTTAAAGAAATGAGTAAAGTGGTCGGGAACAAGACGGCAGTCATGGAAGGACTAGTAGTAAGTTGGAAAACATGTACCCACAAAGCATGCAAACACATATTTTAAAATTCTAAGCTGCTGCCACTCAACCAAACACAGGTGGGACCCATTTGGCCTGCAGGCCACTAGTTTGAGATCCCTGGTAGCTCTGAGTGCAACTTTGTGTGACCTTGGTCCAGACAGTTTACCCTTGGGGTTTCAGTGCGCTCATCTCTAGAATGGGACTGACAGTCTTCAGAGCTGTGGAGAGAAGGAAATGGAGTCCAGGTGTGGACACTTGGTCAGGAACCGTGGAGATGCCCAGGGCCACTGTCCCTGAGGTGCCATTCTGTGACACAGAGTCAGCTCTCCACTTGGGCTGTGTGTCTGTGTGTGATTTATTACAGGTTGTCATTTAGTTCAGCCAGTCCCTGCAGGGTTAATATTTGTTTCTTTTTCCCAAATTTGAGATCTTAAAGGGCCTTTATCCTAATGCCCTCCAGAGCCTTGCAATTGTATCTTGAACAAGAGAGAAGTTATTTAACTCCCTGGTTTTCTTATAAGTGTGTCTTAAAAACCAGAAAGTGATATCAGAGAATGCTAGGTGGTCATCATGTCACTTTTATTTTCTGATCTGAATTAATCCTTTCTGGCCTGCTGAGCCAGGGGCCTTGGCAGAGGCATCCCCTGGAATGGAAATGCTTGAGAATTCCCCACACCAGCCGGAAGAAGGTGGGAAAAAAGAAGCAACCTGGAACAGGACTGCGAGGTCTGGAGGCTGGAAACCTTGGTCGTCCCAGTGTGGGTTTCCTGTGTGCCTGGCGCGGGGTGTATCTCACTTAGTGCCTCGGGCCCTCCTTGGAAGGCTGAGACTGATGGGTTTACCCACCCAAAATCCCGGTAGAATCAATGGAAGGAAGTCAGCGGGTAGGCCCTTCGGCCTGGGTTTCAATCTGAGCTCCTCAGCCACTTGCAACCTTAGGCTCCTCCAACCCCAGGTTTCTTATTACTAAAATGTAGGCTCCCTTCCTCTTTGGGCTCTCGCAAAGTTTCAGGGAGATCACAGAATATCTGTGTTCCTTCTGTGTCCTTTTCCTTGTCACTCGGCTACTCTCCCTGTCTTCAACTCTCCTCTTGCCATTTTCTTCACTCTCCTTTTTCCTTCCTCCTTCCCACCTTCCTCAGTCCCACCCCTCCCCACTCCTAAGCATCCCTGTAGGGGCTCTAAACTCCTCCCTCCAGCTGCACCCACAGGAGCTGCAGCCTCTGCTCTGGTGCCGGCCCAGGAGGTGCTATCTGGAGCTTTCCCTACAGGAAGCAATCAAGAGCCCACTCGCGGAGTGTGCACATCTCTTCGCAATCCCGTGACCTCGTGGTGGTACCCAGAACTGGCTGTGGTGGGAGCGTTCACACCACAGAGATCAGCAGCTGCCCCAAATCGGGCCTCTTGTTTGCTCTCGTGAGAGCTCCTTGTTAAACACGTGCCAGCACGGCGCTGCTTTGGACACCGGTGCCACCTCCTCCAAAACAGACATTTCTTCAGGACTTGTAACAACAACGACCCCATCACAGACGCTGGAACTCAGGAGAGCACGTTTGTGTCTAGCACTGTTTGGGCTGCTGCAGGGAAGCAGAGGCAGTTGAAGACCGAGGTCCTGTTCATACAGAGTTGACAGTATAGGTGGGTACATAGGACAGAAGAATTAGCTATTAGGAGAAAAGCCAAGTTGTGTAGAGGGACCAGGCCTTGCCATGGCCCCCACCATGGTACCAGCTCAGGTGCTGTCCTCCCACCCCTCTCCCACTCACCCGCACAGCTGCCAAATCACTATCCGATGAAATCTCCCCACCTGAAAGGCTCCAGTGGCCCCAGACTCCCCTGATGCCCACAGTGGACAAGGGCCATTAGAAGCATGGGCTTTGGAATCCAGCTGCTGCCTGCTGGACCTGGGACCCTGGGCAAATTGCTTTATGCCTTGAGCCTCGTTTTCCACATGTGTGCAGTGGAGTTTTGTGAGAGTTAAATACTATCATCCATGAATGTATCAAACATATAATCAGTGAATAAATGACCTGTATGATCATTGTTCTATTACAGGGTATAACACCACCCCCTTTCCTACATTCAAAGCCTTTGGTTTGCTACTGGTCATCTCCCCGTGATCCCTAAATCACCCCAGATTCTAGCCAGCCAAGCCAAGCACCTCACCATCTCAAAATGCATTATGCATTTTGCCCTGTTCGCTCTGCCTGGAATGGACCAGAAGTCAAGAATTTTAGTCCTGCTTCAGTAGCTGTGATTGATTATAAAAGAAATGTCTCTACTTCTTTACCCTTCCCATCAGCCCAAGTGCCCTCCTCTCCCAGTTGCTTGCTAAAACCCAGGCCCCCTGGGCAGAGTGCCATCCCTCCTCTGGGCTTCAGGAGAACTTATCATGTGGATGTTGGTTTCATGGCCCATCTCCCAGCTCTCCTGAAAGCTCAGTGGCAGCAAAACTCAGACTCTGGATGTATCTTTATTCCCCTGCACCCAGCGTGGGCCCTGACTCCCTGGAGGTGCACTGGCGATGCGGGTTGGATTGGATTGGATTGAATTGAAAATTGCTGTGACAAAGCGAGGTGCTCAGTAAGGCACTGCAGACAATTAAGAGCCAGAACAGATGTTGGCAAACCACTGATTGTGTGAGCGAGACAACCAGGATGAGATGAGAATGAAGACAGAGGTTAGAAGATGCCCTAGAAGTCAGAGTCCAATTCTCCTTGCACAAGGAGGGAAACTGAGGCACAGAGAGGGAAAGGGACTGGCTCCAGATCACACAGCTAGTCTGTGGACTCCAGAGTCAAGCTAACTGTGCTTCCTCCTCTCCCATCAGTCCCTGGAAAAGCTCTCTCCCTGCAGACAGGTCCTAAGGCCGAGCCTTCTGGCTGCTGCAAACGTAGGGAATGTTTGCAGTTGGAGTAGAGCTGGGGCCTCCCAGAGGGGATTGCCACCCCTTGGGGTTGGCTGCCTCCTGGGAGACTCTAATTAGAGCCCCTGGTCCCAGGGGCCTGGTGAGAACTGCTCAGCCTAGATCCCATGTGACCTCTCACTGGCTCCCGGGATACCTGCAGGGCTTGCCCAATAGGACCATGCACGTTTCCTGGAGCCGGAGTTCAGAGGGTCTGGTGCTAGCAGCCTCTCTTGGGCTTCTTAAAAGGAGCAGCAGATCTTCTCCTTGTTAGGGTTTGTTTTGAAGGGAGTTGCCTGCTAGAAATGCGCCACTCATACACTCACCATAGGTAGGCTTGGGGGTTCCACAGGCACCCCATAGAAATGGCACACTGGAGTGGTTAAGACCATTGGCACAGGAGCCTGGCTGCCTGGGTTCAATTCTAACCCTACTAATTCTTAGCTGGGAGACCTTTGGCAAGTCAGTTTACCTTTCTGTGCCTCAGTTTATCCTTAAGTAAAACGGGGTTGGGTGATAATAGCAAGTTAATATAATAAAACATTTAGAGGCTCTGGCACATTAGTAAGTGCCCAGCTCACTTCCTCCCTACACTCTGAGCTCTCCTTTACTTTCCCTCTTTGTTAATGAAAAGTTGGGGATTTTATCTTTTTTAATGCAACCACAGAAGAAAGAGAACCATGGTTCCATGATTTCTGGAGTTCGTTTCCCCTTTGGATGGCTCTGTTGAGCTTTCAGCAATTATAAAACTGATTTTTTTCTCACACTGGTTGTTGGGGCGGGGTGTCCTTTAGCTTTCTCCTACATTCTGGTTTTGGAGGCACCCAGAACACCAGACGTCAGGCTCTGGGAGGCTGCAAGCAGAGGGAAAGGGTGGGAGCCTCTGTTTTCTTGGCTGTTGTATGACTGTGAGGCCAGGTGGACTGATCTCCGTGCAGTCACATTTCTCCCCACCCAGAACCCAGCAGGCAGGCCCAGGTCACAAGGCCACATTTAAGGCTTCAGAGAATTTCACAGAGGCCAGTGTGTGGGAGGCACCTGCTGGGTGAGCAGATACCACTGGACTGTGATTCAGAGGGCCTGGATTAAATCCCGTGTGACCTTGGGCAGCTCATTTGGCCTCTCTGAGCATCAGTACCATCATCTGCAATATGGGACTAATAATCATTTTAGCTTCGCTGTATTTAGCACTTGCTGGGCCAGGCACAGTACTAGAAAACTCAAATCTAGGTCTTATAGTGTGTGAAGTGGTTACCATTGGCCCTATTTCCTAATGAGGAAACAAACACTAGAGAAAATAAGTAACTTACTTGAAAGTTACACTGGGATGTTGTGAAGAGTAGGCATTCAATTAATGCTATTAAAAAATGGGTCTGCATATTATCTCTCAGGTATGTGGAGGCAGCTGAGGGGTTTGCTCCAAGATGTGGAGTTGCTTTCCTTAATCTCTTAAATAAGAGTGTGCAGTGGGCCAAGAGTTGGGGTGTGGAAGGTGTGGAAGGGTCATACCACTTGTGTGCTGTGTGACCTTGAGCCAGCCATCAGCCCTCTCTGTAGACAGCTAGCGTAGACCAGGTGTACTAGTGTGGCATGGACCAGGAAGGAGGCTGCGTAGTGCCTGGCCCCAAGCCCTACTGGCTGAGGGTCCCAGGATGAGAGCCTACCATCTATACCTGTAGCTGTGCATTTTGCTTACAACTTGCACCCTGGCAAAGATTGACTCCTTGCCCCCAAATTGGGCTTGAGCCTCTGAGGCCTAAGTCCTAAGGCTGTGGAAACCCTGTCCAGCTGCCCCTTCTCCATTAGAGCACCTTCTGCAGGGAGTTTTCCCTGACCTCAGAGGCAATGCATAACAAGGGCTGCCCACAGTACCTGCCCTCCACCTGTACAGTTCCAGCCTCCCTCTAACCTTCTGCACCTGATCATTAGCCATTAATTTGTCCTCAGATTCGTACGTTTTCTCAGTTACAAAGCTCTTCCATAGCCATTCATCTCGTTCAATGACACTCTAAGCTGCTATTTATTGAATATTTCCTGTGTGCCAGGCCTTCTGCGTTCCCCGGCCTCTTTCCATGCATTATCTTGCTTCAGTTTTGCAACAGTCCTATGAAGTATTACAGGGTTATATTTATAGATGAGGAAACTGAGAAGCAAGCTCAATATCTAGCCCCTGAATCAAGCTCCGTGAAACAATCAGGGTCATCCCTGCCCAACAGCTTCTGCAGCTGCCATGTGCACCTGAATCACAGGACCTGGATAACATGCAGCTTCTGATGCCAGGGTCTGGAGGGGGCCCAAGGTTCCGTACTTCTAACAGGCTCTTTGGTGATGCCAGTATGCCCCACAGGGAACCACACATTGAGTAGCAAGCAAAGTCCTGAATCACTAAGCGATTTCAGACTCCTTTGCAATGGAATGGCCCCAGGCTGGCAAACCTCAGTTTCCTTATGTGTCAGATGGGTGAATTTGCGTTCAGCTTACAGAGATGGAACGAGTAGTGGATGTTATAGCACCTGTGAAATGCCTGGCACACAACACGTACTCAGTAAATGCTGGCTCTTCTCCCTTGATAGGAGCTGGCATGGGTCTGGGTGCACAACAGATGCTCAATAAAGCGTTTTCCAATTGATTGGGCCCAGCATTTTTCCCTAAAGCAGAGAATAAACTGCATTATGTTTCCTCTTGGAATGAAGCCAAACCCAATATTAATTTTTTTCCTGAACTGCAGTTTCAGAAAGAAAGAAAAGCGAGTAGAGTAATTGCAGTCTGAAGCAAACCTCTGTAATTTCTGTAATTACAGAACAGAACAGGAGCAAAACAAAGCAGGAATGCGCACAGCATTATGGGAGGGAGTGGGGGCCCTACTCCCAAGCCCACTGCCTCTCTAGCTCTGCATGGCACCCCACTAGCTCCAAGTGCGTTCTGGGCCCAGTCCTGGCCGTGGACAATAGCAGTCCTGAGACTCTGGCCTTGGCCTTTTGGCCTCTGCCTAAGTCCCCACCCCACGCAGACTCCTGTCCCTCTCATGCAATGGGACAGAGGCAGATTGTTCAAGTGGCTGCCACATTCACCCCTCCCCCAGACTACCATCTAGCCCAGGGCAGGGCTGCTGACAGCCAATCCACCAGTGAGGCCTTCAGGCCCCACTTCCAGAATAGATCTTCAGTGCCACTCCTTACCACCTCCACCCTAGCAGCCACTGTTCAAGTCACCACCATGTCTTGCCTGGACTCTCAGCCTCTTAATGAACTTCTCTGCTTCCATCTTGTACCTCTTCTAGGCAGCCAGGGTGAGACTCACAAGAGAAAGTCAGATCACCCCCACTGCTTAAACCCTCCAATTTCTCCCATCCCATTTGGAATAAAATCTGAACCCCTAGCAGTGGTCTCTGGGACCTTGTGTGACCTGGCCCCTGCCTGCCTCTGACCAGCTCTGTTCCCTGCTGCATTGGACTGCAGCCACCTGGACCTCTGTGCTGTCTCTCAAACAAGCCAAGCTCATTCCTGCCTTGGGGCCTTTGCACTTGCTCTCCCTCTGTTTGAAATGCTGTATCCCACAGAGTCAAATTTCTGGCTCCTAATTCCAACTAAAAAAAAATTTGTTTGTTCAGGCCAAATAAAATAAGTCCTAGGGCCAATTTTGACCCATATTGCCACTTCTGATCTAGAGCTTTCCAACTCCATGTTTTATTTTTCTTACAAGGCATCTCCTCACTCAGGGATTGACAGAAATATTCCTTCTGCTTAGTTTGACCCATTTTTGTCAATGGCTTTAGGATTTAGTCATAGCACATCAGAAAAGGATGGGGCGTCATGGGGACATTTTTACCACCTTCCTTCCTTGAGTCTCTTTCTTTAAGTCCTTCCCAGAATCCCCTTGAGTGAGTCTTCTTCTATAATCCTAATCTGTTCTGTAATAATAGTCTATTATATAATCACATAATACATGATCACTCCTGTCCCATCCCTGCAGTCGGTCCCTAAGTTCCTTGGTCTGGCTTTCAAGGCCCTTCACAAACTGGCCTTCCAAGCTGCAAACCTCCCTACTTTTGTTCATGTATTTCCCTCCATTCAGGATGCCCTTCCCTCTTTTTGAGCCTGATGAACACCTATTCAACCTTTAAAACCCAGCTCAAATGTTCCCGCATCTGGGATACATTCTCTGGCTGAATTAACTCATTCCTTCTAGGCCTACAGTGTGTTATCATACACTCTTTCAGTACTTATGATTGTGATTAACTGTAGGCAGAAATATTTCTCCTTCTAGGCTGTGACCTTGTCAAGGTCATGGACCCTATTAATCTTTGCAACCTGAGTGTCCAGTTCAGCTGTATGTACACATTAGGCCCTCAGTAAGTATTTACAAAATTGAATCTTTCTGTTGGCCCTATTAGTTCACTGATTCAAATTCTGGTGACCAGAGTATAGTTCAGAATACAAAATGCTTGAAACAATTGTTCCATCATCATTGCAGCACATAGCATATGCTCAGTAAATACTTGTTGAGTGAATGAAGGTGCGAGTGAGTAGGTGAGTGACTACCGAGGACTTATCGCTTGTGGACTCATATTAACAGTGCCCTTTTAAAAGTTGCTTTGGTGGAATTCAGTTAATGATGGTATATTAAGGACCTGGAAGACCGTGGAACTAGGTTTTTGTCCACCTGATGAGGAAGAACTGAAAGACTCTGGAAGACAGCCTGGGAAAAATGCCCTGTGCCCTACATCATGAGTAGTGAGAGGCATTCCTTCTACCTGCTGTACCAGCAGGTGAAGGTGGGCCTCAGACTGGCACTCAGGAGCAGAGAGACCCACAGAGCCATCCTCCAAGCCAGAGCATCCCCTTCTCTGCAAAGCACAGGAGGCTGTTTCAGGAAAGGGGAGACAACAATGGTAAAAGGTTAGTTCAGCCTCAGAGAACATTAATCCTAGAAAGACAGCGCGTGCCTATGCTTTCTGCGTGCTCTTTTTCATGAGGGGAACGACAGGTTAACCCGCTGGTGTCAGGAGGTAAAATTCCCATGCAGCTCTTCCCCTAGGGTGCATGAGCGAGGCAGCTTCTGGACCTACTTTACATAAGCACTGGGTCCCTGGCTTTTTCACTAACAGGGGTCCCTTTATCCTTTTCTGCCCATCTACTAGATGTTTGGGTGTTTGCCTTTTTCTTACCAGACTTTGTTTATTACAGAATGATTCCTTTTTATTATTTTAACCACACACACAAATGTTCCACTCCCAGCTTCTGACTGGCCCAAAGTGATCAGCCAGACCACTTTGCATTGGTATAAAAAGAGCCAACACAAAGCACTTGACATTTTTATTAGTTAGTATTCCCCATGGCAACTAAAAGGATGATTTTCGACTGGGTTTTGAAAATGCTGAAAGATGCTGAAGGGCCTGAATAATAAACCCTCAGTAGATGTTAGCTGCTGTCATTATCATCACCATCATCATCATCATCTCATTATTATAGCCTCTAGAAAGCTCTGAATACCAGATTAAGAAGCATGATCCTTAACACAGCTGGTAACAATCACAATGAGGAAATAGTGGAGATTCCTAAACCCTCACTCTGAGCCACACATTCTTTCACATGCTCTATATACATTTAACGTGGTCTCATTTAATCTTCCCTGCAAACCTATGAATGAAGTGTTGTTATTATCCCCCCACTGTACAGATGAGGATCCAAATGGGGAAGTAATTGACCCAGCTTTAGTAAGTGTTAGACGGAGCTGAGGTCTGATTAGCACTGAGGTAGTAGCACCAATTATATAAACTCGTGGCTTTATGTCTTTGATCTTCACATATTGTACATGTTCTAAAAGGAAAACTCCACATACGCCTATGTGGCTCTTCATAGGGCAGCTATAGACATTTGGCTAAATCTGAATTCACTTTCCCATATTCTGGAGATCACACGTATGACTTCCTCATGCTGAGTCCTTCAGAGCAGCCACCGTCTCTGATCCCTCCAGGCTCAAGGAGGGGCTTGATATACTTGTGGAGAAGAGAACAGTATAAACTTCCTGGTGAACTGACCTCTTCCCCCTGACCTTTTGACCTCCTTTTGTGTTGATGTTGAATGGTTTCTTCAAAGGACGTACCCACGAGGTTTCCCCCTACTGAGCACGTCCTGCTGTCTTGTCTGCTCATGGGAAGTGAACCAGAGCTGCATCTGGCTGTCTCTGGCTCACTTGTGCACCCTCACTCTCCCGTTCCCTCTCCCTTTCTCTCTCCCTCTCCCTCTCTCTCTCCCTCTCCCTCTCTCTCTCCTTGAATGGTGTTGGGTGATTCTGAGGCCCAGGGCATGGCATCAGCTTAAAAACACCCAGCAGATTTTGGAGTTTGGTTTCAGTCTCCATGATAATCAACGAGTAAATCCAGAGTAGAGGCAATAAGTTGTTACCACAGGCCACAGGCATTGAGAACTTGGTCTAGTGGTGAGAGGTAGTGCGTAGAGAGTTGAGATTGTAGCAGAAATCCCCTGAGCCCAATGTAAGCAAAAATGGAGGTTTTATTTTATGACTGTGGATTGCTTTGTAATCCATGAGCAGGAGCATAACCCGCCTCTAGGATGCCTAGAACCACAAAGTAAAATGCCTTCAAGTGTCTCCATCTTTTGATCTCCATTTTCTTTCCTCCTCAGCAGACCAAGTCTCTCTGCTGCTGAGTACAAGGTGGTCAGAAGGTGGCTACCTCAGTGGTATCAAGTCGCTGGACAGACTGGCCTTCTTTCTCTGCTAAATTCCCAGGGAAGGAGCATTGATTGGCTAGCCAGGGTCAGGTGACCAGCCCTGGTCCAAGGTGGTTGGATTATTTTAAACAAACATGGCAGTTGACCTACACAAGGGTAGATCATGGGGACAATTAAGGGCATCATTGTTTTCACAGCGAATGGCTGATACCCCAAAGGGGATCCATTTCAGCCCCCCACACTTTTCTGAGGCTGCTCTCTCCCCTGAATATCCCAAGTCTCTATGGTAGACCACAGAATCGCCTGCCTCCTGCCATTTCTGACAGCGTGCGCAGCGGTCACCCTACCTGAGTCTGACGGTGCCATGCTCAAGCCAGGACCTAGACAAGCCTGTGGGTCATCCTTGAGAACAAGAAGCAGGGTTGTCTGAAGGTGATCTGGTTCTCCATGAACTCTAGGAAGAAACATTGGTGTTTGGTAATGGCGATTGCATGTGAAGGGCCAGAAGGCAAGTGCACAGCAAGCCTGGGTCCCCCAGCAGGGCAGAGCTGAGGGGAGGCAGCCACTTGGGGCAGGGGCCACACATTGCTTTGGCTCCTGCATCTGAGAGTCCACAGCCTAGTTAGTACTTCACATGTTCCTGTCTGCTCTGAGGGTTCCATAAGTTTATTCTCTGTGATTTTATTAATTTAAAAAATGTCATAGAAATTTAGAAATTTATTTTATCTATAAATTTTTGTAGAAATTTAAAAATAATTGTAGAAATCCAGAAAAGTGCAAAAAAAAAAAAAGAAGAAAAAAGCAAAAATCACTTATAAACTAATCACTGGGAACATATTAGGTAAAATCATTATGCTATTTTTTTTCCTTTTTTAATGAACAGATTTGGGGGGAGGGGTAAAATAGGAGCATACTAAATAAACTGTTTTGAAACCTGCTTTTCTCATTTCCCAAACAAGGGGCTCTCTCTCATGGTCTTGCATGTTTTTTCATAACATTACTGCAAGGTTGGATGGAGGATGTGGAAAATCATCAGCTGCATTCATTGGCTCCCAATGGAGCCCTGAGAAGCGGCAGCCCCTCTGTTATTTGACTTTCCTTTCTGATAAAATTATGGAACGTCTTCCTCACGGTGCCCTCATGCCCACTCTCACAGCTGTCCCAAAGGCATCAGGCCCCACTCCTGCATGTTCCCAGGACCTCATGGACCAGCCATGCTGCATGGACTCGCTGAGGTCACCCTGGCTGGGTGGCTCCAAGGGGCTCATACACAGCATAGAGGCTGGCAGGCTTCCTGCACCCCTGCTGCTCTCTGCCCAGGGCTGCCTGTCAGTGCCGCCTGCCAGTTCACTGCCCCTCCTCTCTTCCGCTTTGCAGGCTCTTACCCAGGAGTTGCAGAAGGAGCTGCTCTGGAGCTGACCCACCACAGAAAATCATCAGGTCATATCAACAACCAAAATCAACCATTTCCGAACCAGTCAGGTGAAAAGCATTCTTATAAGCCATGAAAGCTCATTTTTGCCACAATTCTACAAGGCAGATAGCCTTACTCCCATTATAGAGATGGAGAAACTGAGCCAAGCAATCAGGAGTAGTACCTGGGGCCATTCCGCTGGTAAAAGGCAGAGTGGAGATTTAAACCCAGGGCTGGACTGAGTCCAGTCTCCACTCCTCACTTTCTCTGGAACTAGAGGTCAGAAGTGTGCAGTAGGTAGAACATCAGCGGATGCTTGAGGGTCAGAGAGGTCATCTAAGCCAGTGGTCCTTCCTCGCCCGGGGTCTGGGGCTGGCTCCCCCATTATAAGAACCTCCTTTAGGGGATTTGTTAGAAGTATAGATTTGGGGCTCATCTCCTAGGCATTCTGCTGTGGCACATCTTGGGTGGGAGCTGGGAATGTGTCTTTATAAAGAGCTCCCCAAATGACTTGGAAATATAGCCAGTCTTGGGAACTGCTGATGAAATAGCAAAAAGTTCTCATTATTTCCCAGGCACAGTGAGTCTCAATAAATAAGTGAAGAACAAGAACCCAATGAGGGATATCTGTATCATCCTCAGTTTAAAAGGTAGGGAGAGTGGGGCCCAGAGAGGTCAAGAAGTTTACTCAAAGCCACACAGCTTGAAAGTGGTAAAGAGAACTTTGATCACGGTCAGTGTTGGTGCTCATATACCACCTTCACCCACCACCCGCAGCCAGGACACCTCCCTGTTCAGCCCCACGTTCAGATCTGCCATCGCTTACGCTGCTATGACTGTTACAGCATCAAAATGAAAATCTGCACCCTGGGAGGCAAAGACGGGGATCACTTAACTTTTCTCTCTGGAAGTGTGATCACCTTTGGCTTCTCCTCTGAGTGTGACACACAACGGAGGGCGCGTGACCTGGACGGCTGGAGTTGAAGCTAGTTCGGGACACAGCAGACCACACCCTTGCATGTTGTCTTTGGAAACAAGAGGCACCCCCCTTCCTCTGGGAGCAGAGCCTGGCGGGAGGCAGAGGGCTTATAGGAGCTTTCTTGGGCCCTTAGTTTTTTGTTATTTTTTGTTGTTGCTTTGGGGCAACTCCATAATCTTGCCTCCCTTCGTTGCCTGTCACCCCAGCCCTCTGTTCTAGGGTGACCTTGAGTTACAAAACTGCTGTCCACGTGGACTGGAGCTGACGTTGCACGTCCATCTGCCAGGACCCCTGCGTCCAGACTCCGAGACATGGCAACTAATGGAAGCAAGGTGGCTGATGGGCAGATCTCCACAGAGGTTAGCGAGGTCCCTGTGGCCAATGACAAGCCCAAAACCCTGGTGGTCAAAGTGCAGAAGAAGGCAGCGGACCTTCCGGACCGGGACACATGGAAGGGGCGTTTCGATTTCCTCATGTCCTGCGTGGGCTATGCCATTGGCCTGGGCAACGTCTGGAGATTCCCCTATCTCTGCGGAAAAAACGGCGGCGGTAGGTGCTGGCCTGGCCACTTTCCAGCTGGGCCTGGACCCTGCAGAAAGTGTCCCTCTTAGATGTTTTCTGGGGCAACCTTAGGGGAATGGGTCCCCTAAAGGCTCCAAAAGGAGTGTCAGGCCCCGCCTCCTGTTTCTTGCCCTTTTGTTAAAGGATTCCCAAAGGGCCATCGTACTCTGTCAATATCAGAAACTTCTTTTCATTTGCAAAGTGTGGGGCATATATTTTGAGCAGAGAATATCCTTGGGCCTCATTTTGGCTGTGGGTGCTGCTTTTCAGGCAGAGTGTAAGGAAATCATGGCAGGGACCCCAGAATGCCCTGCCGTGATGCTCTCTCTGACTGGGGCTTCTTCAAAGCTATGGGGCCACAAGCGTTTCTCTTCTTGACCCCACAGGGGCCTTCCTGATCCCCTACTTTCTGACGCTCATCTTTGCGGGGGTTCCACTCTTCCTGCTGGAGTGCTCCCTAGGCCAGTACACATCCATTGGGGGCCTGGGGGTGTGGAAGCTGGCCCCCATGTTCAAGGGTAAGTCTGCAGAGCGGGGCTGTGGGTCGTGGTAGTGACTTTGCTCACAGGATGGTGGTGAAGCCAGAGCCTTCTCAACACGCTTGACCCCTCTGGACAGAGGGAGCTGCTCAGCCACACCTGAGCAGAGTGGAGCTGTTACAAGGGGCCAGATGACCATGCTGGTAGAGAGGAGGACCCAATCCAGAGGCCCCCACACACACATCAGCCTGCCCTGTTCTGTGATCTCATTCCCCTGAGTTTCCCTGTCATGTGCTGGGTGCAGCTTTCTTAGCTTCCTTGCTCGTTGCTGACAGACACTCAGGTGAATACAGGGAGAAGCATGCTTGCTGGCAAGCCCAGACCTAGCCCCACCTTCAGGCAACCTGTGTGGGGAGAGGGGGGAGCTCAGACTCAAGGCCTGGCTCCCTCACTTGCCAGATGCATGTGACCTTAGCCAAGTTCCTGCCTCTTTCCAAGGTCAAGTGAGATTGTAAACGTTGTGTGAAATGATAACAGCGACACGCACTGGGGAAATTATGGTTATTAAATGAATATCATTATGGTGTGTTCACTCCAGGCGTGGGCCTCGCCGCTGCTGTGCTGTCCTTCTGGCTGAACATCTACTACATTGTCATCATCTCGTGGGCTATCTACTACCTGTACAATTCCTTCACCACGGTGAGTGGCCCCTCCAACTGCTCCTCGAGAAGGAGCCAGACCCAGAACCACATGCCATCCCCTGGGACCACTGTTCTGTGGACAGGGCTATTCCTCCAGCAGCCGGGGTAGGGGATGGACTTCAGCAGCCCTTGTCTCCCCACAGTTATAGCCCAGTGATTGAGCCCCTGCTCCAGGCCGGGCACTGAGCCAGGCACTGTGTGGGCTAACGTCTAACTCTCATGACACCCCTCTAAGGTGGGCATTGTTAGCCCACCTTATATGGGCCCAGGTTCAAACCCTGACCCTACTGTGTACCAGCTGTGCAACTTTGGGAATGAGGTCTTACCTCTCCGAGCCTCAGTACTCTCATTTTATAAAAGGGAAACCCACCTCCCAGAGTTATGAGAATTAAGGAGTAAATGTGTATAAAGTGCTTAGGTTTGTGCCTGGCAAAGAGCAAGCACTGTAAACTATTCACTGTTGACAACAGTGTACACAGGCTCCAATGAATGAGGCCTCTCGCCCAAAGTCACATACTGGGAAGTGGCCCCAAGATGACACACAAAACCAGTGGTGAAGCTTGGAAAGTTCATTTTCAGAGTGAAAAGTTACAGGTTCATATCTCAGCAATGGCACTTAGGAGCTGTGTGATCTCAAGCATGCTGCTGCTCCTCTCTGATCTCCAAAAAGGGGCTCACAGCATGGCATACATTTGGGAGCTGTTGGAAAGGGGGGTGAGATAATGGCTGTGAGGAGGCTCAGAGGACCGTAAAAGTGGACAGTGTGCTAGGACCACTGTTTCCAGCCCCTGGGGGTGTAACAGGGCTTGTCTGCACCACTGTTTCTTTGCAGACACTGCCGTGGAAACAGTGTGACAACCCCTGGAACACAGACCGCTGCTTCTCCAACTACAGCATCGTGAACACCACCAACATGACCAGTGCTGTGGTGGAGTTCTGGGAGTGAGTGCAGGGTTTTTGTGGTGGGTGGCATATCAGCCAGGGCCCGCAGGCACTGAGACACCCTCAAAAAGCTGCTGGAAGAGCTGAGTGAAGGTTTGTGGAGATGTGGGCAGGGCTAAGGGAGAAGAAAGGGTGAAGCCCGTTCCTCCCCCAGAGAGAGCTGAACCTTGGAAGGGCTGCTAGACGTGCACTAGACCTTTGACAGAGAAACCCAGCTGTAGACAAAGCAACAGCAGGAGGATAATCCTGGCATCTCTTTCCTCCCACCCTCCAAGCTCCTGCTATTGGTCAAACCCAGAAGAAGCCAGAGGGCAAGGGAGCCAGTGGCATGGAGAAGGGTGGACAGTGGCCAGCAGAGGGGAATAACCATGATAGGCCGAGAACTATCAACAGAGGAGGCTAATAATCCCGATTTATCCTGAAAACCAGTCCAGAGTCACCCGGCATGAAGACACACGTGCACACACACACTCCGTTGGTAGTGAAGGCCACACTGACTGTTTCATCATAGAAGGAACATTGGGAACATTAATTTCCAAAAAAAGAGGTCCTGGGACCCAAATCTCCATGGCACAAAGGGAGTATCTATGCCGGACAGCTTGAAAGGGTCTCCTGGGAGCGACCTGGTAGGTTCCACTGCACCTTGGAAAAGCTGCCAGGAGGAGCCATTCTCAGGAGGTGCCAGAACAGGTGACGCCGATCTCTTTGTGCTGAAACGTCCTTGGCTAGGCTGTCCCCTTACAAATAAAAATCACATTCTGCTCTGGCTGGTTCTGCTTTTAGACATCTCCCACATACATCCATCTCACACATGTCTAGGCTTTTCATTCAACCCTTTGTTCAATAAACATTTCTTGAGCACCTACTATGTGCCAGTCTAGTTAGAGACAGGGATAAGTAAACAGGCAGTGGCAGCACCAGGCAACCAGTGCTAAGAGGAGGAACACACGGCAAGCTGTGGGGACCCTAAGGAAGCACCTGGACCAGCCCAGGTAAGGAGTAGCATGTAAAGATGAAAAACAAGGTCGGGAAGACAGGTGTTGGCAGAAGGAGGAATATGCATGAAGGCTTGGAGTCAGGGGAGAGCAACCAAGGCTGGAGTGATGGGGTGACAAGTAGTCAAATGTTATGAGAGTTTGAGGGGCTGTGGTGAGAGCCAAGAGTAGAGAGAAACAGGGCCAGCTCCCCAAGGCTTTGCAGGGTCCACCTGGAGAGTTTGGGCTTCATTCTGAGAACAATAGGGAGCTATTCATTGCAGAATTTTAAACGGGAGTAGTGACATGACCAGCTTGCAATTAGCAGGATCCCCAGGGCCTGGAGTGGGGACAGAGAGAAAGTGAAGGTGGGGGGGTCCTACTAGGAGGCTACTGCAGCCATCCAGGTGAGTGACAGTGGTGGCTGAATTAAGGCATTGACAGGTCGGCACTTTCTACCAAATTAGTATAATGGACCCCACAGTCCCCACCCAGCTCTTAGATCTTAGTGCTCACAGATGTCAGCACAATTATCTTGGAGAACAGTGCTCATGTCCATGCACTGGCCCCCACTCCCCGGGTCACTCCAGCCCCACCTGACTACCTCCTCCCTCCACTGTTCCATCAGGCGCAACATGCATCAGATGACAGACGGTCTGGATAAGCCAGGTCAGATCCGCTGGCCTCTGGCCATCACCCTGGCCATTGCCTGGATCCTTGTGTATTTCTGTATCTGGAAGGGTGTTGGCTGGACTGGAAAGGTGAGTGATGTGCACAGTGGGAACTGGAGGGGGCTGGGTCTACAGAGGGATATCCACCCTGGGCAAGCAGTCTGTACCTCCCAGGAACACTATACAGTCTTAATTTAAGCAGGTCCTTTTGTCTGTCTATGCCTCAGTTTCCTTTCCTGTAAAATGGGAATAACATTACCTCTGCTGGGGAGGTGCGAGGATTAAAGGAAATAATGAAAGTCAGGTACCTAATGGAGCCAGGCTCACATTAAGTCTCTTGAGACCACCTCAGACCTGGCAGAGCCACCACGAAACAGAGGGCACATGCTTCTCATGGACCATTAAACAAATTGACCTTGAACACCTACTCTGTCCCAGCCTTGTCCTATGTGTGGGCAGGTCCAGGGGTGAACACTCCACATCCCAGACTTTGAGGAGCAGCAGAGATGGATTGATTAGTAGTCAAATACTCAGGCCTCGTATTCAAATAGTACTGAGTGCAGATCCCAACTCAGCCATTCACTGGCTGTGTGACCTTGGGCCAGTCACTTCATCTCTCTGAAACTTAGTTTCTTCCTCTACAAAGGGGGTTAATAGCTCTGCTTATCTGTTGGTTTGTTATGCAAATCAGATGAGCCCATGATTTTGTAAGGCACTCAGGAGCTAGCAAGGGGAGTTCTTGTTTTTGTTTGTATTACTGGCAAGGGCAGAGCCAGGCCACGTTGGGATGTTCGGCCTGAAGACATTGAGGGAGCTTGCTGATCAAACTAGGGGGAGGAAGACTGGACCCCTACTTCTTTCCCCCTTTAAGCCCCACCCCATGAGTCCAGGGACAGAAGGTGGCCGAGTCTCTCACTGGTCTTGGCCTAAAGAACTCAGGACAAGTGTGTTGTCCGAGGTCTTAGAGCAAGTAAGGAAGAGAAAGGATTTGAACTGACTGAGGCTGGAGACAGGGAGGTTCAGACTACCTGAGAAGCTAAATAAGCAGAATAGAACCTTAATGAACTCCATACTTGGGCATGGGTACAGCTGATGAAAAACTGCCCTATTTCAGTCTACTGGGAACTTAGGACCTAACAGGTTCTCAGATTCAAGGCGGGTGTCAAAGCAGTTCTGCTCTGTCCTCAGGCTACACAGGCAGGAGGAGGGCACAGTTGTCTCCAGGCCCAGCTTTTGGAAGCAGAAGAATGGAGGGCCTAAGGGCTTCAGAAGAGACAGCTGAGTTTGAATCTCAGTCCCTGGTTCCTAGCTGTGTGCTCTTGGGCAAGTCAGTTCACTTCTCTGAGCCTTAGTCTCCTCATCTGTAAGTGGTCACACTAATAGTGGCTTACAGCAGGGTTGTCACAAAGATGGGGGGGATAATCTATGCAGAGTGTATAGCAGATGCCTAGCACATAGTGGGCTCTCAACACAAGACATCGATTATAATCATTTTTGGGTGGTATCTAGAGTTCCTGCTACATTATGAAACTGGCTAGTTCTTGAGGACAGGAAGTATGGCCTCTCTCACTGCATCTTTTGAGTGTCAACCCATCCATCAGTAAGCATTTACTGAGCACCAACTGTGTACCTAGCTCCATGCTGAACATGAAAGACATACTGAAGTGCAAGACCGAGCAACAAATATTAAGTATGTTTTATGTCCTCAGGCAACCAACCTATCTGAGTAGCAAGGTGGATTGTACCTATTTTCCAGGAAAGAAAAAAATAGGCTCAGGGAGGATAAGAAATTGACCCAACGTCATGCAGCTTGTGGGTGACACGAATGGTTCTCAATCCCCTGTTCCTAATTCTAAGTGCGGTGGTTTTGCGATGGGATTATGGCCACGTTTCCTAACCTTGCAGAATCTCAGAGTCTAGGCAGGGGGATGAAGAGAACCCAGAGAGCAATTTATGCTAAGCATGCCTCTGAGGTACAAAGGTCATTGAACCTGAAGATTGCTCTTTCACACTAGGAGCAAAGCAGTGTAATTTCCGACAATGATCTCAGTCTTCTGATGATCAATTTGGCAAAAAAAAATTTTTTTTAAGATGATTATGCCCGGTGCTGGCATCTGTGCAGGAAAGGTCTGTCTGTGGCGCTGGACAAGCCTCGGTTTCTGGAGGGTAACCAGACGGTGTGGATCAAAAGCGTCCGAGAGGCTTATTCCTTTTTTCACAGTAACTCCACTTCTAGATATTTTCCAAAGGCTAGTATAATTGTTTTAGTATAACTTGTAGCAAATTTTTAGTATAATTTGCCTACTTTTGTAGAAAAAGTTTTATGTAGTATTATTGAGATTCACATAAAATTGGAGGCCATCTCCATGGATGGTGAAACCTATTAAGGGGCTACTTGGTGTAATTAAAGCTCACATTGTTATGAGACAATAAAACAATGTTTAGTAAACAAAACAAGAAACAAAGCTGTGTGTTTTTTAATTTTAACACATTAAATGAAAAGGTAAGTACATAATTTGAGCCTCACTTTGTAAGAAAATGTGATCATATATGCAAAGGGAAGTCTCAAAAGAGGAACAGTAAAATGTTCACATCCATGCACTTACGTATTTGCCTGGCATTTACTGAGCACCTGCTATATACCGTGGACTGTTCTAAGCACTGGAAAAACAGAGAAGTGACCAAGACAAGCCCTGTCCTTCATGTAACTTACATTCTATAGGCTGCTGAGAACAACTTTAATAGTGTGTTCACATGTGATTTTTAAATTTTCCTGTCACCACATGTATTACTTTAATTTAAACAGAAATCAGAAAGTAGGATGGGTAGGGGAAGAAAAAATTTAATGCTGAACTGGTTGGTTCTGACTCCAAGGAGGGGCTACAGAAAAGTAGCAAGCAGAACAGGTTAGGAATCCAGGAAGGCTTCCTGGAGGAAGAGAACTGGAACCAAGCCCAGAGCCACAACAGGTACAGATGTAGGTGAAGTGGGGAAGGAGGAGGCATAGGTGCGCTGGAGGGGGTGTGACCGTCACCCACTTTTCTCCCAGGTGGTCTACTTCTCAGCCACATATCCTTACATCATGCTGATCATCCTGTTCTTCCGTGGAGTGACGCTGCCGGGGGCCAAGGAAGGCATCCTCTTTTACATCACACCCAACTTCCGGAAGCTGTCGGACTCTGAGGTGAGCAGTCCTCCTGGCCCTGGGTACCAGAGGGCACCGGCCTGGTTAAGTGCACACCCGAGTTCTGAGTGAAGGCCGACCAGCATTAGCATAAGTTATTGTAGCTCCCTGACCCTCCTAGGTAAACTGGGATTGTTGCCAGGTAGAGCTGGTTAGCACGCGTAACAGGCCCTGGAGCACTGGGCTTTGTGATTACAATTTTGACTGTTTTTTAATCATTCTGCCTGTAGGTGTGGCTGGATGCTGCTACTCAGATTTTCTTCTCCTATGGGCTGGGCCTAGGATCCTTGATCGCTCTGGGGAGCTACAATTCTTTCCACAACAATGTTTACAGGTGCTAACGCACAGGAGCTCCTTCCTCTGGAGCCACGCTGCAGGCCTTTCTCCATTGTCAACTCCATCTTTCTCAGAGCCAATCCCCTTGGCCACGTCTTCTGGTTCTGCTCCTTCCTTGGGGGTGCGGGGTGGACCCCCCTGTCCTATAGCCCCACTCCCGGACACTCTCCCCGGCCCTGCCCTTTGCTAACCAGTTGCTCACCTTGCTGCCAGCACCCCCTCCCTGACTGTGCCCTTCCCTCTCTGCAGGGACTCCATCATCGTCTGCTGCATCAATTCATGCACCAGCATGTTTGCAGGATTTGTCATCTTCTCCATCGTGGGCTTCATGGCCCACGTCACCAAGAGGTCCATTGCTGATGTGGCAGCCTCAGGTCAGCACCACACAGGACCAGGGCTCCTGGAGAGGGAGGGGCTAACCGCCACCTTGGCTCGCTGCACTGAGGTCACTGTGTGCCAGGCAGCCCACTGAGCGTTTACATGGACTGTACCCCCGAATCTTTCTAACACTAGCTCTTGTTATCCCTGTTTCACAGATGAGGAAACTGAGACTCACTGAGGTCAGCTGCCTCAGGGAGCTAGAAAGGTGGTAGAACTTTGGAGTTGAGTCCAGACCTGGCTGATTACAAAGCATGGCCATGCTGGCTCTTCCCTCACAATCCTGGATCTCTGGGGGGAGAGCAGTCGCTGTTGCCCCCAGGGATATAAACATTAGTCCAACTCAAACATGTTCACCACCGTGACACAAAGCACCTAAGTCCATGCATTTTTCTGAGCTCCAAAAATATTCCCACCCCATGGGCTATGCCCACTCTGCTCTCCACAGTCTGGCACAGGGTGCAAAAAACCCCCCAGGCAACACCTCTCTTTCCTGCTCAGCCAGGAAAGCAGCACACAGGAGGACCCGTCACTCTGCGTGTACAGCAGAGGCCCAGAGGCTCGGGAAGGAAACATGACTAGCCACTTCCCCACTGTGGGCTGGCCATGTGGGAAGGAATGCTCTCCACTGAGGTCCTAATCGCCCCCACCGGGGCCATCTGCCACCTCATTTCTCTGGAACTCGCAGCCACCACCCCTCTTTCCAGAGCCAGACCCCAGGGAGATTAGAGTGTCTTTCCTTTTCCTCCCAAGGTTTTCCCTGATTGCTTGAATATCACCCCACCCAGATACTCAAACACAACATGTCCCAAACTGACCTCCTCAAGCCTCCTCCTCCCCTGTGCTCCCCACTGCAGGGAAGGGTTCTGCCATCCAGTGTCTAGGCTGGAGCCCCAGCATCACCCCGGACCATTCTGTCACCTTCACTGGCAAACCAACCAATGCCAGGACCTGCCCGTTGTGCTTCCAAACTAGCTCTTCATCTAGTCACCTCTCTGCCCCTGCACTGTCCCCACTGCTGGCCAGCCTCTGCATTTCCTCCTCTCACTGTGCTGGCCCCCTCGTCTCTGGACCCAACCCTGCAGCCTCCCCTGCCGCGCACACACTCTTTTCCTCATGTAGAAAGAGGGTCCAACGACACCCAAAAGCTTTCCCAGAAGACGAAATAAAGCTAAGAAAGTAGGTGGGCACTGAGTATGCTGTAGGTGCTTGGTACATTTTATTTATTTATTTTTTACCCTTTTCTGCGCAGGCCCCGGGCTGGCGTTCCTGGCGTACCCTGAGGCAGTGACCCAGCTGCCCATCTCTCCCCTCTGGGCCATTCTCTTCTTCTCGATGCTACTGATGCTGGGCATCGACAGCCAGGTGACGACCTTCTCCCTGGCACCTGGAGGAGCCCCTTCCCCAGCCTTGCCCATCTGGGAGAAAACAGGGAGAGGAGGCCACTGCCCTAGGCCCCCTGGGAAGATGGCCAGGAATTTCAGACCCCTAGAATGTTCCACTGCACAAAACTTCAGAAAACAGTTCGGCCACATTCCCCATTTTTGAGATGGGGAAACTGATGCCCAAGGGAAGGGACTCTCCTGAGTTCACAAAGGGAGGCAGAGGCAGATCAGGCCCTATTGTCCTGATGCTTCTGGGCTCTCCAGTCTCCTGCCAGAGTCAGGCTTTGGCTGGGTTGGGCTTGGGGCCCGTTGCGCAGCTGGCTGACTCTCTTTCCCCCTAAAGTTCTGCACTGTGGAGGGTTTCATCACGGCCCTGGTGGATGAGTACCCCAGACTCCTCCGCAACCGCAGGGAGCTCTTCATTGCTGCTGTCTGCATCGTCTCCTACCTGATTGGCCTCTCTAACATCACCCAGGTAAGCTCAGTCAGCTCCGGCACACCTGTGGTGCTGCATGCCCCAGGGCCACTCCCAGCCTTGTCTTAGTCCACTTTCCACATTTTCGTGCCAAGCCCAGCACACACTGCAACTCTAACCCTGCCTGGGGCACCAGGGCCTGCTTCCTGCAGGAGGGACTGCAGGGGCTCAGTTTCAAAGGACTCACAAAAATTAACTGGAGAGTCAGGTGGAGTCAGTTGGGCCTTTGAATTCGACACTGACCTTTCCTCTCATTCCTACTTTTCTTTTTCTATGGGTAGTAATGAGCAAGGCTGTCTGCATTCAAGGCCCGCTCCCTCCACCCGCCAGTCTACTCAGAAGGCAAAAGCATAACTGATGAACTGGGCAGTAAATACAAATGACCCTAAAGGCATGAGCTCAATTCTGTGCATCTCATTTATGATCCACAAAGCCACCCCTGGATCCAAATACAGTTCAGACTTAGAGTTACTGTTCATTCATCCCACGGTAGTTCATGAACACCTACTGTAGGCCTGGCATGACACTGGAGATTCAGCAGTTAACATGACAGACAGTATCTGCTCTCTCGGAGCTTCATTTTGGTGGACAAGACTGACATACACATTAGGTTATTAAATGCCTTGAAGAAAAGAAGATAGTGGAACAGAGAATGAGCAGCAAGGACAGAGGAATGCTACCTCGCTGGAGGAGTCAGGGGCAGTCCCTCTGAGGAAGTGATAGTTGAGCTGAGACTCAAATTCTAGGAAGAGCCAGCAAGGGGAAGATATAGTTAGGGGAAGAAAGCACAGCAGGTGCAAAGGTCCTGAGGTGGGCAGAGGCTTGGTGAACTTGAGCAACAGAAAGAAAGTCAGTGTGGTGGGGGCAGAGGGAGTCGAGGGCTAAGTGGGGGATATAGAACTAGAAATCATGCAGGACCTTCAAGGTCAGGGAATTTGGATTTTATTTTATATCTTTCTACTTATTTATGTATTATGTTATTGTCTTATTTAAGCCATGGAAGGTTTTAAGCAGGGGAGGGACCTGACTGATTAAACTGTGGACAGATGGCTCCTCTTTCTGCCCTCCAGTCTTACCAGAAATGGGACATTTCCCTTCACTCCCCGCACTTCTTCCCAGTCCCCAGAGAATCAACACTCACATCCTCTCAGGGTCACAAGTGCTTCCTGGAATCTACCCGCAAACCATCTTGCTGCAGTTTAGCCTAACCCCAACCTCAATGGACTGTAAAGTCCAAGCTGACTGTGAACTGAACGTGCTGGTCCCTAGCAAAAGTGGCGTTGCTCTCACTGCTTTTCCTCCTGCAGGGGGGCATTTATGTCTTCAAGCTTTTTGATTACTACTCTGCCAGCGGCATGAGCCTGCTGTTCCTCGTGTTCTTTGAATGTGTCTCCATCTCCTGGTTTTACGGTGAGCATCAGCCCCCTTCATTCCCCCACTCATTCATTCCATTTTTTCCCTTCTTCATTATCGTTCAGTCAATACAACTTGAACACCAGGCCCTTTCCATACATTCACGTGTTTAGTTCTCACACAATTCAATGACGTTAGCACAGGAGGTTCCATGTTTAGGAGACACCATAAGAACAGTTAAATAAACTCATTTAAAATGGAAACCAAAATTTCTTCATAAATTTTGGGATCAAATGGTTTGTTTGAAATTTTATCTAGAAAAGGGAAACCAAAACTACAAAAAAAAATTCTAAAGTTAAAAGTATGCACTATGTTAGAACAAAGAATGAAGGAAATAATGATTTTATTTGTTTATTTTGTGGCCTAAGTTTCCAGACCCAACTGCGTGCTAGTCAAAGGATATCCTTCCCCACACTTGATCGCAGCAAGGTGATGTGTTTGAGGAAAATGTTCTCCGAGGTCCCCCGTAGAACTTGGTGATCATGTGTCTTCTTTGCCACCTCAACCTCCTCATCATTTCTCTTTCCTCAACTCTAACTGGCCTGGGGCTATTGATCCTCCTGGTCAGTGCATTTGCTTGTAACATGAGCAGCACTCAGCATCACTTGTGAACTTCACGGCATCTGTGGGTCTTTGCAGGATTTGCGGTTCTTCTGTGCAATCACCAAGCGCTGGTAGCATCAGATCACCAGGGAAACCCGTCCCTACCCCCAGGAATGGCGGGAGAGATGTTGCCTGTGAGGGGCATTAACAGTGATGGGGACACGTTTTGTTAGTATATTCAGTTTTTGGTAGACATTTTCACATTAAGGTGATTTGCTTTCCCACACAACCCACTTGCTGTGGGGATTTGGTTATTGAATACTTAGATAACAAGCACCTTCAGAGCATTAGCCCCATGTTACAGTTAAGGAAACTGAGACTCAGAGAGGTTAGGTGACCTACCTGTGGTCATACTGTGAGAAAGTGACAGCTTGAGTTTAACCTTTCATGCTCACAACTCATCCATCCCTCCTGTTTTCACTCCAAATGTCACAGGTGTCAACCGATTCTATGACAACATCCAAGAGATGGTTGGCTCCAGGCCCTGCATCTGGTGGAAGCTCTGCTGGTCCTTCTTCACCCCAATCATTGTGGCGGTAAGGACAAGGCTTGACCAGCCCTGTTAGGATGAGGACAGACCGGGTCCTGGGGAGGCTCGGATCCAGAGAGAAACTTTCGGAGGCAGAGGTGGATGGACGAGACCCCAGACTCCTGTTCCCTAACCTCCCAATTGTTGAGCATCTGCTCTGTGCTCTGCATGAAACCAGACATATCACCTAATTTTCACAAACCTCAGAAAAATAGACAACATTGCCTCACTTTACTGCTGGGAGAGCACTTTACCAGCGCACCCCAGCCAGCATCACCCAGTGTGTCAGCGCTGCATTCAAACTAAGTCAGCCTAATGCTGAAGCCCAAGCTATCCACACAGGGAGGTCTCTCATTCTCAGCATCTCTCATTTCCTTCTGCAAGGGGAAGCTGAGGCATGAGCAGGCCTGGGAGGGAGCTGCCCCAAGTCCTTGGTGTGGCCGCTGGGCCACTGCACGTGTGTCCTGCACAAGGACACCCAGCCAGTGGGGATGGAGATGACATTCATCCTTCTGCTTGCCAAGCTGGATAATTTGGAAGAGGGGATGCTTTTTTCTATTGGTCCTCACAGAGAGGGTACCTTTTTCTATTGGTCCTTCCAAAGAGGATGTCTTTTTCATATTGGTTCTTCCAAGAAGCGTGCCCTTTTCTATTGGTTATCACAGAGAAGGCTTCTTTTGCTATTGCTCCTCCTAGGTGGGGTACCTTCTTCTATCATGCATAAAGGCACCTTATGTATTGGAAGTGGCCTCAAGTGCAGGATTCCCAAGATGTTGGGTCCTTGTGAGGGTCAGCCTCAGAATAGGGGTGGAAGACAGTGGACCTACCAGCTATAGGATCTAAGGAGGGGCCTTGATTGTCCAATAAGCATGACCGACTGCCCCCCACACCCTCTCCTCCACCCTCGCAGGGGGTGTTCATTTTCAGTGCTGTGCAGATGACTCCTCTCACCATGGGAAGCTATGTTTTCCCCAAGTGGGGCCAGGGCGTTGGCTGGCTCATGGCTCTGTCTTCCATGGTCCTCATCCCTGGGTACATGGCCTACATGTTCCTCACCTTAAAGGGCTCCCTGAAGCAGGTAAGCCCCTTCTCCACCCTTGCATCGTTGGTCCCCCTCCCCCACTGTATTGGGCCAGCCCCTACCCTTATGGAGCTCACAGTCTAGCTGGGGAGGCAAATAAATCAATAGCCAATGACAATGGAGTGTGAGAGGTGCCATGATTGGGTTAAATCAGAGAGGCGGGTAAGCCCTGCCTGGGTTGAGGAGGGTTGGGGAAGGCTTCCTAAAAGTGGAGATAGCTAAGTGTGAGCCAGAGTTTAAAAACAGAAGCAGAAAGAATGTTCCTCGAAGAGGGCAGGAAGCATATGCCAAAGCCCACAGGCATGAACTGATCAATGTGGCTGGAGGGTAGAGGGAGGAGGGTGCAGGGGGCAATAAGAGATGAGGCTGGGAATTTACGAAGGTCTGGCCAGATCACGGAGGGCTTTGAAAGCAGAACAAGAACTTTGGACTTTGTTCTGAGGATAATGGGGAGCCATCAAGGATTTGAAGCAGATGAAGGGTAGAATCAGATGTGTTGAGGGCTTACTCAAGACCTCATTTGTGAGCTCGATAAAGAGAAAACGTGGTCTTACCCTCGAGGAAAGACAAAGCGTGTGAGACACGCTGCCACCGGCAGGGCCCCACTAGCACCTACTAAGTCCATGCCAGCTCTTCGTTAAATTATATCAAATTCTTGAGTGAAGCAAGGCAGTGCGGGAGGTACCCAGGTGCTAGGGACATTAATGGAGCAAGTGCAGGTGGAGAAGATTTCTCTGAGGAAGGTGGGGAATCAGATTACACAGGGCCACAGCTGGGAAGACCCTGATCAGTGGTCCTCAACATTATTTCCCACCAACATGTACTCTCTAGACCCACCCAGAGTCAGAAGGAGGGGCTCCCAGGTCTGCAGTATAGGGAAGGTGGTGATGGGGTGTGTGCAGTCCCTGGAGTTGCTGGGTAGCCTCCTTTTATCACAGATTGAAAAACTGAGGCCAAGCGAGGAAACCACTTACCCATTCCTTATAGTAAGTTATCAGCACAGCCTGGGCTTGCAGCCCTTTTTTTCCAGCTCCAGGTTCAGTGTTTTTATTTTCCATTACCTTCTGCTGAGCCTCAAAAGGCAGTCAGGTCTGCATTTGTGCAGGAGAGCACAGCCTGGGCAAAGGCACAGTGGTAGGAAAGGGCAGGGCGTGTCAGAAGATGGCACATTATGGGACAAGGCAGGATTGCAGGGGGTGTGCGTGGAGAAGGTGGTGGGAGAGTCACCCACCCAGCGATTATGTATTGAACACCTACTATATGCCAGACACTGTCAGTACTGGAGACACAGCACTGAACAAAACAGGCAAAACCCCAGACCTCTACTAGAATGTAAGCTCCAAGAAAGGTCACCCCAGCCAGTGACCTTTCTTGGAGCTTACATTCTAGTAGAGGAAGATCAACAAATAACAAAATAAAAGCACATTAGATGAGGAGAAGGACTATGGAGAAACATAAAGTAGGAAAGGGTTTAGGGAGTGCTGGGGAAGGCCTCACCGAGGAGAAACACTGAGCCAAGATCTAAGGAGGTAGCAATGGAGCTGTAAAACTATCTGAAAGGAAGGATGTACCAGACAGAGGGTACAGCAAGTGCAAAGGCCCTGAGGCAGATGTGTGCTTGGTGTGTGTGAGGAGCAGTAAGGAGGCCAGCGTGGCTGGAGTGAAGTAAGTGAGGGGATGAGCGGAGGACAGGGAGGTCTGAGATGACAAGGGCCAGATCATATGGGGCCTTACAGGACTTTGGTGAAGTGGGAGTCCCTGCTGCATAACGAGGAGGGACACGATCTCTGACATAACCCTCCAACTGCTGTGTTGAGGATAGGACGAAGGGGATGATGGTCAAGAATGGATGCGGAGGGCCAGTAGGGAGTTGCTATAACCCAAGAGAGAGGGGGTGTGTATGGGAGCGCCGGAGGGTTTAGAGACACCCTCTAGAGAGACCTGGCCAGAGTCTGGGCACAGTTTGAAGGCAGAGCAGACAGAATAGACTTGAAAAGATGGTGGGGGAAGAGAGCGGCCAGTCTCCTTCCACCTCAGCCCGAATTCTCCCCGGTGCCCGCAGCGCATTCAGGTCATGATCCAGCCCAGCGAAGACATCGTTCGCCCAGAGAATGGTCCAGAGCAACCCCAGGCCAGCAGCTCAGCCAGCAAAGAGGCCTACATCTAAGGATGCGGGGAGGCTCCCCAACCCGACACTCTCACCAACTCTGCAGTCCCCCGCCCCCAGCCTGGCTGAGCAGGACCACCACTTGATGTCTGAAGATACCATCTATCTCAAGCTACCTCGAGTGGCGAGTCCAGACACCATCACCACACAGAGAGGGGAGGTAGGGGACAGTCTCACCCCTGGTGGGTCCTGCCGTGGGCTAACATACTTGATGGCTCCAGCACCCGAGGGCCGGTGACCTTTTTGATCCGGGCCCCACAAGCATCAAGCAGTCTGCATTTGTGACTGCCCTGGTAGATCATTTTTACCCCGCCAGGGAGTGTGACGCAGTGAGGCTGCACCCTCCTGGCTTTTAGTAGTTTCCCTGACTGTTCTCTTACCACTGAAACCCACGACTGTTATCTCGGATTTTGCAGGAGTTCGTTTCCCTCGGAACGCTGCTCTGTACACATGACAAGGGCATTTTGTATAACAGAGGTCTCTAGGGAGAGCTCACTCGTAAGTACCAGGGAGCCAGAGGAGCTCTTTCATTTTTCGGTTTTCTCCTTCCCGAGGCAGCTTGACTTTAAAACAAGCCCCAAGGACCTCAGTCAGCGTTCCCAGACATGCTTCCCAGGCAATCTGTCCTTTTTCCCTGCCACTGGCTGAGTGAGCACCTCTGCGGCTAAGCTTTCCTGCCCCCTCCTCAGCAAGCCATTCTGATTGCACCTGGCCCTGCTCCTTGGAAAACTGCCACAAGCACAATTAATTTTTTTATCGTCATTCTGGGGGAACTAAGATCCTGCTGGGGAAGTTCCCTAATCAAAGCCCCAGTTGCTCTTAGGATGCCTGTCTTTACAAAGCACAGAACAGTTGCAGAGGAAATCACGGTCAAGTCCTGTCCCTGAGTCAAAATGGATCCAGTAATCTTTTTTAAACTAACTCCCTCACTGCCACCCCATTCAAAGCTGCTGCCTTCTCACCTTTTCTGAAATTCCTCAGTGGGAATCCCCTCACTGCCACTAAAATCGACCCAGCCACTGACTGAGGAGCTAGTGTTGATCCAGGCCCCCACTCCCACCCCCAAAGTGCTTCCAAGAATAAAACTTGCTTCCCTGGGAAGTAGTTTATGTTCTTTTCCGGAATGGGCCCTGCGGTGGCGGCAAATTGGCAAATCGGGTGAGGACAGTTCCTTGCAAGCCCCAGTAACTCAGCGTTTCTCACTTGCTGGGAAGATGAGTTCCCATGTAGCAAATCGTCTGTTGTGCCCTGTAGCTCCTTAGCTAGTTAGTTCACAAACTGTGTTTTACAAATAATCCTTAATAACTGTGGTAAATAACTGCGACTGTGGGTTTTTTAATCTTTGTCATTCTCACCTGAAAGTGACCAGTGACCAGCACACCAGTTCTTGCAATAAGGTATTACCCTCAGAATATTAAGCACATTATTGTAGAGAAAACAGAAAGCACTTGCACACATCTAAATGCACACACAAGTACACTCGTCCTCATGCGTGGTTTATAGGGTCTTGTTTGACATTGTGTAGGAAATTGAAAACCTTTTCCTGCGGTCATCTGTAACATAGTCTCATTCTAAGGCATCCTGGATGCCAGCTGGCGAGTTCATGATTCAACTGCATATGCATTGCTAATGTATAGGGCTTAGACTGAAAGGAACCCTTCACTGTGTCTCACGGTCCCACCCCATCCTGTGTGAATTCCTTTAGAGTAAGGGCAGGAAGACTTCACACTTTCTCTTTGTTCTTCAATGTGAAACTAAGACCAAGTCTCTTCAAGACAAATGCAGTGTATTTCATGTTTGTAAGCACGTCTAAGTGCACTGTTTGGCAAGAAATCCCCTAACTGATTTCCATCCAAACCTACTCACATAGCACAATAATATGTGTCGTACAATTACTGTGAGAACTGTGAATATGTGTAACTTTTTTTAGTATTTGCCCTGGGGAAAAAAGATATTGTATTATCATATATGCTTTTTTTTTGCAATAAGGATTTATTCTCTGAACACCAAGTAAATCTATCTCTATATAAAAATATATGTAATATAAACATATTCAAACTATATACAGAGCCTGTTTTAAAAAATTACAGTATTATTTAGTAAAATTATCTGTTCTATGGACCAAATGTAAAATATTTATAAACGAAGATGCATTTTAAATGTCTATAAATGGTGTCATAACTAGAGCACGGACATTATGTACATTCCTAAGAATTTAGAGGAAAAACAATAAAGGTTCTATGATACACAGCATCAGACGTTCCGGTGTTTGTGGTGGGGGCACGGCAGCCTCTTTTTTCAGACTAACACACATGCGATACTGTTCTTCTCTGAAAGAGAGAGAGAGAGAGTTGGGCTCTAAATCCAGTGATACAGAGCTGGACTTCCAAAAAGTTTCAGAATGTGTGGATAAAAAAATGACTCTCTGCTACCAAAGGGAGGTATTTTTACTAGTCTAGAAAACTTGAATGTGGTCAACTAAATAAAGGTCTAAAAGCAGGATAATAGGAACACATAGTTAACAAGGATATTCATTTGCTCATTAATTCATTACTCAAAATATTATTATTTTTAAATTGTTTTGATTTTATTTTGAAAATCCTATTTAGGAAAATTTGAATTCCACAGAGAAGTTGTAAGGATGGTTCAGGGGACACCTGGATTCCCCAGTTGTTGCTATGGTGAGTGACACTTTAACTCTCTCTGTCAGTCAAAGTTCAGTCTGGAAAGCAGAACCACTGTGAGATTTGCAGAGTGAGGGATTTATTATGGGATCAAGAACTTATACAACTGAGGTTGAAGTTAGGAAGTGAGGGTCTGGAGAGAGAGCTGGGGATCAGAGCTAAGTCACTAACCAGCCTGAGCAAGAAGAGGTATGGGCAATAAGCCTGCCCCCATAGTTCCTGCTGCTCCTTTTGCATGTTATAATCTTGATGCCTGGTGAGCACAGACTTCCAGTGACCCAGTTGAGTGAGACTCAAAGGCAGCACCAGGTATGTGTCTGGGTCTACAACTGAAAAGCAGGGGCTCTGAGAGCCCTGAGAGGTCACTCCCTATCGAACTAGAACTTGGTTCCAAAGCAGAAAGAAGGCACTGGTGTTCTAAGAAACACCCATCCCCAAGGAACCCTCGTCATATGCTTTCTTACTCAAGTTACTTCCCTGTATTAGCCAAACACTTACACTGAAAATGATGGCATAGAAGGAAGAGGAAAGACATGGGAACCCATATGTTCTTTTTCTTATCAGTAAGCTGAAGACAGTGAGTATTGGCAGAATGTGAGAAAATCAAAGAAATGATATAAAAGCAACACAGTTTGTGCAGGTTTCTACTGTTCTGCTAATATCGACATGCATATGCACGTATAAACTTCAAATGCATATTGTGTAATTCACCTATGAATTAAATGCTCTTACATTTGCATACTATAAAGATGAACAGTGAAATTTATGCTAAACATTTGGATTTCAAGTTTTCCTTTGCTTAGGATGATATTAAAAAACACCATGACCAGTCAAGAGAAAGACCATGGAAGGAAGGAAAAGCTTTATTTTAGTACCTTTAGTAGCACTTCTTTCCTGCTTTTGAACAAGAGGTCCTGCACTTGCCTTTTGAACCGTACCCTGCAAATAAAGTAGTCGCCACGGGGAAAGTCTAGGGGAGGCTCTGGCCTCTGTGTAGCTCCCTGCTCTGGATGTCTGGTGGACACCCTGGGGCCACCAGTCAGCAGGACACTGGGAAGGGGAGAGCAAGGACAAGCTGGACCTCTCCTGCACCTCTGGGAGCACAGAGGTGTCTCCTTGCATCCGATCCTGAAGACCTCCAGAGAGCAATGGCTCCTGCTTTACTTCTGCCTTCCAAACCTTGGGCAGTGTTGCTTTTGGCCAACTCTAATCCAGAACCACACAGAGAAGGGGATTCTGGGAAATGCAGTTTTACCTTAACAAGTGGCTAGAACAATACAGCCCACCCCCGCCACACACACACACAAACACAATAATAATATGATGAGTTTGCTAATCCATTTGAAAGTAAGTTGCTGATATTTGGACTCTGCTTCTTTTCAAACATGAGTCTATCTGCTCTAAGAAAAAGAACATTCTCCTACGTAACCACAATACACTTATCAAATGCAGGAAATCTCACACTGTTACAATACAGTTATCTAATCTACACTCCATGTCCAGTTTCTCTAACTGGCCCGACAATGCCTTTTACGGCGATTTTTGTCTGATCCTGGATGAGACAGTGCATCAGGTTTTCATGTTTCCTGGCACACATATTTCAGTACCTCCACTCGCCAGGTAGGGATGACACAGTGAGACTCCCAAACTCACTGGAGTTTGATTTGGGGCAGGGGGAGAAGCCCTTGCCATTCTGTACTAGGGGGGGCAGGGACAGGTGCTGCCTCTGGCTCTTCCTCTAGACAGCCTCAAGCCCCGTTCCTTCCCTTCATTCAGGTCTCTGCTCAAATGTCATCATCCAGAGGCCTTCCCTGGCACCCTACTTAAAATAACACCCTTCCCTGTCTCTTTCTGTCCCCTAACTCTGCTTTATTCCTTATTATCAGTGTTCATATATTTATTAATTTGTCTGGCTCCCTCCAATATAGCAGAAGCTCTGGGAGGATAGAGACTTTTTTCTTGTTCACTGCTGTTTCCTAAATCCCCAGAGCAGTGCCTGACACACAGGAGGAGCCCCATAAATACATGAATGAATGAATGAATGAATGAATGAATGAGTGAATAGAGGGAATGACAATGTAGCAGTCATCAAGGTCTCTGGCTTTGGGGTCAGACAGCCCTGAATGTGAGTTTTGGCTCTACCACTCACTCTCCATGCATGTCTGAACATGTCAGTGAAATCTCTTTATGCCTCAACTTCCTCACAAAATTGTAGTTAAAGTGAAATGAGTTCAAACAAGGAAAGCACAAAGCATAGTGCCTGGCCCAAAATGAGTACACGAAGAATAGCAAGTGTTATTACAGCAATAGTGCCTGAGATCAAGGTTCATCCCCCACCCAGAGCCTTGTGTTTTGAAGGATTTTGTCTACCAAACTGTCACTTAATAATAAGTCCCCCCTTTTTTATCAATCAGATGTGGCTGCTAATTAGAGCTCCTGAGGTAACCGGGGTGACAGCACTGAGCTGTTGTCATTCCAGACAAAAACGAAGCCATGTGGCATTTCGGGCGCCCAGCTCACCCTGCCCGTGGGTAATTATGCGATTTCCTCTGGGCTCTGTGCATATGAAAAAGGAGGTTCCAGTCGCCCTATTGGTCTCTCCAGGGACCCTCACCAGTCCAGGGCCTCAGGTGGGGTCTGTATATCCATCAGCTCATGAAATACTTGGTTGCAGACTTTGCATTTCTCCTCTTCAAAATCAAAGCCGTGCGGATTCCTTTGAGGAGTAAACTTCCTGGCAGGGTGACCATGACCCTGGATGGAGCTAATAGACAAGATCACAAAAATGGCTCCCAGTCCTGAGGCTCAAATTGTGCGCTGATGGCTCTTTTCTTCAGATAAACTCACAGCAGTGGGACTGCTGAGGCGGTTTTGAGGCCTGTGCATTTTTAAGGGCACTCACACCGAGAGCTAAGTTGTCTTCCATCTTTATTCCCCCTAGAAGTACCCGTGGTGATGACTCCCCCACACTCTTTCCCAAACCAGGGCTTGTTATGTTCAAAATCATTTCCAGTTTCACAGCCAAACATATCTTAATAACTGAGCTGCTATTTCTTTGATGAATTCACTGATGCTGGTCTTTTCTTCCCCCACCCCCGCCCTCGTGCTTCTGGCTGTTAGTATTTATTTTGTCTCTCCCCTCTCTGTCCTCACAAACCATCCCTTTCATGATCCTCTTGGAAACTTCTCTGGGTCACACCCCAGGCTCCCCACGCTGCTGTGGGGCTGTTTAGAGCAGCTGCCCAGCGATGTTGGCAGTGATGGCAGTGACAACATCGACAATGAAAATGAGCATGTGCTGAGTCTCCGCTAGTTAGGAAGGAGGTGCCACCCCGCTCCCAAGTGTTTTCTCCTGACCCCTCCCGGCAGCCCACAGGGTGTAGATGATGCTCAGGTTAGTGGCCCAGCCTCACCTCCTCCGGCCTTTCCATGTCCGTTTTTCTGCACACTGGCCCCTGATGTGTCTTCACTCTGACATCTAACACCTCTCGCCTGTGCCACAGACACAGTATTGCTTTTTATAATGGAAAATACATAATAAACTGTATTTTTTTAAAAGCACAAAGCCACATGAGCTTGCCACTGTGGAGGGGGACAATTTACAGACAAGACCATCTCATTACGATGCTCACACAGCTAAGGACCGTCCACATCTGGCTTTGGGAGGAAAGTCTCCTTGCACTGAAACGTGCTCACGAGGGTGGGGGCCCCACCAGGATGGAAAACCTAGCAGCTTTATCCAAGGAGAAACCAGGGTCTCCAGCACTGTGCTCACTGGAGGTTTCACCTAACGTTTTTAAGGGGATTCACTGGTGTTTTCTTTGAGGTTTGGGTCAGTTCAGGTCTGAAAAGAAGCAGACACCAGGAGAGAATTAAAAATGGGATAGATCTGCTTGGGTGAAAGCCTTTAAATGGCACAGGAGATAAAGAGCAGGAGCAGGCAGGGAGATTGGCCACTGTGAGGCCAGGCACCTGTGCAAGGAGATGGGGAGGAGGGAGGCTGGGGGGGGGGGCAAGAGCCTCAGGCTACAGGCGATGCTGGGACACTGTCAGCCAGACCAGTGGGAGAGTATGGGCTTGTTCAAACACTACCTTGGATCCCAAAGTGCTGCAGCGGGCCTTCCCCTCCCACAGCGTCCTCCAAATCACAGGAATACAAGAACAAGAAAAGGGAAAGGACACCCCATTTCCTGCATGCCTTCTTCCTGCCCAGCACTTTCTCGTGGAATGCTGTTTACTCCCTCCACCAATCTGCCCCCCCCATGAAGGTTATTATTTCCTTTTACAGATGAGTATCCTGAGCTCAGAGAGGGGATGCAACTCCCCCAGGCCCACACAGCTGTCAGTCACAGGACTGGACACCACAGTGGCCTCCATGGGCAGAGACACACACGAGGCACCAGGCAGAGTGCAGGCCAGAGGGAGACCAGGAAAATCCCAGGGTGTGGATATTGGGGGCTTCTGCCTCTTTTCTGGGGGAGCCTCAGGGATTGTCCCTACCTTTTCTGGGGACAATCTGGATGTAAGGGCCTACACTAGCTCAGTGAGTCTGGAGAGAGTAGAAAAGCAAGACAAGTTTACAAGGACCATGCCAGGTAGCCCCAGCCCAGAGGCCCAGAGCACTGCCTCTTCAGAAGATAGCTTTAAACCAACAGCGCCCATGCGGTCCTGAGAGGGAGCCAGGTAAAGAGCTGATCCCCAGGCTCCACCTCCCCCATTCCAGTACAGAAAGTTTGAGCTGGAGCCCAGGGTTTGCCTTCTAAAAAGCAACCCAACCAAGAAACACTGTGTAAAACAATCCAGGAACCCAAATTGAGGAACGTTTTATAAAACCACTGGCCTATACTCTTGAAAAATGTCAAGGTCATAAAAGACAAAGATTGAAGAACATTCAGATTAAGGTGATGTGACAACTGAATGCAACGGATAATCTGAAATTAGATTCTGGGCCAGAAAAAAAATGCATTTCCTATTGTTGTAAAGGGCATTAGTGGGACAACAGGTGAAATTTGAGTAAGATATGTAGATTAGATGATAATTAGATAATTTTGTGTCTGTTAATCTGCTGGTTTTGGTCAATGCACTGTGGTTGTGTAAGAGAATGTCCTTTAGGAAATGCATGCTGAAGTATTCGGGGGTAAAGAGACATCATGTCTACAATTTATTCTCAAATAATTGAGGAAAATAATAATACACACGTGTGTGTGCAGAGTGAGAAAGAGAAAGATGAAACAGGTAAATGTGAAGAAGTAACATTTGAGAAATGCAGGTGGATGGTATACAGACTATTTATATTAATTCTGCAACTTGTAAGTCTGAAATGTTTTAAACACACAATCTAGGAAGAGCCTGGGTGTCACCGTCCTTTGATGAGGGCCCTACAGAGTGGTGGGGATGGGGGTTCCTGCAGGGGTGAGGGAGGTGGGGAGAAATGCAGGCTTGGGTCTGGATCAGGACTGCACCTCACTCAGCCACTCCTATCCCTGCGGCGGCCCCTCTTCTGGAATACTCCTCCTTCAGGTCTCCGCTGAGAAGGTACCTCCATGAAGCCTTTCAAAATCGCCATGGTCCAGGCTGTGCTGGGTGTCCCCTGCGCTCCCAGGGCTCCCTGTCACAGGATTTGTGTCCCGCACTGGCCGATGAGCCCCTCGGGGCAGGAGGGGGTTGTGGCCTGTATGTAATTCATCTTTGTGGCCCCAGTTCTGGCATGTTTACCACATGCCAATATTCAAAAGACATCTACTTTTGGTTTTCTGTTCCTGAGACCCAGCATTTTACAATATACACCACTCAGCCAAGCCCTGCCTAACCTCTGTGTCATTAGTTCCCATCAAACCCTATGCTAGGTCTGACTACTCTCATCCTACAGATGAAAATAGGATACTTAGAGAGAAATGAGCGACTTGCTTTAAAAACCATTCACTGAATGAGTGCATGAGTAAATGAATGAATAAGGCAGAACGTGCAGAGGGTTCTACGAGCAAGGGGCCAAAGGTGTGTTTTCAGGGTGGGAGTGGGACTCCAGAAGCCAGGTCCCAGTTGAACTGAAGAAAACACATTTTCATAGTCAAGATTGTCCAACAACAGAACAAACTGCCTTGGAAGTGTAGGAAGTGAGCTCCCCATCCCTGGAGGTGTGCAAGCAGAAGGCCCCCCCTTGACAGAGATGAAAGGAAGATGGGAGGTGGCTGCACACCTGGGAGGGACCACTTCTGTGATTCTCCTTGCAGCACGTTTTCTGAGCTGGCCCAGTGGGAGAAGGGACTTGGTTTTCTGAAAATAAGCATCTGCTCTCTTTTCCTCACTCTTGCCAACCCCCACCCTAAGAATAACATTTTTCTAATGACTGAGTCCTGGCCCATTAAAACATTAATTTAAAAAAATGGCCCTTGCACTTAGAGTACTTTTAAGCTGAAGCTTTGCAACAAAGCAATGGCCTCATTAGGCTTTATTTGAAGCCAGGAAGCGACCTCCATTGAGACTAATAGTGCTCACGTGGGGCCTGCAGCTGGCCCCATCTGGGCTTGAGAGCCAGCTGGGAGGTTCAGACCGCATCTTCTCAGCCTCAGCCAGAACCGGGCTGCCAGCCTCCACCTCAGACCCCCACTAGCCCTTGATGTGGGGCCCTCACCCGGGGCGTTGCCCCTCCAAATATAGTTCAACTCTGGCCTCTCCTTTTCTTCTCCCCAACCCAGGCCACCTCCGTGGTTTACCCAGTGGCTGCAGTGGCCTCTTAGCTGGCTGCTGGCTCTCACTCTTGACCTTCTAACCCATTCTCCACACACAGCTGGTGAGCTCTTTCTAAAGCTGAAGTCAGGTCATGAGACTCACCTACTGAAGACCCTCCAGCAGACTCCTGCGCTGAGAATCAAGTTCAGACTCCTCACTGTGCCCAGCAGGGTCCTGTCTGACCTGGTCTCCCACCTTTCGCCACATCCAGCTGCCCCTTGTTCTCTGCCTATTCTCATCCCTGGCTTTGTCTGTGCCTGCCCTCTGCCGAGTGCTCCCTGTGCCCCCATCAGCCCTGCTTTGTGAACTCCTGCTCATATTTCAAGACCCCCCTGGAGTGTTCTCTCCACCAGAACTGTTTTCTGAGCCAGGCCCCTCCCATGCTCAGGAGGACTCTGAACCGGCTTGGCTGAGCGCAGAGGCACTGTACTATCAACTCTTCCTGCTTTCATTCCCCAGCCAGACTGTCGGTCCCATGAGGCCAGGGGCTGTTCTGCTCACCACTGTTTCCCTGGCACCAAACACACGCGTGTCACATTGTCAAGCCCTGATAACCACGTGCGTATTGAAATGGGCAGATGTATGAAACAGTAAGAATACCAGAAGACAGATTAAACAGTTTCCTGGAAGAAACAAACCAACAAATATAAACAAAGGAATATTAACACAAATGATTAAATGGATGAATATATAAATGTAAATAAGTGACAGAACATTTCCTCCAAAATGTTTAAAGCAACGGCTCTCAATCCTGGCCACATGTTGGAACTACCTGAGGAGCTTTTAAAATATCCCTGCAGGCCCCATCTCCGATGACTAACTCAGAATCTTAAGTGGGGAGGCTGAGGCTTCAGACTTTTTAAAGCCCCTGGTGATTCTAACACGCAGCCAGGGTCTGGTGGCTCTCGGCGTGTGGTCCCGGGCACAGCATCAGCAGCTTCACCTGGAAGCATCGTGTTTCTCAGACCGGGGCATCATCACCACCTGACTTGGGAGTCTGGACTGGGTCCCAGCCATCTGGGTGTCTAACAGCCTCCAGATGCTGCTGGTGCTGCTGGTTGGGGGTGACACTTGGGGGCCCAGGGCTCTCGAAGTGCTCTTTCCCTCTAGCCCTTTGCTGAGAAAAGAGAAGGATGGGAGGGGTGACAGGTAATGCTTGCTGGTCTGGGGCAGGAGGCTCCACAAGGATAGGACAGAGATAGCGCTACCAATTTTTCTCCCTTTTCTTTACTTTCCCATTTCTATAGATGAGGAACCTGAGGCCTGAGGAGGATTAATAATTTGCCCAAAGCCCAGAATCAAATCTTTTTATTTTATTTATTTGCCAAAAAAAGATAACTTTGTTTACTTTTCCATAACTAAAGTTAAATATCTCAACCCCCCCCCCCCTTTTTTTTTCCTGGAAGGTAGAAACCTTACTCTTGTGAATAAATTCCAAGGTTTTTTCCAGGCATTTTAAAGTTCGTTTAATTCAGGATTTTTCCCACTTCATGCCTTACTCCTGTGAGGCATCTTTTTCCTTGAAGACTCACATGGCGCCACAGCATTACTGATGAGGGAGCGGCTAGAAGTGCCTTGTCAGAGCGGGCTGAGCTGTAACTCTTTCCATCTGATTCTCACGCTCCTCAATGCAGGTCACTCATCCATTAACGCAGGATCCACAAGACCTCCATTCCTCATGGGATGCCTGTCCTCCTGTGCCTGACCATCAGATCACTAGAGGGTCTTCTAGCTCTCTCCTAACCAACTTCTGTCTCCTAGAAACACAGATGCCCCCGTGCTAAGGGAGAATCTTGAGGCTGTCTTAGACTCACTCTAGGAATTAACTCCCAAAGCAGCCACCACATGTGAACAGCAAACCCATTTGGTTTGTAGCCATCCAAGTGTCAGATGAAAACTAGACATGAATCAAACCCTTTTAAAAATGTATATAATGGAATATTTATTGAGCACTTGCTGTGCCAGGCACTGCTGTGAACTAGAGGGAAGGCGCCTTAACTCAGCCCTACCCCCTTCCAAGTTGACACCAGTTCCCCAAGATTGGAACTTTAGGGATGAAAGGTCCTTGGTGGGGGCTCAGCTCCAACTCACCGGGTACCAGGGGAAGTCAAGGGCTGGGCCAGGCTTCCTGTTTCCCTCATATCTGGTTGGAAGAAGCAGATCTATCCTGCTTCCTGAGCTCCCAAGGCCTGCCAAGACCCATGGGGAACATAACCAAGAGCAAATGAGACAAGGGAGCCAAGTGGAGGCTCCTGGCTGGCAGGCCTCCAGGATGCATCCTTCCTTGGAGGATGATCAGGTTCTGCAAAGCCCATTTTCTGTCTATCTAGGTGTTCTTTGGAGATGCTGTGAAAGACCAGTTGGCTCCTGAACCAATTTTTCTCTTCTTCTTCAGTATGAAACCCTGATATCGTTCAGATATCAGGCAGCCTTGGGCTACATCCAGCTGGCTAACTTCTCTTTCAAATCTTGGCTTTGGTGCCACCTCCAAGAAACCTTCCTGGACTGTCGGCCCACCAAGCAAGCAGACCCACCAAGCAAGCAGAGAGGCAGTAAACCCTCACCTGTGCCCAGCTCTCTGAGACAAAGTCCTCATTCAGTTCTCTCAGCAATCTTTGAAGGCAGGTGGGATAGGCCTTCTCAGCCCCACTTGACAGGTTAAGAAACTGAGGACAGAGAGGACATGAGGCCCCCACAAAATCACAGCATTCTTTCTGTCTGAAAACAGGCCCCAGATTACACCTGAGGAATTTGGCAACAATAGCAACAAAAATAATATTTGCTGAGTTTTACTTGGCATTTATAATAAAGGCCTCTCAAAGTTTTATTATATGTATTAACTCATATAATCTTCCCAACAACCCTATGAAATAAGTATTATTATTATTCTCAATTTATAGGTAAGGGACCAGATGTGCAAAGAGATGAGAAACCTGCTCTTTAAATTACCAAGTACTCACCAGCAAATACCCAAATACCCATTTTTTCACCTAGTATCTAAAGCAACTGGAGAGATCTCCCTCATCCATTAAATACACGAGACTTCTAAAAATCGTATATGTCATTGTCAGCAAGGATGTAGTGAAATGAACACATTCATAGAGGAAGGACAGATGCCCAAATTGAAAATTGGATTCAAAATTATAAATACATAGTATCATTAATATTGTATCGCATAGTGTTGTGTTGTGTTTTAGTGTTGTGTTTTTTCTGTTGTACTATATTGTGTTCTGTTGTATTGATTGTGTTGTATTATATTGTTATATACCTGGAAGGAAATTACATACCTGGAAGGAAGTCTTCCCAAGAACTAACTCTGTGTGCAGCAGTATTGGCTACCTTTGTTGAACGGGGCTAGGCAGGGCATCCACTGATCTCCCTCCCCGCCATCGCAGCCCCTTGGACAGCCACCATTGCGTGATTCCCATTCAGATGGGATCACTGAGACACAGGAAATTAAGTTCCTCACCAAGGCTGGGACCATTTGACTCCAGAGCCTATACCCAGGCCCACACCTTCCACATTCTACTTCTCTATACATTCTCTTAGTATAGCATTATGGGTAGATAGTAAAGTTTTTTTATGTTTTTAAAACTATTGTCCAAGCTTTTTACAATGAACATCTATCACTTACATAATCATGAGAGAAAGGCAATAAAGTCAGTTGTTTATGCAAATTGTCCAGAAAGTTCCAAAAGGCTGTACACACCCAAGTGTTAGCAATGATTATCTCCAGCTGGCAGGAGCACTGGAGCATTCTGGACCCTTCATTTTACTCTATTTTCTCATTTTTCCATGGAAAGCAAGCACATGAATTATTTAAAAATCAGGGAAGTTTGGCACCTGGGGTTCCCTTGGGGTCCACAGTGGCTGGAGGGTCAGGCTGGCACCCCCAGACCCCTGCCCACCTTCTGCCCACCAGTCTGGGGCATGGCTGCTCCCTCCCGCAGGAAAAGCACAGAGCCAACACCAGATTGTGTCTCTCCTGTTCCCTCCCAAGAGAGCTGTATCCTTGCTCATCTGGAACTTTCAATTAATCAGGCACCAGGCTCCAGTTCAGAGGCTGAGCAAATGTTCCGAGGAGGAAAAGAAAAACCAGCCCAACAACTCCGAGAGGACAATTCCTGTTAATTAAAGTGAGGATCAGGGTGGCTCTAAAACCCTCTCTGATGAAACAAAAGGCTGGCCAGGGAGTTGTCCTTGAGACAGAAGAGCCAGGTAGGGCAGGGCAGGCAGGGGTGGTGCCAGAGGGAGCAGGGTAGGGGTGAGGAGGGATGAGGAGGGAGTTGCATTGGGGAAGGGTGCTGACCTCAAATGGCTCCAGTTATGAGACCCAGAGATGGGGTTATCACAAGCACTATTAGGAGTGTAGGAAAGGCAGGGAGAGTGTATGTGTAAACCTCGCTGAGAGCACAGAATCCAGGCATCCTTATTCCTTCTCTCATTCCATCCTGTTCCACTCAAGGATCCAGCCTGGCTTCTCTGGTTTTCTGCTCACCATTGTCACTTCTCTTGTCAGCTTCCCAGAGGCCTGGCCCCAGGGATGGATGAGGGTAGAAGACAATGGTGGCAGCGATGTGGACTGCTACAGTCATTGTAGCCATCACATTCTGAATATAAGTCCGACCCTGGGGTGCATAATAAGAGCACAGAGTTTTGAATGTGGCCTCTCTGGGCCTCAGTTTCCTCATCTATAAAAAAGGAATAATATCGAGGCCTATCTCACAAGACTGTAGTGAGAATTGTATTAGTAAATAAGTGTAAAGTGTAGGAAGAGTTCCTGGTACATGGCCTACAGTCAATAAATGTTAGCTGTTACAAGACACTTTGCACTTATTTGCACAGGTGAACTCATTGGTCCATGCCAATGTCCCACGTGGTAGTCACTTTCATGATCCCTCTTGATGACCGATTCAGACACAGAGGCACAGAGAAGCTAAGCAACTTGCCTCAGGTAACACCACTCACCTAGTAAGGAGAGGAGCAGGCACTATGGCTCCACAGCCCACGTGCCTGGCCATCATTTTATTCTGTTTCTCAGTGCGGATGTGTAGATGTGAAAATGCATGGATAGTATTTTGTAGCAACTTTTTAAAAGATGATGTATATTTAGGAAGTGCTTGTTGGAGTTGAAAGGGCAGGGGGCTGCGGGGTCAGGTAGGCTTTTGGTCAAGCCTCTGTGTGGCTGCTTCTAGGTGCGTGCCTTTGGGCAAGCCACCTGGCTCCTCTGTGCCTTCACTACCTACGGTGTAAAATGGGATTCCTGCTCCTTCCCAGGTCTGCAATGGAGTAAGAGGCGGTTGTGAGATGGGGGTAGGGAGGGGAAGGGCACCGGGAGGAGGACCTATAGATTCCCTGTGGGTCCTGGACCCCTGTCCCTGGAGGAGGCTCCTCCCCGCTCCTCCACTCCCTGCCCTTTACAGCAGCTCAGAGCCAACAGAGCAGCCAGAGGCAGACCCTCCGAACCACACAGCCACTGCTTCATAGGGAGGGATGAAGCATGAAGTCCTCGTGTCATCAGACCCCAGCGGGGGCACAGCACATAAAGGAGCAGGAAGGGGGGCTTTGTTGAGGCAGGGATGGGAAGGGGTGAGTGAGAACGCCTATCACGTGGGGCCATCTCAGTTCTGTCACTTCCGCTGGAGCCTGGACAACAACAATGGCTCCTGCCTGGTCCCCTCCTCCAGTCCTGCTACCTCAAACCCACCCTCCACCCTGCAGCAGAGGGATCTGTCTAAAACGCACACCTGATCTGATCTGTCACCTTACACGAAAACCCTCCACGGCTCCTGTCGCTCTCTGCATGACATCCAAACTCTTTGTCATGACCCCGAAGCCCCTATCCATCTGGCCCAGGACTGGTGTCCCTCTTCCAAACTTTCTGGACATTGCCCTCTCCAACTTCAGTCACTCAGCTCTGACCATGCTAAACATTTCTTTGTGCCCTGTGCTTTCACCTCCACATTTGACCATGCAGTTCCCTCTGCAAGGAGCTCCCTTCCTGCTCCCCAGCCCCCACCAAAACTCCCACACCTCTTACATCGCTTCCTTGAGGAAAGCCTCCCCAACACTCCCCGGACTAAACACTGAGTTAGCTGTCCCTGCTGAGGGTTTCCACAACCTCCTAAGCTTGCTTGCTTGCTTGCTTTCTTTCTTTCTTTCTTTTTTTTTTTTAGCATTTATCATACTCTGATGTAATTACTTAAAGGTGTGGTGTGTCTCTTCTTTTGAATTTAGGGAATTCCTTGAGTATAGGAACCAAGTTGGAGTTGTTTATTATTGAAATTCTGGTGCCTGGGACAGAGTAGATGCTAAATAGTCAGATGGATGGATGGATGAAGGAAGGGATGGATGGATGAAGGAAGGGATGGATGGGTGGGTGAAGAGACAAGCAGGTGAGTGGAGAGAGGAAATGATATATTGGCGGGCAAGTAATAAGAAAATAGATTAATTGCTAAATAGTGGGTGAGTGGGTGAATGGATGGATAGATGAGTGACTGGAAGGCTAGTGGACACACAGACAGACAGATGGAAGGATGCTGGTCCTTCCTCTAACATTAGAGGGAGAAAAGCTCTAGTCTTGGGCTTCGAGGTTTGAAAGGCCCCTGTGCTTGCACCCAGCCCTTGTCTTTAATGGTCACAACAGTGGTAACATATTCTTAAATCAAAAATTTTTAGAAATTGAGATGAAATTCATATAACATAAAAGTTAACAATTTTAAAGTAAATAAGTTGGTGGCATTTGGTACCTTCACAATGTTATACAACTATCACCAATATCTAATTCCAAAGTAGTTCATCACCCCCAGACAAAACCCTGTTAAGCAGTTTTTCTCCATCTTCCCCTTTCCTAGCCACTGGCAGTCACTAACCTACTTTCCATCCCCAAAATGTACCTTTTCAGTACATTTAATATAAATGGAATCATATAATATGTGACTTTTTGTGTCTGGCTTCTTAAATCAGGCTTCTTGTGGGCAATAATAAACTATTTCCTGAGGTCAGAGAGGAATCTATAATGTGGGAACACAGGAGCTCTGCTTGGCGGCTCCTGCTCAGAAGGCAGAAGAGCTTGTGGAAGCAGCTGGGACTGAGTAGCAGCCGGAGAAGGACGTGGAGACATGCTAACCTCTGGAGTTTTGCCAAGCACCTGGCTTAGAGTCTGGCAGTAGTGAGAACTTCATAAGCAGTAATGAGAACGTATTAAATAAGAACTGAATTGACCTTTAGTGAATGGAGTAAGGAGGAATAAAGGTTCCCCTCACCATCTGGCTCCGTACCTCTCGCCTCTGTTAGTAAAAAACACAGTAAATGCCAACAAACATGGAGTGCTTGCTGTGTGCCAGAAGCTTCAGCACTCTTTTCACTTACTCTTCCCTCAGCCCTGCCAAGGGTTTATCAGAAGACCCATTTTACAGATGCTGAAGTAGAGGCTCAAAGAGGTAAAGAGACTCACGCAACAACACACAGCAGAAAAGTGGCTGAGCTGAGCTTGAGCCCACGTTTGGTCCAGCACCAACCCCTTGTTCTTTCCCCTGCAGCATGCTGCTCCTGCCCCTGCCCCTCCTTTGGAGACCTTGCTGCCTATGCAGGACCCAAATCCTGAAGTACTGAGGCCCTGTATCCCTCCCACAGGAACTTTCTGCTGCCCCTAGAGCCCCAGATAGGCTACCTCTTCCCTGAGCCTTTCTCTCTCTGCCCCCTTAGGCTGGCCCCGGCCTGCTGGCTCAGGCAAAGGCTACTCAATAGCACAAGGCTGCCACCTGGTATCTGTGAGGGATACAGCAGTTACCAAGGGAAATACAAACAGCAGTCTGAGAACTCGTGCTCAGGTTGGGAGCAGCCCCTCCTCACAGCTCTGAGAGGACTGTGCAGGGTACTGGGCCCATTTCATCTGGGCTCTTCCTCTGTGTCTGGCCCTGTTAGGTGCCTTACTTGCACTGATCTCATTCAATTCTCACTTTAGTGCTACAAAAACTACTCTCTATGCATTGTAGTGGAGGCTCAAGAAATACATGTGGCAAAAAGATAAATACTGTATGATTCCCCTTATATGAGGTCCCTAAAGTAGTCACATCATAGAGACAGAAAGTAGGATGGTGGTTGCCAGGGCCTGGACAGCGGGGGTGGGTGGGAAATTGCTGTTTAGTAGGTACCGAGTTTCATTTGGGAAGACGAAAAGGTCCTGGAGATGGATGCACAACAATGGTTGCACAACAATGTGGGTACACCTAAAAATGGTAAAAATTGTAAATTTATGTCACATATATTTTATCACAGTAAAAGAAGGAATAGATGTGAGTGAATCAACTAAGAAATGAGCAAATGAATAAATGCATAAGTGAATAAATACAGAAGCATGATAATGGCTCTCTCATGCTCAGTATGTGTCATCATTGTGCAAAGTGTGTTTGAAATCAGTATGTTTACTGTGCCCTGTGATGTGCCCAGCACAGCGGAGGTCCTTGGGCACAGAGAAAGAGCCAAGTCCCTGCCATGATGGAGCTGACATTTTGTGGGAAAGACAGTAAAGAAGGAATATTAAAGTGTCAGATGGTGATTATGCTATAAAGAAGAAGTAAGCAAAGTAAAAGAATGAAGCATGGCTTGGAGGGAGATGGGGCAAGCTCTTTCAGACGGGCATAACTGGGGAAGGCCTCTCGGAGGAGATGGTGTTTGCGTGGTCCTGGCTTGATCCTCGCCATACCTGAGGCAGGTTCTAAGAGTATGGCCGTCTTACAGGTGAGGCATCTGAGGCTCAGGGGGAATGCTAGGGATCACACAGCTAGAAGGTAGTCCAGCCAGTAATGAAATTCAGGTCTGTTGGGTCCGAGCCCTGGAGCTCTTACTCAGGTTGTGAATAAGTGGAGGAATGATGAAGTCTCTCAGCTCACGCCCTGTAGGCACGTACTTCAACTCTTGGAGGGCCTCAAGGCTCAGTCCCAGAGAGAGAGCCTTACAGACAGCGCCAAGAAACACAAAGATTCATGTGTCCAGTAGGTGGCGCTGCTGCCCTCCCTAGCTGCCCCAGCAGGGCAAGCCCAAGCCCTAGCTTCTTACAGATCAGTCTCTGGCTGGCTTCCAAGAGGACCCTGGGCAGTAGGACCCGCCTGATGTGCAACTAGACCACTGGGCACTTCAGAAAAAGATGAAAAGCCTCCACAGTATTGCTATCGCCCTGCCTATGAGACAGGCCAGCTTTAGGACATCAGCTCTGTGAGTCACTTACTACTATGTCACCTCAGGCCAGATGCTGAGTCTCAGCTTTCTTCTAGGCTGATGGAGTTAACAATCCTTTCTTCACTCTTCCCAATATTCTGAGAAGATTTGAGGAGTTCATGTATTCACTCATTCAAACGAATTTTCTGAGAACCTCCTATGTGCCTGGCCTGGGGATTCAGCAGGAATCAAAGCCTACAAAAATCTCTGCCCTTGCGGAGACCCCATTCCAGTGGGGAGATAGAGAGTAAACAAAAGAAATTAGGTATGTATTCAATCAGGCAAAGATGACAAGCAAAAAAAAAATAATACAGCAGAGAAGGCAGTTGGGGAGTCTGTCATCAGAGGGTTAAACATTTAGATAAACTTAGATGTCAAGGAACACCTTGCTGAAAAAATGATGTTTGAGCAAAGGAGGTGAGATGGCAAACCATAAGGAAACAAAGAACGGCATTCTAGGTGGAAGGAATAGCAAGTTCAAAGGCCCTGAAGTGGGAGTGTGCTTGGTGTGCTTAAGGAATAGTGCAAAGGCTGGTGGAATGGCTAGGAGGAAGAGCTAGGAGGAGAATAGTAGGAGAGGAGGTCAGAGTGGGGCCCCAGCAGATGCAGGGTTTTCCAGGTCACAGTGGGAGGGGTGAGGTTTTTGCTCTGAATGAGAAGGGAAGCTAAGAAAGTCCTCAACAATGGAGTGCCATGAATCTTACATAGTAACATGGGCCTTCTAGCAATTCTATAAGGAAGGAGACTGGCACATAGTTGATGCTTAATAACTTGTGGCTTTTTATACCAGCCAGGATAGCCTAGGTTATGCTGGGTAACAAGTAACTCCACATCTCAGTGGCTTAAAGCAACCAAGAATCATTTCTGGCTCATATTACATGTCCAACAAAGGACTGGTTCAGGTTGGGGAGGGGAGCTCTCCACTTAGAGATCCAGCTGATTAAGGTACCCCCAATTTATTTTTTTAAAGATTTTGAGACAAGATAGTAAGAAGTAGGAAAATTCCGTGGCAAATGGAATAGGGAAACTGAGATAGTCGAACACAATGGCCAAGCAATTGACAGCCAGATACAAGAGGTTACCACCCTAGAGATAATATCCAAGCCTCGGTTATGTTTCAGCTCCAGGCCCAGAAAAGCAGCAAAACCAGGTGGGCAAGGACAGAACTAACTGCAGTGACTAAAGACCCCCTGCCCTGGTGCTGACCAATCAGAGAAGACCATGACTCTGAAAGGGCACACCTGGAGAACCCTCCCCTGATACCTCCCCTAAGATTCCAGCCTGCAAGAAAGACATAAAAGCCTCAAGACAAAGGACCCAGCGGGCTGCCTCTCTCTCTCTCTGGGAGCAGCTGGCACCATTTTCCTTTTCCTTCTTCTTCCCCCACTGCTTTCCCCACAGACTCGAGTCTCTTAAACTCTAAGGCAATGGGCAGCTGGCAGCTTGTCCCAGGCCAATCCCCTGAACCTGTCCCTAAGGCCCCTTCTCTCTGACTTCCCAGTGAGCTAAGGCAGCCCAGCCCAGGCTCTCCTGTTGCTTCTTCTATGCTAAGCCTATCTCAAGACTCTCAGCAGGCCCGTTCTCTTCCTTGAAGACGTATTAATGAAACTCTTACTCATCCATTTTCATCTCACTGATCTGTAATTCTTTACTGCATCAGTGAGAAGAAACAAGCTTCCAGCAACAATTTTATTTATTTATTTTTAGAGACAAGGGAAGGAAGGGAGAGAAACATCAACATGAGAAAGAAACATTGATCAGTTGCCTCTCACGTGCACCCTGACTGAGAATCAAACCCACACCTCAGGCATGTGCCCTGACTGGGAGTCAACCAGTGACCTTTTGCTTTGCGGGTGACTCCCAACCAACTGAGCCACACCAGCCAGGGCAAGTGCCACCAATTTATGATGCTGATGCTTTAACATAGAGTTCAGGGTTCATCAAGCCTGGGGAAAAGAAGGGTGAAAAGTTGAGCAGCCGCAGTAGCCACTAGGTCACTGCTTCTCACAGAATTAGTCACAGACCTATACCCAGCTTCAAAGGCATATTTTTTAGTTGAGGTTCTCCAGAGAAACAGAAGCAATAGGAGATATATAGATAATTTATATCTGTCTATCTAAACCTATACCTATATCTATGTCTATATAAAGAGATTTATCATAGGAATTGGCTCATGCTATTATGGAGGCTGAGAAGTCCCACAACCTGCCATCTGCAAGCTGGAGACTCAGGAGACCGGGTAGTGTAGTTGTAGCCTGAGTCCAAAGACCTGAGAACCAGGAGATGGTGTAAGTCCCAGTCAAGCAGTCGAGCAGAAAGAGAATTCTTTCTTCCTCTGCCTTTTTGTTCCATCCAAACCCCTAACAGACTAGATGATGCTCACCTGTATTGGGAAGGGCAGTCTTCATTATTCAGTTCACAAGTTCAAATGCTAATCTCTTCCAGAAACACCCTCACAGACACACCCAGAAATAATGTTTAGTCACGCCCTGGCTGGTGGGGGCATAGTCCTGCAAAGCAAAAGGTCCCGGTTTGATTCCTGGTCCAGGCACAGGCCTGGGTTGCAGCCGGGTCCCCAGTTGGGGGTGTGCAAATGGCAACCAATCAACGATTCCCTACCACATTGATGTTTCTCTCCTTTCTTTCTCACATCCCCTTTCCCTAAAAAATAAATAAAATCTTACAGAAAATAAAAATAAAATAGTGTTTAGTCAGACATTCAGGCACCCCGTGGTCTTGTCAAGTTTATACATAAATTAGCCATCACAAAGGGGGCAGGGAAGTATGAGCCTCCAGATGCTCAGGATTGGGGAAATCGAATTAGCAATAATATCACACTGATATTATTATGATTTCCACAATGAACCTCTGTTACTGGCTTAGTTTTTATTTAATTATTAAATTATAAAAACTGCCCCTTCCTTTTGGAGGACTAGGTAACTACCTCCACTCCGAGGACAAGAGGCGGTGCTGAAATCAGGTCGGGAGCCTTACGAAAAGGCAAATAAACGGTCCCTATTTCAGTACGTAGCTTCTCCATCCACCCAGCTCCCCACATCAGGAACCCAGGCTTAACAGTGAACTCTTCCCAATGTCCCCTCCCATGTCCAGTCATCACTTCCTATTTCCTTTACCTCCTAAAGCATTTCTCAAGTGTACCTTTCTCTCTCAACCTCAACCACAACTACTACCTGGCTCCAAGTCCCATAGTAGCCACAGTCTTCCACTGGTCTCTCCCTGCCCTGGTTTTGCTGGTATGGTCTCTGTAAATGTTCACTCTGATCAGGTCACTTCCTGCTTTCTCTCCAGTGACTCCAGACAATGTCTTAATAAAATCCAAGCACTTTCTCTGGACTTCAAGGTCCTCTGGAATCCAGCCTTCTCCTACTCTCTGTTAGGGTGGTAGGTGATATGGGCTAAGAAAGAATTCACAAAGAGAAGAAAGTGCAGAGAGTAAAGGGTTTTTATTTTTACTTTCCCATGGAAAGGAAAGGGGTAGTAGGTAAGGAGATATGAACCAGCATCAGCACCAGCACTGAGGGTTCAGGGCTTTGAGTTTTTATTGGGTAATGGGGTGATGTAGAGAAGGATGTTTCAGTGAGGCTGCAGCTTGTTTTGGTGTTATCTTTGGGTGCAGGGTCCGGTGGTCATTGTGGCCTGGTATGTCCCCTCCAAGCCTTCAGGGCACTTCCAGCAATTTTCTGGTCCTGAGGATAAAGGCTCATAAAACAATTAGGGTCAGTCATGCTTCATGAGATCCAGCCAGCTCTGGGAAAGAGGGTCTGAGAAAGTGGCTTTTGTCCTGTTACTCTCCAGTCTCCCACAATTTCTAGCTGCACAGGCTCACTGGTCATCTGGCTCTTCTCTCTGCTTTTTCATGCCTCTGCACTTTTGCACATGCAGTTCCCTCTCCCTGCAATCCTTTATTCTTCAGTGGAGAAACTCCTGTTCATGGTTCAAGACCTGGCTCCAATGTCCCCTTCTGTGTGAAACTTCCCTGATGTCACCCTGGCAGAGGCATTGAGCTCGGTGGGCACCCCCAGCACATACCCAATCTAGCAACAAGCACACAGTATTTACATTTTCTATGCTTCCTCCCCACCCCCCCAAAAAACATTTTACATTGAAATCCAGTGTCCACACTCAAACACACACTAGATGCAAAAGTTTCCCAAACACTGATTTACCGTGCTACCTGCTATGCTAATATTTCCTATTATAGTCTGTCCTGTTTCATTTTCTAAAACATGCTAATCAACACATTAAATCATTTTGCTGTCGTCTGAAATACACTGCCCTGGAACCTGCAGCAAGGCTGCAGGGATTGGGTTCTTAATTATCTTTCCTCTCCCTGAGCTTGAGACATTAATAAATGTGTGCTTAAATAAATAAGCAAATAAATGAGGAAATGGTTATTTAAGTATGAGTGGGTGAATGAATAATTGAATGAGTGAGCAACTAAACTGATAAGTGGATGAGTGAATGAGTGAGTAGATGAACAAGTGAAGTCATTGTTATGTTGTGGGGATCAGCAGCATAAAGCAGTGGGCTGCCTCAGGGGGCAGGGTTCCTCCAGGTGTGGTTTTTGCAGAGCATATAAAAAATGCAGGTGCCAGGTACCCACCTCAAACCTACTTTCTGGGGTGAGACATAGGAGTCTGCATTTCTGAAAGGTGCCTGGGTGATTTTGAGGTTGGCTAAGTTTGAAGGTACTGCTCCAGCACCTAGCTGAGCTGCCGTTGGAGGGGGCCTGACAAAAGGAGGAGAGCGGGGACTACAAAGACAGATAACAGCCTCCCTGGATCCTTCCCTGACCCACTTAGGAAGGGAACGGACTTCCAGTGAGCCTGCTCCTCCACCCCGCCCCCCACTCTGGGCCTAGCAGTGAGGGGGCGACAGAACCCCATTCAGCACTGCTGACATTTGAGCAGGAGGCAGTGGTCGTTGCCATGGCAGCACATTAAGAGATGCAGAGCCACCTCCAGTTTCAGCATCTGGAGAGGGTCAAGCCTTTGGAGCATGGAGTGGGAAGGAAAATCACTCCCCTAGCATCTCTGTAACTAACAAAACCCTTTCACAAGGATTACCTGAAAGAGACCCAGGAAGTGGTGTCCCCATTTTACAGATCAGAAAAGGACTGGAGTCATTTGCTGAGCCAGTCAGTGGCTGAGCTGGCGCCTGGATCTGCCTTCCTGATTTCAAAGCCTGTGCTCATGCTCTTCTAATAGTTGTGTGTGTTGGGGACGTGACAGGCAAAGACACAGGCTCTAGAATCCAGCTGGCATTGGCGTTTGGTGGGTGGCACATGCATTGCTTTGGCACTATCCTCAGCCCACTACACTGGGCACCCATTTAGGAAAGCTCACATTGCACAGACACACTAGCAGGGAATCTTCCAGAATGTACCTATGCATGCATAAATATAGCTCGTGTAAACACACTCAAAGAAAGTGTACACACACAGCAGTGTCACATGAACACACACCTATACCTGAACATACTTACGTTACATACAGATACACATACACCAGCAGACACATAAGCAGGCACACATCTGTACATAAAAACAGACATAGAACTGACTGCCTTAGCGGTCCTGAGTCATCATCTCTCCATGTATCCACTTCTTCTGAAATGAGACTTTGCAGTTCCTCTCCAGGGGGCAGGGTTATTTTCCTACCCATTGAATCTGGGTTCGGCTGTGGTCTTGCTCTGGCCAATGGAATGTTAGCAGACGCGACACAAGTAGAACCTTGAAGAAGTGCTTGTGTGGTTCTCTTCTCTCTCTTGATCATTGCCTTTACTGTGAAAACATGCCTACAGTGTAAGAGGATGACACATGTGGTGTAGGATCAGGTCACCCCGTTTGTCCCAGCTGAAGCCATACTAGATCAGACAGCCCATGGCTCACAATGGAGACTAGCTAAAACCAGAAGAACTGTCATGTTTCACCTGTGAGCCAAATAAATATCTTTGGTTGTGTTCCCCTGAAGTTTTTTGGTTATTTGTTACACAGCATTACTGTGCCAATAGATAACTGATACATATATACACCGAAGGGAATCTATCGTGATATGCATTGAACTTTTAAAGGCACTGCAAGGAGATCCTGGCACTGTGTTCACCTGATCATATGGTTTTATAAAATTTTCAAAAATAATATTCTTTTTAAAATAAGAGTTTGAGAAATAACTCACAAACCACAAAACTCACTCAAAGTATATAATTCTGTGGATTTTTTAAGCATATTCACAGAGTTGTACAACCATTATGACTATCTTATTCCAGAAAAAGAAACCCCATAGCCATTAGCTGTCGCTCCCACTCCACTCCCCCCTCCTCTGACAAACATTAATATACTTTCTCTATGGATCTGCCTATTCTGGACATTTCATATAAATGGAATCCTACAATATGCAGTCTTTCGTGTGTCTGGCTCCTTTCATTAAGCACAATGTGTTCAAGGTTCATCCCTGTTGTAGTATGTATCAGTACTTCATTCTTTTTGTGACCAAATAATATCCCATTGCATGGATTTGCCACATTTTCTTTAACCATTCATCAGTTAATGGAATTAGGGGGAAAGTAATACATTATAACTACAATTGGTTAAGACTGTTAGCTCTGACTTCCCCTTCTTCACCCTACCCTCATGACAGGTAGCATTTGGGGGAAGTTGAGTTGGGGCACACTTAGTTTGGGACTATGGAGGTATATGCATGTGGTTCATTGTCTCTTCCATCACAGTTTATTACTTGCCATGTTGGCATAGCAATGGCTCTTAGGTATAGTGCTACTGCCTGGTGACAACGTCCCTGCATTATGACATGCACAAGGGAGGCCTGAGGTTGTGCTGAAATATCTCAGTGTGTGCTCTGGTGCCTAGTATGCCAGAAATAGGTAGGTAAAAGAAAAGAACAAGAAAGGAAGTGTAAAGAGCCAGAAATTAGTTTTGGATATGGAAATGGTAAATTTTTCTAATCATCAGATAGGAGGTACTAAGATTGGATTCATTTCTCATGGCCACCTAGTCAAAACTTTTTTTCCTATTTGGGCATACACTTGATAAAGCAGCATATACCATTTCAAATACAAGTACATATATTTTTCTTCTTTTGTGTTGGGAAATATACAAAATACAGTTGATCAGAATTCCTGCATCTATGGGGCCCAAACCGAAAGCTGTGTTCAGCAGCAGATATGTGCTTGAACTCACATGTTTTATGTATCCTAACTCTTAATAGAAACAAATTTCAATCAGCCATTCCAGATAAAAGGCTGGCTTAGCTTACTTTTCTCTCTATAGGAAATATTATAAAAAGCATGCACATATGAAGAGACCATCAAAGAATATACAGCAAAAAAATGTAGGAAATGCATTTCAGATGCTAGCAGAGAGTTAATGAATATGTATGTGATTTTTCTAGATTTTTCAAAGTTTTGGGTATTTGCCTGATTTTTAAAAATTTGTAATATTGTGATTTTTTAAATTCTAAAAACATAGACACATGTATAACTAAATTTGTATTGATCATTTTGAATTTTTTGCCTTAAAGAGGGTTCCCCCAAATTGTACAAATTTAACCCCCCCCAAAACATGATCCATTCCTGATACACAGCAGTGCACAGGACCCTGTGCACCTGTGCGCACAGCTGCACATCAACAGGCCTGCATGCACCCACAGAAGGGAGTGGGGATCACAGCTCTGTCCTTGGGAGGGTGACCCCTTAGTCACAAATTTGACACCACCCTTCAGAAACCCCAGGACCATTCAGAGGCACTCCCCAGCACTGGCTCACCTTTGACAAACAGCACAATTACTTCTGCTGACAGTGTGGCTCTGCCTGCTCTGGCAATCAGCTAATTGGTACAGCTCTAGCAAGGCACTCAGGCAGCTTCACACTTAATTCAACCTCTCTCTCAAATAACACCAACCCAAGAGAAGCATTAAGATGGATGGGGCCTAGGAAAACTCAGGGAGAGGCAGGGCGGGCATCCCTGGAGACTAGCAGAAACATGCAGGCACTCCTCCCTCCACTCTTCCATAGCCCCAGTGCCTCTCTTGTTTCCTGTGCTTGGTTCATGCCCTCATCCTATGTTTCCTGAGTGCCAACATCATGCTAGTCTCAGAGGGTACAGCTTATGTTCTGGAAGAGGAGACAGAATTAACATGAGCACAGTTGTGGGCACATGGAAAACAGCCAAAAAATTTGTTGATGAACAAATGAATGATCAGTTGAACAAAAACAGTGTTTGAAGATGAAACCTGGTTCCACCAGCAGCAAGCAAACACATTTTTCTAAAGATAAGCATGCTGGGAAAGAGATCCCCAGAGTGAGCAACTACAACCTCTCGGCAGGGGGAGGTCCAATTGGGAGGCAGGATTGCCTTTGCCAAAACAAAAGGCATTAACAAATGATTTAATTTAAAAGTGGGCAGAGGTTCTGAACAGACATTTTTCCAAGGAAGACATACAGATGGCCAACAGGTACAGGAAATGTGCTCAGCATCACTAATCATCAGGGAAATGCAAATTAAAGCCATGATGAGATACCATCTCACACCGCTTAGAGTGGCTATTATCAAAAGAATAATAAAAGTGTTGGCAAGGACGTAGAGAAAAAGGAACCCTTGTGCCCTGTTGGTGGGAATGTAAATTGGTGCAGCCACAATGGAAAACTGTGGAGGTGCTTCGAACATTAAAAATGGGATACCTTAGGATCCACCAATTTTGCTTCTGGGTACTTCTCCTGCAAACATGAAAATACTAACTTGAAAAGATACCTGCACACCCATGTTCATACAGCATTATTTGCAATAGCCAAAATATGGCAGCAAACTAAGTGTCTATCAGTGGATGAATGGATAAGAAAAAGTGATTTACACATATATATATAATTATATATACATATATATTTTAATGGAGCTGTAAAAATGAAGGAAATCTTGCTATTTGCAACAATATAGGTGGAGATTGAGAACATCATGCTGTAACAGGTAACAGGGTGCAGCCAAAAGTGGGGGGGCCCAAATAGGGATTTGTAATGGGGTCCAGAACTCAAGGTGTCCAGGAAATATTAAAAAAAATATATAGGATGCCCTCACCCCCACAAATCTGAGCTTGGGGGAAGGGACACATGGAGCAGGGCCATTCAGAGCTGTTTTGTCCAGCAACAGCTGTGCAACTAACCTCTGGCATGGTCATTTAACATATCTGTAACCTTTAACTGGTTTCATGGATATGTTAAATAGCTGTGGGCATGCTTTGAGCCAGGGGGATGGGAGTGACTTCCACCCAAGATGTAACTGGGAGGCAGCTCCCTCTGGTTACAGCGCCTGCATGAGAGCTTGGAGAAGATTGGCTCCATGCCATGGGGCCACACCTGCCCAGACTTACTGTGGCAGCCCAGTAAAGCTGGAAGAATATGGGGATGCTGGCAGGTGTAACTGATTGTAGGAGGAGTCGGAAATGGGGCTGAAGAGGAAGACTGGTGCTGGGATTTAAACCCAGGTGCGGCAGCCATACCAGAGGGAGGACCACGCGGCTTTGGCGGAGTGGGGATCACATGGCTTAGGCAGCAGGAGAGAGTTTGCCAGGAAGAAAAGGGGAGAAAGGACTCTTGCTGGTGGGCCATGAGAAGGTGCCCCATGGTTTTGGATTAACTGGAGATCGTGGCAACGACACAGCTGATGGTGCCGGGAGCCTGAATCATGCACTTGTACTTCTTTTCCTGAGATACGGTACCCCAGACTGGGCAGAGAGAAAAGGAAGAACTGTGTGTGTCTGTGGGTATTCTAAAGGACTTTAGTATTTCAGTGAAGACATTTAAGTCATTACTCTAAGTCTGTATAACTTTTAAATAAATAATTCCTTTCCTTTTCACCAATCTGAGGCATTGAGAGATGTGTTTCCTCTGGCGGCAGGCAAGGCAAACCTAGTAGGTCAGGGGGAGGACCCCCCAGAGAGAAAGGGCGGGGGATCCTTTCAGTAATAGCATATCGTTCACTATAGGAGGCTGTTCCGCATGGCGTGGGCCCAGCTCCCACTCAGAAAAGCCAGTGGGGAGCGAGGTCTGGCACACAGGACCCACACCCACGGATAGGTTCTCCTGTGGGGAATCAGGCCCTCATTGTACCTAGGCCACTTTGAGACTTGCTTTTTGCTAAAATTCCCCCACCCTGAGTTGAGGCAGCCAACATTTACTGCGTATCTTTAAAGTAACCTCCTAAATCTATGTTAAACCTTCCAAGGATGAGTGTAACCAGTTCAACCACTTTTCCTTTACATTTGTAAATATCCTTCCTTTTTGATGTAATTAGCAACATCCTCTCCTTTGTTTACTGTAAAAGGTAACCACCTAAAGTGAACCTGTGCATAGTAAATGAGGACCATCCTCAATGTAATGTGCCCAGAAAAGCAATGAAAGCCTGTCAAGGCAAGGGTTTGGGCGCTCTCCTCTTTTGTTTTTTTTCCATGTTCACATTTTTTTTCTTTTTTTTGATACATTTATTGATTATGCTATTACAGTTGTCCCAATTCCCCTCCTTCACTCAACTCCATCCTGCCCACCCCCTCCCTTCCACATTCCCCCCCTATAGTTCATGTCCATGGGTCATACTTATAAGTTCTTTGGCTTCTACATTTCCTACACTATTCTTACCCTCCCCCTGTCTATTTCCCACCTATCATTTATGCTATTTATTCTCTGTACCTTTCCCCCCTCTCTCCCCCTCCCAATCCCCTATTGATAACCCTTCATGTGATCTCCATTTCTGTGGTTCTGTTTCTGTTCTAGTTGTTTGCTTAGTTTTCTTTTGTTTTTGTTTTAGGTGTGGTTGTTAATAACTGTGAGTTTGCTGTCATTTTTACTGTTCATATTTTTATCTTTTTCTTAGGTAACTCCCTTTAACATTTCATATAATAAGGGCTTGGTGATGATGAACTCCTTTAACTTGACCTTATCTGAGAAGCACTTTATCTTCCCTTTCATTCTAAATGATAGCTTTGCTGGATACAGTAATCTTGGATGTAGGCCCTTGCCTTTCATGACTTGGAATACTTCTTACCAGTCCCTTCTTGCCTGTAAGGTCTCTTTGGAGAAATCAGCTGACAGTCTTATGGGAACCCCTTTGTAGGTAACTGTGTCCTTTTCTCTTGCTGCTTCTAAGATTCTCTCCTTCTGCTTAATCTTGGCTAATGTAATTATGATGTGCCTTGGTGTGTTCCTCCTTGGGTCCAGCTTCTTTGGGACTCTCTGAGCTTCCTGGACTTCCTCGAAGTCTATTTCCTTTGCCAGACTGGGGAAATTCTCCTTCATTATTTGTTCAAATAAGTTTTCAATTTTTTGTTCTTCCTCTTCTCCTTCTGGCACCCCTATAATTCAGATGTTGGAACGTTTCAAGATGTCCTGGAGGTTCCTAAACCTCTCCTCATTTTTTTGAATTGTTTCTCCATTCTTTTCTGGTTGGATGTTTCTTTCTTCCTCCTGGTCCACACCGTTGATTTGAGTTCCAGTTTCCTTCCCATCACTATTGGTTCCTTGTACATTTTCCTTTGTTTCACTTAGCATAGACTTCATTTTTTCATCTAATTTGTGACCAAATTCTACCAATTCTGTGAGCATCCTGATTACCAGTGTTTTGAACTGTGCATCTGATAGGCTGGCTATCTCTTCGTTGCTTAGTTGTATTTTTCTTCTGGAGCTTTGATCTGTTCTTTCATTTGGGCCATTTTATTTCGTCTTGGTGTGCCTGTTACATAAAGGGGCGAAGCCTTAGGTATTCACCAGGGTGGGTAACACTGGTCGCTGCGCTGTGACAGTGTATGTGGGGGAGGAGTCCAAGAGGGAGCAATGGCACTTGCTCCACTCTCTGCTGGTTTTCAGTCACTCCCTCTGCTACCCACAACCAAATTGGGCCCTTCTGGTGCTGCTTCCCGAGTGGGTGGGTTTGTGTAAGTTCTAGGCCCCTGAGGGTCTCTCCAATGAACACTCTTGTGAGGCTTGGAGTTTCTCCCACTGCTGCCTCAACCCCCACAGGTGTTTTCAATCAGAGGTTTGAGGCTTTATTTCCCCACCTGGAACTCTGGGTTGCATGGTCTGTCACCTGGTCCACCAGCTGCTGCCTCCCTGGCCAGCTGCAGCTTTGCCCACCCTGCTCCACAATCTGCCACCTCACTGGGTCTGCCAGCCGACACCTTGCAGCATGTCCTCTCTGCCCAGCTGCCCGTCTCCACCCCTCCTACCGGTCTGGATGAATGTTTCTTCTTTATCTCCTTGGTTGTCAGACTTCCATACAGTTTGATTTTATGTCAGTTCTGGTTGTTTTTTGTTTTTAAATTGTTGTTGTCCTTCTTTTGGTTGTGTGAGGAGGCACAGTGTGTCTACGTATGCCTCCATCTTGGGAAGAAGACCTGAAAAATAGAGACATTTGTTAAAGACACAAGATACAAGAAACATTGTATGTAGGACAATGACACCTCAGTCCCCTTCAAAGTAAGGACCTTGACCTCACACAGTTCTTCCAGTGTTTCTTCCACTGTTAAAACCACTGTGCAAAATCCTTTGTTGGAATTGCCATCAGATGTCCCATTGTATTTTCATGAATCGCATCAACAGTCTGAAATCTCTTCCCTTTCAAAGGTGATTTTACTTTTGAGAAAAGCCAGATGTCACAGGGTGCTAAATGTGGTTTATTGGTAGCAATTTGAATCAAGCTGTTAGCAGCTGCGGCATGATGTTCCTTCTGCTCTGGTAGCAGAAGCTGTGGAATGCATTTTGCTGTAACACGTTACATGCCAACATTCTGTGTCAAAATCTCAGACATAGTAGTTTTTGGAATCCCCAGATCAGCTCCTAATTCTCACAGTCAGTCAGTCGCTGGTCTTTGTTGATTGCAGCCCCTACATGTTCAACATTCTCAGGTGTTCTGCTTGTTGCAGGCCTTCCAGAACGTGGATCACTTTCAACAGATTATTGACCATCTTTGAAGTGTTTGTGTCACATTTTTATTTGTGCTGCACTCATTGCATCATTCCAGAAAGCCTTCTGAATCATATGAATAGTTTCCATGGAGGAATGTTCAAGCTTAACGCAAAATCTGATGTAGATTCATTGCTGTACACAGTCATTTTGAGTGAGACAGCCACACAGTACACATGCTCACTCAATGGTGTCTACCACCCCCGTCTACTAGTATAGTGAACTTGTCATTGTTCATGCATGCACATTCCAGTCCACTCTCCTTGGCTGCCAGGTTACATCAATGTCATGCAAACTGTTCTATTATATTAACAATGGCTGGACTTTTTCCAGACAGACCTCAAAAAAAAAAAAGGGCATTGGCAAATAGCTTTGTTCACAGAGAGCCTGAAACAGCCTTGCCCAGATGCTGCCTCCAGAGAGGGAACACATGCCAAGGACCTGAGGTACCAGTGGCTTTAGAGATGAGGACAGTGAGGTCCGGTGTGGGAGATGACTGTCAGGAGGTTACCACCTGCTATGTCTGAAGACAAGCCGGAAATACTTCAGAGGAGATAATGTGATATGAATGTATATTCTTATTCAAGCTTCAGCTCCAGAGGAGTTATCAGTTGCTTAATCTGGAATTCAGTCCAGGAGTGGCCAGTTGGCATTCTCTCCAGGAAGGCTCCCTGGTTCCAGAAGCCACCAGGACAAGAGTTCTGCTTATCCTTTGTGTTGATCAACACTAGAGGCTTTGCTGATTATCATGACTGTTAAAAATACATGGGTTCTCAGAGGTGAAATCAGTGGCTTGTTAGCCAGCTTAATGATTCTAGAAAGAGGCACTTATTGATGAACCTGATGGTATTCAGAATATATAGCTTGGCTAACACATTTTACAGTCACTTCCTCCCCTGGCATGAACAAGAGGAAAGAATCCAGTGAGCCCCCAGCATGGCTTTCCAGGTTGGCCCATTGGATCTGCATCCAGACATCTGTGTGGGTGATTCTGGTTGCCTGACATGGACTCTAATGGTTGCAGAATGTGGCTCTAGAACATTCTTACATCTGCCTGAAATTCTTGAATTTAATAACATGTTGCATTAACTGTTTGGGCCTTGCTTGCTCATAATAGTTGCTTAACAAATGCATTGTGAGGGCAGATTTCTGCCCACAACTTGCTTTCATTATAATGTGGTAGCAAGACTGTGGGGAAACAGCAAACCCTTACTTGATCCTAACTGTTGGCCCCTGCCATCATTCACTAAATATAACCTCAATTGTGCATTTCATCTTGGCTTAGGTCTTTTTGCAATAATGTCCCAAGGAATCAGTGAACCTGGAACCAGATGCCATTGCTCAGTTGGGAGGGGCCAGGATGCAGCTATGCCACCTCCCTGAGGCATTTTCTCTCCAGTCCCATACCCCATACTGGCCCCTGGCCAGAAGCCATTTGCCTAGCAAATGGGCGGGCTGGGGGAGAGCAGGTTAAGGGTGGAAAGTGCCTTGGGCTTCCTGAATCTATTAGAGATAGCTGTGCTTGAGATTCACCTCCTTTGGGTTCTGTGGACTCCAAATGGCTATCTACCCATGACCCAAACTCCAGGCACAGGCCGCCCTCTGTCCTCCCTTGCTTGTCTTGGAATTTTCTACTTTCCAAAGCTTTTGAGAGTTTGGGAGTCAGGAAGTCCAGAGAGGAAGAGAAGGGAACAAATCTACTTCTCACGACTTACCCCATTCCCACCTGAGTCAACAGTGGAAGCACTTAGTGGGGAGAGTGCTCTGGCTGGTCACTCTGGTCTGGGAAATGCAGCTTTGGGTGGGACTCTGGAAGGCCCCAGGGCTTTGGAAAGGTGTACTGTTTCAGAAAATACTTCTACTCCAGGACTCAGAGGAGCCAGCAGAAACGCTGGGGATCTGGGGTATGACAGATTAGCCACCCCTCTGACAGGCTGGTGAATTTGGAGCTCCCTTGCTACCCGGCATACTCTCTGAAGACCCTCCAAACTGCATGGAAAATACTCCCTCCTCCCTTTGTGGGGGCACTGCCAGTTCCTCTGTGCTCTTCTTAGGTGGTCTCAGAAGGTGGCCAAGCTGCCCACAGTAATGACCTTGAGAACACATCTTCACATTGGCTTTCCTCCTGCCACAGCTGATCTTTCTCCTGCATTGCTGATCCCCAGGGTCCCTTCTCAAACAAACCTCTCAGACTCAGGCTGAGACCCTCCTCAGTCCTTCCCTTCCTGGGTCACCCCTATACACTCTGCCACCCCCTACACGTCCCATTTACAGTATTTATTACCCTTGTGATTAAGAAACTGAAACTCTAGTGTAGTTACCTACTCATGTCCCTCTCCCAGCTAGACTATAAACTCTAAAGGCCACCATAAGTCTGTCCTGTTAACCACTTTATGCCCAGAGCACTTAGTAGGTGCTCAATAAATATTTGTTGAAAGAATGATGATAGACAGGAAGTAGATGGAGTTGCCATCACATACCAATTCTGCCACTTGATGAACCTACCCAGAGCCTCCTGCTGAGTTTCCTCCCCTGCATGAGAATAAGGCCCCAGGGGGCTGTCCTGGGGGCTGAAGGAGACCTTGAGCCCTTTGAACATTGTAATGAACTGAGCAGAAGGGAATGATGGCTGTGATGTCCACAGAATTTCCAGGGCCTTCTAGTACCTGCCTGTGAGAGTCTGGAGGAGCAGGAATTAACATTTGTTGAGCATCTACTCTGCGCCAAGCACTTGGTTGACATTGTCAAATGCACATGCATTAACCTGTATCCTACAGAGAGACAGGAAGGGAAAGGCCTGGCTCTGCTCATACTGGAGATTTCACTATCGGAGGGTAAACCACAGGCCAGGCCCATCTTTATCTTTAACAACAATAGTGGAAAATACCACCAACTACAAGTGATGCCACTGACTTTGTAAAAGCAAGGTCAGGACCATTGTTATCCCTATTTCACAGATGGAGAAACCTGGGATCAGACCAATGATGCAGTCACTTGCCCAAGGGGATGCAGTTTAAAATAAATAAGAGAGATTCAAGCCCAGATGCCTCACCCTCCCCCAGAGCAGGCCTCTGTAGGCTTGTTTTGGATGGCCAGGGGAAGGCGAAGGAGCCAAGAATCCTGATTGTTTCCTGGAAGGTAGGGCTGTACCTTCACCTTGTGTCTGGCAGAATGCATGTGTAGAGGCAGCAGAACAATAAACAAATACCAGCATTCCATAAATGGCACGGAGTCATCTTCATGTCCTTGAGCCAAAATTTTGTTTACCACGACGGTGACTCAGACACGAAGGCAAGCCAGGAAACCCTGTCTGCAGGGTGCTGACCCTGGGCCAAAAGGTGGGCCAAGTGTTGGACCCGCACATGTCATCTCACCTTCAGGGGAACCCGACAAGGTCGGTATAATCACCCCCATTTCCAGAGGGGGAAAGTGAGGTTCAGAGAGGAGTGACTGCCTAGTTTCACACAGTGGTCTCAGGGCTCGACACTCAGTCTGAACCCAAAGTGCACATTCTTTCCAATTACCACCTTGCTCCCTTCTAGAAAGAGAGTAATTTTAAAAATAAAAGAGGCAGCATAGCAGTATAGAATTCAATTATATTGCTATAACTGATTAAAGCTCAATTATATTGCTGGGATTGTTAGACAGGGAGATTAAGGAATAGTGAATCCTTAACCACTGTCATCTTGCTCGGATGATGTCTGTGTCCTACCATTCAAGAGCCTTTGGTCGGCCTCAAATAGTTTTTTCTTTTCACATCCATTACCTTGTTGGTGCTACTCAACCAACCTGTAAGGTGAGTTTTAGTCATATTTCCATTTTACAAGTTTCCCAAGGTTACCCAGCGAGGAGATCAGAAGCTGCGGGGATCCAAAGCCAGCCTGAATCCTGTATTCTTTTATCCTTTGCACTTAACTTGGCTCTGTGTTAAGAGCTTTACAGTCATTACTCCTCATGATAATCTCGTAATATAAGGGAAATTATTCAATCCCATTTTAATTTTTTAAAAGATTTTATTTATTTATTTTTAGAGAGAGGGGAAGGGAGGGAGAAAGAAAGGGAAACATCAATGTGTGGTTGCCTCTCTCACACCCCCGTACTGGGGACCTGGCCCACAACCCAGGCATGTGCCTGGCTGGGAATCAAACTAGCGACCTTTTGGTTTACAGGCCAGCGCTCAATCCGCTGAGCCACACTAACCAGGGCTCAATCCCATTTTAGTTAAAGCAGAAGAAATTTGGAGAGAGGAAGACACTTGCTCGAGTCTCACAGCAAGCAGCCCCTGAACCCCAGCAAAGTCCCAGAGTCATACCCCTTGCTTCCTGGGAATAACAGCAGCCATGTGCTTCCATCATGAGTGCTCAGCTGTCTCCTTATCTCGAAGCTGGATACATGTGGTTTGTGCAGATGCCCGTGGAAGCTTCCTGGCTTGTCCTGGATTTAGGAAGGGGGTGGGGGGAGTGGTCAGGAACCTAGCAGCTCAATTATTTGGTGTGCCCTGGAGACTTTTCATCCATCAACTAGAGAAAGAGCAAAGAAATTCAACTTGACCCACCCCCACACTTTTCTCCCATTGTCATTCTCATTGGGTCCTCATGACCTTCCCAAAAGAAGTGACTTTCCCCACTTTACAGCTGAAGGAAGTGAGGGTCAGAGAGGGAAAATGATTCACCCAAGGCCACACAGCTACATGAGCAGGGGTCCCAACCCAGGGTGTCCAGCAAGCCAGGCTCCTCCCCCTACTCCAGACACCCCAAATCTTGAGGTCTTGTTCATGAGGAGCCCGAAAAGTTAAAGAAAACATCAGAGTTACCTACTTGGGACCTTTCTGCTTCTTATTTCTTCCTGCTTGGCCCTCCCCAGGCTCAGTGCCAGGCTGAGGCTCCACACCAAGGCCATCTCTGCCCAGCCCTGTGCCCTCCAGACCACATAAGCCTTGCTCTTTCCTGGCCTCTTTTTCTAAGATAGCACCCCAGTGGGGAGCAAAGCAAGTAGACAAGGCCATGTGCCATACTTCTGAAAGTCTTACAGCTCTTGCCAAGGAAAATATCAAAGTACAGGGAGAAAATGGCCTTGCACACACTCCTGACCATATTGCTACTTCCCAGCCACTTACATGCCTAAAAGGATATATCCTTCGGAAGTAAAGGATTAATTTTTCCACCTTTGTTAAAGAGTTTATGATGAGATATGAAGAGGAATAAAAAAGAGCCTCAACTGGCCAGAGAAGTGGAAGACCTGGTTTTGATCTCAGTTCTGCCCTGACAAAGCTGTGGGAACTTAGGCTAGTCACTTTACTTCTTTGGGTCTCTTGCAAAATAAGAAAGTTGAGACAGCTGATATCTCAGATTCCCTCCACTCAGCACTGACGTTCTGTTCATTTAAATAAATAAATAAATAAATAAATAAGTAGTCACAATGGAATACTATTGGCAGTAAAGAATGGTTACAGATAAGTACAACATGGATGTATCTCAAAAACATAATGAGTAAAAGAAACTAGACACAAAAGACTACAGGCTACATGAGCACATTATACAGAGTTCAAAAATAGGGAAAACTTCCCTGGGGGGATAAGAGTTAGATTGTGGTTGCTTTGGGGGGTGGTCATTGACTACAGAGGAGCCCAGGGGTCTTTTGGGGGAAACACTTCTGGGCGGTGGTCATACCAGTCTAAACAGAGGTACAAGGCATCAAGGTGTACATCTAAGATTTGTGCATTTTATTGTACTTTAATTATAACTTAAGAAAATATTGTTAATATATAATTATATAAATCCTAATATATAAACATTTATATACCTAAAAACATCATGTGTGTGTTTTGCTTCTACAACTATACACAATAAAAACCACTAGAAGTGTTCCAATGCCAAGTTTCCACAAAACAATTGATAAAGTATTATCCCCCTGGGTGTGATTAAGTTCTACAAGGAAGAAAAATGACCTGATCCTTCTTGATGAAAACAGTTTTTGGTGTGACCAAGCTTTGGAAAATGCCACTTTGTCCAAGTTGAGAGAAAAGAAAGCTTTGAGCTCGAGGAAGTCTATTTAAGGCTCAGGGGAGCCAAATCAGTGGCACATGGTATGAAAACATGAAGGAGCATGGCTGAGGAGTTATTATCCAGATGTGGAAGGATTGCCACCAAGCCCTGCCCTTCTTGGCACAGCCAAAGCCATTAAGGGAAGCTGACATGTCTGGTGTCAGGCCCTACCCAGCTTCAGGCCTCTGAGCACCTCTGGGGGCCATCTTCCCATCACCCCTAGACTAAGCCCCTTCCTAGGTTCACTGTCAGTTCTCAACTGAGAAACCACAGCAGCGTCTTAGCTGTCCCATTCTGTAAGTCTGCTCAGGTCACCATATGAAGTACTATGGACTGCAGAGCTGAAACAACAGGATATATTTTCCTTACAGCTCTACAGATTAGAAGTCCAAGATCAAGTTGTCAGTGGGGTTAATTTCTTTTGAGGCTTTCCCCCTTGGCTTGTAGATGGCCACCTTCTCCCTTTGTTTCTTCCTGTGACAGTTCCTCTGTTGTGCGTCTGTGTCCAATTTCCTCTTCTTATAAGGACACCAGACATCTTGGATATGGGCCCACTCACATGACCTTATTTTAACTTCATTATTTTATTTTATTTTATTTTTAATTGCTTTTAGAGAGAGAGGAAGGGAGAGACAGAAACATCAATTGGTTGCCTCCCCTATGTGTCCAGACAAGGGATCGTATGCACCCGGATGGGGGATTGAACCTGCAACCTAGATATGTGTCCTGATAGGAATCAAACCCACAACTATTCAGTGACAGGACAATGCTCCAACGAACTGAGCCACACCGGCCAGGGCAAACTTCATTACCTTTTTAAAGCTCTATCATCAAATGCAGTCACATTCTGAGGTGCTGAGATTGACTTCAACATAAAATTTTGGGAGGATGTAATTTAGCCCATAATACCTCTCAAGGACACTTTCTGCCCAATCTCCAAAAAGAGCATTCCAAAACACAAATATGATTGCATTGTTTCCTGCTGAAAAATGTTCATGTCTCCCCACCACCCTACCCAAATCCCACAACATCCCCAGGTTGCATTTCAAATTTCTTGCTGTGACTCAAGGTCCCACTCTGATATGGTCCTTACCTACTGTCCCAAATTCATCTCACCACTCTCCCCTCATTCTCTATGCCCACCACTGCCTCTTTGCTGCTCACCTCCTGCCCCAGGGCCTCTGCACAAGTGGTCCCTCTGTTTAATGTGCCTATGGCAAAGTGACTTATGGAGGAACTCATTTCTGACTCTCACTCCTGCAGATGACTAAGAAAAATAACAGCATTATTTCAAGATGGCGGCAACATAGGTGGGAGCGGAGTCCACTTCCCCTCAACGCCAGGGAAATACCTAGCTGATCTGAGGAGCAGAGCGAACAGCCAACAGTATTCCAGCATATACGAAGATCAGAGACCAAAGATAGAGGACACTGAAAGATCTGACGGTAAGAAGAGTGCTCAAGGACAATAAGGTCCCCGGGAACCGGGACCGCGCGGTACAAGGGCTGCAGAGGCGCCAGCCCTGGCGCAGGGGCTCCTGCAGGAGTCTTGGGAGAGGGCCAGGCTGCGCTGTGAGCAGCCAGGTGCTTGATTAGACCAGGGGGGCTTGAAAAGGAGGAATTACTCAAAAAGAAAAAGAAAATAGAGACACTCAGGGGCTAGTTAGAGAACTCTCTGTAGTAACCGAGGCCCCTGGCGCCCCTCCCCCTCCACCCCTGGACTGCTACGCTCACCTGAGGTCCGGCCGCGCGCGAGCAGATTAGCGAACGGGACCCACACTTGAAACCCCGGAGGGGCGCCCACACCTGAAACCTCCGAGATAATTTGGAGCAGAGACTAGCTGCTCCACCCACAGGCCCAAAACCTCGGAACCGAGTGCCGCGTGATTCAGTCCCAGGGCGGCCCCGCCCGCCCGAGAGACTCAAGCCCAGGGCGGCTGGATCGGCCCCCAAGCACAGAGCCTGTGGCTCAGCGGGCTGCGCGCGCGCACCAAGCACAGGGCCGGCTGGGTGCCTGTTTTCCAAATACAAAGCTGCTGGCGAGTGTCCTAACCCCAAGGCGGCTGAATCCGCCACCTGCGCGCCAGCGTCCCAAGCCCTGGCGGCTCGATTGGTCCGCCGGCTGCGCGCTCAGGGCACAAAATAACGTCACAGACCCAAAGCGGCTGGATTCCCCTGCTGCGCACGCACACGTCACAAGCCAAAGCGGCTGGATTGGCTGATCAACGGACTGATTGACTGCCAGGGACCACACCTACAAAACAGCGAAGAGTGTGACCCAGGAAGAGAGAAAAGTGAAACCAATCCTTCCAACCACCCCCTCCCGTTGCACAGACAGGACACCAGCAGAAATAACCTGACCGGTTTAAAGCCAACAGAAGATTTTTTTTTTTTTTTATCCTTTTTCTTTTTTTTCCTTTCCCCCTGAATTCCTTCTTCCTCTCTCTTTTTTTCTTTTTTTTCATTCCTTCTTCCTCCCATCCTTTACCATTTTTATGTCTTCTTCCTGCCTTCTTTTATCTATTTCTATGTTTTAATTTTTGCTAAAATTCCTTCTTATCTTGCCTCCGATCTTTCTTTATTCCTTCTTCCCTCCTTCCTTCCTTTCCTCCTTTCCTATTTCCTTTTTCCCTCCTTCCCATCTTTGTTTTGGTTTGTTTTGTGTGTGTGTGTGTGTGGGTTTTTTTTTTCTTTTCTTTTGCCCCCCCTTTCTCTTTTTCCCACAGGTGAGACAACAAAACCTGGAGTGCTGAAAAGACTAGAGTTAGACCGTGTTAAACACATAAACGTCAGCTCAAGACCAGTGAGCACAGGAGAGTAAGGAGACAGCACCACCGAATCCCATTGGCATTCTACCATAGAAGTTCATATCATAAATCCAGGGAGTCAGAACAAAGCAATTTAAGACGCAGAGGCCAACAAGAAGAGCCTCACAAACAATGGGAAGACAAAGAAACAATTCCCAAATGAAAGGAAAGGAGGAAGTCTCAGAAAGAATACTAACCGAAAAAGAGGCAAGTCAACTATCAGATACTGAGTTCAAAGCAATGGTCATCAGGAAACTCACTGAGCTCTCTGAGCTCAAAGAGAACTACCAGAAACTACAAGGAAACTACAATGAACTCACTGCAAACTATATCAACATGAAAAAGGAAATAGAAAATATCAACAAGAGCCAAGAGGAAATGAAGAATACAATTTCTGAATTGAAGAACACAGTAGAAGGAATTAAAAGCAGACTTGATGAAGCAGAGGATCGGATCAGCGAGCTGGAGGACAAAGTAGAAAAAAACACCCAGAAGGAGCAAGAAAAGGAAAAGAGGCTCAGAAAGAATGAAGAGGCAATAAGGGAAATGCAGGACAACATGAAACGTAACAATATCCGTATAATAGGAATACCAGAAGGAGAAGAAGAAGAGCAAGGGATAGAAAACCTGTTTGAAAAAGTAATGATGGAAAATTTCCCTAATCTGAGAAGAGAAAAAGTCACCCAAATCCAGGAATCACAGAGAGTCCCAAACAAGAGGAACCCAAAGAGACCCACTGCAAGACACATCATAATTAAAATGGCAAATTTCCAAGACAAAGAGAGGATCTTAAAGGCAGCAAGGGAGAAAAAGGAAGTAACATACAAGGGAGCCCCAATAAGGTTAGCAACTGACTTCTCAATGGAAACGCTCCAAGCCAGAAGAGAATGGCAAAAAATATTCCAAGTACTGAGAACCAGAGGCCTGCAACCAAGACTACTTTACCCAGCAAGGCTCTCAATCAAGATAGAAGACCAAATAAAGAGTTTCCCAGACAAAAGAAGTCTAAAAGAATACAGCTCCACCAAACCAGCTCTGCAAGAGATGCTAAAGGGACTGCTTTAAGGAAAGGAAGGAAAAGAGAAAGACAGAGGAACACAGGTAGGAAATAATGGCAATGAATAACTACCTATCGATAATAACCTTAAACGTAAATGGATTAAATGCTCCAATCAAAAGACATAGAACAGCTGAATGGATAAGAAAACATGACCCACACATATGCTGCCTACAAGAAACCCATCTCAGGACAAAAGACTTACACAGACTGAAAGTGAAGGGCTGGAAACAAATCTTCCAAGCAAACGGACAGGAAAAAAAAGCAGGGGTAGCAATACTCATATCTGACAAAATAGACTTCCAAAGAAGGGCCATAAAGAGAGACCCAGAAGGTCACTTCATAATACTCAAAGGAAGAATCCACCAAGAAGACATAAACATTGTAAATATATATGCACCCAACATAGGAGCACCCAAATACATAAAGAAAATCTTGGAGGATTTCAAGAAAGATATTGACAGCAACACAATTATAGTAGGGGATTTTAACACCCCACTATCAAAAATGGACAGGTCTTCCAAACAAAAGATCAACAAAGATATTGTGTCACTTAACAATACCTTAGAGGAAATGGACTTAACTGATATATACAGAGCTTTTCATCCCAAAGAAGCAAAATACACGTTCTTTTCAAGTGTCCATGGAACTTTTTCAAAGATAGACCACATGATAGGACACAAAGCAAGCCTCAACAAATTCAAGAAAATTGAAATCATATCAAGCATCTTCTCTGACCACAAGGGTCTGAAACTAGAAACCAACGCCAAGGGTAAAAACCCAAAACACTCAAAAGCATGGAGACTGAATAGCATGCTATTAAACAATGAATGGGTCAAGAATGAGATTAGGGAAGAAATCAAAAACTTCCTGGAAACAAATGAAAACGAACTCACAACAACCCAAAACCTATGGGACACAGCAAAGGCAGTCCTGAGAGGGAAGTTCATAGCAATACAGGCCTACCTTAAGAAGTTAGAAACAGTTCACACAAACAACCTAACCCTACGCCTACAAGAACTGGAGGAACAACAACAAAGACAGCCCAGAGCAAGCAGAAGGAAGGAAATAACCAAGATCAGAGCAGAACTAAATGACATAGAGACTAAAAGCACAATTGTAAGGATCAATGAATCCAGGAGCTGGTTCTTTGAAAAGATAAACAAAATCGACAAGCCTTTAAGTAGGCTCATCAAGAAAAAAAGAGAGAGGATCCAAATAAACAGAATTAGAAATGAAAGTGGAGAGATTACAACTGATACCACAGAAATACAAAGGATCGTAAGAAATTACTATGAAGACCTGTATGCTAAGAAATTTGAAAACCTAGATGAAATGGACACATTTCTAGAAAAATATAATCTTCCAAAACTGAATGAAGAAGAAGCAGAAAACCTGAACAGACCAATATCAGCAAAGGAAATTGAAGCAGTCATCAAGAAACTCCCATCACACAAAAGCCCTGGACCAGATGGTTTCACAGGAGATTTCTACAAAGCATTTAAGGAAGAACTAACCCCTATCCTTCACAGACTATTCGAAAAAATCCAAACTGATGGAAGACTCCCAAACTCTTTTTATGAAGCCAACATCATCCTAATCCCAAAACCAGATAAAGACACAACGAAGAAAGAAAACTTCAGGCCAATATCACTGATGAACATAGACGCTAAAATTCTCAACAAAATATTAGCAAACCGCATCCAGCAATATATTAAAAAGATCATCCACCATGACCAAGTGGGATTCATCCCAGGGATGCAAGGATGGTACAATATTCGCAAATCAATAAACATAATACATCACATCAACAACAGCAAAGACAAAAATCACATGATCATATCAATAGATGCGGAAAAAGCATTTGATAAGATACAGCACCCATTTCTGATAAAAACACTCAGCAAAGTGGGAATAAAGGGAGCAGTCCTCAACATAATTAAGGCCATATATGAGAGACCTACAGCCAACATCACACTCAATGGACAAAAACTTAGAGCTTTCCCACTAAGATCAGGAACTAGACAAGGATGCCCTCTCTCACCACTCCTATTCAACATAGTATTGGAAGTCCTAGCCACAGCAATCAGACAAGAAAAAGCAATAAAAGGCATCCAAATTGGAAAGGAGGAAATGAAACTGTCACTGTTTGCAGACGACATGATAGTGTACATGGAAAACCCTATAGACTCCACTCAAAAACTACTCGACCTAATAAATGAATTTGGCAAAACAGCTGGATACAAAGTCAATACCCAGAAATCAAAGGCATTCCTGTACACCAGCAACGAAACTGCAGAAACAGAAATCAGGAAAAAAATCCCATTCGATATAGCAACAAGAAAAATAAAGTACCTAGGAATAAACCTAACCAAGGAGGTAAAAGACCTGTACTCAGAAAACTACACAACACTGAAGAAAGAAATTAAGGAAGATACAAACAAATGGAAGCATGTACCATGTTCATGGATTGGAAGAATCAACATTATCAAAATGGCCATACTACCCAAAGCAATTTATAGATTCAATGCAATCCCTATTAGAGTACCCATGACATATTTCACAGATATAGAACAAACATTGCAGAAATTCATATGGAACCATAAACGACCTCGAATAGCTGCAGCAATTTTGAGAAAGAAAAACAAAGCAGGAGGGATCACAATACCTGATATCAAACTGTATTACAAGGCCACTGTAATCAAAACAGCCTGGTACTGGCATAAAAACAGGCACATAGACCAATGGAACAGAATAGAGAGCCCAGAAATAAATTCAAGTCTATACGATCAATTAATATTTGACAAAGGAGGCAGGAGCATAAAATGGAGCAAAAACAGCCTCTTCAACAGATGGTGTTGGGAGATCTGGACAGCTACGTGCAAAAAAATGAAACTCGATCACCAACTTACTCCATACACGAAAATAAACTCAAGATGGATAAAAGACTTAAATATAAGCCGTAACACCATAAAAGTCCTTGAGGAAAACATTGGCAGGAAAATCTCAGACATTCCACACAGCAACATCCTCACAGACACATCCCCTAAAGCAAGGGACATAAAGGAAAGAATAAACAAATGGGACCTCATCAAAATAAAAAGCTTCTGCATGGCTAAAGAAAACAGCACCAAATTACAAAGAGTACCAACAGTATGGGAAAACATATTTGCCAATGATACCTCAGACAAGGGCCTGATCTCCAAAATATATAAAGAACTCACTCGACTCTACTCCAGGAAGACAAACAACCCAATTAAAAAATGGGCAAAGGACTTGAACAGACACTTCTCCAAGGAAGACATACAGAGGGCCCAGAGACATATGAAAAGATGCTCAGCATCACTAGCCATCAGAGAGATGCAAATTAAAACCACAATGAGGTATCATCTCACACCAGTCAGAATGGCCAACATAAACAAATCCACAAACAAATGTTGGAGAGGATGCGGAGAAAAGGGAACCCTTGTGCACTGTTGGTGGGAATGCAGACTGGTGAGGCCACTGTGGAAAACAATATGGAATTTCCTCAGAAAACTAAAAATGGAACTGCCCTTTGACCCAGTAATTCCGCTGCTGGGATTATACCCTAAGAACACTGAAACACCAATCCAAAAGAACCTATGCACCCCAATGTTCATAGCAGCACAATTTACAATAGCCAAGTACTGGAAGCAACCGAAGTGCCCATCAGCAAACGAGTGGATCCAAAAACTATGGTATATTTACACAATGGAATTCTACGCAGCAGAGAGAAAGAAGGAGCTTATACCCTTTGCAACAGCATGGATGAAACTGGAGAGCATTATGCTAAGTGAAATAAGCCAGGAAGTGAGGGACAAGTACCATATGATCTCACCTTTAACTGGAACATAAGCAATAGAAGAAAAAAGCAAACAAAATATAACCAGAGACATTGAAGTTAAGAACAATCTAACAATAGCCAGGGCGGGGGTGGGGGGTGGGGGCGGGGATAGTGGGAAGAGGGTATTACAGGAACTACTATAAAGGACACATGGACAAAACCAAGGGGGAGGGTGGAGAGGGGGGAGGGAGGTGGGTTCACCTGGGGTGGGGTAGAGGGATGGGGAGAAAAGGCATACAACTGTAATTGCATAACAATAAAAAAAAAAAAAAGAAAGAAAAATAACAGCATTTATCAATTCCTCCTCTTGCCCCCAAATCCCTTTATGAATCTGAATAGGCTTCTGATATCTCCAAGAGCTTTTGTGTTTTGGAGCCCCAAACAGAACATTCCAGGTCTATGGAAGAACCCGCCTTCCCCAGACTTCAGATAGGGAGGAGGTTGCAGGAAGGGAGTCTGGGTTGGAGGCAGAGATCTAACTGGGGAGGAAGGGGGTGGTGGGTTTCTCAGGTTGTTATTTTTGCGAGGAAGGAAGAGAGGCAGAGTCCCTGTAATTACAGAATGCTTGGGGACAGGGGAGAGACAGCCCTGAGACCTTCAGTGAAGCCGTGAGGGTTTCCAGTGCCAGGCATGTGGCTGGTGGTGAGGAGAAACTTTTGGAGTCAGTGGGTGGATGGGGCACAGAGAAGCAGGCCAAACAGCTGCCTTGGGGAGCAGAAGGAGAACTGGCCACCAGAGCTTCTGTGTGAGGTTATGGTGAGTGGACTGGTGAACAGGCCCTATCCGTTTCCCTAATTGTTCCAGAAAGCCCCCATCCTTGATTCTTGTTTGTGCCTCAACAGGAGTAGCCCACAGAAACATGCCTGGGACTGAAACGCCTGCCAATCTGGTGAGAGTGGATAAATTGGACCTCCTTAAGTGACTGAGACAAATAAGATAATGTGACTTTTTGTATGCCCATATGTTATGGAGCAAATTGGTTGATTTTTTTATGTCAGCTTGGCTGGACTGAAGTTCCCAGATATTTGGTCAAACATTATTCTGGATGTTTCTGTGAAAAGTGGTTTTTTGTGTGATGAGATCAATATTAAAGTGATGGACTTTGAGTACAGCTGATTGCTGCCTATAATGGGGATGGGCCTGATGCATCCAACCAGTTGAAGACTTTAGTAGAATAAAGACTGACTGCCCTGAGTAAGAAGAAATTCTTCCACAGACAGCTTTTGGACTCAAACTGGGACTCTTCCTTGGGCCTCCAGCCTGCTGGTCTACTGTGCAGATTTTGAATTTATCAATCCTCCATAATCATATGAGCCAATTCCTATGTATACTGTCCTGTTTCTCTGGAGAATCCTGATTAATATACCACCATCCAGTTTTTAGCTTGTCCCAGGCCACACTGCTCATATTCTAGTTAATTCTGTCCATCCTTTCAGTTCTCTGCTTAGATGGCATTTCTTACAGGAAGTCTTCCCTGACCACTATCTGGATTAGGTGCTGGATTAGGTGCCTCCTCTGTGTTCTCATAGTGACCTGTAAGACCTGTGTTGTAGTGCTCATCAACCTGAGCTCTAATTTTCCTATTACAGAGCTTTTCAAACTGATTATTAATTACCTGCATCCTTGAGTAGATTGTGAGCAGAAACTAAGTATGTTTTACTAACAGGGCCCAATACAGAGTTGCTGAGTGATGAAAGAATAGAACAGAATAGAATAGAATAGAATAGAATAGAATAGAATAGAACAGGTAAATTTTTGTATGAGTTTCTGTCACTGCATTAACAAATTACTACAATCTCAGTGGCTAAAAACAACACAAATTAATTGTCTTACATTTCTAGAGGTTAAAAGTCCAACACAAGTCTCCTTGGGCTAAAATCAAGGTGTTGACAGGGCTGTGTTCCTTTATGGAGGATCTAGGAGAATCCACTTCCTTACACATTTCAGCTTCTAGAGACTGCCCACACCCATTGGTTTAGGCCGCCTTCCTCAGTCTTTGAAGCCAGCAACATTGTGACTCTTTGACCCAATCCTCAGGTTCTTTTGAAAACTTCTGTGATTATGTTGGACCCATCCAGGTAATCTAGGAGAATCTCATCATTTCAAAATTCTTAATTTAATCGCACCTGCAAAAGTTCTTTTGCCATGTAACATAACTTATTCACAGCTTCCAGAGATTGGAATGTGGACGTTTGGTGGGGGAGGGGAGGCGAGGATCATTGGTCTTCCTACCACGACACTTTGCTGCTACTTTAATAGCACTGTCCAGCCTACCCTCCAGGGTCTCCACCTCTACTGATGTGATAGGACACAGTTTAATGCCCCCATCTAGCAGATGAGAAAACTGAGGTCCTTGGACACAGGGGCATTTATTGAGTGCCTACTGTGTGCCAGGCCCTGAGCTAAGATCCTCACACGGTTTGTCTCACTTGATCCTCCAAACAACCAGGAAGAGATGTTTTATTGTGGTACACACAATTGAAGTGTTCTTCAACTGCAAGGGATGACAAGCCAACACAAGCTGGCTTTAGCAAAAAACAGTGATTAAAAACCCTGAGGTAGCCCTGGCTGGATGGCTCAGTTGGCTGGAGCATCATCCTCTACACCAAAAGGTTGCAGGTTCAATCCCCAGTCAGAGCACATACGGGAGGCATCTGATGTATGTTTTTCTCTCTCTCCCTTCCTCTCTCTCTAAAAATCAATGAAAACATATTCTTAGGTGAGGATTATTTAAAATTTTTTTCTAGCTCTGAGGTAGATTTTTAGGCCCAGTTGGGTCCAGATGCTCAAAGGATGTTATCAGGAACCTTTCTCACTCCACCTTACGGCTTTGTGTTGGCTTCTTTCTCAATCAAGTTCTTTCATCATGGAGGCAAAATGGCCATAAACAGCTATGAACACAAACCCTAATCTCTCTGAAACCCCATGGAAAAAGAGTTTGTTTCTCAACATTTCCAGCAGAAGTCTTGGAGTCAAGTCTCATTGAGCCTTTAGGTGTCTCGCATCCATACCTGACAATCAGGGAGGACATGAGGATGAAATATGCTTGTAGGCCAGGGAGAAATACTCACCCAACTTGAAGGCCAACTTTTTCCAAACACAGGGCCTGGATATGCAGAGGCCATTTCCCAGGAAAAGAAGGTGTTATTAGCAGAAGTGATGGTTATAAAGGAGGAAAAGAATATACTATTTGGGGAAAAAAATGGTCATTGTCATTATCATACTCATTGTACAGGAGTGGAAACTGAGGCACAAAATGGTCTATATGGTTTAGATCACACAGTGGGTAAGGTGGCCATACCAAGACCCAAACCCATCTCCCTTCCCCTTACACATGGCAGCCCTAGGATTCAGGGCAGGGCTCCTCCACACTTGGATCTCTCTCTCTCTCTCTCACTTTCTCTGACCCCCCAGATTCTATTTATGTTTTGTTGTTAGCTCCCTTCTGGACCCCTGGGATCCTGCCCTGACCTAGACCCTGACATTTATGACCAAGAAATCCCTCTTCGCCTGCAGGGGATCTGTAATAAAAGGAGGAAACAGGCGCTCAGGCACTGACCACCAGCCCCTTTGAAGTCCTCATCTGTGACGGCAGATTCCACATGGGACTCCTCTCCATCTTACCAGGATTCCAAACAAAAAACACAGCTTACTGGCAAAGGCTCCACTTCAGCCAAACCATCTTTCCAAGGAAAGGGCAGTGGCCGGATGAAGGGACAAAGTGGTACTCTTAAAATCGATAAGTGTTCTGCAGGAAGAAAAGGAAATATTTGAGTCTTTGTCAAGCAGTTACTGGAATTGGGGCCAGAAACGGACAGGACAATGATCCCTTCCCAGAGGGTCAGTTAGGGTAAATGAGCAGGATGAGCTGGGCCCTGCAGTGTGGGTGTTGATCCTAAAAAACTGCTCCTCCAGGGATGACAGAACCAGAGATACATCGTTCCAGAAGAGAAAGCAAAGAGCGAACATTTAGCAGGGGCTCACTATGTGTTGATCACATTATGTGATGATGCTCTTAATCCCAATCATCATTCTGAGCAGGCACATTAATTTATCCTTTTTTTTTTTTCCACAGAGGGGAAGCTGAGGCTCAGAGGGGTAAGGCAATTTGCTCAAGAGCACACAGCCAACCAATGCAAAAGCTGGATTCAAACCCAGGTCTGTCTGACTCCAAAGTTAGTGTTCTTTCCTCCCACGATGTACAGTAGGAGGACATATGGACATCCCAGTACATCTCCAGCTCACTCTTTCTGCAAAGTCCCATCAAAAGCAGAGTCCTGGGTTCAATGGACCTGGTGATGCCAAATGATCAATTGTCAAATTTTCAGCAGCACATATAGTAGACAAACATCAAGGGAAGGGGTGTGCACAGGTGACTAGAGGCTCACCTGCCTCAGGTAGTTGTGCATGAACAACTTTCAGGTGCATGGAAGGAAAGTAGAATGATGTGGCAAGTTGGTAAGACCAGATATTAGGTAGACACCGCCCCAAGTCCCTAAAGGGCCCCCTAACCACCACCCAACCAGTTTCCTCAGTAAGCCAAAACTTTCCAACTATCCAGGGAGCCTCCAGGTCCCAGCTGCCCTGTCAGCTACTGGTTGTTAAGTATTTTTGATTCTGCTCTGGCTTAGATGCATAGCCTTTAGATTCTCACCCTGCCTTAGTCCCTAAAAATGTTAAATCTACAATAGGCAGGGCTCACGTGTTTATGGTTCTAGGTACTCTTTCTCACGCAGCTAAGAGACAGATTATTTTTTCACTGCCTATTGAGTGATGGGTATTGTGCCCCTATCGTGATGACTGTTGGGGTCCCAACCAGGTCTCCATAACCAGGCCAGCACGCTCACCCTGTAGGCATGTGTTGTTTGCTAAGAGTTCTCAACATCCCCCTTCCCCAGAGAATTGCCCTCAGGAGCCTCCCCCATTTGTTACCTCCCTCCAAGAGCAGTCCACAGTCAATGCAGACATGGGTACAAAGGGCTGCCCCCCATCTCATCTGGGGCGGGTAACAACTTTGTGGTGTGATCACTCCCTCAGACCTCCATGGATGAGGTCAAGGCTGGACCTTTCCTGTAGTCTTTTCCCCCCTCGGCTCCTCCCCCTACCCCTTCCTAATCCCCTCACTCCTTACAGGTTTTTCGTAAGTGCACTTCTTCAATAAAGCAATGTACCCCAAACCGTAAGACACCCCACCCCATTTTACGGAACAAGAAACTGAGCCATAAATGGGATGCCCCCCAGCTTGGTCTGTCCCCAGATTTCAAGCTCTTTCGATTTTTTCATTCTACCTGGACAGAATGGAAAGAAGACAGGTCAGGAGCGGAAACCCCACGTCCCCACAGGGGTGGATAGCTTTTCCTTCCCCCGCTGCAGCCCTGGCCTCCTTGGGCAGAGCCAGGCTCGCCTCACTTCCTCCCCCGCACTGAGTCATCATCCATGCAGAGCAGTGAAAATCCTGGAGTGGAGCTGGGCAGGCAGCTGACACTTGAAATGAGATTTCTCAGAAGCCTCGGTACCACTCTACTCAGGAAAGCAGGGGGAGTGGGGGAAGGCTCTTCCCTACTCCTGGACCCCCCAGGACTAAAGATGGGGAGGTCTAGGGACTGCTGTGCCTCCAGCTGAGCCTCCCCTAGGTAACAAACTCGCCAAGGGGTTTCAGGAAGGATAAAGCAGGTGGCAAAGCCCAGATGCTAGGAACTAAGCTGACTCAGCCCCTGAGGCTGCACAGCAGGGTAGTGGGGACAGATACCTCCCATGTGCCCAGGGCCCCAGAACATCAGAAGTCAGCTCTGTAGCTTCGAATTCCTACCTCCTAGGGCTTGGCTGCAGACACCTTTCTTCCAGTCATCACTTCTGCCTCTCACCTTTTCCATTTCTTTTAATTGAAGTAAAATTTACATGCACAGAAACATACAGGTCTTGGGTGTACCAACAAATGGATTTTGACTAATGTATACCTGTGTAATCAGCACAGTTCTCAGCATATAGAGCATTTCCAGCACCACAAAAGGTTTTCTCGTGTTTCCTTCCCTCAGGCCATCCCTGTCCTGATTTCTATCACCGTAAATTAGATGTACCAGGTCTTAAAACATCATACAAATGGAATCACACAGTATGTACTTTTGGGGGTCTGGCTTCTTTCACTCAACACCATGTCTGTGAAACTCGTCCACATTGGGCAGGTAGCAACAGAGCGTTCTCTTCTGTTACTGAGTGGTATTCCACTGTATAAATTTGCCACAATTTCTTTATCCGTTCTCCTGTGGATGGATGTTTGAATGGTTTCTACTTTTTGGCTATTATAAAACTTCTATGAACATTATTAAGTGTTTCTGTGGACAAATGTTTTCATTTCTTGTGGGTTAATAATAACTAGGAGTGGAAACAGTGGGTCACTGGGTAAGTTATAAAAACTAACAAACTGTTCTCAAAAATGGGTGTACCTTTTTACACTCCCACTGGCAACGTTTGACATTTCGTGCCACTTTTTATCTTCATAAGCATTTGGCTTTTCAGTGCTTTTTACTTCAGAAATGCCATTTCCCTGATGACTTATAAAGCCAAGTACTTATTCACATGTTCATTGGCCATCGGTATATATTATTCTGTGAAATGTTTGTTGGAGTCTTTTGCTCATTTAAAAAAAAATGTGTTTATTATTTATTTTTATTTTTTGTTAACAATGTTTACATTTAAAATTAGGAGAGAAATATTACACAAATCATCCTTTCTTAGAGAGAGTTTTCTTTCTTTCCAATCTGTAGGCTTTTTATTTCTTTTTCTTGCCCAATTTTCCTGGCTAGGACCTATAGTACAACACTGAATAGAAGAGATGAAAGTAGACACCCTTGTCTTGCTCGTGACCCGAAAGCTTTCAGTGTTTCACCAGTGACCATGCTATTAGCTGTGTTGTCCCATAAATGCCCTTTATCGGGTTGAGGGTGCTCATTTCTGTTTGCAGTATGTTGAGTATTTTTTATCATGAAAAGATTTTTGGATTTTGTCCAATACCTTTTCTGCATCTCTTGAGATGATGATATAATTGTTTTTGGTTCTATGGATATGATTAATTGGTTTTGGGGTGTCAAATTAATTTTCAGTTCCTGGGATAAATTGCAGTTTGTTGTAGTGTATAATCCTTTCTGTAGATTGCTGAATTTGGTTTACTAGTATATTGTTGAGGATTTTGCATCCATACTCACAAAGGATATCGATCTGCAGCTTTCTTTTCTTAAGATGCCTTTTTCTGGTTTTAGGTGTTGAGTAGCACGTGTCCTTTATAATAATTTTTACTTCTATCAGATCAGCAGCATGTCTCCTCGGCTGTTCCTGATTTCAGTAATTTGATTTTTTCTTTTCTCCTGGTCATCTAGCCAAAGGTCTGTCCATTTGTTGATCTTTTCAAAGAAACAACTTTTTGTTGTATTAATTTTCTCTATTTTTTCTTGTTTTACCTTTTTATTTTTAAATTACAATTGGCATGCAATATTATATTAGTTTCAGGTGTATAACAAGATCACTAGACATTTATATAACTTACAAAGTGATCACCCTGATAAATCTAGTACCCATCTGACACTATGTATAGTATTAAAATATTATTGACTATATTCCCTATGCTGTACTTTACACCCCAATACTATTCTCTAACTACCTATCTGTACTTCTCAATCTCTTCACCTTTCTCACCCAACCTACCACTCCTTCTCCCATCTGGCAACTGTCAAAATGTTCTCTGTATCTATGAGTCTTTCTGTTCTGCTTGTTTATTTATTTTGATTATTAGATTCAAATACTTTTGTGTATTCCATTGAAATTTATTTATTGTCTTCTTTGCTATATTTCTTTGTATTAGTCTTCAGTGGGATTACAATATGTATCCTTAATTTATCATTGTCTACTTTACTTAGAATTAATATTTTATCATTTCATGTAAAATATAAGATTCTTATAACAGTGTGTGTGTGTGTGTGTGTGAGAGAGAGAGAGAGAGAGAGAGAGAAAGAGAGAGAGAGGGGTCTACTACCCACTCTTTATGGGATTGTAGTTTTATATTTTACTTCTACACATAGTATAATTCCATATATTATAATCTAATATAATCTTACTATTTTTCTATTAATAATCAGTTGCCTTTTTTAAAAAAAACTAAGAAAAAAGACTCTTTTATGTTTACCCACCTATTACTATTTCCTTGGTTCTTTGTTTCTTTCTGAAGATCTAAATTTTAATCTAGTACCACTTCCATTCAACCTAAAGAATTTCCTTTAGAAATTCTTATAGTGAATGTGTGTTTGCAAAAAAATTCTCTCAGTTTTTGTTTATGTGAAAATGTCTTTTGAGAGATATTTTTATTGCATGTATAAAAGGTTGACAGCTTTTTTCTTTCAGCACTTACAAATGTCATTCCTTTGTCTTTTCCATTGTTTTCAACGAAAATTCAGCCATTGTTTGTATCATTGGATCAATGCCTTTATTTCCCTGGCTGCCTTTAAGACTTCTTCCTTATCCCTGGTTTTGGGCGGTCTGACTGTGATGAGCCTGGTCAAGGTGTTCTGTGTATTATCCTCTTTAGGGTTCACTGAGCTTCTTAAATTGATAAGTCAAATTTTTTCCAAATTATGTTAATTTGGGTTATTATCTCTTCAACTATTTTTCTGGCACCTTCTTTCTCTCTTTTTCTGAATTTCAATGACATGTATATTAAACTGGTCACTAAGCCTCTGTTCATTTTTTCCCCCAATCTTTTCCTCCCTCCTTCAGATTGGATAATTTCTATTGATCTGTCTTCAAGTTTATTGACCCTTTCTTTGCATCCTCCAAATGCTGTTAGATCTACCCAGTGAACTTTCTATTTATAATATTGTGATTTTCAGTTCTAGAGTTTCCATTTTGTTCTGTTATATATTTTTCATTTCTTTACTGGATTTTCTTTGTTCACTCTAATGTCCATCATTTCTTTTAAGGCTCTGATCATCCATATCATAGCTTTTTAAGTATCTTTATCTTCTAATTCCAAAATCTGGATCATTTTGAGACATCTATATCTCTTCTATGCTTTTTTATCTTGATTATGGATCATACTTTCCTGCTTCTTTGAATGTCTAATAATTTTTTATTTTATTATGCACGTTGTTTATAATATTGTAGGAATTTAAGATTAGGTTTTCTTCATTTAATGAGCACTGAGTTTTGTTCTGATAGGCAGATAAGTTATGGTGTATCCCGTTGACCTTGTCAGGTCCAGTTTTGTTCTTTGTTGTGGCTAGTCTTTTTTGGTTTTGTCCTTAGCACTAGCATATGGCCCTAATCTTTGACTCATACTCTTGTATTGTGAACCTTCTGAGATCTCAACTGAATGTCCAAGGTGTTCAGTGAGGGCTGCTAACTATGACTGGGATGGAAGTTTATCATGTGATCACTAGTGTCTCCATTCAGCATTTTTTGCTCTGTGCTTGGCCTCGTTGAGTCTTTCCCTACGTACGTGTGTGTCAGCCCTTGGCCAAGGACCTACTAGAAACCTCCAACAGACTTCTCCCCCTGCCATCCCCCCTTGCATAACTCCCTCCTCTCAGGTACTCTGTCCTGAGGAAGTTAACTACTTCAGCAGATTCAAACCCCATTCTCTGCCTCCATCCGATATTCTGATCAGCAAAGTGCTTCCAGGCTGAACGTCAGGGTGAACAAGAGGTTCACCTATCATAGGTTCTTTTCTTTTAAGAATCACTCTTTCATGGGTGGAAGTGAAATTCGCATTATTGTTTTTAAAAGTTTCATACATTAATGTGCACACAGTGCATACAAAATTAAAAGTGTAAAGAAAGTTAGATGGTGAAGAGTGTCTCAGCCACATCTTATCTTTTCAGAGCTATTCTATAGATGTATATAAAGATAAGCTCCTTTTTTAAAACAGAAATAACACCATACCATAAGCACAGTCTAACAGGCACTGTTGATGTCCTGCCCATGCCCCTTCTACTCATCATTTCCATGCACACTGACCCTGTTTTCAACTCCAGACACCTGAATTTCTTTGCCTGCAGGTTTGTTCTGGCCACAGGAGTCCTCTCAGCCTGCACCAGGGTAGCCTCAGTGCCAGAAAGTTAATGCTTCCTCCCAAGAGCCAATCTCAAGCAATGACTAGCAGGAGTTGGTGTTCAAATACACCAGCCCTCTTGCCTCTCTATTGAGATCACTGAGACACATTTGACAGTATCCCAGAGCTCCCCAGGACTGAGCCTCAGTTGCTGAAAAGTTATCTGCTCAATATCACACCCTTTCCTGGTTCCCCTTCCTTCCCCATCTCACAACCAGTGTTTGCTGGGGTAAACCATTTACATCCACATCCTTGTCTCAGTGTCTGCTTCTGAGGACATGTGGCCCAAGACATTGTATCTGACATCTTCATTTGTTTACATAACAATCTATCTCTAGGTTCATTCCACATCAATGTCAGCATCCAACCACTTCTCACTGCTGCCATCTGGCTTAAGCCACCATTGTCTCTCACCTAGATGATTTCAGTGGCCTCCCAACAGATTTTCTTCCTTTCACTATTGCTTCCCATTGCCTACCTATCCTCAGCGGAGCAGCCAGGGGGTCCTGCTAGCTCCTCCAGCACTGCTTCTCTGCCCTAAGCCCTCCACTGCTCCCCATCATACGCACAGTAAAGACTGAAGTCCTTGATGCTCAATAACCTGAACTGGCCTCATTCCCTACACTCTCCCCCTCACTCACTCAGTTCCAGCCACACTGGCTTTCTTGGTGTTTCTGAAACATGACAGGCACTCTTCCATCTTGAGCTTTTGCACTGGCTGTTGCCTCTGCTTGGGGAACTCTTCCCCAGGTATCTCCATATCTCACACACCATCGCTTCCTTCAGGACTTCACTTAGATAACCCTTCTCTGAAAACCCTCCTCTAGAAAAGATATAAATTTCAACACCCCTCCCTGACCATTCCTATTTCCTTCCCTGTCTTTTTAATTTTTATTACCTTTATCACATTTTAAAAGCATACAATGCCTTGGAATATTTCTTATTCCTTCTTGAATTTCGATTATCTCTTCACTAGCTAAACCTGAAAACAATCACAATACAGTGTGTTAGTACTATCATCACCATCATCATCGTCATCACCACCACCTCCACCACCATCACTGCTCAGACCTGGTTTATGACCAGGGCACACCTGGTTGTAGTTGTTGCTCATATGTCTGTCTCCCTCATTAAATCAGGTGTTGTTCAAGGGCTGGGTGGACCCAGGATTGAGCTATGGACAGGGTCTGACAGAGCCAACGCCCATGTCATTATATTGTGTCCACCAGGATAATCTAGGACAATATCCCGAATTTAGGATCTGTAAGTTTAATTACACTGGCAAGGTCCTTTTGCCATGTAATATAACATATTCACAGTTGGGGTTGTGGACCTCTCTCTGGAGCTGTTTTATTCCCTCTCCTTTCTTCATTCATTCAACAAGTATTTTTTAGCTTTGTAGTCTCCCCATTGGTGCCTTCACTGTGTGCCCAGCCCAGCTTCCCACTGCCAGCACTTGCATGACCTGGCCAGAGGCTTTCTCCAGCTTCTGGAACAACTTTGCAGAGCCCACAGAGTAGGAGAGAAGTCTAGGGAGTTCACACCCACCAGGAGCAACATTCAACCTATGGGTGGATAAATACCCCACTACCATCGCCCTTCAGATGGGGTAACACTGAGGCTTGCGTCTACACAGACTCCCAGAAGACTTCCTCTCCAGTTGCCCTTAGTGGTGACAATTAATAAAGCATACTTTCAAGGCTATCTTCCTTTCCTGCCTTACTCCCTACTTCCTACCTCAGATATGCTTTATACAAAGTACTTCCACTGTTATCTTTGTTTCAGGGTCTGCACTTGTTACCTGACAGGCACCATTCAAGGCCCTATTATTATCTCCATTTTACAGATAAGGGAACTGAGGCTCAAAGAAGATAAGTATTTTGTCCACACAGCTAGCATCTGGCAATCAGGATTCAAATCTGGGCAGTCTGGTTCCAGGGTCCCTACTCTTATAAACTAGACCATACCACCTTTTTTTCCCAGCCATAAATTAGAAACCAAATTTTCTATCTCATAGTGTCACTGTGAGGATTAAATGAGACAGTGCTCGTAAAGGCTTAGTTATAATATGGCACACAGTGAGCACTCAATAAATGGCAGCTTAAAGCAACAATAACAACAATCCTACTACTGGTGGTGATAATAATAATAACTCTGAGGTCAAGGATTGGGTCAGTGTCCTGCCAGTCAAAGGGAACTGGCCACTCTGCAAGTAGATCTATTTTCTAAGAGGAAATGAACAGCCCAGATAAGTGCAGAGAAAGGTGGAGGATGTTGTTATGGCAACTGAGGAGTCTTTTTGTGTCCTCACAGTTGAATAGGTGGTAGAGCAAGGAAGGAAGGAGCTCCTCAAAGGAAGGCAGCAGGAAGCAAAGAGGTCAGACCAAAAGGAGCCCCACCTCCCTGCCCCATCCTGGTCCAGCAGCAGTGACTTCCATGTGGTGGGCTGAGACTGGAGGAGAGTTAGGCAGACTGCTTCTTTGCTGGGCTGGGGGTACAAAGGTGCTCAGAGACCAGGCAGAGAGTGAAAGCATGGGAAGCTATAGCCCTCAGACCCTTAATTTTGAGTACCCAAAGGCAGTAAGCAAGGAATTCAGGTCCTTCACCTTGAGTGGAATGAGTGCTCTGGAAGCACTATTCCAACAGCAGAACCTAGCATCTCCACAAAAGGACTGGTCTGACCCATGTGGAACCCAACATAAGAGCTAGGTATAACCATCCATGCAAAGAAACCAAGTCACTTCTCTTCCCCATTTCCTCTGTGCCTGGTATGGTACTAATTCATATGTATACATTGTCTTCCTCCATGAATTGTATAATCTCTTCATCCATCTATCTATGCATCTACTCATCCATTTCTCCATTTATCCAACATCCATTTATTTCTCCATCCATCCATTCAACTTTCCATTTATCTCCCTATCCATCCTCATTCATTCATCCATCTACCCATCCATCCATCCACCAGTCCATCCATGCATATATTGAGCCAAAAGAATTATAATCCCAGCCCTCTCAAACCTCAGGGTTTTATAAAAGAGACAGACAGACAGGCGGGCATTGGACATAAAGAGAGGGAGGCACATGACATAGGAGGTAGTCTGAGGGTTTCAAACTGGTGGCATCAAACTGATTAATATAATTATGGAATTCATCCCATTGATGTATTTTATTTGGCCTTCAGAATATTTTAAAATAAAAACATTTTACATAAAATTCCTAATTTTTTAAGTTCTCATGAAAAATCATGTGATCTGATCATTCTGAGCTTCCATTCTCATGTGGTGACAATCATTAGAACTTAATAACAGAACGCTTCAAGTTCTCCGCATGTTGTCCCATAGCAAGCCTGGCCTCTCCAGGTATTTCAATCAGCCTGCCTAGGAGTAGAATCAGGATGACCTCAATACAGCAAAGGTCTATCCTCTGCATAGCTAACACAGCTCAGCTGTGGTGGAAATCACAAGTCCTTGCTCTGGAGATGTAATAGATGGTGATATGTAAGCTGGGGAGAGGTGGGAGCAAAGTGTTCAGGGACCCTCAGGCTGAAACCACTAGGCAGGGAGTCCTCAGGAATATGAATTGCCCAGCCAAGTCTCCAAGCTTGGCCTAACTCGGGGCCTTCTCTGAGGTCACTGGGCCCCCAGGATGGTTCTGGGCTCTCACAGCACTCTAAGTTTGCCTTATCGGGATTTGGATTAAGTGATTAATTGTGCAATTTGTTGCCAAAGTTCTGTGCTTCAGTTATGGTTCTTAGGATACAAGCAACAGAAATGGACTCAGATTCATGTATAAGTCAAAGGGAATTTTAGTGGATATATATTAAGGGCTCAGAACCTAGGAAGGCTAGAGAACCTGCCTGAGACTGAGGCAGGAACCCAAGCAATGTCAGAGGGCTGGGATGTCAGGACCTCCGGAGTGGGACCATAGCAAGGGCAGTTTGGTGAGTGTGCCACCACCTGATGAGGAAAATCCAACCATTTTCTTTTTGTCCCTCTGTTCGGTTCCAAATCAAAAAGCTGTGATCAGAGGGCTAGTTGAGGGATCAAGGTCAACCCTTCAGCTAAAAGGAGGGTCCCTGGCTTGGCTCCCATTTACTGTAGCCAAAGGCCGGTGCTACATCCTCAAAAGGAAAGTGTCAGGGATTTAAGTTAAGCCCCTTTGTAGATTTGACTTGAAACATTAAAATATTTTATATGACTATGAAACAAAATTAAAGTTTTTTTAAATCACAAAAATAAAAGATAAAATTAAACAAATAAACCTCAGAAAAAGTTGGTAGTGTAACCACACAGTAAAGAATTATTTCTTAAAAACAGAGTAATTTGACTGTACATCCCTGAGGGGATATAACCTAAGAACCCTAAAACCAAAAATAACTTCCAAAATAAGGGAAAAACTGTACTAAGGGCCCACCAAACATCATATCTGTGTGAGACGTTACAAACACTGGTGAAGTAGGCAGACACTTCTGACCTCATGGAATCCGTTGTTTTGTGGCCTCTACTATCCAGTTCCTCTCCCTTTCCAATATTATCCCCATTTCATTAAAGAAAAAGTTTTACTATGAAAAATTTCAAATATATACAAAACTAGACAAAATGGTATAAAACCCACGTATCCATCACCCAGTATCACCCATTATCAAACTTGTTCCATTTTACCCCCACCCCCAAGATTCTGCCTCCTCCTGTGTTACTCTGAGGCAAATTCCAGACTTTGTATTATTTCAATATGCCTTCATAAATATTTTAGGATGCCTCTCTAAAAGATAATGCCTCTTTAAAATTAAGTAAGTAAGCATAATACCATTATCACACCTAGAACAAATAACTCTTTAATAGCATCAAATACCTAGTGTTCAGATTTCTAATTTTCCCATTATTTCATAAACACTGTAAAATGTTTCATGGATTGTTTGAACTGGAACCAAACACATTGTGACTGGATGTCTCTGAAGACTATTAACTTATGGGTTTCCTTTCCATTATTTCCCCCCTTATAATGATTTCTTTCTTTTTTAATATATTTATTGATTATGCTATTACAGTTGTCCCATTTCCACCCCCCTCACTCCATTCCATCCTGCCCACCCCATCCCTCCCACATTCCCCCCCTATAGTTCATGTCCATGGGTCATACTTATAAGTTCTTTGGCTTCTACATTTCCTACACTATTCTTACCCTCCCCCTGTCTATTTTCCACCTATCATCTATGCTACTCATTCTCTGTACCTTTCCCCCCCTCTCCCCCTCCCACTCCCCTATTGACAACCCTCCATGTGATCTCCATCTCTATGGTTCTGTTCCTATTCTAGTTGTTTGCCTAGTTTGCTCTTGTTTTTGTTTTAGGTGTGGTCATTAATAACTGTGAGTTTGCTGTCATTTTTACTGTTCATATTTTTATCTTCTTTTTCTTAGGTAACTCCCTTTAACATTGCATATAAGAAGGGCTTGGTGATGATGAACTTCTTTAACTTGACCTTATCTGAGAAGCACTTTATCTTCCCTTTCATTCTAAATGATAGCTTTGCTGGATACAGTAATCTTGGATGTAGGCCCTTGCCTTTCATGACTTGGAATGCTTCTTGCCAGCCCCTTCTTGCCTGTAAGGTCTCTTTGGAGAAATCAACTGACAGTCTTATGGGAAGTCCTCTGTAGGTAACTGTCTCCTTTTCTCTTGCTGCTTCTAAGATTCTCTCCTTCTGCTTAATCTTGGCTAATGTAATTATGATGTGCCTTGGTGTGTTCCTCCTTGGGTCCAGCTTCTTTGGGACTCTCTGAGCTTCCTGGACTTCCTCGAAGTCTATTTCCTTTGCCAGACTGGGGAAGTTCTCCTTCATTATTTGTTCAAATAAGTTTTCAATTTTTTGTTCTTCCTCTTCTCCTTCTGGCACCCCTATAATTCGGATGTGGGAACGTTTCAAGGCATCCGGGAGGTTCCTAAGCCTCTCCTCATTTTTTTGAATTGTTTCTTCATTCTTTTCTGGTTGGATGTTTCTTTCTTCCTTCTGGTCCACACCGTTGATTTGAGTCCCAGTTTCCTTCCCATCACTATTGGTTCCCTGTACATTTTCCTTTGTTTCTCTTAGCATAGGCTTCATTTTTTCACCTGGTTTTCGAACAGATTCAATCAATTCTGTGAGCATCTTGATAACCAGTGTTTTGAACTGTGCATCTGATAGGTTGGCTATCTCTTCCTTGCTTAGTTGTATTTTTTCTGGAGCTTTGAAATGTTCTGTCATTTGGGCTATTTTTTTTTTTTTTTGGTCTTGGCACGTCTGTTACTTTAAGGGGCGGAGCCTTAGGTGTTCACCGGGGCGGGGTAACTCTGGTCGCTGGGCTGTGATGCTGTATGTGGGGGAGGGGCCAAGAGGGAGCAATGGCGCCCGCTCCACTCTCCATCGGACTCCAATCTTTCACTCCGCTACCCACAATTAAACTGGGCCCCTCTGGTGCTGGTTCCCGAGTGGGTGGGCTTATGCATGCCCTAGGCCCCTGTGGGTCTCTCCAACAACCTCTCCTGTGAGGCTGGGAGATTCTCCTGCTGCCGCCCCAACCCCCACGGGCATTTTCAATCAGGTTTGAGGCTTTATTCCCCCCCGCCCCAGCTGGAGCCCTGGGTTGCGCGGTCTGCTTCGCTCCCCATCGTTTGTCCAGTTTATCTGTGTGCGAATGTGGGGCTACGGGGTGCTACCTGCCGCTCTGCCTGCCCCGCTCTCCGCCACACCGCCACTCTGAGTCCGGCCCTCTCGGCCTATCTGCATGAATGTGGGGCCGCAGGGTCTGCTAGTGGTCAGACTGCCTGCCCCGTTCGTCCCACACTCGGCCAGTCTCGGTCCCACCAGGGCAACGCGAGTCCTCTCCGCTCCGGCTGCCCGTCTCCGCCCCTCCTACCGGTCTGGATGAATGTTTATTTTTTATTTCCTTGGTGTCGGACTTCCTTGCCGTTCGATTTTCTGTCAGTTCTGGTTGTGCGAGGAGGCACAGCGTGTCTACCTACGCCGCCATCTTGGTTGTCCGATTTCTTTCTTTAAAATTTTTATTTATTTACTTATTTTTACAGAAAGGAGAAGGAAGGGAGAAAGAGAAAGAGAGAAACATCAATGTGAGAAAGAAATATCGATCAGTTGCCTCTGGTACACACCCCAACCAGGGACCGAACCCACAACCACCCAGGCATGTGTCCTGATCAAAAATTGAACTGGTGACCTTTCACTTTGTGGGATGACATCCAACCAACTGAGCCACACCAGTCAGGGCTACCTTATATTTCTTAAAAAAACAAAAAACCTGGATTACTTTTTCTACAGAGTTTTCCAGAAAAATCAGTTTCTGGATTTTGCTGACGACATCAGTGCAGTGTTGCTTCACATGTTCCTCTGTCCTCTGAATTTCCTGGAAACTGGCAGCTGATCTTGAGCTGTGCTGTCAGGGACGGTCGCCCCAGCCACATGGGGCTACCGAGCACTTGAAATGCGGCTCATCCAAAATGAGATGTGCTGTACGTGTCAAATACACACCAGAGTTTAAAGACTAAGTATGGAAAAAGCCTGGAAAATATTTCATTGATCATTTTTATATTGATTATATATTGAAGTGATAGTATTTTAGATATACTGGGTTAAATAAAATACATCATTAAATTAATTTCACCTGGTTCTTTTAACTTTTTTCTACAAAAAATTTGTAGAAAATTTAAAATTATACATGTAACATGTGTGGTTTGCGTGTGTGTGTGTTTATTGGAAAGTGCTGGGCATAGGGTCTGATTGGATTGAACACCATTTCTGGCCAAGTCAGGGACGTGTGGCGTTCTTCCATCAGGAGGCTGGCCTGCCTTTCGCTGATGTTTGCAGCCACTGACACTCAAAGCCTGGATCCACTAACCTACTGGAGGTTGTAAAATTATATTCTCATGCCATTCTTCCATCTTCACTTATTAGCTGCCATGCTATAAAGAAAAACTTCTAGTCATAGGGAAATTAAGTCAGCTCCTCAGAGAGGTCTTCCCCAGTGTCCCTGAATAAGGTGACTCATGGTAGTCCCATTCATACTTGTCTCCATTCTGGCCCTTTTCACCATTTGCCATTATCAGTTTATTTGCTTGCTTGAGTGTTGATTGGTGGCGGCCTTCTCTGTGGCATAAGCATCAGGAGGGGAGAAACTAGCTCTGGTTAATCACCCATGAAGTCCCAGTGTCCCAGCTTGAGGAGGTGCTAGGGAAATATTTGTTGAATGATGGAAGGATTCTGAAATGGACAAGGCTCCAAACCATAACACGGGAAACTTGAGCTCTAATCCTGGCTCTACTGGGTACTGAGGGTCAGTCCCAACCTCTGGGGGCCTCAGTGTCCTCATTTGGGGCAAGCAGGTGGGCAGCCTGGTCACTGAAGCATGGTTTCAGCTCTGAGGGGCTCTACCTCTCCAGACTGACCTCCCATCAGCTCATGCTTCCAGAGACCTCTCTCCCACAAAGACTGAGCTGGGGCCAGGTGGCAGATGATTAAACAGACACCCCACAGCTAAGAAATCTAAAAGCTAATTAACCCTGGCCCAGCAGACTCAAAAGAAGCCAGTCTGGCCTCTACCCTGATGGCGGGTGGCATTAATACCTAATGACTCATTCTAATCATTGTCTTCTCCCAAGTCTTTCCTGTTTCTCAAAACCCTTTCAATCAAGCAGAGTATCCACGGAGAGCCTCTGAGTCCTGTTCCCTGGGGGAAGAGGCCATGAAACAGAAAGCCACCCACCAGGAGCTAACAAGTGAACTGGCCAGACAAGCTTTAATGTTCAGAGAGGATGGAATGATGGAAGCAGGGCAGGGGGAGGGAGTATGCTGCACCTGCCTCTCAAAGTTGCCAGAAAAATTCAGGGCAGTGAGGGATGTGACAATTCTTCACACTCTGCCTGAAGGATTCTAAAAGCTCCTAATGAGTGAACGAGATTAACTTTGCTCTGGCCAGGTGGCTCAGTTGGTTGATGCATCGTCCCTTGCATGAAAAGTTTAGGGTTAGGACACATACCTAGATGGCAGGTTTGATTCCCAATTGGGTTGCATATGGGAGGCAACCAGTCAATGTTTCTCACATCTATGTTTCTCTCTCTCTCTCAAATCAGTAAAAATATATCCTCATTTTAAAATAAGGATTTAAAAAAAAAAGATTAACTCAGTTAACAGGATTATCCCTACCTGGCCTTCTGGAAAACTGGCCAAGATTATACAGCTAGTCAGGGGCAGAGCCATAAAGCCACCCCATACTACTGCTTTACTCATTTACTAAAAAGTATCTACAAGGCACCTGCTGTGTGTTGTACAGTATAGCAGGTGTGGAGAGTACACAGGTATCTCAGGGCAGGGTCCGGGGAAAGGAGCTGGAGTCAGGATGCTCATGCGCCCGATTCTCATGGATTGGGAACTCAGTGAGGATGTGATCACTAGGGGAGGTTGGCTTCAGCCTGGCTCTGCAGGAGTGCACCACTGAGTTGCTCCCATTTTGAGGCAAGGGCACAGGATTTTTTTCCCCATGTCAGTTATTCTTCACAGGCTGCCTGAGGTGTGGAAGGCAGTACCTCCCAAGCAAGGGGGCTCCCGTTCCCATTTGGCCAAGAGCAATTCTCAGTTAAACTGGGGCGGGGGGTACAAAGAACACACACTACACTAAGTATGACTGTAGGTAAAGAACGTAAGATGGGCTTGGTTCCTACTTTCAGAGTCTTAGAGTCGCAGACTAGAGTATCAAGAGAAACCCTCAAGAAACTCACCAAGACCTCCTGACACCACCACAGAAGGACAGTTTTACTTCTCATGGGAAGTAAAAGGGAGTAACAGTCACTTCAGACAATTGTGTGAGAACTACTATGTGCCAAGCCATAGTAGAAAAAAGAAAAATGCCAGAGCTTATACTGCAATGGGAGGCAGGGCCACCCTGTTGCACAACTCCAGGAGGTGACATTGCTCTATCACACTGTAGAGTTTGTAAATTGCAACTTCTGGAACTGTGCAGTGCACAGCCTGGGTAACAAGACATAGCTGTCCCAGTTGGGGGGACAGATAGGAAACAACATAAGTACAGTATGTACCATGTTAGATCTGAGGAATGCTGAGGAACGTAAAGTGGAGAATGCAGAAAGGATATGGGCACAGGGGAGGGTGCAACCGTAGATTGGGAAGCCAGGGACAAGCTCACCAAGACTGCTTCTATCAGTCAACATCCCAGCAGGAAACAGTAGGCATGTCAAAGTGAGTCATTGGAGGAGAATAAGCAGAGGAAGATTTGGGGCAGGATGGAGGGAAACTGCAGGCATAGTGCAGGGGGGCTGCTATCATCCTAAAACGAGAAGGGGAGGAGATGTGACAGAAGACAGAGAGAGGAGCTGTATGAAGACACTGTCACCTGGGGAGGGAACTGGGGAATAATTACCAGACCTCCCTTCTCTGTTACCTCAATCAAGGTGCCCTCCACAGCCAAATGCAGCAGAAGCAGCCTGTGGATTTAGTCCCTACAGTCAGCACCTGGGGGTCAGAGTGGACACAGGTATTGAGCGGATCCAGGCACACAAATAGAAGATACTCACTTGACATTTGAGCAGAGACCTGAAGGAGAAAGGTCATCAACACCTGGAGAAGAGCATTCCAGGCAGAGGGAAGAGCATGGGCAAAGGCTCCACGCTGGGAGTGAGCCTGGAACATTTATGCCACAGCAGCTGGCCTCCGCAGTGGCAGCAGAGTGAACCCATGTGGGTGGAATCAGAAGGTAACAGGAGTGCCTGGCTGATTGTCCAGGCTTTTGAATGAGATAAGAATCCCTGGGTGGGGGCTGACAGAGGAGGGGCATGCTCTGGCTGATGTTTTGACAGGACCAATCTGGGGGCAGAGATGGAGACTGGAAGGGAAGGGATGAAGCCATGCAACACCCAGGTAAGAGATGTTACAGGCTGAGACAAGAGTGAGAGGAGCAAGGTGGCGACACATGGTTGGACACTGATGCTATTTTGCAAGTAGAGCAATGGGATTTTCTGATGGATTGGTTGTGGGATGTGGGAGCAAAAGAACTTGTTAGTCTTGTCTATTATCCCCCAGCTGCTCATTTAGGGCAAATATGGTTCCTTTCTAAGCAGTAGCTTTCTTGTTGTTGATGGAGAAGGGGAACCTATGATATATACAAATTCCCTGTGAAGCCTCTTTGGAATTACTGTTGGCTGTGGGCAGTGGCTAGAACGTAATGATGGCCTTACAGTTCTGCCTAAAAGTGACATCTCTGTCCTTAAGGTTTATATACTTACAGATGAAATGATAAGGCTGAGATTTACGGCATAATAATATGGAAGTTGCTGAAGCTATAGAGGAAATAAAATCAGCCATATATTGAGAGTTGTTGAAGTTGGGTGATGATACATGGGTGTTTATTACACTATGCTCTCTATTTTTGTGTTATCTTAATTTTTCCAAGATAGAAGTTTTTAAAAATTCCCTGTTGTGGATCCTTGTGATGGAACTGTTTTGTATACTATCTCAGCTGTGGTGGTGGTCACACAAAAACACATGCGGGATAAATTTGCAAAGAGACACACACGCACAAATGAGAACATGTAAAACTGGTGACAACTGAATAAGGTCAATGGATTGCAGAGATGTTAATGTCCTGGTGGTGATATTGTGCTGCAGTTACCAAAGATGTTAACCCTGATGAAAAATGGGTGAAGAGTATATGAGACCTCCCCTAGTGTTTCTGGCAACTGCATATGAATCTATAATAATCTCAAAACAAAAAATTTGAAGTCCCTATAAAAATTAGAGGGAAAAAATGTTGGCAAGGATATGGAGAAATTGGAATTCTTGTGCATTGTTTGTGGGAATGTGAAGTGGTGCAGACACTTGGCTAAATGTATGACCATTCCTCAAAAAAATTAAACATAGAATTACTGCATGACCCAGAAGGTGGAAACAACCCTAATGTTTATTGACAGATGAATGGATAAAAAGAATGTGCTAAATTCATACAATGGAATATTATTCAGCCTTAAAAATGAAATTCTGACACTTGCTACAACATGAACAAACCTTGAAGACGTTATGCTAAGTGAAGTAAACCAGTCACAAAAGACAAGAACTGCGTGAGTCCACTTATGTGAGGTCCCTAGAGCACTCAGAATTATAGAGACTGAAAGTAGGACGGTGGTTCCCAGGAGCTGGGGCAGGGGAATGGGGAGTTAGTGTTTAATAGGCACAGAGTTTCGGTTTCAGAAGACGAAAGGTTCTGGAGATGGATGGTGGTGATGGCTGCACAACACTGTGAATGCGCTCGATGCTACTGAACTGTGCACTTAAAAACAGTTAAAATGTTAAATTTTATGTTACATATATTTACAACAACTGAAAAAAGGTTTGGGGAAAGCAAGTCCATTGATGTCTCAAAAAAGGTTTAAAAAAAGGAAGTTATAATGAGATGTCACCAGATTTCCTTATTTTCTGTCCAGAATGACATGGTAAAAGGCAGAAGGAAAGCTGTTGACAGGCTCTGTCTAGGGGCCCCGCCTTTCCCTTTCAGTGCCATCAGAGAGTCCCAGGAAGGGCTCTTTCAGACAACAGTGATATCCACAACATGAGGGAACCTAAGACAGTGAGAAATCAACCACCAAATGACCAGCCAACACCTGTGGTGACAGCCTCTAGGAAGGGCTAATAACATATAACAGGGGCCCGAGTAACTGGCCAACTCCTACACATCCTTCAGATCCCAGCTCCAATGGCCCTTTCTCAAGGACTTCCTTGATTCCTTGGACTAGGTCATGTTTTTCTACTTCAGGATCACTGTAAATCCTGGTTTACCCTGGACAGTCCCAGTTTATGCCACTTGTCCAGGCATAAATATTAATAGCAACCTTTCACTCCCAAAAGAATCCAGGTTTAGAGAAATGTGTCTGTCTTGTTCATGTATATTCACAATGTCTAAAACTGTTAAGTCCACAGCTTTATGTTTAATATGAGCTCAATAAATATTGGTTGAATGAATGGATATTTCCATTATTTGGTAAGTGTCTGTGGTGGCCATGGAGCTGTACCTTTCAGATTCCCCCCTGGATAGAGTGTAGTTGGCAGACTGCCGCCAGCTGCTGTCCCAGGCTGCTCCCAGACAAAGAGTGCGGAGGGAGAGGCAGAGCTGGGCCTTTCCTCCCAATGGGGGCTCCTCCAAAAGCCAGTCTTTGCTCTGGAGTTCCCCATCAGCCCCGCCAAGGCTTTCTCAACACTGCACCACAGTCTGAGGCTCTGTCCACCCAAGCCTCTTCCTCCCTCTCTCCTTTCACAGGTGTCAGACCTGCACTGTGATCTGAGGCTCTCCTGTCTACTCCCACTTGCTCTCCACTTCATTCCTCACAAGGTGCTCCCCAATAAACCCCTTGCACATCTATTGAACTGGTTCTGCTTCTCAGAGGACCTGAATAGCACTGTCACAATAGGACTGTGAGGTGAGAACCTGAGTTTGACTCTCTTATTCCCACCAAGACACGCCCCCCCCATCCCCTAGAAGGGGGCAGGCCCCAGTCCAGCCCATTTTTCCAGTACTCAGTCAGCAGTTGGGGAATACAATCTCTGGCCAGTTCTCTTGTTCTTTCACAGAGGACTGTTGCCCAGTTAGCTTAGGAAACTACCTTTCAGTCCCTTTCCCTCTTCCTATGTATCTTCCCCTCTGGGTCTCACCCTTTGAAAGTTTCTTTCCAACTCTTACTTCCTTTAGTGCCCCCCTCGAAAACTTAGCCTAATGGACATGAATTTTGCTTGCAACATAAACTAAATAAAAAACAAATAAGAGTAAGTAAGAAGAAACATATAACTTGTGAAGACTTTGAAAGCGTCCAGACATTGCCATCAGCATCTTCGCAAATGTCTCTATCCTCTAATTAAATCTGCTTTTCTCTAGCTGCAATATTCAAGATCAATTCAACAGATAAGGAGCATTGATTAAACTTCTATAGCCCCAGTGGTACACAAGCCTGGCTGCACATTAGAATCCCAGGGAAGCTTCTTCTTAAAAATTTTTTTAATTGTTTTTCAGTTACAGTTGTCCCAATTCCTACCACACCCCCGCCCAGTTGCTCTCCCCAGCCCCATCCAACCCCACTCCCAAAGAAAACCCCCACCCTATTGTCCTTGTCCTTTGTACATGTTCCTTGACTTGACTTTTCCCCTTCTTTCCCCAGTTATCCCCCTTCCACCTCCCCTCTGGTCACTGTCAGTTTGTTCTTTATTTCCATGTCTCTGGTTCTTTTTGGAGCATTGGTTTGTTTTATTGACTAGGTTCCACTTACAGGTGAGATCATGTGGTATTTGCTTCTCATCACCTGGCTTATTTCACTTAGTATAATACTCTCCAGTTCCATCCATGCTGCCACGAAGGGTAGGAGTTCCTTCTTTCTTTCTGCTGTGTGGTATTCCACTGTGTAAATGAACCACAGTTTTTTGATCTACTCATCTACTGATGAGCACTTATGCTGTTTCCAGCACTTGGCTATTGTAAATAACTCTGCTATGAACATTAGGATGCATAGGTTCTTTTGAATTGGTTTCTCAGGAGAATCCCAGGGAAGCTTCTTAAAAACAACAAGGCATAGGCCCCACCACTGAACAATTAAAATGCTGAGGCCCAGGCCATACCCCAAAAGATCCAGACTTAATTGGAGGGGGAGCCTGGATGTCAGCTTCCCAGGGGATTAAAACATGCAGCCAGGGTTAAGAATCATTGATACAAGATGTTTCCCACATGCTTTAGATAATTCTGTGATATGAGTGCTACTGTCTAATTTTATAGATGAGGAAATGGGGGCTCAGGGGCCTGGAGGAAGGTAGAACCCAGAAGTCCAAGTTCTGGGTGAGGTGCTGGGCAGCAGCAGCCTGAAACAGTGCTGAGAGTAACTTCCCTCTATCCCTTCCCCAGCCCACCTCCACTCCACCAACTCACCAGCTCTCATTTACAATGCTGTTTTCCACATTAAGACTTGAGGCCCTGTTTTTTCTTTTTTTGTTTTTTGGGTTTTCTCCCTTATGCAAACATCCTAAAACAGTTATTCAATTACAACCACTTCAGGGGTCAAATTCTTATTGGATGGATTTGGCTATATAGCCTATCACAGTGCTTGTAGATACTTCAAAAATGTTTGTTGAAAATTTATTTCGATGTATTTGGATGGGAGGAAGGGATAGTTGAACAGACATAAATGAATAGATGGCAATAAGCAGATAAATAGATATGGATGAATGAAAGGGCAGGTAATTGGATGGACGGGTGGATGGATGGATGCATGAATGGATGTTTGGGTGAATGAATGGGTGAACACAAGAATAACTTTGTTTAGACATTGCCTTGTGTCACAAAGAATTTGAGATAATTATAGCAAAATTAAAAAATAAAAATTTATCACTCTTTTTATACCTGGCTCTGCTCTAGACATTAGAATATATCCATGAACAAGAGACAAAGATTCTTCCCCTTGTGAAGCTTTCATTTCAGCAGCATGAGACAGACAATAATCAATAAACATAATAAATGAGTAAATTACAGTGTATGTTAGAAGGTTAAGAGGTATTGATGAGAGAGAAGAGCAGGGAAAGGGAGATTGGAAAAGTCAGAGGCGGGGGTGGGGCGCAATTCTAAAGGGGGAGATCAGGGAAAGCCTTATGGAGAAGGTGACCTCTGATTAAAGACTTTAAGGAGGTAAAGGAGGGAGCCCTGCAGAGATCTAAGGGAAAAACATCCTAAGTGGAGGAAAGGGTCTGTGCAAAGGCTTTGGGTGGGGGTGTACCTGTAGTGTTTGAGGGATAATGTCAGAGGCCATGCAGCTGGAGCAGAGTGAGTAAAGGGGAGAGTAGAGGATGGTCAGAAGTCATAGGGTGGCCAGGTCACATGGGGCCTTGCAGATGATGGTGAGGACTGTGGTTTCTATGCTGAGCAAAATGGGAGCCATGGAGGGTTACAAGCAGAGAAGAGACATGATCAGGCTTAAACTTTAAAATGATCCCTCTGGCCTCTCTGTTGTAAATTGACTGAGGGTAACTGTTGTAACCAGCCATAGCAGGTTAGGATAGAAGTAGGAGTAGCAATGAGAAGTCATTCAGGTAAGAAGAGATGGTGACTCAGACCAGGGTTGTGGCAGTTGAAGCGATGAGAGGTGCTCAGGTCCACACATATTCTGAAGGTAGATGAAACAGGACTTCATGGCAGTTTGCATATAGGGCATGAGAGAAAGAGAGGAAACAAGTTTGATGCTGGGGTTTTGGGCCTGAGTAACTGCAAGGAGTTGTGATCAACCTAAGTAAGGAAAGCTAGGGTCAGGTCAAGGTTTTGGGAGGGGAGAAATCAGGAATTTAGTTTTGGACCCAGGAGGTTTGGATGTGCATTGGATACCCAGGGGATAGATATCAAGTAGGTAGCCAATATTAGTCAAAATTCAGGAGAGGTCTAGGCTAGAGCTGTAAATGTGGAGTCACTTACATATAAATGGTATTTAAATTGGTAAGAATAGATGAGACACATGGGGAAGAGAAGAGGATTAGGGACTGAACCCCAGGTCACCCAACAAGAGATTAGAGAGAGAAAAGGACTAGCTGAGGGGAATGAGGAGAGACTAGCAGGGTAGGGGAAAGACTAGGAGAGCAGCTAGGGGGTCCCAAAATCAATTAAAGAAGGGAGCCATCAACTCTGCCAAGCCATACAAGAGACAAGGCCTGATAAGTGACCATGGATTTTGTCCAAGGATTTTTGGCTTTGTTAAGCCATTGGTGACCTTGACAAAGGGGCATCTGTGGAGAAGTGAGAGTGAATGTCTGTTTGGCATGGGTGGTGAACTCACAATACAATACAGATGCGTATTATAGGGTTGCACACCTGAAACCTATACAACTCATTAACTTATACCACCCCAATACATTCAATAAAAATGTTTTTTAAAAAGAATAAAGAAAGAAAAATGACAGGGGGAGTTGAAAAGATAGAGGATGGACAGTTTTTAGGAGTTCCACTACAAACGGGAGTGTGAAAGTTCATTGCTTTCACATTCCCTAACGACCTTGTCTCTTGGTATTTAAGTCATCATGTAGTCCTTTCCCTCAGATCTAAGCTATCCCTGGAAACACCTTTAACTGAGAATGGGGCAGAAGCCACACTGTGCTAATTCCAGGCCTAAGCCATGAAAAGGCTCGGCCAGCTTTTGCACTTTGGAAACCCAGTTACCACGCCACAAAGACAGGCTGCATGGAAGAAAGAATGGAGGCCCTCTGCTCAACGGCCCAACCAAGCTCCAGCCAATAGCCAGCACTAGCCACTGACCCTGGGACATCCTAACCCAGCGGAGTTCCCAGAAGGCTACAGCCCCAACTAACACCATGTGAAACAGAAAAACTACCCTGGAGAGCCCTGTCAGCCCACTAAATTGGAGAGATAATAAAATGATTGTATTTGAAAGCCATTAGGGTTGGGAATGGATTTTTACACAGCAACAACTATCCAAAACTGAGGAGACATGAAGTAGAGTCTATAGGGGGAGAGGGGTCAAGAAAATTATTGTTGTTTAAAGATGGGAGAAGTCACAGCATGTTTGTATGCTGGTGAGAATGATCCAGAAAAGGTTAAAAATGATGCTCGAAAAAAGAGGGAGGATGGCTGGAGAGACGTCCTTGAGCAACTGAAGGAGGATGGGGCCCAGTGCACAATACAGATACACAAGTGCATGGTCAGCTCACCTGGCAACAGGTAGGAGGCTGAATATGTGTGAGGAGGTGCTGGTGAAAGGGTCAGGGTGTGGTGGAAGACAGAGTGAGGACCAGAGAAGGGAGAGTTAAGGGTTTAGGAGAGTGGAGGAGTGAAATAACCATCCAGTAGAGCTGGAGTGCGAATGAATAGAAAGGAAGAACCTAATTACCAGGCAGCACAGAGGGCTCTCTTTACATTCAAGGACATGAATTTTAAAGTTGAGCAGAATTGGGCTGGTTATCAGCTTTTCTGCAGCCATGTTCATCTGCAGCTGTGTGGGGGTGGAGGCAGAGTTGGCTGAGAGTGGGACATGACCAAGATGTGGCTTTGCCAAGCGAACGTGGAAAACACAAAAAGTAAGTGAAGAAATAAAGACCTGAGGAAATGTGACTCAGATTAAAAGCTCAAAACCACATTAGAAAACAGACCATGGAAGTGGGGAGAGAGGGGGAGGAAAGAAAGAGAGAGAAAAAGACAGAGAGACAGCGAGAAAAGAAAAATAAGAAGAAAGTATGATCATGTTTGAGATTGGTGTCAGTAGGCAATCGCAGTTAAGTGCAGATGAAGTTCAGATCCTGTACCAAGAACAAGTTTTGATGTGAAGGATGGGCAGGGAGCCAGGAGCCTGGGGCAAACATGGAGCTGACAGGTGAAGCCCTTGATACCCCTTCTTTCATCTCCGACCCCACCCTGCCCCAGGACAAACTTGGCTCCTTTTTAATTTGGTTTCAGTTCACCCTAGGGTGGAGCTTCCTGTCCCTCTCGCACTCCTCCCTCACTCCCCTAAACCTCCCCTTCCCAAGTTGTTAGAAAGCTCCTCAGAGGAACGTTGCCCCAAGATATTTCTCTCCTAGAACATCTTTAACAGCCAACTTCAGAGGTGAGAAGTATTCCAGCAGCTTGGCAGCAGGAAAGCCAGCTTCTGGCTTCTAGGCTGGGAAAGCAAGGCAGGTGGTTACAGTGACCTCTTGCCAGAGGCACACTAAGGCTTCTGGGAAGAGAACCAGACTCTGTCCAGAGATGGGATCCCCTGGCTCTCCCACACCTTTCTGGGTGTCAGCTGCTCTCCTGCTTCCCAAGAGAATCATCTGTTAAAAAGTACAGATGACAAGGCTCCTACCCCAAGCTGGCAGTATGACCTAGAAATCCTTATTTTCAACTAATTCACCTGGTGATCCTAAGGCGCAGTGAAGGTTGGAAACTACCAATTCATCTCTTTGGGCCTCAGTTTCCCTGTCCATTATAAAAGTTAATGCAGGAGTCTACATGTGCTCCCCAAGCACAGATTTGCTTTTGAGCCCACAACAGGCTAGCAGTGTTATTATTCCCATTTTTGAGGTGGGAAGAATGAGGCTTATAGAGGCAAAAGGATGAAGTGGTGGACCACAGGATCTCTAATGGTGTTTGCAGTGCTTGGATTGGAGGAATCTGAGAGGATTGCAGTGGGCTGGCAGAATCTGTCTCCCAATGCTTGGGGCTGACTTAGGCTCTAACACACCCAGGAGACTCTCAGGAGACTTGGATGAGTAACAGGTCAGCATGCATTGTCCAAACATATCACTGCACATGTGTGAGTGAGGTTTTCTCCCCTCACCAGCATCCTTCCCCCTTCCCCACATAAGCTCCCAGTTCCTCCCTGATCAGTTGCTGCCCAACCTATAACCTATTTGGAAATCTCTGCTGTCATTTCTGAGTAAATGATTTATGCACAGTGCCAAGTGGGTGAGTTGGGAAATTGGGAGAAATTTCCATCTGGCTGAGTCACTTCAAGAGGGAGGGGGTAGAGAGCAGTCTCTAGCTAGGGGAGCCCCATGACAGGATCTGTTACTTAAGAAAAGTTACTCTGCTTGTGTGCAGATGAAGGAGAGACTGTTTTAGAAGAAGTAAGCCATAGTTATGAAGCTATGGATAACCACAGCCTGGACTGGGGTGTAGGGAGGAGGAGAGAATGGACATGTGATGGCTGTGGTGACTGATTGGATGGAGGCACAAAGGGGGAAGAGCCAAGGCAGTGCCTGAGGTTTTGGCTTGAGAGTCTGGGTAATTGCAGGTGTTGTGCATGGAGATAGGACAAGGGAGGAAAGGGACCGTGCTATCTTCAGATTTATGCTCCAAGTAACTGGTGCGTAGTGGACCCACTGTGAAGGGACTGAGGTGCTAGTATGTAAGACTTCTGAGAGATTTTCTGATTTCATGGTGGGAGAGTATCCAGTGCCCTGGCATCAGAGTTAAGGTCCCTACTAATCTCAAAGGTGTCCTGGTATGAATTAGAAAAAGGCAACCCCCAGAGAATGGGAGGAACTATTTACAAATCACATATCTGATATGGATCTAGTATCAAGAATATATTTTAAGAGTCTTACAAATCAACACTGAGAAGCAAACAAGCCAACTAAAAATTTGGCAAAGGATCTTAATAGACATTTCTCCAAAGAAGTTGAACAAATGGCCAATGAACATATTGAAAGATATTCAACATCATCAGTCATTAGGTAAATGCAAAGCAAAACCACAGTAAGATATCATTTTATACCTATGAAGATGGCTGTATAAAAGGAAAAAAGTAGAAGATGCATGTAGGCAAGGATGTGAAGACTTTGGAACCTCAAACATTGCTAACGAGAATGTACAAAGGTGCAGCTGCTCTGGAAAGCAGTTTGATAGCTCCTCAAGAAGTTAAACATAGAATTACCATGTGACCCACAATTCCCAGGTATGTCTCCACTAGAATAAAAAGCACATGTTACCATGAAAACTTGTACAAGAATGCTCATAGCAACGTTATTCATAACAGCCAAAAAGAGCTAACAACTCATGTCCACCAACTCATGAATTAATACACAAATGTGGAATATCCATATAATGGAATATTATACACCATAAAAAGGAGTGAAGTGCTGATATAAATGCTACAACATAGATAAACCTTGAAAACAGGCTAAATGAAAGAAGACAGTCTTGTTGGACAACACATTATAGCGTTGGTTCCATTTATATGAAAGTGAAGAATAGGGACATCTCAGGAGACAGAAAGATTGGTGGTTGCCAAACAATGGAGGAGGAGGAGAATTGGGAGATTCGGAGCTGGTCTGGGGGTGATGGAAATATTCTAGACCTGGATGGTGGCGAAGGCTGCACAAAATTTTGAATATACTAAAACCACCCAAGAAGGAAAATAAGTCCTTTTTCCAGCTTTAAACATGATGGTTGACTTTGGCCCAGCTCCGAGATCTTTTAGTCAGCACACCCTCCAGCTGAGTATTCCACTGAGTACTCAAATTCCTTAAGCCAAGCCTCTTCTACACACCCAAACATTCTCATTCTTTCCACTCCAGCTACACAACGTTTATATCCCACATATCTGCAGGAGCCTGCTGGGGACTCACCCTGCCCTCTCATGCCCTAGCCTCTGCACCAAGCCACCTCCCCATTTCAGAACCCTTCTCTCTGCTCACCTCTTCCCTGAACCTCTTTTAGAGGAACCCCACTGACTTCCCACCAACCCTTCGCACTTGGAGAAACACCCAATTGCCCTGGTTTAACCTGGGCTCTGCCTCTTAAAGCCTGTGTGACTCTGTGAGAATCTTATAACATCTCTGGGCCCAATGTCCCCATCTGTAACATGCACATTGCCACACGTCTCAATCACTCAGGCTGCCACAAAATACTGCAGGCTGGGTGGCTTAAGCAATAGACATTTATGTTCTCACAGTTCTGGAGGCAGGAATCTGAGATCAGGGTGCCAGCAGAGCTGGGTTCTAGTGAGAACTCTTCCTGGCTTGCAGACAGCAGCCTCTTCTCTCATCCCATCATGATCCCCACCCTCATTACCTCATTTGTCCCTAGTTAACTCCCAAAGGCCCCACTTCCAAATACCATCATAGTGAATTGGGGACAAAGGGGAGGAAACAAACTTTCAGTCCATAACACCATGCTCACTGCCAGATGCGATTCCACAAAATGATGGATGTATACATCTATGGAGGTGTATTATTTCTCATCATTCCTGTATAGAATGATGAGAAATAATCATGTATAGACAAGTTTCTCTGCAGGGAAATGCCATACACTATTCATAAGCATCTGACCTCCCCATGGCAGGTGATCAAGGGCAGGGGATGTGTCTGCTGCCTTTGAAGTGTTCTCTCAACCAATGGGGCCCAACTACCAGAAGCCAGAATCCAAAATCCAAAATGCCTCTCTCTCTCCTGGGACCCTAAAGCCATATTTTGCCTTGAGTCATGGATATTTGAGTGTCTGACTTTCAGTCCTGACTATAAAGTCCTTAAGTTCTGGGGCTCTGCAGGGAGAGACTTCACTGCTCTAAACCTTAGTTTTCTTGTCTGTAAGATGGAGATAATAAGAGTACCTATCTCACAGCCTTATTGGGAGGGTTAAATGCAAAAACCATGTGGGAAGCTCTCAATAAATGCCAGTGATGAAGATGAAGGTGATGTATTAGTTATCTATTGCTGCATAACAAATCACCCTGACACTTCATGATTTAAACATCAATAATCATTTTTTTCTTTCTCACAATGTTAGTAAGTGAAGAATTCGGTCAAATTCTTTTGGGACTCATGCAGTGCTTTTGCGTGCTGTTCCCTGTGCCTGGAATGCCCTTAGCCTTCTTCTTTGCTTCATCTTCAGCTCACATCTTTCAAAATTCAGTTGAGCTGCCACTTTCCCCTGGAAGCCTTCCTTGGGGGCCCCTCCATCCCTACCCCCATCCCATACAAAACTGTTTTTTTTAAATTGAGCTATAATTTGCATATAGAAAAATGCAAAAACATTAAAAGTTTTACCTATCTATACACCTGTATTATCATCCCAAAGATCAAAGCACAGAACATTTCCAGCACCCCTTCGAAAGTCCCTTCACAGTCAATAGCTGTCCCCCTTTCTCTGCCCCAGAGATTAGTTCTACCAGTTACTGAACTTCATATCAGTGGAATTATACAGTATTTAATTTTTTATGTTTGGTTTCTTTTATTCAAAATAATGGTTTTAACTTTCTTCTGTGTTGTTGTGGGCAGCAATAGTAATAGTTCATCTACTTTTTTTAAATCCTCACTCAAGGAAGGATATGTTTATTGATTTTAGAAAGGAAGGAGGGAGGGAAGGAGGGAGAGAGAGAAAAACATTGATGTGAGAAAGAAACATTGATCAGTTGCCTTCTGTATGCACCCCAACCAGGGATCAAACCCACACCATGTGCCCTGACAGGGAATCAAACCCTCAACCTTTTGGTTTATGAGATGACTCTAACCAACTGAGCCACCCAGCCAGGGCTAGTTCATCTACTTCTGTTGCTGTGTAATATTCCATACTGGGAACTTACCACAATCTGTTCATTCAAACTCCTATTAGTGGATATTTGATTTGCTTCCATTTTGGACTATTATGAATAAAACTGTTATGATTTATGTACAGTTTTTTTGTGGAAATATGTTTTACTTCTCTTAGAGCTAGCTACACCTAGGAATGGAATTTCTGGAGCATAGGGTAGATCTATAACAAAATTGCCAAGCAATGCTCCGAAGTGCCTGTACCATGCTGCATTCCCACCAGGTGTGTATGAGAGTTCCAGTGGCTCCACATCCTGGCCAGCACTTGATGCTGCCAGTCTTCTTAACTTCCGCCATTCTGGTGGGGTCATGGAGGAAGCTCATTGGGTCATTTTTTATTCTTGCTATTTTCTGTCACCCAGAAGCCCCCCTCTTAGGCTATTGTCTCAAGCCTACTGCTTTTTTTTTTCCTGGCCTTTCAGAAAATGAGAAGCTAGAATCTTTTCCTGGCTTTTAAATTTCAAAAGTCTAGAGTCTCAGGGGCAACAGGAAAAGATTCTTTTGTATAGATGACATGACTGATAAGGGAAAATGCAGAGGATTTAAGAAGGCTCCACCACCCTGAAACTAGGCAAGAGTTTCCAGCCAAGGGTGAGGGGGAGAGTTGGAGCAGCAGCAAGGGGGGAAATGGATAGTGCAAGTCCCTGAGCGAAGGAACACTTGAATATGACCCTTCTCTGAGCATGGCTCTGAGCTTGAATAGACTCCAGAATCCCCAGATAAATTCAAGAAAATAGAATGCAGAAAAGACCTGCACTCTTCTCCTAGGTGGACTCATAAGCAGACTTCTCCTAGGCATTTCTCTCTGGAGGAGAAATGGCTATGTGTGGCTGGGCAGAAGAACCTGAAATGTCTAACACAGTTATCTATGTCCCAGGGGACACTGGAGCTGAGCAATGGTTTCTGTGCATTCAGGGGATGTGGGTCCTGGGAACAGCTGAGAGACAGGATGAGATTTAGGAACAAGGGACAATTTAGAATGTGACCTGTGTGTTTGGGTCACCCCTCCTCAAAGAGGAACAAAGATATCTCAGCAGATGCCGATGTGGATAAGTGATGTTGCACCCCAGGTGCTCCCCATAAGATCCCTAGAACTAAGATACTACCCCCAGAGAAACAGAAAAAACAACTTATTGAGATTAGGGTATCTCACCAGAAGTGGGACTTCATAGTAGAGGCTGAGCTCACTTAACAAAAAATCAAGTTACCTTTCTTGCTCCTCTGAGTTCATGGACTGAAACTGGACCACTGTTCACTTTTCACACCGTATCTAGCTGGTCTCTTTATTTTCCTTTTCTCTCCTTGAGACTATAGGCAACTGGAAGTCAGGAATAAGCTCTGATTTGTCCTGAAATCAGTGACCTCCAGACCCAGAGCTTAGGGCCTGGCAGTGAAGAGGGGCTTGGTGAAGATTTGTCAAATATCGATTGTAAGCTCCTTGAGGGAAGAAAGAGGAAAATAGCTACAAAGTTGAACACCTGCTCTGTGCCGTGTTATGCACATTGGCCACTCTGTGAGGTCAGACTATGATTATCACATTTTACCAAATACAAGCCAACATTTCCTGAACCCTCAACCATGTGTCTGGCATCGTTCTAAGTATGTTTCATATATTAACTCATGTAATCCTCACTACAACCCAGTGAGGTTAATGCTGTTATTATCCCCATGAAACTGAGGCATGGAGCAATGAAGTGACTTGCTAAAGATTGTGATGGGATTTGAATTCAGGCTGCTTGATTCCGACATCCATATACCCATCTCCATTCCACACCAATGCCCATTTTTAACCCTGCTCCCATGCTCCCTGCATGGTCCACCTTGCCCGAAATGCTCTTCCTTCTTAATTCCTGCCCATCTTACTGGTGAATTCTTCACACTTTTTACATCTCCCCTGGTGTCCTTGATGCTAAAAAGTAGAAACATTCATTTCCCCCTTCCTTGATTCCTTTGTTCTCATAGCACTTTATTTTTAGGGTGTGTATAATTTAGGATTGGGTTTATCTGCATGTAAGAAAAGATCCAAAATATAGTGGCACAAGCAGGACAGAAGTTTATTCCTTTCTTATATAAGATAAGTATGGAGATATACACATCAGGACTGATATAGTAGCTCCATGGTGTCAGTAACTGAGGCTATTTTATCTGCTCCACCATTTTGGTATGGTGTTGCCTTCTCAAGGTGACATTATAGGTCAAAATGGCTATTACAGCTCCAGCCATTGCATCTATATTCCAAGCAATAGAAAAAAAGAGAGTTTTCCTGTCCCCCTTTAAAAGACTTCCCAAAACCCCCACAACATTTTCCTTTATATCTCATTGGCCAAAATTTAGTCACATGACCATACTTGTTGCAAGGGAGGCTGGGAAATATAATCTTTCAGTTGGATATTGGAAGAATCATTACAAAGGGCAAACCATAATCCATGCCACATTATTACTTTAGCATTTGTCACATCATACCTGGATGGTTTATTTGGATATATTTTCTGCCCAGCTGGTTTATTTTAAGGGCAGATTCTTGGCAGCTTCACTTTCAAATCCCAAAGTCTAGCACATGTTGGAGACACTGGAGATGGAGGAATAAGTTACTAGGTGTTACATTATTTTGCAGACCCTGGGGCCTGTAGCAGGCTTCTTTGCCCACAGCAAGCCTCCAAAATGGATTGAAATGTTTTTGACCTTAGTTTCCCTATTTTAAAAATGGTTATAAATGACCTCAAAAGTTAATTCCAGTTTGGGCATTCTCAGAGTCCACTGTATAAAATTAGAAAAATATAGCTAAGTATTTTAAAAATGAAAATTTAGCTGGAGTTAGGTACTTTGTGTAGCTTTCAGTCTTTTTCTATTTCTTCTGCATAAATACATATACATGTTTTGCATATAACTAGAATCCCACTGAACATACATTTTTGTAGCCAATCATTTTTACTTAGTGACATATGAGACTTCTGCTTCTGCCTATGACAAGCTAGCTTATACAGCTCAAACCTCTCAAAAACCACTAGAAAACCTGGATAAAATCATTAGAAAGAAAATGAAAATTTGTTAGAAGGCATCAAAGAACTATCCAGGAAGCCAGGACTTGAAGGATCAAGATCCCAGAGTGAAAAGAGACACATGACTTTCCCATGAATTCCTGGCTAGATGGAGCTAGATGGAGAGGCTGAGAGACTAAGAAGAAAGCACATACTAAGAGACATAGAAGTTAAGCAGGACTTTCAGCAGCCTGATAGGACTGGAGAGAGAAAAATACAGTAATTTGAGCTGAACACATTTCTGGGCCATTACATGTTCTCCTGAAGCATATGTAAATATTCACTGAAGCTCAGAGACCTTTTCCATACATAGAGTTTTGGCCTTACAAAGAACTCCAGAGGCAATGTAACCAAACACTTCATTTTATGGATGTGGTAACTGATGTCCAAAACTGCTGAGTGACTTGTGTAGGACCACACAGCAAATGCACACAGCCTTCTGTTGCAACCCTCTTGCACTGCCCTGCTCTGCTGCTGTTGCTGCTGGTCCTAGCCTTAACCTCCCCATTCCTCTCCACACCTTCTCTCCAGAGAGAAGGAGAGAGAGAGAGATCAAATTCATCGCACTTCTTGTTGTGATCTTTTAATAAATAGAAGTGCTTTTCTAAAAGGAATCCAAACACGAATCCTTTTATAACAATTATTGGACACTTTTCCTAATTATCAAAGTAGTACAAATTTACTGAGGAAATGTTAGAAAATACAGATAAGTGAAAACCAAAAGCACCTACAAAGTTTCCTCCCCTTCCCACCTATCACTGATACAACTACTTTAAGCTTTTTTATACACAAATATGTATACAAGTTCTGTCCAGAAAGTATCCAACCATGTGCTATGAAAAATAAGATATTTCTGAAGAAGATACAAGATACAAGAAACATTGAAAATAGGACAATAACACCTCAGTCCCCTTCAAAGTAGGAACCTTGGGACCTCACACAGTTCTCCCAATTGCCATCAGCTGCCCTGTTGTATTTTCCTGAATCTCATCAATGGTCTGAAATCTCTTCCCTTTTCAAAGGTGATTTTAGTTGTGGGAAAAGCCAGAAGTCACAGGGTGCCAAATGTGGGCTGTAGCAGGACTGAGCAACCTGGGTGACTTGATGTTTCACAAAAAAACTCTGCATGAGGCATGATGCAGGCATGGGCACATTGTCATGATGAGGCTGCCCATCACCAGTTGCCCATAGCTGCTGCTTTCTGAATCATCCCAATAGTTTCTGCAGAGGAATGTTCAAGCTTAACACAAAATTTGATGCAGGTTTGTTGCTCTACTTGTTCAGTCATTTTGAAAGCAAGGGCCACACCCTATGCATGCTCACTCAACAGCGCCTACACCCCCACTGACTAGTGCAGTGATGTAGTCATTGTTCACACATGCGCATTCCAGTCCACTCTCCTTGACTGCCAGATTACACTGATGTTGCACAGACCATTCTTGTTATATTAACAATGGCTGGAATTTCTCCAGACTGACTTTATATATTTTTGTAAAATGAGTTTACAAAAACCTTGTTTTTCGTGACTTGGCCTTTTAACTTATTCATATCATAACTAGTTTTTGCATAATTCCACATTCTTTAGTATGATCTTAACAGCTGCTATATCTATTCTATTGATGTACTATAATTTATTTAACTATTCCCCTATAGTTAGACATTAGGGCCATTTTCAATCTTTCATTACTATACACAATCTTGCAATGAATATCTTTATGTATACCTTGTTGGTATGATTATTTTCCCAAGAAAAACTCTTAGAGTATGGAATAATAGACTAAACATTTTTTAAATTCTCAACATCTGGTTCCAAATTGCTTTCCAGGAAGGCTGTATCGGTTTACGCTTCCTCCAGCAGTGTACACACCCAACCTGCGTGCTTTATTTAAGGAAGGATGGAAGGGGTAGTTCTTGTCATTCCAGCTAGCTTTCCAGCGTGCCAGATTAACTAAATTTAGAGTAGTTAGACTAGCCTCCCTAGGCCAGAAACTTTGGAACTGACTTAGAGCCAAGTTCAATTTCAGTAACTCTAAATAACATGCTTGTTACTTGGCCCACTTTGGCCCTGAACGATACATATCGGCTCTCACAAACTAAGCAGGAAATAAAAGAAGGAAAAGGCCATCTTGCTTACTTTGGTCAACTATATGAAAAATGACCACGGGATCTTTTTTTTAAAATTTTTTATTGTTATTCAATTACAGTTGTGTGCCTTTTCTCCCCATCCCTCCACCCCACCCCATCCAAACCCACCTCCCTCCCCCACCTCCACCTTCCCCCTTGATTTTGTCCATGTGTCCTTTATAGTAGTTCCTGTAATCCCCTCTCCTCACTGTCCCCTCCCCACTCCCCCCTGTCCATTGTTAGATTGTTCTTAACTTCAATGTCTCTGGTTATATTTTGTTTCCTTTTTTTTCCCTATTTATTATGTTCCAGTTAAAGGTGAGATCATATGGTATTTGTCCCTCACCGTCTGGCTTATTTCACTTAACATAATGCTCTCCAGTACCATCCATACTGTTGCAAAGGGTATAAGCTCCTTCTTTCTCTCTGCTGCATAGAATTCCATTGTGTAAATATACCATAGTTTTTGGATCCACTCATTTGCTGATGGGCACTTAGGTTGCTTCCAGTACTTGGCTATTGTAAATTGTGCTGCTATGAACACTGGGGTGCACAGGCTTTTTTGGATTGGTGTTTCAGGGTTCTTAGGGTATAATCCCAGCAGTGGAATTGCTGGGTCAAAGGGCAGTTCCATTTTTAGTTTTCTGAGGAAATTCCATACTGTTTTCCACAGTGGCCTCACCAGTCTGCATTCCCACCAATAGTGCACTAAGGTTCCCTTTTCTCCGCATCCTCTCCAACATTTGTTTGTGGATTTGTTTATGTTGGCCACTCCGACTGGTGTGAGATGGTACCTCATTGTGGTTTTAATTTGCATCTCTCTGATGGCTAGTGATGCTGAGCATCTTTTCATATGTCTCTGAGCCCTTTGTATGTCTTCCTTGGAGAAGTGCCTGTTCAAGTCCTTTGCCCATTTTTTAATTGGGTTGTTTGTCTTCCTGGAGTGGAGTCGTGTGAGTTCTTTATATATTTTGGAGATCAGGCCCTTGTCTGAGGTATCATTGGCAAATATGTTTTCCCATACTGTTGGTTCTCTTTGTAATTTAGTGCTGTTTTCTTTAGCCATGCAGAAGCTTTTTATTTTGATGAGGTCCCATTTGTTTATTCTTTCCTTTATGTCCCTTGCTTTAGGGGACATGTCTGTGAGGATGTTGCTGCGTGGAATGTCTGAGATTTTCCTGCCAATGTTTTCCTCTAGGATTTCTATAGTGTTACGACTTATATTTAAGTCTTTTATCCATCTTAAGTTTATTTTTGTGTATGGTGTAAGTTGGTGATCTAGTTTCATTTTTTTGCACATAGCTGTCTAGATCTCCCAATACCATCTGTTGAAGAGGCTGTTTTTGCTCCATTTTATGCTCCTGCCTCCTTTATGACCACAGGATCTTACCACTCAGAATGCAGAGTCCCCAGAGGAAGTGGCTGAATTCACAATGTGATGGATGGGGAACTGGACTGGGCACTCCATCCAGATCTAGCAGTCCAGAGCTTGTACAGTTTAGGAGTGCAACATGAGTGACATTTACTTCCTCTGGGTCTTCAGTGCTTTGTGATTTTCCAGTTTCCCCTGTGGAAACGCAAAGAAAGCGCCCATGGTCAGTGGGAAATCTAAAATTTCTCAGGTAAGATTTTAACTGGGATTTGTTTCAGGTCAGGTTCTACAGCTGATCAGCTGGATTCTGAGGCTGGTTAGCTGGATCATCACTGTAAGCAAGTCCCTTCCCCTCTCTGAATCTTCTTAGTTTCCCCATGTGAACAAGGAAGGAGCTGGCCTGGATTTTGTGAGCCATGAATTTTGTTTCCCATGGGAGAGGGAAGAAAGAAGGAGTCTCAGTGCCCACCAGAGCTAAGCACTTTACACATACAAGCATATTTAATCCTAACAACTGCTACATGAGGAAGTGGATATCTGTGCCTGTCCAGAACCAATGTTCCATTATTCTGCTATTAGCACCCTGATGTTCTTTTAGGGAACCATCCCTCACCCACTCCTAGTTCCTATGACTTAGGAGGGGCTGACTCTAACCATAGGCATGTGACTCAGGCTTGGCCATTCAGAGCAACTGTGATAGTTTCGGAGCTGAGCATGTGACCCAAGCTAGGCCAATGGGAGTCAATCCTGAGATTTTTGCTGAAAGTATTGGGAAGCAAGTGATCTCTTTGTCTTGAGGTTGCTTAATTGACCATTTCCACCTTCCTGTAGAAAGACCCATCCTGCTAATAAAACTAACACAAAGGAAAACAGAGTCAAGAGACATAAGGAGACAGATTCATGATAATCTCCTTTGAGCTTCTGTCATGGACTACACCTGAATGCAAAACAACTTCCTAAAATGTTCAGTTCAGAACCTTTTTGGGCTAAAGCCGGTTATAACCGAGTTTATATTACCTGCAACCAAAAGAATCATCACCAAAATCCTGGGTATGACATACGCATTATCATTCTCACTTACAGATGAAGAAATTGAGGCTCAGAGAAGCAGAATAAGCATAGAGCTAGCAAGTGGCAGAACAGATTTTTTAAATGTAATCTTTATTACATTTTTTCCATTACCATTTATTCCTCTTATACCTCTCTCCCCCCAGCAATCACCACACTGTTGTCCATGTCCACGAGTCCTTTTTCCTTTTTGCTCAATCCCTCCACCCCTCAGCCCCTACCCACTAGCTGTCATCCCGCTCTCCATCTATGAGTCTGTCCCCATTTTTACTGTTAGTTCAGTTTGTTCATTAGATTCCACATATAAGTGAAATCATATATTTGTCTTTCTCTGATTGCCTTGTTTCATTTAGCATAATTTTCTCCAGGTTCATCCATACTGTTGCAAAGGGTAAAACTTTCTTCTTTTTTACAGATGAGTAGTATTCCATTGTGTAATTGTCCCATAGTTGTTTTATCCACACATCTGCTGATGGATGCTGGGGCTGCTTCCATATCTTGGCAATTGTAAATAACAGTGCTTGGACTTTTACTATGTTCTTTTGAATTAGTATTTTGGGTTCCTTTGGATATATTCACAGAAGTGGGATCACTGGGTCAAAAGGCAGATGTATTTTAAATTTTTTGAGGTATCTTCATACTGCTGTCCACAGAAGCTGCACCAATCTGCATTCCCTTCAACAGTGCAAAAGGGTTCCCCTTTCTCCACATCCTCGCCAGCACTTTGTTTCTTGATTTATTGATGATAGGCCACTCTGACAGGTGTGAGATGGCATCTCATTGTAGTTTTAATTTGCATTTCTCTGATAATAAGTAACATTAAGCATCTTTTCATATGTCTATTGGCCATCTGTATGTCCTCCTTGGAGAAATGTTTATTCAGGTCCTTCGCCCATTTTTCAATTGGGTTGTTTGTTTTTTTGATGTTAATTTTTGTAAGTTCTTTATAAATTTTGTATATTAACCCCTTATCAAAAGTATGTGTTCTCCCATTCTGTGGGTTGTCATTTTATTTTGTTAATGATTTCCTTTGCTGTGCAAAAAAGTTTTAGTTTAGTTTAGTCCTATCTGTTTATATTTTCTTTGTTTCCCTTGCCTGGGGAGATATGTCCAATAAAATATTGCTAAGAGCAATGTCCAAGATTTTGCTGCTTATGCTTTCTCCTATGATTTTTATGGTTTCAGGTCTAACATTTAAGTCTTTGATCCATTATTAATTTATTCTTGCGTGTGCTATAAGAAGGTGGTCTAGTTTCATTTTTCTTCACATACCTGTCAATTTTCCCAACACCATTTATTGACTAGACTATCTTTAGCCCATTGTATGTGCCTGCTTCCTCTGTCAAATATTAATTGGCTATAAAGGTGTCTGTTTATTTCTGGGCCCTCTATTCTGTTCCATTGATCTGTGTGTGTTTCTGTTTTTATGCCACTACCATGCTGTTTCAATTACTATGGCCTTATACTGTAGTCTGAGATTAGGTAACATGATTCCTCCAACTTTGTTCTTTCTTAGGATTGCTATTGCTACGTGGGGCCTTTTGTGGCTCCATATAAATTTTTGAAATATTTGTTTTAGTTCTGTGAAATCCATCAATTGAATCTTGATAGGAATTGCATTAAGTCTGTAATTTGCTTTGGGTAGAGTAGAAACTTTAAAGGTGTTAATTTTTCCTATTCATGAACACTATTTGTGCTTCCACTCATTTGTATCTTCTTCCATTCCTTTCTTCAGTGTCTTATAATTTTCCAAGTACACGTCTTTTACATCCTTGGTTAGGTTTATACCTAGGTATTTTATTCTTTTTGTAGCAATTGTGAATGGGATAGTTTTCTTAATATCACTTTGTATTAGTTTGTTATTGGCATATAAAAATGCTACTGATTTCTGGATATTTGTTTTGTATCCTGACACTTTGTTGAATTCATTAATCAGTTCTAGTAGTTTCTTGGTGGAATCTTTGGGGTTTCCTATGTATAATATCAGGTCATCTGCAAATAATGACAGTTTTACTTCTTCCTTTCCAATTTGGATGCCTTTTATTTCTTATCCTTGTCTGATTGCTGTGGTTAGTTTTATGTTGAATAAGAGAGGTGAAAGGAGACATTCATCCTTGTCTTGTTCCCGGTCTTAAGGGGAACACTTGCAATTTTTGCCTGTTGAGTATGATGCTGGCAACAAGTTTGTCATATATGGCCTTTATTATGTTTAAGTATGTTACCTCTATTCCCACTTTGCTGAGCATTTTGATCATAAATGGGTGCTGGATTTTATCAAAAGCTTTTCATGCATCTATTAATATGATCATATGGTTTTTATACTTCATTCTGTTTATGTGGTGAATCACATGCTTTGATTTGAGAGAGGTTTACCAACTTTGCATTCCCAGAATAAATTCCACTTGATCATAGCTTATGATCTTTTTTGATGCATTCCTGTATTTGGTTTGTTAATATTTTGCTGAGGATTTTAGAATCTATGTTCATCAGGGATATTGACCTATAATTTTCTTTCTTTACAGTGTCTTTATCTGGTTTGGGATTATGATAATGCTGGCTTTGTAAAATGATTTTTGGAGCCTTCCCTCCTCTTGAATTTTATGAAATATTTTAGAAGGAGAGGTGTTAGTTCTTCTCAGAATGTTTGGTAAAATTCACTTGTGAATCTGTCCAGCCCAGGGCTTTTGTTTGTTGGGAGTCTTTTGATTACTGCTTCAATTTCACCAGGTGTAATCTGTCTATTCCGATTCTATGATTCTTCCTGATTTAGTTTTGGAAGATCATATATTTATCCATTTTGTCTAGGTTGTCCAGTATGTTGGCATATAGTTGTTCATAATATTTTTTTACATTCCTTTGTATTTCTTTGGTGTCAATTGTTATTTTTCCTCTTTCATTTCTGATTTTATTTGATCCTTTCTTTCTTTTTCTTGGTGGGTCTGGTTAAAGGTTTGTCAATCTTGTTTATCTTTTCAAAGAACCAGCCTTTGTCTTCATTGATCATTTGTATCATTTTTTAAGACTCTATTTTGTTTATTTCTGCTCTGATCTTTATTGTTTCCTTCATTCTATTCATTTTGGGCTTTGTTTGTTGTTCTTTTTCAAGTTCCTTTATGTGTAAATTTAGATTGTTTATTTGCCCTTTTTCTTATTTTTTTGAGATAGGACTAAAATGCTATGAATTTCCCTCTTAGGATTGCTTTTCTAGTTTCCCACAAATTTTGGATTGTTGTGTACTCATTTTCATTTGTTTCAAGGTATCTTTTGATTTTTTCCTTGATTTCATTGTTGACCCATTCATTGTTTAATAACATGTTATTTAGCTTCTATGTCTTTGCGTGGTTTTCAGTGTTCTTGTGATTGATTTCTAGTTTCAAGCATTGTGGTCAGAGAAGATGCTTAATACGATTTCAACCTTCTTAAATTTATTGAGACTTGTTTTGTGTCTTAACATGTGGTCTATCCTAGAAAATGTTCCATGGGCACTTGAAATCTTCTACTTGAAATCTTGAATCTTCTACTTTGGAATGAAATGCTCTGAAGATAGCAGTTAAATCCATTTGATCTAATGTGTCATTTAAGGATGCTGTCTCCTTGTTGATTTTCTTCCTGGAAGATCTATCCATTGAAGTCAATGGGGTGTTAAAATCCCCAAGTATGAGTGTATTTCTGTCGATCTCTCCCTTTATGTCCATCAGGATTTGCTTCACATATTTAGGTGTTCCTGTGTTGGAGCACCTACATATTTACTAGGGTTAAATCCTCTTGTTGGACTGTTTTCTTTATCATTATGTAGTGTCCTTCTTTGTCTCTTACTATAGCCTTGGTTCTAAAGTCTTTTTTGTCAGATATAAGTGCAGCTACCCTAGCTTTTTTTCCCTTTCCACTTACATGAAATATCTTTTTCCATCCCTTTACATTTACTCTGTGTGTATCTTTCATTCTGAGATGGGTCTCTTGGAGGGAGCACATACACGGTCTTGTTTTCTTATCCATTTAGCTACCCTCTGTCTTTTGGTTGGAATATTTAAGCCATTTACATTTAAGGTGATTGTTGATAGATACATGTCTAGTGTCATTTTATTGTTAGGTTATTTTCCACTGTTTTTTTTTTCTTTCTCTTTTTCTTCTTCTTTTTAAAGAAAACCCTTTAACATTTGTTGCAGTACTGGTTTGGTGTTAATAAACTCCTTTGGCTTTTTCTTGTCTGGGAAGTTCCTTATTTCTCCTTTGATTTTAAATGATAGCCGTGCTGGGTAAAGTAGCCTTGGTTGCAGGTCCCTGCTTTTCATCACCTTGAATATCTCATGCCACTCCCTTCTGGACTGGAATGTTTCTGTTGAGAAATCAGATGATAGTCTAATTGGTGCTTCCTTGTAAGTAACTACCTGCTTTTCTATTGTGGCTTTTAGAATTCTCTCCTTGTCTTTAAGCCTTATCATTTTAATTATGATATGTCTCAGTGTAGGCCTGTTTGGGTCCAAGTTGTTTGGGACTCTCTGAGCTTCCTGGACTTATGTGTCTTTTTCCTTTACCAGGATAGGGAAGTTTTCAGTCATTATTTCTTTAAATAGGTTCTCAATCCCTTGCTTGCTCTCTTCTCCTTCTGATATTCTCATGATGTGTATGCTGTTATGCTTCATGTTGTCCAAAATGTTTCTTAAGCTCTCCTCATTTTTTTTTTAAGTTATTTTTTCTTTCCTCTGCTCTGCCTGGGTAATTTTTTCTACCTTGTCTTCCAAATCACTTATTCAATCCTCTGCTTCATCTAACCTACTGTTTATTCCTTTCAGTATATTATTTATTTCAGATATTGCATACTTTATTCCTGACTGGATCTTTTTTTTTATCATCTCTATATGTTTTTTCGTGTTGTTGAGTATCCTTATAATCATTACTCTAAACACGCTATCTAATAAATTGCTTGCCTCCATTTAATCTAGTTCTTCTCTGGAGAATTATCTTGTTCTTTCATTTGGGATCTGTTTCTGTGTCTTTCCATTTTGGCTGTTTCTTTGTATTTTCTGCCTTAGCTGCTAAGCTATCATCGATATAACCTCAAGCTGTTATCAGCAGCCTGGCTTAACCACCACACGCAGGACAGAGTAATTCCTGTGGGTATGGCTATTGCTTCCCCTCAGGCAGACACCACTTGGAGAGGAGAGCTCTACTAGAGAAAGGTGGCTTCTGGAGTATGGGAAAGGACTTAGCACAAGGATCCTGGTGGCTCTTCCTTCAGTTCTATCCCCAGAGCCAGCAGCCCCAGACTCTCCTCAAGTGTTTCTAGTCCACTCTGCCCTCCCTCTGCCGGGACCCAGGATGAGTGGCAGTCTTGTTGTGGTGAAGTGGTTTCTTCTGTCTGTCCTTGGTGATAAGGCTTCTCTCCAGCTAGTGTTCAGTTGGTTATTCAGAATGATTTTTCTACAATTTAATTGTAATTCCAGATTTTGTAATCCCAGATTGGTCCAGGAAGGAGGTGGGTGTAGCTTCCAGTTACTACTCTGCCATCTTGAATCCAGACTCTTATAATCTACCTCTTTTTAATCTGTATCTCTAATTTCTGTACAGGAGCTCAAGTGGTTCCTTTTTCTAGCTTTCTTCCACAAAGCACAGAAGTAAGAATAAGCTTGTGGAGCTAGACTGATTCAGGTTCCAGACCAGATTCAGCTGCTTCCTAACTGATCCTAGAATGACTTACTAACTGTATACTCTGAACAAATCTCTTCATCAATTTGTGCCTCAGTTTTCTTATCTGAAAAATGGGGTGATAATAGTATCTACTTCACAGAATTATTGTGAGGAGTATATATACTCCTTTACTTAACATTCTTAGGACAGAGCTGGGCACATGGTAAGTATAACATAAGCGCTAGTTGTCATTTTTCATCTGCTGCCTGTATATTGTTAGTAAATTGGCTATCCCCTCTCCACCCCACCCACCCAGGATATGGCCTGAGTTATTTTATGTTATTTCAGTTCCAAATGCCAAAACAAAACATACATACCCTCGTCCCTAGGGGCTTCAAATAATGCCTAACATGCTATTTCTGAAATGCTGACATTTCTAAAAATGCGGATCACTGTGGGCTTAGCAACCTAAAAACAGCCCAGGAAGTGAAACTTTCAAGAGGAATTCCAAATAATCAAGCCTTTGCTGACTCACAGAAAGGAAGAGAGGGGATGGAAGTATACATGGCCATTTCCTAGCTTTTTTCCCCCCTCTCGATTCTGTCAGCCCCACAGTTTAGAGAGCAGAAATGCATCTTTCTTCGAGTTTACAAGAGCTGCTACCCCAGCTCTTGTAGTGAGTTACAAGAATTAACTCATTTTCAAAAGGTGCATTAGTCTAGTAAAGTATAAAATATGGAGGCCCTGGAGAATCACCAGGGAATGAGGGGGATCTTACTGTGGATTCAGAGTGAGTCCTGGTTTTGGGCTTATGCTATTGTATGGGGGGCTGGTCAGAAGAACAAATTGGGATGCCTTTACCACTCTGATTCATAAAGGTCAGAATTGGTACCCATGACAGTGACATAAACTGTCAGCTATCTTGAATCCAAAGTCTCCTATCTCTGAGCATCACCATCAGCCCTATAATCCCCACCCCGCAGATAGGCTCAGTGGCCAGTGAGCTACCATTAATGGAGCTCTTGCTAAGTCCCTTACATAAATGATCTCATGGAACTTTCTAGGAGCCCCATTGACATGAAGATTAGAGCACAATAATGATGACCTTGGACCTTGTAGCCAGGCTGCACAGTGTGGATTCCAAGTTCCTATGTACTACTAGCTGTGCGTCCATAAGCAAGTTACCTGACCTCTCTATACACTAGTTTTCTCCTCTGTAAAATGGGGATACTAATAGTTCCTTCTTATTCTGGCTGTAGTGAAGATTAAATGAGTAAGCATCTGTAGCACTGAGAAGAATGCATGACACAATGACAGCTGTTTTTATCAACCCTCATCTTATAGATGTGGACCCTGAGGCCAGAAAGAGGGATCACCCAGGCACCATACACAGTTTGTAAAGCCGGGCCTCAAACTAGCTTTATGTGATCCACTGAGTGGAATTGCCCTCTGCTCAGAGGAGGCTAAAACACCCCCAAGAAGCCCCAAACCCACACCCTAGCACACCCCCACCCCAGTTCTCTCCTTCTTAAACACCATCTTCTCCCTCTGAACCTGGGTGTATCTTTTGAAGTGTTGAGATTAAATCTGCACAACTGTTGCAGGTGTGTCCAACCTTTTGGTGTCTCTGGGTCACACTAGAAGAAGAAGAGTTGTCTTGGGCCACACATTAAATACATTGTGACATGTAATCACAAAAAAAAATCTCATAATGTTTTAAGTAAATTTTCGATTTTGTGTTGGGATGAATTCATAGCTATCCTGGGATGCATGTGGCCTGCGAGTCGCAGGTTGGACACTCCTGGAACTTAAGGGGTTCAAATGGAGTTTTCCTGGCACTGAGAAGAGAAAGAAAATTCTGCCTCTCTCCCAGCTTGGGAAATGAAGGCAGTGGGTATGAAACTCTGAAGCTCCCGGAGTCAGAGGGCAGAGACTATGGGCTGCAGAAGAACTACATCCCACCCTCACCTGTGCAACCCCACTGCCCCACTTTCTGCTGAGTCTGGCACAGGATGCTAAAAGAAACTCGTCATGTTTTAAAACTTGAGTTCATCTAGAGGGGCTAGGGAGAAACAGATGAGCGGTGTGGCTTTCTATACCCTGGGGTTGGGGGCGGGGAGTATCAAGTTCCCCAGGAAACCGCTAGGTAGGTCCTTATCTGTCAGTCTTAGTCTTTGTCTGCCTGGCTTTGGCGTCTACCTTTTTCTATTTTAGTCTTTCTAGTAGGGATAAAGGGAGATGGAGTACCACTATATGTGTTTGTCTACCAGTCGGTCTGTGGTTGACTTTGCCCAGTATCATCTCATCTCTGCTTCCTTATCTTGACGTACCTATTTCTGTCTGCCTGACTGCCCTCAGTTCTCGCCAAAATTCTAACCCTTCTTTCACCTCTCTGCAAACCCTGGAGCCGCCCCACTGCGCAGAGGTCGAGGCCCGGGTGCTCAGCGGAAGGAGCTCTCACTCTGTGGGGGGGGGGGGGGGGCGTGGAATAAGGTGTGCGAGTCCGAGGAGCCCCCCCAGGCGCCCCCTACCGGCATGGGGTGGCCCTGGAAGTGCCAAGCGGGAGGCGGAGGCGTTGCAGGCCCGCGGGGCCCGGGTCTCCGCCTCGTTCCTTTCCTCCTACGCTGTGAGGCTGACCACCTTATGCGCGGCTCCTCCCCCGGCTCCCCGCCTCTCCAGTCAGCTCCCTGGGCGCCCCCGCCGCTGTCCTTGCCACTGCCTAAGAGCACCAAGCTTTCAGGCCGCCGAGGCCGCCGCACCACTAAACTTTCCCCGGAGCCGGCGACGGTGAGTAGGAGCCGGGGAAGGACAGGGCGTGGGTAGGGGCTGTAGCGGGGCCGCAGAGGCGGGGTCAGGCTATGTGCTGGCCAGGCTTGGGTCTAGGTATCCCGGGGGAGCCTGGCAGAGACCCCCGGAGCTTGCCGGCGTGGGGTGGGCGCGCCTGGGAGACCTCGGGACGTGGGTAGCTTTTGTAGGGTCCCGTAGCACTGCTCGCTCCATGGCACCCTCCTGGATACTCAGTGTGGCCAGTGCCCCGACGCACAGGCACCTGTGGCTTCCCCGGAATTGGCCAGGGTGCGCGCCCCGCGCGGCTGCCTGCGGGCTCTGATGCGGACAAGGCGAGTCTCCAGCCCTCCCCGAGCTGCCCTGGACTCTACCCGGAGTTTGATGCTAACCTTAGTCCCAGCCCATAGGCGATGGGCATCCATGATCTCTTTCGATTCTTCCTGTCATTTGATGGGACCTTACGTCCCTTTTGTTTGTGGCCGGGTATTATCATACCCATTTTACAGAGGAGGAAACAGGTTCAGAGAGGGAAAGTTGTGTCCAGGAGCACCAGCGAGTAAAGGAGAGAGCAAGGATTTTGAGCCCGAGCCGCCTGATCCAAACTACTTCACACGCAGGCGAGCCCCGGGTTCAGCGTCAACAGAAGTCAGTTGTGGGAAGGGTCAAGAACACCGCCCATGGTCTCCTGCAGCCCGGCTGCACGCCCAGGAGCGGCAGACGTGCGGCGCGGAGGGACCTTTGGTAAAATAGGAGGCCATCACTACTGCCTGCGAGGTAGAAGCGCTTGGGGGCTGCTCGTCCTTCTGCGCAAGGGTGGGAGGGCACTAAATTCTGGAGCCGGACAGAAGGAAACAGCGCAGAGAGTTGCTCCACATTTTTCTCGAAGGAGCCAAGGAAGTCCGGAGTAGAAGCTGGAGTGCAGTTCTTCACGGAAGCCACTTTCCCTTTCTAGGTCATTAGCCTGTTTGTCCCACCACCCCGCCCCAAGAAGATCCCACCCTAATCCCTGAGACTGAGGAGTCCCCAGGGAGCTGATAGTGCAGAGATGCTCCAGGCAGGGCCGCTGTCTACCGGCAGGGGGCTCTCACCTCAGACCTGGAGCCGGGCAAAGGAGACAGCGCAGAGAGTACTGTGGGAGCAATGTCCCCTGGCGGGAATGTGCTTGGGGAACTCAGTCCGTGATTGGGGATAAGCCCCTGTGACTGGGGCACAGATGAAGTGCATCTCCAGAGCATGAAGGAGGGAGGAGATGAGGGTCTCATAGGGAGAGGCTTGGATGCCCCAATCTTGGCTTTAATCTTGGAGCCAAACAGGAACCAGCAGAGACTGGGAGAGGGAGAGTGGATGGAATGATCAGAGTATCATTAAATCCCATTTAGTTCTCACAGCAGCCTTGCAAGGTAGGCACCATTATTACTAGCCTCTTTAGTCTATGATAGTCTTTGAGGCTCAGAGAAGTTAAGTACTTGCATGAGGTTACCCAGCTGGTCCATGGCAGAGTCAGGATTTGAACACAGGTCTCACCTTACTCCTTTCAGATTATTAGTGACACTTAGGCTGCAGATGGGACCTTGGTCCCTCCTGCTTGTGGCTGTCAGAAGCAAAGGTGAAGACTAGAGAGATGCCAGCCAACAGAGTCCCTGTTGCCCCTACATGGGCTCTCCTCTCTCTCTGATAGGTGTCCTGCAGGAGGCCTACTGCTGAGTGGGTGATCACTCACCGGAATCCCTAACAGCTCCACGTAAATACCCTCATATCTTCAGGGCTTGCTAGACCTTCATACACAAGCTCAAGGCAGCCTGTTACTGCTGGCTGTCTCAGGACATATTTTCTTGGTGGAGGAAGAGTCTGTAGGGAAGCCTGTATCATTTTCAAGTATGACAGAGAATCCTTCCAAGGTGGGAGTGGCCCAGCACTGCCTGTCCAAGATTTCAGAGCTGGGTGGAGACTGGAGCTGCCTGCCAAGGTCCCAGTAGCCCAGAGGACTTTGGGCAGTCCTGGGCCAGGAGTGGTTCCTCTTAGGGTCCCTCAGCTTAGAGTCCGAGGTAGGAAGAACATCCTCTCCTTGGACTCTCAGAATTGTGTTTGTGCTTTCCTTTTTACCATCAAGGAGCGACTGAGGGAAAATGGTGTGGCTTTCCGTAACAAAGAGGAGGCATAGCCAAGAGATCAGATTGTGGATTCTGGAGCTGGCTCAAATCCCAGTGCTGTCACTGAGGAGCTCCGCAGCATTGGGCAGGTTGCTCTACTTCTCTATTCTTCAGTTCTCCATGAGCAGAACAGGAGCGTTCGTAACACCTTCCTCACTGGTTTGGTGAGAGAACTGTGTATATGTGCATAAAGCACCTAAATGGTGCCCGATAGTACAAAGAAGTGCTATTTAAAGCTATTTAAATGTTAGTTCTCATTAGTGTTACTATGAAGATCAAACAGGCTAGCTTTTATCCTGGCTCTGCCACCTGCAAGCTGCCCCACCTCTGCTAGCCTGCTTTGTCACCTGTAAAGTGGGCATAGGTCTAGATACAAATGTGTGTCCCAGAAGGCTTAGTGCAGTCTCACTTAGTGCAAGCTTTAAACAGCCGAAACCCGAAGTCTCAGTGCAGACTTATTTAAACTTCTGGTGCTCTACTAGGTACTCAGCAAACACTGGCATTGCCACAATTATTATGCCCAACCTCCCTCCTTCGTGCTGTGGCTTGAACTTCATGCCCTGGCTTGGCTCTGAGCAGCATGGATCTGGGACAGTTTTCTGGCTTGTGCGGGCAGGAAAAAAGCTCTTCCTATCTTTCAGCCCAAGTTCACTCTTAGTGGTTATTTCGCAGGTCCCCAAGGGACAAATGTGGGCCTCTTGGTGGTTGTGGGATGTCGGAGGGTGGGTCTGAAGTTCATTTCACAAGGTCTATCTACAGATGCCATGTATTCACCAAGGCAAAGTTTTCGGCAGAATACACCACCCCAGCTGCCTTTTGTGTTATCCTACTGATTGGGGATATTTTGTTTACCTTCCAGGTAAAGTGGATATATCCAGAGTTCGGAATTTTCTTTTTCCCTTAAAGACAGAATGGTGGAGTAAAAAAAAAAAAGAGAGAGAGAGAGAGAAATCAGCTTAGGGTTAGAACCCCAGCCTTGAACCTTTAAACTGAATGACCTTGGGCATCAGTTTCCTTATCTGCAAAATGGCTATTAATCATATTTTCCAATGTCTGTTTCTCAGGATGGAAAAACAGAGAAAAGAAGGGAAAATGCAGGTAGTTTAAATGGCAAAGAATTACATGCAATTGTAAGTAATTCTCATTAGCATTCAAGCTGGCCATTAGCAGTAATTGCTCCTGATCCAAGACATTGTATCTGAAAGATGTACCTGCAGAGGATCATTCGAGCCCTGGTCACCTGCTGCCCTCCTTTTCACAGTGATGCTGAACATTTCTGAATTGTGGAATATAATTATAATGAAGCTCCTGTATCTTCTTTGTAAGTGACTCACTTTTGCCATTAATGGTAGCAGAGGACTCAGGAGCACACTCATTGGGAACAATACCGCTGATGCTGAGGGAAGAGAGGCCAGGATGCCTCTCCTCTTTTCTGCATTCACTTTCCTTGCTGTAATTCTCCAGTGATAATGCACGAGAATCACATGGACCAGGATCGAAGCTGACAGCTCTCCATTTGTGCAGCAGCTTGGATAGCAAGGCCCATTGAAACTTGATGCTGCCAGTAGAAGGGATGTTAGAAATCATTACATCGCTTCAGAGAGGATGGAGCAGAGGAGCTTGAGGAAGGCACCTCTGGGGAGTGCCTTAAAAGCATAAACTCTGGTGTCCAACAGACCTGAGTTTGAGTCTTGGCTCTGCCAGCTCGTTAGTTGTGGTATGATTTTTGGCTACCTTCTTAACTAGACCCACTGCTCTGTAGAGCAGGGATGATGTCCGTCTTATTCACCAGGGTATTCACAGCTCCTAGCACCTAGAAGAAGCTCATGAATGCTGAATAAATGAATTAATATATTGATAACAAGTTCTTTGATTGAGCCTGAGCTTTGTCATGTGTAAAATGGGACTAACATAGCACCTTCCTTGTAGGTTGTTATGAGGACTAAATGAGGAAATGTTATGCACAGAATAAGCATTCAGCACTGCCCTTGGTGACAAATTGATGAGAGGAAACAAGAACACAGATGGACTAATCTGGGAGAGGAAACTTTTTCCCCACCCTCAGACCAACAAGGGGCGGTAATGCTAGTCATAGGAATCCCCTGCATTTATACAGCACTCTGCAAAGGGCTTTCGTATCCATTGACTCCTGACAACTAGATAGAATGGTTATTCCTGTTTTACAGGGAGGAAACTGAGGTTCAGGGGGGTGGTGGAACACCCAGAGCCACACATTTTAGAAGTAACAGGAGGTGGAATATACGCTCAGGTTGCTCTGATCTGCTAGCCGCTGTTGCTGAGTTCTCTATTGCTCCACAGAGGGTGTATGGTGCGGTGCTTATTTAGGACATCTTTGACTTCTCATGGTACAGTTTCCTGATTTTCCCTCGGTGGTCTTGCACATCTTCTTTTAGTTGCACTGCTAGTTATTTGATATTTTGCATCCTATTATAAATAATATATCTATTTTTAAACTTAATGCTCTATTGACTACTTTTTGGAAAAATATGTCTTCATTTTGCACATTGATTTTGTATCCAGAAATCTTGCTACTCTCTTACCAATTAAACAATGTAGTTTTAGATTCTTTTGGAAACACTACGTATATTATTATAGGAGGTGAAAATAACAGTTTTGGTTTTTTCTTTCCAATCTTATTGTTCCTTTTTTTCCCTTTATTTGTTTTCCCTTGCCTACTGTCATGGCTGTAAGACCTTAGTACAATAATGAACAACCCAGGCATGTGCTCTGACGGGGAATCGAACCAGTGACATTTTGGTCTGTGGAAGAACGCCCAACCTACTGAGCCACAGCAGTCAGGGCTGCTGACCTTTTTGTTTAGAATTTTAACATCATGAGTTCATGAGTGAGATCCATTGTCAATTTTCCTTTCTGGTGCTTACTTGTCAGTCTTTGGTGTCTAGGTTATGCTGGCCTCATGAAATATTGCGGGCAGTATTCCTACTTCTTTGGTTCTCTGGAAAAGATTGTGCAATCTGGGTGTTATTCTTGCTGAGTGCCTAGCGAAACTCACCAGTGTGGTCCCCAGTGAGTGGAAGCTAAAGTGTGTGTGGGGGGGGGGGCTGGGCAGCCCGTGCAGCTCACTCTGAGGAGGAACTTTCCAACAGTGGAAAGCTAGGCTGCCTCAGGCAGGAGTGGATGGGGACTGCGACCCTGGCTGTCCCGAGTGCTGCAGGGGGAGCTGATCCTTAGGCACTGGGTAGGGTTCTTCCAACCAAGGATGAAGGAAGCTCAGCCCAGGGTGAAAGTCTGATGCCTGTAAGTTCCATTTGAGTCTCCTTCTGCTTCTAAAATCGCTGCAGCTGCAGACAGTATTCTTGCCGTGAATTATTATTCCCTGGTGCCCACATGGAGGGACCTGACTCCATGGACCATTCTTCTTCCAGTTGGTAGAAGAGGCTTTCCCTCTCCGTGTTATCAGTCTGTCTGAATCCCCAGATTATAACCTGGGGCCACACTTTTCCTGCTGATTCCCCTTATCCACTCAGGGCTGCTATATTTGGGGAAGATTCTCAGCCAAATCTTCCCTCAATCCTCTTTTACTTAAAAGTATCAGGCACTGTGCTAATTTGTATCATCTCTCTTAATTCCCAAAACAATGCTATGAGGTAGTTACTCTTAGTCACATTATTTAGATTAGCAAAACAAAGTTTCTAATCGTCATTGTTTTAATGGTTGCATCTTTCACACTAAGTTATAACTCTCTAACCTGTTTGGGTTTAGGTATAAGATAAAGGTCTAAATTAATTTTTTTGTTCCTATAGGTACCAGTTGTCCCCATCCTGTTTACTGACTCACTCTTCCTTTTCTCATCTATGCCACCTGTATCAGACACTAACTTACTCCACATCGTCTGAAGCAGAGCTGTGGCATTGCACAGCCCCAGGGGGCACCATTCGTAGGCCTCAAGGTATGTGACCTGGAAACCCTGCCATTAGTAGCAGGTCTCTTTCCAGGCTGTCTCTTCTGGTGTTGAACTTTCTGCTGGTTCTAGTGGATGACCATTATCAGGGTAATGGCAGGAAACAGGACAAAGGCCAACGAGGCACAGCCCAGGTGGAGGGGAGGAGTGGGGATCTGGGCCATGCTGCTTTGATGCATAGAGTATGTTTTCATAGCTAGCAAAGGCATCTGCTTTCCTCTTCTTCTCTCAAACTTTCTAGACAATTTTCACTTGGTGTATTCTTTCAGGAGAGCCTCATTTATTTACTAGCTGGCTTTTCTCTGTTCCTGGAAAGAATCATCATTTAATAAATCTACCTGCTGTCCCTCTGCCTGAACCCATGTGAAGCACAGTTCCATGCCCAGCCCATGTGTGGTCTGGAGCATCTGTTGATGTGACTGTTTGTTGATCCTGGACCCATAATGAAAGCCTCACTTTTCTTTCCTCTGTCTACTGCCTCTAACTGCCTGTATGGCAGGGCCAGCCTGAGGGGCCCATCATGGGCCTCTGACAGATCCCAGTTTCAGTCTCCTTGGAAAATGACGATCTGGCTCTTCAAAGCACCTCCCAGGGGCTCCCCAGAACAAATTCAAGGGAAACCATGAATTCTGCATTTAAATCAGACCACCACAATCTCCCAAAAACAAGTTTGTGCACGGCAGAAAGAGACAGAGACAAAATGAGATTGTAGGTGTAAATTCAGTTACATAAAGGATGCCCATATATTCAGTTTACAGTTATGGGCAAAAGTTCCAGGCCCAGATGCTGTAGATCCCAATCTGGCTCCCACACTTTCCAGAGTGTGTCACAGAGAAGTTATCCAGCCTATATTTGCTTGGATTGCTTCGACTGTAAAATGGGATTAGTGACTGCATCAACAGAAAGGCTCGTTATGAGTGTTAAATGAGTCATGAAATTCCGAGGAATTAATATTTGAGAAGCACTTACCAACAGAGCCTGGCAACTTGTAACTGTTTATTAAAGAAACCACCTGTTTTCAACCAGTGTACCGTGGCATGGATGTGCCACAAGAATTTTTAAAACATGCAATACCTGGCTATTTAGTCAGTGGCACTTACCTCTCTTCCCTCAAATTGTCTAATAAGAAAATGACAACAGCCAACATAACAATAGCTGTCTGGTATGAATAAATCAAAATTATACCTATTTTTTGTCATATTGGCAAAAATATTTTTCGATGGGTTGCAGAATTTTAGTAATTAGTTTATGTGTGCCTTGACATGAAAAAGGTTGAAAATTTCTGAAATAAACCAATTAATAAAGTCATTTTGTCATGTTCCAAAACAAACTCTATTGGCTTTTCATTATTTGAAATTGCATCAATTCTGCATATCAGTTTTTGACCTGCCTTGTGTAATTAGTGTTTTTCTGTGTAAAGATGTTTTCTCTCAAATTAGACTGGAAGCTACTTCAGGGCAGCTATGTACCACTTTCCTGGAGCTCTCCAAGGTAAGGTTCTTTTTTAAAAGTGCTAGAACCAAGAAGCAAGTGGGTTTGGTGGCATTAGTTGAGGTTTCAGAGGCTGGACCTGGACTCACATCTGATGCCATCAATAGTTACCATTCTGATCTCAGAGGAAGCTTTTTAACCTCCCTGGCCTCAGTTTACTCATCTGTAAAAGGGGAATAATAATAATGACAATGATACTCATCTCACGACATTGCTGAGAGCCTCTTCCCACAGATCTTGCAATGAATAACACCTTCTTATGGCTGAAAACTCAGATGGCCCTTCCTTCCCTGGCCACCCCATTTTTACCCCCACACCAATGCAGTTATTCCCCATTGATTTTCCTTAGACCCTCTCTCCCCCACAGACTGCCAGCTCCAGGAGTATAGGGACATTATCTGTCTGGTTTGCTGCTAAACCTGCAGTGCCTTCATCAGTTAGCACCTGGCACCTAGTGAATTTGCAACAAAAATTTATTCAATGAAGGAAGTAAGATTACGTTGAGATCCTTAAAGATAAGAGCATGACCAGAGTGTGCAAATGGTGGCGAAGACCACCAACATGGTGAGTGTCCCAGGTGCATTGTAGCATTCACACACCTGAAACTGCGATTAGGCATTTTGAAAGTAGTAAGAAACACTGAGCAAAGATGAGCTCTTCTCACGATTGTATCAGGAGCTCAATAAATATTTGTCAGTCATTTAGTGATTGATTCTTACAGCATCCAGCACTAGGCTTGACCGAGGCCCTGAGAAGCTCCAAGAAAGAGTTAGGAATACAAGACAAGGTTTTCTCCCACTGCTCAGTCCTGTCGGGTGATGGGATGGGATATAACTCCTTCGCCTGGTGTGAGTTCTGGACCAACTGAGAATTAAGATGAAAAGCAGGGCAGCTGGAGAGCAAATGTCACAGTGGCTGTGCTGACATTGGGGCATGCAGCTGGCTAATGCTGAAAGCCAGAATGGGCGGGTGTTCCTGCTGGTGCAGTGCAGGCAGTGCTGGGGCCCTGCAGAGGGGCCCCTTCTCCTTCCTGGTAGGTAGGGAACAGGCCCAGATGTATGCTCCCTGCAAGCAGCCTGGCTCTTATGAGGAGCAGAAAAGAGCCTGAGTTTACTTTACCTATTTCATCTCTCAAACTCACTCATAAATATGTGGCCCCATGCACAAATGAGGAGGGGGAGAGAGGCAGGGGTGTGGAGGTAGTAAAACTCCCATTACTTGAAAAGAAACATGAGGAAGAAAACAGGGTAAGAAGCCCTGTGTGGGGGGAGGTGAGCTCAAGAGAGGCAGGGAGATCCAGAGACCTCTAATGCCTGATTATTATTCATACCAATAGAGTATGAAAGAGAGTCCCTGACCTTTCTGATCCCTCCGATCCATCTGACAGAGTAAAGGAACTGTCACCTATTAAGAAAGCACTCCTGGCCAGGGCTTTCCAAGCATTATGTTGCCTGGTCTTTTCTACATCCCTGTGAAATAAGTATTAGTATGCTCATTATATAGATAAGAAAACTGAGGCTAGAGATATTAACCAACTTAGGCTAGACTGAAACTGGGGAGACCCATAAGGAGGCTATTATAGTAGTCCAGATGAGAGAGGATAGTCACTTGGACCAGGGGGTGGTGGCAATGGAGAGAAATGGACAGACTGAGATGATTTTGGAGTAGACACATCAGGATTGACAGGTGGCTGAGTGTGGTGAGGTTGCGTGGGGCATTACTGGAGGACTGTTAAAGCAGTGCTGTTGGGTAACTGAGATTTTTTTGTTTTGTTTTTTGCTCTTTGGGTAGAATAGAGGTGGCCCTCCTGGGCAACAATTATTCAAAGAATTAAGAATTCCACAGGCATCACATCTGCACATCTCAGGGGAATTGAAACTGATGATCACTCTTTTTTTCCAAAAGACTTTATTTATTTTTAGAAAGAGGGGAAGGGAGAGAGAAAGAGAGAGAAACATCAGTCAGTAGCCTCTTGCATACCCCAACCAGGGACCTGTCCTGCAACCCAGGCATGTGCCCTGACTGGGAATTGAACTGGTGACCTTTTGGTCTATGGACGACACCCAAACCTCTGAGCCACACCAGTTGGGGCAAGAATTCCACAGGCACCACATCTGCACATCTCAGGGGAACTGAAACTGATGATCACTCACTCTTAATTGGAAGTGCTAGCTGGAGCATACTTAGAATTAAAACATGCAGGGCTAAGGTAGGGGGGGCCTAAAGGGAAAAGATGCCTTCGGTCTATAATACTTGTAAGAAAAGGGATCTGGAGACACCTCTCCCTCATTTCCTTCTTCCCTTAGAGGTAGCGGTTGCTACACCCCACTGTCCTGTCATGTTCCTGGTGTCCAGCCCCCTCTCTGCATCCTCCCTATCCCAGCTTGAGTTTAGGCCTTGTTCTCCCTCCCTAGAATCTCTAACATAGCTTCCAGCCCCCAGGCAGCCACCTGCCATCCCCAGAGGGCTTTTCCCAGGGATGAATCTAATCATGTCACTTCCCTCCTCAAAATCCAGTGACATCCTCTGCAGTCATTAAATAGAATGAAACCTGAGTAGCACCACCTGGAAAGATGTCCATGATAAATGTATTGTAAAGTGAAAAGAGGAAATAGCAGACACTGACAGCATAAGGTGGCCAACTGTAGTGGTCAAAAGCATTGGCTCTGGACTCACCCTGAATTTGAACTCCAGTTCTGCCACTTACTAGTTGCGTGACCAGGAGCAAGTTCTTAACTTCTAATTTGGATAAGGACATCTGAACAACAGGAGTACTCACTCCAATAGGGTTGTGAGGACTAAAAAGGCAATAATCTGAAGTAGTTAGCCCAGTGCTTGGCTCCTAGAAGTACTCAATAAATGTCAGTTATTTTTTTTAAGATTTTATTTATTTATTTTTAGAGAGAGGGGAAGGGAAGGAGAAAGAGAGGGAGAGAAACATCAATGTATTGTTGCCTCTCATGTGCCTCCTACTGGGGACCTGGCTTGCAATCCAGGCATGTGCTCTGACTGAGAATCCAACTGGTGACCCTTTGGTTTGCAGGCCCGCACTCACTCCACTGAGATACACCATCCAGGGCAATGTCAGCTATTATTATGGCCATATCATATCATATATAATTATGTTCACATACATTTATATGTGCCATTCTCCCTTTTCACCTCATTCTTCAGGACTCAGATTAGAAGTCTCCTCTTCCAGGAAGCCTTCTCTGAACACAATCAACCAAGGCTGGGTTAGGACCTTCCTCTGGACTAACAGCACCCTCTGTACTTACATCGACCACACATGTATTACTCTTATTGTAACTATCTGTCTCCCTATGGCTGTAAGCAGCTTGAGGACATGAGCTGTGGCTTCCCCACTATACTCCCGGTGCCCATCACAGTGCTGGGCACAGAGTAAACCCTCAGGAAATACTTGTTGAATGAATGATTAGATGGATGAGTGTGAGCAGGGCTTTGAAACATAAGATTTCAATGGGGAGAGGTGTGGAGGAAGGATTCCAGGAGGGGGAACAGCATGAACAAAGGCAGAGGTAAGAAGGCACATGCTCCAGGAAGAGCAAATGGCCTGGTCAGGTATTGTTTTGTGAAAAGTCAGAGTGGGGCAGGGGACATGATATATATATATAGAAAACCCTAAAGGCTTCACCAAAAAAACTACCAGAACTAATTAATTAATTCAGTAAATTTGCAGGATACAAAATTAATATACAGAAATCTGTTGCATTTTTACATACTAATAACAAACTATCAGAAGGAGAAATTAAGAAAACAATTCTATTTACAATTGCTTCAAAAAGAATAAAATACCTTGGAATAAATTTAACCAAGGAGGTGAAAGACTTGTATTCTGAAAACTAAAAGAAATTGAAGAAAGGAATTGAAAAGAACACAACTAAATGGAAGGATATACCCTGCTCATAGATTGGAAGGATTAATATTGTTAAAATGTCCTTAATATCCAGACCAGTCTACAGAGTCAATGCAATCCCTATGAAAATATCAATGGCATTCTTCTCAGAACTAGAACAACTAATCCTAAAATTTGTATGGAACCACAAAAGACTTTGAATAGCCAAGGCAATTTTGAGAAAGAAGAACGAAGGAGGAGGTATCATACCCCTTGATTTCAAACTATACTACAAAGGTATGGTAATCAAAATAGTATGGTACAAAAACAGATATGTAGATCAATGGAACAGAATAGAGAGCCCATAAATAAGCCCACACCTAAATGGTCAAATAATATATAACAAGGGAGACAAGAACATACAATTGGGTAAAGATAGTCTCTTCAATAAGTGGTGTTGGGAAAACTGAACAGATGCAAAAAAATGAAACTGGACTGCTTTCTTATGCCATATACAAAAATAAACTCAAAATAGATTAAAGACTTAAATATAAGACCTGAAACCATAAAACTCCTAGGAGAAAACATAGGCAGTAAACTCTTTGACATCACTCTTATCAATATCTTAAGGATATATCTTCTGGAACAAAGAAAACAAAAGCAAAAATAAACAAATAGGACTATATTAAATTAAAAAGCTTCTTCACTATGAAGGAAACCATCAACAAGATAAAAAAAGCAACTTACCAAATGGGAGAAGGTATTTGCAAATTATACTCATATATCCAATAAGGGGTTAATAGCCAAAATATAAATTCATACAACTCAACATCAAAAAAAACCTGATTAAAAAATAGAGTACATGAACAGACATTTCTCCAAAGAAGATGTATGAAAGGCCAAAAAATACCTTACTAATCATTAATGAAATGCAAATTAAAATCACAATGAGATATCACCTGTTAGAATGGCCATCATCCAAAAGATATAGGATAACAAACCATGGCAAGTATGTGGAGCCCTCGCACACTGTTCACGGGAGTGTAAATTAGCATAACCACTATGGAATACAGCATGGAGGTTCCTCAAAAAATTAAAAATAGAGCTATCATTTGATCCAGCAACCCTACTTCTGGGTATTTATGCAAAGAAAATGAGAACACTAATTCAAAAAGGTATATGCACCCCTATGTTCATTGCAGCATTATGTATAATAGCCAAGGTATGGAAGCAACCTAGGTGTCCACTGATAGATGACTAAAGAAGATATATGTAATATATGTATAATGTAATATTGCTCAGAAATAAAAAGGGATGAAATCATGCCATTTGTGACAACATGGATGGCCCTAGAAGCCATGATGCCAAGTGAAAGAAGTCAGAGAAAGACAAATACCATATGATCTCACTTATGTGTGGAATCTAAAAAGCAAAACAGATGAGCAAGCAAAACAGAAACAGACTCATAGACACAAAGAAAGAACTGATGGTTGCCAGAGAGGAGGGGTGTGGGGGGATAAGTAGAAAAGGTGAAGGGAAATAGAGGTAGGAACTTCCAGTTATAAAATAAATAAATCACAGGAGTGTAATATACAGCACAGGGAATCTAATCAATAGTATTGTAATATTGCATGGTGACAGATGATTACAGACTTAACATGGTGATTACATTGTAAGGATCAAATCACCACATTGTACATCTAAAACTAATACAATATTGCATGCCAACTACCTTTTTAAAAATTCACAGAGTGTGATCAGGGAGGGTTACAGCAGTTAAGGTGGGCATGTTGGATAAGGGATATAAGCAATGCTCTGTGTAAAGCAAGGTAGCTATAATAGGGGTGGGTATGGAGAGGCAGGTGATGTACTGGGAGGCATCATCCCCTTCTTTCATTTATACTGTGATCCCCAGACTGGCTTAGGTGCTTCTCTGACATTGTGTACTCATCACTAAACTCCTTGAGAGATGGAAATTTATGTGTTTTTTCTAAAACTCTTCTTGCCCACAAAGATAAACTATGTCCTCTCCCCCAACACCTGCTTCCCTCCATCATGTAGGGCTACAGATATAGAGCGGGTTGTGCACTTTGATGTCTGGATCTTAGCAGAAGTCACCCCAGTTTTTGTAGGAGTCCAGGATTTCTAGCTTCTCCACTGAATTGAACCCATTCACTTGACTCTACTTTTTTTATGGAGTTCTTGAATCAAGCCAAAAACAGAAACAGCCTTGCAGTGCATTCCTGGGTCAGATGGTGACATCAGCCTTTTGACCTGTGACCAATAGGATAAAAGTTCTCACTTAAATTCTTGGGGTTGAATGGAATTCTTGCTAAACCCAAACAGGCAGTGCCCAGGCCAGCAGCAGGGGCGCAGGAAGGGAAAGCTGCTGTTGGAGTCTGTTCATGTTCAAGTTCATTCTGGGGACAGAATGACAGGGGCCAGACAGACACAGTCATGCTTTTATAGGGTGATGGAGAAGTAGATGCTGGACAAGTAACAATTAAGCAGAATGTAATGTTCTCAGATGGGATCTACAGTGCTAAGGGAGGCTCAGAGAGGCTCAGTGACTAGCCCAAGGTCACACAACTAATTTAGCCAAGTTGAAGTTTGAACTGAGATACTCTGATCCTTTCCCTCTGGCCTATAGAGCCCCAGAAGGTATGATGCTAATTGCCTGAAACATTTGGAAATTGCTTAGCATCCGGTAAGCCTTCCAATTCTTCCCTTGGTACCTTAGACTGCGTTTGTCCATTCATTCCCTTCTGTAAATATAAGAAGTAGCTATATCCAGGTGCTGGATGCCATACCCTTTTTCCCGAGTTCCGGGCTAGATAGTAGGAATAAATCACAGAAGTAAGTATTAAGTTTTTGATGTTGAGTGCTCCCTGATGCCCAGAGATTTTGTTGTTTCCTCTCTGTTAGAAGCAGGAAAAACACACAGGCAAGGAGGGAAGAAAACTCAGGTGAGCATTAGGCTCTACAGATTGAAGCAAAAAGCTTGAATGAGTTACAGGGATGTGGACACCCCCGGCTTGGAGCTGACATGGAGCAGCATTGGAATCAGTGAGGAATGAAATGTGTTTGTGTCTGAGGGAAAAGCATTCTGAGCAGAGGGAACAGTTAAGACCCTGGGCTGGAGGTGGTTTGGTATATTCTAGAAAGAGAGACGAGGCCTGAGTGGCTGGAGCAGAGTTTAGAGGATGGGGTCATAGGGGTCATGGAGCTAGAAGCTTAGGGCCTTGTTGGCCATTGTGAGGGCCTGGCTTTTGTTCAGGAGCCATTGGAGCCATTGAGGGTTTTGAGCTTCCAATGACACAATCAAACGTATGATAAAAAGCATGGCCTAGCTGCTGGGTGGACAATACACCAAAGGAAGGGGAGAGTAGTGGCAGATCAATGCCATGAAGGGCTAATGCTGTCATTCAAGCAGGGGGTGGGGGTGACCAGGTATGACATGGAGGTGATGAAAAGTGATCAGTTTTCAGATCTATTTTGGAGGTAGAGCTGAGCATCATGGAGGTCTCTCTAATACGCTGTGTCCCCGTCGCCCAGGTAGATGCAAGCTCTGCCTCCTCTCTGCTCCTGAGGTGCCATACTGGGTGCTACTGTTGGGTTTCCTGATCTGTAACAAGAGAATAATAACCATGTCTCCCTCCCAATGTCATTGTGAGCATGCAGGGACCTAGCAGGACTCCTGGCACAAAGTGGATGCCCATCAAATGAGAGCTATTATTAGGAACACTGGGGGCGGGGGGCAGCATGCAAGAAATGGCACTGGGTCAGACTTCTCTCAGGGGATTTGAGCAGCGCTGGCTCTGCTTCATCCAGGGGCCCTGGGATTGAGGTCTTTGCAGTGGGAAATAGAAGAACAGATGCCTTTACTGAACTCCAACCAGGAGCCTGGGGCTTTTCAAGCTTATTGCAATCCTCACGGCCCTCAGAGTGGAGAGACACACCAATCCCATTCTGCAGACTCAGAAGTGAAGGGATTCAGCCAAAGGCCCATGGCAAGTGGCAGAGCTTGAGCCTGAGCAACTGAGCCCTGGCCGAGAGGCAAAGTTATAGTGATTAAAGGCCTAGTTTCAGAAAACAAGTTTGAATACTGGCTCTGCCACTGACTGGCTGTGTGACCTTGGGCATGTCCCTTTCCCTCTCTGTGCCTCAGTCTCCTGATCTATAAAGTGGGTTCCTTGCCTAGTGGGGTGAGGAGTAAGGGAGATGACAGATGTGAAGTATCAGGTAGGACCCACACAGAGCAGGCACTCAAAGGTGGGAGAGCTCCCTTTCCTCACCCCCAGGCCTGAGTCTATGTGGCTCCTGCCTGGCACCTCTGCCAGCATTTTGAAGTAGATGCCTCATTGCCAGGTGCTGTCATGGCAACCAAGAGATGGGGAAACAGGAGAGGCCCAGAGGAGGAATAGGGGAGGGGACATCATTCCCTTGCTCAACCTGTGGCCCACCTCAGCCAGCTCATGGCAATGATGGCTCAGAGGAACAGAGTGGGGTGGGAAGTGAGGTGATGGTGGAGGAAACAGGCTTTGTTCCTGCCGGGAGTGTGGGACACAGGGCACCACCTGTGGGGCCACTGACAGCTACCTCCCAGACCCTTGAAGCCTGGGGAGGCTGGAGCCAGGATGTGACTCATTCTGGAATCCCTTGTCCATCTGCCATTCTTTCTGCACTCTTCAAGAAGAAATACGTTGTCTTTCCCCTTGAAACAACCTTCCATGCCTGACTAGTCAAAGCCAATGACCCTTCTGGCTGTTTCTCTGAATCAATGTCAAAATGTATTGCTCACCATCTTGCAGGCAAGAACAGCTCCATTTGGGTACCTGGTCCCCTATCCAGGTATTCTTCAATAATTAGATGCCTTTGACACCTTGTTCCTAGAAAAGGGTCCCTTCCCCCTTCTGCACATCCCAGCCCCTGGGACTCCATCCTACAACTCTTACTGCCTCCTTTTCCCCCAGTATGTCAACATTGCTAGGCCTCCCACTCCCTTAGAATGTAGACCTCAAGCTTTGCAGCTTTTGGGAGGAACTCAGGAGAAGGACCCCTGGGCTTGGAGTCATACAGAGCTATATTAGAATTCGCTCTTGCTCAGCCACTTATACATTGTGTGACTGGTCAGTGGCCCTTGTGAGTCTCAGTTTTCTTATCTGTTCAGGGCAGACTGGCCTCCCAGGATTCAGTGAGTTAACCCAGATAAAAAAGTATTTGCAAACTGCATTACTGTTACCACTTTCCACCTTTTTTAAAATTCAGGAACAAAGAAGAGATAGAAAGAATCTGCTAAACTCTTCCTTTGGAGAAGGTGGTACCAGCTTTGGAACAGTTTGCCAAACATTTTCTACGCACATACTATGTGCCAAGCTGTGTGCTAGGCACTGGGGAGACAGAGGAAGACAAGGCGTGATACACACGTTTGAACTTACAGCCTGGTAGGGAAGGCAGACCTAGACGTAGGAAGTCTGAATACAATAAGATACGTGTTATGGTCTAGATGTTCACAGGGTCAAGTGTGCTCAGAAGCTGGGGTTAGGGTTGGGGTTAGGAATGGGACAATTATCTCAGCCTGAGAGTGTGCCAGCAGAGTTTTGAAAGATGAGTAGGACTTAATTCAGCAAAATAAGGTGAGATGGGCTTTCCAGACAGAACATACAAACTGAGCAGAACAAAGTGGCAGCCAAAATAGCATGGTGTATGCAGGAAACTGTAAGGAGTTAGGCTTTGCCAGAGAATAAAGTAGAGCTTAAGAGCAGGGGGTGGCAGGAGATGGACACACCTAATATAAGCAGCCTCTCAGTCTTGGTCTAATCTGGAATCTTTTCATCACAACGAGTGAGTCTCAGGGTTAGCAGGAGACCAAGGGGCGTGGAAGGGTTTTAACTGCCCAATTATTATCTGGAAACTTGCTCTTCATGGGGTAGTTCTAGGACCATCAGCACAGACATCACATAGCTTTTTGGAAATGCTGGATCTCAGGCCCCACCCCAGACCCACAAAATCAGAATCTATTTTGACAAGGTCACATGTATGCACAATACAGATTGAGATGTACACAGTGCCAAAAAGCATTCAGACATCGCCCACTCTGCTTCTAGCTCCCTGCCAAAGGTGGGCTTTTTGCTACTCAAGTAGCCCAGGACCCCTACATAGGCAAGTGCCATTAGTCTTAGAGGAGGACTGGGTGGGGATTGGCCCAGCTCCAGGAGAGCTCTGAAACAGGATGTGTCTAAGCTTACCTCCCTGGGGCTTCTTGCTTCATCTGAAGCAGGATCATGTGGGATATCTAAATGCAACTTTTACTTACTGGATAAGGAGAAAGGTTTTCTCTCTTCCTTGTTTTAGTCACAAGTAGTCTCCAAATAAGAGATATTTGGGCAAGAGATTTGACAGGTGCTGTTACTGACTTTTTCTTGGAGATGGTTTACCTTTGAGGACAGGGCACCCAGAGTTTGTCTGTCACTCGCTAAACAGCCCCCATTTCTCATCAGCATGTTCTCCTAAGACAGGGAACATGACTGCAGAGTCTGCCTTACTTCCAGAAACCATGAACATCAGGCCAAGTGATTGGGAATTCTGCCAGGGGCACTCAGGAGCCCCTGAAGAGTTCTACGGAAGGGAGCAACAAGTTGAGTATTGCTTGTTGAAAGGTCGCTCTGCTGGCCATTAGGAAGTGGCAGGAGTGTCTGGAGACATCAGCGCAGAGGCTGATGGAGCCTGGGTCTGACCGGTGGCCCTGTTTTGGTCACACTGCTTATGCCCTCAGAGGGCCCATACTTCTTCCCGCTACTCGGGCAGTAGCTTCAGGACTCTGAGTTCATAACCTGTCTAGTCTGCTGGAGACTCAAGCAGCAGCTAAGTTTGAAGCAGCAACTCAGAACTTGGCTGAGAATAAAATTTGGAACCCCCTGTGGGTCATATGCAGCCAATGTGATTTTCTGTTTAGATCTGGGCAGGTTAGGGGCTGCCGGCTGGAATCTTGGCCTCTTCTGGGAATCTTTCCTAATTCTCACACCAGCCCTTGGAGTGACCACAGAAAGGCCTTCAGAGGAACTCAGGGCCTCCAGGCTCAGCTGAGCAGGGGGAGGAAGAAAGAGAAGCAGAGGCCCTTTTGTTGCTTTTGGTTAATCCATGGGGAACAAACTAGAACGGTGTTTCCCAAAGTCGATGTATGGATTCCTAGGTGAAAGAAAGTTCCATGGCCAAATAAATACATAGCACTTGGAAATGCTGTGTATCATATTTACAGTGCCCAGTAAAGTGCAGAGACTTTGGGTGGCACACATCCTGGCTTTGAATCTCAGCTTCATTATTTACTGTGTGACCTTGGGCAATAAACTTCATTCTTGGGTTCCTTCAGTCTCCTTGTCTGCAAAATGGGAATAATGGCAGCATTGATGACATGGAGTTATTATGAGGATTCATGAGGTGATGATTGCACATTAGGAACACTAAATAAAGGGTAGCTATTAAGTTATTATTATATTTTAATATTAAGTTATTGGTTATAAAATTTTATTTTATATATATAAATTATTTTACCTTTAAAGCCTCTGAGAATTCCTACAGTAAAACCTGCTTTACTTTATTAACCCAGTGATTCTGAAATTTATTTAATCTTGGAGTCTCCTTTTTCACATAACATATAAACCTTTCCTAAGGAATTCATGCTCTGTGGGACCCTGGGAAATACTGAGTTTTCTGTTTTGGGAATAGTCTGGGGAAACCAATGTCTCTGAGCCAGGATCCATTTCAAACATGGATTCTTCTGGGTCTAAAGAGTTATGTTTCATCCTGTTCTTCCTCTATCTCTTCTGCCCCCCAAATCATCACATGCCAGAATTGTAGCACTTGAGACTTGAGAGTCTAGCCCAGGCCTTGGAAAACTCCTACTCATCCTTCAATACCCCATTCCAGTGTGCATTTTTCTTGAAAGACTTCCCATCTTTCCCAAGTAGAATAAGTTGGCCATTTCTGTGTGAGAAGGCCCAGTGTAAACCTGGCACTCATCACGTACTACATTGAACCTCATGCTGAATCATAGTCATCTGTTAGGTGACTGTCTCCTCCTAGGTAGACTGTGAACTTATTCAGGGTTGGCATCATGTGTGGGTCATCTCAGTATTCTAAGAAAGCGCTTGATTAAGACCAGGTTTTATTCATTACCTTCTAGGGATTCCTAATGACTTAGCCAAAGAGAGGAAGAGTGAAGAGATAGCTCTGGGCCTTCTTAGCCTGGGAGTGGCCCTGTCAGCTCCAACATCTCTGCTGGTTCCCATTATCCTGGGGAAAAGAGTCAGTTCTCTCTGATCACCAAATGCATCATTCAAGACCTTTCTGGGGTCTCTGACTGCAGAAGCCCAGGAAGCAAGACAGGATAACTGGGATTTCTGCTGCAAAAGGGCAAAGAGAACCAGAAAGGAATGATGGTAAGAAAAGCCAGCTCCCAGTGCCCACTCCAGATTTCATATACCATGAACTGTAGGATTGGTGGCTTACTGAGAGCTAACAGAGTCCTGTGGATGCTTTACCTTGGAAGGAGACAGCTGTCCCCAATGCTCCAAGTGCAGAGGAGCCTGACTGATTCTGGATGGCTCAGAGGCCAGAGCTGGAACCTGAGAAGAGGCTCCTGGCTCATCCCCACAGCTTCAGGATTGAGCCCAAGCATGCCAGGACCCCACCAGTGGTGGGAAAAGTGGGGAAGGTGAGCTCAATGCCAGGAGGAGGCTGGAAGAACTGTTGGGCCCTGGGCTGCCCAGGGCAATGTTCAGTAGAGAATGAGGCCTGGATCCAACAGGGTCCCCATAGGGGAGTCTTAGTTTCATGGTTCATGTGGATCAAGACCCCTCTCCGCATTGGTGTCTGGAGATCCAGGATGCTGAGTCAAACTGTAGGAGGGGTTTGGGGTTGAGATGCTAATACCTCATCACATGTCAGGGAACCAGCTGGGGAGGATTCCTTGGGGAAGTAATAATAATGATGATGATAGCAGCTTCTGTTACTACTGGACACTGAATTTGTGCCTTTTATGATGAACCTCATATAACCCTCACTATGACCCTTTAAGGTGGGTATTTCATTTCTAATTTGCAGATAAGAAAGCTAAGGATCAGTAAGATGATACAAATTCCCCTAGGTCATGTCGCTAGTAAGCAAGAAAGCTACGGCTCAAGTTTAAGTCTTTCTGGATCCCAAACCCTAGCTCCTGTCCTTAGGCTGTGCTGTCTGTCATCCCAAGGGGAATGGGTTAGATGCCAGTTGTGTGGACTAGGGCAGTGGGTCTGAATCCTTCAGAATCCAATGCCCCTCTTTATAACAAAGAGCTGGTGACCCTGAAATGCAGTTCATACGTAAACCATATAATCTACCTACAGATGCTAAAATTAGTAATAAGCATTCTAGACATTAGTCATATGGCAAAGGAGAAATAAAAGGAAAACCATTTCTAAAAATAATAATACACATTTCACTACACAACTGCTCGGGTGTGCTCACATTCACAGAGTTCCTGGAGCAGACACATGTGGACAGCCACATGTACAATTGGGCGCACACACAGCTACAACACAGAGGGATACAGGTGTGTCGAATTGGCAACTCAAACCCCCTCCAAGTGACTCAACCATGGTAAAGTGCCAAACAAAAGAAGGTATAGGCGTACCTCATTTTATTGTGTTTTGCTTTATTGCACTTCACAGATACTGTGTTTTTTATAAATTGAAAGCAAGACCCTCCATTTAGCAAAAATATCATGAGTCTCTTTATTGTGATGGTCTGGAACCACACCTGCAATATCTCTGAGGTATGACTACACCACCTTCTTTCAAAGGACACAATCAGAACAATCTCAGACAATTCAGAGAAGATTAAAGGTGTGCAGTGAGTTTTTGTATTTACGTGTAAGTGGAATTAGGGATCTGGATTTAGATCATTATAAACAGGTTTTCCACCAACATAGAGTCCAGGGAACATTTGAAAGGTAGGCAGGACAAAGGACAGTGCTTATTCTGAGGAACTTCACTGGCCACTGCCCACTGAATGCCAGTTGTATCCTCCAAATCACTGTGATAACTTCAAATGCCCCATCCATTTGCAGATGCACCCCCATCACCACCACTATCCCTGTTGAAACCCACTCTTTTAGGCTATATAGTGGGGTAGGGTCTGAGGTTTTGAGAAGCACAGGGATACCCCTCCAACACACACAATAAATTCCAGGCCTCTGGCTACTGTTCCAGGAGCCACCTACTAGTAGGGCTAAAGGTTGGCTCAAGGATTGGCCAGGCTAATAAGCCTGTAGCCACGTAGGAAAGGTGGGAAAGAAATGAACAAATATTGAGTGTTTACTCTCAGTTGGGCCCAAGGTCAAACTGTTATTGAGTGGTTAAATAAGATGCAAACAGGACTAACTACAAAGAAGACAATTTCTACATTGTTTTAGAGTCTCAATATAGACACTGTCATATAGTATATGGAACACAACTTAGATTCAAGTACAGCCCTAGTCCTACTACTCGTCAGCCAAGTAACTTTGAAATGGCACCAACCTCCTTTTCTGGTGACCTTCTAATCCATCTCACAACAACCCAAATCAAACATCACCCCATTCATGAGTTATCCCCAGCTCCTCCAGGACAAGGGAGTATTCCCTCCTCTGGGCTCCATGCTCCCATCCACAACTCTCACCATGACACTTACTACCCTGTGTTGTGATTCCTGTATCTGTCTCCTCTGACGGATGATGAGCTTCTTAAGGACAGAGACCTTGTCTGATTCATTTTAAGATTTCCCAGTCCCTTCCCTCCAGTCCTGATGTTCACCATAGTGCATCACAGGCATGAATAAGTGCAGGAGGAATGATTGAATTGATTGAATCAATTCACATTGCTTCACAGAGCAGGCCCTTCGTGCTGGGTGACAAAGCGGAGTAGGTCACAATCACCTGGGACTTACGGGCTGTTTATGGCTTCTCTTTAAGCACAGCAGCTTCTCAGTTGGCCAGAGACAGGAGTCAGCGTGTTCCTGCCACAATCCAGCCTCCCTTTGAAGAGGTTTATTCAAAAAAGTTCCCTCTGTGGGCTTTCTTTCAAATACATTTTCATCCTGCAGTCATCTCAGTCTCTGCATTCTGTTACTGGGTCTGTCTACCCCCAAACAAGCTTTCAGCAGCAGGTTGGTTGCATTTAGATCCAGTCCATGGAAGGAGGGGCACTGCTTGCTGACCCCGTCATCGTCCTTTAGTACCCAGTCCTTTACATCACGCATACTTTGTTATGTCTCTCTTAGGTTCCAGGTTCATGTCTCTCTCCAGCCTCTGGCTGCTGGGCACTGTTCTCATTTTCTTCTGGTTCCAGCTTGTCGTTCTCACAGCTGTGGTCCATATGCCAGCCCAGTTCATGGCAAAATCCCTCTTGAAGAACATAAGGAGGCCATGGGCTTTGGGAACATACCTGGTTTCAAATCCCAGGTCCCTTATTTCCTAGGCAGGTGCCTAGGGCAGATAGTGTTGGTTTTCTGCCCTGATCTCCTTTACAGTTTCCATGCAACCTTCCTCCAGCCTCGCTGTGCTATTGCCTCCAAAGGCATGCACTGCAACCCTTCTCTGGAAGGCTGCTACTGGCCTATGAGCCATTTTGTTCACACATGCAGAGATCCAGAAGTGCCTGAGAATTGACACCTCCCATCCCCAGCCCCTTGGTCCTTGTTGGGTGAAAGCCCATCATCGCCCTTGTCTTGGCTGGCCACCTTGCACTTCAGAGCTCCCCTGCAGGGTCAGGCCAGGTTCTGCCTGAGATTGAGTGCTTGCTCAGCTCCTTCCGCACCTGCCCCTTTCTGCTTTCTCCTCTGACCACTTTCTGAATACATCTCTTTCACATGAATCCTTTGTCTCTGGGTCAGCTTCTGGGGAACCTGAGTTAAGAACAGCAACTTGGGCAGGTCACTTCACATTTCTGAGCCTCAGTATTCTCATCTGTAACTTGGGGTTAGTTGCATACTCCCTAGGGCTGTTGGCAGGATTAAGTAAAATAGTGCATGCAAAGTGCCTGGCTTGTGGCCTGTAGTAGGTCCACAGTTCCTTCTAATGACCCCTCTGTTCAGAAAGTCAGCCAGAAGGGCATTGGCCTGGGAAGTGGGAGTCCTGACTTCAGTTCTAATCTTGCTGATTGTCCTTCTATAAGTCTTTGTCTCCTCAGGCCTCCACTTCTTCTTTCTTCCTTCCTTTCTTTCTCTCTATTTTTTCTTTCTTTCTTTCTTTCTTTCTTTCTTTCTTTCTTTCTTTCTTTCTTTCTTTCTTTCTTTCTTTCTTTCTTTCTCTTTCTTTCTGACAGCTTTATTAAGATATAATTTACATACTATAAAATCCACCCACTTAAAGTGCATGATTCAGTGATTTTTAGTATGTTTAGAGGTGTACAACCATCACCACAATCTAAATTTAGAACATTTTTATCACCCTAAAAAGAAGCCCTACTCATTGCAGTCACTCCCCTTTTCCTCCCCACCCCAGCCCATGACAATCACGAATGTATTTTCTGTCTCTGCCTATTCGGAACATTTCATACAAGTGGGTGCATACAATATGTAGTCTCTGTTGGTGTCTGGCTTCTTTCATTTAGCATAATGTTTTCAAGGTTGATCCATGTCACAGCACGAATCAGTACTTCACTACTTTTTATCACTGAATAATACCCGTGGTATGGGTAGACTACTTTTTTTTCATTTATCAATGGATGGGTATTTGGGTTGTTCTCACTTTTTAGCTATTACGAGTAATGCTTCTATGAACAAGTTTTTGTGTAGATGTACCTGTTTATTTCTCTTGGGGGATACACACACACAAGTGGAATTCCTGTGTCATACGATAAATGCATGTTTAAATTTTTGAGAAATTTCCTGCTTTCCAAACAGGCTGTACCTTATAGTCTCATCAGTATGTATGGAGGGTTCCAACTTCTCCACATTCTTGTCAACACTTGTTATTGTCTATTTTATTTTAGCCTTGTTAGTAGGTGTAAAATGGTATCTCATTGTGATTATGATTTGCATTCCTGATGACTAATGATGTTGAGCATCTTTTCATATGCAATTGGCCATATATCTTAGTCACGGAAATGTCTATTCAGAGTCTTTGCTCATCTTTAATTGAGCTATTTGTCTTTTTATTATTGATTTGTAAGAATTCTTTATATTTTCTGGATATTAGTCCCTTATCAGATAGAGGAGGCCTCAGTTCCCTCATCTGTAACTTGCTGTATTCTTTAGATTAGACACAAAGTATGCAAGATGCCTGTCGTTTACTGGGTAGCTGTTAGTTATTAGCAATAATAGAACATTCTTTTAAATTACAGAACTTCAAGTCCAGATAATCCTCCAGATGTTATCCAGTCTGTCCCTCTATCTATTCATTTCATAGATGAAGCAACTCAGCCCAGAGAGGGAAAGTCACTTCCTGCTCTGAGCTTCAGAAATAGTTTGAAGCAGATCTGGAATTAAGCCCAGCCGTGTGATCTTGGACAGGTCCCTTCCTTTCCTTGCACCTCAGTGTTTTCATCTGTGAAATGGAGGTGAGGAAGGGGTTACAGCTAACCTGCACTGGGCATCTCATATGTGGCAAGCATTGTCTTAAATGCTTTCATGAACATAAGCTTGTTCAATCCTCCCAAGTCATAGATGTTCCTACCTGCCCATTTCACAGAGATGGAGACTGGTACTCAGAGAAGTGAAGTCCCTTGCGTGAGGGCTCATGTGTGGGAAGGGACAGCATCAGGATTCAATCCCAGGATTTTCCAACCCACATACCCCTCCTCTTTTTCACTGCCACACTTTGACTCCTGACACACTCCATCTCCTGAGTCACCCCAGGAAAGCACTTTTCCCTCTTTCTTTTCTGATTTTTATTGTAATTATATCAGAAACTTTCTAATAACACAGAGAAAATCTGAGGAAAAGGGAAAATGCAGTCCCACCCTTCATATACAAGGTCTGTCCAGAAGGTATCCAGCCATGTAATATGAAAAATAGAGACATTTATTGAAGAAGATACAAGATACAAGAAACATTGTACACAGGACAATGATACCTCAGTCCACTTCAAAGAAGGCACCTTGGGACCTCACACAGTTCTCCCAGTTGCCATTAGATGCCCCGTCATATTTTCCTGAATCTTGTCAATGGTCTGAAATCTCTTCCCTTTCAAAGGTGATTTTAGTTTTGGGAAAAGCCAGAAGTCGCAGGGCACCAAATCTAGGCTGTAGGGGGGCTGAGTCACCTGAGTGACTTGATGTTTCACTACAAGCTCTGCGTGGGATATGGTATACAAGCAGACACGTTGTCACAAAGAAGCTGCCAGTTGCAACTTGCCCATAGCTGCAACCTTCTTAATTATTCAAATAATTTCCATGGGGGAATGTTCGAGCTTAACACAAACTTTGATGCAGATTCGTTGCTCTACTCGCCCAGTCATTTTGAATACAATGGCCACACAGTACACATGCTCACTCAATGGTGTCCGTGGCTCCCAGTGACTAGTACAGTGACGGTGTCATTGTTCACACATGCTCATTCTAATCTACTTTCCTTGGCTGGAAACCGTTCTCATTATATTATCAATGGCTGGTCTTTTTCCAGACAGACCTTGTATGATGCTTTCATCACCTTTTAGATTACAGGATTTTGAATGCGATCCAGACCCACCCCAGTGACGTGGGGAGGCTGGAAGTTTACCCACCCCCAAGGCCAATCCCAGCCTAAACTTTGCTGGGTTTGGGGGCAAAGATCCCTTAGGCCTCTTCTTTCAGACATCAGGCAAATCTGCTTTCTCATTGGGCAGGGGTTGGGGATGAGATTGGGGGTGTCTCTTAGGCAGGACCCTTCAAATTCTAAAGCATTGGTTCTCAGCCCAGGGTGGTTTGCCCCAGGGAGGTCATTTGTCAATGTCTGGAGGCATTTTTGGTTATCACAACCTAGAGGATGGGGGGAGGGGTGCTACTAGCATCTAGTGGCCCAGAGACGCTACTAAACATTGCACAAGGCACAGGTGAGCCCCCACCCAAACAGAGGCTTCTCCTGCCCACATAATGTTTCCAAGCACAAGGGAGGAAATCAGACTAATTGTGACAGGCTAAATGGGCATGGGGTTTATCCCTTGGGCTTCTGGCTTTATTTTTCCATTGCATTTAGAGTTTTTCTAAAACTAAACAATGTTCATTAAAAAAAAAAAAAAGAGCTGCCAATAGCTGTCCATTGGATGGTGGGTTCCTAATACACATCCTCAAATAAAAACCTGGGGATTATGAAAAAATTCAAATGCCTGGGTACTAGCGCTACAAATTCAGCTTCGGAAGGTCTCAGATGAAGCCAAAGAATAGGTATTTCTAACAGGCTTCCCCAGAAATTCTAAAGTACAGCCTGGAACCTGGACCATAGCACTGGGAAATAAAACTCCTGCTCATCACTGATGATGAAAGCATCCTTTAAGTTCAGTCTCACAAGCTGCCTCTGGAAGCCTTCCCTGATTCACAGTGGCCAGTTGTTCCTTCCCTGATCTCTCACAGCACTTTGTGCACCCATTACACTTGACATCACAGAGTAGTTAGTCATTTATTTGGTCCTTTAGAGGAGTAACATTACCTTACCTCTGTACACCCAGCACCTATTCCAATGCTGAGTATGAAGCTGGTAATTGATGAATGTTTATTAAACAAACAGATGACTAAGCGAACAGTCCAGCCCCTGTCCTGAGCTCCTCGGGATATGTCCCTCAGACTGAAAAGACCTGAGTTCTAAATTTTCCACTTTCTTACCTTTTAAATTATATTTTACCAATTATGGCATTACAATTGTCCTGACTTTTCCCCCTTTTCCCCCTTCCACCCAGTGCCCCCAAAACCCAGGCAATCCTCACACCATTGTTCATGTCCATGGGTCATGTGTATAAATTCTTTGGCTACTCCATTTCCTATACTGTACATCCCCATGGCTATTCTGTAACTACCTATTTGTACTTCTTAATGCCCTTCCCCCTCCCATCTGGCAACCTTAAGGTAACTGACTTTTTTTCTCTTGCTTTTAAGAGTCTCTCTTTATCCTTTAATCTCTCTTTAACCTTTGGGCTTTTAATAATGATCTGTGTTGGAGTGGGCCCCTTTGCATCCATCTTGTTTGGGACTCCCCGCATTTCCTGGACTTGCATGTCTATCCCTTTCAACAAATTAGGAAAGTTTTCTTTCACTGTTTTTTCAGATAGATTTCGAATTTATTGCTTTTCTCTTCTTTTGGCACCCCTATGAGGTGAATGTTGGACCTCTTATAGTTGTCCCAGAGGCTGTTTATACTATCCTCATTTTTTTTTTTTTTGGATTCTTTTTTCTTCTTGTTCTGTGTGGTTGTTTTTTGCTTCCTTATGTTCCAAATCATTTATTTGGTTCTTGGCTTCATCCATTCTACTGTTGTTTCCCTGTAAATTGTTCTTTATTTCAATTAGTGTATCTTTCATTTCTGACTGGGTCTATTTTATGCTGCGGAGGTCCTCACTAAGTTCCTTGAGCATCCTTATAACCAGTGTTTTGAACTTTGCATCCGATAAATTGCTTATCTCCATTTCATTTAGTTCTTTTACTGGAGTTTTGATCTGTTCTTTCATTTGGGCCATGTTTCTTTGTCTCCTCATTTTGGCAGCTTCCCTGTGTTTGTTTCTATAAATTAGGTTGAGCTGCTTTGACTCCATGTCTTGTTAGTGTGGCCTAATGTAGTAGGTGTCCTCTAAGGTTCAGTAGCACAGCCCCCTCTATCACCCAAGCTAGGTGCTCGAGGTGTACCCTTCGTGTAGGCTGAGTACACCCTCCTCTTGTAGTTGAGCCTTGGTTGCTGTAGGCAAATCAATGGGAGGGATTCACCAAGGCCTGTCACCTGCAAGGACTGGCTATGACCACTGACCACCAGCCTATGTCCTCTGTGGAGGATCACCTGTGCAGGGGCAGGATGGTGCTCTGGCGTAGTCTGTAGCTGTCCACTGGGGTTTCCCAGATGGTGCAAGTCAAGGTCAGCCCCAACCTGTGTTTTGCCTGGGGCACCCTGCTTGAGCTATAAAGCAACCTGAGATGGTTGCTACTTGTGCTGGGCTTGGAGATTCCCAGGTGAAGCAAATCTGTTACTCTAATATGGCTGCCACTAGGGCTCACTGAAGCCCACTGTTACTTGTTTGATAGGATTTAGGAGCCGAGATGAGCCATTCTTTTGAAAAAGCAGCTTGGGTGGGCCCATCAATTAGGTGAGATAGAGCCTCTGTGGATCTCCAAGGTGGGTCACACCGTATTAGCCAGGTTGATGGAGTCTCAGATATGACACCAGATATGACATAGATTCTGTGGAGGTAGGGCTTAGCAAAAGGACAATGACCTCTGCTCGCCCTGATGCCAGACACTTCAGTCTCTCCCTGTACACCACTGGTGCCCTTCAAGCTGCCACTCCAGTGCTAGAGCTCAGAGGAGTGAGTCTGAGTAGGTGAGTCCATGTGTGGGTTCCCCAAGAGGAACTGCTTAGGGCTCCAGCAGCCTCCTCCACTGACTCAATTTGCACTGGTTTTTGCACCCAGAAGTTGTGGGGGCTTATCTTCCTGGCACTGGAATCCTGGGCTGGGTGCCTTGGTGTGAGTCTGAGACTCCTTGCTCCTGAAATATCCCTCCCAAATTTTTATCCACGTCCATATGGGGCCAGCCCAATCCGTGTCCATGCCTCTCCTACCAGTCTGGAGGGATGTGGTTGCTTTGATTCTGTAGTTGTCAGACTTCCATTCAACTTGATTTCTGACAGTTCTGAGTGATGGTTGTTCTATATTTTAGTTGTAATTTTGATATGGTTGTGCAAGGAGGTGAGCCATGTCTGCCCACATCACCATCTTGACCAGAAGCCTCTAAATTTTCCATTTTCTATCATCTTGACTTTGGGCTGCACATGTGCTCTGAGTCTTGATTTCTTCATGTAGAAAATAGGGTAATATTAATCCTTCCCTCTTAAGAGAGCTCAGGTGACATAGGCAAACAGTGTGGAGGTGTTTTGTAAACCTGAGGTGCCATACTGGTGTGGGGTATGGTGTTGCCCCATTCTGGAATGTGGGCACTCTGAGAGAGGTGGTTTGCATTGACTGTAGGCTCTCAGCCTAACTTCCCCTGGGCTCACAGCACTTGGTGAGGGCAGATGGAAGTTCCAAATATGAGCATGTAATACCTCCAGGAGACACCATTGCCAGGCCTTTTGGTGTTTTGTGGAAGCTTCAACCTCTAACCACCTTCCCAGTTTTCCTGCTCCACCAGGCTTCCCTGTTCTTCCTGTTCACCTTGCAGAATCCCTAATGGGTTCTTGGTCCCTTCTAAGCAGGACGAGGCCCTATTCTAAGCCCTTTTCAGCACTCTAGCTCTAAGGTCAGGCTTAGCATCCCATGGTTCCACCCTGTCCTCTTCTGAGGAACTTGACCTTGGGAGTTCAATACCCTTGGGATATGAGCTGTCAGAAAGCTGCCCAGCTTGGTCTCTGCTAAATTTTTGTAGCCAAAGTGATGGGCACTATTTGCCTCAGAGCAAGGGAGAGCAGTTCTGTTACGATGGCATTGCCCTCAGTCATTGTTAATTGCTGCTTTTACTACCGCACCTTTGTCCAATATCAGATGATGAAATCCTGGAAACATGACATAGGTATTATAATTATTTCCATTTTGCAGATGGAAAAACTGAGGCTCCAAGAGGTGAGCTAACTTACTCAAGAGCAAACCACTTCACTCTTGAGAAAGCTGGAGTCCTGCTAAGAGCCGGCTGATGCTACTCATTGCCTCTGAGTGAACGAAGGGGAAGGAAAGATTAATGCCCAGTTTGTCACCCTGCCTGTCTCTGGTCCTCTCTGATTCCCTTTCAGAGTCAGGAGACCATCTCCAGCCAGGTATGAGAGATAAAGTAACACAGGCTGGTTCTCACCTTTCCTGAGCCACAGTGTGCATTAGCATCCCATGCATGAAAGTACCTGGCTCCAGAATGGATAGGCAGACAGATAGCACAGAATGGAAGAGGGGCCAAAAGTAGACACAAATACACATGGGAATTTGGCATGTATTAAAGGCGGCATTGCAGATCACTGGAGAAAAGAGAGATTGTTCAATATATGGGGTGGAGTAATTGGAGAGCCACCTGGAAAGTATTAAGTTGGACTGCAAATCACTCCTTTCACCAGAATGAATTCCAGGTAGATCAAAAATTTAAAGAAAAAAGATAAAATTCAATCTACTTGAAGATAAAAATCTACTTAAAGAAGATGAGAGATTTAAAAAAAAATAATCTTAGAGTAGAGAAGGCCTTTCTAAATATAATATATAATCAAAAGTACACCAACATTTTTAATAAATTCTAATACCTAAAAATTTTAAATTGCTTCATCACAACACTATAAATAAAATCAAAAGGCAAATCAGTCACCTGGAAAAAATAATCACAAATATATATTCCAGACATGAGCTAGTTTTTTTCACATTGAAGAGTCCCTACCAATCAATAAGGAAAAGATCAACCTCATATGGAGAAAAAAAGCCAAAACAATGAGCAGGAAAGGAAATACAAATGGCATTTAAACACGTTAAATGATGCTCAACCTCCCTTACTGAAAGAAGTGCAAATTAAACTACAGAGGGATATCATTGTAACCTATCAGGTTAGAAGGTTTAAAAGTTAGACCAGACATCCTGTTGTCAAGGCTGTGCAGAAACAAACACCCTTGTGAACTGTCAATGCTGTATAAAAGTTCAGCCTCCATGGAGAGCCCTATGAATCTTACAAAATTTTAAATGCACAAACCTTTGACCCAGCAATTCCACTTCTAGAAGTCCATCCTACAGACAGAGTTGCACATGTGCAAAGCAATGATTATAAGAGGAGGGTCTGATGTGGCAAAAGTTTGGAAACAACCATAAGTACCCACCTATTGGATAATGGTTAAATAAATGATCGGAAATCCACATACGACTTACTATACACTGTGAAAAAGAATGAAGCCAACTCATATGAACTGATATAGAATGTTTTTCAAGGACCATTTGTTTAAAAGAAAGAGAGGAAGGGAAGAAGAAGGAAGAGAGGGAAAGAGAAAGAAAAAGAGAAAGGAGGTAATAAAGAAAGGAGGAAAGAAGACAGGGAGGAAGGGAGAGGGAGAAACAAGAAGGGAGGGAAGGAGAAGCAAAGAGCTTATATGGACAGTATGCTGGTATGTGCATAGGCTGGCCCTGGAAAGATACACAGGATACTAGTAACAGATGCTTCTGGGAATAAGATCTGAGTGGATGGGGAATAGAACCTGTTTTTTACTCTGTTTTCTTTGGTACTGTTTTTTCTAATCCTGTGCATAAAAGTATTTATGATATATTCAAATTAATAAAAGAACAAAACAACACAAAAATTTCTGGCACACAGGAGGTGCTTTTTTAAAAAATTGTTTTATTGTTGTCCAACTACAGTTGTCTGCAGTTACCCCCCCACTCCCTCCCCATCCCAGCTATCCCCACCTCCTTCCCCTGATTCCACCCCTCCTCTTGGTTTTGTCTATGTGTCCTTCATAGTTGTTCCTGAAAACCCTTCCCTCCTTTCTCCCCATTATCACCTCCCCCCTCCCCTCTGGTTACTGTCAGATTGTTCTTAATTTCAATGTCTCTGGTTATATTTTGCGTGCTAGTTTGTTTTATTGACTAGGTTCCACTTACAGGTGAGATCATATGGTATTTGTAATGTATCAGTTCCCTTCCCCCTCACTGAACCACTGTTTCCCTTCTGCTGAACTGGAATGCTAAGTTCCAGCACTGCCATCCTCTCTGGGCTCTTTTGAGAATCAAATGCAGCAGTCAAAAAAGAACATGCTTTGAAAGTTGTCTGATGCTCTACTAAAGTAATAAAAATACTAATGTCATTGTTATTTAAGGGTTTTATGGGCACACCACAGGCCTGGCTTGCTTGTCCAAGTGACTGAAATTCTCTATCTCTGGGCCTCAGTTTTGTCATCTCTATAATGGGCCCATTCCCATCTAATGTTGGGTGATTTCTGACCCTGCAGGTTTGGAAAGCTTCCTGCTTGTTCTAACAGGAGCTGCCCCATCTCCTCCCCTCCCGAGTCCACTGGAGGCCCCTCAGGATTATTCAGTGTTGCTTCCACTGGCCCTCCTTTTCTCTGTTCATTAAGGTGCCAACAGAATTATTTAAGTAAATTAAAAGTTTTTAATCTCCTGTGACACAAACACAGATGTTTTTAAAAGGATACAGGACAATCCTAAGGAACTGGGATTGCCTATTTGGAAAGTCAACTGTGTCTTTAAAATATTTTTCTTCTAAGTACAAGGAATTACAAAACATTTGAAAAATAGAAGAAAAAAGATACCTTCAGAAATCCCAACCCTTAAATGTAACTCCTACTATGGTTACTATGGTTGGAATTTTTCTGTAGTTGTAAATATGTAGACATGGTATACATTTACTTGTACATCTATTCTTTTTTATTTAAGCAGTTTTCCATGTTGCTAAAGTCTCTGTATCCTCAAATTGTAATAACTATTCCATCAATTGCTTGTGCCTAATTAGCTTCATATTTCCCCTTGTTGGACATTAGATTTCATTTCATTTTTTCTATTACAGAAATGTGATGCAGAGATTTCCTGTATATAATATAGAAAATGGTTTGTTAGAAGAGGGTTAGTTAAGACAAAACAAAAAAAATACAACTGACCAGAAGATATTTGAGGGGGAAATATTCGATTCATTAATAAATAAATTAAAATCACAATAACCATGAAATATCATTTGTTCAACTTATCAAATTAACAATGTTTCAGGTGACGAAGCTTTTTGATTCTGGTTCCCTGAGTGACTACATGGAGCAGAATCCCCTGCTGACATGCATTGGCCATTTAGCATGAGTGAGACATTAACCTTTGCTTTGTTATGCCTCTGAGATTTGGGGGTTAATTTGTCTCTACAGCATAATGTAGCCTATGCTGACTAATACAGTCCCTAACCTCAGAAAAAAACAGCTGCCATTTATTGAGTGCATTCTGTGCCCACACACTTTATTTGCTTTATCCCATTTAATCCTAAGAGACAACCCTATGAGAGAGCTATTAGTATGTCCATTTTCCAGATAAGAAGCAGAAGTTCAGAGAGTTTTGCTTCATCTCACACAACTGATAAGTTGAAGAATCAGGATTCATCCTTAGGTCTATCTGACTTCATGTATTCTGCAAGGTGAAGATTGAAGGCTAGAGAGACCAAACGAAGGGGAGGTCCTCAGTTTAGGATAAGAAGGAACATCCAGGCCCAAGATCCCAAGTTAGAATGCTGGTATTATAGAGACAAAAATGCCACTTTAAATTTGATTTTTGCCTGTGTAGACTCATCACTGCTTTTGCTCCCACCAGCAAGAAGACTCCCTAATGCAAGCTGTTTGCTATTTCACAAATATTTCAGCCCAGAAACAAGGTCAAAGTCATAAAACATTAGAATGAAAAGAGACTTCCTCTGAGATGCCCTCATTTTAGGGTTGAAGAGGGTGAAGCCCAGAGGCAGGAAGTCCTCAATTTCAGATCACATAGTATGTTCCTGGCAGCCCTCTCAGTGGTGCCTCTAATATTTTGCCCAGGTATTTGCAGAAATCTGCAGAGAAAATGTGTGTCTGGTTTGCCTTTCTTCTATAAGATCCTAAATGCTCCCTGAAGGCAGGAGTAGCATCCACTCATCCTGTCCTTTCATGTAAATGTTTGCCAAACACTAAGCGTTTCACATCCGTTATCTCCTCTGACTTTCACAGAAACCCTCTGGGTGAGCAGAACAGGTCTTGTCCCCATTATATGGATGACAGAAAGTTCTCAGTGAGGTAGAGTAGTTTGTCCAAGGTCACACAGCTCATGTGTAGCTGCAACCCAGATTTCCGTGCTCTCAGATGAATGTGTCACCCTTATTTATCCAGGATACACCCTCAAGCTTACATCATAGCCCAGCCCAGTGATTCTGGCTGTATATTCACAATGTCACTATTTCATTGTTCTGTGATTCAGTTTCTTCATCTGTAAGATTGGGAGGATAATAGTACCTGGCTGAAGAAGAATTAAATGAACTAATATATAGAAAGCTCTTAGAACAGTTCTTGGGACACAGTTAGTGCTTAGTTGATATCAGCCAGTCCTCTAATAAGATACCTGGCCTCACTGGACATAATAGTTTGGCAGTTCTCAAGGGATCCCACTGGTTCATGATGGTAACGATTTGTTGTTTTGCTGAGACAGGAGTTAACTGCAGAATGATATTATGATGATAATTTTAAAACACACATGCACACTTCTTTGTGAAAAATGGCCACTGAGAGAGTGAAAACAGGTAAAATTCAGGTACTTGGAGGTGAGATGGATGGGAGCACATACTTCTAGAATGACTGTGTGATAGGGAGAAATCCAGGAGCCTTCTGGTGTGGTATGGGGAACCTTTGGGACACCATTATGGATGTTAGTAGAAGTGTGTCCTCCAGATGGCATTTAGCCAGGGGCCCAGGAACACCTAGTCCTGCCATGCAGGTTCCAAGAGGGAATGTAAGTGCCCAGAGGACCCTGAGCACTTACATTCCTGGACCCTAAGTGAGCATGACCAAACCAGAACTGAAGGTCCCCTTCCCTGGTCCACACCTGGGCCTCAACTTTTACTACTCCAACAATGAGAAGAGCACTGGCCGCCACATGCTGCCCCAAGGCCATGCCGTCCAGGCTGCTCACCTTAGGCTTCCTGCGGCCAGGGCAGTGGGCTAGCCATGTGGAAGGAAGAGCTGGTCTTGAAGTTTATTGGTTTGGTTCTGGGTTTCCAAGCACAGGTGCAAATAGATATGTGGCATACATGTATGCATTGGGGTAACATGGACCATACTTCAATCTTGGGTCTTTATGAGGCATTTATATGAAGGATACTTGTTTTTTCTAGAGGTGAGAGAGAGTGGTTTATTGTTAAGGCTGTTACAGTGCTTAGAGAATCTGAGACTGAAGGCAAACAGACCTATGTTCAAGCCCCAACTTTGTCACTTTCTAGTTGTGTGCATTTGGACAAGTGTCTTCATTTCTCCTGGCCTGTTTTTTTTTTTTTTTCCAACTCTTGGGAACGATAATCCCTACCCTGATTATTGTAAGGATTAGAGATGACATAGGCTCCTGCTAAGTGGTGGTTGTCACATCGGGGCTCCTACTCAATGCCAGACTCTAAGCTGTAGGCCCCCCTACCTTTCATCTCAATGGTACTCAAATTTCACAACTTTTGCCTAGCTTGTAAACCAACTGTCTTTACTTAATAATTTTCTAAGTCAACTTACTTTTTAATTTAAGCCTCAACCTGAGCAATACTAGCCATGAAATTATGGGTTTAATGTGCTTTTTTCCTGATAGGCCTTAAAATAAATGCATAACCATTAAAACAACAAATTTTCTTGTTGAGACAAAAAAAGAAGAATCACTCTGCCTACCAATACTTCTGTGCACACCATACTTTTGGATGCCCTGCCCCTAAAACTGTCAAGATATCCTGCCAGAGGAGAACCATCCCCCTTTAAAAGACAAAGGTACAGGTTTCCCAAGCAGTAACATGCATGCAGTCAGCACCTTTGAGAGGTCAGTTTGACATTCCTTCAAGACATTTCCTTTTTAAGAGAAATCTTTCAGACCCTGAATCCTGTTCGTGCCTGTAACCAAAAACAGCAAAACACTGTAGCTTTCTGCAAGGTTGTTTTGCTTTTGAAAAGATTCATATTCTTCTCAGTCCCTTGTAAATCAAACCCAAATCTCCAACGTGAGAAGAAACATAAACACCTTTGAATGGGGCTGCCTGGACAGTGCTGATCTTCAAAACCATTTTGTCTTTCCAGCTGTGATGATATTTAGACATTTCTGTCATGGGGTCCCTTGACAACACCCCCGTACTAATCCCCACCCCCACTCTGAAATTTTCCCACTCCTGGGTTGGCTAGAAATTTCCTCCACCTCAGTGTAGTGGGTGGAAATGACCTAGTGTGGCCCTGCTGGAGCTCAGGAATCTATGTGCATTTGTTTGAAACAAGCAACTTTCTGATGTTGATGTCATTGGGTTAAATTATGGGGGACCCTAATCTTGGGGCACTGCTGTTTGTCTTTGCAGTGCTCTGGCACTTTTGAAAGCCCGAGTTTGGCTGTGCTGCTGGATTCTCTAGGACTCTCTGGTTTGTCAGGGACAGAAACCACCTCCACCAAGGAACGTCTATAAGGAGACAGAGCCATCCCAAGGAAATCAAGGTAGGACAGCAAAAGAGCCTCAAGTAGTTCTGGAACCAGAGGCTGAAATGCAGCAGAGCACCCCCACTTCCACCCCACCCCCACAGCTGTTTCGCTCCTCCACCTCCACCCCTGCAAGTCCTCTGTCACCCAGTTACTTCCTGTGTGTCTGATTCATTCTCTGTTCTTAGCAGACTGTCTGTCCCTGCTTCCAGCATCCTTGGACCAGAAAGTGGCCATCCACAGCTTCAGAGTTTTATGCCACCTAGAGAGAGACTGAAATGCCGTCTCTATTACTCTGGTCCCACACTCCCATTGAAGAGACTATATATGCTCTGGCCCCTCCAGTCTCTTCTCTGCCCTACAGCCAGAGAGGTCTTATGGTATTCTTTCTCCACCTTAAAACTCTTCAGCAGCCCCTCGCACTCTTAAGACTGGGCAAAACTCTTCACAAGGTCCTGCATGGGTTGGGTGGTCCTGGAGCATCTTCCCACCCCACCCCCCGCCAACCTCCTTGACTAGGTCACGGCTCCCTATTGGACCCTCAAAACATTTGTTGCAGGTGCAAGTTTATGGTGGTCTGTATTATGATTTTTTTATTTTTACTCGCTGCTAACCTAAAAGCAAGAGGCCTTTCGAAGTGAGAGACAGCAAGCATTTATTTGAGGCCAATAAGAATAGCTATTCAGGAAGCATGGATTCAGACAGAAGCCCAAACAGTGTTCTTTTTCTTTTATTTTTAATTTTTAATTTTTTAAAATTTTTATTGTTATTCAATTACAGTTGTATGCCTTTTCTCCCCATCCCTCCACCCCACCCCAGCTGAACCCACCTCCCTCCCCCACCTCCACCCTCCCCCTTGGTTTTGTCCATGTGTCCTTTATAGTAGTTCCTGTAATCCCCTCTTCCCAGTGTCCCCCCCCCCCCCCCCGCCTGGCTATTGTTCTTAACTTCAGTGCGAGTGGATCCAAAAACTATGGTATATTTACACAATGGAATTCTATGCAGCAGAGAGAAAGAAGGAGCTTATACCCTTTGCAACAGCATGGATGAAACTGGAGAGCATTATGCTAAGTGAAATAAGCCAGGTGGTGAGGGACAAATACCATATGATCTCACCTTTAACTGGAACATAACCATATAGTGTTCTAATTAGGGAACAAAGGCAAGGGGTATTTATGAGACGGGAGGGGAACAGTTACCTCAATAGACAGAAGACATTTCTACTGGTAGAGATAAAATTACATAGGGATATTAATTCTAAACAAAGTTTTAAATTTTTAGTCTGGTTTTCATCAGTCCCATAGTCTTAATATCTGCTTTCTTGCTGTCTTTGCAGACTATTTTGGGGCACATTCATGGAAATCAAGTTGCTTTAGTCCCAGTCCAAATGTTATTTTGCCCTGTTTTTAATATTCCCAGGGTTTGAGGCAGGTGCTCCTCTGGTATGGCAGCTCCGGCTCCATTTTAAAGTGGCTTCATTTATTTTATCTATTTGACATTGTCTACACCCATTCAATGACTCACTCCATCAGGATGGGGACATGTCTGTTTAATCTGCTAGTGCATAGTAGGTACTCCTCAGTAACAGCAACATTAATACTTGAGCCTTAAGTTATCTCTCAGAGCCTTTCTGAGCACCTGTGCTTTATATACATGTCATACATTTGAGATGCTGCCCTTCTGGAAACTGCGTATGATGCTGTCATAGGGAATGATATTACAAATCATAAGTAGCCATTCAGCTTCAAACTGTGGTCCATGGGTCTGCACCATCGGCATCCCCTGGGGGCTTGTTAAAAATGCAAAATCTCAGATCTGACCCCAGCCTTACCCATTTGGAGTCTGTCTATTAACAAATGACTCGTGTGCATGTTAAAGGTGGAGAAGCACTGGGTTAGCACACCCGTTTATGTGCTATAACATCTCTTGATGTCTCTTCATTTATAACTGTTTCTTTAATGTTGGACTTCTATTCTAGACTGTGAGCCTCCCAAAGGCTGGGACCTGGCTACTTTGCAAACTCATTAACCTTGGTGCCTGATATATGGCCTGGCATTGCCAGGCAAAGATTTTCTTTTTCCTGTAAAATTATTCCCCAGGAAAGGGGAATACAAAATCTTTCATATTATAGGAAGCTCTATAAAGTACTTTGTTTTGAGCAAAGAGTGTTGTCTGTAAAAGGCACATTAGTCTGAAAATAACTTCAATGCTAGTTTGGGTGTTTATAATGGTCACTCAATGGATTTAATTTAAGCAGGTAAAGAAATGCAACCCAACTTAGTCATCACTTCTGGAAAGTATGACTTCACATTTGTAATTGCTGGATATCACTGTACATGTGCCTTTTGAAGATCATCTTTAAAAGTATTGCAGTATGTGGTTATGTTGGGTGGTCATGACATATATCCACAGAATTGATCAAGAGAAACAAAACAGATCATCGAAGACTTCCCTCCCATCTTCACACTCTTTCTAACACTACAGTGTTAGCTCTCAGGAAATGAAGAGGGAAGACCACATTTGGCAGGTCGTGACAGGAACATCCCTACTCTGCCTTTCACTAGCTGGTGATTACAGGAGAGTTTTTCAGCTCAATTTCTTCACCTGGGAAATGAGGGTGCTGCTCTTGACTCTGCTTTTGTTTTGGATTCATTTATTCCACTGTCTAGCTGAAGGCTTGGTTATCCAGCTCTCCACTGGGCCCTCATCTACCCCCCTTCACTTCCTATAGCCTCTGCCATCTGTAGCACAGGGGGATGTGGAGACCCTGGGCCCTGCCTTCTGCAAGGCTGTGAGGTCCTAAGAGCTGCAGTTGGTTCTCTATGTCCTCACACTTTTTGTTCTTACACACCCCTCCACCTCACATGCCCACCATGCTTGCTCGTTGTCCCTCCCCATAAGGTCCCAGCCAGACAATCTTCCCTTCCCCACCCTCACTTTCCAAACACTCATGCTCCAAACATTCTCTCCCTCTGATCTAAGTCCCATTTTGTTAGGGCTGTGCTGCCAGGATTTTATTTAATGAAGGAACCAGATGCTTAGAGCATACAAATGACTGAGAGACACATCACATTACTATAATAATTGCTGCGGTGTATCAGACATTTGTTTTGGCCTGGCTCCTGGGTTGCACATTAGGGGGTGGTGCCGTTTTTTGGGATGGAGAAGAGGAGGGTAGGGACTTCCTATTAAAATGGGTGACTGACCTGATGAGGATCCCTGGGCCCACCCCTAACAGTTGTGGGGCCCAAGGCAAGAAAGAGTACAGATGATCTGGGGGGCTACAGCATAGGTGTTGAGGGAAAGGTGGGAGTTGAGGTTGTTTGAAGCCAAATTGTAAGAGGTCTTTAATGTCAATGATGGAATCATTCATAGGACATTGGGAGCCAGTGAAGAGTTTAATAGAATGGCATCATGATCTGATTGGAATCTTAGGAAAATCTTTCTAATAACAACATAGAAGAAGGATTAAAGAGGGCAAGACCAGAGGCAGGCAGACCAATTAGGAAAGAATCTTCATATTCCTGCCAAGAGACATTGGCCACCTGAATGAAGACAGTGATGTGAGAATGGAAGGAGAGGGTTGATGTGCAAGAAATTTCCAAGGCAGAAACTGGTGGTGAGGAAAGAGAATTACTGAGGATGCCTTTTGTGCTTTACAGGTATAGGGCTCACAGGTGGGGAACCCAGTCACGGACATAGGTACCCCAGAAGGAGGCTTGGGAATGCCAAGTTTGAGGTGTACCACCAAGAGGTGTTATCCAGGAGGTGTTTAGATATGTGGGCATGGGCTTGGCAGATCTGGGCAGATTTTGGAGTCACCAGATCAAAAGTTGAGGCAGGAACAGAGGGCCAAAGTTGCTGTCCACACCAGAGATGATGGTGGCCTGGCCAGAAGTGGTGGCAGAATGACTCCAAAAAGTGGAATTGAGAAGCACTTAGAAGGTAGAATGGACAACATTTAAAGATGGTTGGAATGTGGGAGGTGAGATAGAAGTAAAAATCAAAGTTGACTCCTAGTTTTCTAGCTTCCACAACATCTAAGAGGAGGACAATGCAATCCCTGGGACAAGAAGTCATCTAGGGGGAAAGATGACGACTTTATCTGTGTTCTCCCCAAAGCAGACTGAGCCAAAGTCTGAAGAGTTTATTAAGGAGGTGATCCCAAGTGGGAATGGGAAGGGAGCCAGGGAAAAGAATAAAACTAATGAAAGGTGAGTTAATGCACAGATTACTCCCACTGGCAAGGCACCCCGGCTCTCCCGGGAACTCACTGAGACACTGTGGGCCTTGTCTGAGAATGGTCTTATAAGGCTGGTTGAGCCTTGCTACTGGGGGGTTAACCCTCCAGCACTTCCAGCCTGCCCTGCATGGCAGGCAAAGAGAGAACATTCTTGTGTGGAGAGACCCCATCAGAGCACCCAACTGTCTCGAAGTAGACCAAGCCATTATGGGACAGACACCAAAGGTGTGTACCATAGGTGATGAGACAGCTCTCTGATAAGCTGAATCCCAGTCATCTGAAACTTCCATCTGGAGGTGTCCCCAAATAGAAGGCAACAACACTGTAGTAGCCTGAAGGAGTCCTGGACTCTGTGCCCTGGAAGAGTGGGTCCCTTCATGTTTGTGTAGGGCCCTCAAGTGTCCATGGTCTGGTTGGACCTGGCAGGTGGAGCCATCCCTAGACCCTGGGGGTGGCTGCAGAACCAATATTTTAGGGCTCAGTTCTATAGTCATAGACCATTTCTACACCTCTGCCCTCCCTTCTTTTATATCGAGAGCATCACTTGTCAAGTGTTCCAGGAAATGGGACTCATTAAGCAAAGGAGAAGCTGGGGACCTGGGAGAAAATAGGCCCATCTAAGAACAAACCACAGACTGAAAAACAAGAGAGAGTGAGTGGCGAGTGGCAAGTGGCCGTGGGGAGCACCACTTCCATCACATTAGCAATGCTAAGTGAGTTCCCAGCAGTCTGAGGACTGTGCAGAGAGGAGCTTGAGTGGATTGAGCGATGGTGGGTGTGTCCCTGGGCTCTGCTGCAGGCACCGAATGGGTTTGTGTTTCTATTTCTTTGCGTTTACAAGGGGATAATGTGCCTAGCCCAGCACTCTCCAACAGAAATGTATGCGAGCCACAAATGTCATTGTAAATATCCTAGTAGCCACATTTTAAAAAGTAAAAAGAAGCAAGTGTAGTTAATTTCAATAACACATTTTATCTTACTAGATATTTCCAAGGTATTATCATTTCAACAGGTAGTCAAAATAAAAAATTATGAATAAAATATTTTTTCTTGTGGGGGAGGGAACTGAGTCTTCAAATTCCAGTGTGTGTTATACTGGATAATATCTCAGTTCTGACCCACCACACTCAAGAGCTCACTAGTCACATGTAGTCGGTGGCCACATATTGGGTGGTGCAAGCCCAGCCTGTCTACTGGTAGCGAACTATTCAGAGAAGCCTGTTCAGCCCCCATCCATCTCTCCTGGTGCATCTCTGTATTATAGGGTCCAATCCTCATAAGATAACTGCAATAACTGAACATTTACATTGTGGTAAGAACTTTATAAACAGGATCTTATTTGAGCCTCACGCCCACCCTATGAGATATGTATTACTATCCCTATTTTATAGGTGAAACAGTACAGGCACTAGAAGGTTAAGCAACTGGCCTATAGTCATGCTCCCTATTTGTGATGACTCCAGGATTCAAACGCACATCTCTCACTCAGACGTCTTGCGTGTACCCATGAAGCATATTGCCAATCCTAAGAGACACTTGCTCTCATTCAGTTCAGGTCCTTTGCAGACGCTGTTCCCTCTGCTTGCATTTTTTCCTTGCTTGGGTAACTCCCACTCCTCCAGGTAATGGCTTAGACTATACCTCTGGGAAGACTCCCTGAACATATCCTCCCTATCTTGGGCAGGGTGAGCAGAGCGAGCCATCTCCCCAGCATCCCTGCTCCCCTGCCGGAGCACGCATCACACCGTGTTGTAATTGCCTGTTTAACTCTCCTCCTACGCAGAGAACTGTGTCTGTATGTCCCAAAACGTAGCATAGAACCTGGCACATGACAGGGGCCCAGGCTTATTTGTCACATGCTGTTATGGACCTAAGACAGTGTGTGGCCGAAGAGATGCACAGTTGACCACCACTGTTAGTCCCATTTCAGATGTTCCCCAGGTAAAGAACCTGAGAAATAGCCATGTTGTTTGATATGTGTAATAGTCACAATTGGCAGCCATTCCCTGGCTAACAGAATCTGCATTTTATTTGGGTAAGCACCCCTCAGGGAAGGTGACCTGTTCTTAGCTCAGCCAATCCCAGGAAATTTAACCCTGTTGCTGATGATTCATTCAGTAGTGAGCATGAGACATGAGGGAGGTTGGTGGGGCTGGGATCCAGGTGTTTCTAGTAAAGGTCTCCTGGATCTTAAGAAGGAAATGCATGTTGTGTTCAGGTGTGACCTCTGGGCCTGTGGCAGCCATCTTTTAAACAGGAGGTAATCTGGTTTGAGGACATTCATGATGGACATGGAGGATAGCAGAACCAAAAGGTGGAAAGTACTGGAGTCCTTGATGACATCCTTGAGGTGCCCCAACTTGAGACTTATTGTTAAAAGGAGAATACATTTTTTATTACTTAAAACAAGTGAATTGGGGCCCTGGCTGGTGGTGTTCAGTGGATTAAGCACCAGCCTGCGAACCAAAGGGTTGCCAGTTAGATTCCCAGTCAGGGCACATGCCTGAGTTGTGAGCCAGGTCATCCCCAGTAGGGGGCGTGTGAGAGGCAACCACACATTGATAGTTCTCTCCCTCTCTTTCTCCCCCCCTTTTCCCTCTGTCTAAAATAAGTAAATAAAATCTTTAAAAACAAACAAACAAACAAGTGAATTGGGTTTTCTGTGACTTTTAGCCTAAATCATCCCAACAGTTACACTGTGCCTTGGGGAGATAGTATAGTCTGAGACCAAGTGGAGAATAGAGTAGGGACATGGGCTCCAGCTCCAGCATCGATGGGCCTGGGATGTCCTTTGTGCAAAGCGGTGTCCTTTGGGTACCACTTTTCCACAAAGCCTTCCTAGAGGCCCCACCAGGAAGTCATCCCTCCCTCCTCTGGATTCCTCTATGTGTGCATTTTGATGGCTATGCATGCATCTTCTCTCCCTGCTGCTTCTGAGATCTCCAAGAGTAGGGCCTGGGTGTGGGTCATTTCTATACCCACATGGCTGTACCTTGCACACAGTAGGTGTAAGTGCTTGAAAAACGATTGGAGAATGAGTCAAAGGATGAGTAATTTAATATTAAAAATATATATTAATATCACTACTTCTTATTCATAGTAGAGAAGGTATTGTATTTCCCCTAAGTATTCCACCTGGCTGACAGGTGAGTAAATCATTTCCCTGGGACTCAGCTTCTTCATTTGTGAAATAGAAAGATTGGACTAGATCTCCAGCTCAGAAAAACTCCACGACTTAGTAACACTTTATTCCAAGGGCTGCTATGTGCAGAATTGTGCAAATACTACAGGAAAGAATTACACACATTTTCTTCCATCGAGATGCTGAGGGCTTAGGGTGGAGGTTCTTTACCTTTAAGGAAGAAAAAGACCTCTTTGATGGCCCCTCCCAAGAAAGATGCTCCTGCCCTCAAAAGCTGTGGCCAGTTTTAGGGAGCCCATCAGTGGATTCAGCTGGACAAAGGCATCCAGAGGACCCCTTCCTGCCTTCCAGCCCTGTCTGAACTGGAGCTAAGGGAAACAGAAGAAGATACCATCTTTCTCAGAAAAGCCTTCCATGCAGAAGGGAAGGCAGGTGTGCACATAAACCAGTCACCTCCAGGTTGAGAGGTGCTGACAGAGGCAAGCCCTGGCAACAGCTGGAAAGGGATTTGTGTTGCCTGGGAATGCAAGGGAAGGCCCTACTGCCTGCATATGAGTTCACCAGGTGCTGAGAGGAAGGTCATGTAGGCAAAGAGAGCACCCCGAGGTGTGGCAAGGCACTACTCATTATAGAATGGGGAGTAAGTGTGCAGTTAGAACAAAGAAGGAGCCGAGACTGGGGCGGTGAGTTGGGAGAAGGAAGGGGCAGAGAAGGGCTTGTGGAGGGGAGCCGAGAGGAGGTGGCCAAGTACAAGATACTGTGGGGTCTGCCATAAAAGTGGGGATCAGGGCTGGAGATCTCTACAGAAGTGCATATGGACCTAACAGCACACGTGGGCTTCCCTGTCTGAAAAAACAGCACAACCTCAGACTCTGTGAGGAAAGGGCCACTTGTAAATTTAAGGTGTCACCAAGGCTGTCACTGGCCCCCTGAGGGGGAACTGCCAGGCAGAAAGCTCCTGCTCCCCTATCCTGGCTTTGTCAAGTGCCTGCAGAGCTGCCCACAGAAAGCATGTCTAGCTTGGAAAAAAATACCCGCAAAAAGTAGAGACCTTTCCCCTTTGTGTGGTCCCACAGTGGCTTTTAACTCAGGCCCTTGTACCCGGCCCTCGGAGGCTGTTGCATATATTTCAGGAAGTTAAGGGAAATGGTTTGCCTGCTGCCCAGACCGGCGGAGGCCCTGGCTTTTGCTGGAATCGCCTTAGCAGTGTCTCCATGTGGCTCCCCTCACACTGGGCAGGCGCTGGCTGATAGAACAGGATGTCTTTGAGTAATTCAAGGCTGGGAAAGTGGATTCTTCTCTGATAAATGTAGTTTTGTGGTGGATGAAATTATTTCATGGCAGGAAAAATTAAAAGGAGCCTTTGGGAACCAATTAACTAGATAATTTCTCAAGTTCCTTCCAGCTTTTAGCATCCTGACCCTTTGTGGTGTCAGCCTTTGGGCTCCTCTCCCCACCCCAGCCCCCATCCCCTATGCCCTAGCCAAGCTGCTCTTTGGGCTAGCTATTTTCCTGATTTTGACTCCTCCTAAATCAAAAGGAGTCAGGGAATGAAGGGGTGGTCCATCGAGGACCTGCTGTGTACCAGAAATTGTTTAATCATTTCACAAAACCATAGGGTGGGATTATGATTCCCATTGAACAGATGCATTCGCTGAGGCTCAGCCAGATGTGCAGATCCATCCATTGAACAAACATGAATTGAAGAGCTACTTTGTGATAAACCCTGAGCCTGGAGCTGGAGATACAACAGAGGGCAAAATGGAAATGTTACCTACACTCATGGAACTGACTACCTAGTAGGAAAGAGAAGAGATGTAATTAAATAATCCCACAGATAAATGATGTTAGGAGACTTTGGTCTGAGCTAAGGAAAGCTTCCTGGAGGAGGTGATATTTGAGCTGAGGTTGGAAGCATGAGTAGGTATTAACCAGGGACCAGGTGTGCCAAACAGAAGAGACAGCACATACAGAGCCCTTGAGACAGGAAGGAACTTAGAACTTTCCAGGCACTAAGAGGTGTGCGTCACTGGAGCATGGAATGTGAGGTGATAGGAGATGACACTCACTGAATCACGGAAAGGGTCCGTGGGATCAGCTCCACACCACCTCCTGGACCTCGAGCTCATAGATATGGAGAACAAACTACATACCTGGCTCTGTGCCAGACACTGTCATGCCCATGATCTCATTTGCTCCCTGCGGTCACCCAATGGTAAATGTTTTCACCATCCCATTTTACACATGAAAAAACTGAGGCTCAGAGAGGGCAGTAACTGCAGGTCACACCACTGGTCAGAGGCAGAGTGAAGCTTCCCACCCACTCCTGACCCCAAAGCCCAGGCCCCCTTCATCTCCTCATCTCAGGAGCCTGTATCCCTGATGCCCCAGCCACCATCGTGCTGCCTGGTGCCTTGACCCTCCTTTGCAGGCACAGGATTCCCTGTAGGGAGAGCCCTGCCAAGCTCTCCACAGTCCCACATTTTTGGCTTCTGGCCCGTCTCTGTGGCATTCTTTCTTGGAAGCTGAAAGAGAAACTTGGGGTCTGATAATTGTATTCCATTAAGCCTAATTAAGATGCAACTTTGTACAGTTAATGAAGAAGGCAATTTGGAGGCAGTTTCCCCGGTGTCATGGGACTCTCATCAGTATTTGTCTTCTCAGTAGGTAGATCTGAGGATATGGGAAATGTACGCACTGCCCCCCACCCAGCTGCATCTGGCTGGTCTCCAGGGATCAATTCTTCCCACCCCAGGTAGAACATATTGTGCAGAAACTACTCAAATCACGTGATCCCTAATGTGGGGATCACCCAATCCCGGGCCCCTGCCACCTTCCTCCCCTCCAGGTCTCTTGACCTTCACCTTCAGGCTCTGCACCACCCTGGCCCCTGATGAGGGGCAGAGGTCCTGAAGCGTTTCTCTGGAACCAGTCTGCCTGGGTTCAAACCCTGGCCCTACCACTCACCAAGTGTGTATCTTTGAGCAAGTTTCTTAACTTCTCTGGGTCTCAGTTTCTTCCTCTGTGAAATGGGATCCTAGAAGCATCACCTGATAACGTTGCTGTGAGGATGAAATGATAAAATGCGTGTAAAGCACTTTGCAAGCACATGGCACATGAATTTGGATGTTTTCTTTAGCTCTGCCGGTCTCCCACGTACCACATGGGAAGAGTTCTGCCCCACAAACTCCAGGTTCATAGATTTCTTCTTGCTGCTGTCAGAAGCTTGCTGTCTAAGAGTTGGACTTTCCCTGGGTCCTGGATGCCCTTACCCTGTGGTTGATCTGACTGTGATGCTGGGCTATACCTGATAGCTGACCTTCTGCATAGATGGCCACCTGTTAGTTGGCTGTTTTCCCATCTTTGGGTTCCAAAATTGGCCTGCTGGCCTGGACTTCCTTCTGACACCTGCCCCCACTTCCTCTCACTCTCTCACTCTTCCTCCATTTTTGACCATATTTACTGATAAATAAATTACTCAACCAACATCTTATTACTATAGCTAATATTGGTGGAATGTTCACTATGTCAAGCTCTTCACCTATAATTGTTACTTCATTCTTATAACAGTTTACAATGAGACGCAGAAACTGAGATTCAGAGAGGTAGAACAACCTGCCCAGGGTCACACAGCTGGTACAGGGTGGAATTGGAATTCAAACCATGTCTGAATTGCCCCTAACCTCATTTGTAAGCTCTCTAGTCAAACTGCTCTGCAATTCCCAAGTGCCTGCTGTGTGCCAGGCCCTGTGCCCGGCTCCTGGGGCAGAGAGACCGTGTCTTCACCCTCGAGGAGAACACAGACTTACAGGAAGGGACAGCCAGGTGGAAGGGCTGCAGTGAAGAGAACCCAGGGGAGTGGGGTATGTGGACCGTGAGGAGGACCTTTGTCTTCCTAAGGACAAATCAAGAAAGGAGGAGATCACAGAGCAGGGAACACTTGGCCTGCGAGGTGAAGTATGGATGGAAGTCTCTGAGAGTTTGCAGTGGGAAGGGCATTCCTACAGCAAGGCGCAGTAGGTGCGGTGGCATGAAGGTATGGCACCTGGGTGTACTGAAGTCAGGGCCAGGGAGCAGCAGTGGGAATGGGAGGCAGGAAAGTTAGGTAGGGGCCAAATCATGCTGATCCTCAAAGGCTAAGTCAGAATTTACTGGAGGTTTTTCAAGAATCAGACAGACCTGGACTGGTGCCTGAGCTTCTCCACTTACTTGCTGTGTGACATTGAACAAGACACTTTATGTCTCTGAGCCTTGGTTTCTCCATCTATAAGATGGAGGAGAGATCATCAAAAGGCCTCTCTCTTAGGGTAGTTATGAGAAGATGCACAAGAAACATAGCACCGTCTCTACAGAGTGAGCCCTTGGTCAGGACCAATAGCTCCCCTCCCTCAGGGGCATAGGGAGCCAACGTGCCCATGCCTCCGTGCCCAATGGGTCTGTCTGCCCTGTGCCCTGACCACTGTCAGGAGAGGAAGGTGTGGGCCACAAAAACTGGGCCAATAGTTTTAGAAAAGGGGGAGGCTTTCTCACTCGGAAGTTTATCATGTAACGGCAAGAGCAGGTAGTCTTTCAACACCGTGGTGAGCAGGGTGAAGACTTTAAAACTTTGTTTCGCAAATGTTCACACTCCCCTTTACAATTTTGTCATGTCTCCTTACTACCATTCTATTATTTCTTCAACACTTTTCTTTAAATCAATTTTAAGTTGACTCACTGTTTTCCCCAAAGATGACCAAATATTTTTATTAGAAAATTAGATACAGATCATGAATTTAAGATGTTGCTCTTACAACTGCTCTTTTTTTTTTATTTGTGTGAGATTGTTTATTCTTTGGAGATAGAATAAAGCAAGTTTTCAATTATTCATCATTGTTTTGTATATACTGTAGACTAAACTCAAGCAAACTCTCTTGTTTAAAAAAGTATCCTATCCTCCTTTGCTTACTGCCTAGAAGTGTATAAATAGAAAACAAAAACTAACACAAAGCAAATTTTCCAAGTATAGTAAACTTCAAATATCTCTTATTTGGAATTATTTACATCATTGCTCCCTTTTACAAACTTAGTAATGGCGAGCCAAATGTGTGTAATGAGCTGCATGCTATTTTAAAAAAAAATTCTCGAGATTTAGATCGTCTCTCTCTTGGATAACACTTCACAATTTACTTTAAAAAAGACTATAATGTAAAAGGAAGACAGTGACTGAATGAAGCACATTTCTTCAAGGGTTCTTTTTTTCCTCGAATGTTTACTTAGTTGTTTAAAAATGAAGTCTTAGGACCTAGAGCAAAGTTACACACTGAGAGTAATTTATAAAATAGTCTGTCTCTCTTACAAAGTAATTACTGGGTAGCAGTAATGCTACATATGTGTGTTTAAATCAACTGGGAAGAAAATTTTGGAAGACATTCTGAAAATAATTGAATGAATTTACCTTTTCCTGGAGGTTTAGAAATTATAGCATTAGCCAACACTGTCCCTAGTAGCTTTGAAACTGAAATTCACACATCATAATTGGAACCTTCAAGGGACCTAAAACACAGTGTGGCCACACCGTCCGGGTCTGTACTCCATATAAAACTGGCCTCATGGGATTACAGGAACTACTATAAAGGACATATGGACAAAATCAAGGGGGAGGGTGGAGGTGGAGGAGGGAGGTGGGTTCAGCTGGGGTGGGGTGGAGGGATGGGGAGAAAAGGCATACAACTGTAATTGAATAACAATAAATTTTTTTAAAAAAATTAGTAAAAAAAAAAAAAACCAAACTGGCCTCATTCTGAAGTTCAGGAAAACACTGGTCAAGTGGGAAAACAGAAATTAATGTAAAACAAACTATAAATGCCAGGTTCAGATCTACGTCAGTTGTAGTAACTATCAGGATCTAACAAAAAATAATACACAAATCTAAAGTTTCTAAATAACGCTTACAGAGACAATAAATGAATACTTATTCAAAGTCCTTAAAGCAGTATGTCCACATAGTGTGGGAGGAGGAGGCTGTAAACAATGTCTTTCCAACGAGACTTGGCTATGAACAGTTGTGAGAATAATCCCAACACAATCAACTCTACTATCTAAGCAACTATGTTTATAAGGCATGAGAGAAACAAAAATAAATCACTTTCAAACAACATAAACCTTACATGTAAATTTTAATTGACACAATTACACAGAGGAAGCTTAATAGAGTAGAAGGAATACTGAGTAATTTGAACTCACTGCCCTCAAAAATGTGCTGCTAACTACCTGATGAGCTTTGGGAAATTCGTGTAAGTCTCTGGGTTTCAATTTCCTCATGTGCAGGTGAGATAGTTGATTACCAAAGTTGCAGCCTAAGGTGATGGGGATGTTACTAGTGTTTTCACAGGAATAAACTGTTTTGATTTTCTTTATATTAATTTTTAGAAATTCTGCTTGTTAGACCACTCACCTTTGCAGCAGCACAACAGACAGCCATGGACTTATCCGTTAAGCAGGACCCAGCAGCTTTATAAACATCCCTGTGGCAAGGTGCAGCAGCTGCTCCAAGTCTTTTCAATATATTTTGCAGACTCAGCATAATCTCACATTGACCTTGAGACTCTGCACTCATCATAGCTTTAAGAACATTCCCCACTGTATCAGTAAAGGTGATACCCACTATTTTACCCAACTTCTTGTACAAGGAACCCAAACATACCACAGAAGCAAGTTTGGTGAGAAGGTAACTTGGAGACAATCAACCCTTATTGATTGTCTCATAGACTGAGAATGTGTCTCCAATAATATAAAGAATGCCTCGATTCTTAGCAAGGAGTTTGCGGGTAGGAGGCCCTGGGGAGCTGTTCAACAAAGATAGGAGCTGTTGAACAAGAGTCTTGTTTCTCATTTACATCACTCCTGCTGGTTGCTAGCAAGAGTTTCTCCAAACATCTCAACCAATCAAAAATAAACTCTGCCTTCTGAACTTCACTTAGTTGATTGTATGCTTCTTCATTCAGCAGTAAGCTATGAGCTAATTCCATTCTTTGCAGAAAATTCTAACTGGTCACGATTGTCCTCATTAAATGTCAGTCAATACACCTAAAGAAAAAATGGTGCAGGCTCCCCTCCGTTGTCCCTCTCAGCCAGCAGGCAGCAGGGACACCGCCACCGCACAACCAGCCTGAGCTGCCTCCACTAGCGGGATCCCCAACTGCTTGTCCTGGGAGGTCCCCCACAGCTCAGCATCCATCCCAGTCACACTATGATACCGGTTACTCAGCGCAGGTATTTGCAAGCAGCGGTGAGAGGGAGTCAGCAGAGTGGGAACACAACTGTTCTCTTATTATACTTATTTTTTATTTTTCAATTACAGTTAACATTCAGTATTATTTTATATTTGCTTCAAGTGTACAGCATAGTGGTTAGACAATTATATAATTTCAGATGTGATCCCCCTGATAATTCTAGTACCCACCTAGCACCATACATAGATAGTACAATATTTTAAAAGTATATTTTATTGATTATGCTATTACAGTTGTCCCATTCTTTTCTCCCATTTATCCCCCTCCACCCAGCAACCCCCCTCCCTCTGGCCACCCTTAGTTCATGTCCATGGGTCATACACATAAGTTCTTTGGCTTCTCAATTTCCTACACTATTCTTAACCTCCCCCTGTCTATTTTGTCCCTACCATTTATGCTTCTTATTCCCTGCACCTTTTCCCCATTCTCTCCCCTCCCCATTGATAACCTCCATGTGATCTCTATTTCTGTGATTCTGCTCTTGTTCTAGTTGTTTCCTTAAGTTTTTTTTTGTTTATTAGTTGTGAGTTGTTGTCATTTTACTGTTCATATTTTCGATCATCTTCTTTTCCTTAGATAGCCCCCTTAACATTTCATATAATAAGGGCTTGGTGATGATGAACTCCTTTAACTTGTCCTTAACTGAGAAGCACTTTATCTTCCCTTCCATTCTAAATGATAGCTTTGCTGGATACAGTAATCTTAGATGTAGGTCCCTGCCTTTCATGACTTTGAATACTACTCTCCCGCCTCTTCTTGCCTGCAAGGTTTTTTTTGAGAAATCAGCTGATTGTTTTATGGGAACTCCTTTGTAGGTAACTGTCTCCTTTTCTCTTGCTGCTTTTAAGATTCTCCTTATCTTTCATCTTGGGTAATGTAATTATGATGTGCCTTGGGTGTGTGCTTCCTTGGGTGCAACTGTGTTGGGACTCTCTGAGTCTCCTGGACTTCCTGGAGGTCTATTTCCTTCACCAGACTGGGGAAGTTCTCCTTCATTATTTGTTCAAATAAGTTTTCAATTTCTTGCTCTTCCTCTTCTCCTTCTGGCACCCCTATGATTTGGATGTTGGAACATTTAAAGTTGTCCTGGAGGTTCCTAAGCCTCTCCTCATTTTTTTGAATTCTTATTTCTTCATTCTGTTCTGGTTGCATGTTTATTTCTTCCTTTTGTTCCAAATTGTTGATTTGAGTCCCAGTTTCCTTCCCTTCACTGTTGTTTCCCTGTATATTTTTCTTTATCTCACTTTGTATAGCCTTCATTCCTTCCTTTATTTTGCAGCCATACTCAACCAATTCTGTGAGCATCCTGATTACCAGTGTTTTGAACTATGCATCTGATAGGTTGGCTATCTCCTTGTCTCTCAGTTCTATTTCTGGAGTTTTGATCTGTTCTTTCATTTGGGCCATATTTCTTTGTTTTGGTGCACCTGTTATGTTATGTTAAAGGAGCGGAGCTTTAGGTATTCGCCATGGTGGGACAACCCACATCGCTGCAATGCGGCGCTGTATGTGGGGGAGGGGTCAGACAGGGAACAATGCCACTTGCTCAGTTCTTGCCCCTCTTTCAGTCTCTTCCCCCATGTCCCACAAGTGGATTGTGCTCTCTCAGGTGCTGATTCCCAGGTGGGTGGGTTTGCGTATGTTCTAGGATCCCATGGGCCTTTCCAATGGACTCTCCTGTGAGACTGGGAGTTTCTCCTGCTGTCACAACCTCCCACAGGTTTTTACAGTCAGAGGTTTTGAGGCTTTATCTCCCTACACTGGAACCCTGGGTTGTGTGGTTTGTCTCACTTCCCAGTTGTTCCTCCCGGTTTGTTTATCCACACGCAAACGTGGGACCGCCAGGTCCACGAGCCACCACCTAGTTGTGCATCCTCTCCGCCCCAGCCGCCTGTCTCTGTGCCTCCTACCAGTGTGGATGAATGTTTTTTCTTTAACTCCTTGGTTGTCGGACTTCCATACAGTTTGATTTTCTGGCAGTGCTGGTTGTTTTTTGTTTTTAAATTGGTTGTTTTCCTTCTTTTGGTTGTGCGAGGAAGCGAAGCATATCTACCTACACTTCCATGTTGACCAGAACTCTGTATTACAATATGATTGATGATATTCCCTATGCTATACTTTACATCCCTGTGAATATTCTGTAACTTATTTTTCTTAAAAGATTTTATTTGCTTATTTATTTTAGAGAGAGGGAAAGGTAGGGAGAAGGAAAGGGAGAGAAACATCCATGTGTGGGAGAAACATTGATTGGTTGCCTCTCGAACACTCCTCAACCAGGGACCAGGCTGCAACCCACATTTTGTAACTTCTTAATCCCTTCACCTTTTTCACCCATCCCCCTGCCCCCTCACCCACTTTCTATCTGACAACCTTCAGTTTGTTCTCTGTGCCTATGAGTCTGTTTCTGTTTTGTTTGTTCTTTAGATCCCACATATGAGTGAAACCATATGGTATTTGTCTTTGTCTTTGACTTATTTCACTTAGCATAATACCTTCTAGGCCCACCCATGTTGTCACAAATGATAAGATTTCATTTTTCATATGGCTGAGTATTTCATTGTATATATGTACCACATCTTCTGTATCCAATTATCTATTGATGGGCACTTAGGTTGCTTCCATATCTTGGCTATTTTAAATAATAATGCAATGAATATAGGGGGTACCTATGTCTTTCGAATTAGTGGTTTGTATTTTTTAAAAATATTTCCAGAAGTGGAGTTGCTGGTTCATAAGGTAGTTCTATTTTTAATTCTTTAAGGAACTTCCAGAGTGGCTGCGCCAATTTGCAATGACTCACTTTTTGTTGTTGTTGTTAACTTTATCTTAATGCAATACTTTTATTAAAACAAAAGTTTGAAAAAACACTTGAAATCCTTTTTCTAAGTTAGAAACCAACTGTGAACGTTTCAGGGAACTTTTCTCCAAGCAATTATACATACTCTGTTACATACTGTTTTGTTGCCTTAATTTGATAATCATATACATCTTCCCATGTCAATAGAAAAAGCCACATCATATGAATAGCTGCATATTTTTCAGTGTTCTTACATGCTAATATTTAACCAATTTTATAATGACTGGTGGTTATATTGTTTCTAGTTTTCTAAATAATATAAAGAACACTATGGTGAACATTTTTTTGTACCCTGTGGGATGAAAGATTCTCAGAAGTAGAATTGCTGAGACAAAGGATATGCACATTTTAGAGATTTTAAACAAAAATCACTGAACTTCACTCCTGGAATAGAGCCCCAATCTGTGTCACCCCAATTATAAGATGCCAGTTTCTCTTACCCTCATCTGTCTTGTATTGCTCTTAGAGATGCTAAAGTAAAAAAAGACTCAATTAGGAAATATTAACAGAGAGGTTTGGAAAGAATTGGTTTGTAATGATAATTTTTAATCCCTTAAAGATTCTTAACTCTTTTCTTGGCACATCTGATCTGATAATAAAATTGTTTCTGGTTCATATGATGGAAGTAAATGTACCAGTAGTTCACAGTGTTTGGCTAATAGCCCTATGATTTACAGAATCTTTATTGTCTTAGCTCAGGATGCTACAACCAAACACCATAAACTGGGTGGCTTAAACAACAGACATTATTTCTCACAGTTCTGGAGGCTGAAAAGTCCCAGACCTGGGTGTTGGTATGGTCAGATTTTTGGTGAAGACTCTCTTCCTGTCTTGTTGACAGCTACCTTCTCACTGAATCTTCACGTGCTGGACAGAGGGAGCTCTGGTGTCTCTTCCTCTTCTTAAAAGGGCACCAGTCCCATCACAGGGACTCCAACCCCATGACCTCATCTAAACCTAATTACCTTCCAAAGCCTCATCTCTAAATACCATCACATGGTGGGTTAGGGCTTCAACAAATGAATAGGGGGAAAACAAACATTCAGTCCCTAACATCTACCATGAGGACAAGTCTGGGGACCAGTGGGCTGGATCATTGCTTTGGATGTGGGTCTTGTCTTCCAGTGGTAACCAATATGCACAATTGTTAATTGAATGTTTAGTATGTACCAGGCTCTGTTAGGTAAACCCTCCTTGTGAACTATGTCACTGAATCATTAAAACATCCCTCCAAGGCAAGAATTATTAGATCCATTTTACAGAGGTGGAACCTGAGGCTCAGCTAATAAGGGATGGAGCTCAGGTTTGGAAGAAAACTGCAATTCTCTGCTCACGATCACTCTGCTACATAACCAGGGAGACTATGAACTTATGGAGGGTATGGCCTGGTCTTGCTTACATCTGGATCCTATTCCAGTGTCAACACTAAACAGATAACATCAGGTCCAGCTGCTAAGGGTTAGAGCAAAGACTTCAGCATTAGATGACTTGGGTTTGAGTGCCACTGCTGCCCTTTACTGACTGTGTGGCGTTGGCTTTGTTTTTCCCGTCTCTTAAATGGGGTTAATAATCCCTACCTTATATAACTGCCTTGAGGATTAGATGAAATAGTTTATGCACTGGTACATAGTAATCACTAAATTAATGCTCTGGTACATAGTAATTACTAAATAAAAGGAGATGTCGTTATTTTTGGTATACTCATTTGGTCTCCAAAGACTCGTGGAACCCATGAGTAGAGTTCCATAGAGTTAGAGATGGCTCCAGAGACCCTAGAGCATAACATCATTCATTCACTCAGCAAATTTCGATTGAGTGCCTATTCTGTGCCCAGCATCAAAATTCAACAGTGAACAAGACAAGATGCCAGCTCCCAAAGAACCTATTTATGGGGGCAGTTAAGATAAAAAATAGAGTAGCAGGCAAAAAAAATATGTTCCATAATTCAAGTAGTGCTGGGTGCTATTAAGAAAAATACAGTGAAGCAGACTTAGAGAAAAAAAAATTATGCAGGCTAAGGGCTAGAAATAACAAGAGAAAGGGCTCAGGGAGAATTATTTAGACTGAATGGGTGAGGAAGGCAGCCTCTGTGCAGAGATCCGAACAAAGTGGAGTGAACCACAGGAAGATTATCATTAAAAATTTTGGTGCCCAAATCAGCTAACAGGGCCCTAAAAGCCAATGTTGTAAGTCATAAGGAAGGAGGTACAGCTCCTGATTCCAGTGCATTATAATCACAGATGCTGAGCTCTTTCGTTTTCAACAGCTGTGAGAGTACCTAGTATCAATATGTAACTTGGATGAATTGAGAAATGAAACAGAATTTCATAATTACAGTTAGGCCTCTTTGTTACCTTTCACTACCAGAGCCTTAGACAAGGTCTGACACCCTGTCCAGTTATGGCTGCACCAGGGACAGCTACCATCCCAGGGCAACTGCAAACCCCAGGGTGAGGGCCCTCCTGGGTATGACCCAGAGAGCAAACCCTGGGGAGTGCTTATAACTCCAATCAGGATGATAAATGTAGAGGACTCAGTTAACTGTTGGGATTTCAAGATTCTCCTCTGCTCTGATTTGCCTAGGAGAGGTCCTGGCCCTTCCAGGAGCCAAGACATGCTTCTCATGGTCTGGGAAAGGATTTGGGGCACTTCATCCTGTAAGCCTCAATGCAGAAAGATTGTACTCTTAGGGCTGTCCCTATGGTTTGGGGCAGTGTTTCTCAGACCACTGACATCAGAATCTTCTGGGATTCTACTGAAAATGCAGCTTCCATTCCTGAAGCTGCAAAAGAACCTATGCACCCAATGTAAATAGCAGCACAATTTACAATAGCCAAATACTGGAAGCAACCTAAGTGCCCATCAGCAAATGAGTGGATCCAAAAACTATGGTATATTTACACAATGGAATTCTACGCAGCAGAGAGAAAGAAGGAGCTTATACCCTTTGCAACAGCATGGATGGAACTGGAGAGCATTATGCTAAGTGAAATAAGCCCGACGGTGAGGGACAAATGCATTTTAACAAGTTTCTTTGTAATTCGTATATACCCCAATATTAGGGAACAGTTGGTTGGTGGAGCACCAACCAGAGAATATTTGCAGTCATGATTGGCCTGGGACCAGCAGGGCACGTGCTCACATCCTCCTGTGAGACGGCACTTCCAAACCAGGTTGGTGGGTACTGGACACATCCCCAGATTTGTACTTTTGCCTCTGAGAGAACTGTGCCAGGAGTAAAGGCAGGAATTTCAGAAGATGGTGTTGGTCGGGCTGAGAGTTAGTGTGTGTGAGAGAAAGCTCTGCCATACTTCAAATGAAAAGGAAAAAGGAGAAGCTTTTATATCTATATTCTGGAGGCAGATGTGCCACTTTCAAATGGATTCTTTCCCAGCCTGGACACAATTTCCATTTCTCTCTGGTGAGTCATTGCAGTAGCTGCCGTTTGCTCACTGCCTCTTGTGAGTAAAGGACACATTTCAGGGAGGGACTGAGACCTCCCCAGGGACAGGACTGGGGAATTTCTTCTTTGTCAAGTTCAATAAGAGGACCCACTGAGGCTATCCTAAGTCCTGTGCTGTGGGGACCCAGGCACTCCTGATAACCAAGGGGATAGTCATTCTCCTCACCCCTTAATAATTAGCCTCCTTGTTAGCTCAGATCTTGCCCTCTCTTGGGTTGTTTTCAGACTGTGTGAGTGCCATCTTGCTGGTTTTAATGAGAAAATGTCCCCAAGCATTTTTTTAATATTCACCCATGTATCAGTCAGTAGTATAGCACAGTAATTAAGAGCATAGGTTCTGGAAGCTATCCTCCAGTGGCTCCCCATGTCACTCAAAGTTAAAGTCAAAATCCCTAACAGATCTGCAAGGCCCTGTGTTGTCTAATCCCTGTCACCTCTCTAATTTCATCTCCCTCTTACTCAGCTGCAGCCATACTAACCTTCTTGCTGTTCATCAAACACGTCAAGGATACGTGCACCCCAGGGCGTTTGCACAGGCTGTTCCATCCTCCTGTGATGCTCTTTCCCCCAGATCTTGACTCATTCCCTCACTTCCTCTAAGTCTCTGCTCAAATATCACCACTTCACCTTTATGAAATAGCACACCCATCCCAGCCATCACTAATCCCTTTTTTTACCTCAGAGTATCTATCACCACTTGACATAGTATTTATTCACTTGTATCTTTTTATGATTCCTTTATCTCCATTAGAATGATAGCTCCTTGTGGATGGGAACCTTGTCTAACTTGGTCACTGCTAATTTCCCAACGTCTAGAACATTTCTGGTACGTTGCAGGCCCTTAATGAATAATGACTGATTGACTGAATGAATGCTTGTCTCTGTGTGACCTTGAGGTCTTTAGCATCTCTAAGCCTCAGTTTCCAAGTCTATAAAATGGACATAGTTTTGCATGTTAAATGAGACAATAGATGTAAATCCTTTGCATGGTGACCAATTCTCCATAAATGATGACTGGCCTTAGTCTATTATCACTTAGACCAAAAAATAAGACAGAATATGGTAAAGGAAATGAAAGAGGTTTACAAAGGGCACTCCTGTTGAGAGACATCAGAGGTGCCACCCAGGTGGTTGAAATCAGGAAAGGCTTCTCAGCGGGGGGAACATTTGAGCTGGAGCTCTGGATTGGGCCGGATCTCAGCAGGTCAGTCCTGAGTTTGTAGAATGGTGGTACAGGAAGAAGGAACAGGGTGAACAAAGATGCAGAAGGGAGAAAGATCAGGAGCTGGTCAAGTGTGCTTCTCAAACTCCAGGGACTTCAAAAACAGGGGGAAGGGGAAGCAGAATAAGGAGATGGAAGCCTTCCTGGAAGAAGAGAAACCAGCTGGTGCTTTCCAGTAAGTTGTGCAACAACAGAAGAGAAAGGAAGTCTGATTTATACCACCCCTCCTCCCTTCTTGGGGCCAAGTTCTTCACAGTCAGTAAAGCAGTCCCTGAGCATCATTTTGTTGATTTGTCATAACCCTTCTTGAGGTAGGCAGAATTTATTAGGTGTTTGTTAATCCAGTCTGGCAGCAGCTGCAAATAACCCTGAATGGGATATCAAGTCCAAAGAACACCACTGGTAGTGGTGGGATTTCTGGGAGCTATGGCATCCTACTGGCTTGAGGACTGGGAAGAAATTCACATCACAGGTGCAAGGGGAAACCAAGAAGGATGGTATGAGGAGAAAACACTGAATGGCTAATTTTGGAAAGCAGAAGGACATGCATTTATTCATTTGTTAATTCATTCATTCTGTGAACTCTGAGCACTTATTATATACAAGACAGAATATTTAGGCCAAGGGTCTATTGGCCAGGACTTTAGCCACTTTATATATGTTTAGTTTTCTACCTAATTAAAAAAAAGCTCTGCCTTGGCCAGGTGGCTCAGTTGGTTGGAGCATCACCTCATACACCAAAAGGTTACAGGTTCTGTCCCTGGTCAGGGCACATACCAAGGTTGCAAGTTCAATCTCCAGTGAGGGTGCTATAGGAGGCAAGTGATCGATGTTTCTCATCTCTCTCTCTCTCTCCCTCCCCCCACCCCCATCTGCTCTTTCTAAAATCAATGAATATATCCTCAGGTGAGGATTTAAAAAAAAGTTCTGTCACTTAAGGGAGGTGTGGGAGGCAGCCTAGTTTCCTCTCAAATGTCAACTTCAATTGATTTATTGTGGATGCCCAGAGAAGGTTTCTGAGACTATAGTATGGACTCAGCAGGAAGGAATCTAGTAATTGATTAGTGATATGTGCCATGGTTTTAGGAGGGGAGAATAGTGGGTCAAATGCCATATACTTGCCGCTGTAGGAGTGAGTTTGTATATAACTGTAACATACCAGAGGGTTTGCAACAGAATAAAATAGTTTCTTGACTCTGTGCAGTTAGTGAGCATGATGTTGCTGATAACTCGCCACGGAGAGCTGTGAACATTCAGGGCAATCAAGGGGACAAGAACGGATGCCCTGTGGTGATAACTCACAGAGGAAGTTCCCCTGAAAGCTGTGGTATTTCCAGACCTTTACAAGCATCTCATCTACTTCTCATTTGACACTTGTTTAATGCCTCTACCCCAAGCATTCAACTCTGTTTTTCTAGGGATATTCTTTTTGCACTCATATTTCACAGTGTTGTGACATATGTAATTCATTCATTGATACATAATAAACACAACTGGAACACACAAGTTTGGAAACTGTGTCTCTTAGTCAGTACAACTCTGGTTGGGAATGAAGATGTAAAGACTAGAGATTTTACAAGGTAGGGGGGTGATTTCAGTTAATCCAACGAATCAGTTAAGTAGAGGTTAGTTAAGAGAGAGAGCTTCTCCTACAAATATATAGTTGTATTTTGGGGGGGAAAAGATTTACACTCCATATTCCACTTTGTAGCCCTTTTCTCTTGACTTAAGGAAATATTAGAGGTATCTTTTCATATCAAATACTCTCTTATAACAATACCATGAATGGATACATGGGAGTCAATAATGGGGATCTACCATGTCATTGATCCCTTGTTGTTGGACTTTGATGCAATTCCCACTTTGGGTCTATTAAGAATGTTGCGAGAACCAAGATGGCGGCATAGGTAGACACACTGGGCCTCCTCGCACAACCAGAACTGACAGAAAATCCAACGGCAAGGGGGACCAACACCAAGGAAATACAAAATAAACATTCTTCCAGACCGGTAGGAGGGGCAGAGACGGGCACCAGGGTGGAGAGGACTCACGTTGCTGTGGCGGGACTGAGACTGGCGGAGTGTGGGACGAACGGGGCAGGCAGTCTGACCACTAGCAGACCCTGCAACCCTACATTTGCACAGATAAACCGAGAGGGCCCGACTCAGAGTGGCGGAGAGCAGGGCAGGCAGAGCAGTGGGTAGCACCCTGGGACCCCACATTCACACGCAGATGAACCGGGCGAATGGCAGGGAGTGAAGCCAAGTGCACAACCCAGGGCTCCAGCTCCAGAAAATAAAGCCTCAAACCTCTGATTGAAAGTGCCCGTGGGGGTTGGGGCAGCAGCAGGAGAGACTCCCAGCCTCATGGGAGAGTTCGTTGGAGAGACCCACAGGGGCCTAGAGTGTGCACAAGCCCACCCACTCGGGAACCAGCACCAGAGGGGCCCAGTTTGATTGTGGGTATCGGAGTGAAAGACTGAAATCCGGAGGAGAGTGAGGCGGGCGCCATTGCTCCCTCTCGGCCCCTCCCCCACGTACAGCGACCAGCCTTACCCCGCCCCGGGGAACACCTAAGGCTCCGCCCCTTAAAGTAACAAACGCTCCAAGACAAAAAAAAAAAAAAAATGGCCCAAATGACAGAACACTTCAAAGCTCCAGAAAAAATACAACTAAGCGAGGAAGAGATAGCCAACCTATCGGATGCACAGTTCAAAACACTGGTTATCAAGACGCTCACAGAATTGGTTGAATTTGGTCGAAAACTAGATGAAAAAATGAAGGCTATGCCAAGAGAAACAAAGGAAAATGTACAGGGAACCAATAGTGATGAGAAGGAAACTGGGACTCAAATCAATGGTGTGGACCAGAAGGAAGAAAGAAACATCCAACCAGAAAAGAATGAAGAAACAAGAATTCGGAAAAATGAGGGGAGGCTTAGGAGCCTCCAGGACATCTCGAAACGTTCCAACATCCGAATTCTAGGGGTGCCAGAAGGAGAAGAGGAAGAACAAAAACTTGAAAACTTATTTGAACAAATAATGAAGGAGAACTTCCCTAATATGGCAAAGGACATAGACTTCCAGGAAGTCCAGGAAGCTCAGAGAGTCCCAAAGAAGCTGGACCCAAGGAGGAACACACCAAGGCACATCATAATTCCATTACCCAAGATTAAACGCAAGGACCTACATCCAAGATTACTGTATTCAGCAAAGCTATCATTTAGAATGGAAGGGAGGATAAAGTGCTTCTCAGATAAGGTCAAGTTAAAGAAGTTCATCATCACCAAGCCCTTATTATATGAAATGTTACAGGGAGTTACCTAAGAAAAAGAAGATCAAAAATAGGAACAGTAAAAATGACAGCAAACTCACAGTTATTAACGACCACACCTAAAACAAAAACAAGAGCAAACTAGGCAAACAACTAGAACAGGAACAGAACCATAGAGATGGAGATCACATGGAGGGGTGTCAATAGGGGAGTGGAAGGTGGAGAGGGGGGGAAAGGTACAGAGAATAAGTAGCATAGATGATAGGTGGAAAATAGACAGGGGGAGGGTAAAAATAGTATAGGAAATGTAGAAGCCAAAGAACTTATAAGTATGACCCATGGACATGAACTATAGGGGGGAATGTGGGAGGGAGGGGGTGGACAGGATGGAGTGGAGTTGGGGGGGAAATGGGACAACTGTAATAGCATAATCAATAAATATATTAAAAAAAAAAGAACGTTGCCTTTCAGTTCCCAGTGTGAGTAGCGGGGGGCTCAGAACGCCCCAGGGTGGTGAGGAGTGGAGATGGACATCGAAAGGGAATGGAGGGTGGGAACTTAAAGTGGTGTAGTCGCCATGGGAAGCAGGACGGTGGTTCCTCAAAAAATTAAACATAGAGTCACCATATGATCCAGCAGTGCCACTTCTGGATCTATGGAGATAATATATATGTGTGGAAGAATTGAAAGCTGGGTCTTGAAGACATACTGGTGTACTCCTTCACAGTAACATTATTTGCTACACAGTCAAAGGGTGGAAACAACCCTGGTGTCCATCAGCAGATGCAGAGATAAACAAAATGTGGTCTATGAATGCAGTGGCATATCATTCATTCTGACACATGCTTCAACATGGGTGAATCCTGAAGACTTATGCAAAGTGAAATAAGCCAGTCACACACGGACAAATATTGCATGATTCCACTTATATTAGGGGCCTAGAGTAGTCAAATCCATAGAAACAGGAAGTAGAATGGAGGTTGCCATGGGCTGAGAGAGGGGGAATGGGAGTTGTTTAATGGATATAGAATTTCAGTTTTGCAAAATGAAGAGTTCTGGAGATTGGTTGTGCAACAATATAAATATACTTAACACTACTGAGCTATATGCTTAAAAAGGGTTAAGGTGGTAACATCTATGTTATGTGTGTTTTACCTCAATTAAAAAAAATTTTTTAAGGGAACATAGGAGGAGATACAGGCATTAAGTATCAATAGGTGCTAAGACTATTGAACAATTCAACAACCAGACAATGTGTACCTCCTAAAGAAGCCAAAGCCCACCTGTACTCTTACCAAGCAATCGACTCTGAGTCTGAGCAGTCTCTGGAACCAGCTGTGGTTTACAGGACGGACAGAGGACAGAGTCGAGTAGTAAACCGAACCCTGAATGCAGCGTCAGCAACGTCCGGCTGTGGAAGACAAAATTCCCAGGTTCTTCCAGCAAACCTGTGCAGGGATATAAAAGGGATGGGAGGAGGAGAGTACAAATTACAAGAGACTTCAAAAACATGTCAAATTTTTCTAACGTGCCAGAACACAGCGTCTAGGGATGCACGGCTGGGTAATAAAACAATTTTAAAAGACACAGAAGGTGCTTCCTAAAGGTCAGGATAGTGATGACTTGTGGGGCACGTGAGGGGGATGGGACATATGCATGGGGCTTCTCAGGGTGGGGGCAAAGTTCTCTTTCTGGACCTGGATGGTGTTTGCGTTATAATAATCCATTAATCCATATACTAGATTAGCATGGTTTTCTGTGTTTATGCTTTACTGAACAACAACAACAACAAAAATCCACTTTAAAAAAGACACGGGGAGGTATTGGGTACAGAGAGAGGAGTCAGACAGACCTGGATAAAAATCCAACTTCACCTACTGTTAGTACAGCAACCTTTAGCAAGGTACGTAACCTCTCTAAGCCCCAGTTTTCTGATCTGGAAAAGAAATTACAATAGTGCTCAGCTCACAGCACTGAAGTGGCATTTTCATAAGACAATGCACCCACTCCCCTAGCACGGCACCTGGTCCCAAGTAAGCGCTATAAAACTTGGTTGCTGATCCGGAAAAGAAGTGCCCAGATATCTGTGCCCAGATATAAAAGCCCTGAGTGCGATTGTCACCTCTAACCCTGACTCGCTGTGTGGTCTTGGTAAAGTCTCTTCACTGTGGACTGATCCCTCCTAACTTTCCCAATAATCCCCGCACCTTGTAAGAATGATAACTGAGGTGAGGAACCTACCACCCAGGACTCCTGGTGCTCCTCCTCCAACAATGTGCAGAGCCTCCAGTCACCCCAGGAAGCAGCAGGCAAGGCGTGGAACTGCCCGGCTTCCCGTGTGTGCCAGCACATAGAAATGTGCCCCAGACAGACAATGGAGACGGTAATTGTGTTCTCTGTGCAGGAAAAAATAATGCTGTTTTTACCCGTCTAGTCTTGGGCTGTGTCTCTTGTTTGCCCTCCACTACCTTTAGCAGGCTGTGTGAACTTAATAGATAAGTGGAGGGTAGTTACAGCAACGTCAGGGAAGGAAGGATTACTGGACTATCAAAGTTTCACTTTTTATGAAAAGTGGGATTTCATTTAGAATCCCGCTTCCCTGGAAACATGAAGAGACAGCTGGCCAACCCCTGATTTTTTAACAGAGCAGATCAGGGGAAATCAAGTCAGAGAGAGTGCGTGAAGTCCCTGCACCCTGAAATATCTGAGTGTGGGAATATGGGAACGTAAGGAAACCTAACTTCATGTGTAACGATCGGCGGTGCACTGGCACCTGCTAGAAGACACTCTTTTACTCTACCCTGAATTCCCAGGAAGAACCCTCCGAAGATCCCTTTCAATTGACAAATCCTGTGATGTGAGGCCCCCTCAGAATGCTGTGAGGAGCTGCTCAGTTCTGATTTGTTTGTTTGTTTATGACCATCGTAATATATACATAACAAAAATTTACTGTTTTCACCATTTTTAAATGTACGGTTCAGTGGCATTGAGCGCATTCACAGTGTTGTGCCACTGCCACCGCCGTCCATCTGCAGAACCTTTCATCTTCCCGAAACCGAAACTCTGTGCCCATTACACACTGACTCCCCATTCCCCTCCCCCAGCCCCCGGGAACCAGCTGTTCTAGGGGTCTCATGTAAGTGGAAATACATAGTATTTGTCCTTTTATGATTGACTTATTTCCCTTAGCATAATGTCCTCAAGGTTCATCAATGTTGATGCCTGTGACAGGGTTTTCTTCCTTTTGGTTGCTGAGTAATATTCCATTGTACGGATACCACACTTTGTTTATACGTTTGTCCGTTGATGGACACCTGGGTTGCTCCCACCTTTTGGCTATTGTGAATATTGCTGCTATGAACGTGGGTATATCACTTTCTCCTTAGAATTGTGCAGTCATCCTTTATTCCAATTACTGTCAGGTTGTTCTGATTACACAGGGTACTAATATGTACTAGTAGTCAGCTAATACTTCTCTTTAACACCTGCATCCTGGGCTCAGGGACTGGGGAAATAGGAAAGCAGCAGGTGACAGGGTGAGGGTTAGGGGCAGCCAGGGCTGGGCCAGGACCAGGAACCCCAACATGCTATTCACAGCTATAATTTCCATGGATTGGGAAAGTTCTCTTGGCAACTTTTATGAACATTATTACAATATGATTATTTTCCATTTCCTAGCCTCCGAGCTTGTTTTCATAAGAAGCTAAGTAGTTCCTATGTGATTATAAATCCCAGGTGTTGTGTGGGATTTTAATTAAAATACTGCAATCTAGGGCAATTAGCCTATATCACCCATCCATTTGTTCAACTTCCTCTGAGTTCACTGCACCATTTAAATGTTTATAGTGAGTGCAGGTTTCAGTAAGTTCTGGAAAACAAGAGTAGGAAAAAAATTGGTGGGGAAAAGTAAGACTGAAGCAGATACCCCTTTAGGAAAAAAAATTGCAGGCTGACAGGAAGGTACAGTGGCCCCATTTGCTCACTGCAGACATATGTGTCAAGGCACAGCAAGCGGTCCCCTGTGTCCAGTGTGGTTTCAAGGCCCTGGGAAGCATGCACCCTCCATCCTGAGACAGTCCTACCCCTTCCAGTGAAGGCCCCTCACATTCCATATTCAGGCACATTAGACAATGGATAACAGTTGTCCAAACGTGTCAGAAAGAATTTTCCCTTTTCCAAGCCATTCTCTTAAAATGCAGATGTGCCTTAAAGAACAATCTGAATTTTCAAGTTATGAGAACTTTTAGGATTCATCAACTTAATTGTTATCAAATTCTGCTATGAGGAGCTTTTGGGGAGTCTGAGGCAAAGAGGGAGGGGAAGAGCCAGACAAGTGATGCTCTCAGTCCCTCGCTCCTCCGCTCCAGCCAGAGCAGTCTGCTTTTACCTGTTTGGTATGCATCTGTACATGAACCTATAGTTGCTCTACCAAGAAAGGTGTGGGGGGCATTTTGAAAGCCTTTGAATTAGTGCCCCCTTGTTTGACAAAAGAGGCCCAGAGAAGTTGAGACAAGGGTTCAAAGTCACACAGCAAATTCATTCAACAGATACGTGCTGAGCACCTACTATGGACCAGACTCATGCTGAACAAAGATGAGTGCTCTAAGCCTCTGCCATGGCTCTTCAAGGATGGCTCCTCTGCACCCCTGGGAGGACACATGGGGTGACATCAGTGGGGAACTGGACAGCCTTCCCCTGACCAACAATATGTTCCAGCCAAATGATCCTCACACTCCCTGCACACACTCCCCCCGTGGGTGATGCCATCTCTCTGGTGCATGCAAAGGGGAGCAGACATATGTTCTCTTTAGTATATTATCCCCCCCATCATTCCATTTCATCCTTGCTGAAGCCCTGGGATATGTGTACTATTAAAAAAAAATATTCACCCTGGTTGGTATGGCTCAGTTGGTTGGAGTGTTGTCCTGCAAACCAAAGGGTCATGGGTTCGATTCCTGGTTGGGGCACATGCCTAGATTGCAGGTTCAGTCCCCAGTCAGGGCTCATTTGGGAGGCAACTGATTGATGGTTCTCTCACATCGATGTTTCTTCTCTCTCTCTCTCTCTCTCCCTCCCTCCCACTCACTCTCCCTCCCCCTTCCTCTTTCTCTGGAATCAATGATATATCCTTGGGTGAAGAATAAAGATATGGAGGAAGGAAGGAAAATGTTCAAAGACTTTTGTTAAATATGAGAAGTCAGACTTTATTCAGGACCATTGTCATAGGTATTGGGAACACTGCAATGGAATTGTACAGTGGGGGAGAGAGATGGGGCTCAACTGTGAACACAGCATGGGCCAGTGGGATTTATAGCCAGAGAACAGGGTGGGGATCCACAGATGGAAAAGTACTAGGGGGAAACATCATGAGTAAGGGGGATGCTGGCTTAACAGACCTAACACAATTCTTGCTGAATACCGGCCAGGGTGATCAGACATCACCTGGGGTACAGCGGAGGATGAGAAACCTGGTTAGATATCAAGAGTGATCATATATCAAGGTGAGGGATTCCTATTAGACAGACTTAGCAAGGTTTTTGCTAAAAGCTGTATTTTACAAGGGAGCACACAGATGGGCCTAGGAGAAGGTTCAGGAGCCTGACTAAAGTGTGCCCAGGCAAAGAATCTTTGTCAGTAACTACTGTGTGCCAAGCAGTGCTAGCATATGAGGCTATAAAGGTGATTAAGACATGGCTTGGTTCCCAAGGAAATTCCAGCCTAACGGGGGAGAGAAAAGCTCTACACAGATAACCACAATGCAAAGACAATTCTAAATACCATAATGAGATACTGTTAACTGTGCTAGCCTTGGAGCTGGCACTGGGGAGAGAACAGACACATTTAGCCATGAGAAGTGGTGTTGGAACTGGGTCTCTCCTATCTTCCCAATTTTTAGGTAAGGAGTTTGGAAGTTGGAGTCAGGGAGCCCTTGTTTCAAAGCCCAACTGGGCAAGGGATGGGGACTGTCTCATCTGAAAAATGTGGGTGATAATAGTTTCTACCTCAGGGGGTTGCTGTGAGGATTAAATGACACCTGTCCAACTGTTAGCCTTACTAAATGTAGCTCTTATTTCTAGACTTTAGAGGTAAGCCACTGCTCAGCACAGTGCAGAAAGTGGAAAGCAAACATTGCCGAACAGGATGGTTGGTCTGCAGGTTCGAAGAGCAATGGAAAGGAAGGCATGCTGGGAAATGCCATGGGAAAGCTGGGGCCAGGTGACACGGTGGCCCCTTCAATGCCAAACTGAAGATGTGGGACCCCTGAACTCCTTTATTAGCTGTAATAATTGTCTTGTAGATTCCCTTAGGATTTTCTATGTACAAGATCATGTTATTTGCAAATATAGTTTCGTTTCTGCTTTCAAGTCTGAATGCCTTTATTTCATTTTTGCACCTAATTGCTGGGCTGCTTTTAGCTCCTTTCAATTTTGGCTAGGTGAGAGCCAACCCTGGCGAAAGTCAGAGAGAGATAGGGCTGGTCAAATAAGGTCATAGCCAGGTAAGTGCCAGGTAGATCTCTTGAGCTCTGATAGGACACGTGCTTCCAGGCGCCCTCACCTGATGAGCAGAGAGGCGAAGCACAGGTAAATCCTTTTCTGCAGCACTCATCACTGGGGAATGTTTCTGGAGCATCCAGTAACTGTTTATGGAGCCCTTCCCTGGTTCTTGGGGCTGAGGACACAGAGGTGATTCAGACTTAAATTTGGCACTTACAGACTAATGAAATAGTCTGGTCAGTAATTAAGGAATTATAACACAACTTGAAAAGAGTTATAACAGTGGCCTGTGCAAAGTTCAGAGAAGTGCTGGGAAGGAAGCAAATTAATCCTGTCTGGTGGAATTGAGAAAAGCTTTAAAGGAAGTGACATCAGAGCTGGAGTGTAAATAATTGATTAAATGCCTGCCAGGCTGAAAGGAAGGGACCAGGCATCCTGGCAGAGAGAAAACCATCTGCAAAGGTATGGGGTGTGAAAGAGCAGGTCTATTTAGGAAAAGTGGTTTATCAGAAGATGAGGTTACAGGGTAAGTTGGGATGAGATGGAAAAGTCTCCTGGGTGGTAGGGTTAGTTTCCAGAGTAGAACCCGTTTTTGAACACTGCTTCTCAGGCTTTTATTGTGCTGATTGGAGTAGCAAACAAAGAAGAGAAGTCACTGAGAAAGCCAAGTGGGTTTCTATTAGAACTGCATGGTGCTCTCCAATAGATCATGAAGACTGAAAAGTGAGACAGAGAAAGAAAGAGGGAATAAAGCAGGAGCTGATGCAAACTAAAGTTTTGGAGAAGGGGCAGGGAGATTTGAGGGGGAGCAGCTGACACAGGAAATGGCACTATGGGGTGATAGATGGGACAGAGGTTCTTTAGGATATTTCTTGCCTTTTTGAGAGTCTTCATTAAATGTTTATTTTCTATCATTTTTCTTCCTGGGTGTTGGACTTGCATTCCCATTGACTGTAATTCCATGGGTAGACTAGACACAAGGCTATACTTGTATTGTACTTTGTATCCGTAGGGCTTATCTTATGTATCCTATTATCCTGACAGCAGTGGCAAGATATTAAAGAATTCTGAATAGGGGATGGGTTATTGGCTTTGTGATTTTAGGATTGTCTAGCATCTGTGGATAGGATGGCTTGAAGGGACCAAGACCAGGATCAGGATGACCAACTAAGAAGCTGTTGCGACAGTTGAGAGGAGCTGTCATCGAAGGCTAAACCAGAGTAGTGGTAGCACAAATGATCATTGTGTCTGCTCTTCAGTAAGCTGTGATGCAGTCTTAAATCAGGCCTGAGTGTGAGGTGGCAGCAGCTGGGAAGAAAACGCCCTTTACCCATGGGGTGATTAAGATCCTAATCATATTTGAAGGCCTTCAGTTTTCTTTGTGTAAGTCACGCCCAGAGGGAAGCCCATTAAAGCAGCCAGGACTTTGGTCTGGCACCTGCCAGACTCACCATGCACTTCTGCAGCACTTGAAGAGATCTTGACAGCACCACTTTCCTTTTGGTCTCATAGACTCATGCATAACCTCCAGGAACACTCTTTCTTTCAGAGTAAATAGAGTCTGTCCTTACATTTGCCAAAGAAAGCAGCCCAAAGTCAGTCAGTCGCTAAGGAGGTGGTTGCTGTTGGGGCTGGCCAATTAACCAGCCAGACAGAAAGTTCTTGCATGAAGAGGGACACATGTCCAGCTCTCCCTAATACACATGGAACAAGGGAGAAAAGTGGGAGGCTTACTCATGTTTTCATCTCCACCAGCTTGGCCTAGCCTAACACCTGGTACTGCATTCTTGCTTAATTAATAGTTCCTGAATATATTAATGAATTAGCATAACATGAAACCCTGAAAATGGTCTTGTTGGTTCAAGATTGTGATGTGTTAAAGGCACGATTCATCCATTCACTCATTCATTGTTTGGTGAGCTCCTCCTACCACTCAGCTGTGGTTCACAGTCTTGGCTACATCCGGAGAGTTTTTTAAAATCAGTCCACACTCCAGACCAATAACCATAAATCAGAATCCTGTCTCTTTAGGGAATGTGGGTTATCAGAAGATGAGGTTACAGAATAAGTTGGAATTAGTATTTTTTTAAAGCTCCCCGTGTGATTCCAAGGGACAGCCAAGACTGAGAACCACTGTTAGAATTACAGGTGAATATCATATTGCCCCTGCCTATAAAAGGATCGCAGTCTAAGGGAAGGATGCCCAAATTTACCCATTCAGTCAGTGGAATATAGACTTATAAATGATTTAATAGAGATATGGAGACAATACTGTGGGAACACAGAGGAAGGAGTCCTTAGATGTGGCTACAGGATTCAGGAAAGCTTCAAACAGGAAGAAACTTTTAAGATGGGTTTTTGTTAGATAAATAGAAGTTTATCAATATCTCCCTTCTTTCCTGCCTTCCTTCCTTCCCTCCTTCCTTCCTTCTTTCCATCCTTCCTTCCTGTCTTTCTCTCTCTTTTCTTCCCATCTTCTTATATCAATCTTTCCATACCCCCTTTCTTTTTTGATCCTCCTCACCCACTTTATTCTAGTCAGGCTCTGAAGTTGACCCAGAAGGAGACAATAGTAAACAAAAATGAAGTCCCAACCCTCAAAGCCCATGCTCTGGAGGAGGGAATAACATGCACAGACCTATAAAGGCTGAAAGAACCTGGGGTGTTTGGGGGCAGTAAGTTCATTTTTACTGGAGTAAAAGGAGTCAAACTCCTTTTTTTTGGAGTCAAACATGACTCCAAAGTCAAACATGAAGGAAACATCATGCCAGCAACCTAAGAAGTTTGAACTTTTCCTTAAAGGCATCTGGGAGCAAAATGATTGTGTGATGAAATTTAAAAGTGTTTATCACATTTTAGGCAGTACCTAAAGTGGTCTAAATCAGCATGTTGTTTATGTCCAGTCTACTCCGTAATCTCATTTTGGTTGCTGTCACTGCAGAAAACCCTGCTTCACAAAGATAAGACATTGGAAATGGAAGCAGGCTTTTCAGTGCTTTTGTGGCAATCCCAGGGTATTATGCCTTGACTTTAATCCAGAACATATACAGATTTGAAGTTGTCTTAAACATACTTTTAGGGTCACCATCATTTGCTGTCTCAAGCAGTAGATCCTCTTCTAGCTTGGACAACATTGATTCACCTGCTAATGATAATCTGTATTTGCAACCACTCCCCAGTGCTCATCACCACCTCCGTTCTGCTTCAGATCATCAGGCATTAGATTCTCATAAGGAGCATGCAACCTAGATCCTCACATGCACAGTTCACAGTAGGGTTCACGCTCCTATGAGAATCTAACGCCGTTGCTGATCTGGCAGGAAGCAGAGCTCAGGCAGTAATGGGAGCTATGGGGAGCACATCTGGAGCTTGCTCATCCACTGCTCACCTCCTGCTGTGCGGTCCAGTTCCTAACAGGCCACAGGCTGCTAGAGGTCCGTGGCCCAGGGGGTTGGGGACCCCTCGTCTAAATGGTGCATAGACGTGGCATTAATACTGACTGCCACTGGTTTTCAGTCCTTCGGATTATCTCCAGGAGAGTCTCCATTTGGTGCTGGTAGGTCTTTAACATCCACCTTACACTTCCCTATCTTTCTTTTTAACAAAGCAGAGCCTTCTTCAAAATGTCTGGGTAGAACTTATTCACATTGTTTTGTTGTTATCCTATTTATTTTCATGGAAACCTTATATATGTGACAAAATAGTAGACAGCTGGTTGTTCATGTCATTGTGAAATAAACTTAAGCTAAAATAAGTGGATCCATTTTAAAAATAAATAAAGTATATGATGGTATAAAAGACATGTAGATCCTAGTGAAGGTTATGATGGGGACAGGTAAATAACTGAAGGATAGATCCAATTCATCAATATTTCTCTTTATGGGTCGAGTTTCTGGTGTCAAGTGTAAGGACTCTTTGCCTAGCCTTAGACCCCGAAGATTTCTCTAATGTATTTTTCTAAAACTTTTATGTTTTTATATTTAAGTCTGCGAACCATTTTTGTGTTACTCTTTAAATGAGGTATGAGGTTTTGGTTGAGGTTCAGTTTTTCTCCTGTGGATGTCCAACTGCGCCAGTGCCATTTGTTGAAAAGGCACTCTCCTTGATTAAATTGCTTTTGCATCTTGGTCAGAAATTGCTTGGGCATATTTGTGTGGGTCTATTTCTTGGTTCTCTATTCTGTTCCACTGGTCTGTATCTGCCTCTCCTCCAGTACGAAAGCCTTGATTCCTGTAGCTATGAAGGTCTTGAAATTAGGTAGACTGATTTCTCTCCTTTTATTCTTCTTTTTCAAAAAAATTTTAGCTATTCTAGTTTCTTTGCCTTTTCATATAAATTTTAGAATAGTCTCATCCATATCCACAAGAGATCTTGCTAAGATTTGGACAGGAATTGCATTAAATCTGCACATCCATGTAGGGAGAATTGACATTTTTCTATGCTGAGTCTCCTAATCCACGAACACCGTGTACTCCCCCACTTATTTACATCTTTTATTTCTTTCATCAGCATTTTGCAGTTTTCAGCATGCCAAGCCTGTACAAATTATTTGTCTGAGAATGTACGGATTTCCCCTCATTCCTTAAGGGCATTTCCACTGAGTCTAAGGTTCTGCGCTGGCGGTTGCTTTCTTTCAGCATAGGAAGAACCCTGTGTCCCTTCCTTCTCATCTCCAGGTTTTCTCATGAAAAATCTGTTGTTGTTATCATCATGGGAAGGTGTTGTTTTTCTGTGGCTGCTTTCAAGATTTTTTTCTTTGTCTTTAGTTTTTAGAAGTTTAATTATTATGTATCTTGATTCTGTGGACTGATGTCTCTTCCAAATTTAGAAAGTTTTCAGCCCTTATTTCTTCAAGTACCTTTTCATCCTCACTCTTTTTCTCACCTCCTTGCAAGGTGATTACGTGAATGGTAAATCTTTTGTTATAGGCCCACAGGTCCCTGGGACTCCCTTCCTTTTTTTTCCAGTCTATTTTCCCTCTGATGTTCAGACTGGGTAATTTCTATTGTTCTGTCTTTCAGTTCACTGGTTCTTTTCTCTCTTCTCTCCATCCTGCTGTTGTGCCCAACCATTGAGTTTTGATTTCTTATAAGATTTTTCAGCTCTAAAATATCCATTTGGTTCATCTTTTATTTTCTGTTTATCTGTTGAGGCTTTCTAGTTTTTCATTTTTAGGATGATTATTTAAAAATATTTGTCAGATAATCCTAACTTGTCATCTTGGCATTGGTATCTATTGATTGCTTTTTAAAAATCCTATGTGAAATCTCTCCATTATTGATATAGCAATTAATTTTCTATTGAAATATTGACATTTTAGGTATTATATTACAAGAGACTGGATCATATTTAAGTCTTCTGTTTTGTCTGGCTTTACGTGACACTGCTGTGGCAAAGGTGGCAGAAGGCAGTGGAGAGAAGGTACACTGCCTCATCACTCCAAGGTGGGGGTAGAAGTCCAGGCTCCCTACTCGGCTCTGTGACACCTGAAGGGAGAGGGGTCTTTATTACTGATGTGGGGGCTATTTTTTCTCCTCTCTAGGCTTCTTCACGGGGATAAATCCCTGGCTGTAAGATATGCCTACTTACTGTTCCCCATGTGGCCCCTTCTGACACTGTGGGGGATGGGTGTTCATCTCCACCTGGTGGGGATGAAAGTCCCAGCTCCTGCTAGGGATGGTAGGGACACTATCCCAGCAGGGGTGTTGGGTCACCTTGTTGCAACTCCCTACTTGGCCTTTGCTGCTAGGATGGGAACAGGGCTTCAGTGTTTTCTGTGGTGTTTGGCTGCAGTAGAGAAGTTATTGCCGGAAGTTTTCTCTTTGGTAGGCTGCCTCTTTCCTGGTCCTTTGGAAAGAGGCAGCAGGCTTTGCGGGGAGGGCAGCTTTCAGTTTTGTCTGTGCCCATGGGCACCAAGTTTCTGAGTGGCCAACTTCTTTAGCGGAGGGTCTAACTAGAGAACCCAGAGAACTAATTATTGTGTCATTCTTTGGACCCCTTCCCATTCTGGAGATCCTGGCTGGGCTGCCTTTGCCTCTCCACCTTTCAGAGTCATATTTGTTTTAAATATAATGTCCAGGTTTTTATTTGTATCTAGCAAAAGAATAGGAAAAAGCACCATTGCTTCCTCTTCTCTGAAGATGTGTCAGTGTGTTTTAAAAGCTTTCCAGGAAGCCCAGGTTGAGAATCACCAATATAGGCTGTAAGCTCCACAAGGGCAAGGATTGTGTCTATCCTTTACTTATATAACACCTGTACCTGATCTTTTAACAAAGATCTTTTGGATGGATGCTTGGAAGAATGGATAGATGGTGGATGGGTGGGTGGGTAGATGGATGGGTAAATGGATGCATGGATGAATATCAAAATGGAACCGACAGCCAAACTGACTCACACTCACCTGTACCCTTGTGCATACAATACATACTCCTGTCTAGATATGTCTGGCTCCAGAACCAGCAAGAGAGCTTGACCAGCAGGTGGCGCAGAGGAGCCCACAGGTGTGCGGCTTGGGCTGCTGCTGTAGTCAGACACCAAGTCATTTTCACCAAGAGTGAGAGACAGACATTAAAGAAACTCCTAATTACCTAGGAACTCTCTCTTGAAAACATCACATCTGCCTTTTCTTTCTCTTCTGGCAGTTCTTTTATTTACTTTAATATCACGATTTTTTTTCTCAAGAAGAGAAGAGCCTGGACAACTTTGGTCTTTGACAGTGCCTTCCTCAAGGCTTAATCTCCAGAGATTTGGAACAAAAAGAAAACATTATTCATCATGTCCTAAAATAATATGTGCGTGTGCTGAGCTTGGCATGTGTTCACTGTGTTCCTGTCTAATGTTAGTGTGGGTATTTATATTTCCAGTACCATGAAATCTTTTTTTAAAGTGTTGATTGCCTTCCCTTTTCTTCCTACCATAGTGAAAAGGGGGTGGGGATCTGAAGCTCATTCAAATGACTTAGGAGGTAGGTGCCACTTGGGCCTTTTTAAAATTTATTTATTTATTTATTTATTTACGTTTTTTCATTTGGGCCTTTACTTGAAGCTTGATCTTCAGTCAATCTAGGATCTCAGTGCAGGGGCACCAATGCCTACATCCCGTTTCCACATCTCTAAAATGGGGGCAAAAGTGATTCCTTCATTGGGAGGTCACTGGCACTGTGCGGATTAAATGAGTCAATAAGGAAAACCTCCCAGCCCAGTGCTGATATGTACAAAGACTTTGAAATATTACTCTTCTTTTTATTCATTGCTTTATAAGGCCAGATGGTAAGAGATAACAGGCTGGGCTTGACATACTTGTTTTGTTTGCCATTTAGTGGTGATTATCCTTCAGCTTCCTTTTCCTGTGCCTAATTTTAAAAATCCCAGCCTGTCACACCACAGATGGAGGATGGGGAGAGCAGAGAAACAATCAAACAAATTCAACCTCCTACACACTTAGGCCAAATTATAAAATAAGAGCTGACAGAGGGACAGGAGAAAAAGAGTTGATGCAGCTAAGCCATTTCAATCCTTCCACTCCTGACGATTAAGTCAGAGTTGTTGTGTCCCCTTTATGAGAAACCACAAGATACATCAATCAAAAACTTAGGACCAGCTAAAATTGTCCTTCTGCTAAGCCATTAGTTTGCTTTCATTTAAATGACACTAGAATCTTTTATTTAATCCTCTTTCCCTCTTTGCTCTGCCTTTTGGGAAACTCAGATTTGTGGCTCACCTGGAGAGGTTCTTTAGGACCCGCCCTTTGTTTAATCCATATTTGCCTAATAATGCTTTATTTCCTAAAAACAACAACAACAACAAAAAACTAGTGCCTGTAGGTATTTTGAGGAGCAACTGATTAACATAAATAGATTTTAAAAACAGAGATATGGGAATCCAGGCAGCCTCTTTCTTGGTTCACTGATTTTTTTTTTCAAAACAACTTTATTAAGGTATAATTTACACACCATGAAATTCACCCATTGTAAGTGAATCATACAATTCAATTATTGTTGTTAAATTTACAGAATTGTACAATGATCATCAGAATCCAATTTTAGAACATTTGCCATCAGTCACAAGAGACCCCTTCCCATTCCTGTCCCTTATCCCAGGCAACCACTAATCTACTTTGTCTCAAAGGGTTTGCCTATTCTAGACATTTCTTATAAATAGAATCATACTACGTGTTGTGTTTTGTGTCTGGCTTCTTTCACTTAGCATGATGTTTTTTGAGTTCACCCATGTTATAGCATGAATCACTATTCCTTTTTATTGACAAATAATCTTTCATTGCATGGTATACCATATTTTGATTATTTGCTTACTAACTGATGAATATGTATAATGTTTCCACTTTTTAACTTAGTATAAATAATGCTATATGAATATTTACATACAAATTTTTGTGTGAACAGATGTTTTCAGTCCTCTTTTGTATACGTGTAGGTATGCAACCCTGGGTCATATACTAACTATGTTTAACTGCTTGAGGAACTGCCAGACTTCTCCACAGTGGCTGTACCATTGCACATTCCCACCAGCAGTGTATGACGGTTCTAATTTCTCCACATGCTTTTAAAAAAAAATTTTATTGTTATTCAATTACAGTTGTCTGCATTTTCTCCCCATCCCTCCACCCCACCGCAGCCAAACCCACCTCCCTCCCCCACCTCCACCTTCCGCCTTGATTTTGTCCATGTGTCCTTTATAGTAGTTCCTGTAAACCCCTCTCCCCACTGTCTCCTCCCCACTCCCCTCTGGCTATTGTTAGATTGTTCTTAACTTCAATGTCTCTGGTTATATTTTGTTTGCTTTTTTCTTTTGTTGATTAGGTTCCAGTTACAGGTGAGATCATATGGTATTTGTCCCTCACCGCCTGGCTTATTTCATTTAGCATAATGCTCTCCAGTTCCATCCATGCTGTTGCAAAGGGTATAAGCTCCTTCTTTCTCTCTGCTGCATAGAATTCCATTGTGTAAATGTACCATAGTTTTTGGATCCACTCATTTGCTGATGGGCACTTAGGTTGCTTCCAGTACTTGGCTATTGTAAATTATGCTGCTATGAACATTGGGGTGCATAGGTTCTTTTGGATTGGTGTTTCAGGGTTCTTAGGATATAATCCCAGCAGCGGAATTGCTGGGTCAAAGGGCAGTTCCATTTTTAATTTTCTGAGGAAATTCCATATTGTTTTCCACAGTGGCCTCACCAGTCTGCATTCCCACCAACAATGTACTAGGGTTCCCTTTTCTCCGCATCCTCTCCAGCACTTGTTTGTTGATCTGTTTATGTTGGCCACTCTGACTGGTGTGAGATGGTACCTCATTGTGGTTTTAATTTGCATCTCTCTGATGGCTAGTGATGCTGAGCACCTTTTCATATGTCTCTGGGCCCTCTGTATGTCTTCCTTGGAGAAGTGTCTGTTCAAGTCCTTTGCCCATTTTTTAATTGGGTTGTTTGTCTTCCTGGAGTGCAGTTGTGTGAGTTCTTTATATATTTTGGAGATCAGGCCCTTGTCTGAGGTATCATTGGCAAATATGTTTTCCCATACAGTTGTTTCTCTTTTTATTTTAATGCTGTTTTCTTTAGCCATGCAGAAGCTTTTTATTTTGATGAGGTCCCATTTCTTTATTCTTTCCTTTGTGTCCCTTGCTTTAGGGGACGTGTCTGTGAGGATATTTTTGCATGGAATGTCTGAGATTTTCCTGCCAATGTTTTCCTCTAGGACTTTTATGGTGTTACAACTTATATTTAAGTGTTTTATCCACCTTGAATTTATTTTTGTGTATGGTGTAAGTTGGTGATTGAGGGTTTTTTTTTGCACGTAGCTGTCCAGATCTCCCAACACCATTTGTTGAAGAGGCTGTTTTTGCTCCATTTTATGCTCCTGCCTCCTTTGTCAAATATTAATTGACCATAAAGACTTGAGTTTATTTCTGGGCTCTCTGTTCTGTTCCATTGGTCTATGTGCCTGTTTTTATGCCACTACCAGGCTGTTTTGATTACAGTGGCCTTGTAATACAGTTTGATATCAGGTATTGTGATCCCTCCTGCTTTGTTCTTCTTTCTCAGAATTGCTGCAGCTATTTGGGGTTGTTTATGGTTCCATATAAATTTCTGAAATGTTTGTTCTATATCTGTGAAATATGTCATGGGTACTTTAATAGGGATTGCATTGAATCTATAAATCGCTTTGGGTAGTATGGCCATTTTGATGATGTTAATTCTTCCAATCCATGAGCATGGTACATGCGTCCATTTGTTTGTGTCTTCCTTAATTTCTTTCTTCAGTGTTGTGTAGTTTTCTGAGTACAGGTCTTTTACCTCCTTGGTTAGGATTATTCCTAGGTACTTTATTTTTCTTGTTGCTATATCAAATGGGATTTTTTTCCTGATTTCTGTTTCTGCAGTTTTGTTGTTGGTAGACAGGAATGCCTTTGGTTTCTGAGTATTGACTTTGTATCCAGCTGCTTTGCCAAATTCATTTATTAGGTCGAGTAGTTTTTTGGTGGAGTCTATAGGATTTTCCATGTACACTATCATGTCATCTGCAAACAGTGACAGTTTCATTCCACATGCTTTTTAACACTTACTGTCTGTCTTTTAAATTACAGCCATCCCAGTGGGTATGAAGTGGTATCTCATTGTGGTTTTGATTTGTACTTGCCTGTTAAATAATGATGTTGGGTGTCTGTTCATGAGCTTATGAACCATTTCTGTATCTTCTTTGATGAAATATCTATTTATATTTGGTGTCCATTTTTTTACTTGGGTTGTCTTCTTATTATTGAGTTGGAAGAGTTCTTTATATGTGCTGGACATCTCAGATGTATGTCAGATATATGACAAATATTTTCATCCATTCTGTAACTTTCTCCTTTTTTAGTGGTGCGTTTTGAAGCACAAACATTTTAATTTTTATGAAGTCCAATTTAGCAATTCTTCCCTTTATTTATTATGCCTTGGTGTTGTATTTAAGAAACCTTTGCCTACCTAACTCAAGGTCACAAAGCTTTTCTCCTATGATGTCTTCTAAGAGTTTAAGTGACTCTTACATTTAGGTCTGTTGTCAATTTTGAGTTCATTTCTGTGTACTGTGTGAGGTAAAGGTCTAAATCCGTCTTTTCAATGTAGACATCAGTTATCCCAGCACACTATCATTGCATTTGTCTGCTGCCTGCTTCCATCCCTTCCTCCACTTCAGTGTGCCAAGAGATGAGCCACACCTTGCCTCTGTGGCAGCCTCAGTCCCCAGTTCCCCATCACTTCAGTTCATGAGACCAACAGACCATCTTGAGAGCACACAATCCCAATTCCAGTTTTCCAAAAAGAGAATTGTACTGATTGACCTATTTTGGGTCAGATGACAATCTCTGGTCCAATCATACATGCCCAGGGGTTGGGGTTATGTGGTATAACTATGGCTGCCAGGGCTCACACCTAGGTGGATGACGGATCTCAAAGAAAGAAGCATGTTGTGAGCTGAGCAGGTACTTCAAAAGGTGTCGACTCAAGAGTCATTACATCATATTCAGTGTTCTGGATCTGATAAACTAGCTTGACATTTCCAGGGAGGGGCTCACAGGTCATGTTCCCAAAATTTGTTCTTTCTTGACCTGTGTTCAAATGTTCATGAAAACAAAGGAAACAATTGAATAATTGACATTCGAAAACTAAAAGATTTCATGTGAAAATGCAGCTTTATTCTTCATTTTAAAAACAGGCAGATCTGGGCTTAAAGCAATTGGTGGCATGTGAGTGACAGCTGTAGCCTTCAGACAGAGACCATACTCTCCAGGTAACCCCAGTCCCCACCACTCCCTCTTGATCCATGCACAGTCCCCTGGAGTAACTTTTCCTCCCTCATGCTGTAGACATTTCAATGTGTGTCACCACCCTCTGAAAAGCCTGTTGCCCACAGCGTCATATACCTCTTGCATCGTATCCAGAGGATAACTCTTACCCCAGCACTGCCCTAGATGCTAAGTCCAAATCCTGCAGCACTGGGCTCCTAATAGAACTCTGCTATTTGCAGCCAGTGGCATTGATAATCCTGAGTGTTTTATGGAAATTATGCTCTGACCAGACTCATTGAGAATATGCAGTATTTGAGGCACCCCCATGCATGATGCCCTTGTCTCAGAATTAGAGCAAAGAAATTAATACTCTTGACTTACTTGACCAGAATAACCAACCAATGCAAATGTAGCAGAGGGTAGAGCAGTTTGGACTGAGGAAAGAAAGGGTACATTCTCACATTTTACTAAAGAAAATAAAAGATGTGCTACGAATGTGAAAGGTATTTCCTTTTTAAAGGTTTTTCCAGTGGAGTAAACCTATTTCTTGTTGTTGTTTTTAAAAATGAGTACAGTTAGTTCTTATCTCCCTATTATAAAACCAAGACATTCTCATTGTTGAAGTCTTGGGAAATACCAAAAAATAATAAACATCAATTACTACCCAGAGGAAGCCAGTGTTAACATAATATAACAGAGATTCACCCTTGTTCTAACCCTCTTAGTTAACAGAATTGGCACCATCTTGTACGAACAATGTCTGTGGCAAATTTAATCTCATCATAAGCATTTTCCTGTATCATTACTGGGGCTCCACAAATGTGATTGTCAATGACTACATGATATTCTATTCTGTAGCTATCCTGTAATATCTTAGTCCCCAAATGTTAGATCATTTCCTATCATAAATAATTTTGCAGTGAGCACTTTTCTGCATAAATTCTTATTCATGTTTTGAATTACCATGAAAGAAATTTCTAACAATCAAGTTTTCAGGAAAAAAATGGGAAAGTTAGCTGAAGGTATCAATATTCACCAGTAGGGTAAATCTTATCTGACATTTTTTGTTGGTTTAAACATCCTTGTGAAAAAAGTTCCCACACTGTCTGCACTTAGGTCCTTCTCCCTGTGCCTTCCTTATCCATTTGTGTCTCATTTCCTCAGAACCCATGCAGGAAACCTCTCCTGAGTATCTATCAGGTGTCAGCCTGGTGCCAGCACAGGAGAATGGCAGTGAGTGAAAAGGTGTGATCCCTGACATCAAGGAGGGGGCATCCCCTCCATGGTCACGGGTATCACACTTTGGAAACAGAAGCAGTGGACACACTCCATGCCTCAGAGAGGCTCCCTATTTACTTAGGGAGAATCAGCTAAAGATAGTATGATAAGATAGGTGTTATAAAGAGCAGTGTTAGACTTGCCGTGGGTACACAGAAAAAGGAGCAACTAAGTGCTTCAAGGCAAAAGGGTGCTCCAGGCATTGGAGACGGCACAGGCAAAGGCACAGAGGTATAAAAGAGCTTCCTTACACCATGGCCCCAACACGTCTTTCCAGACTCATCATTCCGCATTCTACTCACTTACAAGGATTTCCTCCTAAATCATTGAACTCAGCTGTGTACTTTTTTTTTACTCCTCACCCAAGTATATGTTTATTGATTTTAGAGAGAGGAGGGGAGAGAGAGAGATATATATATATATATCGGTGTGAGAGAGAAACATCAATTGGTTGCCTCCAATATGTGCCACAATGGGATTGATCTCACAACCTAGGTATGTGCCCTGACTGGGAATTGAACCCACAACCTTTTGGTGTACAGGACAGTGCTCCAATTAGCTGAGCCACCTGGCCAAGGCTTAGCTATGCACTTTTATTCTTTCTTTTTTACTCATCCTTAAATTCATCTTCCTTCCTCCTGGTGAACTTCCTCTCATCCTTCTCTGATATTTTTCTTGACATTAATGCTCTACCTTGAGAGAGGAAGTTGCTTCCTCCTCTGTCCTGTCAACTGCTTTGATCTTACCTCAGTCAATCACACTTTTCCCAGTTGAATTCTAGAATTTTTAATTCAGTTTTTGATGCTGTTTATCTTTTATCTTTCTTTTTATGCTAATTGACAAAATTCTTAAAGTCAGAGGCGAGTATCTGTTAGGATTCCGTTTGGCTGTGTGTGATGGAAAACCCAAACTAACCCAGAAATGGAGAGTCCTGGCTAGTAGGGGAGCCCCATTATCATCAGAGAGCTCAACTTTTTCCAAATTATAACTTTACCTTTCTTATTTTGTGGCTCTTCCTCATGGTCCCAAGATAGCTGCTTAAGCTCTGCTTATCCTGTCAACATTCCAGCCAGTTGGAGGAAATAAAGGCCACAGAAAAGATCACATTCTCCCTTTCAGGCTGCTTTCAGAAAGTTGCAAACTACATTTTATTTCCATTTCTTTATGACTTACTCATATAGTAATCCCCAGCTACAAAGGAGCCTGGGAAATGTAGTCTTTGTTGTAGGCAGCCATGTACTCAGTTAAAAGCAGAAGTCTATTCCTAAGTAGAGAACTGATATTAGATGACTATTAGCAGTTTCTAACATAGTGAAAAACAGGGAAAGGTCAAGGACGATCCCAAGAGCCAGACGGGACTGGCTGGCTGGGGCATCCCTGGGTCACTCACAAAGAAATGGAAGAAAACACAACAGTGACTATTAACAGCACTTCCTGTATGTCAGGTGCTATACTAAGTGCTTGCTTTATCCCCTTTTTTAGAGGTGAGGAAAACTGAGTCTTGGTGAAATGAAATATCTTGATCAGCTAACTGGGGCAGGAAGAGGATCAGAGCAGAGGTTTACTAGTTCATAAAGCCCATACCTGGGTTCTTAACTGCTGCCTGATTTTACCACTCAAATGACCCAAGCCATGAGTGGACCAGCAGTGCTAAAATGGGAGGGGGTGAAGCCATTGGGAAAATCTCTCCAAGTCTTCTAATTCCTCTTACCTCCTCTCTTTGGCTATTAGCAAAGAACCTTGCCCATAAGTCTCTTTTATCTAAAACCAATGTCTGCAAGTTTTTCTTAGGAAAATAATTACCACTGAGAAAGTAGGAGTATTTTGGAATCGGATCCAGGCCTGTTCTCATATATCTCTCATCATGGGGAGCTTACTATCTCTCAAGGCAATTCATTGCATTGTTAGATAACATTTGTTTTTAGAAAGCCTTCCCTTACCTTGAGCTGAAAGCTGTATTCTTTGGCATATTCTTCAGTTAGTTCAGTGGTTCTCAGTGAAGGATCATTTTGCCCCCCAGTGGATATCTGGCAATGTCGAGAGATATTTCTGGTTGTCACCACTAGAAGTGGGGGAAAGGTGTTACTGGCATCTAGTGAGCAGAGGCCAGGGATGCTGCTAAACATCCAACCAGTGCACGTGCCAGCTCTTCACAACAAAGAATTATCCAGTTCAAAATGTCAATAGACTGAGGGTTGAGAAACTCTGAGTTAGATCGAACTAGGTTCGAGTCTTGGCTTCACCAACTGCTTTCTAGCTGTATGACCCCTGCAAGCCTGAGCTGACTGTTTCCTCCTCTCTACCTTGAAGATCATCAGAATACCTCCCTATGGGCTTGTGGTCGGCATTTAATAACCAATATATGAAAAGCCCAGGGCTTGGCTTCCTACTGTCAAAGCTGCCCCAGTCAGTGTTCCCAGGATGTGAAAGGAATGCTGACTACCTTTGTTGATCTGTTTGGCACTTGGACCTGATTGGATTAGAATGTTTGTTGTTGTAATCACTCTAGTAAAAGTCCCACTGTAGCTAATGGTTTCAGAACAGACTAGTTGCCTTGTTTGTACACAGAAGTCTCTGGGAGAAAAAGGGTCAGTTTCTGCTTGTCACTGAGTGGAAGTTACCTAGAGGTTAGCAGAGCATTGTCTCCACTGATCCTCAACAGCCCAGGGAGCGAGGTCATGATATTTTTCCTACATGACAGCTGAGGAAATTGGAGACCTGGCTGTTTACTCATGCTCCACACAGCCTCTCAAGTGACAGAGCCTGGGTGATAGGAGAGGGCTCTCCTTCCATCACCTGCTTTGCTACAGACACGGTGCTAAAGAACCTACAGGTTCCCACCTTCTCAAAATGCCCTGTCCAAAGGGCTTCTTCTAGCTTCCATTCTCTCTCCACAGAAGCATATCCTCTGGCCAGGCAGCACCCTCTCTGAAGGCCTGGCCTGGACCCCAGAGAGGGCAGCTCAGAACCCGATGGGGTTCTGACAGCTTGTGGGGAACGTGGCCTCCTGTGTGGCAGGAGGTGCAGTAAGGATCCATGTCCCCAAACACCTCCCACACTCTGTCAGAATGCCAGAGAGTTAGTTATCTCACTGAGTAGAGACTGTTCATGGACTGGGTGAGAGGAAGAGAGACTAGGAATGACTTAAGGGGCCTGTGACCCGGGTAGCCGCACGGGCCCTGAGCTCAGGATTCCCAAGCTTGGCTTAATGTTCTGCTGTCTCCATCTTGAAATTCTTAACTATTTTATTTTCAATTTGTACTGGGCCCTGCAAATTATTCATCTGGTTCTGATGTGGCCAATCCTGCTGTCCTCTTGGCTGCCTGCCCTGTGGGGCCTGCTTTTTTCAGGCTCAGTGCTGGGGTCACATGTTCCTTCCCTCAGGATTCCTCTTCCTCCCCTGACACCCCTCCCCTCAGCATTCATCAGGAGAGGTAAGCCTGCAAGTGCCATTTGTATGCACTGTGGGTGCTACAGTTGCCTTTCCTGGAGTCCTCTTTCAGAATCCTGTGGTTTAGAACAAAAGTGGATTTGCTTGCTTCTGAAATAGACAACTGAGCTGAAAGGAAGCTTTCACCAGTAAGTATCTGTTGAATGAATAAGTTCTGAGCTGAGATATTTCAGACCATCCTACCTCTCACTGTTTATTCACTTAACAAATATTTATTGATCTTTTGCTTTTATGTTTATGCAAAATAACATGTCCAAACTATGAGGGAGAAAACGTGACAAAGCATTGAGGTTACAGTAATAGATGAGGAAGATAACCTTATGCTGTATTAATTTTCTTCAACATTTTATTATGAAAATTATCAATGAAATAGAAAAGTTAGAAGCATCATACAATAAACATCCATATACCCACTTCCCAGGTTGTAAATTGACATTTTGCTCTTTTTCCTTAACATATCTGTTTGTTCATCCATTCTTTTAACCAGTTATCCATCCAATATATTTTTTTATTCATTTCAAAGTTTACAGACATCAGTAGATTCTACCCCTAACTAAACACTTGATATATGACACTAATTTTTAGTTCAGTGATCTCAATTCAATCATAACACTTTTTCTTTTTTAGTGAAAAATTGAAAATATATAGATTTTCATGTAAAAACAAATCATTTTTTCTCCAATATAATTATGGAATGATAGTTTATGCACAATGAAAAAAAATACTGATTCCCCTCTGTGCACAATGAGCCAAAGGGAGAAATAAGAGAGAGAGAAATTTCCTCAAGGCAATGAGGAAAAGAGGAATGAGTCACTTCTGCAGGAGGGGAAGGTCGAGTTGCCTTGGGAAGGCCAAGCTATGGCAGTGTTTGAGGGAACCACTTCCTGCTTCCTTCCAATCAAAACAATAAAAAATAAAATCCCGGAGATGATACTGCTTTCACCTTCTTTCCCTCTTCCTGAGGTGACCGTGGACAATTCCAAGGGATTTCGGCTTGGTCAGGGCTGAAGGTGTATTGACTGGGTTTTGGACATAGGAGTGGAGAAAAGGGACAGGCTGAAACTGTAACTTTGGGAGCTGTCTTCACAGAGGTTGTGTTGGGGTGGCAGGCGTGAGTGGATAAGGCCTCTGGGAACAGGAGCTGAGGGCAGGACTGGGACACAGGAGGAGAAGGTGATGCTGTTGAAGAAGTCAGAGGCAGCACACTCAGAGAAGTTTCTCAGAGAAGTTCGGAGTGTTTCTCTGACTGCCCATTCAGAGCTGGAGAAGAACATGGGAAAATACCTAAAACAAGACTCTAAAAAGGAGACCTGGAAAAGCCTTTAGAGATCACCTACCTCACCCTTCACATTTGACCAACGAGAAAAGGCAGGCTGAGACATGACTCAGAAAATTAGTGGCACAGCTGGGCAAAATGAAGGCCACCCAAGTGGTGCTTTTCCAACAAAGTAAATCAATGGGTTTCTTCCACAAGGACCAATGCCTTGGCTTTGATGTTTATCTTTAAAAAATATGAATTTGGCCAGGATTTTATCTGGTGCTGCCTTAATGTAAAACTAGTATTTTTCTAAATTATTGAGAGAGATTTATAATCACTGTTAGTGTTTCTCAGTCTTCTTTCAACGCACCAGTTTAAAGAATATAAATATAAAAAATGTAAAATATGAATATATAAAAAATACAAATATAAAAAATCTAACAACCCCTTCTAGAAGTTTTAATACCTACTTCTACTTCCCACCCCAACTGAGGAGTCCCGATAACAGGATACAATCTGTTTTCAGTATAGACTCACTAGCAAAAGAGGTGTTACATGTGACTTTGCATAGTTTTATGTGATAAAATTTTTTTGAATATAAAAAATAAACAATAAATATGCGTTCTCAAATAACAATCCTCTCCCCATTTGAGAACCATTTGTCTAAGGAGATGGGCTCATTTTATTTCACACTTTGTGTACCCTTGTAACCTCCTCCATATCAGTTTAGGGGTGCTTTTAGTTGCAAGTAAAAACTCCCACAATAGTTACTTAAGCAAAGAAGATATTTAATTATTTCCGATAGTAACCAGGGTGGAGGAAGAGGATTCCAGATTCTGTTCAGCAACTCAGTGATAACAGGACTCTCTGGTTTAGCATCTCAGTGGTTTTCTTGGGGTTTGTTTCCCTTATGGCCCCAAGATGACCTCCATAGCCCCAAGCATCACTTCCTGTAAGGAATAAGGCCAGCAAGTAGGAAACAATGCTTTTCCTTGTTTTGTGCATTTGTTAGAAAGGAAGCACTTTCCAGAATCCCATGCCAAGAGACTTTCTCATCTACTTCCTTGGCCACAGTTGTGTCTCCTAGCCCACTCCTAGACCAGCCACGAGCAATGAGGAACTAGAGTGCTATACTCAGCTTAGACCAATTATGATGCAGCCCACCTGCCCAGAACACGTGCAACATGGGACTTATACACACTTCACCTTGGTTTTGCCCAACCCCCTAACTAGAATGTAAGCACCTTGAGGGCAGAGATTTTAGTTTCGTTCATTGCTATATTTCCAACACCTGGAACAATGCCAGGAATTCAATAAATAGTCACTAAGTGAAGGAAGGAATAAATGACTAAGGAAGAAGGGGGTATAGGCTATAGGTAACCAGCGTGTCCACTGCCCCTGAGAGCACACAACCCTAGTGTAATCAATGTGATGGGACTAGGTGACTACTGATCACCAAGACTCTAACCTTAATCCTTGTGTTTTTCCTCCCAGGGAGTGAGTCATAGCTGGAGGTTACTCTTGTGCCAATGACCCTTCCCAATTCCTCCAGTGTCACAGAAGACAAGATGTGTGAAGGGAACAAGACCACCAATGCCATCCCCCAACTGATGCCCCTGGTGGTGGTCCTGAGCACCATCTCCTTGGTCACAGTGGGGCTCAACCTGCTGGTCCTGTATGCTGTGCGGAGGGAGCGGAAGTTACACACTGTGGGGAACCTGTACATCGTTAGCCTCTCGGTGGCAGACCTGATTGTGGGAGCTGTTGTCATGCCCATGAACATCCTCTACCTCTCCATGTCCAAGTGGTCCCTGGGCTTGCCACTCTGCCGCTTTTGGCTTTCCATGGACTACGTGGCCAGCACAGCGTCCATTTTCAGCGTCTTCATCTTGTGCATTGATCGCTACCGCTCCGTCCAGCAGCCCCTCAAATATCTGAGGTATCGCACCAAGACCCGAGCATCGGCCACCATCTTGGGGGCCTGGTTTCTCTCCTTCCTCTGGGTCATTCCCATTCTGGGCTGGCATCACTTCATGCCACAGATGTCAGGACGCCGGAAGGACAAGTGTGAGACAGACTTCTATGATGTCACCTGGTTCAAGATCATGACTGCCATCATCAACTTCTATCTGCCCACCTTGCTCATGCTCTGGTTCTATGCCAAAATCTACAAGGCTGTACAGAAGCACTGTCAGCACCGGGAACTCATCAATGGGTCCCTGCCTTCCTTCTCTGAAATTAAGTTGAAGCCAGAGAACCCCAACATGGGGGTCAAGAAACCAGGGAAGAAGTCTCCCTGGGAGGTTCTGAAAAGGAAACCAAAAGTTGCTGGTGGTGGACCTGTTTTGAAGCCACCATCTGAAGACCCAAAGGAGATGAAATGCCCAGGTGTCTGCAGCCAAAAGGAGGATGAGGAAGTGGACCAACTCCATTCTGTCCCCCTTAACATTGTGCAAACACAGACTGAGGCAGAGGAGAATGGCAATGGCTACGTAGCCATCAACCAGAGCCAGAGCCAGCTTGAGACGAATGAGCAGGGCCTGACCATGCATGCGGCCAGCGAGATGTCAGAGGATCAGATCCTAGGTGATAGCCAGTCCTTCTCTCCGACAGACTCAGACACCCCCACAGAGTCAGCATCAGGGAAAGGCAAAACAAGAAGTGGGCCTAGCACAGGCCTCAATTATATCAAGTTCACGTGGAAGAAGCTCCGCTCACATTCAAGACAGTATATGTCTGGGTTGCATGTGAACCGAGAACGGAAGGCTGCTAGACAACTGGGTTTTATCATGGCAGCCTTTATCCTTTGCTGGATTCCTTACTTCATCTTCTTCATGGTCATTGCCTTCTGCAAGAGCTGTTGCAATGAACGTGTGCACATGTTCACCATCTGGCTAGGCTACATCAACTCCACATTGAACCCTCTCATCTACCCTTTGTGCAATGAGAACTTCAAGAAGGCATTCAAGAAAATTTTGCACATTCGCTCCTAAGGGAGGCTACAGGGGGATGCAACTAAGTGTCGCTTAGGATGACCCTGAAGAAAATGGAGGGTGAAAGCCTATGAGTTGCCAGGTAACTGGGCTTTCTGGAGTTAGAATAGTCTTAGGCGCTGGGTCATCTGGAAAGTTCTTAGGCACCACTGGAAGAACTGCAGATGGCAGTGGTCAGCAGAGAATGTACTCTGAGTACAAAGCAGAGCGTTTCCAAGAGAATCGAATCTGAATGAGTGCCCTTGCTCCTCGGGAAATGTGGGAGCCTCAGACTCTCATTGTAATTCAAGTTTCCAGAATTGAATTAACTGGCAATTGAAGAGACATGTGGGTAGAGTTCCTCTGGATAATTAGACAGAACTCTAGAGCCCTCCTGGAATGGAGCTATATGACTGTACAGAGACCTTACATGTGCAGATAAATGATGACCCCTTCCAGGGGTCACCTTGAGAGGCATAACAGCTATTCCACTGTGATGACCACCTCTCTTCTGATCCTCTTTTGCAGCTTTCTCCAGAATCAATGTCTGAACCACCCTGGAAATTCTGCCTTATTCTTACTCACACATGTCTCAGAGTTGATAGGAAGTAATGCAGCTTGCACACTCATTATTTTCAACCCCAAATTCCTTTTAGCTATTAAAAAAAAAAAGATGATAAAAGCGGCCCTCAAAAGAAAGGGAAAAGAAAATTTTAATGGTTTCACATTAAAACATTTTAAAAATGGAACGGGAGAAGCAAGCCATATATCCTGAGGGCTGTGCCAGGCTTATCTCATTTAAGCCCCATGACCCCCTCGATAGGGGGGTGGTATAACACGAGAGGCAAACTGAGGTGCAGCAAGGTGAACTAAGGTGCCCAAGGTCACATAGCTAGTTATGTGAGACAGCTGGAATGAAAACCCTGTGGGGTTCCAGCTCCTTGCACACATTTTCTGCAAAAAGCAAAAATTTGTCCTATTAAGTACATACACACACACACACAATATTCCTGAGAGTGGTGGCAATTCTCAAAAGAATATGTTGTGAGCAGGAACAGCTGACAGAGTATGTCTGCAGCCATCGAAGGCGATACTTCGGAGGGGTGGTGTGTTATTTATGTGTGAGTTCCGCTGTGTTTGCCCCAAAGTGGTCATGTTCTTTTATAGGCACATCTCTCAAGTAAAAACTAGCAAAGGCATGTAAACATACAGTTTTACTTTGGTGCTTATGTTACAGTCTGGTGATGATTTATATTTTAAAATTTGATGCTAAACTGTAATATATGTAGTAAATGGAGTGTCCATACAAGCTGGTATTTTCTGTCTTGTGTTCTTGTTTGCATGATCTGTTAAAATGAGAGGTTTTTTTACCTACCTAAAATACGATATTTAAAACTACACCGTTTTACTTACTTAATGTCACCATTCTGAGTCTCTTGGACAGAGATGTATTGAAAGTATTGTCAAATGTTACAAGAACTGATGTAGGGTTTCTCTTTGGTTTTTGATCCCGTTTGTAAATGTCTTTAGAAAAGGACTTACTTTTTATAACTAGCTTCCTCTCACTCTGCTTTGCACCCCCGAAAGCTCTTCTTGTTCAAAACTGTGGGAGCTAAGGAGACTTTTATCCTGGTTTTAGAAGCTGCAGCTGGTCTTTTCCCAGGTCAGAAGCTGTTTCTCAGGAGGCCTGTGAAAACGTTGCTCCCTGGGATCCCTCAGGACCAAGGAATACCTAAAAAAGATCACTCTACACAGACAAATGGCCAAGTGCTCATCATTTATGTTGATGAACAGTTAAGGAAGCCAGTGAAGAGAAGTGGTTATGAGCTCTGACTTTGGTTCAAAGAGACCTGGATTTGAGCTTGACAAGAACAAGAAACGATCAATATAAATTGTCAGAGCATAAAGAACCAGGTCCACGCATTACTGTACACAGTGTTTACAATACTTGTACTGTGGCTGGTACACAGAGGGGACTCACATGTGGTTTTCAAACAAGTGAGTGTATACTATGTGCCAGACTTTGTACTTTACCACTGTTACCTAATTTAGCCTTTATACCAATGTCATGAAGGAAATTTCCCTGTTTTCACAAACAGGCAAACTGAAGCACAGAGACATTAAGGACCAGCTGTAAGATCTGATTCTGGAATGTGCTTCCTTGCCACAGAATCAACCTTCTATCCCAACTCCTATCTGAATGGTTGAATTCATTTTTAATGTATGAATGAACGAAATTTATAAGAGATAACTCAGTCCCAGTCCATTCAGCAAACAACCAGTGGCTGATGGCCTGTACAAAGTCCGGTTGAAACCAGGCTTTCTGCCCTAAATATTAAAATAAATATCTTCTAGGAGAAGGCTGTTATAGAGACCTTTGCTGTAGATAAGAACTTGCAATTTAGAAGCTCTTTTGGGTTTCTTTTTATAGGCTTAAAGCTGATCAGCTTAACGCCAATTCCTCATTTGGCCAGTTTGCCAAATTCACCAAAAGTTGGCTTCTTTTTAACTATTTACAAAGTTTACAACAATGCATATAGGATGAGGCTTTTAAGAACACTTAAAGGTATAGTAAGTGATTCTCATTTTCTTTCACAGCCACATATTGAGGAAGGTTCAATATGTGTTGTCCCCAGTACACTGCTACTGCAGGGATGGACTGAGTTGTAGAGAGGGGAGAAATAGAGGTGATGAGACTAAGGGTAAGAGAAGGGGACAATGAGGGGTAGAAATTAGAAGAAACTAGAGCAGACAGGGGAAACAGAGGGTCATAGAGGACAGACGAAGGGGAAGAGATGATGGATACCAAGGGACAGAAGAGGAAAAGAGGTGGAGATGGACGTGCAAAGGACAGAGAAGGGAAGAGATTAAGGGGCAGATAGAGAAGATTAAGAGGTAGAGAGATGGAGATAGTTAGGGGGAGTCAAAGGGAGAAACTGAACTATGGGAAGGGAGACACAAAAGAAAAAGTGGAGTGGGGGATGAAAAAAGTGTAAACCAGGTAGCACAGTATACACTCAAGAAAAAAATCTACAGGTGTGCGAAAGGCAACCACACATTGATGTTTCTCTCCCTCTCTTTCTCCCTCCCTTCCCATCCCTCTAAAAAGAAATAAAATATTTAGAAAAAAGAAAAAATCTACATTCAAGAACATATTCTTCATGAATGTATTCATAAGTTAAATTTATTCAAAGGAAGACTAAACTATTTTTAGCTTTTGATAAATAGAAAATTCCTTCAAATCCTTCTCTGAAGACACATGAAAACCAGTCAGCTACCACAGCACATAAATCTTTAAAAGCTTGGGAAGCCAATCTATCCAACAGAAACTGTTGTAAACCTTAGAAGTTGGAAGCACTAGCAAAGTGTGCATTCAGAAAATCCATGAGTCTGCAGATTGGCTACTTGGCTTGCAGAAAATTGCCGGTTGTCTTTTGAAGGAGGTAGATTTAATAGTCGTAACAAAGAGTGAAAAGATTCTGGGGGGCTCTTCTGGCTGTAATACACTCTAAGTTCTATAAAGAAACAATACTGTTAAGATCTAACTCGTCAACAAGTCATTCCACAATGTCTCTGGATTTCAAAACCGAGGTTATATGGTGTATGGTTCCCATCTGTGGAGAGTATGTGCTCTCCTCAACTGAACTACAATACTAGAATGAAAGTAGACTGACCTGAATCACTTGAATAAGCATCACTGTCTTATTGTCCTGCTGTGTCTGAGAACATCCTCTACATTTTTATGGCTTCTGGTCTTACACTTTTCTTGATGCTCGACCATCTTGGTGTCTCAAAGGTCTGACTCCCCCATCCTGGGCAGGAGGGCAGGTCTTCTGCTCAGACCTCACCCTAACTCCCTGCTAACAAGAAGGCCACATTTGTGACTTGAGTGACCATTTATTTGGGATGCCCAGACATCATCTGTTAATTTAACAAATACTTCTTAAACACTTCCTGGGCTAGCCCTTCGTCCATGCACTAGGAAAAAATGGAGAACAAGAGCTACTTTAGGGTTGCAAGTGACAGAAATCAGCTTTGTGAATGGCTACTGAGATGTTCTGTGCAATCTAGTAATGTTTTGGATGACCTTGCCTGGGGAAGGGCTTCAGCCACATCAGCCACAGGAACCTCAACAAGAGAAGTTCCCTCAAGAATATTGCTATTGACCTATGTGACTTATTCCTAGTACTACTCTCTATGAGCATCCATTCAAACGTCCAAAGCTCAGGGTAAAGAATCATCCTGTGTTCACCTCAGCTGCAATCAACTGTGAATGGGGGGTGGGAGAGGGGGAGCAGGTGGCACATGCAGTACAAACATGGCTGGAGGACAGCAGTTCCCAGAGAAGTGGGAAATATTGTGAGCTGGGCAGAAACCCCCAAAGATGTTAATTATAAGGCTCTCGAAGTCCAGCAAGGGAAACAAGCTTATAAAAAACTAATTTCAACCTGTCCTTGTATATGCTCAATAGAGTGAAGCCTAGGGGTGGTGGTTGTCAGGCAGTTGTCAGTTCACATAGCAGGTGACATCCCTACTGGATTTTTAAAAATCAAATATATTGCATTAAATATATACAGTAAAATGCACCCATTTAAGATGTCCATCTCAATCAAGATGCATAGAATACTACTGTCATCCCTGAAGGTTGCTCATGCCCCTTTGCAGACAATACCTCCCTTGATGCCCCAGGCATACACTGATCTCACGTCTATCACTATAGATTAGTTTTTCTGATTCTGGAACTTAAGTGAAATCATATTATATGTTCTCTTTTTTCCATCAACATTTTGCCTAAGATTCACTCACATTTCAACTGGATTTTGAAGACGAAGAAAGGGTTAGACAAGCAGAGAAAGTGTGAGGATATTGCGGATGAAAAAATAAATAAGCAGAATGTGCTTAAAACACCAGAATTAGTTTAGTGTGACCCAAACATGCAGTCTGAGGGGGCAGTGGCAGAAGAGGAACCTGACAGAGTGGGGAGAGTTGACAATAGCAAATTTTACTTGAGCCCCAGGCTCTTAAAAAACAGCAACGGTTAAGAAATCCCTCCCCCACCCAACACACACACACACACACAATTTTGTGCTTCAGAAATGGTTCACTGCAGAGAAACATCAATTCTCATGACTTAGATAAGACTCATGGATGCTTCCTTGTTTACCTGTGGCAAAGATCAGAAAGTCTTGAATTTTTATTCTTTGCCTTATAAATGATTAGCTGAACTACTTGTCTCCATTGATCAAGCCAAAAAATGCCCATTAACCAACTTTAGTTAAGCTTCTGTTATTCCCCAGGTTCCTTAATTTGGACCCTACCACAGGCTGAGGGATGACCCACTTACAACCCCTGTTGAGAACAGGCTGGACACTGACAACAGTGTAGTGACCGCCAGGGGGCAGGGCAGTGGGAACATAGGGTTCTGGATGGAGGTGGAAGAGGGTATAGAGGGGATAAATGGTGATGGGAAAAATAAAATAAAATAAAATAAAAGAAAGAGCATTTGGAGGAAAAACAGTCTCTGATTGACTGTGTTTAGGTCAAGCCACCCTTTCTTCCCACTTTCCCAAGCCCAGTTCCTTCTAGTCTTCTTCACTCTTCCCTAGAGAAGAAACTCTTTTTTCCTAACCCTTGAGACATAAGCAGACCTTTTGGTCAGAGGGGTCTCCCTAGTGCAATATTTCCCTACCTTTTGCAGTGGTCTCTCCACTCTCCTACCCCACCTTGTATACAAATCCTTTCGAATAAAGTATCTCCTTAATAAGTAAAACAGGCTTCGATTAGAATTCTGGCCCAAAAGTTCTTTAATCTTTCTTCAGCAAGCCCCTTAACTTTTCCTTGCCTCCATTCTTTCATATGGGAAATGGGGATAATATGACACCTACAATACTTTTCTGGACCTTTAAGTGTCAATTAGTGATGTGAAAACCTGCAAACATGGTAGATAATCAATAAATAGCAGTCATTACTCTTGTTATTATGAGTCTATAGAGCTACAATAGAGGCGCTTTGCGAATGGCCTAATATATCAGATTAGGTTTATACTCACTATTGTATTTTCGACACCTGTCCACTGCTTGGCACATAGTATACGCTCAATAAATAATTTAGATTAATAACTTTATCCCATTGACAACGGAGAGCTATGAGAATAATGCCTAGTTTAGAAGGAGCAGGTTGGTCACTGTAGACTTTCATGCCTTTCACTTATTAAAATTTTCATCTTCTGTCTACCCACACCTGTCTCCTAATGGTCCCTGTAATACATTTGGTGCTGCCTCTCCTGGAGCACTTTTTTAAAAGCCAAAGGAGCATATACTCGTACACAATCCCAGGTCTAATGAGGTAAAGATTCTCGATAACAGCTCTCACCAGGGCGCCTCTCCCACCTCCAGACGCCCCGCCTTCCCCACGAATCAAGTTCCTCCCACTCAGCCCGGTGCTAGGGTCTCATTTACTAGGCTGGCCCGCAGCTCCTTGTGCGCCTGCGCACCACTAACCCCAAACCCTGAGCGGGCGGGGACAGGTTGCGTCATCGGGGCGCGCTCCGCGGACGACGCCGTGGTTGCCGGAAGTTGAGCGGCGGTAAGTGAGCCGCGCTGGTGAGCGAGTGCAGGGGTGCTGCGGGGTTTGTCTTGGGAGGCCTGGAGGGAAGGTGCGAACTCGGCGTTGAGGGCGAATATCGGAGAGGGTCTCAGGATCCTCCGTCCGTCAGGGAGTAACTGACTCTCGCTCTCACCCTCCTTCTCCAGCTGCGTCTTCTCCACCTGGTTTAGCCCCGGGTCTTTTGACTAGGAAGCTCTTTCTAAGTCAGTCCCTTCTGTCCTCGGACTAAGAGTGCTCGGAATGTCCGGTGTTGGAACACGGGAGCTAGGGCGCCAGATGCTCGTACTGGCTTTGCCCTGATTTGCTGTGTGACTGGCACCTCACTCCCTCTTTCTGAGCCTTCTTCCCTCATCTGTAAAATGGGAGTGCTAATAACGTTATTTATGAAGCGATGACATTACTTACATTGGGCTTTTCTAAGCTAAGATTTTTGATTCCTCGGTTTGATCCAAGGGTTGCAAACTTTAATGGTTATTCAGGTAAGGTAAATGTAGGTGTAAGAAAATTTCTATGCCATACATAAATAGAGTCAGATTTTTATTTTTACTGAATTGAGTTTTCTGGGCACAATACTAACAGACGATGTTGGAGACATGAAACTAAAACTGCAGTATGGATGTGTTTGCGCCTGTGTGCGCGCGCGCAGGCAGTCTCTTGGTTTTTTTAAACCGTGGCGACTGATTAAAATTTTTTTAAACTTAGTGCAACTTAAACCAGGCATATCTGTGCGCTGCCAGTGTGGGAACCTTGGGTCCCATATTCCCTTTCCCATTGAATACTTGCATTTCTTCTCTGACACCCCCACTGGTTAAATTTCTTAAGTGACAGAAGCTCACTACTTCTGGCTGCTCCTATTTGGTGTTCTCCCAGCTCTGACTCTTGAAAGTCGTAAGTTGAACTGAAAGCGGTTACCCAGTAAGTTCAGCCCGTCCCTCCTTCGGGCTCTTAAGGATCTCACTTCCATTTTATTGCCCACAGATGTTTGAATGCTGCTAGTTTGTCTTCGTCTTCCCACCTCTTCTCCAGACTAAGCACATTTGATTTTTTTTTTAACCTACACAACAACTGAGAATCTTGTTACATGTTAGGCACTACTGTAAGCCTTGGTGATGTAGTAAAGTAAATCTGTTTCATGGGGCCTTCTTGATCATGGTGGCAGCAGTTGTGGCGATAGTAATATAATATTTTTAATGAGTGGTAGTTGTATCAGATCCTGATAGATGTTATTTAAAAAACAACAGTAAAGGGGGGAAGAAGACTAAGCTTTTCTCTGAAGTGATAATTGAGTTAACACCTGATTGAAGAAAAAGCCATACTGGTGAAGTCCATTTGCCTAATTGTTTCCCCATCTCTCAACTCTGTGCCCCAGTCTTATTAAACTGCTCACACGCTATGTCTCACCTGTAGCCCTTCACTCCTGCTGCTTCTGCTGCCTAGAAACAGAAGCATCTCATTCCACTTCCATTTTTCTTGGGCAGCTCTTCCCTGCCCCTCATGTGACATAAATTTGAAACCCTTTAAGAACTTGAATATAGGGCTCTCGTTCAGCCACAAGGTCCTTCTGCTCCCAGCCAGCTCTCATAATAGAGAATAAGCAGGAGTATTTATTGAGCTCCCACTATGTGCTTGACACTGCTCTGCAAGCTGGAAATACCAAAATGAGTAAGATACACATCCCTGTCCTTAAGGAATTGTTACTATTTCTTAATTCAAGGAGACAGACAGCAGCTGTTGTAGAGGTGTGCTAGAGAATTCAGGGTATTCATAAGTTAGGCTCAGGCATCAGAGAAGCCTTCTTTGAGGATCTGTTGCTTTATCGAAGTCCTAAAGGATGAGCAGGATTAGACAGGTGAAGAAGCTAAGAGGTGGGAAGATACTGCAGACATTAGGAGTGACGTGACAGTGCATGACCTACAGGTAGTAGGAGTTCACCTGAATTGGAGTGTGGAGTTGCAGGATAAGAGGTGACTGATAAGGTAAGCAGGAGGCAAATCATGAAGGGCCTTGTGGGCAATAGCATGTTAAGAACACACTTTGGAATATAAAATAATTCTGTACCAATACTAGCTTTGCCACTGAACTAGTTTTGTGACCTTGGGCAAGTCACTCTTTCTAAGCTTCAGTTTCCTCATCTGTGAAAAGGAGGAATACAATATGAGCTTTTCCAGGGTTGCTGTGAGAATTAAATGAGATGATATTTGTTATTCACTTGGTGCTGGTAGATTGTAAACAGTAACTGTAGCAGTTAACATTGCCATGCTGAGAAGTTTGGACTTTATTTTGAAAGTGTGGTGGTGGAGAGTGGGGCATTGAAGGGTTTTAAACGGTGCACCATGCTCTCACCTGTTTTAAATTACCCTGGAGTATTGTGGTGATTACATGGAACACGGTGGGACCAGCAGGCACGCCAGTCAGGGCATTGTTGCCGTGATCTAGGTGACAGAGGCCTGAATGGAGGCAATGGCTGTGGAGAGGGAGAGGGAGAGAAAGGTGGGTGGATTTGAAAGATAAAGGAATGGGATTTGCTGAGCTGGTAACTGAGTGACTCTACACTGGGGAGAGGAGGGAGATAAGAATCAAGATATTTGGGTGAGGGAGAATGAATCCTCTGCGTGGTAATAGTAACAGCGTTTGTTCTTTGATTAGCATTCCCTGATTGATTATTCCTGACCTTCTCTCAGATTGCCTCTGTCCTCCAACTTTACCCACAGATGAGTGAAGTTCACAAATACCCTCCTTGTCTTCTCTACCTCCCAATTCTTACTTACACTTTTCTCGATGGAAGTAAGGCCCAGTTGTGATTCAAGGGAGAATAAGTAGGTGCTGCTTTGTTACCAAGTAGATAATATGCATCTCCATGGTCTTGGCAGATTGGATAACAATCTATTCACTTGGTCTTGGTCCAGCCCCTTCCTTCTGATTACCCTCTTTTGAACTTGCTCCTCTTTACCAGTCTGTCTTTGTGTGGTGTAGGAAGTCAGTCCTCTTTCCTCTAGGAGTCTGATCATGCAGAGCAGGACTTTACTTTTCTTGAGGTAACCTAAGGTCCAGCCTGGCTTCATAGTAGACAAACACATCATACCCTTGACACTGTCAGACTGTGGGCACTGTGCATTGTTCAGTGCTTCTCATGTGTTCATGGGCAGCTCTCTTGCCCACCTCCTCCTTGTCTAGCACATTTTCCTTTCTCTCCCAGCCTCCTAACCTTGCCTTTGACTCTCCCCACTCATCAGATGGCAGTATTGCCAGAACTGAAAGCTTTTCCTTCCTTATGTTTTGAAGTCTCAGCACATCTGATACTGCTGAATTCATTCACATATGAAAACCACTCCTGCTTTGGAGTATCTCTCTGGTCATTTTCCCCTCAGATTCTATTGTGGGCTCTTTTCCTCTTTTTGTCCCTTAAATGCTAGCTTTCTCCAAGTCTCTGCCTTCTCTTTTTACCCACAGCTTCAACTCCAGTTTATGTGCCAGTGATCCCCTCCCGGCTCTGTATCTCAAGCCTACTCAGATCTCTCCTGAGTGCCAGCTCTGAATCTCAAAAAGTTCAAAACTAAGCCCAGCATCTTCCTACCAAACCTGCAATTCTTTCTCCATTCTTTAGTCTCATTCATTCTCCTTTTTCCATTTAGTCATTTCAAACAGAACCCAGGGAGTCATCACCAGCTTTTCCCTCATACCATCACTCCCTCTCTCCTTCCCAGCCCAGGCAGTCATCACAATTCTACAGATTCTACTTCCTTGATATCTCTTGACACATCTCCATTTCCATTCCCACTGCTCATCTCACTTCCTGCCTATACTCCTGCCTTGCCTTAGCAGTGTGGCCCTCACTGGTGTTTGTGCCCTTTCTAAAATACAGATCCCTGTTTCTTCAGTCTAATTTAGATATCCCGCCTTCCTTCTCCCATAACACTGTGTACAGACATCACACTGTACTGTACTGGTTTTACCCACAAATTTCTGTACTGTCACTCCTGGTCTGTCTAACCTTCAAAACTATTAGATCCTTAAAGGCAGGGACCATAGCTCTTTTTGCTATTGAATCCTGAAATATAGCACAGGGACTAGTACATAATATGAATGTTGATTAAAGGAATAACTAAATGAAACCCCAATGGCTTCAGCACATGTTTTGTTGATAATAATAGTTTTACTTTTTTAAAAGTATATTTTATTGATTATGCTATTAGAGTTGTACCAATTTTCCCCCTTTGCCCCACTCCAACCCAGTATCTCCCTTCCCTGTAGCAACCCCACCCCCTTAGTTCATGTCCCTGGGTCGTGCATATCAGTTCTTTGGCTTCTTCATTTCCTATACTATTCTTAACATCCCCTGTCTATTTTGTACCTAGCATTTATTCTTCTTATTCCCTGTACCTTTTCCCCATTCTCCCTCTTGCCCCTCCCCACTGATAACCCTCCAAACGATCTCCATATCTATGATTCTGTTCCTGTTCTGGTTGTTTGCTTAGTTTGTTTTTATTTTTGTTTTTTACATTCAGCTGTTGATAGTTGTGAGTTTGTTGTCATTTTAATGTTCATAGTTTTGATCTTTTTCTTTTTTTAAAAAAAAAGATTATATTTATTTGTTTTTAGAGAGAGGGGAAGGGAGGGAGAAAGAGAGGGAAATGTCAATGTGTGGTTGCCTCTCGAGTGCCCCCTACTGAGGACCTGGCCTGCAACCCAGGCATGTGCCCTGTGACCCTATGGTTCTCAGGCTGGCACTCAATCCACTGAGCCACACTAGCCAGGGCTGATTTTCTTTTTCTTAAATAAGTCCCTTTAATGTTTCATGTATTAAGGACTTGGTGATGATGAACTCCTTTAGCTTTATCTTGTCTGGGAAGCACTTTTTCTGCCCTTGCATTCTAAATGATAGCTTTGCTGGATACAGTAATCTAGGTTGTAGGTCCTTGCTTTTCATCACTTTGAATACTTCTTGCCAGTCCCTTCTAGCCTGCAAAGTTTCTTTTGAGAAGTCAGCTGATAGTCTTATGGGAACTCCTTTGTAGCTAACTCTCTGCTTTTATCTTGCTGCTTTTAAGGTTCACTGTTAATCTTTAACCTTTGGCATTTTAATTATGATGTGTCTTGGAGTGGTCCTCTTTGGGTCCAACTTATTTGGGATTCTCTGTGCTTCCTGGACTTGTATGTCTGTTTCCTTCACCAAATTAGGGAAGTTTTCTTTTATTATTTTTTCAAGTAAGTTTTCAATTTCTTGCTTTTCCTCTTCTCTTTCTGGCATCCCTATGATTCGGATGTTGGCACTTTTGGAGATGTCCCAGAGCCTTCTTATTCTCTCATTTTTTTGAATCCATGTTTCTTCATTTTGTTCTGGTTGACTGTTTATTTCTTCCTTATGTTTCAAATCATTGATTTCAATCCCTGCTTCCTCCCCTTCACTCTTGGTTCCATGTGGATTTTTCACATAGTGTAGCCTTCATTTCTTCCCTTATGCTTTTGCCATACTCAATGAATTCTCTGAACATCCTTATCACCAGTGTTTTGAATTCCATCTGACAGGCTGGCTGTCTCCATTTTGTTTTGTTCTTTTGGAGGGGGGGGTTGTTCTGTTCTTTCATTTGCGCCATAATTCTTTGTCTCCTCAATTAGGCAGCCTCCCTGTGTTTGTTTCTGTGTATTAGATATAGCTGCTTTGACTCCTTGTCTTGGTGCATGTGTTAATCACCATGGTGGGACAACCTGCTTTACCACTTTGTGGCACTGTATGTGGGAGAGGGGTTGGAGAGGGGACAATGCAGCTACCTGGCTGCTGGAGGCTTGCTAAGTGCTTGCCCTGTTTCCAGTCACTTCCCCACTGTCTGTATGTGACTGGCTGTTGCCCTGGTAGTGGTTCCCAGAGTGGGTGGGTTTGGGTGTGTTTTAAGACTGTGCAGGCCCTTTAAACAGGCTCTCCTGAGAGACCAGCTGTTTCTTTTGCCACCTCATCCCCCATTGTTTTTTACAGCTAGAAGTTATGAGGCTTTATTTTCCTAGTGCTAGAACCCTGGGCTGCACTCTAGCCTAGGGCTGGGATCACTTGCTCTTCAGGTGTTCCTCCTCATGTTTTTTATCCACCTCATGTGAGTGTGGGACTGCCCTTCCCTCCAGTTGCCGCCATCGCCTTGCTGCCCCCACAGTGCATCTTCTCCACTTGGGCTTCCTGTCTTCACCCCTCCTAATCATCTGGATGAATATGGCTTCTTTAAATTCTTGGTTTAAAGTTGGACTTCTGTGCAATTTGATTTTCTGGCAGTTTTGGGTGTTTTTCGTTTTGAGGTTAGTTGTGATCCTTCTTATGGTTGTGCAAGGTTGCAAAGCATGTCTACCTATACCTCCATCTTGACTGGAAGTCAGTAGTTTTACTTTTGAGCGCCTTGTGTCAGATACATGCATTTTCTAATTGAATTCTCACAATAATTCTGTATTATATGTGGTGGCCTGTCTTACAGGTGGGGAAACAGGCTCAGAGAAGTTAAGTGACTTGTGTAAGGTTGTGTGGCTAGAAGTACCACAGGTGGGATTTGAACTTGGGTCTCTGTGGCTTATGAAGCTATGCCCTTCTGTCTATTGTACTGTCTCCAGTGTGTCCGATTGCACTGTTTTCTGATTGTGGGATTTTTTTGGACTGAGATTTATGACCCTGTATTACCTCTATGAAAATTTTAATCTTGTTAAAATAGTCATGTCATTCCAGGTAGTCACAATCTTTTTTTATCCTGAATTTTTGTTACCCTTCATACTGCCTATTCCTTCCTGCTTCATGTTGCAGGGGAGCTTTGTCCAGCAGAGCCCCCTGGCCATCACGGATGAGAATGAGTGTACCAAGATGTGATCTGCTTGGGGAGGAGAGGTGGCCAGTCTCTCAGATGAGAAGGGCCATGAGTCTGTTCCTCAATGGGCTTTTATTGGGTTCAATTCACACAGGAGTACAGGTAAAGCTAATCAGTTGTTGTCAGGCAGTAATGATCAAACAATAGATAACATTCAAAGAACTCTGAGGGCTTATTCTGAGTCAGGGTCAGATAGCTAAAGGGCCATAAAACTTTGGAAAACAAACTCATTTCATGCTTGGACCCTTATCAGAAAATTGAGGGCATTCGTAGTAAAGCAGGTTTCATAGGATTTTATGCATTCTTTCTTAGGCCTGATTGCCCTGGGGAACCATCCATTCCTGCCCAGGGCTACACCACCCTCTGGCATTGTTTCAGGCTTAAGTCAGGAGGGGGAAGTAAGGCAGCCAAGAGATTAGGAGACTTCTTGCAGACAGAATGAGGACTCAGGCTATGTCAAAGCTGAGGGGTGAGGGTCCATCACCCCCTTTTTCTATAGCCCCCCAAGCCCTTCCCTGATGGCCCCATCGTGACCATGCCTGTCTTAGGTCATCCCTCACTTGAGGAATCTTACCCGTCATTGGCTAACCAGTCATCTGCCCGGGGCCAAGCAGGGTGAAGTAAATGGAGCAGAGGTGCCCCTGCTGGGAAGATATCCTTTGTCTCCTTAGTGGCTTATGGTCCCAAGGTCCTTACTTAGCCTTAGCCATGAGGGGGTTACAGCTCCTGAAACCAGGCAGGGCGGTTCCCAACATCATGTCACGTGTAGAGTTGATAAGCAAGCATACTGTTATCCAAGTCACTGATAAAATGTAATAACAATACTTTATTGAATAGATTTGTTTATGTGTCTGTTTTACTGATGTAAGCCTCTGACACAGGTTCAGTACACATGAAATACTTAGTAAATACTGATGAATAGTCATTAATATAGGTAAATAAAAAACAGTAGTCCCTCCTTATCCATGGGGAATACATTCTGAGAATCCCAGTGGATGCCTGCAACAGTGGGTAATACCAAACCCTATATATGTAGTTTTTTCCTATACATACATGTGATAAAGTTTGGTTTATAAATGAGGCATAGTAGGAAATTAATAGCAATAACTAATAATAAAATAGAATAATTATAACAATGTACTGTAATTTAAGTTATATGAATGTGGTTGTCCTCTGTCAAAATATCTTATTTACTGTACTCTTCTTCTTGAGATGATAAGAGGCCTGTGTGGTGAGGTGAATGATGCAAGCTACCATTAGGATGCTACTGATCTGATTTTACATCAGAAGGAGGATCATCTGCTTTGGGTAATCCCGGATCTTTGAGCTATGATGGTGTTGGTGGTTGGATGTCCAGAGCAGGTGATATCAATGGTTGAGAATCCTTGACCATTGAAGGGGTTTGTTTGTTTAACTAACAGGTGGGTGGCATATACATTGTGGATATGCTGGACAAAGGGATGATTAACAACCATGGCAGGATGGAGCTGGACAGTGCAAGATTTCATCACCCTACTCAGCAAAGTGTAATTTAAAACTTATGAATTGTTCTGGAATTTTTAAATTAATAATTTTGGACTGTGGTTGATCGTTGGTAACTGAAACTGAAAAGTGGAACAGTGGATTGGGGGGGACTACTGTAAAAATAAATTGGACAAGACCAAAGACTGAGCCAAAGACTTAGCCCGTTTCTTATTAACATTAGTTCATTCCTTAGCCAACATTTTTAGAATAAGATTATTTTGCCAGTTCTTAATTTCTCTAATTATGTTAGTATGTAATTCCTACATCTTCATCTGGGATATCTGGGGCAGTCTTGTCGGAGACCTTGCTGAGGTCCGGATATCCTGTATCCTGTGTTTATGGTTCTTCTGTGATCAAGGCAGAAACGCAGTTACTCTGTAACGCCTTGTTCTTAAAGAAACCATGGTGGCCTCTTGCTATTACTCAGGACTGCTGCATACATCTGAGGGGGTTCTGTGTAGCTCATAGGCATCACAGATGTAATTTTGTAATGATAATTTTTTGTCAGACAAGGGTAGAATGCCTAGAGCTAACTTAGTCAATATATTATAACAATTTTCTAAGAAAAGGAAGTAAAATGTCTTGAAGGGGTACAATTTTCTGATTGTACAAAGGTGCCATGTGGACTAGAGTGGCTCATATAACACCTTTCCTGAGATCAAAATCTCTGTTCAGTGGATTACAGAATCCATCCTTGTTCTCATCTTCGAAAATCAAGTATTTGAAAATCTGAAATCAAGTGTCGGCTTGTCCCAACTTTTTAGCGCTTCTCCTATTTTCTAGGATTCCTTAAAAGTCCCCAGAAATGAAAACCACAGAGACTGTTATTCTGAAACAAGCCTTCACTTTTCAGCCAGCTTTTAGGAAACTATCACAGATTTTAGTTGTTGGTTGACATGAGGGCTCCCCAGCAATTCAGATGAATCCAGGTGGCTGTCCCTCGTGTACAGAATGGGACCAATGTGTAACTGTTCATTGACGGAGGTAACAACAAAGACTAAAAAGTAGACATACTGTTCTTCATCATCCTTCTCTTGTCCCTTTCCCCTCTTTTCAAGATTTTTTTCAGCTTTCACTTCCACTCCCTCATAGGCATGCCACACCCCACAATGCTAGTATCTAGTGTGTCCATTCTTAAAAAAACAAGCCTAATCAACAAAACAAACAAGCAAAATATAATCAGAGACATTGAAATAAAGAACAAACTGACAGTAACCAGAGGGGCAGGGGAAGGGGATAATGAGGGGAAAAAGGGGAAGGATTGTCAAGGAACATGTATAAAGGACCCATGGACAAAGCCAAAGGGGGGAAGGATTGAGGGTGGAAGATGGGGATGGGTGGGGCTGGGGGGAAAATGGAGACAACTGTACTTGAACAACAATATTTAAAAAAAACAGGCTGGATGAGAGCAGATTATTTGTGAAGGTTTGGGTTATTACAACAGAAGGAAAAGAAAAGAAAAGACAACTCCCAGAAGTAACCAGTGAGAATGCAGGTTATAGCTTGAACACTATGGAGGTGACTGATTGACCTTCTGAAGAAACGAATGTCGATTCTGTAGGGGTAGGTGGCTCACATGGACATGAGAGGACAACTCATCCGTAATAGCAATTATCCTGCCTGCTTATATGACATCTGTTCCCACCTAACAGCACAGTCACAAAAAACCATTTTGGATGACTTGGTGTTCTTGTGGAGACATCAGTTTGGCTCAGGGGCATCTTGACTTTAATGCAATTTTTAAAAGGAATTGAGGCTTCTGTACCCAGCTGATTCCCCCATAGGAGTCCTGATTTTTTATCTTCCTGTAAAGCCTAATCTTCTAAGTTTGGAACATCCCCCTCTCCTTTTGGAAGGGAAGGCTTTTTAAATCCCTTTCTTTAGCAGCCTTGCAAATTATTTCCAGAACCCATGAAGTTGCACGAGCATCATTAGCCGGCAGAACGTGCATTGGCTCCATATGCCAGATGGGGCCTCTCCCCACTTCTGTCCATCTCCACCTCCTTTTTACCCATCAGCAGCTAAGAACATACACTGTCAGTGGGAGTTGGTCATGTGGTTTGGTGCTTATTTATTTTAATGACTGCCAGAGCTTGCAGCCCCACAGCTGGGAAAATGAGAACAGAAGCCTGCTTCATGTGCTCCATTTTAGCCAGAGAAGCTACTTCCGGGCCAAGTTGTAGTTATTCTGGCTTTTCTGCTAAGTGAATGGCCCCACATGGCTTCAGAGAAATTGAACACACAGTGCGCCTAACCCCTTAGAACAGGGGTATCCAACCTTTTGGCATCCCTGGGCCACACTGGAAGAAGAAGTGTCGTCCTGGGCCACACATTAAATACACAAACACTAATGAAAACTGATGAGCCAAAGAAAATGTCCACGCATAATTTTTGTGGTATCCACCACCACAGATATGCAAAAAAGTCCTCTCACAATAACCCTAGTTATGCAGCAGCCCTTTTGATAATCTTTTAAAATCGTCAAGCATATCCCAAATTTGTGATCACTAACATAGAAAATGTATATATCTAAGTAATAAAACTTAGTATAAAACTTAGTAATAAAACTAAGTAATGTTTTAAGTAAATTTATGATTTTGTGTTGGGCTGCATTTATAGCCATCCTGGGCCACATGTGGCCCAGGTTGGATACTCCACCTTAGAACTTGTCCCCTTGACTTCCCCTTGATCCATAGCAAGAGACCATCCATTTCATTTTAATTAAACCTCTGCTGCGACTACAGTGAAGGGGGGTGAGACTCATATAAGGTGTGTTTTGAGGCAGAGAGAATTTCTCTAATGAGCATGGGGAAGGTCAGCCACATTAGTCAGGCACTGTTGTGTGTGGGGGTGGGAGGGTGACAAGAAAAACTAATGGCAGCTACCGTTATTGACTGCTGGCTGTATGCCAGGCACCATGACATACATCATACACATTCTTATTTAGCCCTTCCAGCAACCTCCTGGTTGGGTGTAATTATCCTTATTTTGCAGATGAGGAAATCGAAGCACAGGAGATGACATTACCTGCCCAAGACTATTCAGCCAGTGAGAGGTGGAGCTGGAACTCAAAATTGGGTTTGTCTGACTGAAAACAAGGCTCCCAAATACCTTAGCTTTTTGCATTTTTTCTCTGAACCATTCAAAACTCTCCTGCCTGCCCAAGCAAACAAAAACCCATGGTCTCTACGGTTCTAGTTTTCCTAAAGACAGATTTTGTTTGGTGTTTTTTTTTTTTTTTAAATCTCTGATCGCTATTTATTTATTTATTTTGCCAATTCCTCACTTCAGAAATCCTACACTGGCTTAATATTTACTGTGTCCCATTCTATTGGTCCCCCATGGAAGAAGAACAGTTGGGCAGACTCCAGGAAGCACTTCTATTCCAATTTTATAAGCAGCAAAGCCAAGATACTTCCTATCATCTCTAGCATCTTTAATATCAAAATGCTAGGAAAATGTATGGAAGTGATATTTCATTTAGACTCCTTGTTTAGAGCAATGAATTTCTCTCCACCAAAGCTAGGTTTAAATGGGTCATCTGTTAACTGTTGGATGAATACAGGGAGGTTCTTCGTAGGTTTGGTATAGCTTGAATATTAGGTTTTCTATTCTACTTTTTTGCTTGGGTATAACGTACATATAGTAAAGTGCACTCATGTGAATGAACAGCTCGTGAATTTTACATATGTATGTGCCTTATAACCACTACCCAGCTCAGGGTATGTAGAATATTTATAGCTCCCCAGGAGATTTCCTCATGTCCCTTTCTAGTCAATAGCCCTACTCCACCCTGTAGTTACTATTCTAACTTCTGTCATGTCATTTTTCTATGAACATATCATAGGCTGGGTGTGTGTAGGCACTCTTAATATTTTACTTTGGAACAGTTACAGGAACCTTACAAACATAAGACAAATACCTTCCATATACCCTTCTCCCAGACACTACGCTCAGGTTTCGTCCCAGTAACATTCTTTGTAGGCGACCGTCAGTCTAGGATTCACGCGTTGCCCGCAGTCATCATGTGTTTTATAATCTTTCACGCCGGAACAGTTCTTTAGACTCCTTTGACTTTTAAGACCTTGACAGTTTTAAAGATTATAGGCCAGCCAATCCTAGTCATTTTGTAGAATATTTTTTAGTTTGGGTTTATCTGATATTTCCTCCTGATTAGACAGACCCAGGTCGTATATTTTCAGCTGAATACCATTGATACGATCTTTTCAGTGCATTCTGTTGGATGGCACACAGTATCTGTTTGTTCCACCACTGTTGGCGTTAACCTTGATCCCTTCATCAGGATGGTGTCTGCAAGATTTTGTCACTGATGGGTCACTTTGTCTTTCCTTTGTAATTAATGTTTTTTGTGTGTGTGTGTGGAGAGATACTTTGATACTGTGAATGTAAGCTTTTAACTTATATACCTACTGTCAGGAAGAAGTATTTATTCTTTATTACTTTTGTATTTGGTGGAGGAAGTTTTCATTTGAATTGCTTTGTACATGCCTATTTCCTGTCTTCTAAGATGTTAGTCCTTAAAAAAAATAAATAAATAAATAATAGGTTTAGAGACCTTTCAGGCCATTTGGCTTATCTCCATATGTTCTTAACTTCTTACTCCAACCTCCATATTCCATAGTAATAACCCTGGAGTTTGTCCTCTCAATCACAGAAGCCTGGGTTATTTTTTTCTCTTGTTTCTCTTGGGATTCTAGAATGCCAAAAGACTTCTGGAATTCATCTTAATAACATTTTAGAGCCATTCTGCAAGGGACTAAGGTATATTGAGAGGAATATGAGCCAGAATCTGTATTTGTAGACATTACAATTAGGTGGATGGAATGGAGGCAGATGGATTAACAATACTACTAAACGGAGAGGTAGCTTAGAGACAGAAGTGATGAACTACAGCTGATGGCAGGAGCATGAGAAGAATAAAGAGAGTGAGAGGCCGCTCTGGGAAGGTTTGCTATAACAGATAACCTCTGATCTGGATTTTAAAAAGTCCCAGGCAGTCATGGGTGCTGGGGTACCTTTTAGACAGAGAGGGCTTTTGTTTTTAGGGTTGTGGAAGCAGGACAGCAAGTGCGTTAGAGGAGCACCAAGCAGCCCAATGTTTCTTCAGCATCAGATCAGAGGTGGGGAGTGTCAGGACCACCAGGGTGGCACCAGAGAAGCTGGGAGGCAGCCGCCGAGGTTCAAGAGAAGGTAATGAAGGAAGCCATCAGCAGTGTGGTCACATGCCTATTTAGAATGAGAAATGCTGCTGATGCAGTCTTCCCCACATGGTGCAAGCTTCAATAAATATCAAATGAGCTTCACCTCGGCTTAATGATGCTGACATATGTGTGAGAGTGTTTTGTGTAGACTGCATTTACTAGTTCACAAGGACATATTTGCAGCATTACAAGGTGCGTATTGTAGATCAGCAAATGTGGCCTTGGAATCTGGCCTTGCAATCTGCTTCCCCCTCAGCAATCCTTGCAGATCTCTACTACCCTCTAAAAAGAATTTTCCCCCAAAGTCATTCTCCTTAAAAACAAAATACATTATTGTCACCTTCAAATAATAAAAAATAACAGGTTTGGAAGGTCATTTAGTCCTGGGGTCAGCAAACTACAGCTTGCAAGTTAGATCCTGCCCAGGGCCCCTTTTTATTTTTCTTTTGGTGCCGTGTATGAGCTAAGAATGTTTTTCACATTTTTCAAGAATTGTAAAAAAGAAGAAAGAAAATGTGACAGAAACTGTTTTGGCCTGCAATGCCTAAAATATTTACTATCTGGCCCTTTTCAGGAAAAGCCTGCCAACCCCTGGTCTCACCTGACTGCCTGATACAGTAATCCTTTGTGCAGTGTTACTTGGCAAATAATCATCTAATATATGCCTGAACACTTCCACTAATGGAAAATTCATTATCTCTCCAGTCGATCTATTTCCTATTTGGACAATTCAGACTATTAGCAATTTTTAAACTCTGCTGAAATTTGTCTCACTATAGCATCCATCCTTTGGCCTTTTGGTGGCAGGGTGGGGGAAAGCTATTATTTTATGTCAACATTTACTGAGCTAATATATTCTAGGTGCTGTGCTAATTGCTGAGTAAAGATGCATAAGGCATTTTTTTTTTAATCAAGGATCTCCCAGGTGTTGTTTCTTGGCACTAAAGCAGTTGAGCTGGCAGTTTTCTCTCTCTCATTCCCTGTCTTTGTGCCATTGGGTTAGGTGTTTCTTCTTTAATGATTTCACTTCTTTTTTAATTATTATCCCACATACAGAAAATTCAAAGGGCGAAAGGGTACTGCAGTGAAACTAAGCCTGTCCATACTCCTGTCTCTTAACCCCATAGCATCTTTCTTAGGAAACACCCACTAATACACATTTCCTGTGGGGATTTCCTGTTCTTTAATGTTCTTTGACATTAAAGAACAGCACAAACACAAGATTTAGGTCCATTTGGACTGAAACTTTTAAGTCCAATGGCACCTTCTAAAAAATCTTCTATTTATAAGTTGCTGAGCATGATTTAGTTTTGTTTTCATAAAAACTTGAAATTTGCACCAAGTTTGGGTGGTAGACACAGCCCCAGAGGGTCCATGTTGCTTGCCCACCCACCTGCTTTTTCAGTTTAATCTTGACTAGATGTTTTGGTCACTGCTGTCTTTCTTGTACAGCTGGGATTCTTTCTCATGACAGTACTGAATCCTCATCAAAGCCTTTCCTCTTTCAGTGGATGTTACACGATCCCATCTTGTGTAACTCCTGGGTTTCACATCCTGAATGTGATAGGAATAGTTTGAAATAAAATTGAGCCATACTTATAATGATGCCTCTGTCAGTTTCTTTCCTTGAATATGTCTGTATGTAATGTTGAAGGTCGATAGAACTAACGTTTTAGCTTTCTAGGCTGAGCAGAGGCCAGAAGTGTCACCTGCACTGTCTAGGGTTATACAGACAAGCCTTAATTTTTAGGAAGCAGGTAATGTTTGGACTAGGTTAGTTACACAGAAATGACTTTGCATCAAGTACTCACTTCCCACTCCCTCCATAATTCCCTCTGATCATTATTTCTTTAATTTTCCCTTCTGGTTTAGGGAAGATGGCAATGTGACATAGATGTATAGGAGTCTAAGTGATACAGTTATACTTGAGTATCCTGTTTAGATGTTTCCAGCAGATTCCTATGCACATGTTGCTGCTGTTGCTTAAGACCTTCCTCTTTTCTTAGCTTGTTGAGCAAAAGTTCATCAGCTGAACACCAACCATATCCTTTTGTGAAATAGGCTCTTAGGTTCTGTTTGGAATTTCTCAAAGATCAAGTAAGTCAGAAAATATTTGAAGGATGTGCCTCGTGCAAATTACTTTCTTGGTATGCCTGTCCTTTATCTTCCAAGTGATCATCCTGAGTCACTTTTCCTCAGCTGCTGACATGCTGTATGAAATAGAGTTTTCTCTTTTGCCTCTGGCACTGGTAAAATTCCATCTTGATGACCTCAGTAGGTCATCCAAATGATGAAGAAAACAGGCTGCTGTAGACCTTTAACAGTAAATTGTGGATGACTAAAGTGTGTAGGGGCCTGATGACCCATCACACACAGGATTTCAGATGAAATCCATTTGTATCACTGTCTGCTACCGTGTTGAGTTCCTTCCATATTGTGTGATTGCCCTGGCCACTGTCTTTATTCTTTTGACTCGGTTGTAGAGGAAGTTAGTATGTAAAGGTTTTTTCAAAATAATTGGTTATTTTTTAGTATATCTGGGGCTGATGGGCAGTATAAATGTCATGAAAAAAGGAGGTGCTTCTTCCTTCAAAAGTGTATAGTACAGTGATGAAAGTCAGAGCTTTGAAGCCATTAGACCTGGGTTATAAACTTAGCTCTTCCACTTCCTGTGTAAGGGCAAGTTACTTAATATCTCACTTCTTCTGTTTTCTTTTCTGCAAAGTAGGCTTCATACAACAACTTTGGGGATGTCATAGATAATGTAAAATGTTTTGTGTAGTGCTTGGCACAGAGTAAGCATTCAGTCAGAACCGTTATTATTACTGCTGCTATTGCAGAGGTCCTCCCTTATCCACGGTTTCATAGTTTCGTCTACCTCTGGTTAACCTCATTTTGAAAATAATTCATAAGTTTTAAATTTCATGCCATTCTGAACAGTGTGATGAAATCTTGTGCCATCCCACCTGGGACATGAATCATCCTTTTGTTGAGTGTATCCATGCTGTATGTGCTACCTGCCTATTAGTCACTTAGTAGCCATGTTGGTTATCAGATCCACTGTCTTGGTATCACAGTGCTTGTGTTTAAGTAACCCTTGTTTGTACTTAACAACGGTCCCAAAGTACAAGAGTAGCAATGCTGGCGATTCAGATATATGCCAAAGAGAAGCCATAAGGTGCTTCCTTTAAGTGAATGGGTATGAACGTATAGGAAAAAAACATAGTATATATATACTGAACCATATATATATGGTTCAGTACTATCTGCAGTTTCAGGCAACCTTACTGGGCATATCCCTGCAGATAAGTGGGGGATGACTGTATTTTAATAGTTTTTAAAAGGGTATGATCAAGAAAAGCAAGTATGATTCATGGTGGTAAATGCTGTATTGGCAGTTTTCATTTGGAGAATGGAACCACTGATACCACTGACTCTGGGTGTTAATGAGAGCTTCATAAAAATCTTAAGAGATGAGAAGGAATTTTCCTGGTAGACAAGGGGAGAGGTTTCCTAGGAGCATCAGTAGGGCATAAGGTTGGGACACCGGCAAGCCAAGGCAGGGATGACACCTGACTCACAAGTCCAGTAAGGGTTTGTTTGTTTGGTTGGTTGGTTAACAAGGGAGCCAGCAGTGCAGATCAGTTCTGGTGGCAACCTTTTGTGTAGAGAAGAAGAACTGAAGTCAATGAACTGTGAACATAGTCCTGCAGAAGCAGAGGTGTGAGATAATGGGGCCTGACAAGAGGCAGTAGGAATGGAGAGAAGGAACGCTGAGCTGGACAGGAAGCATGAAGTTGCATGAAGAATATGGGCATTGAAGTAACACTGGATTTTGAATCCTGGTCCCCTCACTTACTATACAGCCCTCTGTAAATTTCATCTCTTTCTTTTAATCACAGTTTCTTCCTCTACAGAACTGGAACTTCACTTCTTTGGGCAGTTGGGAGAAGTGTATACTCCTGCAGTAGTGCCTGGTCCTGGTCCATACTCAGGAACTGCTACCTTTATCTCATTCCATAAAACTGTTAAGGCTTTGCCTCTAGCAATTAGCTGGTAATTGGATGTGAGAGAGGAAAATTCAAGATGACTTTGAGGTTTCTACCTAGAACGTACTAAGTACTTTACCTTGAATGTACTTAGTGCTTTACACAAGTACTAAGTAGGACATATGTGAAAAGGGGCAGAATTTAGGAAAAGGTACATTTAGTTTCAGTTTTGTTGAGTTTGAGATGTCTGTGAGAAATCTCAACAACATGGCTGTTGAGTATGGCTTCCCAACATACTTAAATAAATATATGTTTGGAGGTTAGCACTAGAAATACAGTCCCGGAATTCATTGGCATGCAGATAGATATTGATATAAAGATGAGTAATTTTGCTTTTGGGAAAGTTCATAGACTAAGGACAGGCCCGAGCATGGAAACTTTCAAAAACCAACAATAGAAGAAAATATGGAGACTTCTGGTCAAGATGGCTGCATAGGTAAACACAGCTCACCTCCTCGCACATCAGAATTACAACTAAAATATAGAACAACCATCTCTCAGAACCATCAGAAATCAAGTTGAATGGAAGTCTGACAACTATGGAATTAAAGAAACCACATCCATCCAGACTGGTAGGAGGGGCAGAGATACAGAATGGGCTGGTCCCACACCTACATGTGGTAGATAAAAATTCAGGAAGGATATCTCAGGAGCAAGGAGGCCCAGCCCCACACCAGGCCCCCCAGCCCAGGGATTCAGTGCCAGCAAGTTAAGTCCCCATAACTCCTGGCTGCAAAAAATGGGGATTGAGCCACTGGAAGAAACTTATGGAGTCCCAAGCAGTCCCTCTTAAAGAACCCACGTACCTACTTACTCATATTCACTCCCTCTGAGCTCCAGCACTGGGGTAGCAGCTTGAAAGACCCCAGTGGCATACAGGGAGAAACTGAAGTGTCTGGCATCAAGGCGGGATCTGGAGGACTGTTTTGCCTAGACAGAAAGGTGGGCAGGCGCCATTGTTTCTTTTCTGAGCCTTCCCACCAAGGAGACACAGAGCTGGCAGGTAGGTGCCGTATCTGAGACTCCATCAACCAGGCTAACACTGTTTGCCCTGCTCTGGAGATCCCCTGAGGCTCTTCCATTTCACCCAACTTATGGGCCCACTCAAGCTATCTGCAGAGACTTTTCCATGTGAATGCCTGGTCTTGACTCATGCTTACTATCAAGCAAGCAACAACCAGCCTCAGTAAGCCCCCAACCCCTGTATCTCTTGCTAAGTGGCCCCAAGCCCAGCACTAGCAGCAGCCAGCCTAGATTCACCACTTGGCTTCACCTGGGAATCTCCAAGCCCAGTACAATTAGCAGCCATTTCAGATTGCTTTATAGATCATGCAGGGTGGCCTCAGGCAGAACACAGGTGGGAACTGAACTTGGCCTGCACTACCCAGGATACCTCCGGGCCTGCACACCCAGTGGACAGCCACAGACCACGTCAGAGCACCAACACCATGCCCCTACACAGCTGATCCTCCATGGAGGGTGGAGGTTGGCAGTCAGTGATCACAGCCAGTCCTTGCAGCTGACTGGCCTGGGTAAATCCTCCCATTGGCCTGCCAACAGCAACCAAGCAAGGCTTAACTACAAGAGGAGGGTGTACTCAGCCCACACAGAGGGCACACCTTGAGTACCTAGCTTGGGGTATAGGGGAGGCTGTGTCACTGGACCCTACAGAATACCTACTACATTAGGCCATACTACCAAAACAGGGAGTCATAGAAGCTCTACCTAGTACATAGAAACAAACACAAGGAGCCTGCTGAAATGAGCAGACAACGAAACATGGCCCAAACAAAAGAACAGATCAAAATTCCAGAAAAAAGAACTAAAGAAAATGGAGATAAACAATCTCTCAGATGCAGAATTCAAAACACTGGTTATAAGGATGCTCAAGGAACTTAGTGAGGACCTTAGCAGCATAGAAAAGATCCAGTCAGAAAAGAAAGATACACTAATTGAAATAAAGAACAATTTACATGGAAATAACAGTAGAGTGGATGATGCCAAGAATCAAATAAATGATTTGGAACATAAGGAAGCAAAAAAAACCCCCCAAAACAAAAAACAAAAAGAGCCAATCAGAACAACAAGAAGAAAAAAGAATCCAAAAAAACAAGGATAGTGTCAGTGCTCTCTGGGACAACTTCAAGAGGTCCAACATTTGCATCATAGGGGTGCCAGAAGGAGAAAAGAAAGCAAGAAATTGGGAGTCTATTTGAAAAACTAAAGAAAGAAAACTTCCCTAATTTGGTGAAGGAAATAGACATGCAAGTCCAGGAAGCACAGAGAGTCCCAAACAAGATGGATGCAAAGGGGCCCACTCCAAGACACATCATTATTAAAATGCCAAAGGTTAAAGATAAAGAGAGAATCTTAAAAGCAGCAAGAGAAAAGCAGTTAGCTACCTATAGGGAAATTCCCATAAGCCTGGAGGCTGATCTCTCAAAGGAAACCTTGCAGGCTAGAAGAGATTGTCAAGAAATATTCAAAGTCATGAAAAGCCGGGACTTAAAGCCAAGATTGCTCTACCCAGCAAAGATGTCATTTAGAATTGAAGGGCAGATAAAGATCTTCTCTGACAAGAAAAAAAACTAAAGGAATTCATCATCACCAAACCGTTGTTATATGAAATATTAAAGGGACTTATTTAAGACAAAGAAGATCAAAAAGAAAAAGAAAAAAATGGCGATAAAAACATATCTATCAACAATTGAATCTAAAAAACCAAACTAAGCAAACAAGAAGAACAAAGACAGAATTGGGGATACAGAGAGCATTTTGTTGGTAGCCAGAAGGGCTGGGGGTGTGGGAGAATGGGTGTAGAGGTGAGGGGATTAAGAAGTACAAATAGGTAGTTACAGAATAGCCATGGGGATGTAAAGTCCAGAATAGGAAATGGAGAAGCCAAAGAACTTAAACACATGGCCCATGACATGAACAATGGTATGGACATTGCCTTAGGGAGTTGGGGGTGCTGGGTGGAACAGGACAAGGGGAGAAATTGGGACAACTGTAATAGCATAATCAATAAAATGTAATTTAAAAATAAAAAAATATATAAAAACTTCAAAAATAAATTAAAATGCCTCCTTCACCCCCCAAAAAGAAATTGCTAGTTGCATTTTGGAGGAGAGAGGAGAAGGGAGCAAATGGAGGTCCAGGAAACCAATCAGGAGGCTGTTAAGGTATTTTAGGCAGCATTTTCAAAGTGTGGGCACCAGATCACCTGCATGAGGGTTTGCTTTTCCACTGGGCACAGAAGCCTTAGTGCACAATTTTTCAGGGGCTTATGAAGGTAGGAGAGACCTGCAAAAGAATGACTATTTTGAAAGTGCAATATTATAAAAAATCCTTTCAAACAATTAAAAGCCAGAAAGTATTTAATATGAGATGAAGGTGTATTTAAATATGTTTGATATGATTTAGAGGTTGGGTCTCCAAAAGTTAAGAGTGTCAGTGTCTTAAAGGCATCAAGATAGCATCAAACTTGAATCTGAATCACCAGGGGGCACTTGTCATTCCTCAGACTCCTGGCCACTCTTCTTTCTCTCCTCCAGCAGGTTTCCTCATTTTTAAATAAGCCTTCAAGGTGGTAAAAGTTTGAAAATTGGTGGTCAGGCATTGTCTTGTGCACCATTCTGCAAATCCATGCTGAGGTAGCAGAGAGTTTTAAGGGCAGTGATTCACTGTCCTTTGTGATCAGCTAAGCTTTGTGATTGTATAGAAAAATATTTAATTATTATAGTTCCCACTTCTTGTTTTCTGTTTGTCTGTCTGAGTTTGTTAAGTCCCATTGTAAAGTTTTATTAATTCTTAATTGGATTTCTGTTGCCAAAGCATATTTTTAAATGTGATAAACACATTAAGCCTGTTGAAAAACATCTATCAGTTAGGAATCCAGTAGCAAACTAAACTGGCCCTCCTGGGAACTTGGAGGGACACAGTTGGTTACTTCCCCACGCTGATCTTACCCTTAACAGCATGTTGTGTATTTAACAGTCTACCCCCAAATTCCACTTTAGAAAGCCACCACCAAGCTCCTTTTAAAAATTGAAATCCAATGGCATTGACAGGCCTCATTTTCTTTTTTACTTATAGTGTTCTTTGCCACCTTTTGTTATTACTGTCTTCAAACTTTTTTATTGCTTTGGGTCAGTGGATAAAAATACCATCCTGGTTTCCAATTAGTGCTCTGCACTGTCCTTTGTGTGTCCTTTGCTCGTGTTGGTGCTTTACCCGCTGACTGTGGGCATTCTCTCTAGGACAGTGATTTTCAACCTTGTGCTGCAAGAATTTTTAAAACATGCAATACCTGACTAGTCAGGAACACCAACTTCTTTTCCCTTAGATTGTCAAATTAAAAAAAAAAATGACAATGGCCAACACAACAAGAGCCATCTATAAGAATTCATCAAAATTATACCTATTTTTTTGCCAGATTAGCAAATAGTATAAAATATTTTTTGGTGTGCCACAGAATTTTAGTAATTAGTTTGTGTGCCATGAAATGGAAAAGGTTGAAAATCACTGCTCACGGACTCTGTTGGGCTGTGACTTTTCTTTCTCTGAGTAACTTATAAGAACTGATCATTCTCTCCTGCATTTGCTGTTATATCAGTGTAAATGCCTCTGAAATTTCTCTGAGCCTGCCTCCTCAGGCCAGCCTATAACTGAACACAAGTCCGGCTACCTGCCGCTTTGAAAGCCAATACTCGAGAGGCTGGTGCTGATGTAAAGGAAAGTGGTTTTATGCAGATGCCAGCAACCTGGAACATGGAAGGCTCTCATCTCAAAGCTCATCTTGACATCTCAAGCATCGTGGAGAGTTTATATAGGGGAGTGTGGGAAGAGGAGAACTAAGAAATTTCTGGCGACATGAAGTTTCTCAGCTCTGCTCTTGAGTGGTTTCAGGGTTATCTCCTGCATGTGTTATCATTTAATTTCATTGTTCCTTTCACAGTTTCACTGCTGATGTCTGGGAATAGGACATGGAGACAGTGTTTCTGCTGGTTCTGATATGAGTCACTGATGCTTGCCCAATTTCTTGTGGTCAGGGTCATTCCTTGGTTAAGCAGGAACTAGAACTGCTGATGTCTATAAAATACTTATAAAGGAACTTTTAATATATGAATCTTCTATAAGTTTGTTAGTACAGCTTATTCTATAATTACCACCTGATTAGCATATTGTGTTTACTTCAATTACTGTTATAATTCCCCACTGTTAATTTTCCTCCATGTCTATGGAGCTGTTGATGTCCTCTGAGTCTTCTGGGGGAATGAAAAACTTTAGCTTTTTGTAGAGCAAAGTTTCATGAGTTGAAAGCAGATATATATTTTTTACAGGCATCTGTTGACCAGATATAATTTTTCTGGTATGGGAAAACAAGTCATAAGGAGGAGGTTTAAAATAATAAAGACAAGCATTATAAAGAAAAGAATGGTTAAACCTAAATTAAAATTCCTTCTAATATGGACCGAGTCCTTGTAGCCATGGAAATAGACTTGCAAACCAATCTTCACTTCACTCAAAAGAGGGGTGTGATGGTCCAATGTTTGTTGAAGCCAGGTAGCCTGTTGCCTGATTTTGTTGGTGCTTGTTTCCTGCTGAGGTGTCAATGTAAGTATAACGAGCGGAGTTGATGGTCATTCAGACTCGTTCTTGTTCTCCTAGTGTGTAGTCTAAGGCAACTTGATTTTCTAAGACAGCTTTAGCTAGAGAGTCCAGAGACTTCTGAATATTAGCAAGTGAGGTTGGCAGTTTCATTGACTATGATGATTAAATTCTTGGAGAGATTTCAAAGTATATGCTCATGTGCAGCTACTCCTCACCAGGGTAGTAGAGTACATCTAAAGAAATATTCATTACCATATGGAATTTCTCTTGGGAGATCTCAGGCCATTTGGGTGAATGTTGATTGCTTGCTCTGGAGTCCCAGCTGCACAAACTGTTTTACTTACTTGCTTACAGATCTAAGGAGGGAACAATTTTCTTCTGGCTCCCCCTGAACAGATTAAAAACATCTGGAGTTGGAGTGCATGCTTTGGTGGGGCCTGTAGGAGAAGCTGTTGTCTTTAAGGAGAGAAGGTTACTTGGGGAGACAATTTACAGAGTGAGTGCCATCCCAGCAGAAAGATAGGACATTAGGCAAATAGAGCAACCTGAGAAAGCTGTGTGATAACTTAAGATCTCTGAGTTGGCATTCTAAAGGGTTGTTGCTGCCTTCATCTCATTAGCCTTCTGACCCAGACTGTTGTGGGCTTTTTTTATTCCCAGTTTGGTGTGGGATACAGGGTACATGGCTCCCATGTCTACTAAAAGTCAATCAACTTGTTCCCCACTGCCAGTTGTATCTGGGGCTCCTGTGGGGAAGTAATGAAGGGTTGGGAGATGTCTAGAGGAGCTTTGGGCCGCCTCATTCACCATTCCATTTCACCACCTGCCTATGTGTCTCTTTTTACTTACTTCTTTTTTCCACGCCTGTTGCTAGCTACCTGAGCTTTCTGCCTTGGTGACTTTCTGCACCTGGTCTATCACCCTTGCTGCGATCTTATCTGTGAATAAGTAAAAAATAAAGTTTTAAAGAAAATTAACTGAACTAGAGTTTATTATCCATAACTGTGTATTATAGTCTGTTGAAACATAACTTTTCCCCCTAAAATTACCCTCATTTTTATCAAACAGCAAATCAAGACTAATTCATTTACTACATTAAGTCCAGTTTCCATTCGGCCTGATTATTTGCATAAACACAACAGGACGTGCAGGCAGCGTTTCTGCTGGTTCTGATATGAGTCACTGAGGCTCGTCCCAATTTCTTGTGGTCAGGGTCATTCCTTAGTTAAACAGGAGCTGCACCTGCTGATGTCTATAAAATACGTGTAAGGGGAATTTTAATATTGGGTTGGCCAAAAAGTCCATTTAGTTTTTTCTGTAAAATAAGACACATTTCTCATTTTCACTAATAACTTTACTGATTTGGATATTTTGAGTATGTTGGCTATCTCTCACTACTGGCTTCTAGTGGGTAGAGGCCAGGGGTGCTGCTAAACATCCAATGTGTAAGACAGCCCCACAGCAAAAATTATTTGGCTAAAATGTCAATTTACTTTGTCAAGAAACTCTGCAAACCATTTTTGACATGTTCGATTAGTCACAGCACCTTCTCTATACACTGCACAGATTTGTTTATGTTTCAGTTGTATTTTTACCTTTCTTGAAATAAAGCATAGTACTCTGAAAAAGTTGCATATTTTCTTCCATCTTTAATATTAAAATGGCTGCACAAAAATTCACCAATTTTAGGATTTTTTTAATGCATGCTGATATGACGGCTATCATAATACAATCTAACAAAGTTATTTCAAATGAAGTTAAAGACAACTAAGGAGAACCAAGATGGCGGCGTAGGTGTTCCCACTGCGCCTCCTCGCACAACCAGAACTGACGGAAAATTGAACGATAAGGAAGTCCGACACCAAGTAAATAAAAAATAAACATTCATCCAGACCGGTAGGAGGGGCAGAGACGGGTAGCTGGGGCGGAGAGGACTCGAGTTGCCCTGTTGGGACCAAGACTGGCAGAGTGTGGGACGATCGGGGCAGGCAGTCTGACCACTAGCAGACCCTGCAGCCCCACATTCGTGCAGATAAACCAAGAGGGCCGGACTCAGAGTGGCGGAGAGCGGGGCAGGCAGAGCAGCGGGTAGCACCCCGCGGCCCCACATTCGAGCACAGATAAACCGGACAAACGGAGGGGAGTGAAGCAGTCCAGGCAACCCAGGGCTCCAGCGCAGGGGGGGGGGAGATAAAGCCTCAAACCTCTGGTTGAAAATGCCCGTGGGGGTTGGGGTGGCAGCAGGAGAGACTCCCAGCCTCACAGGAGAGGTTGTTGGAGAGACCCACAGGGGCCTAGAGCGTGCACAAGCCCACCCACTCGGGAACCAGCACCAGAGGGGCCCAATTTGATTGTGGGAAGCGGAGGGAGTGGCTGGAACCTGGTGGAGAGTGGAGCGGGCACCATTGCTCCCTCTCGGCCCCTCCCCCACGTACAGCGTCACAGTGCAGCGACCAGCATTACCCCGCCCTGGGGAACACCTAAGGCTCCGCCCCTTTAAGTAACAGACGTGCCAAGACCAAAAAAAAAAAAAAAAAAAAAAAAAAAAAAGGCCCAAATGACAGAACACTTCAAAGCTCCAGAAAAAATACAACTAAACAAGGAAGAGATAGCCAACCTATTGGATGCACAGTTCAAAACACTGGTTATTAAGACACTCACAGAATTGGTTGAATTTGTTCGAAAAGTAGATGAAAAAATGAAGCCTATGCCAAGAGAAACAAAGGAAAATGTCCAGGGAACCAATAGTGATGGGAAGGAAACTGGGACTCAAATCAACGGTGTGGACCAGAAGGAAGAAAGAAACATCCAACCAGAAAAGAATGAAGAAACAAGAATTCGGAAAAATGAGGAAAGGCTTAGGAACCTCCAGGACATCTTGAAACGTTCCAACATCCAAATTCTAGGGGTACCAGAAGGAGAAGAGGAAGAACAAAAAATTGACAACTTATTTGAACAAATAATGAAGGAGAACTTCCCCAGTCTGGCAAAGGAAATAGACTTCCAGGAAGTCCAGGAAGCTCAGAGAGTCCCAAAGAAGCTGGACCCAAGGAGGAACACACCAAGGCACATCATAATCACATTAGCCAAGATTAAGCAGAAGGAGAGAATCTTAGAAGCAGCAAGAGAAAAGGACACAGTTACCTACAAAGGGGTTCCCATAAGACTGTCAGCTGATTTCTCCAAAGAGACCTTACAGGCAAGAAGAGACTGGCAACAAGTATTCCAAGTCATGAAAGGCAAGGACCTACATCCCAGATTACTGTATCCAGCAAAGCTATCATTTAGAATGGAAGGGAAGATAAAGTGCTTCTCAGATAAGGTCAAGTTAAAGGAGTTCATCATCACCAAGACATTATTATATGAAATGTTAAAGGGAGTTACCTAAGAAAAAGAAGATAAAAAATATGAAGAGTAAAAATGACAGCAAACTCACAGTTATTAACAACCACACCTAAAACCAAAACAAAAGAAAACTAAGCAAACAACTAGAACAGAAACAGAACCACAGAAATGGAGATCACATGGAGGGTTATCAATAGGGGATTGGGAGGGGCAGTGAGGGGGGAAAGGTACAGAGAATAAATAGCATAAATGATAGGTGGAAAATAGACAGGGGGAGGGTAAGAATAGTGTAGGAAATGTAGAAGCCAAAGAACTTATAAGTATGACCCATGGACATGAACTATAGGGGGGGAATGTGGCAGGATGGAGATGAGTGAAGAGGGGGAAGAGGGACAACTGTAATAGCATAATCAATAAATATATCAAAAACAAAAAAAAGATAACTAAGCAGTACTAGAGCCATTGTACAGAAAAAACTAAATAAATTCTTTGGCCAACCCATACATAAATCTGAGTTTGTTAGGGCAGCCTATTCTATAATTACCACCTAGTGAGTATATTATGTTTACTTCAATCACTGTTGGCAAGCCCATTTCCTTGGACCAGCTTCACTTTACCTTACTATTGTTCCTTGTTGAAAGTGTCTTTAACTTATTACTACCTGTTTGCCTCTCAAGTGTCTTTCCTTTGTGGAGCTGCCATTGTCCTAGCCAGGGGCTTTTTCCTCTTTCATTCTTTGAGTCCACCAAGATACCAAGTGTGGTCACCTTTTCTCTGAAAACGTCCCCAATGAGAGTCGCGTTTTCATTCTGGCTTCCTCTGCTCTAATTGAGGTCTTCATAAATTCTTAAGCTCTTAACTACTTTTCCCTATCTGCCTCCTTCAGAGCCATTTTGTCGCTGCAGAATTCTATCTGCCACTGGCTTCCTACCGAAGAGTTCTGCAGCCTCACTTCTGAAGCTAGAACCACATGTGCGAGCATTGCTGTTGCACAGTACCAACCCTCTACTAAGAAGAGCCAGGCTCATTCTTCCCCGTTTTTACTACAGTGGTTCCCCCGTTGTTCTTGCTCTTTCAGCCTGCTGTCCATCTTCCCCCATCATGCCCATCTTTTTTAACCTAACTCTGTGCCCAACTCCTTCACAGAAGCTTTCTCCCCATGCTGCTCCACACTCCTTGATTTTTAGCACTTTTATGTAACACTGACTTTGCATTTGTCCATATAGATACTATCAGTCCAAAGCTCCTTATCTGTAATTTTAAAATCCAACAAGTTTGGAAAACTGAAAGCTATTTAATAACCTTGGCACAAAACTTGGGAAAAACCTCTCTGAGTGGATGTGAACTATCTTTATTTATTTATCTTATCTAGTGTGACTGTTTATACATTCTGCTCCAGAAATATGAATCTGGTTACAGTGCAGTTGGACAGGATAGAAAGTGAAGGGAACTTATCTATCCTCACTTTTTGGAACTGCCAAGTTCCTCTAGTATTGTGCTTCTCAGACTGGGGTACCTGTACCCATGAAAGTATGCGGGGAGCATAGGGAGTTCCAGTGTATACCTTCTTGATTGCCAGGAGGGTCAAATTTATTTGATGATTTGAGGGAAAGTATGGAATATTAAAGAAAATGTAGTAAGGTACAAAATTTTCATGCATTTAAGGGATAAAAGGTAAAATTTTAGAGAAATGAGGGTACTGATGTTAGGTGGGAAGAAATGTGTTCATCCTCCTTGACTGGGGTGCTCAAGCACGGTTCTTATTCAGAACTCAAACAGTTTGCATTTTTGTGTTTCTAACTGGCTGGACTCTGGGTTTTGTTCTTGTAAACTTCTCCAGGACCACACAGGATGGCAAAAACTGCTGAGACTATGACTGTGTGGAAGAAAGAATAACACTAGTGCATCAATCACACTGACTTTAACAAGCAAGGAAGATATCAAAAGTGAAGGCCAGGAAGGGTTACTTAGAAAAATCAGCTGTGCCCTAAGAAGGCTAAACTTGACAACACTGGCAAATTACTCAGGTTGGTTTCCGAACTTGTGTCTTAGGTAGTACAATTACCTCTCATACTTTTTGTTTGGTTGGTTATTTTTCCCTCTGTTTTATTGACAAATAATTGGCATATATTCCTGTATTAGTTTAAGGCACACAGCACGGTTGAATGATTACCACAGTAGGTTCTGCTACCTTCCAGCTTCACATAAAGATACAATAAAAAGAAAAGGAAGAAAAAGGAAAAAAATTTTCCTCGTGATGAGAAATGTTAGGATTGAACTCTGTTAACAACTGTATGTCATACAGCATTGTTAGCTATAGCCATCATGTTGAACATCATATCCCTAGTATTCATTTATCTTATAACTGTAGTTTGTTTGTACCTTTGGACCACCTTCCTCCAACTGCCCCTCCCCCCACCCTCCTCTTCTGGTAGCAAGTCTGATCTTTTTTTCTACGTTTGGTTATTTTTTCTTTTGTATTTAGAATACACATATAAGTGAGATCACATAATATTTTTTTTTCTCTGCTTGACTTACTTCACCTAGCATGATGCCTTCAGGGTCCATCCATATTCATCAAATGATAGTATTTCCTTATATTTTTTGAAGTATATTTTATTGATTATGCTATTATAGTCCCATTTTTTTTCTCCGATTTATTCCCCACCTGTCTGCACCCCCCCCACCAGATTTCCCTCCCCTGTCACTCAGTTCATGTCTGCAGGTCATACGTATAAGTTCTTTGACTTTTCCATTTCCTATACTATTTTTAATCTCCCCCTGTCTGTCTTGTACCTACCATTTATGCTTCTTATTCCCTGTACGTTTTCCCCCATTCTCCCCCCTTGCCCTCCCCCCCTGATAACCCTCTATGTGATCTCCATTTCTGCGATTCTGTTACTGTTCTAGTTTGATTAGTTTTGTTTTTTTATTTTTTAAGTTCAGTTGTTGATAGTTTTTTGTCATTTTACTGTTCATATTTTTGATCATCTTCTTTTTCTTAGATAAGTCCCTTTAACATTTCATATAATAAGGGCTTGGTGATGATGAACTCCTTTAACTTGACCTTATCTGGGAAGCACTTTATCTGCCCTTCCATTCTAAATGATAGCTTTGCTGGATACAGTAATCTGGGATGTAGGTCCTTGCCTTTCATGACTTTGAATACTACTCTCCAGCCCCTTCTTGCCTGCAAGGTTTCTTTTGAGAAATCAGCTGACAGTCTTATGGGAACTCCCTTGTAGGTAACTGTGTCCTTTTCTCTTGCTGCTTCTAAGATTCTCTCCTTATCTTTAATCTTGGGTAATGTTATTTATGAGGTGCCTTGGTGTGTGCTTCTTTGGGTCCAATTTCTTTGGGACTCTCTGAGCTTCCTGGACTTCCTGGAAGTCTATTTCCTTTGCTATATTGGGGGAGTTTTCTTTCATTATATTTTCAAATAAGTTTCCATTTCTTGCTCTTCCTCTTCTCCTTCTGGCACCCCTGTGATTTGGATGTTGGAACCCTTTAAGTTGTATCAGAGGTTCCTAAGCCTCTCCTCATTTTTTGAATTCTTGTTTCTTCATTCTGTTCTGGTTGAATGTTTATATCTTCCTTTTGCTCCAAATCATTGATTTGAGTCGGTTTTCGTTCCCTTCACTGTTGGTTCCCTGTATATTTTCCTTTATTTCATTTTGCATAGCCTTCACTTTTTTCTCTATTTTGCAACCATTTCTGTGAGCATCCTGATTACCAGTGTTTTGAACTCTGCATGTGATAGGGTGGCTGTCTCTTCGTTGCTTAGTTCTATTTTTGGAGTCTTGATCTGTTCTTTCATTTGGGCCATATATCTTTATCTCGGTGCACCTGTTGTGTTGTAAGGGGCGGAGCCTTAGGTATTTGCCAGGGTGAAGTAGCCTACCTCACTGCATTGTGGTGCCGTATGTGGGGAAAGGGTCAGAGAGGGAACAATGCTGCTTGCTCAGCTCTCAGCCAGCTTTCAGTCACTTCCCCTGCTACCCACAAGCAAATTGGGCCTCTCTGGTGCTGATTCCCCGGTGGGTGGGTTTGTGTAAGTTCTAGGACCCTGTGGATCTCTCCAATGAACTCTTCTGTGAGGCTGGGAGTTTTTCCCACCACCACAACCACTACAGGTTTTTACAGCCAGAGATTTCGAGGCTTTCTTTTCCCATTTTGGAACCCTGGGTTTGGCGGTCTGTCTCACTTCCCAGTTGTTCCTCCCAGTTTACCCACATGCAGATGTGGGACTGCCTGGTCTTCCAGCCAATGCCTTGTGCACGTCCTCTCCACAGTGACTGTTTGTCTCTGCCCCTCCTACCAGTCTGAATGAATGTTTCTTCTTTAATTCATTGGTTGTTGACTTTCATACAGCTCACTTTTCTGGCAGTTCTGGTTTGTTTGGTTTTTTTTTTTTTCAAAATTGTTGTTGTCCTTCTTTTGGTTGTGCAAGGAGGCACAGTGTGTCTACCTATGCCTCCATCTTGGCTGAAAGTGCCTTTCCTTGTTTTTTTAATGTCTGATTAATATTATACTATACGAGGTCTGTCCAGATCATATTCAGCCATGTAATATGAAAAATAGAGGCATTTATTGAAGAAGATAGAAAATACAAGAAACATTGTAAATAGGACAATGACACCTCAGTCCCCTTCAAAGTAGGCACCTTGGGACCTCACATAGTTCTCCCAATCACCATCAGCTGCTCTGCCTTATTTTCCTGAACTCATTGATTGTCTGAAATCTCTTCCCTTTCAAAGGTGATTTTGTTTTGGAAAAGCCAGAAGTCATAGGGCGTCAAATCTGGCCTGTATGGGGGTTGAGTCACCTGGGTGATTTGGTGTTTCACCAGAAAACTCTGCACGAGATGTGATGCATGAGTGCACGCTATGTCATGATGAAGGTCCATAGCCTCGGCCTTCTGAGTCATCCAAATAGTTTCCGTGGAGGAATGTTCAAGCTTAATGCAAAATGCGATGCAGATTCATTGCTGTATTTGCTCAGTCCTTTTGAATGTGACAGCCATACAGTACACATGCTCACTTAACATCATCTACCGACTCCACTGACTAGTACAGTGAGGTCATCATTGTTCACATATGCACATTCCAGTCCACTCTCCTCGGCTGCCAGGTTACATCGATGTTGTGTAAACCGTTCTCATTATATTAACAATGGCTGGACTTTTTTGGGACAGACCTTGTACGTATGTGTGTACGTATATATATCACAGATTCTTTGTCCACCTGTAAATGGATGCTTAGGTTGTTTCCACATCTTGGGTATTGCAAATAATGTTGCTGTGAACAAGGGGGTGCATCCATCTGGTTTTATTTTAATCCTCACCCAAGGGTATGCTTATTGATTTTAGAGAGAGGGGAACAGAGGGAGAGAAAGGGAGAGAAACATCAATGTGAGAGAGAAACATCCTTACATTGTCTCTCATATGTGCCCCCAATAGGGATGGAACCTGCCACCTAGGCATGTGCCCTGGCTGGGAATTGAACCTGTGACCTTTTGGTTTACTGGACAATGCTCCACACAGCTGAGTCATACAGGCCAGGGCAGCAGCTGTCTTTTAGAGTTATTTTCATTTCCTTTGGATATATTCCCCAAATGGAATTGCTGGATCATGTGGTAGTTCTATTTTTAATTTGTTGAGGATCCTCTTTTCCATAGTGGCTATACCAATATACAGTCCCCTGAACGATGCACAAGGGTTCCATTTTCTCCACATTCACTCTAGCACTTGTTATCTCTTATATTTGGTGATGACCATTCTAATAGGCTTGAGGTGGTATCTCATTGCAGTTTTAATTTGCATTTCCCTAATGACTAGTGATGTTGAACATGTTTGCATGTACCTGTTGGCCTTTCATTTATCTTCTTTAGAGAAATGTCTATGCAGGGTCTTTGCTTATTTGTTCTTTTGCTCTTGAGTTACATGAATTCTTTATATATTTTGGATATTAACCCCTTATCAGATACATGGTTTGAAAATATTCTTTCCCATTCTGTAGGTTATTTTTCACTTCAATGATGGTTTCTTTTGCTGTGCAGAAGTTTCATGTAGTTCCACTTGATTTTTTTGCTTGTGCTTTAGGTCTCATAGCCAAAATATCATTGCAAAGACATATGTCAAGGATCTTTATTCTTACATTTTTTTTACAGGAGTTTTATGGTTTCAGTCTTACATTTAAGTATTTAATCCATTTTGAGTGCATTTTGTGACTGGTGTAAGATATGTGTCCAGTTTTATTCTTTTACATGTGAATATCCAATTATCCCAGCACCATTTATTGAAAAAAATGTCTTTTCTCCATTGGCGATTCTTGGCTCCCTTGTCAAATAATAATTGGCTGTATATGCTAGGGTTTATTTCTGGGCTCTCAATTCTGTTCCATTGGTTCATTTTTCTCTTTTTATGCCAGTGCCAAACTGTTTTGATGACTTTGGCTTTTTAGTATAGCTTGAAATCAGGAAGTGAGTTGCCTCCTGCTTTGTTCTTCTTTCTTAGGATTTTTTTTTTTTTTTTTTTTTGGCTATTTGCATTCTTCTGTGCATCCATATAAATTTTAGAACAGTTTTTTTTTTCCTATCTCTGTAAAAAAAAATGCCAGTGGAATCTTGATAGGGATTGTATTTGAATATATAGACCTCTTTTGGTAGTATTGATATTTTAACAGTATTAATTATTCCAACCCATGAACATAGGATACCTTTCTATTTGTGCCTTCTTCAATTTCTTTTAGTAGTTTTCAGTGGAGATCTTTCACCTCCTTAAATTAATGCTAAAAATATTTTATTGTTTTTGATGCTAATGTAAATGGATCGATTCCTTCATTTCTTTTTCAGAAAATTAATTGTTAGTGTATAAAAACACTACTGATTTTTGCATGTTAATTTTGTATTATGCAGCTTTGCTGAATTCATTGATTAGATCTAACCATTTTTTGGTTGAGTCTCTAGGATTTTCTATATATAAAACCATGTTATCTGCAAATAGAGACAGTTTTACTTCCTTTTTGTTTGTTTTAATTAAGCATTATTAAAAATGTTTATTTTTAACATGTTGTGTGCTATTTTGTGGTCTTCTATTTTGTTTTTTAGTAGGTAATAAATAATGGCAGTAGCTATGGGAGATCCTGGACTCTTCAAATTGCAGTTTGCCCCCTTTAGCAGTGCCTTGGATGTTGGATTTTGGCATGAGTTGACCCAGAAGAAGCTGAATGAGTATCGGCTGGATGAAGCTCCCAAGGACATTAAGGGTTATTACTACAATGGTAGGCAATACTAACCTCCATCTTCTATCATCTTCTGTTATCTTTTATTCCCTCCGGTATAGGGTCAGCTTTCCTTTAACAAGGGACACTCTTGTCTTTTATGATTAATGGTCTTCACCAATTTCTATTTTACTTCCTAACTTCTGACCCAAGTTTATTTTCACTTCTTTTTCCCTGTTTTGGAGAAAAGAAGGGGCAAAATAAGACCCTAGTTATTAATCCAAAGAATTAATACTGATTTACATAGTACTTCTGGGGAGAGAATATTGGATATTTTTTTTCCAATGAATTTTTCTCTATATCCTTGGAAAATTTCTTAAATTCACGAAAACTCTGTCATTTTAGGCTAAGTCCCTGTTTAGTTTGGATAGCCAGGAATTGGATGAGGCACTTTGGGCTCAACAAAGAAAACAAAATTGCTCACAAATGTTTTCATTATAAATGCTGCTATTAATGACTTATGATTGAAAATATTGTAATGCTTCTGTGCAGGTGATTCTGCTGGGCTGCCAGCTCGCTTAACATTGGAGTTCAGTGCTTTTGACATGTGAGTATTTTTTGCCCGAAATCTATAGTGAAGAATGCTATTTGCTTTTTTCAAGGAATGAGCATTCTTAACCTCCCTCATAGGTGCATCACGAGGCAACTAGGGATGCTCCTGGTGAGCAGGGTCAGCTCCTCATGATATTTTTACCTCTCCTAACAAAGAGACAAGTGCTAAATGCTTAAGACTTTCTGATTTATTTTTTTCAGCAGGTATTTATCACAGCCTGTTTGGTGTCAAGTACCATGTAGATTGATTGAGGCTCAGATAACATCTCTCCTGATTTTGATTATAGTTAATATTTTGTGATTCTTTATTAGTACCTCTTGACTTATTCCTTTAGTTGCTTATCCATAGGGATCAATAAATATTTATTAGGCTACTTCTGTATAGAAGATACTGTACAAGGCATTATAGCAATACGCATAGAAATACCGCATATGCCCTCAAAGAGTTTTTTGTCTAGTTGGAGGTGATGGGGAGTTGCTGGAGAGAAGAGAGGCATTTATTGACTTAATTAGCTAGGCATTTTCACGTACATGATCTTTTCAGACCTGCCAGGTATAATTTTTCTCTTTTTCAGATGAGGAAACCATGGGTCAAAAGGTAAAATGGCTTTCTTAAGGTCACATGTAGCCTAATTTAGGAAGCACACATGAGAGAAAGTTAAAAGTATTTCTGAGGTTGCAGTCTGAGTAGCTAGGGGCATTTGGTTATCTTCTACAGAAATAGAGAAACGAAGAAGGGGGCTAAAATTTAAGGTGGAGGTAAGTTTGGTTTAGAACATGTTGAGTTTGAGATGACAGCATCCAGTAGAAGTGTCCAGAGGCACTGGAGTCAAGCAGGGTGGGTCAGACCAGATTAGGGAGTCTTCCTTGAAGAAAAGATCACGAGGCTGTAAGAGAGGAAGAGACTCTAGTATAAAAGAGCAAAGGGCCAGAGCAGTGTACGTACCTGATTTAGGGAGGGCAAGAAGATACAGATCTAGCAAAGGAGATGGGAGTTGTCAGAGAAGAACCAGAAAAGAGGTACAGAAATCAAAGAAGGAAATGTTTTCAGGATGGAAAGAGATGGTCTACAATGTCAGAAGCAGAAAGGTCAGAGTTCAATGCAAGGGTCATTGGATTTGCTGATTAGGTCTTTTGTGGTCCTTGAAAACTCAGTTTTCCAAACTGAATTCTATGAAGCAGGATCCTTGTTGGGCCTATAAAACAATTGAGAGTTGGAGACTCAGAAGCTTCAGGGAGGGCAACATTTTCTGCTTTCTTGTACCTTAGCACTGCTAAGTTGAGGGATTTGGGGAAGGCATAGAGGTTTTTCTTTGCAAGGACTGCTTGGTTTTTGAAAATGGCAGTAATCAAGGTTAGACTATTTCAAATAAAGTAGCACTAGAATTGTTTTTTAATTTCTCCAGAAGTCAACACATTTTATTCCTTTATCAGAATCAAATTGCAAAATTAAATTCCCTAACATAGATGCAACAATGTTAGTCTCTATGTCTTTAAAAGGTTAAGTGTTAGTTCATAATAAATTCCTGTGATTATTTGTCAACATAAATTAAATCCTAGTAATCCCTACCTTGTTTTGGTAAAGACTAACTTAATTTTGGAGCAATTGCAAGGTAATGAGGGAAATACAGACAGTGTACAAGCAATAAATTGTCCGAAGATGGTAAAGTGGGGAAAATCAGCAGTATAGTTTTCACATAATCCGGAGAGTCTAACATTCATCATAGCCTCATTCCTCTCTTTATTCTGTCCTCGACTAGAGGTTATTTTTAAAAGGTATTAATAGTTTTGTTCTTTGGCCAGTAATAATAACAGAAAAATGCTACAGCTAGTTGAGATCTTACCGGTGCAGGGGGCTGTGCTGGGAATCATTGTGTAAGCCTCACTGTATTTGATCCTCATCATGTTCCGATGAACTAGGTGTCATTATCTTTTTCAAAGTGTTGAATCTGAGACACAGAGAGATAAAACAACCCATGCAAAGCTGAACTGTGTGAAACCAGGATTTGAGCTCAGGTTTGCCTGGCTCTAAAACCAGAGCCAATCTATGATGATCTTAAGAATTTAATTCTCAGACAGCAATCTGGATTCCCTCATTAAAATAATAATAATAATAAATAATAGTTTTGTTCTTTGGAACACAGGACAAAGTCAGTTCACAGAAATTAGGCTTGATCTTATTATAAAATCCAAGCATCTTAAACTTTAGTGATCTAGAAATTTTAGTTGAAGGAGGTAAGAAAATCTGTGATCCTACAGCTATGACTTGCACACAAATTGCTTGGTTTTTCTGGTCATATATATTTTTAAAGATTTTATGTATTTATTTTTAGACAGAGGGAAGGGAGGGAGAGAAACACCAGTGTATGGTTGCCTCTCACATGCCCCCTACTAGGGACCTGGCCCACAACCCAGGCATGTGCCCCAACTGGGAATCGAACCGAGGACCCTTTGGTCCACAGGCCAGCACTCAATCCACTGAGCCACACCAGCCAGGGCTCTCATAATATTTTTTCATTTAGCTACTGAATACTCACAATATGTGAGGCTCCCTGGTAGGCACTGGGGGAGATGAGCAAGAATAATATGTGGTCCCTAGTGTTGTGAAGATGGCCCTGGATTTGAGATTTGAAGATGTAGTATCTGTCTACAGCTGATTAACGAAGTTACCTAGAATAAGTCCTTCTAGTTTTTTAGCTTCAGTTTCCTCATCTCTAACTCTCAGCTTTTAATGTTCCTTCTAGTTTTAAGTTTGTAATTTTCTGAGTCCCTCTTTTTTAGGATGGTTGGTGCTATAATCTGAATGTTTGTGTATCCTAAAATTCATATGTTGAAAAACCTAATGGCCAAGGTTATAGTTTTAGGTGGTGGGGCTGTTGGGAGGCGATTAGATCATGAGGGCAGAACTCTCACAAATGGGATTAGTGCCCTTATAAAAGAGGCCCCAGAGGGCTAGCTCCCTCCTTCTGCCACGCGAAGACATAGTGAGAGGTGGGCAGTCTTTGACCGAAAGAGGGCCTTCACCAGAACCCAGCCATGCTGGCACCTTGACCTTGGGCTTTCAGCCTCCAGAACCATGAGAAATTTAATTCTGTTTTTTATAGGCCACCCATTCTGAGGTATTTTGTTACAGCAGCCCAAACCGACTAAGTGTGGAAGTTTATTATTGTTGTACTTTCTGTATTTTTATTACTGTGCCTCTGCACAGGTTTGGAGGAAAATCTTTATGAATTTACTCCTGAAACCCTGACTGCTTCTTATGTGAAGGATGTGGAGATGTTAGGAATACAAAGACTTACGAAACACGGAGCTCTGGAGGGGCCCTGGATAGAGTAGAAGACAAATATTTGCATTATAATGCACTCTATGCTATAATGAATATGAAGGAGTGATAGTTATTTCAGGAGTATTAATGGTTTCCTCTGTGTCTTGACAGTACAACAGAATGTACTAGCACTGGGCATACAGAGAGGAATAAGGTACCTGTTGAATAAGGAACTACCTGAGGAATAAGTTGAATAGCCACCAGTTTTAGTTCTCACTTATGGATGCCATGAATATCTCAGCTTTGCAGGGCACCAGACAAATTCCTTTTACTCTGGTCCCTGGAAGCCTTGTGGATCTCCGCCAGAAGGTAGCAAAACAGGATCCTGTTCTCTGCATTGTACTAGGTGAATGATAAGTCAAGTACTAGTTTAGCAGGCACCAACTGTCTTAGGGTAAGATGTACTGCTGAACTAGACCTCAAAATGTAGTGGCTCAAAGAGAAAGGAAGTTCATTTCTTGTCCACTTCATTATCCAGGGCAGTGGTCCAGTCTTCTATCCTCTTACGGCTCAGTCATACTGAGGGGGTGCTTGCCTTTATGTGCTGCTTAAAACTGAATTGTCACTTTCAGGTAAAAACAGACAGAAAGGGAAAGAGGGCTGGGGTGAAAACAGGTGGAAGAAACATACCCTGTCTCTTAAAGGCTCTCACTGGGCAGGGACATGCATCACTCCACTCAGATTCTGCTGGGGAGAGCACAATGTCTCAACTACCATATTTTGCCATGTATAATGTGTACCCATGGGTTTGTGCATATTATACATGGGAATATTATATTCATGACATGTAATCATTAAACACATGTATTATGTGCATCCCTTTTTTCCCCTCAAAAATTGGGGCAAAAAAAGTGTGCATTATACACGACAAAATACAGTATCTTGCAAGGAAGCCTGGGAAACGTGGTGCCCAGCTACCAGCATCTTGTGTGTTTTCTGTGACTGTGTGTGAAGAGGAGAATAGACTTTGGTGGCCTGTTTCTGTATAAACATGAAGCTGGTTTTTAAGAAAAAGTTTTTCTTTCCCTGAGCCTCTTCCCTTGAGGAACATTTATCTTTTTGAGTCATAAGAAATATTTTTATTTTCTAAGCCTCAAGTTGGATTCAGTTAGAGAAAAGAAAGACGTAACACTTGTCCTCAAGTAACTTAAAAAGTAGCCAAGGAAATAAGACTCATATGCAAATTATCTGTGTGAGGCACAGGTTGTCTCTTATTCTCTGCTATCTGGCTAGTACCTAACACAGATCCGACGTGTACTAATTGCACAGATAATTGCTGCATTTAATTACAAGCAGTATAAGTGTATGGCTGATAAATGGGATATGGTGTGGTTGATAGAAAGATACCAATGGACTGTTAGAAGATGTTATAATCAGGAACCCAGATTATTATGGAAGGCAGCAGATAATGCAGCATGCTCTACCGGCATGCTGAGTGTGACTTCCCAGGTCCCCAGAGTTCCCTGTGGCCATGCAAAGCTGTGGAGTAAGATTCCTGCAGGTGTGGAAAGCAATCTCTGCCCTTCTGGGGTATTTATTCTGTCTGGCCACCTCCACTGCCTGTCTGTTCCAGAGGCTCTGACCATATGGCTGCCTTTGGCCAAGTGCAAATAACAGGGACAAAACAGTCAGTGCTTTTCTGAGCAACCACTGGGATACCAATTGGCCAGTCACTGGGGGTGAAGGCCAGTTTTCAGAGATAACAGGCCTGGACTCAGGCCTTTATGACATCCAGTCTTTACCAGGTTAATACACACATCATTGTGAGTTCACGGTTGGCTTTAGGGAAGATTTCTAACTCTGACTTTTTAAACAGCATTATTGATACACGATTTGTATACTGTAAAATTCACCCTTTAAAAATGTACAACTCACTGGTGTTTAGTATATTCACAAGGTTGTACAGCCACCACCACTATCTAATTCCAGAACGTTTTTGTCACCCTGCAAAAGAAACCATGTACCCTTTAGCAGTCATTCTTCATTCCTCTCTTCTCCACCCCCAACCCTAGAAAACCACAAGTCTGCCTTCTGTCTCTGTGGATTTGCCTATTCTGGACATTTCATGTAAATGGGATTGTAGTAAAACTAAACTAGTCTGTGTTCAGGACTAGAATTTGGACTAAATGCTCTCTTATTTCCAAGTCAAGACCTTTTTCCTGTTTTCACCTGAGCCACCTCTTTGTAGAACAAGTAGAACTTGAAACTTGAGAAACTGGTAGAATGGCTTTCTCTCCCATTATCACTTTTTTCCCTCTTTTTTTCTTCCTTTTTTATTGATTATACTGTTATAGTTGTCACAAGTTTCCCCCCTTTGCCTCCCCTCCACCCAGCACCCCCAATCCCTCTGGCAGTCACCCTCTCCTTTGTTCATGTTCGTGGGTCATGCATGAAAGTTCTTTGGCAACTCTCTCTCTTATACTGTTTTTAAAAGGGTACTTTTCTCCTCTTGTGCTTGTGTCCAGGTTAGATCTTAGCCTCCTTCCCTCTGTTTCAGCATCCTGTTCTAGCAGTAATTTCATAAAGCTGTCGGAATGTCGAAAGCCTAGTCTACCAACCGCTCCACTTTCTTCTTCTGCCCTCTAGGCTTAATTGCGCCTTTTGTTGATGACCTTGTTTCACTTAGATGAAAATATTCTCATGTTGGAGTAGTGTGGCGACAAACAATGTAGGTTTGCTGCCGACTTACCCGCTCCCAAAGAAGGCTCTGGCCACTGAAAGTTACTTCGCTCCTGAGACTTGGCATCTGAGCCTTACAGTCAGCATTTGGCAGAATCTTTGTCATTCATTGCACCCCGTCATGCCCGTTCTAGCTTAGATCTGTTCTTGAAGCTCCCCAAACCCAATTTGATGCAGACTTTGAATGAAGAAACACTGCGTCTTTTAAACACAGCTACCATCAGTGCAATAAATAAAAATTCATTCTTCACACAGTAGTTGTTAAGCAACGACAATATTTGGCTGCTAATGAGATGACTATTTTAATTTTAGCACCTGTAACCACTAAAAAACAGTTAATCATTTTAGAGAAGAGGCCAGATTTCTCCACATCTGAGTTTTTGTTCAGAATGTTTTCGTCTTTCCCTCTCCTGACTTGGATTACTCTGGAGCCTCTGAGGCCTTCTGGGGCGCCGTACAGTGCACATGCGGCGTGATGGATTGGCAGGTAGCACAGGTGTAACACATTTTGTCTCTGTGACTCAGACACCCACCGGGGGTTTGCTAAGCAGAGCTGTGCAGAGCCTGTTTGGGCTGGGCTCAGTTCTGGGGCAAGTTCCCTGCCCTCAAGGAGCTTACTGTTCTCTGGCTGGGTAGATGTGAATGTCTGTCCTGAAAACACTCTGAATTGTTATGCTCAGTTTTATGTACAAACCATTATCAGAGGCAATGGGAGATGGCCTCCTGGAAGAGAGAGGTTTGGAACAGGGCCCTGAAAGCCTGGTGAGGAGGGGTCAGCACACCACCTTGGAGTTAACTAATTCTAATTTAGATTCCAGCTCTGCTTATTCTTATATGACCTCAGGCAAGTTACTTAAACCTTTAAGTGGGAGAACAAGTGTTAGGAGCACTCAAACCTTGTACAGTTCTTGGCATAGTAGAAGCTTAATAAATAATGCTTCCCATTCAGGTTAAAGATGAGAAAGAAGAAAAAATAGAGAAAGAACATATATTTGGGAGGCAGTGGAAGAGCAGCATGCTGAGAGGTTAGGGTAGGGGGTTCTAGAGGCTTTTGGGAGATGTAGTGTCTGTTTTTATTTTTTAAGCAATGTTATTTATCTTTTTCCAAAGAAATGTGCCCTGGATCTTCTATTTGTCCCTAAAGAGCACCGTCCTCTGACAGTCACTGTTGGGCTGGTTTGTCTGTCACTCCTTGGCTGTCTGGGTCCCAGCTACGCCTGCTTCACCATGTTTCTCTCACATCCAGGAGTGCTCCCACCCCGGCCCATTGCTGCCCTGCCTTCGGAACACTGCATAACACCAACACACTCGAGGCTTTCAAGGCTGCAGATAAGAAGCTACTTTTGGAACAAGCAGCAAACGAGGTTAGCTGGGAAAGCATGATGTATTCGTTGTATTTTCCGTGGTCCCACACGCATGGTGTTCCTGATCAGGTACAGAGATCTGTGTGTCATAGAAACTAGTACCAACTAGTATACAGTTGGTACTCAAGTTGGCTTCTGGGTGGTGGGCAGGTCAGGGAGAAGACCCTGAGACTCTTCTCATTCCTTTCTTCACCTACCTTTTTTTTTTCTCCTCTTTCCTCAGGACATGATGTTCTCTCTGCCTGGAGTGTCTTTCCTTTACTTCTTCACATCTGAGTTAGTGTGAGGACTTGAAATGGGGGCAAAATTTATTCCAGTTCCCTCTAACCCACTTAATCAAGTGAACTTCACACTTGTCCTAAAAAACAGAAGAGTGTTCTTTATGTGGGTGCCATGGTCAGAAAAGGAAGTTTCCCACCTTTGGTCTTGAAGAAGGTGTCCTTATTATGTCCCCCATGATGGATACAGCACATGACTCTAGTGATGATGGTTGTTCTTCTTGGCCTGCAGCTTAACTGCTTCTGGGCTCCTGCTTTGGCTGCACATTTAAAAGGCCATCTCCAGAGTTGGGCCAGGTCTTAATCCATCATGGAAAAAGCAGTTTGCTCCCCACAGGAATCCTCACTCCTTGCCCGGGGCTCAGCTTATCAGAAGTGAGGGCCTGCCTGCTCCTTCAGTGGTCTAGCTCCTCCACAGTTATTATTTCAGTAGCAGGAACATCTCTTTGCTTATTTCCTTCTTCCACCTATTTGTGAGGATCAGTTCTTATTGGCACAGTAAGAACCATTTGTTTGTCTTGCTTAGTGGCACAATGTTTAGCAACTAATCTTAGCTACTGAAACATCTCACAACCAGCAGCTGCAGACCAGCACCAGCTTCTGCTTCTAGTCACAGTACTTGCTGAATATTCATACATTTAAAGTTCATTCTCTTTCCTTCATATCTCAGTGTGAGATAATCCCAAATAAGACTTTAAGAAATCCCCTCTATATAGTTCTAGTCACTGCCTCCCAGGAGCCCTCCCTGGCTCTTTTCCTTCCCACTTCCCAGCCCAGTTTGATGTTCCTCCCACAACTCTTACATCCTTCTGTGGTAGCACGTCCTACCTGGTGGTGTGCTTGGCCATTTATTCCTGTATCTCTCACTAGACTATAAGCTTCTAGAGAGTAGGGAGTGTGTGTGTGTTTTTTTTTAATTTCCGTAACCCTCATGTGCCTAGTATGTACTAGCAAACAAGTAAATATTTGTTGAAGGAAAAAACAAAGGCACGAAAATGGCCTAGGTGCCTCCTCTGATGCTGAGTCCCACTGAGAGGAGGCCTCTGGGTTCTCTCACTTTCCTCAGCCTGGTAGGAGACTGTGGCTGGTGGAGAGGAGTGGGAAGTGGGCAGAGTGAAATACCCCACTTCATTGCCTGGGGTAAGTGGTGCCGGGCCTACAGGAAAGAGGGGTTTGGTGCTGTACAACTTCGGGCCTCGCTCAAGTGTGAGAAGCTCAGAGATGCCTGATAACCTACCTTGACATTTTCTTTTCTTCCGGCAGATATGGGAATCCATAAAATCAGGTGCTGCTCTTGAAAACCCCGTCCTCCTCAACAAATTCCTCCTTTTGACATTTGCAGTAAGTAAATAGACTCCGTGTCACACTTAGATTGCTCGACGCCCTGGCCGAGCCCAGGGTGCCAATAGAACAGTCTGCTCCCTCCTCCTCGAAGCTTTTACCTTGTGTCATTCAGTCATGGCTGTTAAATAAATGTTCATTTGGTTAGTAGTCCAGTAGTGCTAGCCCTTATTACCAGTGCAAAATTAATTTATCCCTACTGATCATAGTACTGTTAATGATTGCATGGTTTATATAGCACATCCAGGACACAACAGAGTCCGATTCAGGGAGTAGTGGTTCGGTGCTGCTGATGACTTTGTTAAATACAGTCCATCGACATAAAGAAAAGGTGGTATCTCAGGGACTCTGGCCGTTCCCAAGCAGCTCTGCACTAGAGGACATGGCACTACGTTGCTTGTCCACAATATTGCATTGTTTGTTTTTTGGGTTTTTTTTGAAGAAAGAAAATGTTTAATATAAGTGAGATCTAATTATAATGAACATTGAGGATAGCTTTGAAGAGGAAAAGAAATCACATTAGGGTAACATCTGCTGCCTAGGGAAACGAGGGAAAGAAACTGGTCTCAGTGAGCAGGTAAGGATGGGGTAAGAGCTAAGGGTTGATTGTAAAGATGCCAGCTACACGTACACACACATGCATGTGTATGACACATATATATGCACAGATAATACCTTGGAAATATTGGAGGTTTGGTTCTACAATAAACGAGTCATAATCTTTTTGCCGGTAGAGGGTCTTGCCTTCAATTTGTAAAAACGCAACATCTATGAAGCACAATAAAGCAAAGTTCAGTAAGATGCTGTATGTTTTATATGTATGCATAGCTGTATATATCTAGACATGAAACTAATTTTTCCTCTACAGTAAAGCACGACACTATAATATTCTGTCAAGCGTATATTCCATAGACTCTTGAATGACTAGATTGTTTCTAATACTATTGAAAAAATTGCTGCAGCGAATAACCCTGGCCATACTGATTTTTCCCCCTGTTCATTTTATTCCTTTAGAATAAGTTCTTTGGAGGGGACATATAAACATATTGATATTGGTATATACTTATTGTGTGTCATTTCACTACAGCTTCATCAGCTTTGGATGTTAATTCTCTTTCTCACATTTTTCTTTTGTTTTTATTTATTTATTTATTTTTGCCATGTTATAGGTCTTGCTTTTCTCCCTCCCTGACAAATGAATCTTCCATTTCTTCCAAATGCAGCCTCTCTGATTTACTGAGGGAATGATAAGCATCAAACCACAGGGTGGCTATCTAAAAGGAGCACATTTCTAACAGGATAGAAAGTAGATACAGAGGTAGATACAGACACATACTGCTTTATGTGTAATACCGGAGGGATAGAAAAATTTTAAATTCTTCATGGGATTACTAGGTGCAATGTGGCATGGATAATTAGCCTGTAAACTAAGTAATTTTGTAGGTTTGCTACTAGAATATATATAAATAGTGCTGGTTAAAAGTTTCTGGTTTTGTTACTCTAACATCAATACATTTTCTACACCTAGAATTCTAGTTAATGGAATCTAGTTGACAATTTGCGCCTAAAGAGAGAAAAATAACATTAATTCTTAAGGTTTTAAGGCATTTCCCAGTCACTATGGGTATCGGCCTCCTGCCCTTTTACTGAGCATTCTTAACCTGACTTTAAAAGTCGTTCTTTTAAAATCTTCAGGCACAAGAGCTTTATGTTTAATTTAATCGAGGCCTCTTGTATCCTGAAAAGAATCCTAAGAAATTCAAACCTTTAGACTATCACCTGATAAGCTTCTTAGAAATTGTGAAGTCCTTCATCTTGAATTGTTTAACCTTTTACTAAAGATCAGTTATGACAAATCATTTAAGTACAAAAAAGAGAGAATAATTTCTGGAGGTATTTTTGTTTTTTTTTCTTCTGCTGTTTTTAGGACTCAAAGGAACAGACACTTCATTTATTTCAGTTTTGCAGTTTGTTTTGCTATTGTCAAAAGATAATTTATTCCTAGTTGGTCAATTTCTGGCAAATTTAAAGAGAGCAGAAACTGTAGTTACTAGACTTTCTCATCTGGCTACATGTTTACATATAAGTTTATATTTTAAAAAGTCACCCAATATGATTTAATTTATACGAAAAGTCCAGAAAAGCAAATCCAGAGAGACAAAATAGATTAGTGCTTTCAGGGATCAGGAGAGGGGGCAATGGGGATTTTCTGTTAATGCAGTGGTTTTCAGCCTTTTTCATCTCACGGCACACATTAAGTAATTACTAAAATTCTACAGCACACCAAAAAATATATATTTCTTGCCAATCTGACAGAAAAATAGGTATAATCTTTATTCATTTACACCAGCAACTATTGTTGTGTTAGCTGTTGTCATTTTTTTATTAGAAAATCTGAGAGAAAAGAGGTCAGTGCCCCTGACTAAATAGTCAGGTATTGCATGTTTTAAAAATTCTTGAGGCATACTTGTTGAAAATCACTGTGTTAATGATATTTATTTATTTATTTATTTATTTATTTATTTATTTATTTTTGTGGGAGGGTGATGAAAATGTTCTAGAATGGGTGGTAGTGGTGGTACAACCTTGTCAATATACTAAATAAACCACTCAATTAATATACTTTATCATTGTAAATTTTGTGGTGTGTGAACTATATCTCAATAAAAAAGCTATGGAGCAACCATGAACTTTTAAATTGTAGCAAGATTCAAGAAGAAATATTAATTAGGCAAATACACTACATTGTGGTCAGTGGTAACAGACTGGCAGGTAAGCTGTCAAATAGCTGTGTAACTGGGATCCTGCATGAGGGATTTAGGCCACAAACGCTGCAAGAGTTCAGGAAGGTGGGTTCGGCTGGGGTGGGGTGGAGGGATGGGGAGAAAATGCAGACAACTGTAATTGAATAACAATAGAAAATAAAAATTAAATTAAATCAAAATTAAAAAAAAAAAAGAGTTCAGAGGCAAGAGCATTCAACCTGAGCAGAAACAGTATCTAGGACAGCTTTGCAGTCCTTTCTTCTGCATCGCATGCCCTGATAGGGGAACAGTCGCACTCTGGAAGCTATAATCTCTTCTATTGTGGAAGTTCCTTAGTTCTTAGACCTCTTCTGTGGCACCTGTAGCACTCACTTTATCTCAGTTTCCTGCAGAAAGTGATCTGCCCACGGGTTGGGACTGGGTTTTATTCATCTTCTTATTGTCAGTGTCTCATGTTTTACCTTGTACATAGCAAGTACTTCATAGCTGTTGACTTGAATTTCACCAATAAGGTATTTCTTTTCTTTTTTTGTTTTTATTTTATTGTTTTATTATTTTTTTTACTCTTTTAAAAAATTGTTGTTCGAGTACAGTTGTCTCCATTTTCCTGCCACCACTTTCCCCCACTCCACCCATCCCCCCTCCCACCCTCAATCCTTCCCCCCTTTGGCTTTGTCCATGGGTCCTTCATACATGTTCCTTGACAAACCCTTCCTCTTTTTTCCCCCATTACCTGCTTCCCCCTTCCCCTCAGGTTACTGTCAGTTTGTTCTTTATTTCAAAGTCTCTGGTATATTGTGCATGTTTGTTTGTTTTGTTAATAAGGATTTCTGAAAGCAACATTATCTCAGCACCTATAGATTGTGAATAGGACAGCTTCTTTAATAATGTGCTTAAATGCTTTGATTATAAAGAGAATGGTAACTGTGTTTGCAGGTCTTATCTCCACAGATGGAACATTAAATGTGTTTTGTATCATGAACAAAAGATTAAGTTTTGAGAGCAAAGGGACCCCCTCTCTGATCCCCTCTCTGTCACTTACTGTCTTTGTTTTGTTCAAGTTCTTCAGCCCTCTGTAAGCTTTAGTTCTCTGTCTATAAAATGGAATGATAATAGTTAACTTCCCAGCATGGTTTTGTGAATTAAACAGTGATGACAATGATGGCAATTTCTTACTGAACACTTTCTGTTAATACAGGGCCAAAAGTATATATTATGTTTATCGTCATGTAGTGTGGTGTGTGAGAGTGTTTTGGGATACCGACAGAAATTCAGTACCCATCATGAGTTCTGTTGGAGATGAGAACTTCTGACAAGCGGGTCACATCTTGTGTGCATCAGTCTTTGTCTTACATGGCTACGGGAAGTTACATTAATAGATGCATTTCAGTTTAGTCATTAATGCTATGTTAATATCCTGTATTATATTCTTTCTTTTAGGATCTGAAGAAGTACCACTTCTACTATTGGTTTTGCTCCCCTGCTCTCTGCCTTCCGGAGAGTATACCCCTCATTCACGGGCCAGTGGGCTTGGATCAAAGGTTTTCACCAAAACAGGTATCAACAAATAAAGCAAAATGCAGGTACAATTGGGTTTAACGTGCAAGCTTAGTTTATCTAGTACATTCTAAAGATAAATAGGCATTTGTCTGAATGAAGAGGTGGTCACTGTGGAATCTTCTAAAAATGGTACTAGGGACAGATTTATTCACAAAATATTTATAAAATCATTTTGAAAATGTAATAAGCAATACTTTTCCAGGTTTTCAGTGACTTAGGATTTTGGTAAAATCCTAAGCCAGTAGGGAGGAATTACAAGGATGTTTTTTTAAAACTGTAAGAATTTGCTAAAATGTGGTGGGGGGATCATAAGGCAATATACTTTGGGATGAGAATCTCTGAAACCAAATAGAAGACATTCTCTTTCCCTCAAGCCAAGTTGCAGAACTTCTGCATCAAGAATGGTACATGTAGAGCTAGTCCTGCAGTTCCAGAAAGATAACGAGGCTATTAGAGATGGTCCCAAGAAGAGCAATGAGAATAATCAGGCTTGTAGAAGACAGACCCTAAGCCAAAGGATTCGGACTGTTGATGAGGAAAAGTTGAGTGGAGAGATAATTTGAATTCATGAAGCTGGTCGCTAAAATCCTGAAATCCGAAGCTAGGGAGCAGCCCTTACTGATTAAAAAATAAATGTTTTTACTAAGAAAAATCAAAGGTGGTGCTTTTGTGGAACAAAATTCCCAGGAAGAAATAAAAGTTGAGGAACAGGCTTATGCATGTGGATTGAGTGCTGTTGGTGTGAGGTTTCTCTTAGAGGGAGCAAAAGTGTTCTCAGATCACCGTGGTTATGGTTATCCTGGGAACGTGCTAAAAACAGCATTGACTTGTGCACTGTAACTGGGTCGGTTGTTGGTAAGTGCATATGTCTCAATAAAGCTGTTAAAGATTACAGAAAGGTTCAGGGTAAAATTCACCAATGGTATATTCATGCCTGGTTATTCCAGAAGAGAATTAATGTTTGGTTACCTCTCTCAACCTGTGTGGTTCACATCTTAGAGAACCACCGTGCTGTACCATAAAATGTCCCTTTGTGCCCCTAAGACGCACCACCATGCACGTGAAAAATGGTACATAAAAGTGAAGTGGTATTGTTTGGGGCACCTGATCAGTCATTTCCAGCCCTCTGGCTTGAAATTACCTTTTATTTTATGTTAATTTTTAGCTCAGAACCAGATATGTAATTATCTGGAGAATAACTCAGTGTTTCCTACTTTCAGATTCAAGCCCTCGAGTGCGCATATGATGATCTCTGTCAAGCTGAAGGAGTCCCAGCGCTACCTTACTTCTTAATCAAATACGATGAGGACACCGTGCTGGTTTCCTTGCTTAAACACTGCAGTGATTTCTTCCAAGATCAAAGGATAAAGGTCAGAGAAACTGTGAGTATCATTTTTTTATCCAGTAAAAAAAAAAATTCGATGTTCATGTTATGATAGACCACTGCCAAATTCAAACTCAGGTAGATTTCTTTAGCTTTCCAAAGACTGTTTCAGAACATCTTGTTATCTTCACCCTCTCCCACCCTGCAGTTCCCAGATGGGTTCCCGCTTTAGATTTCTCTAGCTCTGTTGCACCTCAGAGTAATTTTGGATTCCTTGCTTCCCATTAGTGATGAAGTTGTTTCAGTTTTCTTTCCTGATACATTTTGTATCTACGTTTAATTTATTCTCAGAGCTACAACTGTAGTTCAGGCCCTGTTTATCTCACTCTCAGACAGGTGGAGTCTTCTTGCTTTCATCTTGTGCACCACTACTGAAGAAGAGCCTCAAACTGCTCATGTCCGCTATATCATTTGTTGATCAAGAGTTAATGGTGTCTTCCTTCTGGCTCCAAGCTACCTTTCCTGCCTTGTCTTCCACTTTTTCCCTCTTAAACCGTTTTTCCAACTAAGCGTGTCTGTTTTTCACCAGACAATGCCCCTAATCAAACATACCTAGAACTTTTTCTGTATATGTCTTTGTCTTCATGTTGTATCCTCTTCTCGAAACTTATTCTACCTGTGAAAATCCCAAGAAACTGTCTTTTTATTGAAATCCTACCTCCATTGTGAAGCCTTCTCATGGTGGGGCCTTGTGGAACCTATCCCTTTATGATCTCTTGGCACTTATTACCTGATCCTCATTTCCCATGCAGCTCCCTTGTACAAGTTATTTTTGGCACTGTATTCGTCTGTAAGCTCCTAGCAGGAGGAACCATGTCTACACAGTGTCTAGCTATGTGTCTAGTATCCTGGGCACTCAATAAAATTTTTGAATGAGTAAAAGAGTACTGTAAGTGTCCTTCAGAAGCAATGAAATATATAGTAAGCTGTCTTAGCCATACAGAAAATTGTAAATTAAAAATTAAAAATTCATTAGTATTATGAATTTGAAACCCACTGGATAATTTCAATAGCCATGTCGATCTATCTGAACTGAGAGAAGAGAGGCCTCTAACTGATGGCCTGATTAGTCCTTAGCCTGAACTTCAGCCACCTTTTACTTTAAGTACACTCTTTTTCAGAGGAAGCCCTTTTTAAATTGGGGGCTGAGATTGAAGTTTTACTAAAATTCTTTTCTTTCCCCCCAGGCAATTTCACAGAACTTAGGTAAATTAGTAGCAACAAGACCAACCATTAATAATTTAAAGTACAGTCTAAAGTAAGGTCCTACTGTGATAGCAGGCAGGGTTAAGTGGCCCGTGTTTGAAAGCAAGCAGCTGTCGTTCAGATTGTGTGCGGTCCATGAGAGGTCCTTCCTCAAAGTGCACCTCTGCCAAAATAATAACAATTTGCAGAGCACTTTACAGTTTAAAGGGGGCTTTAACACACTTGATCTTGTAATAACTTTGTGAAATAGGTGTTATTAGTATCTGCATTTTCTATCTATCGAAAATGAGACTCAAAGTCACATGGCCCAATGGTCTAATTCCAAAGCTTGTGTACTTGCTTCTATTCCATTTTCTCATCATTTGGTTGGAGATTGACCTTTGCAATCAAATAGATCTGGATTTGACACCAAGCTTTTGCCACTTACTAGCTTGGTGACTTTGGGGAAGTTGCATAATCTTTCTTTACTTTAGTCTGTCTGTCAAATAGTGGTAATACTACCTCCTACAGGCTTTGTGAAGATTAGACATGATAATGTGACTAAAATGCCCAGCGCATAGCAGGTGCTTAATATGCATCCACTTCCTTTCTTCTTCAAAGCAGCATCATTTTAAGGACTAAACAAATCTCCGGAGTCTCCTTTGAAGTGCTCTGGGCGAGTTTACCAGTGCTGTGGCCCTGAGACCAATCACTTACCAAGTTCAGGCACAGAATCCTTCACTGGGTTAGGGTCACATCTCAGGAAAACTTGGATTAGCATATATGTTCCCACAGAATCTGAGATCTTCTAGGGAGATTAGACATTTACTTGTGGAAAGTTAACTAGAAATTCAGGGAGCAGAAAGTGCCTACAAAATGATATGGTTGATACTGTGGACAGGATCTATGTCCTGTCTTGTTCTAGAAAGGTTCATCAGAAACTGTGCAGATGGGTAGCCTCATGGGAGTTTCATGGCCTCCTGGCCAATCTCCCCACCTGTGGTTCTGAATGTCCCATCCATCCCCCACAGTGCTGCCCAAATGCATTTTCTACATGTTAGTTTGACCATGTTACTCTTCTACTTAAAGCCTTTCTACAGTTCCTGTTGGCTTCAGGATAAAGTTAAAACAAATAAGCTTGGCATTCGGGGCCTCTTCAAACCAGTTCTTGCCCATCGCTCTAGCTTCATCTCCCAATATTCCCACAAGTTGCATCCTATGTTCTGACTACAACTATGCCCTCCAAATGCACCATGCTCCCCCTAACCTTGTGCCTTCAGACATGCCTCTCTCTGTCTCTCTTCCTTCACCTGGCTAGGACCTCACCCCCCTTTCTGATTCATCATTCCTGGGAAGCACTGGCTGATTCCTTGCACTATTTGATAGTCCTCTTCTGGGTTGGGATAGCAGCCTCTCTCCAGCACTGACTGAGCTTCAATGTCACTGTTGGTTTGCTTATGTTCCTGCTCCCTCTCTCTGACCAACCTGTGAACAACTTTGGCACAGAAATCATGTTTGACCCCACACTGTGTCCTCAACATTTAATGGAATGTCAGATACTTAATGGACACCTGGTGTGTGAATGTTGGGAGGAGGGAGAAACCATTGTGGACTGGTCTAATCACAAAAGGCTTCAGGGAAAGTAGAGTACTGCGAAATCTAACCATCACTTCACTTGAAGTCTTTCCTGCTTTTATTGTATTAATCTAGTTTACTCTTTCGCATAATTCCAGTTTCTCTTCGGTGTTCCTAGTTCATGAAATGTTCCTGAAGGCTTTAGGGCTATATTCAAAAAACAGGCATTTTTTTCAGTGTGGACTCCTGCAGTTGTGCTCTGGCTTTGTGTTTTACTCTTTCCTCTGCCTCCTGCTCTTACAGGCACTTTGAAGCTGCTGGGGAAGCCACTGTTCCTCTGTGAGCCTTGGTGTCTTCACATGTAAAGTGGAGAAATGTCGGCATCCCTCCAAGTTTCTCTCTTCTCAGTCTGTTTTCTTTGCTGAGGGATCTCATTGTGTTTGTGATGCCTGTGACCACTTCCTCCACCATGAACCTCACTCTGGACCCCAGACCACATTATCCAACTGCCTGCTTTCTCCAGCCCCTCAAATTCAGTATCTTCAGGTTAAACTCATCATCATCTCAAATCTGGTCCTCTTTCAGACATCACTGTCTTGCAGTGAAACCACTTTCTCCCTAGTCATGAGAGCCAGAAGTCTGGGCAGCCTGCCAGGCACCTCTCTGTCCTTTACCATCCCCATATCCTGTGGATTTCCTGTCCTAAACTTCTCTCAGTCCATCACCTTCATATTTCTTCTGCCACCACCCCAATCTATATTGCTGTAATCTTTCATCTGCTTCACTGCAGTAGCTTCCTAACCATCGCTTTGGGACTTCTCTGACCTCCCTTTAATCCCTCCCCGTATTATCTGAAGCAAGCCTTAGAAAACAAATCTGATCATGTCACTCTCAAGATAAAAACGTAGCAATGTCTTCTTCCTTGAGCTCTAAGAATAATAACCTAATTCCTTAATATGGCACACTAGACTTTCCATGGACTGCTCCCTGTGCAGCTCCAACCCCAAGTCAGTCCATACTCCCTCTTGCTTTGCACCTCTACCCACCTCAGAGTTGCTGCTAAGGCTGTCCTGCCACAGGGTTTTTGCAAGTGCCTTTTGCCTGGAAAGCCCTCTCTCTCCTTTCTCTTCTGACTATTCCACCCCCCTCCACCCTTCCCCTTTGCCCAGTGAAGTGTTTATTCTTTCTTTAGATTTAAACTTAATCATGATTCCTCACGGAAACCCTCCCTGACCTTTGTAAAAAAGGGTTATTCCACCTATATTGGTCTCTCTTAGCACTGTGTAGCTTTTCTTTGTCATATTTATTACAATTGTAATTGTACATTTTCTTGGGTGACCTCTGATTAATATCTTTTCCCTCATTAAGTGTAAGCTCCTTGAGCACAAGTTCCCTATCTTCAATTTTTCACTATTGCGTCTGCATTTTGTCGTAACTTCCCTGGCCTGTAAAATATAATGGAAGAATGGATGCGTGTGTGCATGAGTTGTTGTGAGGGTTGGAGCTCACTATGTGAAGCCTCTGGGTCAGTGCCTGGCACAGAGTAGGCCTTTAGCAAGTACAATAGTAGGTTGCTCTTAATATGGCTCATTATAATGTTCTCTTTAATGTTAGTGTTCTTCTGTCTAAGGCCATGTAGCTTATAAAGTCTTTTACGAATTGTTTGTGCACAGCTTATGTCTAGTATGAATGACAGACGTGCTTAGTGTTGTGACAAGACAGAATATGAGGGAGCTGTGTCATTTGCAATGGGTAGTTTGGAGCAGTAGTTCTTAATGTTGGGCAAGGGTGCTGGTGCATAACATCTTTGAGAATTTGGTGGAAGCAATGGATCCTCATGCCGGAAAAATACATCTATACATAGTTTTATTATGTAATGTCAGAGGATCCACAGAACACTGAAATCCATTCATGGATCCTATTTGGGTCCCTGGCTCAGAGGAAATTAAAGGGAAGGGTAGGGATTAGCTTGCCTGGGGGGATCCTGTGGGATTTCTGAGAACAGGAAGAGGATGACCCATCTCTGTTCCAAGCCAGAATGGGACTTGGCCTCCAGAGATACTGCTCACTCCTGTCCGGAGCCTCAGTTTGCTGGGAGAGAGAGTCGGTACCTGCCCCTGAAGAGGGCACACTGCCCACTGAGCCAATAGCAGCTGTAGCTACCAGGTTCTGACTGTGTGTCCAGCACAGAGCTGGGTACTCATATATGCTATCCATAATCTTTCCAACATTCTGCAAAGTGAGCAGTATTTTTTCCCATTTTATAGATGAAGAGTGGATGGAAGTGTTTGCTTCCTGATTTTGAAGTGTTTGCTTTTTTTCATGGTGTCGGTACTCCCGTCAGAGCCAATGTCAAGTCACCATTGTGAAGTCACATCTAGCAGAGATGGGAAGAGAAAGCAGCAATCGGCTCTCCCAAGCCTGTCTGAGCCATCTCTAGCACACCCCTGCGTGTAATAACTATTGCCCCAAACTGCCAATTTTCTGTCTTGCCAGCGGTGCACTTTTACCAGCATTAAATGTTACATACATTCTACACATTTTTGTCAGTTGAAAGTGAGCATAGTTTAAGCTCTTATTTCCCTCAATAAAATGTTGATTCCACTTACCAGTCACGGTGGCACTGCATGGCTACAACAAGTAGTTCTTGTGATTACATTAAAACAGCCCAAATCGCTATCCCATTGCCATCTTTCTGGAAAGCTTGTTTGAGTCTTCTGCTTTCTTCAGAGCAATTATTGAAGATTTAATGTTTGGGAAATGTTTTGTAGTTTCAAAAACATTAGCCTTTAATTCTAGGCTCCAAAATCTTTAGACAAGAGCACTAGCTTTGGTATGCTTTTAGTAGGCCCTTAGCGATCTTTGCATTTTGGCAGCCATCTGTGACATCACCGGGCATTAGAGATTTGAATTTTTTTCTTATTCTTTTAAAACACATACTCTGTTTTGTGCATTTCTTGTTATATCAAATGTTTGGGTAATAACCACTTATCAGATAAACATGTTTTATGGGATCGGTGTGGAAATTGTTAAAGACCATCAGGTTGACAATCTCTCCCCTTACTCTTGTTGCGCTTTTCCAGGAAACTGTTGGGTGGACCATAGCCAAATGTGACTTGACCCTTCAATGGGTTGTATGCTCTCAGCCAAGTAGAAAGGAATATTTATTTCATGAACCTTTTAAACAAAGTTTCTTTTTTTCAATTACGTTTTGCTTCTTTCTGCTGATTTGCCTTATAAAAGAAAATGATTTGTCCAAGTTCACACAAGGAATTTTCAGCAAAGCCAGTCCTAGAACCCAGAACTCCTGGTCAATGATTATTCTGATTGCCGTTAAAAAAAATTTTTTTTTTATTGATTAACCACATAGTTAAGCTGGCTTACCTAGCATTGTGCCAACTAATTTCTACAATGACTGAGCTTCCTGATTTAGTTCCCACAGCACTTAAGGATTTTTGGAGTCACTTTTGGATAATCAAAGGGATATTAAAAGATATTCAGCCTAGTGTCAAATGGATTCTGTCATTTTTCTGTCCAGATTCTTGCTTTTTGTACTTATGCCTGCCTCATGGGAGTAGGAGAGTTACGTACTTCAAAGCATTTTCATGCTGACCTCCCTTTGTGGGTAAGTGACAGATTTCTCTTTAGCAATCATTCCTGCTCTGTAGCTCATCTTAGGTCATGTTGCTTTAAGAACTTATTCCTTGTCTTTTCTGCTCAGAAAAAGAAATTTTGTTCTTATTACCTTCCTACCGCATTGCCTAGTGTCGGAAGTATGCTTATTCATTGAAATTAGGCATCCGCTTGTAGCATGTAATGTAGCATTCTAACTTACATACTTTAAGTACCACTTAGTCCCAGCTCTATATTTACAGTTGATAAAACCTAGACCTGGAGAATATTTGGTTAACTAGAATTAATCCACTTCTTCTCTCTACCAGTTAAGAAAAGATAACTTTGCAACTGAAAAGAGATAATTATGTAATGGTGATAGATTAAACTGAACAAATAGGTCAATGAAGTTACCACAATAGAATTTATTTATATTGTTATAGTCACTATTTGTTGAGTGCTTGCCTTGTGTCTGTACTAAGTGTGGGTAAGAGTTATCCTATGGATGAGAAAACTAAGGAATAGAGAGGTTAAGTAAATTGCCAAGTGTTGCATTAGAGTAAGTACTCACATTTGATAAGAGCCCAGGTTTATAGAGTCATGTTTTAAAATTGAAACTCAGAATCCCTATATGAATGGCATTAATGCTGTCTAGGTTCTTCCTAAATGAAAGTTGAATAGCTTTTAAATACCCTGTAAAATTGAACCTTGATATAATGTGTTGGTTTGTAATACATGGAGGATTTTTTTTCTCTTTAATGTTCTATGAAGTTCTATAATTCTGGAGCTAGAAGGAGTCCTTTGATGTAAAATGATTCAACTCCTCCATTTTACATGTGAGAAAAGAACTTCCTGAGGTCTTAAAATCAATTAGCTGCAGGATTAGAAAACATAATCCTCCAGCCAGTGCCTTTTTGTTTGTTTGTTTTGCTGTAATTTCTTTTCTGATCTGTTTCAAATGTTAGAGAAGTAGAATGCTAATTTTTCCCTTCTCTCTCCTTTTCTTGCTGGGTAACAGAGTTGTAAATGCCTTTAGTGAATTTAAAAAAAAAATTGAAGTTCAAGTGATGACTACTTAACAAGTGTAGTTCATCCAGCAGATACCAACCTACCGTCTGTCATGACTGACAGAGGGAAACAAAATAAAAAATGTTTCAGATGGTGGTGGTGGTGGTGGTCTACTGGACCTGAACCACTTCAGGAAAACAATTTCTTCATTTGGAGGGAGCTGTAGGCTGGAGATCTCATTTTCAGAGTTCTCTTGCTTCTCACAGGAAATCCTCTCTTAGACCTGTCACATTCTCACCAAGGTGAATTTCCAAGTGTTAAACACTCGCCAAGTGTTAAATTGTCACTGAGTGGAAGACCTGCAATTTTGGGAAAGGAAAAGAAACTAGCCAAGATTCTACATCATGGTTTTACATGTAAGCTTCGGGCCTCTTGGTTAGACATCATCTTTCCCTCTCTAGCTGCCTCCCAGGATCCCTGACCAATGTCAGGGAATGGGGAGAGAGCTTTTCATATATTGAGTCCTGGAGTAATTGACCAGTCCTGTCATTTGTTTAAAATCTATTTGCTGAGTGCCAGGTACTGTGCCAGGTCCCAGGGATGGAAAGATGGATATGACAGACGTTGCTCCTGCCCTTGAAGAGCTTGTAGAGCAGCAAGAGAAACAGATATAAAACGCATCCTGTATTTTCTCCATTCTCAAGTGCTTTTTCCTCATAATTTTTCTAAAGTTGGGAATTTCTTACAATTAACTGTGTACATTTAATGTGGTAATGTTTCTCCTTCTGTCCTATTTGAAAGTGCATTTTATAACCTGTGGTGTTTTTGAATCATAAAATTACAGAGCTTCAAAAAATAATCACAGTTACCATAAGGAAAAATATAGGGTTCAATGAACCCTATTTTAAGGAAGCACTTGTTTTCTTTTTTTTTAATATATTTTATTGATTATGCTATTACAGTTGTCCCATGTTTCCTCCCTTTATTCCCTTCTGCCCTGCACCCCCCCTCCTATCAGCATTCCCCCCCATGTCCATGTGTCATACGTACAAGTTCTTTGGCTTCTACATTTCCTACACTATTCTCAACCTCCTCCTGTCTATTTTGTACCTACCATTTATGCTTCTTATTCCCTGTACCTTGCTCTGTACCTTATTCCCTACTCTGCCCTACCTTGTACCTTATTCCCTACTCTGCCCCCATTGCCCTCCCCACTGATAATCCTGTGATTCTGTTCCTGTTTTAGTTGTTTGCTTAGTTTTTGTTTTTGTTTTTCTGGTTTGGTTGTTGATAGTTGTGAATTTGTTGTTTTACTGTTCATATTTTTAATCATCTTCTTTTTCTTAGATAAGTCCCTTTAACATTTCATATAATAAGGGCTTGGTGATGATGAACTCCTGTAACTTGACCTTATCTGGAAAGCACTTTATCTGCCCTTCCATTCTAAATGATAGCTTTGCTGGATCCAGTAATCTGGGATGTAGGTCCTTGCCTTTCATGACTTTGAATACTACTCTCCAGCCCCTTCTTGCCTGCAAAGTTTCTTTTGAGAAATCAGCTGACAGTCTTATGGGAACTCCTTTGTAGGTAACTGTCTCCTTTTCTCTTGATGCTTTTAAGATTCTCTCCTTATCTTTAATCTTGGTTCATGTAATTATGATGTGCCTTGGTGTGTTCCTCCTTGGATCCAGCTTCTTTGGGACTCTCTGAGCTTCCTGGACCTCCTGGAATTCTATTTCCTTTGCCAAATTAGGGAAGTTCTCCTTTATTATTTTTCAAATAAGTTTCAATTTCTTGCTCTTCCTCTTCTCTTTCTGGCACCCCTATGATTCAGATGTTGGAACGTTTAAAGTTGTTCTGGAGGTTCCTAAGCCTCTCCTCATTTTTTTGAATTCTTGTTTCTTCATTCTGTTCTGGTTGAATGTTTATTTCTTCCTTCTGCTCCAAACCGTTGATTTGAGTCCCAGTTTCCTTCTCCTCACTGTTGGTTCCCTGTATGTTTTCCTTTATTTCAGTTTGCCTTCACTTTTTCCTCAATTTTGCGACCATATTCAACCATTTCTGTGAGCATCCTGATTACCAGTGTTTTGAACTATGCATCTGATAGGTTGGCTATTTCTTCGTCACTTAGTTGCATTTTTTCTGGAGCTTTAATCTGTTCTTTCACTTGGGCCATTTTTTTGTCTTGGTGCACCTGTTAAGCAGTAAGGGGCAGAGCCTTAGGTATTCACTAGGGTGTGGCAACCCATGTGGCTGCATTGTGGCGCTGTAGGTAGGGGAGGCATCAGAGAGAGAATGATGCTGCTTGTTTGGTTCTTGGCTGACTTTCAGTCATTTCCTCCACTACCCATAAGCAAATTGGGCCCTAGTGGTGCTGATTCCCAGATGGGTGGTTTTGTGTATGTTCTAGGACACTGTGGGTCTCTCCAACAAATTCTCCTGTGAGGCTGGGAGTTTCTCCCACTGCTGCAACCCCCACAGGTTTTTTCAGTCAGGTTTTGAGGCTTTATTTCCCCCACGCTGGCACCCTGGGTTGCATGGTCTGTCTCACTCCTCAGTTGTTCCTCCTGGTTTATCCACATGCAAATATGGGACCACCTGCTCCACCAGCCACCACCTTGCCTCAAGTCTTCTCCACCCCGACTGCCTGTCTCTTCCCCAGCTGCCCGCCTCTGCCCCTCCTACCAGTCTGGATGAATGTTTCTTCTTTACACCTTGGTTGTTGGACTTCCATACAGTTCAATTTTCTGGCATTTCTGGCTGTTTTTGGTTTTTAAATTTGTTGTCCTTTTGGTTGTGTGAGGAGGCACAGTGTATTTACCTACGCCTCCATCTTGACCAGAAGTTTGTGTATGAATCTGTTTTCTTCTTCATAGACTGTAGGTGGATAGTGTAACTAAGATTCACATGGGGAGGTCACTGAACATGCACTTAGGAAGATCTGGGATTGGGTCAGTGTGGTACAAGTTTGAAGAACTGCCCAGGTGGTCTATGGTGGACTCTCAAGTAGTGATTTGCAACCTGGCTGCACATTAGAATCACCTGGCGAGCTTTCAAAACAACCAATGCTCAAGTTGTGCCCAGATGAAATCAGAACCTCTGGAAGTGAGAGCCAAGCAGCAGGATTTTTAAAGCTCCCCAGGTGATTCCCACACACATTCAATTGTGAGAACCAGCACTAGAGAGGGTTGAGGAGTGGAATGGAGTGGTGACTGTCAAAGTGCAGTGTGCCTGGGAATGACCTGGGTCCTTGTTAAAGTGCAGATCTGGATTTAGCAGGGCTGGGGACAGGGGCTGAGATTCTGCATTGCGGACATGCCCCCAGGTGATACCAACGCTACTGCATTTTGAGGAGCATTGGGAAGACATGGAGCCAATGCAGAGGTTTTTTAAAAATTCTTTTGTCTATAAGACCACCTTCTCTAATAGTTCACAAATTCATGTTTGGGAACTGGACCAACTGTATCAGAATTACTCAGGCGTTTTATACAGATACAGATGGTTAGTCTCACCACTGGAGATTCAGAGTCACTAATAATGATGTTACTAGCAATATACATGTGCAGCGCTTTTCATGTTCAGTACCATCTCATTTAATCCTCACTATAACTCTATGAAGTAGGTACTATTACTTTTCCCATGATTCAGATAAAGTGAGCCCTGGAGGAGCTGACAGATTTTCCCTAGGCCACACATTAAGTTAGGGGCAGTACTCAGAACAGCCTCTGTAAACCCATTTTTAATAGTTCCCTAGATGCTAATGTTGTATCTTCCCATGAAAAGGGAAATCTCAAATAATGATACCCTGTATTTTCTGAAAGGATGGCCATACATATGAATCTGTTTATATTGAATTAAATAAGAATCTATTTGCATTTAATACATGAAAATGCATCTAGACATAAAGCATATCTTTGAAATAATGTGGTAATTATCTGATAAGACAGTAATAAGACTTTGCAGAGATTTATTGAGCATAGATGAAGGGTACTCAATTGTCCTTCAATAGAAAATGGAAAAAGTTGAGGTACATCAATATAAGGGAATGCCATTCAGCCACTACTGACAGTGGTTGTAGAATGACATTTATTAGCATGGAAGAGAGTTCACAATACAGTGAGAGATATAAACAGTATTTATAGCATGATTCCATTTTTGTTTAAAAGTCGTAATTATAAAAATATATCTATGTAAAGAATAAAGTTAAGGGAAGTTATACGCCAAGGTGTTAATAGTGTTTCTCTCTAGATGGTGGTGGTGTACATCTTCCTTCCTTCCTTCCTTCTTTCCTTCCTTCCTTCCTTCCTGTTTTGTCTCAATCTGAATATTGGTTTAGCACCTTTTTTATGGCTGAAAACAGTGTTCAGCACTGTGGTAAATAAATAGAAGTGTTTGGGTTGATCCCATACTTGCAGAACTAATTGGATCTAGAGTAACCAAAAGTTTATCTGCCACATTTCTATTTAACCCACGAGTATACCTCTAAAGGACACCTGTAGGTTAACTTATGGTTCACTGCCAGCCATCTCTCCTACCTCCTTCCTTTCATCCTTCCATCTATCATTCATCCATCCTTTAGCCATCTGATCAGTGCGCCAACCATCCAACTTTTTTCATCATTCAACAAATGTTCACTAAGGATCTGCTTGTATCTATGAACCAATCGTGGAGAGACAAAAAAGATATTCCTTTTCTCTAGATGTTCATTGTCCTGTTTTTCTTAAATAAACTTTTTATTTTGGAATAATTTTAGATTTACAGAAAAGTTGCAAAGGTAGTACAGAGAGTTCCCATATACCTTCGCGTTGTTTTCAGTTTTTTTCTGTTATCACCTTAAATTACCATGGTACCTTTATCAAAACTGAGGAACTAACATTAGTACATTATTATTAACTAAACTCTAGACTTATTCAGATTTCACCAGTTTTTCCAACAACATCCTCCTTGTGTTCCGGGATCCACTCTGGAAGGCTGCATTGCATTTTCTTGCCAGGTCTCCTTAGTCTCCTCTGGTCTATAGTAGTTTCTCAGACTGACCTTGTTTTTGATGACCTTGACAGTTTTGAGGAGTACTGGTCAGTTGTTTTGGTAGAATACTTCTTAATTTGGGTTTATCTTAGGATAGACTGGGATTATAGGTTTTTGGAAAGAATATCGCTGAGGTAAGGTGCCCTTTTCACCACATTATATCAGGGGTTATCTGGTATCCACATAGCATCCAGGGTGATGTTAAACTTGATCACTTGGTTAAAGTAGTATATGCCAGATTTCTCCACTGCAAAGTTACTATTTTTTTTGGATGTGATTCACTAACTCCAGCCACTCTCAATAAGGAGAAGAAGGATTAAGCTCTACTGCTGGAGGGGGCAGTATCTACATATATATTTTGGAAATCTCCTGTAAGGAAAACTTGTTCCTTTACCTTTATATATTTATTTATCCCACCATTTACTTATATCAGAATGGACTCATAGATATTTATTTTATACTATGGGTTATACCCCATACTATATAATTTTATTTTTTTGCCCATATTGGTCCAATCTTGGCCATTGAGAGCTCTTCGATTGGCTCCAGTGTCACCTTAACAACCCCCATCCTTCTCTTTGTTGAGCACTTCCTTACTTTCTAATATATAAGATGCTCCGGGTTCATCTTGTTATTTTTCCTACCTCAGCCCTAGAACTAGCTATGTGTCCAAGGAGTCCTGATTCTTTATATCAGAGAATGTTATTTAGAAATCAAGAGCTAAGTGCTCAGTACTCATTGTCTTTTGAGAGAAAGGAGACCCAATAAGGGAATATGTTATATATAATATACAAAATGTTCTGGAGGCAGAGAGAACAGAGGGACTACGTCAGTCAAAGGGAGTCATCACTGAAGAAATGGTATTTGAGTAAAGTTTTCCAGACAGAGGTCAGAGTTGTGGGTGTTGGAATGGGATGGAGTGGGAGGAAACACGTCAGCGATCAAGGGCATCTGGCTTTTTAATTTGATCTGACCATAGATGTACAATGGCAGTGGCGCTTTGATTTTTCTCATTATATAAAAATTAGTAATTTTCACAGATTATCTCTTTAAGAGAGGATTTCCTCTATGTGAGCCCTGACAGTTGACAGTTCTTCCCTCCCTCCTTCTCTCTCCCTCCTCCTGTCTTCCTTTCAATCTTTCTTTCTTTTAAATGTATCTAGTTCCTGCTCTCTGCCAAGCCCAGTGCGAGGTACAGAGAAGAATTTGACAGCTCTGCCATCAGGCAGTTCTGTCATCTGTACCTACATTATTTTGCTTTCTTCTCTTCCCTTTTGTCCTTCACCAAGTGTCTAATTGTAATGCTTTTACAGAACAGCATAAAAGGGGAAGAGGAACTATTAGCTTTATCTATATTGTGAATCTGGTATGACACTTGACCCACTCAGAAAGTCTTTTCTGTTCACAGATAACAATTGGTGTATACGACCCCTGTAACTTAGCCCAATACCCCGGATGGCCTTTGAGGAATTTTTTGGTGCTAGCAGCTCACAGATGGTATGGTATTTATGTGTGTGTGTGTCTGTTTGTATGTTTTTGACAATGTGTCTGCTTATATCTGCATTTTTTCATTTCTGGCACAGAAACCAGATGATGTCAATTAAATCAGTTATGGTCCAATTTCCATCAGTGGTGAATCCCTAAGTGGGTCTGTTACAGGGTTGCAGACTGTGACCATACTGTACTAAATATTTTAGAATACAACAAAGCAAGTAGTCAGAGGTCCTGACCCTGAAATACTTTTTTTAAAAAATTATTTTATTGTTGTTCAATTACAGTTGTCTGCATTTCCCCCCACCACTCCCCTCACCCCAGCCAAACCCACCTTCCTCCCTTGCTTCCATCTTCCCCCTTGGTTTTGTCCATGTGTCCTTTATAGTAGGTTCTGAAAACCCTTCCCCCCATTACTCCCTCCCACCTCCCCTCTGGTTACTGTCAGATTGTTCTTAATTTCAATGTATCTGGTTATATTTTGCTTGCTTGTTTGTTTTGTTGATTATGTTCCAGTTAAAGGTGAGATCGTATGGTATTTGTCCCTCACGGCCTGGCTTATTTCACTTAGCATAATGCTCTCCAGTTCCATCCATGCTGTTGCAAAGGGTAGGAGCTCCTTCTTTCTCTCTGCTGTGTAGTATTCCATTGTGTAAATGCACCATGGTTTTTTGATTCACTTATTTACTGATGGGCACTTAGGTTGCTTCCAGCACTTGGCTATTGTAATTTGTGCTGCTATGAACATTGAGTGCATAGGTTCTTTTGGATTGGTGTTTCAGGGTTCTTAGGGTATAATCCCAGCAGTGGAATTGCTGGGTCGAAAGGCAGTTCCATTTTTAGTTTTCTGAGGAAATTCCATACTGTTTTCCACAGTGGCCTCACCAGTCTGCATTCCCACCAACAGTGCACTAGGGTTCTCTTTTCTCCACATCTGCTCCAACCCTTGTTTGTTGATTTGTTTATGATGGCCATTCTGACCAGTGTGAAGTGCTGATCCTGAAATTCTTCTCCCTTCAGCTGTCTGGCTTGCTTTTAGACAGGATTATCCTGTTGCTCCCAGCCTCTTTTTGTCCTAAACCTAAAATAATTTAAACACTAAAAGGGTACCTAAAAGGCCAATGCACATTTGAAAAGATGCTCAACATCATTGGTCATCAATTAAATAAAATGAAATACTACTCATTAATAGAGAAAATAAGATACGATAATGAGATACTGCTACATCCCACCAGCATGACTTCATAAATGACAATACCAAGTGTTGTAGAAGATGGGGAGCAACCGAAACTCTCAAACTACTGGAAAACTGGCAGTATCTGTCAAAGTTAATATCTATAGCTCAGCAGTTCCACTTTAAGGTATATATTGCACATAAATGTTCACTCAGATTCAAGCAAAACACATATACAGGAATGTTTATAGCAGCATTATTCTTAGCAACCCCAAACTGGAAATAACCCAGATGACAGACTTCCTGTCAAGATGGAGGTGTAGTAGATAGACATGCTTCACCTCCTCATGCAACCATGGAAAAAATTAAAACTACATCTCAAAACAGGTAACACCCAGAAGCATCAGAAAATTGAGCTGTATGGAAGTCCAACAACCAAGGATTTAAAGAAACCACATTCATCCAGACTGGTAGGAGGGGCAGAATCACAGAGATTCTGTGAAGATACAGTGGCAGCAGCAGAACAGTCTCACATTCATGTATGGTGGATAAAAATTGGGCAGGATACCTTGGGAGTGAGCAATCCCAGCCCCAGGCCAGACTGCACAGCCCAGGCAGGGTCCCAGTGCCAGGAGGATAAATCCCTATAACTTATGGCTGTAAGAACCAGTGGGGGTTAGGGCAGCAAAAGAAACTGCCAGATTTTCAGGAAACTCTGTTTTAAAGGGCCCGCACAGACTTAGAATATATGCAAACCCACCTACTCTGGGATTCACCACCAGAGCAACAGCTGGAATGGCACCAGTTGTATACAGGAAGTAGGTGAAGTGACTGGAAATGGGGTAAGTGCCAGGCAGACCTCCAGAAACTAGGCAATGGCATTACCCCCTCTCTGAGCCCTCTCCCCACACAGAGCCACAAAGTGGTAAAGTGGGTTGCCTTGCCCTGACAATTACCTAAGGCTCTGCCCCACATAATTTACAGGTGCCTTTTCTACAATAGGGAGTCAAAGCAGCTCTACCTAATACCCAGAAACAGGGAGGCTGCCAAATTGAGAAGACAAAGAAATATGACCCAAATGAAAGAACAGAACAAAACCCCCCCAAAAGAACAAAATGAAACGGAGGTAGCTTACCCATCAGATGCAGAGTTTAAAACACTGATGATAAGGATGCTCAGAGAACTCATCGAGTATAGCAAAAGCATAAGGGAAGCAATGAAGGCTACACTATGTGAAATAAAGAAAAACCCACATGAAACCAGTAGTGAAGGGGAGAAAGCCAGGATTCGAATCAATGATTTGAAACATAAGGAAGAAATAAACAGTCAACCAGAATAAAATGAAGAAACATGAATTTAAAAAAACAAGGACAGAATAAGAAGGCTCTGGGACATCTCCAAAAGTGCCAATATCTGAATCAGGGATGCCAGAAAGAGAAGAGGAAAAGCAAGAAATTGAAAAGTTATTTGAAAAAATAATGAAAGAAAACTTCCCTAATTTGGTGAAGGAAATAGACATACAAGCCCAGGAAGCACAGAGAATCCCAAACAAGTTGGACCCAAACAGGACCACACCAAGACACATCCTAATTAAAATGCCAAAGGTTATAGATTAAGAGTGAACCTTGAAAGCAACAAGATAAAAGCAGAGAGTTACCTACAAAGGAGTTCCCATAAGACTATCAGCTGACTTCTCAAAAGAAACTTTGCAGGCTAGAAGGGACTGGCAAGAAGTATTCAAAGTGATGAAAAGCAAGGACCTACAACCTAGATTACTCTATCCAGCAAAGCTATCATTTAGAATGGAAGGGCAGATAAAGTGCTTCCCAGGGAAGGTAAAGCTAAAGGAATTCATTGTCACCAAGTCCTTATTATATGAAATGTTTTTTAATTGACTTATTCAATTAAAAAATCAAAACTATGAATATTAAAATGTCAACAAATTCACAACTATCAACAACTGAATCTAAAAAAACAAACTAAGTAAACAAGCAAACAGGAGCAGAACAGGAACAAGCAGAACAGGAATTAGAATCATAGATAGAGAGATCATTTGGAGGGTTATCAGTTGGTAAGGGGAAGGGGGAGAATAGGGGGAAAGGTGCAGGGATTAAGAAGCACAACCCGGTAGGTACAGAATAGACAGGGGGCTGTTAAGAACAGTGTAGAAAATGGAGAAGCCAAAGAACTTATATGCATGACCCATGGATGTGAACTAAGGGGGGATTGCTGGTGGACAGGGGGGTACTATGAGGAAGGGGGCAAAGGGGAAAAAATTGGGACAACTGTAATAGCATAATCAATAAAATACATATTTTAAAAAGAATAAGAATAAATTTGAAAAAAATTTTTTTAATCCAACTGACATTCAACAATGAAATGAAAGGAATTGTGGTATATTCATTGCAATGGAATGCTATGTGGTGAATCTGAGTGAACTACCATGTATCAATATAGATGAGTTTAAAAATCATAATGTTTAGTGAAACAAGCTGTATATAGGAATATATACTCTTACGGGTCCATCTATGTGAAGGTCAAAACAGGCAGAAGCCATGTATGGACTTAGAAATTAGAGTAGTAGTTACTTTTGTAGAGGTGGTTAATAACTGGGAGAAGCCATGAGACAAGCTCCTTTATATATAAAATTTATGTAGTTGATTTTGTGGCTGCTTTACTTAAGTAAAAATATTTACTTTAAAAAATGAAGATAGCTAAGTTATAGATTGTCCCCAGAAGGAGAATACTTACTTATCCAGGTGGTCAGTCTATATGGTGCAAATGGGCTTCCTACCTACTTCTAAGACAGCAGTCCCCAACCTTTTTGGCACCATGGACCGGTTTTGCGGAAGACTGAAGGGGCCAGGGGCAGAACACAGGAGGCCCAGCTCAGGTGAGCTTTGCTTGTGGCCCAGTTCCTGACAGGCTGCGGGACAGGTACTGGTCCACGGTCTTGGGGGTTGGGGACTCCTGGTCTGTGTTGGTTTCATAGAATGTAAGTTCAGATGGAGAACAGGGCATCAGAAGAACCTGCCTGGCCATTCTTTTTAATGTCTTGTGAGCTTTTTTCCTTCTACATTTAAGATTCATTTGCCAGAATTATTTTTGTGCAATGTGGTTATTATATAAAATTCACCTAGAAAGAAATCATTGCCTATTTAGCCTTCCGCCTCTAACCACTGCAACAAAGGAAGCATTCATGGGTGTGTTCAGAATCTCCCAAAGGTTAAGGCCATCCCCCCAGGGTGTCAAGGAGGCATCATTAGAATGAATTGCACTCTCTCCTACTGGGTTTGCTGAAGTTCTTATGTGACCTCTTTCTTTTTCTTCCTTTAAAAAAAATGGGGCCTGACACCAGGAGTAGTAGTTTCCAGTCTGTTGAAGTCCTCTGCTTCCGGGACCGCACCATGCAGGGCATTAGAGACATCACCCACAGCATCATCTTCGAAGTGAAGCTTCCAGAAATGGCATTTAGCCCAGGTAATTTGCTGGTCTCTGAGAATGCATATAATTATTATTTATCAGAAACCTAATCAGGTGTAACTTTCCTTTCATCCTTTTACAATGGCAACAGAAGAGATAGGAAAGTACAATTCCCACCTCTTTATTTTTCTTTTTAATTTTAAAAAAATTGTTATTGTTATTCAATTACAGTTGTATGCCTTTTCTCTCCATCTCTCCACAGGAACTACTATAAAGAACACATGGACAAAATCAAGGGGGAGGGTGGAGGTGAGGGAGGGAGGAGGTGGGGGAGGGAGGGGGGAATTCCCACCTCTTTGCCAATGCGATCACCTCCCTTGAACAGAGAGCAGTTCTGCTAGGCTGACAGGAACCAAGGCAAATATTGTCCCCAGGAAATTTCCTCCAGGCTGGTTCTTCAATCTTGAGGATGATCCCCCCACCCCCAGTTTTGTTTTTGTTTTTGGTTAAGACACAGTCTTTATTCCTGAGTCTTCTTAAAGGAAGAATGAAATATTAATGTACTGACACATTTATTTGTTATAAACTTAAAGTTGTGTGTGATACCATTTTCCATGCAGTAAACCAATGAGCAAAAGTGCTGTGTCTCTTTCCACATTTCATATTTTTCATTTGGTCCTGTGGTGGACATCAGCTATTATCCCCCGTTTCTTAAGTTAGGAAACTTAGATATATGTGTGTGTGCATACATTTATGTTTATATACATGTAACAGAGATAGAACACATACTGAAGTTTGAAAACATAAAGGTAATGTTAGTACCCACCACCTGGAGTATTCCTTATGAGGAATCTGTCCTATATAAAAGACAGAACACAATGTCTGGCATGTTACAGGTGCTTTAATAAGTGGTGATTTATGTTAATTTCCTATCACACTAAGCCCAGCATTCTCCAAAATGATCTCTCAGATTTTCGTGACTTACATGCTTTCCAGAGTACTTTCATATACACTGTTTCATTTGCTCCTCACCGTGTCCCACATAGTTTCAAGGCACTTTGCTTTCTTTGATCCACAAGTCATGTGCCTTGAAGTGTGTAAGTATTGGGAGCAGGGGGGGAATGTTAAAATTTCTTCTGAGATGGTATTTCTAGAGTGCAGAGGTCAAAAGGATCCAGGATTGGCTCTGATGACATTTTATCAGTCATTCTTTGCTGTGGCGCTGAGAAACGTCTTAAATAGACTTCTCAGAAAGATTGAAAGAGAAGTGCTGATTGGGCAATTGGGAAAGCTATTTACTTGGTACTTCAGAGCCATAAGAAATCCATTGCCTCTCTGCTATCTTCAGATATTGCATTTGACTTAGCACCCTCTTCTGGCACATTCTAAAATAGCTTCCATGTGATGTTACACCTTTGTTAATATTAAGCCACAACTTGAGGATAGTTCTAGGGGAATGAGGTTAACTAACAAGTAATGCAGGCCTGGTCTACCCCTGGCAGGCTTCCATGCACCTTCCATACTTAACTCACTTAATCCTGCCAACCACCCTTGGGGGAGGCACTTTTCTTTCCATTTTTGAGGTAAAGTCATTGAATTACTCTTAACTCACCACTCCCAATATTGCTGATGCTTGATGAAGCTGGCAAACTCAAGAAACACTGTACTTTTCCATTTGAAACAGCTTTTCTATGGTCTGATAATGCCTCAATCCATCTTAATTTTTAATGCTCGATGTTGAGTGTAGATTATTTAGTTTAGGAAAGGCAAATTTTCTTTAACTTTTTTTCATGAGAAAAGATTCTCCCCTTAGCCGTAAATTAAACTTAGTAATAAAAAAACCTTTCTAAAGAGTTATTCTACAGCATCGTGTGAACCAAAGGTATTAATTAGAATGGCAGCACTTTTTAGCATTTCTAAGATATCCCGTAGTTGCAATGGCAGTAGTATCACAGGTATCCCATGTCTTTTTATGCTGCTCATGGTTCGGCCAAGCCCCCCACCCTCCATCGCTGATGTAAAGAGTATCCTAGCAACAGAGGGAGGCAGCAGACCCTGCCGAGAGTGGTAGAGCCCTCATTTTAATTCCTGTCCTGGATGTGCTCCTCCTGGTTGCCCAACTGTGGGAAAACAGGTCCTAAGTTTTCCCTAAAAAGTATCTTCTCATTAATTTGGGGTATGACTTATAAGAGGCAGATATGATAGATTAAATATTGTCAAAGTAGTGTATCTAATTTTCTCAGAAATGGCTACAGTATTTTGAGTACTGAGATGTTTTAATTTGAAATGATATTTTGGTTTTGCCTTATGATTATTTATTGGGTTGGCCAAAAAGTCCATTTAGTTTTCTTTGTAAAATAAAAGACACTTTTCATTTTTACCAGTAACTTGATTGACTTGGATATATTGAGTAATTCAGCTGTCTCCCACAATTGGCTTCTAGTGGGTAGAAGCCAGGGGCGCTGCTTAACATCATCCAAAGCATAAGACAGCCCCATAACAAAGAACTATTTGGCCAAAATGTACCAAGAAACTTTGTAAACCACTTGTATTTGGCTAAATAGTACCAATCACTTTTCACATGTTCGATCAGTCACCACACCTTCTCCATACACTGAACAAATCTTTTTTTTTTTTGCATTACAATTTTTTTTACCTTTCTTGAAATAATAAAGCATAGTACACTGAAAATGTTGCATATATTCTTCCATCTTCAATATTAAAATGGCTACACAAAAATACACCAATTTTGATCAGTTTTTTAAAAAATGTATACTGATATGACAGCTGTCACAGTGCAGTCTAACAAAATTGTTTCAAATTAAGTTAAAGATAACTAAGTCCTACTAGAGCCATCGTACAGAAAAAACTAAATGAACTTTTGGCCAACCCCAACCCAATATAACAAGAGAAAGCTTAGACTGGAGTTATGAATTACAATACTAGACTGTTCTTGTCAAGTTTCTTGTGCCATGTGTTAGGGAAGCACTTTTTATTTAATGTAAGAATAGTAAGAAAATATGACTTAGTAGAAAGTCCGAGCTTTACCTGAAAAAGAATTTTGAAGTCTTAACCTCTTTATGAACTCAAATTTATTATATCAGTTTTAATTTTTCATGACATTAAAAATAGGACCACACCTGAGACCTGAGTTAAAATGAGAAGGGACATTTGTTTTCTGGCTTCTTTCTGTGAATGATGCCCCAGCCAAATTGTCACCCAAGTAGCTTTCGAGGATAATTGCTCCCAAGGTTTTCCATTGGTCATCCTACCCCGTCTTTTCTTCTCACAAGAAAAGATTGTGTAAACAAAATCAACACCTTCTAGGTTCCATCATTATATTAAGCAATATTATTTTTAAAAGAAACAAAAGTCAAAAGGTAAAAAGCTCCCAAGGAAAGAAAAAATAGAGGTATTGATAGAAATCTAAAAGTTGGAGAATGGCCAAAGAACACAGTGCTCAATTGGAAACAAACAAAATTTCTCCCATTAGTCCTGTACATCTTAACTCTTAAGTCAAGGAGTTTTGGTTCTTTCAGAGACTTATGTAAGGCAGACACTGGAGCGGATGCTGGAAGGGTGGGTTGTGGCTGGGTGAATTCCCTGTGAAGAATTGAGACTTTATTGTGAATTTAGGGGATTCAGTGAGAAAGGACTGAGATCCTGAGGTGTGAGGAGCATAAGAGAGTGGCTGCACCCCATTGTCAGCCTTCCTCCAAGAAAGCCATGTTTCCATTAAGGTGAAGAGGTAGCAAGAGTGTTGTACAAAGTAACTGATGTTTTTAAGAGGATTTGCAACAGTAGAATAGAGCTGAATTTCCCTGACCACTGAGGGAAGGAGATACTGAGGGTCAGGTAAGTGTGGGACACACAAAGCCAAATCAGATAAAGTGGTTCCTGTACTGTAGGCTTCCAGAGGCTTAGATGGTGGTAAGGAGTGGAGAGGGAATGTAGAAATGGGTCTACAGGGATTTGCCAGGTTCATTAGCCACAGGGTCCTTATCTTCTCAGAGCATCATGCAGGGCACACACTGAGAACTGTTAGAATTGGAGTCATAGAGGCACTCAGAGCAGAGGTTAAAAGAGATAAGTCAAGGAAGAGGAAAGTGAATGGATAAGGATGAGCTTAAAGGGGAGGGCGGCTTAACAGAGGGACAGTCCTCTTGGACTGTGATCTGCCCACAGGTAGATAGATATACACAATGATGGAGTTGAGTGGCTGAGCAGAGGGACACGATGAAGATGAGGAACAGAAGGGACCTACTGTTCATATCCCATTGGGAACGTCATCAGAAGTTGTACTGCCATCATAGCAGCCTGTTAGGAGAACCTTTCACAGGGTTATACCAATCCCAAATATGACTGTCTTTATTCAAGCAACTTCCAGTAACTGCAGAAATCAAAGCAACTTGGGCTAGACTTAAAGGCTATTTCAGAAGCCCCTCTACAGGAACACTGTACTTGGTCTGCTGGCCTCTAAACGAGATTCCTAGTAGCCATGGAAGATGGGGAGGTAACTGAGGCAAGTAGATGCAAATTCAGGCCTAACAACCTCTTCGAGAAAGAGGTGAGCCAAAAGCTTATCAGTGTATGAGCCATCTTGCTATGACTTATTTGTTTTTATTTGTTCCTTCATTAAACTTATTGTTTTATTTGCTTTAAGATTGTCCCAAAGCAGTTGGATGGGAAAAGAACCAGAAAGGAGGCATGGGACCGAGGATGGTGAACCTCAGTGAATGCATGGACCCTAAAAGGTATATTTGGGAAGATGTTTTCTCCAATGGAGCTTTTGCACAGTTTAGCCCAGGGGTGCTATGCACATGAATAATGAGTAGTATTGCGTTCTTTGCCGCATAACTCTTCATTTAACCTTGGTTGTTTGGGTTGTGGATATTTATGATGGATATCCTGAAGGGCCCACAGTTTATCAGTTCATCTAGAGTCTAGACCTTAGACCTTCTAAATTTTGTTCTTGCTTCAAGCTCAGACTCTCAGATCTTACCATGTTTTAGTCCTTTATTCATTGCCCTTTAATTTTGTCCTAGTAGCCTGCATTGAAGGACATTATAAAAAATATTTCATGGAAACCAATATTGTATTTAAGGGAGAATATAAGTGTACCCTTTATTGCGGGACATGGAAGAAATTTCTCTGTCTTCAGTATTAGGAAAAACTTTCCTCTTAAGCCAGTAGCTGGTGTGCTTTTATTTATGGACACAGTGCTTCCTAGCACCAGTCATACTTCTCTTTTCATCCGGCCCCTAGGAGCTCAGTATCAAATACGTGGCCTGTCACTAACAATTGCAGAGGGGTTCAATGGCATTCTGCACAGCAACCTTTTTCCTCCCTACTCACCCTCAAGCTTAATCTTATTTTCCTTTGATCCTAATTTCCTTAGTATTTGTTTTTTCTTTTCTCATACAGCTACTTTCTATCCAAAAAAGACAAGATTGGGGCATAAATGAGTGATTGACTGAATAAATAAATAATTCTCTCATTTTCTAGGTTAGCTGAGTCATCAGTGGATCTAAATCTCAAATTGATGTGTTGGAGATTGGTGCCTACTTTGGACTTAGACAAAGTTGTGTCTGCCAAATGTCTGCTGCTTGGAGCTGGCACCTTGGGTTGTAATGTGGCTAGGACACTGATGGTAAGTTTGTGGGGGCCCAGTGGGAAGCTGTGGCTTCTCTTCCCATTGTACTATATCTGATTGCCTTCCATCTCCCAGATGCCTCTTCTCCTCTCCCCCGCCTTCCTTTTTTCCCTCTCTCTCCTTTCCTTTTTTCTTTTTTCAATATATTTTTATTCATAAAAGGAGTACATGCTTTTATTATAAGGTGGAAACACAAAGTCTCCCTCCATCCCCATCCCAAGTCACATTTCCCAGAATTAAGTAGACTTTATAGATTACCATGCAGTATATCTGCCCCTTAGGTCTTCATAGGCATTTACAAATAGACATTTATCATGTTTGCTGTTATGTATTTATAGTTGTGAAATTGGATCATAGTATACTGTCTATAACATATTTTTATTTTTAACTTAATGTAAAGATAATATTGTGTCTATGTATTCCATATTATATATATATATAATATTTTACTGTAAAAGTGTGTCCTCAGTTTATTTTATCAGTGTCACATATTTTTTTAGAGGTATTGATGACATGAACATTTTTACATTTATATCTTTACATATTCATAGGATTATTTCTTTTGGGGCAAAGTCCTAGAAGTAGAATTGCTTGGTAGTAGAACTGCTATGATATATATTTTTTTCTTCTTCCCAAACTAAATTATCTTCCAAAAACATACTAGTCTGTGCCCCTAGAAACATGAGGAACAGAATGTTTTATTTGCATTTCTTTAGTTAGTGAGGGTGAGTCTTAAATTTTATTTCTTTTTTTGTAAAGTTTATATCTTCTATTCATGTCCTTTAGGTTGTGTAAGGTTTTTCTTTTTTATTGATTTGGAGTTCTTGTTATTATGAATATTAACTTTTTTCTCTTATATGAATCAAATAAGTTTTCTCAACTTATTTAAAGTATATTTAAGCCATATCAAAGTTTTTAAATTTTTTGTGATTAATTAGTTTTTTTCTTTCTGATTTACAGCCCTCTTGTGTAAAAGTTATAAAATAAAACAGGAAAGATATTCATTTTCCTACCACTTTTTCACTTACTTCCTTTCAGTGTTGTGTTTAATAGATATTTTATTTTATTTTTGATTTAGTCTTTATTATATTTTTCCCATTACCATCTAGTCCCTTTATATGCCCATTCCCCCAGCAATCACCACACTGTTGTCCATGCTCATGAGTCCTTTTACGTTTTTGCTCACCCCCTGCACTCCTCACCTCCCCCGACTCCCACTCGCTGTCATCCTGCTCTCCACCTATGAGTCTGTCCCCATTTTCCTTGTTAATTCAGTTTGCTCATTAGATTCCACATTATGAATGAATTCATATGGTGTTTGTCTTTCTCTGACTGGCTTATTTCACATAGCATAATGTTCTTCAGGCCCACCCATACTGTCACAAAGGGTAAAACTTTCTTCTTTCTTACAGCCGAGTAGTATCCATTGTGTAAATGTCCCATAGTTGTTTTATCCACTCGTCTACTGATGGACACTTGGGCTGCTTCCATGTCTTGGTGATTGTAAATGAAGCTGCAATGAACACAGGGGTGCTTATGTTCTTTTAAATTAGTGTTTTGGGTTCCTTCAGATATATTCCCAGAAGTGGGATTGCTGGATCAAAAGACAGATGTATTTTTAATTTTTTGAGGTATCTGCAAACTGCTTTCCACAGTAGCTGCTCCAATCTGCATTCCCACCAACAATGCAAAAGGGTTCCCCTTTCTCCACATCCTCACCAGCACTTGTTTTTTGATTTATTGATGATAGGCCATTCTGACAGGTGTGAGATGGTATCTCATTGTGGTTTTAATTTGCATTTCTCTGATGATAAGTGACACTGAGCATCTTCTCATATGTCTGTTGGCCATCTGTATGTCCTCTTTAGAGAAGTGTATATTCAGGTCCTTTGCCCATTTTTCAATTGGGTTGGTTTTTTGGTGTTGAGATTTGTAAATTCTCTATAAATTTTGGATATTAACCCCTTAGCATATGTATTGGTGAATATATTCTCCCATTCTGTGGGTTGTCTTCTTATTTTGTTGATGATTTCCTTTGTTGTGCAAAAACTTTTTAGTTTGATGTAGTCCCATTTGTTTATTTGTTCTTTTGTTTCCCTTGCCTGGGGAGATATATCCAGTCAAAATTGCTACGAGCAATGTCTGAGATTTTGCTGCCTATGTTTTCTTCTAGTATTTTTATGGTTTCGGGTCTAATATTTAAGCCTTTGATACATTTAGAATTTATTCTTGTGTGTGGTGTAAGAAGGTGGTCTAATTCCATTTTTCTGCACATATCCATCCAATTTTCCCAACACCATTTTTTTCTTTTTTTTATTGTTGTTTAAGTACAGTTGTCTCCATTTCCCCCCCACCGCTCCCCCACTTAACCCATGCCCACCTCCCACCCTTGATTCTACCCCCCCCCTTTGGCTTTGTCCATCTGTCCTTTATATGTGTTCCCTGATGACTCTTCCTCCTTTTCCCCCTATTACCCCTCCCACCTCCCCTCTGGTTACTATCAGTTTGTTCTTTATTCCAATGTCTCTGGTTATATTTTGCCTGCTTGTTTGTTTTGTTGATTAGGTTTCACTTAAAGGTGAGATCATATGGTATTTGTCTTTCATGGCCTGACTTGTTTTACTTAAATAATGCTCTCCAAATCCATCCATGCTGTTGTGAAGGGTAGGAGCTCCTTATTTCTTTCTGTTGTGTAGTATTCCATTGTGTAAATGTACCATGGTTTTTTTTTTATTGTTGTTCAAGTACAGTTTTCTGCCTTTTTCCCCCAGCCCTCCCCACCACCCTCCCCCATTTCCACCCCCCCTTTGTTATTGTCCATATGTCCTTTATAATTGTTCCTATAAGTCCTTCCCCATTTTTCCCCATTATCCCCTTCCCTCTCCCCTCTGATTACTGTCAGCCTGTTCTCACTTTCAGTGTCTTTGGCTATACTTTGCTTGCTTGTTCGTTTTGTTGATTTCAGTGTCTTTGGCTATACTTTTCTTGCTTGTAGGTTCCTGTTAATGGTGAGATCATATGATATTTGTCTTTCATGGCCTGGCTTATTTCACTTAGCATAATGCTCTCCAGTTCCATCCATGCTGTCGCAAAGGGTAGGAGCTCCTTTTTTCTTTCTGTTGTGTAGAATTCCATTGTGTACCATGGGATTTTGATCCACTCACTTACTGATGGGCACTTAGGTTACTTCCAACACTTGGCTATTGTAAATTGTGCTGCTATTAACATTGGGGTGCATAGGTTCTTTTGAATTGATGTTTCAGGCTTCTTAGGATATAATTCCAGCAGTGGAATTGCTAGTTCCATTTTTAGTTTTTTGAGGGAATTCCATACTATTTTCCACAGTGGCTGCACCAGTCTGCATTCCCACCAACAGTGCGCTAACGTTCCCTTTTCTCCACAACCTCGCCAGCACTTCTTGTTTGTTGGATCATTAAAGATAACCATTCTAGGGCCAACACAATTTATTGAGTAAATTGTCTTTAGCCCTTTGTATGTGCTTGCTTCCTTTTTTGAATATTAATTTACTGTAAAGGTGTGGGTTTACTTCTGGGCTTTCTATTCTGTTCCATTGATCTCTGTGTCTGTTTTTATGCCAGTACCAGGCTGTTTCAATTACTCTGGCCTTATAGTATAGTTTGATATTTGGTAGCATGATTCCTCTAACTTTGTTCTTCTTTCTCAGGATCTCTGTTGCTACATGGGGTCTTTTGTGGTTCCATATAAGTTTTTGAAATATTTGTTCTAGTTCTTTGAAATATGTCATTGGAATCTTGATAGAAATTTCATTGAATCTGTAGATCAGTTTGGCTAGTATGGCCATGTCAATGAAGCTAATTCATTCTATTCATGACCATGGGAGGTGCTTCCACTTATTTGTATCTTCTTCCATTTCTTTCTTTAGTGTCTTATAATTTTCCAAGTATAGGTTTATTCCTAACCATCCTTGGTTAGGTTTATTCCTAGGTATTTTATTCTTTTTGTAGCAATTGTGAATGGGGTTGTTTTCTTAATTTCCCTTTCTGTTAGTTTATTATTGGCATATAAAATGCAAGTGATTGCTGGATATTAATTTTGTATCTTGCTACTTAGTTGAATTCATTTATCAGTTCTAGTAGTTTCTTGGTAGAATCTTTGGGGTTCTCTATGTACAGTATCATGTCATTTGCAAATACAGTTTTACTGCTTCCTTTCCAATTTTGATGCCATTTATTTCTTACCTGATTGCTGTGGCTAGGACTTCCAGTACTTTGTTGAATAAAAGATGTGAAAGCGGACATCCCTGTCTTGTTCCCAATCTTAAGGGGAACGTTTGTAGTTTTTGCCCATTGAGTATGATACTGACAGTGGTTTGTCATATATGACTTTTATTATGTTCAGGTATGTTCCCTCTATTCCCACTTGGCTGAGAGTTTTGATAATAAATGGGTGCTGGATTTGATCAAGTGGTTTTTATCCTTCATTTTGTTTATGTGATGAATTACATTAATAATTTGCCAATGTTGTATCAACCTTGCAACCCTGGAATAAATCCCACTTGATCATGTTATATATTATTTTTGTTCATTGTTGTATTCAGTTTGCTAATATTTTGTTAAGGATTTTAGCGTCTATGTTCATCAGGGATATTGGCCTATAAATTTCTTTCTTTGCAATATTTTTATCTGGTTTTGGAATTAGGATAATGCTAGCCTGGTAAAATGAGTTTTGGAGCATTCCCTCCTCTTGAATTTTATAAAACAGTTTGAGAAGGAAGGGTGTTTTTCTTGGAATGTTTGGTAAAATTCACCTGTGCAGCCACCCATTCCAGGGCTTTTGTGTGTTGGGAGTTTTTTGTTTACTGCTTCAATTTCACTAGGTGTAATCCATCTATTCAGATTCTCGGATTCTTCCTGTTTTAGATTTGGAAGATTATATTATTCTTGGAATTTATCCATTTTGTTCAGGTTGTCCAGGTTGTTGATATATAGTTGTTCATAGTATTTTCTTACAATCCATTGTATTTCTTCCATGTTAGTTATTTTCTTTTCACTTATGATTTTATTTACTTGGGTCCTTTCTCTTTTTTCCTTGATGGGTCTAGTTAAAGGTTTGTCAATCTTGTTTATCTTTTCGAAGAACCAGCTCTTGTTTTCATTGATCTTTTGTATCATTTTTTGGACTCTATTTTGTTTATTTCTGCTCTGATCTTTATTATTTCCTTCCTTCTACTCACTTTGGACTTTGTTGTTCTTTTTCAAGTTCCTTTAAGTGCGGAGTTATACTTTATTTGAGCTTTTTCTTGTTTTTTGAGAAAGGCCTGTAATGCTATGAATTTCTCTCTTAGGATTGCTTTCCCAGTGTCCCACAGATTTTGGGTTGTTGAGTCTTCATTTTCAGCATTTCATGGTGTCTTTTGATTTCTTCCTTGATCTTGTTATTGACCCATTCATTGTTTAATAACATGTTATTAGGCTTCCATGTCTTTGCATGTTTTTCAGTGTTCTTGTGTGTTTTTTTTTTATAGTTTCATAGCATTGTGGTCAGAGAAGATGCTTGATATGATTTTAACCTTCTTAAATTTATTGAGACTTGTTTCATGTCCTAACATGTGGTCTCTCCCAGAAAATGTTCCATGTGCACTTGAAAAGTATGTATATTCTACAACTTTGGGATGAAATGCTCAGAAGGTACCAATTAAATCCATCTGATCTAGTGTGTCATTTAAGGACTCTGTCTCCTTTTTGATTTTCTGCCTGGAACATCTATCCATTGAAGTCAATGGGTGTTAAAACTTCTGACTATGATTGTATTTCTGTCGATCTCTCCCTATATGTCCATCAAGATTTGCTTCACATATGTAGGTGCTCCAGTGTTGGGTGCATAAATGTTTGTGAGGGTTATATCCTCCTGTTGGATTGATCCCTTTATCATTATGTAGTGTCCTTCTTTGTCTCTTATTATAGCCTTGGTTTTAAAGTCTACTTTGCTGGATATAAGTACTGCTACTTTTCCATTTGCATGAAATATCTTTTTCCATCGCATTACTTTAAACTAATCAGGCCTTAAAGTGATTGGTTTTAATGTAATCAAGCTGTGCTCAGCAGCCCAGCTAAAGCTCCACAGGGTGGGGCTGTTGCTGTCCCTCAGGCTGATGCCTCTCAGACTGGAGTCCTCTGCCTAAGAAAAATGGCTTCTGCAGCATGGGGAATGACTCAACACAAGGATCCTGGTGGCTGTTCCATCAGTTCTCTCCCCAGAGCCACCAACCCCAGACTCTCCTCAAGCATCTCTAGTCCACTTTGTCTTCCCTCTGCTGGAGCCCAGAGTAAGTGGTTGCAAACGAGAATTTGTGTGTTAGCCTTTTAAGAGCCACAATGTGTCTCCAGCCATCTCTCTGGCAAACAGAAACCCTGCTGCTTTTCACAGCTGTATATTATCTGGGTTCCTTTTTGGCTCTGATGCTTTATGCTAGGGATCCCAGTTTGGGTTCTAGATCCCACACTTCTCAGGGATAACCCTCAGGCCACTGAAATATCCCTCCAGAGCATCAGCTACCACCCATGTGAGCCCAGGCAGCCCTCTTGCGTCTCCTCTGCACTCCCTACCAGTCTCATCGTAGTGAAGTGGTTTCTTCTATCTGTCCTTGGTTATAAGGCTTCTTTCCAGCTAGTGTTCAGTTGGTTATTCAGGATGATCTCTCTACAGTTTAGTTGTAATTCCAGATTGGTATGGGGAAGAGGTTAATGTAGCTTCTACGTACTCCTCCACCATCTTGGGTCTCTTGTTTAATATGTATTTTAAAATCTCATGTGATATATAATAATGTCCTTTACTTTCATTAATTAACATTGTAAAACTTTCCCATGTCATTAAAAAGGATGTCTATTAGGACTGTTGAATGGCTTTAGAATATGCCTTCTTGTACGATGAACATAATTTACTGAGACATTCCCCTAATATTAAGCATTAACATTGGTTCCGATATTTTTATGTAAGTGTAAATTTTTACAAATTTTTATGTAACTATAAATTATGTTGCAAAGAACACCTTTGTAATATCATCTCTGTCAATGTTTCAGATTATTTCCTGGGATAGATTGCTGGAAGTAGGTCAAAAGTGTGAACATTTTAAAGACTCTAGAAATATTACCAAATTGCTTTCCAGAAAAATTACCCCAATTTACATTCTCAACCAGTAAAACAGGTTTTTCACTACCACATCCTTACCAGCATTGAGTATTGTAATTTTCTTTAATCTTTGCAGATTAACCATTTAAACTGTGTAGCATTCCAGGAAGCCAAAAGTTAAGTGTGAAAGTTTACGTGCATGTGACTAACCTGTGTCGTGTTTGTAATTTATCTAGCTTCCTTCCCACTGCCCAGCATGTTCCCACACTGCCTTCCTTGCTATCCACTCAGCTTGCTTTAAGGAATGCAAAAATACTTCAGAAATAAATATCCCTAAGCTAAGCACAAGTGACTTCTGGGTTTTCCATACCTTTCTTCCCTGTCCATAGTAGATCACTTAGCTGGGTGAATAGGCCAAAGAGTTACCTGTGGACATCCAAACAAACAGCCAATCTAAACTATGCTTTTGAAAGAATGGATTCTGGCCTGTCTTTCTCAACCCCAGAAACAAATCTAGGGTCTTCATTGATAGTCCCCCTAGAATCATTAGTCTAATTGAGGCCCCTAATAGAAGTATATTGAAATGAGAGAGAGAAGAATCTTAGATTTATAGTTAATCATGGCAGAGCTTCTCTTAGATAATTATGCTTATTTATATCTACTGAAATACACACACCCCACCTCATTCTCCGAAAAGTAGGCATCTTCATTTGATTGCAACTCTGCAGATCTCATTTCTTCCCCATAGTTAACTAGAGACCTTAGTGAGTTACTTTTCTTTTCTGGGCTTTAGTTTCCATATCTGTAAAACCAAGTAATTGGACTATGGATTTTAGAGACCCTACCCAACTTTAAAGTTATGTGATTCTATAAGACTTTATAGGAGATGTAACTGAAGTGCATGAAATCATGAAAACTATTTCTGAGAATATAGAATCATCCCCTACATTCCAGATAATTATGCTTTTGCCTCTTGGAGAAGTAATACAAAATCTTTTACAGTGTTAGTGGGAAATGTACGTCATTTTTCCCAAGAGTTAATTTAGGCTTTAAGTGAGTCCAAAGATGAGCTGTTATTTATACTTAATTTTTCCTCAAGGGACAGCAAGGACATTTGGGGCTGTTGCTAATTCTTTAAGACAGCAACATAGACAGTTGTTATGAGCCTCACCTCCAAATCTTTCTCTGGTGCTATTGTCAAAAGTAATGAATTATTTGTTAGAGCCACTCTGACATTTCTTAATTCCATTACTACAGGAAACCAGGCACTGGACATATAATTATTTTGTCTTTTAAAGGAAGTTGATATTCTATTTATTTATCAAAAACTTAATTTGCACAATTTAATTTCTGAAGTTCCCTATATTTTGAGGTTCCTAAGCTGCTCCAAAGAAAACTCCTTTTAGGGATTTCAGGAAAGACACCCTGTGAATGTTCACCAGAAACACACAATGATGTCTTGTTTTCATGCAGGGGTGGGGCGTCAGACACATTACATTTGTGGACAATGCCAAGATCTCCTACTCCAATCCTGTGAGGCAGCCCCTCTACGAATTTGAAGATTGCCTAACAGGTGGCAAGCCCAAGGCCGTGGCTGCAGCAGACCGGCTCCAGAGGATATTTCCCGGAGTGGTATGTTGATGCTGTTTGGTAAAGTCAGAGGTTGTCTCCTATATCTTTAACATTTAAGTTTTGAGGAATGAGGCCCTATGGTATTGGTGAAAGACAGTCAGACAGTTATCCCTTGCCACCAGGCTCTCATCATGTGGCTGAGCTTCTGTTTCCTCATCTTGGAGATGGGGATTAAAACACAAAACAAAACTTCATGCATTATTGTAAAAATGAAATGAAGAGTGTATGAAAAATATTTTGTAGGTTATCTGACATGAAGTTAGAAGGTGGAAGTGTAAAAGCGTTGGTGAAAACTTTCCACACCTATATCTCTTCAAGTCTTAGCTCGATAGTGGTGCTGTGCAATGGTCTCCCTCTCCGTCACCAAAGTTAAATCACAGGCCCACACCCGGAGTCAATGGGGGCGGTCAGTACACTTTGCCTTCCTTGTAAGAGGTCCTGCAAAGTCATGACAAAGGGCGTGGACATATAATTCTATTAGAGGGAGGTACATAGTCTAGAAGAATAATCCAGTCTGTCACCAAAGAGTGTTATGGACTCCCCTTAGGGTCCATCCAGACAGACCTGGCTTTGAATCTGAGCTCTGCCACTTATTTGTGGCCTGAAATATTGGCTTGCCCAAACCCTAGCTATTGTCTGTGAGGCAATTCAGTCCCCTCTATTAATCTGTTGTTATTCTATTACTCATTCATCAAAATATTTAAGGCCTACTATGTACTCAGGACTGGGGAACAAGACAAAGTGTCCTCTTCCTTATTTGGAGCTTATAGTCTAGTGGGGGAGACAGTCATTAACAACTAATTTCACAAAATATTATAATTGTAATAAGTACATGGAGCAAGAGCTCGGTTGCCATGAGAATGTTTAACAGGAAGGCCTGACCAAGACTAGATTTCCTTGAGGAAAGTAAGTCTTACAGGATGAGAGGAGTTAGCTAGACTGAGGATGACAGAGCTGTCTGCCAAGGGTGGCATGGTGCTTCTGTGTAACTGAAGGAAAACCAGGGTGGCTGAAGTATAAAGGTCAAGGAAGACAGACAAGAGGCTGGGGTGAAATCAAGGGCCAGATAATGGGCCTTAGAGATCAAGTTCAGCTTTTTTTGAAAACATCAGCCTGCCAAGATCAAGCCTCTTCCTCAGCACTTACATCATGTTATTCTGTTTTCTCTATTGGATTATTAAGACCTGGAGTCAGGTCCATTTTTTATCCTTCATATCTATTAAGTAATAATAAATAACATATAGAACCTACCAAAGTAGTGTAGTTTTTTTCATTCAACGTATTCATTACCTTCCTTACACTAGGCCATGGCCAAAAGGCTAGTCCTAAGTGAACAAGATGTGAAAAGAACTGCTCCACTACAAATACCATGCCTAATTTGGGGCTGAACTAATTGAATAAGAAAACGCCTGACCTTTAATAAGTCACATAACTATTTGAAGTTACCATTTTTTTAAAGACAAGGCAATGAAATGTAGCATTACAAAGCCACACTAAAGGCTTTAAAACCCAACCCAGAACATCTGCTTCCAACCCTGATGAGTAACTGATATTGGACTAGCTCTTCTAACATAAAAATTATGCACCTGGAATATATAAAATGACTCTAAAGACAATGAACAATAGGCAATGAAAGACCGGGATCCTAGACAGAAGGGAAAGAATGAATGTTTGTCCCAATTTATTTCATGAAGGCATTTTCTGGCCCATGCCAGAGCCCATGGGATATTCTTGGTCTTGATGAGCTGAGGAAACTGAAGTCAGAGTTCAGAGCAGCTAAGGTGGCTGGAATTTGCAGAGTATCAAGACATGGGAGAGCTTTGCAGAGAAGGAGGTCCAGAAAACTGTCTAGGCAGTACCTTGAGTCTTTGAATAACAAGTCCTACGTGCTCAGGCCACGAGATTCCTGAGCTCCGACAAGGCTGGGGAACTTTGGAGTCCCACCTGTCCAGCAGGAAGAGATCTCATTGAATACTCTGAGCCCTTAGGTGACACCCCAGTAAGGCCATGGAATTAAACATAAAAGCTAAAACTGCAAAGCCTCTAAGAGTAAGCAGCTTAGTGATCTTGTGATAGACAAAGATTTCTTGGGACCCAGTAAATACTGATCGTAAGTGGAAAAATGTAAAACTTGGACTTTATCAAAATTTAAAACTTCTACTTCTCAAAAGAAATCATTAAGAGAATGAAAAGGCCGGCCAAAACAGAAAATACTCATAGTATGTGTATTTGGCAAACATCTTTATCCAGAATACATAAACAACTCTTACCACTCAATGATTTGAAGACAAACTTTTTTTAAGGGGCAAAAGAGATGGACAGGCACTTATTTCATAGTGAGGATCTACAAATGGTCAGTGAACACCTGAAAATGCTCAACATTCATAGTCATTAAGGAAATAGGAATTGAAACCACAAAGATATGTCACTGCCCACCCACTAGAATGGATAAAATTAAAAAGACCGACAATGCTAAGTGTTATCAGACTGTGGAGGAACCAGAACTCTCATTGTTTGCTGGTAAAACAAGCCTTTTGGAAATCAGTCTGACAGTTTCTCATGAAACTAAACATACACCTACCTAGTGACCCCAAAATTCCACTTTTATATATTTAAGAAAAATGAAAATATATATACATGGGTGGGCAAAAATGTGTACAATTGTGAGTTGTATTATTATTTATTAATTATTGTATTATTTATTTGTATTGTCTGCCTTTTCCATATGAACAACTGTAAACCCATTTTTGCCTATCCCTGTGTACTAAGTTACTTACACCAGAATGTCTACAGTAGCTTTATTCATTATAGCCAAAATTTAGAAGTAACCCAAATAGCTATCAATAAGAAAGTAAATAAACAAATTGAAGTATATTCATACAACAAAAAGGACTGTACTATTGATACTTACCAATGAAGATGAGCCTCAGAAATGTCATGCTTAGTGACAGAAGCCAAACATAAACAAGATACACTGTGGGATGCCATTTATATGAGGTTCTAGATTAGGCAAACCCAACCCAGGGCTTAAAAAGTCAGAATAATGCATAACTGTGTGTATTACAGCATTATTTACCGTATTCGAGCTATGGAAACAACTTAAGTGTCTGCTGATAGATGAATGGTTAAAGAAGATGTGGTGCATATATACAATGGAGTATTACTCTGCCTTTGAAAGGGATTAAATCTTGCCATTTGTGACAACATGGACGGACCTAGAGCAGAGGTTGCGAACACAAGGCCTGTGGGCCGAATCCGGCCCTCCACCTTGTTTTATCTGGCCCAGCACCTTGTTTCTACCCAGTGGCAGCGCTGAGCTCCTTGCCCCTAGTTAAGGAGTAGTTACATTCCTACAGTCCTAAAATTACATTCGGCCCTTTGAAGGCAACCGTGAGGCTGATATGGCCCCCAGTGTAAATGAGTTTGACACCACTGACCTAGAGGGTGTTATGCTAAATAAGTCAGGCAAAGAAAGACAAGTACCACATGATTTCACTTATATGTGGAATCTAAAAAACAAAATAAATGAACAAGCGAAACAGAAACAAACTCATAGATACAGAGAACAAACTGATGGTGGCCAGATAGGAGATGGTTTGGGGGAAGGGGTAAAAAAGGTGAAAGGACTAAGAAGTACCAATTGGCAGTGTAAATAGTCACAGGGATGTAGAGTACAGCATAGGGAATATAATCAATAATCTTGTAATGATGATGTTGGTGCCAGATGGGTACGTGACTTACCGGGTTGATCACTTCGTAAGGTATATAAATGTCTAATCACTATGTTGTTCACCTGAAGCTAATTTAATGTTTTATGTTATCTGTAAGTGAAAAATAATTTTAAAACATGTCAGAACATCAGGGATGGGGAGTAGCGAGGACTGACTGAGAAGGGGCGCAAGGACACATTCTGGGGTGATGGAAATAGGCTGGGTCTTGGCAGGTGCAGTACAGCGGTTCATCTGCAGTTTGCCAAAACACGTTGAACCTTAAACTTGAGATCTATGCATTTCACCCTTTCTATAAATTATACCTCACCCCAGCTACACAATTGAATGATCTGGGGAGTTTTAGAAGTACTGGTAGCTGGCCTCACTCTCAGGGATTCCAATTTAAATGGTCTACGGAAAAGCCTGGCATTAGGAATTTATAAAACTCTCTGAGTGGTTCTAGTGTACAGCCAAGGTGGAAACCAACTATGTTGGAACTTGCTGAATTCCAGCCTCAGATGTGTAACATAAATGATGGGCTAAGGACTACAGACGCTTATTGGCTGAAATTTTAGCAAGCAGAGAATTATTTAGGTTAGCAAAGTGAATGCGCATGAAGATCTGTATTATTCAATAGGTCAGAATTGGTGCTGAGTAATTATGCTTTAATCTTGATGTCATTAAAATACCTAAATAATAACTGTTTGGATCAAGTTACTACCATTTAAAATGCTTTGCCAGTTGTAATGAGGCAGTGTGTTATTATTATTATATATTTTTTATTATTATGGTGGTGGTTGCTTTTCTTATTGTTTCTTATAGCACCCTCTTGGTAAACGGTAGATGCACCATACTTAATCGATGAATGAATGAATCCTGAGAGTTGGCTTTGTGGTGTTCTCATTGTTAAAATGGACTTGTTTTGAACTTCTATTCTTTCTGAAGTCCTTTCTGTCTGGCATCCTTTCCTAATTTGCTTGCAACTTTTTGTTTTCATTCTTTTAGAAATGTTGCTGTTATCACTATTATCCCTTTCTTGAATTCAGAATTTAAGGTTAGGAGAAAATAGCTATACTGTACAAAATAGATTTTCCTTTGTAACAAGACTTATTCGCCCTGCCCCCTGAGCTATTTTTACAGTAGGTGAGGGGTCTTGGCAAAGGAATGAAAAAGCTGATGTTTTCATGTATTTCCCTGTGGCCAGCTCTGTGCAGGGGATCAAGGGTGCGGTTTGTGATTCTAGAACACTTTTTTTTCTGTGGAAAGTTAATGTCCCAGGCTTCATTGGCACCCATATGTGATTCCCTATTAATCTGCCAAGACACTCTGGGCCAGAAGGAGCAAATGGTAAATTACAGAGCTGTTCTAAAGCCCCTGTGAAAAACCTGGATCCCTGCACTTGGAAAACCCAGGTTGCCAGGCAGCTTCTACTTTTGGGCAGGGAATGAGACTTCACTTCAGTACCGCACTCTGCTATCCCCACCTCACCCTCACTGTCCACCTACCTCCCCAACAAATATCTACATACTCCTAAGTAGATTTTATGGCGGAAAGTTAGAAATAGAGTCTTTGGTTTTGAGGGGTTTATTTTTTTAATGTTTATAACCCTAAGAAGATTAAGGTAAGACTAATGTTCATTCTAATTGTAAGTGAATTTATTAAATCAAATGATTTTTGTTACAACGTCCCATTTGGAGATGTTATACACTAAGGAAATGGATGTCAGGGCAAGTTGGGGACAATCAGGAGAGACAGCTCGGCTGGACAGAGGGGATTTGTGCAGGCAGAGGGCATTTTGATGAAGTTTCTTGGCCTCAGATTGTAGGAAAGAGCCAAAGATAAACAGTTTTCTCCAGGGTTCTTGCCTCAGGTGGGAAGTGCCCCCTACCCACTTTGAAACTTGTGTCTATATTTCTCTGTTTGCTGCTTTATCCAGACTTAAGGACCCTGGAGTGACAGGCCAAAGAGGTCTAGGATACAGAGTTAAAGAAGGTGCAGGACATGGGTAGCAAAAGGAAAAAGTAGCATAATGATGCATGGAGAAATTTCTGGTTGCAAGTGACCATACATACGTAGTTATGGGGGGACATGGGCTCTATGATACCACCTGTACCTCTGCTTTGGACATCCATATATCTTGGTGTTTCCCTAGAATGCCAGAGGGTTCAACATGAGCATCCCCATGCCTGGCCACCCAGTGAACTTCTCCAGCGTCACCCTGGAGCAAGCCCGCAAGGATGTGGAGCAACTGGAGCAGCTCATTGAAAGCCATGATGTTGTCTTTCTGTTGATGGACACCAGGGAGAGCAGGTGGCTTCCTGCCGTCATTGCTGCAAGCAAGAGAAAGGTAGAGTGTGTGGATCCTGGGGCTTTTGTCTCTGGTTATAATTTAATGTGCCATTGCCCTACAGGGAGAAGTGTCTCCAGCCCACCCTCCCTCCAAAAAAGACATGTGCTTTGTGTGTCCTAGTGACACAGTGCAAAAGGGCTTCCCCTCCAGATTATCTGCCTCACAACCATCATCCAACAAAATAGTTATCCTTTACTGTTTAATTTTCATAGCCTTTGGAGGTACTCTGTACTAGAAGGAGTATTCACACTAAAATGTAACCTCCAAGAGGGCAAAGATTTTGTCTTATTCACTACTATTTGGTCAGTGACACCTTCAACAGCAACAGTACTGATGTTTAAATTAATCATGGTATACACGAGGTCTGTCCAGAAAAAGTCCAGCCATTAATATAATGAGAACAGTTTGTGCAACATCAATGTAACCTGGCAGCCAAGGAGAGAGGACTGGAATGTGCATGTGTGAACAATGACGATTTCACTGTACTAGTCAGTGGGGGCAGTTGACACCATTGAGCGAGCATGTGCACTGTGGCCATCACCTTCGAAGTGACTGAGTGAGTAGAGCAACGAATCTGCATCAAATTTCGCATTGAGCATGAACATTCCCCCAAGGAAACTAATTGGATGATTCAGAAGGCTGCAGCTATGGGCAACTGGTGATTGGCCGCTTCATCAAGACAACGTACCCACTCATGCATCACATCTGGTGTAGTTTTTTGGCAAAACAACCCAGGTGATTTAGTACCCACTACTGCCCAGATTTGGTGCTCTGTGACTTTTAGCTTTTCCCAAAACTAAAATCACCTTTGAAAGGGAAGAGATTTCAGACCATCAATGGGATTCAGGAAAACACAATGGGGCAGCTGATGGTGATTGGAATAACTGTGTGAGGTCCCAAGGTGCCCACTTTGAAGGGGACTGAGGTATCATTGTCCTGTGTACAATGTTTCTTATATCTTCTCCAATGAATGTCTCTATTATTCAAATTGCATGGGTGGATACTTTCTGGACAGACCTCGTGCATGTGATGGAGTAATATGCAGCCATTCATAACAATGTTTTCAATGAATTTTAATCACTTGGAAAATACCACGTTATGTTAAATAAGCAGGGTAAAATATATCCTATATATTATAAACATATAGGTATATATACAAATGTATATATTTATACATTTATAAATATATATATAAACATTCATATCTATGTCTGTCACAGGGGGAGCAAGCAAAAAGTGGAGAAAGGGATGGGGAGGAATAGCAGATAAAAGGAAAAAATAATAGGAAGAAATACCCCAAATTATTAATAGTAATTGTTTGAGCTATAAGATTGTGAGTGACTTGTTTTCTTTTCTGGTATGGTTTTTCTTCATTTTTCTAACTTTCTATATAACCAAAAATTTGGGAGAATAAGCCAAATTACAACTAAGAGAAGTTCTTGTAGTATAAATTTTTAAAAACTGTTCTTAAAAATGTATGAGAAGGGTGAATTAATTGTGTAGTATGTGAATTATATCTCAATAAAGCTGTTACCAGAAAACTCTATGTAGAGAGGACATAATGGTGGAAAGAATGGGCTTGAGAAATATCAAAATGCGGTTTTATACCCCTACCTCTTACCAGCTAAGTGACCTTGAACAACTTATAGAGGTAACCTCTCTGACTTTCAATATCCTCATCTTTCAATAGGAAATGTTTCTTAGGAGTTTTAAGTGAAACTAGAAGAGATACTTTATTTTAATCACTTGTCAAGTCTTTTGCACTTAATAAGCCCCCAGTATCATATAGCTTTCACCAACATTATCATCTCGTATCTAATTACACTTATATTCAAATACTTATAAAATAAAATTTATGAGTTGACCAAATATGAGCGATGGCTTAAAATATGTGTCTCTTAATTCTTTTCTTTTATTTCTTGAAACCCATAGCTGGTCATCAATGCTGCCTTGGGCTTTGACACATTTGTTGTCATGAGACATGGCCTAAAGAAACCTAAGCACCATGGGGCTGGGGACTTGTGTCCCAGCCACCCTGTGGCACCTGCTGACCTGGGCTCGTCGCTTTTTGCCAATATCCCTGGCTACAAACTTGGCTGCTATTTCTGCAATGACGTGGTGGCCCCAGGAGATGTAAGTGAATTTCTTTGTGGTTCCAAATATTTCCTACGGCTTTCTTGCCCACGAGGGCAGAGAGACTTGGCTTCTCCTTGATGACTATTTAATTATTGTCTTTTAATGAAGAGAAGAATTCTTCAGTTTGGGGGGTGGCATTATCCCATTGTGAGCCTTGATTGGCACCATCAACCGTGTATAGCCGTTCCCTGTTCATCAACAGAAATGCAACAACAAACCATTTTTGCACAAAGCACAGCAAGGAAACTGCAGGGTGGACTGGTCCCTGGCAGCGCTCAGCACTGTCTCCTGTGTGTCTCTTACTGAAGAGAGCATTAAATGGGGAGTAAGACCCAGATTCCAGTCCAGGCTTGGGCCCTGCCTCATGGGGTAATTTCAAATAAGTCTCTTCGACCATCTGTGCATCTGCAGAATGGGGCTGGGGCCCATAAACTGATCAGATTTAGCGGGTAAAAATAGAGGATTCCTTGTTAACTTCGAATTGCAGGTAAATAATGAATGATATTTTAGTATAAGTATGCCCCATGTAATATTCAAGATCTACTCATACTAAAAAGATATTCATTGTTTATTTAAAATTCAAATTTAACTGGGCATCCTGTATTTTATCTGCTAAACCCACAGGGGAAGGAAGAATACTTTCCCTGACTACTCCCAGTGCAAGGTGGGTCAGACGTGAAAGTGCTCTGAACAGCAAGCACCACACGGTTCCACTGTAAGATACTGCAGCATTCATGCCACCACGCCAGGCAGAGCCTGTAGGAATGGTCTTTTATTGGAACAGACAATCACTTCTAGTGGAAAACAGCAGAGGTGTTTTCTGTACTCTCCCCTCCATTTTCCGCTTTTTAAAAAAACATGTTTCTTAATAACTCATACCTGTGTTGGATGACAGGCTTTTATGTTCTCCCAGTATAAAGAAAAAAAAGATAAACATTCTCTTATGCAAAGAAGAATGGCTTATACCACCAAGGATCTCCCTCATGGTGCTATAATACATAGCTGGTCCTGTTATTTCATTATTAACAACTAATAGAATTAAGGGTCTATTGCATAAAGTCACTTATGTTCATAGGGTAAAAATTTCAGTCAAAATTATCCCCTATAACCCCTTTTAATTTGCCCAGAGTTAGAATATGAGAATTTCTTTGGTTGAACTATGTTTGGAGCCGTGTTGTAACAAAAACACTTACGTGTGATTAAGCCCAGGATCACACCTAGGATGACAAGATGCCCACACTGTGAGAGGTGCACAGGAACTGAGGACTGCTCCCATCTCATGGGCCCTCTGCATCATTAGTGCAATTAAAATGGCAGGACAGAATCATTTGTGCTAATCAAACCATTATTCTTCTCTGTGTCTCTGTCTCTCGACAACCAAGCACAGGAGAGTTGAACTGAGTCAACTAAAAAGGCACACGATGCAGTTCCACATATGAAAGAGCTAAGCCCCGGATCTTTAATTTGTTCATAATTGCTACTACTTTTTAGCAGAATACCTAATTTAGTTACCTAAATTATATGTTTTATTTTTCTTGGAACTTGCAAGAAATGGTATTATTTGAGGCTGAATGTTCTTTGCCAGTAGTGAGCATCTGGTTATGCTGTATAGCTTTATCATAGAGGAGTTTCGTGCTTCGTACAGCTAGGGTTGAGTGGGATCGACCTTTGAGCACACGTCAATGATTGTCTCTCTCTAGTCAACCAAAGACCGGACCTTGGACCAGCAGTGCACTGTGAGTCGTCCAGGACTGGCCATGATTGCAGGAGCCCTGGCAGTGGAATTGATGGTTTCTGTTTTGCAGCATCCAGAAGGGTGAGTTTGCTGTATAGAGGTGGATATTTAAACAAAGAAAGCTTTTGTGCCTCCTTTGTCCTTTTCTCAGCCTCACTCTTCTAAGAATTGTGTTGCTCTTTCTGTCCTAAAAAAAATAAGACTAAAAAACCTGGTCTGATTCTTTGGCCTAGAAGAACTCGTCATGTAATCTTTGGGGCTACCTCTCTGCATCATCCTTTTGGAATTGGACTCTCCTAGTTCAACTTGGTGACGGATGATACAGAAGAATAAAAATTTTAATAGGGGTCTTAGGACCTTCATGCTCTTATTCTGTTAGTAAGTTTTACCTCCTTAGCCCTGAACATGTATAAGGCAACACCTGAATCACATATGATAGAAACTGCATTTGGCTGCATGTTACAGAAATCCATCTTCAGTGACTAAGCCAAGCAGGGCTTTATTTTTCTTATGCAGCAAGAAGCTCAGAGGCGGGCAGTCCAGGGCTGGTGCCAAGGTTCCGTTATGCCATCAGGGACTTGAGTTCTTTCCTGTCATTCACTCAGCCACTCTTAGCTTTCTTCCATATGCTTGTCACCTCGTGGTCAAGAGATGACTGCTCTACTTCCAACATTGTTTCTGTGTTACTGTTAAGAAGAAAGGAATAAACAAAAGATAACAGCTGTGTTCAGCTGAGGCTTGCCTATCTTTTAAAGAGCTTTGCTGGAAGACTTACCCATTCATTCTAACTTCGGTATCACATGACCTTTCACTCTTAGCTCTAAGGAAGACTGACAGATGAAGTTGCTCTGCTGGGTGTATTGCCTCTCTGAATAAAACTGATAAGATAGAAGTGGAGAATGTCTGCCTAATTATTTTTTTTTAATTATATATATTTTAAGCTCCAGGAGATATTATTATTGTTATATAGTTGGTATTCATTTAGTTTTACTAATGTTTTCCTTTGTTACTTTTCATTTCTTTCTCCATCTTCAAGCTTCCAGCTTCCGGTATTTTCCTTCTGACTGAAGAACACCTTTTATCATTTCCTTTGGAAATGCTAGTGACAAATATATTTGTTTTTGTTTGTCTGAAAATGTCTGTTTTATCTTTAAGTTTGAAATGTATTTTTGCTGTGTATAGAATTCTAGACTGGAGGTACTTTTCTTTCAACATGTTTAAACCATGGTCGTATTGTCTCTGAACTGCCTTTGTCTTCCTTGGGGAATTAGGTGTTTGTTTCATTGCTGCTCCTTTGATGCACTTTGTTTTTCTTCTTCATCCCCTCCCCCAGTTGCTTTTAAGATTTTCTTACTGTTATTGAATTTCAGAAGTTGGACTATGCTATACCCACTGTATTTATTCTGATTGTGTTTTCTATTGCTTCTTGTATCCATGCTTTGATTTTTTCATCTGTGTGGATAATTATCAGCCATTATCTATTAAAATATTTTTCTGCTCCTTTCCTTTTGAGTCTAATTGCATATCAATTACAATCAACCAATTCTCTTCCGTATTTTCCATCACTTCATCTTTCTTTGCTTTGATCTGACTTATCTTCCAATTTACTAATTCTCTCTTTTTCTGTTTCTAATATGTGTTAAAACCATCCATTGGGTCTTTAATTTCATTATTAAATGTTTTAGTTCTAGACTTTCCATTTTTTCTTATATGACATATGTCCTGTTCTTTGCTGAAATTGTGAGTTTGGTCTTTTTATTCCTTGATAACATTTAACCATGTTTTTCTTTCAAGTTCTTGTCAGATAGCTCTCTTATCTGGATCTCCTATGGGCCCTTTTCTATTGTCTATTGTTGTTGTTGGATTTTGTTTGTGTATTGTCTCCTCATAAAGCAGGTGTTTTAATTTTTTATCAAGTTAAAACACAACCAATTTAACCAATTACAACCAAAAAAAGGATCACAACCAATTTAAGAAACAAAAAATCAACCAGAAGTGCCAGAAATACTCAAATTGCATGGAAGTATGACAACCAAGGAAACATTCATCCAGATTGACAGCGTCACAACACAGCAAAGAGGGTTGCCCCTCCCTGGTGAATACTTAAGGCTCCATCCCTTACAACATAACACCTGTGCTGAGACAAAAAAAAATATATATATATGGCCCAAATGAAAGAACAGATCAAAGCTCCAGCAAAAGAACTAAACGACGAGGAGATAGACAACCCATCAGTGCAGAGTTCAAAACACTGGTAATCAGGATGCCCACAGAAATGATTAAGCTCAGTCACAAAGTGAAGGACAAAATGAAGGCTATACAGAGTGAAATAAAGAAAAATATTCATGGAACCAACAGTGAAGGAAGGGAAACTGGGACTCATACCAATGATTTGAAACAAAAGGAAGAAGTAAACATCCAACCAGAGCAGAATGAAGAAACAAGAATTCAGAAAAATGAGGAGAAGCTTAGGAACCTCTGGGACAACTTTAAATGTTCCAACATCCAAATCACAGGGGTACAGGAAGGAGAAGAGGAAGAGCAAGAAATTGAAAACTTATTTGAACAAATAATGAAGGAGAACTTCCCCAATCTGGCAAAGGAAATTCTCTTCTTTCTTCCAGGAAGTCCAGGAAGCCCAAAGAGTCCCAAAGAAATTGGACCCAAGGAGGAACACACTAAGGCACATCATAATTAAGTTACCCAAGATTAAAGATAAGGAATCTTAAAAGCAGCAAGAGGAAAGGAGGGAGTTACCTACAAAGAGTTCCCATAAGACTATCAGCTGATTTCTCAAAAGAGACCTTACATGCAAGAAGGGGCTGGAAAGAACTATTTGAAATCATGGAAGGCAATGACCTACGTCCAAGATTATTCTATCCAGCAAAGCTATCATTTAGAATGAAAGGGCAGAAAAGTCCTTCTCAGATAAGGTAAAGTTAAAGGAGTTCATCACCCTTATTATATGAAATGTTAAAGGTACTTATCTAAGAAATAGAAGAAGTTCAAAAACGATGAACAGTAAAATGACAACAAACTCACAACTATCAACAACTGAACCTAAAAAACAAAAACTAAGTAAACAAATAGGACAAGAAGAGAGTCACAGAAATGGAGATCCCATGGAGGGTTATCAGTAGGGAGGAGGAGGGGGAGAATGTGGGGGAAAGGTACAGGGAATAAGAAGCATAATATGTGGGCATAAAATAGACGGGGTGGGGGGAAGTTAAGAATAGTATAGGATATGGAGAAGCCAAAGAACTTGTATGTACGACCCATGGACATGAGCTAAGGATGGGGGGAATGCTTGTGGGAAGGGGGTGCAGGTTGGAGGAGGATAAAGGGGGACAATTGTAGTAGCAAAATCAATGAAATATACTTAAAAAAACAAAGCCTTCTTACTATGGAAAATCAAACATATGAAAGAAGATATACACATAAAGTAATAAACCTCCTTGTATATATCGCCCAGCTTTAACAATACATGGCCAGTCATTTTCTATCTATACTGCTATCCACATTTTTTCTCCCTCCCACTGTCTAATTTTAAAGCAAATCTAAGGCATAGCATTTCATTCAGAAAAATGTGTCTTTTCAGTTTGTGTGTCTACTATTTTTACATGAAATTAAAGGCAATTTCTTAATATTACCACTTGTCCAATTAGCATTTAAATTTCTTCAATTCCTTGAATCTGCTTGGTTATTTTTGATTGAGTACTGGATGTTATATATGAAAAATTATAGATATTATGTGATTTACATTTCTTTCTGGCAAACTGCCAGGGCAAGTGGACTCTCAGTCCTAGACACCTAAACACAATTAGGATTTGTCTGTTTCTGGTTCACCTTTGCTCTCAGGTTCTAGCCCCAGCTCAAAGCCTGGGATATTTTCCATAGTTTCTCCTTGGCAGACCTCAAACTGTAGTTTTTCCCTCCAGCCCCATGAGTCTGTCGGAATCACTGTTCAGCTTCTGATCCTATGCGTACTGCTTTTGGAGGCTGGCAGTCACTTTATAGGAGAAAGTTTCTTTTGCAAATACCTCGTTTCCCTCAATGGGCTTCTCTCTTTTCACAGATCTTGGTTCTGCAATTCTTCCTTACCTTGGTAGCTCTGTGATGTTTTCAAATAAAGATTTTTATATTTTGTCTATTTTTTCTGTTTGTTCTCAATGGAAGGGTTGGTCCTGACCACCTAGTCCACAATGCTACTTTTAAAAATAGCAATTAAAAATTTCTTTTTTAATGTATTGAGCACTTATAGTGTACTAGGTTTGCATGTGAGAGGAAAGAAACGTTAGGCTGGTATTCTTTGTTTCAGCTTGACCTTGGGCCTTTTAGTCTGTATGTTTTACACATTGTATACGTATTATATTAAAGATACAAAAATTATCACAATTGTGATCTTGACCCCTGCCTTCTCCAAGCAAGGAGATCTTACTTTATGACTTACAACAGAATTAATTCATCTTGTAATAAACAGAAGTGAGACAAAAATTAAATTAATTTTTAAAATAGAATCAGTGATTTAAAAAAGAAAGAAGGAGAGAAGAGAAAAATAAAGGAAAGACAACCAAAAAAGAGAAAAGAAAGAGAAAAAAGATTATCTCACTGTCTGCCTGGGACTACGCTGTCAAATGTCATGTGGTGAAGACAGAGACGGAGGTCAAACAAATATTTACAACTAACCGTATGACAAATATACTGTAATTTATTTTGTTTTTCAAACACATAATGATTTCTTTGTGCTAGGCACTGTTCTAACCATCTTACCAATATTAACTCATTTAATCCTCATAACAAACCTGTTAGGGAACATCTATTATTAGTCCCATTTTCTATGGGGAAATTGAGGCATAGACAGGGTACATTGCTGAAATTCATATAACTGATAAATGGTAAAGCTGGGCCTTACCTCAGTCAACTTGACTCCACACTTTTTTTTTCAAGGCAACAATTTAATGTTTATTGATTTTAGAGAAGAAGGGGGAGAAAGGGAAACATCAATGTGAGAGAGAAACGTAGATTGGTTACCTTCCATGTGCATCTCAGCTAGGGATTGAACCCACAACCTAGTATGTGCCCTGACTGGGAATTGAACCCCCAACCTTTTGTTGTATAAGATGATGCTCCATCCAACTGAGCCACATCAGCCAGGGCCAAACTTTGTTTTTAATCACTCCCATGTTGTTAGTAATACAGGCTGGGGAGGATCGGATTTTAGAAAGATTTATTTTCCAGTTCATGGAAATTAACATGAATATCCTATTTATTGTGTGACTCAGTTTTTCTACATAGAGATGTAGAAAAGATGGCCTCTGCACTATGTTGGTATCATATGTTACTAGTAAATATACTCCAGAATTAAATGAAAATAAGCAGCTTTTTGTTTTTTGTCTTCCACTCACCTCTCTCATTTTCCTTAGCTATCCATGCCATCTAAGTTTAGTGTGGCCTCCTAACAGGAAGTACCAGCTTGGAGAGCTGATTTCTGATTTCCTGACACTGATTCCTCTGTCTGCCGTGTTTTCACTGGTTGTAGGCTGAAACCAGGTCCTGTGTCTCATGGCTTCTGTGCCTTATGTAGTTACGACACCATTGTTCAGAAAGGAATATATTCATTCTCCTGCCCAATTACTTCCTCACTCTCCTTTCTCCATTTTGGTAGCTTTTACAAGAAGCTTCTTTGTACAAGATTCTTTGGTAGCATCACCTCAAGGAGTTATGGTTGGAAAGTTTTCCATTTCAAATTGCAATGTGAAAACGTGCTGTAGTGTTTTACAAGACTGTTTCAAGATAAGCAAGTTATTGGTACTAAACATTGCACTTGGCAATTTATCTAACTTATTCCTCGTTTATTTCTCACAGGCATATTATTCGTATTTTGTAGATGGTGGACCTGAAACACAGAGAAGTTAAGCAACCTGCCTATGGTGGCAAGCTCTGGTCTTTCTGACTCCAAAACTCAAGCATTTTTTTGGTATTCTTCTGCCTTCCCTACAAGGGAAATCAGTTATATGCTGCCCAGCAAGGGGCGTTCTGCTTATCCTTATAAATCTTACAGGGACTGCCTCCAGATCACTCTCACATATGTTAAACATCAACTTTCATTAAATGAGCTGCTCTAATTATTTCCTTTTCTCAGGGGCTACGCCATTGCCAGCAGCAGTGATGACCGCATGAATGAGCCTCCAACCTCTCTTGGGCTTGTGCCTCACCAGGTTAGTGATTTGAAAATGAAATCACAATTCTGGACCTGATCCCAGTGGTGCGGGGGAAAGTATTCGGGGTCACTTTATATGCCATCAGCTCAGCCCACCTCTTCCCCACCCTACTTACACTCCAGCCTCCCTGGAATTTCAGTGGGAGTGTTTATGACCACTAGGAAAGTATCCCATTCTGCAGGATGGTGACGAGAAGAAATCATGAACAAGCGGCAGTACCCGGAGTCTTTGATGCATTTAGCATGTTGACTAGAGATCTCATAATGGAGGAGAAAAAGAAAGAACAGGCTTAGAAGTCAGCCAGACAGAGTTTAAATCCCAGCCCTGCAGTTATTAAATGGCCTTCCTTGGTCAAGTCACTAAACGTCTGTAAGCCTTAGTCTTCTTATCTGTAAAACAGAGACAAGAATACCAATCACATTGCAGAGATAAGGGATGATATAGAAAGGACTCAGCAACAGTGAGTTCCTGTCACAGCCCCTCAGTAACTATGGCTGCTATGTTGGTTGCTGTGGTTTGTTATTACTGACTCCCTAGGCAAGTACAAAGCCTTTATAGGCGTGCCTGGGAAAACCATCAGAAGTGTGCAGCATCACCAAAACGTGGGGTGTCTTTTCAGGAAAAGAATCTGAAACATCCTAAGGAAGGTCAATTCCACTGAGAGGGAAAAAGAAAAAAAGTAGTGGAATGAAAATTTAGAATTCATCTTGCCTCTACAGTAATTCTCTTATTCTTTTTTCTTTTTCTTTTCTTTTTTTTTTTTTTTTTTGAGGAATGAAGATGTTTCCTAGTCTTATGTTTTAGAGATCATTTCTATGGATTTCATGCACACATGTTAGTCTGTAACAGGCAGACTGTCTTCGTGCATGAAGCGGTGATAGTGCCCGAGAGTCCTATCTGGGAATTTGGGACAACAGACTCACAGATGAGCGCAGGCAGCAGGGTGACTCACTCAGTTCACATCTGTCTGTCTCTGCTTCCCCTCAGCCCGCCTCCTGCCATCCGTGACAGTCCTATCATTTTCCAGTTAGAGATGAGAATATGAAGAAGGGAAATGACTTGTCCGTGGTCACAGGGTGAGATAGTGGACAAGCTGCCATCTAGACCTAGACTAGGCACTCTGACCAGGGCTCTTGCTGAGATTTTGTGAGTGGAAAGAGCCCTGGCCTGCACGTTGGAAGGGTTAGCTTCGAATCACTACTGCAGCCCTCTTGCACTATGTTACCCTCCATAGACCTGTGTTAGGTCCCTTACCATCCCAGAGCCTCAGTTCCGTGTCAGTAAAAGCAGGTGCTTTACCTGTGTCCAGGGTTATGTCTGTAAGGAGGCTTTGTAAACCATGAAGCACCGTGCAATATGACCTTTCAGCCTGCCTCACAAAGGTGACATTAATTATTTGACATGAATGTGTCGATCTTCTCTACAGAGACATTTTGAGTAGAACCCAACAGACACTGCAATAGCCCTCCGTCCTGAGGAAGTGGTCCTCCAGAGCCAACCCTGCTGGATACACTGTCCTATCGCATTCTGTCTCCCACCCTCTTCTCCTTTTCACATCTCCTCCCCTCTCCTCTGACCTTGAGATGTGCCCTCATCTCTGTTACAGATTTCACACAGAGAAGGGCCTTAATTAAATTTTCAGTCATGCCCCTGCACAGGTTTCCTTCTTTACGTCCTTTATGTTCAACTTCTGCAGTTGCAGTCTTCTCAGTGCTGAGACCAGAGGGCAAAATAGCCTCTGAATGGAAGGGGTCCAGTGTCAGAATGCGTGTGCATGTTTTTAAAGTACTATGGCAACTAATCCCTCTCACTGTTATTTACCCCATTGAGCCTTGCAATTGTTTGTTATTCATCAACTCTTCTAGTTCTTTCTCCTGGTTTTCAAATGTCTGAAGGATTGTTTTGGTTGTTGGCCATCTCTTCATCTAGTCTTTTCAAAGACTGAAGAATAACGCAGCCATATATGGGGAAAGCCCAGTGCGTGTGTGGGATTACTTGCTTACATTATTTCAAGCTTCAAGCCTTTATTTTTAGCTACGTTCTAAAAAAGAAAGTGGAGAAAGAACTTTACAGTTATTAATCAGGGTCGTGTGGTCTCTATTTATAGGCTTAAAATTTCTTTTTTTTTAAATGGAGTGCGTCCATTTATGCAACTGTGTTTTGATTAGGAGAACATCATTTCTACAAAAACACTGGGCTGTACTGCAGTGCCCCTTTGCAGACTCAGCACTTCCCTCCTCCTCTTCCTGGCTCTGCGAGAGACTAATGGTTTCCTGTTGGAAAGGAACTCAGTCAATCCCTTTGTGTGCTTTGTGTACAAAGAATGACCAGTGACGTCCCCTGGGCTCGTTTTCCTCAGTCCCCCAAAGGGCTCGTTTTCCTCAGTCCCCCAAAGGAGAGTGTTTATTAATTGTCCCTTGTGGAATGAGTTGTAGCAGGAAAGTGATAGTCCTTGGACGGAGAATCGCAGGGTCCCCCACCAGCAACTCATTGTGTAATCTGGGCGAAGCTGCCTCAGGCCTGCGCTCCCTGCGCCTCTGCTCTCCTCTGCCTCTGACCTGAGAGGCTTAGGATTACTTTCTTGATCTCTCTGTGGGACCACAGCCAATGTTTCGTCCATTCAGAGATTGGCCAAGTGCAGAAAAAGACTTGATTAGACCCTGAAATTCAGTGATATTCAGCCTGGGGGGACAAAAAAAAACAACCTCTTATTGAATTTGAAAACCATGAAAAACCCATTTGAAGGTGAGAAAACAGGCTTATGGGTTTGTTCTTTTAAAAAATTCTCTGGCACAGTGTACATGGATGGCATTCTGTAAGCAGGCAGCAGCAAGTATAAGCCACTTTCTGTCTATAAAGAGTGATTGGTTATCACATGTATAAAAGATGGGTAGAGAATCACACAAAGTCTTAAGCAGGCAACTAATGATCACAAATTGAACACACTCACGTACCCAGCAAACAGATCAAATAAAATGTTTCCAGGCATCCCCGAAGCCCTTCTTGTGCTGCTTCCAATTATTATTGACTCCTTCCTACACAGAGGCGAGTATCTCTTGACTCACCATGGAAACTCTTGTCTAATTATGGACTTTCTGTAAATGAAATCATAGACTATATAATCTTCAGAGTCTGAATTCTTTTGTAGAGAGAACTTTTTCATTGTAGTTTGTTTCATTGGATGTTTCACTGTAGATTGTAACATAGCGTTGTTCCCTCTGTTTCCCATCAAGTGGGTATTTTATTTTTTTAAAAAAGCTGTCTTTTCCTGGCTCCTGGGGTGGCGGCTGAGTACTGTGAGACCAGACCTTTCTCCTGGTTCTTTGGTGGGAAGCATAGCTCAGGAGTTATGAAATGTACAAATCACTCCGGAAATCTCCAGGAAGTTGATTTGAGAGATTCTGAATGTGACAGAAATTAGCCACCTGTGAAGCTGCTATCATTTCACTGGACATCCCTTAAAGAATGAAGAAAGGTGGCAATACAATAGTCATTCAGACACCACGGTCATTAATACAGCAGTCCTGCTTTTATCCCTCTTGTGGACCAGGCAGTTCACCTCTTTGTGTCTGGGTGAATGTACTCTTGGTTCTTAAGCACTGATGAATAGAGACCCTGAATGTGTATGCTCTTCCTGGGTGTTTGGACTTGCCAACCCCATGGTTCTCTCAGGCTCTTGAATTCTTGCTTTTAGTTACTTTCAGAAAAGTAGAACAAAGCCCAAAGTAGGACAGGACCCTGGGAGGGGCCTGGCCTGGGAAATCTCTACTGAGGCAAATGCTGAGATAGAACTGTGTCTCTCCAGCCAGGCCTCGGACTGCTCTTTATTTGGCCTCTCTGCACAGGCTGTGTCCTGCAAATCCTCAGACCTTTATCTTTTCCTGAGGTCTCTTCTGTGCTCAGAAATGCTTATCTCAGTGTGTGTCTAGGGATATAGACAGACTGCTGAGAAAGGGAGTTAAGAAGATAAGTGATAAGAACATATTTCCTGGGATGTAGCCCAAGAAATGGAATTTCCTTCCTCCTCTGGTTCTTTCTATTCCCCTCAGATTGATGACTATGGAAATGACAGGAAAAATGGATGGTCCAAATGTCTGCTCCTTCACATATCAGCTGTTGTGGTTAGTAACCTACTCATCCTCCCTCCCTCCATTCAGTCATCCCTTCTACAAATGATTCCCAAACACTGACTGTGTGCCAAGCACCATTTGGTTCAGAGAAGTTAAGTAGTTGGCACAAGATTGCCCAATGTTTAGTTTCATTGGCCTTTGGAGTCATCTAAGGTGTTAGATGTACCCATTTGGATGTGGTGAAGTCTGTTCCGGTGGGGTGGCACCTGGCTAGAGGGAGGATCCAGTACGAGACCTGGCAATGTCTGGGCTTCCTGTGTGTGGGGTCCTAGAAGAAGAGAGGGGCTTTCCTTTTCCTTGGTCCACAAAGGTGAGGTTAAAATACAGATAGTGTCAGGGTTCAAAAGCATCCTAGATAGCATTCCTTGTCCCAAGAGGACTTTCGAATAACATTATCAGTTGAAGGATTTACTTATACCCTACAAGTTCTGCTCACCTTATGAGGCTGTCTTGTTCACGAGAGGTCCCGTGTGTGAGGCAGCCTCGCTCGAGGCTATGTATGTGATCTATGTATGTGATCGTGCAGATCTGATTAGAGTCCCACCTTTGCCTCTTAATTCCATTCTCATTCATTCATTCATTAGCTCAGTTTACAAAAGGATTTGAAGCAGCTCTTGCCACTTGTCTCCGAGTGACCTCTCTGAACTTCATTTTTTATATCAATTAAGTGGGGATAATATAATAAATTCCTGGAATTCATGTACAGAATAAATTATATGACGTTTACTAAGCACTAGCCCAACTCTGAACACATAAGAGGCACTTGTAAATGTTGGTTTTGTCTTTCACTTTTAATTAAAATTTTAGGAGCTTATCTACTCTCTTAAAAATTAAGTTACAAAGAATTTCATAAAACTTCCGGAAGCCGTGGATGAGCAGGAAAGGGTTGGGAGGATTAGCGCCACTTTGCAGAATTTTCCTGGTGATGACACCGGCTCGCTTCTGCGTCACCGTGACTCCAGTGCGATAATGAGAGGCAGGTCAGTGGTGGCAGCTGAAGCTGTTGTCCGACACAAAGACCGCTGTGGTGTGCGCAGGGTTTTGCAATTGCCAAATCTCCATTTTGGCACTGATTTTGATTAAGAATCTCTTCAACATCCAAGAGCAATCTGGTGTTTGGAGTCAGTTTTTATTTATACAGACTCCAACCTCTAGAAATATTGCCGGGCCTACCAGAAACTGGTGTGAATTAAAGCAGTAAGTTCCAGTTGTTGCAACGGTGCCTTCTCAGAATGGCTTTCTGTTTCTGGGCGTTGGATCTTCACTTTCCATCAAGGTGAGACAGGCTTGGAGCTCAGGTTGGTTTTACTCAGCTGAGGTGTAAACTCCAGAATGGACGGGACCCCTTCTATTCCTGTCTGTTTATTTTGTAGCAAGCTGGGCATAATTGACTGGAGATGATTTAATCCCACCAGGCCCTGATACCAACCATTGAGATGCTGAGTTTTTGGTTTTCAGGGGTATTTTTTGAAATCCTCCGGCCTTCTCTGTCTTTTCTCCTTTCTTTTTACCCTCTTCTTGCTCCCCCCACCAACCCCCCCCCCCAACTTTGGAGCAAGAAAGAATAGAACTGAGTTTCCTGGCCTTGCTACTTGATAGTTATGGAAACTTGGACAAGCCATGCCACCTCCCTGAGCCTTGGTTTGTTTACCTGGAATGTGGGGACAGGTCACAGGATGGTAGTGAGGCCAAAATGAGAAGGATGGATGGGTGTAAGAAAACATCCAAGAGCACTAGGCACAAGGATGACAAGATAAATGTCAGTGCCCTCTTCCCTCCCCCAGACCATCATTTTCCACATTATTTCAGGACACGCCTTCCTGCCAGGATTAGGAGGGAGCAGTTGCTTACGTGGAAGGGAAGAGTGGGAGGAGTAAACACTTTCCGGGAGGCACAGGAGAGGTGGAGAAGATGGGTGAGAAGAGTGTTCAATGAGTTCGAAGCTCCTAAAGGCGGCTACTGTATCTGTGTGAGAGAGAGGTGGGGACCACAGTGGAGGACGAGGCAGGATCTCATTAGGACATTTTAAAGACTGGAACCTTCCACCCAGAGGCAGCAGGAAGCCAATGAGAAATCATAAGCTAAGTCGTGGTAAGGTTTGGGTGCTGCACGGAGAAGAGACTGGAGGCAACGTGAGTAGAGCTGGGTATAGAATTAAAATCTTTAGGCACTAAGTGGAAGACAACCTGATCCAGGGTCCCCCACATCTGGCTATGTATCAGAATCACCTTGGGGACCACTTCAGAATATACATTTCCCCTGCCAGATCCATAAAGTGACAACCTACAGGGACATTAGGCATTTGAGAACCACAGCTTCAGTCTATAAAAATGGCTTCTTGGTGGCATCCTGTGGGACAAAGTACATAACTCATCGAGGTGATACAGACCAAATCCTGTTCTTTGCACCTGTCTTTGAGTTGTACGCTCCCACAAACACTAGTTTCATTTTCAAAAGAACCCTTGACACCTTGTCCCAGCACACACACCCCTATCCCAAGCAGGTGTTTCTGCCCTGGAGCCCTTGGATGCTAATTAGACGCACACTGGTGCATGTATTGAATTCACCCCACACTTCCCCCTTTCCTGCTTGGAACTGCCAGAGAGTGAGGCCAAACCAGCATTTAAAGGTCCTTCTGATGCTTTTTCTTTTATGCTGTGTTTTTACTCACGGTGAGGAGAGCATGTCCTGTCTTATGAGGCCCTGTTAGCCAAACACAGATATCACTGAGTGCCTCATGGGTGTCTGACAATGGGGATTTCAACTCAAGCTGCTTTTGCCCTTCATGGGGCACAGGTGCTGATGGGTAAAGAAGCCAGGAAACCATAGCTAATTGTATTTCTTCCAAGTTCTGTCATTACCAGGTGGGTTATTAAATATTCAGATGGTAGCAAAGATTCACAGACACAAAGTATTTTTTTTTTCCTAGAAGGCTACGCAGGAAAACTGATGTTGCTGATTATTTTGGGAAAGAGAGACTGGGGGCTTTTGGGACTTATACTTTAATTTTGTATCTTTCTATGCCATTTTGAAAATGTTAATCAAGATTATAAATTATGCACTGGCTGGTGTGGCTCAGTGGATTGAGTGCTGGCCTGTGAACCAAAGTGTTGCTGGTTCAATTCCCAGTCTAGGGCACATGCGTGGGTTGTGGGCCAGGTCCCCAGAAGGTGGCGTGAGAGAGGCAACCACACACTGATGTTTCTTTCCCTTGCTCCCTCCATTCCCCTCTCTGAAAAATAAAGCCTTAAAAAAAGATTATAAATTACTTTTCTACATCACCAATTTTTTTTGATATATTTATTGATTATGCTATTACAGTTGTCCCATTTCCCCCCCTCACTCCACTCCATCCTGCCCACCCCTTCCCTCCCACATTCTCCCCCTATAGTTCATGTCCATGGGTCATACTTATAAGTTCTTTGGCTTCTACATTTCCTACACTATTCTTACCCTCCCCCTGTCTATTTTCCACCTACCATTTATGCTACTTATTCTCTATACCTTTCCCTCCACTCTCCCCCTCCCGCTCCCCTATTGATAACCCTCCATGTGATCTCCATTTCTGTGGTTCTGTTTCTATTCTAGTTGTTTGCTTAGTTTTCTTTTTGTTTTAGGTGTGGTTGTTAATAACTGTGAGTTTGCTGTCATTTTTACTGTTCATATTTTTTATCTTCTTTTTCTTAGATAAGTCCCTTCAACATTTCATATAATAAGGGCTTGGTGATGATGAACTTCTTTAACTTGACCTTATCTGAGAAGCACTTTATCTTCCCTTCCATTCTAAATGATAGCTTTGCTGGATACAGTAATCTTGGATGTAGGTCCTTGCCTTTCATGACTTGGAATACTTCTTTCCAGCCCCTTCTTGCCTGTAAGGTCTCTTTGGAGAAATCAGCTGACAGTCTTATGGGAAGTCCTCTGTAGGTAACTGTCTCCTTTTCTCTTGCTGCTTCTAAGATTCTCTCCTTCTGCTTAATCTTGGTTCATGTAATTATGATGTGCCTTGGTGTGTTCCTCCTTGGTTCCAGCTTCTTTGAGACTCTCTGAGCTTCCTGGACTTCCTGGAAGTCTATTTCCTTTGCCAGATGAGGGAAGTTCTCCTTCATTACTTGTTCAAATAAGTTTTCCATTTTTTGTTCTTCCTCTTCTCCTTCTGGCACCCCTATAATTCGGATGTTGGAACGTTTCAAGATGTCCTGGAGGTTCCTAAGCCTCTCCTCATTTTTCTGAATTCTTGTTTCTTCATTCTTTTCTGGTTGAATGTTTCTTTCTTCCTTCTGGTCCACACCATTGGTTTGAGTCCCAGTTTCCTTCACATCACTATTGGTTCCCTGTACATTTTCCTTTGTTTCTCTTATCATAGGCTTCATTTTTTCATCTGGTTTTCGAACAAATTCAACCAATTCTGTGAGCGTCTTAATAACCAGTGTTTTGAACTGTGCATCCGATAGGTTGGCTATCTCTTCCTCGCTTAGTTGTATTTTTTCTGGAGCTTTGAAGTGTTCTGTCATTTGGGCCTCTTTTTTTTTTTTTTTTTGTCTTAGTGCGTCTGTTACTTAAAGGGGCGGAGCCCTAGGTGTTACCCGGGGCGGGGTAACGCTGGTCGCCGTGCTGTGACGCTGTACATGGGGGAGGGGCTGAGAGGGAGTAAAGGCGCCGCTCCACTCTCCACTGGATTTCAGTCTTTCATTCCGCTGCCCACAATCAAATTGGGCACCTCTGGTGCTGGTTCCCGGGTGGGTGGGCTTGTGCACGCTCTAGGCCCCTGTGGGTCTCTCCAACGACCTCTCCTGTGAGGCTGGGAGTCTCTCCTGCTGCCGCCCAAACCCCCACGGGCGTTTTCAATCAGAGGTTTGAGGCTTTATTTCCCTGCGCTGGAGCCCTGGGTTACGAGGTCTGCTTCGCTCCCCTCTGTCCGTCCTGGTTTATCTGTGCGCGAATGTGGGGCCGCGGTGTGCTACCCACTGCTCTGCCTGCCCCATTCTCCACCACTCTGAGTCCGGCCCTCTCTGATTATCTGTGCGCGAATGTGGGGTTGCAGGGTCTGCTAGTGGTCAGACTGCCTGCCCCATTCGTCCCACACTCTGCCAGTCTGGGTCCCGCCATGGCCACGCGAGTCCTCTCCACCCCGGTGCCCGTCTCCACCCCTCCTACAGGTCTGGATGTATGTTTCTTTTTTATCTACTTGGTATTGGACTTCCTTGCCATTCGATTTTTGTCAGTTCTGGTTGTGCGAGGAGGCCCAGTGTGTCTACCTACGCCGCCATCTTGGTTCTCCATCCATCACCAATTTTTGAGGTATAATTTATATATAATTAAATGCACCCATTTTAATGTGTATTTTAATGAGTTTTGACAAGTGTATATACTCGTATATAGTCAGCACCACCACGAACAAGATCTAGAACATTCCCAATCATCCCTGAAATTTCCTTTGGGCCTCTTCCTAGGTAATACTCCCACCCTCAGTCCCAGGCAACTGCTCGCCAGGTTTTCATATGGGCTGTTTTAATTTTTTCTGTATTCTTTTCTGTATTAAGAAAAAAAGCTTAATTTAAACTTTAAAAAATGAAAAAGTGCAGTTAGGCAGGCAAGGTTTGACCCCGTTAAGGAATCCCTCTAACTGTCCACAAAGCCAGGTAGAGGGACACGTACATGCATGTTTGTGCAATTGGCAGTTTCTCCCCAGTAGGGAGTGGGGAATTGAGAAGCCAGTATTCAGAAGAGAACGTTTAAAAGGAAGTTAAATATTTTATTTAAAAAAAAGAGAGAAATGGCAGTAAATATGCTGTAGGAGGATGGGTTGGTTTTTTGTTTGCTCTTTTGTTCTCTGTCGTGTTTATGTAAAGTTAAAATTTTAAAATAGCTGACTAATACCTACTTTCCTATGAGGAAAGATTGACAGCAAATATTGGTAACAGAATAAGAGTTTACAGTAAGCTGTGTGCAATGCCAAAAGTTAGAGAGTTTATCTTGAGCACTGTCAAGAGGCCTTGGTTCTTATGTGAATGGAGAAATGACTTCATTTTGTGAAGCATTTTCATCTAAATGTTAATTTAGATGTCAGCTAAATTAGGTGGGTGTGGTGGTGCTGTGCTTACAAAATGTGAAAAGAATGAGAGGCTTGCTAACTGCTTCCATCTGTTTCCTGACATCCAGCAGGTGATGTTAAGTTGGTATAGACAAGCCACTGGAAGGTGTAAATAAGGTCGGTAACTGAAAGCATCTCGTTTCACATGCTTGTCTGATGAGAATCACCTGGGGCTCCTGTCAAACATACAGATTCTCAGGCTTTACCCCAGGCCTTTTGAATCATGTTCCAGGCGATTCTTCTGATTAGGCAAGCTTAGAAAAACACACTTTGCACACTTCTGAGTGGGAAGGTGTTGGTGAAGTTTTGTCCAGCCAAGGAAGGGACAAATAAATGCTTATAACTTCTGTGATTGTAAACTAGGGCCTGGTCTCTCTAGATTGCTATGAATATATTTCTTAAGATTTTGCCTATGGAACCTGGAGTTTACATTTCTCTGGGATTTCTATGGATGTCTGAGGAAATTTTAAGTGGTAACTCTGCTCTTTAACTTTTATGCATTCCTTGTAAGATTGGGGGAATGTAGGTCATGTTGCGGAGGCTCAGTACATTTGCAGTACTGGAGATTTAAAAAGCATTACTGTTGGGGAAGGGCTTCAAATTGCCTGCATGGTGGTAAGTTGAAGTTTTTCTTGCGGTTTATTCGGGACGTGTTTTCTCTGTATAGTTTATATTTGAATAATTTAGTAGGCTTTGGGATATTTGTGGTTTTCTCATTCATTGATTTTATATTGAATAATATCAAGTATCTTTTATGAGCAAATCACTGTGCTTTGAGCAAAAGCAAATAGTTCAACCTGTGGCTTGTCCTGTAAAAACAAGAGAGGTAAATAATTAAAATAACTATAGCACACAAGTTGATCCTAAAATTTTTATGGAAAGGCAAAGGACCCAGAATAGCCAAAATAATCTTGAAAAAGAAGAACAAAGCTGGAAGATTCATACTTCCCACTTTCAGAACTTACTGTAAAGCTACAGTAATCAAGGCAGTGTGGTGCTGTCTTCGGATACAGAGGTAGGGAGACAGATGGAACAGAACCGAGAGTCCAGAAATGAACCCTCACATTGATGGTCATTCGATGACAGTTCAGGGGGTGAGGGGGGAAGAGCAGTCTTTCCAGCAAAGGGATGGCACAGCTGGATTTCCACATGCAAAACAGTGAATTTGGACCTTTACTCTGCACCATATACCAAAATCAACTCAAAATAGAAGACAGACCTGAATGTAAGAGCTAAAACTGTAGGACTTGAAGAAAGCATAACAGAGCTTCATGATCTCGGGTTAGACGATTATTTCTTACATGTGACACCAAAAGACCAAGCAACCAAAGAAAAAAATAAATAAGACTTCATGAAAATGAAAAAGTTTTGTGCTTCAAAGAATACCATCAAGAAAGTGAAAAGATAACCTACAGAATGGAAGGAGATATTTGTGAATCATATATCTGATTAGAAACTGTATCCAAAATATATAAAGAACTCTTCAATTTAACAATAAAAAGAAAACCCAATTTAGAACTTGGCAAGGAATTTGAATAGACATTTTTCAAAAGATATGCAAATGGTCAGGGAGCACATTGGAAAACACTCAAAATTATTAATTAAAAAATGCAAATCAAACCCACAGTGAGGTGCCACTTCACACTCACTAGAACGGCTATAATTAAAAAAAAAAAAAAAAGACAATAACAAGTATCCACAAGAAGGCGGAGAAAGTGGCAGCCTCCTACTGGCATGAGTGTAACATGGTACAGTCACTTTGGAAAACAGTATGGTGGTTCCTCAGTATATTAAGCATATAGTTAGCATGTGACTCATTAATTCCATTCTGTGGAAAGAAATGTCCATCAATTGATGGATAGATGGATAAACAAAATGTGGCATATTTGTATAATGGAATATTATTGGGTAATAAGAGGAATGAAATACAGATATATGATACAGTATGCATAAAAACATGCTGAGTGAAGACAGTCTTATATGATTCCACTTACAAGAAATAAAATAGGCAAATCAATAGATTTAGAAAGTAGATTAGTGGTTGTCAAGGTCTGGAGAAGGTGGAGAATGGGGATTAATATGAGTTCTAGGTTTCTCTTTGGGGTGATGAAATGTTCTTAAACGAGATACTGGTGATGGTTACACAACTCCATGAATATACTAAAAGCCACTGAATTGTATGCTTTAAAAAGATGAGTTTTATGTTATATGAATATCTCAATAAACCTTTTTTAAAAAAAATAATTATTACACAAGGTATTTTGATGATAAATGCCAAAAAGAAGAATTTCAGATGGTGGAGACGTTATTTCTAAGTTGGGTGGTAGGTTGAAGGTTTATGACAGTAGTGTGTTTGAGTTGAGTGGCTTTTAAGGAAGATGAAGATTTGGATGTAGCTATTCCCAGACGGAAGAGTTCTAAGTCCCAGAATTCAGCTTAAGACAAGATGAGAAACACGAGAATGTCTTTGGAAGGGAAGTTGTAGTTCAGCTTAGCATTTGTATGGGGCCAGCGAAAAGATTTAATTCAAGACATAATCGGAAAGGCAGGTTCTCTGCTGTATTTGGTCAGCTCCAGGAAGCTCATTGAAAATGACACACCTCAGAGCCGTATATTTGAAAGATTAATCAACAGCAGAGTGTTGCATTAAATGGAAGTGAGAGAGCTCACCTGTGAAGATAACGCATTAGGAGTCTGTTGCCACTGATTTGAGAAAAATTCTTTCCTCTTTTAAATTGCCTAAAACTGGAATTACTTTGATTAAGTTCTGGGCCTTCTGATACCAAGTTGGTGAATTTGAAAGGCCTCAAACACACACATTCTACTTCACTTCCTGGGAAAATGAATCACAGTTTCCTAGCAGAGCCGTCTGGGCTGCAAGACAATGGTGTGCAGGCCCTTGCTTGGCCAGCCTGGTCGCTTTGGCTCCTTTTTCTTCCACTGCTCACCACCTGTGTTTCTGTTTTTATTTTCTCTTCCCTTCCTTCCTCTCCCTTTTCTCCCTCCCTTTTGTTCCTCACTGGGTCTTTTGTCTCCCTTCCCTTCTGCTTTCCCTCCCTACCTCCAATCATGAGACAGTTTAGCAGAGAAAATTACCAGTACTTTTTTGTACAACATAAAGAAAGCTTGATGGCAGCTATATGAAGGAAAGAAAATGAAGAAATCTTCTCATTAAGCATTAATATACAGGTGGCGTCAGTGAGCATTTTAATGGAAAATATGCTACTAATGATAAACTTTTTTATAGGCAAATTTTATTTTAGATGAAAATTCTTTCAAGCCTGTAACTTCCAGATCTCACGAGGATCTCAACATTCTCATTTGCGCTTACCATGAAAGTCTTCTCCTTCAGTCTGTTGTCCTCTGTTTTGATGTCCTGGACAGCAAACTTAAGACCCAGAAGGTGCCTCAAGCACTGCATTCTTAAGTGGTCGTCACATTCCTGAGACATAGGGAACAGAAAGATTGTCATATTTCAGAGGTTCAAAGTGAGGTTATCTAAATTATCCCAACTATCTAATTTATAGTTTCTAGCAAACACTTTTGATCTTGGATTACAATGATAAGGACATTTTTGTTTGTTTGTTTGTTCTATTCATAAGGACATTTAAGAGATGGCCGCAGGCATTTTTGTCCAGGTTAGATTTTTCCGGTATGCACAAGCAGACAGACTGTTAGCTGCAGAGTGGGTATACAGATGGAGTTACCCAAACTCAGAAGGAAGTCTGTTTCTTTAGAAAATTAGGCTTTGTTTGTTTGTTTGTTTGTTTGTTTTTGGTTTGTGGGGAGTGTTGGTAGGGTGGCTAAGGGCAACACTAGGTGGGTTGGTTCTTTTGCTGTATTCAAGTGAGAATATTAAGTTTGTGTTGAGACCTAATATTGAAGACAAATGCTGTGATATCCTGAGATAAAAGGAAGGAGGCAATGAGGGACAGAAACAAGGAGGGAGGTTTGGAGTCAGGAGGGCCACTTTTGAATCTTAGCTCTGTCACTTTGTTCTCCTGACCTAAGTTGCTTCATTTTTCTGAGCTTGAGTTTTATCAACATAAGACGAGGTAGTTGGGAAGATCAAATAAATTAACTCATGAGAAGACATGATGTCTGACTTACTATAAACATTGAGTCCTGTGGAGACTTTACAGAGTTTGCCATTCATATTTTGGTAGTAATATTTTAATGATATATACAACAATTTAAAACTCCCCCTTTTGGGTAAGTGTATTTCCAGAGATACAATTTTCTGAATAAATTAGTTAAACCATAGTTTGTGAAACCTGGTTACAGCTGATACTCAGTAAATGGAAATTGGGTGTAGTCCAGAAGTTTATGCTCAAGGTGGCGCTGTTTCCCCATAAATGTGGTGACATTTTGCATTTTTATCCCTATCTGCTCCAAGTCAAGCAAATAATTGGATATATATTTAGGGTGGTGTTGGCCTTCTGTAGTCCCCAGGCCTTCTTACCTTGTGGGACCTTACCCAATATCGCATCCTAGAAATACACACATCTCATTTATTTACTATAACTTGTACATGAGAGTTGTCATTATAAACTAATTGACCTGATACATTTGTTAAGACATTTATTAAAATGATATTTAAGATTTTATAGCTTTCTTTTTGTATTTTGGAGTCACTTATGGTTTTAGATCTCAAATATGTGAGGAGCTTGTAGGCCCTGGCTCCTAGTGGGATAAATGACCTAATATAGTTCTTCCTCACACTGATTACATAGTACAAGGGAAAATATTCATGCTGAACTTCGTTTTTGCTAGTAATCTGTGTCAAGACCATCATATTAATTGTTTCCAGCTTCTTGTCTGAAACCACACAATTATTTTACAGGTGTCATCATTCTGAGATTGATGTGAATTATTTCGTTTTGTTTGTTTTTAGATCCGAGGATTTCTGTCACGGTTTGATAATGTCCTTCCTGTCAGCCTGGCATTTGACAAATGTACAGCTTGTTCTTCCAAAGTAAGTCATTCTGAATTTTAGGGACTTGTCTTTTAAAATAAGCCCATCAGCCTTACTAGTCAGAGGCATTAAAACCAACTGAGGGTTTTTGGGGGGAAGGGGGGGTGTCTAAAAAACCAGGAAGGGCTTTGTTTTCATTTATCTGTATTCATTCTCATAGAGTAACCAGCCTGAGACAGTTTGATTTACAGTGTACAGAGAGACTGAATTAGATGTTTTAGTTTTGTATCAATACTTGCATCTGGTAATTTTGGCTTGAGTTTTACTGGTCTTTGTTCTTTCCCAGACAGTTCCTCCCTCTCATAGACCATCAGAGAGCAGCTTTTAAGTGTTACTCAGAGATTGGGGAATGCCAGGCAGTCTTGGTGGTGTGCCTTTTGGAGAGCTATATAATGACAGAGAGAAGTAAACGGAGGTTGGGAGCCTGGAGGGGGAGCCAATAAAAGGGCCTGTTCGGCTTTGATCTTTCCAGAGGCTCTAAAAATAGATCTGGTATGTCCTCCATTGTAATGGGGTACGAATAATATATCTCAGAACTACAGTAATGGCATCTCATTAATAGGCTTTGAGATAGTCTGAGTTATTTTTACATTGTTTGCTGCATGTTATAGTGAATTTCCTTTTTGGTGTCTCTTTAAGCCTCTTAACCCCCAGTGATTTAACCTGAGCTTTCAAAACTCATGATTCTTGATAAAACTTTAATGTTCAAGGATTATGCAAAATAGTGTTGTGGTCATTAATCTGAAGCTCTGGCTTCTCACTTATAATTCGAGACCTCTTTGCTGTGTAGCCTACATCTGGCAGTATGCAAGGGCTTAAATTCTAGGGAGATTTTCTCTGCTCTGTCTTGACAAGCTTTCTTTGAAAACTTCACTTGGGTCATATCTTATGAGAAGTATAATCCTGACCGGTTTCTCTAAAAAGTTAATTCAGACTGACAACAAGGTTGGTAAATTTGGTTAATATTATGTGATCAAAAATTTAGAGGAATTTTTTTTTTTTACTTCAAAAGTAAACTAAGCTCCTGCTTTATCAAGTGTCTATGTTGAAATTTGAAACATACCATTTGGCAGTAGTTATTCATGAGCACATTTTTTCCTGTAGTTTCTTTAAAGGTATCTTAGATCTGCTCGGGTCAAGGTTTCAAGGATGTCTGTGTGCACTTCTGTGTTCAGAAATGCAAGGTTTAGGGTTATATGCTTTTGAGTGGAGCCCATTTTTTTTTTCTTTGAATGGCTGAGCTAATTGATCTCAAAATAACTTGGCAGTAGTAGTAATTCTCCTACTGAAATCGTTTGGCGCAGGTGCCAGTTTTTCTATGGCTTTATGTAGCTCTGGCTAGTCAATGAAGTAAGAGTAATTGGGCTCCCTAAATGAAACGCAAACACTCATGCTTTCGTGTTCTCGTTCTAATTAAATTAGCCCTTGAGATCCTGTTTATAAAAGAATCACAAGCATACCCGTTAACTGAGGTCCCTTATATTGTATTTTTTGAAAGAGAATAGCTTTGCATTTTGTTTTCACACTTATTGTAAGCATTACATTTAATATATATACCACTTTTTTGTTAGCAAAATTATTTTCTCTTGGTGGTCATTCTGAGAGTCCTGCTTTACATAAACAAGCTGGCCGATTTAATACAAACTGACTTGGATTTTAACAGCTGTGCTCTTCCCATAGTAATCACTTTTCATGTGGTCAGCGTATTAAATTTCTTTTGTGCTGGAAAGGTTGCTTCATTGGTACACGTATTTCCTTACAGTAGAAACACAGCGTTTACTTACTTGGCTAACTTCTTTATTCACTTAGGAGAATGTCATTCTCTATTATCTGCAAACCCAACATTAATACTGTGAAATGACAAATCCAATTACATTTTCATCTCTGTGCATATGAATTTTTCTTAATGCATACTTAGCATAATAGTTTTTATACTGAGTCATATCATAGTTGTTACTGTTTTAAAAAGATTCTTTGGGCTAAAAATGACTTTTGAAAAATTCTCCTTTGCCATCTATGAAGTAATTTTTTCCCTTGGTAGTTTTCACTATTAAAAAAAAAAAAATAGAACTGAGGCCATTCTTGTCTTGATTGAACCACAGATGCAGACAGAAACATTGGGGTGGGGGTAGAATAAGTTTAACTGAGTAATAATGCTCTTGCTCACATGTATAAAAATAATATTTAGACTTTTTATAAGGCCTGAGATGGGGAAGAATACAGTTCTCTGCTTCTGTGGCAGAGAAGGCTGAATCATCTACACACATATCATTCTCACCCTGTTTGATTTGAGCTTGGCATGTAGCCAGGTGAACAGTTCTATCTCACTGGAAAGTTGTTGAAGAATCTGGAGGGAGGGGCATGGTGAGCAGTTACTTTCATTCCAACTTCTGTTGATTACCTTGCAGGGCTTTCTAAAATGGTAGTATGTGCCACTGGGATTTCAATAAACCCTATTGGAAGGTACATGAGGTTTTGTTTGTTTGTTTGTTTTTAATTTCTAAAAAGGGATTTAGAACCAACTAGAGTTTTGTGGAATTAGGGAAAAGTACCATTTTGAAACCAATATTCTTGAAAGTTTCTCATAATACATTGAGTTAGTTTGTTGTTGTTAGCCTTTCACCTAAATATTTTCGGGGGGAAGTTAGGGTATTTTTTGGTAATTTCCTATTTTGATATAATTTTAAGTTTCAAGAATAGTACAAGGAATTCCTGTATACCCTTTACCCAGATTCAGCAGTTGTTTATATTTTGCCCCATTTGTGCCTAGAAGCTACTTTCCCTCCCTGCTCTTCCACTCCCCTTTCTGTTTCTCTTAAAACTTTGAGATGAAGTTGGAGACATTGTAGTCTTTTATAACTAAATACTTCAGTGTATTTCCTAAGAATAAGAACAAGGATGTTCTCTTAACCTAAACACAATACAATGACCAAATTCAGGAAATTTAATGTTTATACAACACTGTTACCTCATCCACAGTCTATATTTCAAATGTTGGTATTTGTACCAGTAGTGCACTTTATAGGGTGGGTTTTTTTTTTCCCCTTCCAGACCAGGATCCAATTCAACATCAAATTATTGCATTTAATTGTCATGTCTCTTTTGCTTCCCTCAGTCTAGAAACGTTCCTTAGCCTCTCTTTGTCTTTATTAACTTAACATTCTGATATTTTGCCAGTTATTTTTGTAGAATTTGCCTTGATTTGGATTTGCCTACTGTTTCCTTATGATCAGGTTCAAGTTCTGAATTTTTGTTAGGAATACCAGAGAAGTGATGGCGCATCCTTCTGTCAGGAGGCACATGATGTACTTTAACCCCTTTAGTGATTAACATCACTATCCTCCTTTCTATATTTGTAACTGACTTCCCCAACAGTGAGAAGCCTGGATCCCATTACCCTGGATATATTTATTCACTTGCTCAAGTCTAGATTACACAGAAAGTAGCTTCAAAATTGCTAGCCCATACTACTGCAGAAAGTAAACCTACTAACTAGAGTTTAATTGTGCATGGTTCTTTTTTTCCTCAGGTAAAATTTGTACACAGTGAAATAGATGATTCTTAAGAGAATCCTATAAGTTTTGACAAATGTATCAACACCCATGTAATGTACATTTCAACCAAGACATAGAACATTTTCATTACTCCAGAAGGTCCCCTTGTTCCCCTTCCAGCCAGTCCTGGGGGAGGGAGGCAGTGTGTTGATTTTTGTGACCATTTTCTATCCCTATAAGGAGAAAGCCAGGCACCTTCTAGTGTTTTATGTTACGATGGCCTTGTTTCTGGAACCCAGAAGTTGACTAGAAACTTTTCTCAGATATGCAGTCAAGAGCGGGGCTCTGCGTAAAGAGACTGCATGCAGGGTATTCTTGCCCCTGTTGCATAGTTCTATCACACACAACTTTTATGACGTTGCAGGAATGGCCTATTATGAAGAAGCATGCCCCAAACCTGGTTTGCATTCAATCTGGGACCTGTCTGCTTCACAGATGTAGTAGGATGTGCCCAGAAACCTAATCTTGAGATTTTGATTAACGATTGGCAACCCTAACGAGAGACTCACTGTGGTGTGTGCTATGCAGTGGGCTCTTCTGTTTGTTGATGGCTTATGATTAAACTTCTCAAAGTGTCTTATTAACTTTTTGTGTGCATCTGTGTTTGCGTCTTGAGGACTGGTAGAGAGGGTGGTGTAGGAATCGTAGATGTTAGCTGGTATCATCATTTGGTAAATTATACTTTATTTTTGCCTTTGTCCTAGCCAGCCTATCCATTTATCTTTTGATATTATATAATCCTACCTTTTTTCTGTCATAATTTCTTTGTAAATTAAAAAGCACAAAATGTCAGTATTAAACTTGGCTATTTAAACTTTAAGATTGTCCCAAAGCAACCTATTGCCTAAGAGTTTTGCAAATGTACTATTTTGAAGCTAGAAAGGCAAATCATAGATTTGCAAGGAAAAGCTTAAATCTTCCTGTTTGTCCATTAGCAGGCGTTCATTTATTCTACTGACATTTGAGTCCCTGCTGGGTGCCAAAGATACAAAGATGGTTAAAATAGTCACTGCCCCTAAGGAACACTATCTAGAGGGTGAGACAGGCATATAAACCAGTGATGATTTCCCTTATATTGCCATATGCTCCACAGTCAAGGTACCTCCTCTTGTTTTGGTGTCCTAGTACTAATTTATAAGTGGAAAAGACCAGTGAAGGCCTTGCAGAGAGTAATATCTGAGTCGATATTCAAGGGTGAGTAGGAATTTCTAGAAACACATGGGAAAGAGGACAAGAGGAAGGCATTCTAGGCTGGGGGAATTGCATGAATAATAACCAGAGGCAAGAAAACATGGCACATGTATGAAGTTGTTCAGTATAGCGGTTGTGACAGCCTGAGACACCTAATTCCCTATAAATTGTCCTCTTGTCTTTGTGAGTGCCACTTCAACTTCAGCTATTCTTGATTTGGAAGCTGGTGTACTTTGTCTAACACTTGAGACTGCTGTTTTGAATTTTATAATTCCACATAAAACTCCTTACCTTAGGGGGTTTCCTAGCCTTCGGAACCCAGCAGCTGCAGCAGGGTGGTGTGGAGGCCAGGAAGCTGGTCCGGGGATTTCCAGGGTCCTGGCTCTCCTCCCTCACTGGCCGGCCCAGTGGCCACGAGCAAGGTGCTCCCCCCTCTCTCCGCCTCCATTTCTTCTTTCGTTAAATGAGTCAGTTGGATGAGATAAGCTCTGGCTCTTTATTGACGCTCAAAGTTACTAGCCTTTATATTTTCTTAATTTCATTTTGTTTGTTATTCCATAGCAGTCCATTTTAATGATTAAAATAGCAGAAAATATATTTAAGGATAAAAAAGGATATTAAGGATAATCACATTCCAACCAGCCAGATCACCATTAACTGTTAATCTCTACCCTTTTGGACTTAGAAAAAAATCTATGTGGATATAGGTACATGTGGATCATTTTTCTCTCTGAACATTCCTATTGTAAGTTTGACATTAGCTTTAGCGAGAGGGATTTATGGTGCTGCATCAAGGATACTCCCTGCTCCGCTGATATGATAGGGTTTTAAATCTCAGTCGTTTACAAGGACTGGCCAGAGCCCAATCGGAAGAGCTCTCCAAAGCCTGTGCCAGGAATTTTTGCATAAAACTTCTCAGTGGCAAATATTACTCAAAACTAGACTGCAGACAGGTTTTCCTTCTCCTTTCCAAAAGGGACATAAATCTCTGATTTGGAAAATGATGAGTAACCTCCAGGTTCCCTTTCCCTATCTCCTTTACCCAGTGAGGCCTCCAGTCTTCTGTTTCAATGTGTGATGGATTCCATATGTACGGTCGTATGGTGTAAACTGTATCCCACATCTTATCCTTAGCAACTAGTGTTTCTCCAATCTCCAGAACTGCTTGTTTCCCAAAAGGAGATGGAATATCTAGCCAGAGCCAGTGTGGAGTATTTAGTTACAAGCTCTAACCTCAGAGCTCTTGGCTCTTCACCTCCTTGAAAAACCTTGGACATTTCTCCCTTTGCTTCAATTTCCTCATCCATAGAGTGGGGAAAATATTTTCTGTTTCCCAGGGAAATTGCAATGGCTGACGTGTCTCCTGTTCCCTGTGACCAAGTACCAAGGCCTTTGCCCACTCTTGGGACTGATGTTGACATCAGAAATTAGAAGAAAACAAAGACCCCTGTGATCACATTTCGTCTCCTGGGGTCTTTGGAACCCTTTCTGGGCTGTTTGTTCACAAACAGGTACGGTGCAAGTCCTGATTGAAGGTCAAGGCGCCCTGGGTTTGAAAGGCAGCAGAAAACTTACATCAAAACTCATGACAACTACTGCCAAAACCTTTTCCATGATTCCAGAGAACTCAGCCTTGCTTATTACTTCTGACCTGTGGTCTTCTGAGACCAACCAATCAGTAGTTAAAGCTTGTGCTGCTTACACTGCTCCCTATCACCTGTGGTCACAAAGACACACCAGCTTGCCTAAACACCTTTTTCTCACGGGATCCTTTTCACCATCCAGACCAGAAAGATTAGGACTGTGTGCTCTTCCATGGTTCTACTGGCTGCCAGGCCCAAGCGTAGTCTTCAGATTATTGAAAATATGGGTTCCTTTTAGTTTGGAATTATTCTCATTCACTTTAAACCTTCCCCCCACACCCATCCCTTGACATAGGGGTTCTTAACACTTTTGAGTCACGAGCCTTGTTTAGGCTGATGGAAGCAGTAGACCCTGCTCTGCTGAAATATGCAAAGCCAGACAGTTTTGCAGACAATTTCAGTAGCTGCATGAAGTCCCTGAAACATGCCTGTGGGTCCTAGTGGAGCACCCTTGTTCTGTGAGTTTTTCTTCGGTGCCATTTCCACGCTCTCCTGGATGAGACACGGGAGAAGCGTTGCAGCCAGCCCCACCGCCACCGTGACCTCTCCTGTATGGCTTTGGAATGTCACCAGCTCTCTAGGAGGACTCGTTTTTCTCAGTTATAGTAAAGGCAGGTGCAGGAGCTGATCTACCACTAGATTTTGTTTTATGATTCTGAGGTTGTTGTAGAATTTCTTGATCAGCTATTTCACTTTTTTAAGCCCAACTGCATCCCACGGAGGAACAGGGAAAGAGACTGACTTTGCTCAGAGTTCTAAGAGTTACTTCTCCCTCCTCTGGCAGTGCATTGATTTGCCTCCTGATGGGCAAAGAGCTCCAACTATCATGCGTTCATGCTCCTCTTTTCCTTTTTATTTACATAATACATTCATCTTCTTCCCTTCTCTCTCTACCATTAATACCTTTTGGAAAGTGGGGGGAAAGGAACATGGCAGTAACTGCTAGATTTTTGAAATAAGGGAGCCATCAGCTTGAATTGAGAAACTTTTCATAGATGTCCATGCTTATATATACATGGGTTGTATCCAATATATGACTATTTACGTTGAATGCTTAAAACACCAAAATACATATTTATAAGAGTTTATTTTAATCACTATTGTCATAGCAGCCCAGTTCAACAAACATTGGAGCTCCTATTTTATGATATGTTTTTGGATGTTACAAGGGTGAACAGGGCAGCCTCTGACATTTTTGATGATAACCTCCTGCACAAGATAATAAAGTTATATTGCATGATTATACAATTCAAACATATCAAATTATTTAAACATCTTCACTCAAGAAAAGTTCCTAGCTTAGAAGAGGTACTAATTCCTTGCAAGTGGTAGGAACTGATTAAGTATGTTTGAATGGTGAGAAAAAAGAATGAATGATTTGGGAGATAAATAAATGAACAACTGGAGGGGAAAAAAGGAAGATAGCTTGCACCCTCCAGGAACTCACAGTCTGGTAGGTCGCTAAGACTCAGTAAGCAGAGCACTCTTTGCTTAATAGTATGGAGGTATAATTTATCATTAAGCCATAAATGGTAGCTGTTATTGAATGCTAAATTTCAGTGTTCTGAGTATTTATTCAGCTGAGCTTCTTTCCAGCTCTTACTATCTCAGTTGCTTTAGTTGATGCTTTTGATGATTTGTTATTGTGTTGGAAGATCATTTCCAGAGTATACTAAAACAGGGAGCCTTTGGGGTTCATCAAGGATGATTTAGCATTTTACGAAAGGACACATTTTGGCAATGAGTTCTTTGAAAGGTTTTGCTTGCTCTCCTGCAGGACTTTTTAAGTGTCTCACCATGTTATTTTTTTTCTAAAGGGCCTTTCTATGTCATGTCCAGGTATTTCTAAAAGTACTCGTAACAGTCTTTTTTTGCTGGAGAATATGTGAAAGAACTGTTTGAGAACATCCTATTCCTGAAGTTACTGTCCTTCTAACTTGTTTATATAACATTTTATGTGATGATAGTGATAAATTCTAGAATGCCTGGCCTTCCCTAGTTTTTAGAAAGTCTTTTGTCATAAAAGTTTTGTTCAAGTTTTTTTTCTTAATGAGAAGACTACATGTTTCGTCTTGAATTTAATGTCTTGAATTTATAGCCATCTGACTAAAATTGGAAAATACCTCTTCTGTAGCCTAAAATGGCTGGAAGTATGCTAAATATGAACAGTTGTAGGGGAACAGATACAGCAAGTTTTGCAAATTAGAGGAACCATCTCGACCCTATGTGAGCGTGTGCTTAACAGGCCTTGAGGAATGCAGCATCACTGGGATAACTGCCCATTCTTCCGTGAGCACTGCTTCCAAGGGTATGCTGAGTAGGCACAAGGCCTGTAGTCGGAACTTACCTGTCATCATCATTCTAAATGGTTTAGGTGGCTTTGTAGTGGACTCTGGATTCACTGGGCCATTTTGATATTTTTAAGATCTTTATCAACACTCCAACTTGGGAAAGAAATCCATGCAAAAATATATTTGTGTTATTTGTAAAGGCAGGAGAGCAAATTTGGGTTTCTCCCAGTTCTCAGTTGTACTTCACATTTGTCTTTCCTTTTATGTTGTCAACTCTTTCATGAAGGACCTTGAAGGGAGATGGTAACCAAAGTGAGGATCGAGGCAAGTAGCAGTTATGAATCGATGCATTAATACCTCTCTCGTATCCCAGGTGTGGAACATGAGCACAGTGTTGCTGTTTCTTAAAGAAGCAAGCCTGACTAAAAACCACCCTAGGACTGCTACTGCGTGCCTATCCAGATCTTCTGTTGGTTCCATTTGACCTGACAGACTCGACTCCAATCACAGTGCAAGCAGATTCTAAAAAATAAATGAATGCAAAATGACTTACGAGTAGAATAACGTACGTAAGAAAGAAAACAAAACACACCACGTCACTTGGCTATACTAGAGGAGTAAGAGTTACTTCACATCTGCTGTTCTTTGCCTAATCACTCACTGCTTCCTGTTACTGAGAATATTCCAATAGGCACTTACACCTGAAAAATGAGACCTACACCGCCCTCTTACTCTCCCTGCACAGGGACCGCAAGTCCCAAGAAATGGGCCCTTTCGCAGTGTTCCCTGGGGGAGGCGCTGTGTGTGTTTCAGTTCTGCTGTGCTGAAAACAGTCGACAGTTCTTCTTGGGAAATTGCTTCAGATCTCACAATATTTTCCTCCTAATAACCTCAACAGTGGTGAATTCTTGACCTGTGAGGGTGAGTTCGATTTTTTGGAAAAAGCCTAAAGTAATTTGAAGCTATGTGTCATGAATAAAGGGAAAGAGCAAGAAAAAAATTAAAATTTTATAAAGAACTGCAAGAGCTTAAGATAGCTCGTGAGTCTGAATAAGTGAGAGCGGCAGTTCGAGGGAACTGCAAGCACACTAACCTTCTCACTCAGAGCTGGCAGAGAGAGAACGCCCTTTGGATATGGTCCTTGCCGTAGACGTGAGCACTGGCTTCGAGAGAATGGTGTCTGCTAACTGTGTGACCCGGAACAGGAATCTCAGACTTTCTGAGATTCAGTTTCCTTTGGTGGAAAATAGGTAACCTACCATTTTAGTGGGGATGAAGATTAAAGGAGAGCTGCTATGCTGAGTGTCATGTAGAAGGCACACCGTAGATCTTTCTGATTGCTCCTTTGTACGAGCAGAGGTCAGATGCCATTCCCATTGCCTTTCATAATGCTCTGTAATTTGCAGTGATAAAGCCTTTAAACCTTTAGAAGCTGACAAAAAGGGAGGGGAACAAAAAACGATAAGCAATTCTTTTAAAAGGGCATGGTCTCAATAGGTGAGCAAATATTAATTTGCAGGTTATTAGATTCTTTGTCTTTTTCTTTACTTTTCCCTTTTCTTTTCAAGTAGGCTCTTCACGTAGGGGTTTCATTATTATCCAAGATGAAGTTGAGGTTTAATGTTCCTAGTAGTGTGCACTGGGGGAGGGGGTGAATCCTCTCATTTCCTGAAGTATCTGTGACTCAAGTCAGACCCTCAACTTGAGAGATGAGCTGACATAAACTTTGGGAATGACCGCTTGGCTGTGTTCCCTCTGAATTCTGAAGTCCTCTGTGCTCTTAGAGGCAGGGACATAAGAGGCCCAGGATGGCAGTTCTGTGATAGCACCAGGCCTGCTGCCTGTCACTGCAGTGGCTCTTGTCCCTGTCCCAACCTGCTTCTCAGAAGCCATTCCAGCCTTGCTTTTTCTTGCTGTTGCTATAAATGGGTTGGAGGCCAGTGGAACAGGAGCAGGAAGCACCAGCTGCCTTGGCTTAATCCGTCCAAGTGCTGCAGCATTTCTCTCTTCCTTTAGCATCATGTTATGGATGTTTTCATTGTCCCACTCAAACCTCCGGAGAAGCCGCTGACAAAAGGGCTTCCCAGTCTGTCGGGTGGGGAGATCTACAGGCTCAGAGAAATGACCTGAAGGTCCAGGATTTCCAACTCCCAGTTCAATTATCTACCCTATCAAACATCTCTCAGACAGTGATGTAACAGGATTAGTTCACACTTCAGAATTTCAACGTAGTCTTTGGTGGGGAGAGGGGGGAAAGATTCCACTTTAGATTTTTAGCAGTTTTGAAAACTGATTGGTTAAGCTCCTTAGTGAACCATTTGGTAACTTTCTTTGTAGGACTTTTTTTTTTTTTAAGGGTAATCCTGACACCTAGAAGAATGTGTTTCTTTTTCTTTTCTTTTCTTTAAGATTTTATTTATTTTTAGAGGGAGAGGAAGGGAGGGAAAAAAAGAGGCAGAGAAACATCAGTGTGTGGTTGCCTCTCACGTGCCCCCTACTGGGGACCTGGCCTACGACCCAGGCATGTGCCCTGACTGGGAATCAAACCAGCAACCCTTTGGTTTGAGAATGTATTTCTTATAGTAACGTCTTTAGACTGTGTCACCAGGAAAATCACGTGGGCTAGAGCAACTTCTTGGTGCCTCCGATACATAGGCAGGGGTGGGAGATAAGTGTTTCATATTTTTTCTTTAAGATATTGTTTTTGACAAACAGCTCACTTTCCCATTTTGGTTAATTTTCAGCTCAAATACACTTGTTAAAACATTTGGAGGATAGGGACATGCAGCTGCTAAGAATCCAAGAAACTGCTGCTTTGAAAATGCAAATATCTCTGTTTTGCATTTACTTGAGGCGGTAGGATAGTTTGCCTCCCATCTATGTATTCCTTTGAATACAGATACTCTTTAAATGGCATTATTTTGAGTTGAGTACAAAGTCCAGCTGGTTTTGGGGAAATCACTGGGTCAAAATAATTGAGTATCATTGCATTCCAGGGGCCAAGAAACAGAATGATGGTATTTTTGGCAGACTCCCAGATGCAGCAAAACCCACACCCCAAGGCTGTCTCCATAGTTTCCTGTGGTTTTCTCACTAAAGAGAAATAGCCTTTCTGTTGCAGGGTCCAGGATGACTAGTTTGTACCTCATCAGCATGATATTGCTGCTTTGAGGTTATGTCCCAGTAGGCTTCATTTGGGAAATTTGATGCACCACAATTGTTGCAAACCGAATTGAGCCAGCTTCATTGCTTCCAGTCGCGCAGATATTTTTGGGAGAAATCGGTAGCTTCTGATGATTACAGGCTATCGTGGTACCAAGTGGTCTGTCACAAATCAAGTCTCAGACCAAATTTTGCCACACAGGTGAACGTTTTTTAGCAAGCAGTCAAGTTAGTCATTCAACCTGCTCTTATAGACTGAGGAAAGCTCCAACCCTCATCCTTCCCGTGTGCCTCTCACATCAAAGGTTCAGCAGAGACAGATGCAGACATATTCTTGTTACATGATATGTCATCTGACCTTTCAGTTGGATCAGGTGATGAAATCCTCTGGTAAGTCTCCAGCCCCAGGACCAGAGCCTCAGGCCTAGAGTGCCACTCCAAAGAGTGTCTGCCCGGTTTCCCAGATTCTTACAGCCCACATGTATATACAAGGTTAGAGGTCCCTGTGCAACATTTCCAGCCAACCCATACATCTTGAACACTATTACTTTCATCAGAAAAATTATTTCTCTGCTTCTTTGTATTCATTAGGGAATCCCCTAGTACAAATTTAGATATCTGTGGTTGATACACTCTGATTCTGGAGGCTGGGCTTCTAATTAGTCTTTCAAATGTGAATATATCACACCTGGGGTGTGCATTCCTGAGTAGCGTACTTCAAATACCAATTAGCTACTCCTAGGAGGTAAAGGGGGAGTGTGTGGAGCATCTCGTGTGTCTGCACACTATCATGCTGAAGTATTTTAAAATAAATTATGGATGCTGTAACAACAGGTATCCCTTTCTTTGACCTTGGAACATTGTGTCTTCTGTAATGTTGCCACCCACTGCTGAATGACCTCAAGTGTCAGCTGCCCACTGGCCTGTCACGATGAATTAGCCAGAGTCATGGATGAATGGTTCACCTATAGGGCAGAGAAAGGAGGGAAGAGAATTATAATTCTTGTTAGTTTGTAGGCTTTGTAAAGCTCTTTTGTGTTCTTTCACCTGAACTTCTGATATGTATGGAAGTAGTATCTCTCCCACCAAATTTTTCAAGTTAATCTTTGTCTGGATTCATAGAGTGAGTAAATTATAGGAACTGTGACTTGAACCCTTGCCCTTATAGTTCCTCTGCACTGTAAGGATAAGTTGCCATCAAGCAGAGTGATCATGATTCTTTAAAGCATGCCGTAGCACTTTTTCACCTGGGAGCAGGTGTTGGCACGGTAAAGCCGCATACTAAGGATATAATACATAAGAGAATGCTAGGAGATTAGTACTTTAACTAGTGGTGAGCCACATGACTCAACCAGCTCTCTTACTGATATCAACCAAAGGGACTAGATAAGTTATTTTTCAACAGTCTTCTTAAACATAAAAGAACTAATAAATTACGGGGAATTACTGAGTCGAGATTTGGGAAAGAATGTGGACACGGAGGAGTGAGCACAGTAGCACTGGCGCCACTTTTGTCTTACGGGTGTTTGCTGATGAGGACAAGAAAGTTAAGAGCCTGAGGTCACCTCTGGTGTCCTTTCAAGTTTAAAAATTGTAGTTAGGGTGTCGTAAGGCCTGGAAAACCAGGTAAACCATTTCCCACTTTGAGTTGGGAATTCCCTGAAGAGCTGCTCCTAGGAGTAAGGTAACTGGAAGTAAATCAACTTTCGCATTGGCTGCAGCTCAGTTCCACATTGTGTGAGTGGCCCAGAAACCTTAAAGCTTACTTGTTGATGATACTATTTTGCTAATGCCTATAGGTGCCAGTTAAAAGCAATGAAAGCTTCTTAGAGGAAGGTATCATGATTCTAGTCCTCAGATCACTTCTGCAAATAATTTTTTAATTACAGTATCATAAAAAAAGATAAAAAGCAAAGAAAAACGTAAATATGTGGGTAACTCTAAGTGAACATTGACTGTGTAAGACAGTACAACATTGGGTTTTTTTAAATGTAGAAAGATTTACAATATGGGACAAAAGTAACATAAGTTGGGAGGTGGTAAATGGAAGTAGTCTATTCGAAGGTTCACATTGTCTTGGGAGAGGGTAAAGGTGTTAACACTTACCTATGATAGTCAAGGGTATGTGTTGTAAATAATAGACTTAAGATTAAACAGATAGAGAAAATGTGTAACTTCTAACTAATGATGGGGAAAATCTAATGAGAAAACAATTTTAAGGAAGAAAAAAGGAACATAGAATGAGTAAAACAGATATGGAACACAAAGGGTGGTGGTAGACGTAAACCCACCGACATCAGTAATTACATTAAACATAAGTTGACTAAAGGTTGTAGCCGAAAGACAAAGATTATCAGACTAGATTTTTAAAAATTATGTTTATTATGCAAGCAATATATCTTAAGTATATGGATACAGAGTAATTAAACATAAAAACATGTGGAGCTTCTGGGCTAACAAACACATGGAGATTCAGGGAGAGTGGCGCCCCTTCCCCATACCTTGCCTCGTGCATCTCTTCCATCTGGCTGTTTCTGGGCTATATCCTATTACAATAAACTGGTAATTTAGATTAGCAAGTTGGGATCCGGTAACGATTTTTAGATGTTCTTCCAAAGACATAGAATTGTTTTAGACAGAACACAGTATACTAAAAATTGAGCAACAAACAAATTCAGCAGTTATCAACTGTATCACAGTGTCTGTGAAACACATGAATTAATCAGAAAGCTGTATGATTCCGCTTTTGAGAACCAAGTCACTGTGGCCCAGGTTTGAGGACCGATGGTATGCAAATGAGTCAATTTCATAGTTCCCATTTTGACTGTCAGGTTTACGCTGATAAAATTTATAATATTTCAATGAAACATCCACAAGAAATGAACACACACAGCATATCATTTGATTCACTTTTTTCTGCAGTGAAGAATTTTTAGAAAGTGTTTCTAAGTTCAGGGAGAGGTATCAAGACTTGGACAAAAGCAATCCAATATTATTGAGAATTGTGAATGATCAACTGATGTTTCTGAATGAGCTTTTATTAATCACTTAGGATTATCACACAGGCCTCTCTATAGGCATGTCATGTATGCTCCAAGCAGCCGCAACAATGTTCCAAGGAATCTCTAATGCTCTGTTTGATATCAGAAGCAAGGCACATCCTTCCAAGGCCTGGGGAGAAGTGAAAGGCAGATTTTTCTTGCAGCCTTCACAGTGCAGGCTGCAGCAAGGATTCTGAGAGAAGTAGCTTAAGAGGGTTCTTTAGAGAGCCCATATTGAATTGTTATGATATATCATTCAGAAAGAATCATGATGGGTGAACTGATAAAAATAAAGTTGTGTGTATATATTTAAAAGAGAAAAGAAAAAGATGTAAAAATGTATATAGTGTAAAATGTGTACAGTGTAATACTAATCACAAGACAGCTGGTGTAGCCATGTTAATATCAGACAAAATAGACTTTAAGACAAAAAGCATTACTATGTATTACTGTTAACTTTCTTCCCCCCTCAGTTGAGGATTTATTTATTTATTTATTCAAGTGAACTCTTTTGTTTGTTTGTTTTTTAATTTTGTTGTTATTCAATTACTTTTGTGTGCCTTTTCTCCCCATCCCTCCACCCCACCCCAACCCCCCTCCCTCCCCCACCTCCACCTTCCCCCTTGATTTTGTGCATGTGTCCTTTATAGTAGTTCCTGTAATCCCCTCTCCCCACTGTCCCCTCCCCACTCCCCCCTGGCTATTGTTAGATTGTTCTTAACTTCAATGTCTCTGGTTATATTTTGTTTGCTTTTTTCTTCTGTTGATTATATTCCAGTTAAAGGTTATTATTTTTTATTTATTATGCTATTATAGTTTTCCCAATTTTCCCCCTTTATCTCCCCTCCGCCCTTCCCCTAACCCTCCAGCATTCCCCCCACCACCCCACCCACCTTAGTTCATGTCCATGGGTTGTACATATAAGTTATTTGAGTCCTCTGTTTCCTATACCATTTTTCTCTCTCCTCATCTATTTTATGCCTACTAATTATGCTTCTTCTCCCCCACCCCCGTTCCTCCCTTCCCCCTCCCCACTGATAACCCTCCATGTGATGTCCATTTCTCTGATTCTGTTCCTGTCCTAGTTGTTTGCTTAGTTTTTCTTTTTGTTGTTGTTCTTTTCTTTTAGGTTCATTTGTTAATTGTTGTGAGTTTGTTGTCATTTTACTGTTCATATTTTTGATCTTCTTTTTCTTAGATAAGTCCCTTTAGCATTTCATATAATAAGGGCTTGATGATGATCTCCTTTAACTTGACCTTTTCTGGGAAGCACTTTATCTGCCCTTCCATTCTAAATGAAAGATTTGCTGGATACAGTAATCTTGGATGTAGGTCTTTGCCTTTCATGGCTTCAAATACTTCTTTCCAGCCCCTTCTTGCCTGCAAGGCTTCTTCTGAGAAATTAGCTGCTAGTCTTAGGGGAACTCCTTTGTAGGTAACTCTCCTTTTCTCTTGCTTCTTTTAGGATTCTGTCTTTATCTTTAATCTTGGGTAACTTAATGATGATGTGCCTTGGTGTGTTCCTCTTTGGGTCCAACTTCTTTGGGACTCTCTGAGCTTCCTGGACTTCCTTTGCCAGATTGAGAAAGTTTTCCTTCATTATTTGTTCAAACAAGTTTTCAATTTCTTGCTGCTGTTCTTCTCCTTCTGGCACCCCTGTAATTCCGATATTGGAACATTTCAGGTTGTCCCAGAGGTTTGTAAGACTTACTTCACTTTTTTGAATTCTTGTTCCTTTCATTCTGTTCTGGTTGTTTATTTTTTTCCTTTTGTTCCAAATCATTGCTTTGAGTCCTGGTTTCCTTCCTGTCACTGTTGGTTCCCTGAATACTTTGCTTTATTTCATTTTGGGTATCTTTCACTTGTTTTTTCATTTTTCGACCAAGCTCAATCAGATCTGTGAGCATTTTGATTACCAGGGCTTTAAATTTTCCATCTGATAGGTTGGCTATCTCCTCATTGCTTAGTTCTCTTCCTGAGGTTTTGCTCTGTTCTTTCATTTGGGCCATATTTCTTCATCTTGGTGCAGCTGATAACTTGTAAGGGGGCAGAGCCTTAGGTATGCATCCAGGCAGGGCAACCCTCCTTGCTGCGCTGCAGCGCTGCCTGTTGGGGAGGAGCCAGAGAGGGAACAATGCAGTTTGCCTGCTTGTCTCTAGTGCACTTTCCAAGGGACTGGGAGTTTCTCCCACCACGGCAACCACCATAGTCCACAGTCAACTCTGAGTCTCAGTTTCCCCTTAAGTCAGCCCTGCCCTCCCAATCTGCCACCTTGCCTCAGTTTTTCTGAGCTGGCCAGCGTGGTCCACTGCCTTCCCAGTCTGGTTGTTCTGGTTGATTTTTTCTTTAATTCGTTGGTTGTCGGAGTTCCATACAGTTTGATTTTCTGGCGCTTCTGGTTGTTTATTGATTTTAGATTGGTTGTTATCCTCTTTTTGGTTGTGTGAGGAAGTGAAGGGTTTCTACCTACACTTCCATCTTGGCCGGAACTCTTACTGTTAACTTGTAATGATAGGGTTTAATCTACCAGGAAGATAGAATTCTAACTTTGTATATACCTAATAACATCATCAAAATATATACAAAACAAAATTTTATAGAACTATCATTAGTAGAAATAGACAATCCATAACCACAGTGGAAAATTTTAACAAATCTGTCTCAGTAATTGATGAAAGAGCTGTAATGGGGGAAAAAACAACAGGTTTTTTCCCTCCTATGTAGGGAAAAACCCAGTTCTTCCCTACTGTGTTTTGCTCCTGTGTATCTCCTTTACTACTCATGCAGAACATTTTACTTCTGGTCACCAATAGTGTTTTTCTCCACCCCAAGCAATTCTCTGTAATACCAGCTGGGTGTCCTACAATATAACTCAATTTTGTCATATCTACCCAGACATGTCATCAGATCCCATAGGTTAAGGCACTGGTGGCAAACACATGGCCCACGAGCCAAATCCGGCCCTCCACCTTGTTTTATCTGACTGGGTGCCTTGTGTCTGTATGGTGACAGCTGAGCTCTCGCTTAACTATTAAGGAGTAGTTACATTTATGCAGCCCTAAAATTGCATTCGGACCTTTGAAAGCAACTGCAAGGCTGATGTGGCCCCTGGTGAAAATGAGTTTGACACCCCTGGAAGGGCTCAGTCTTACAATACTGCCCCACCACACAGATGCCAGTCATAACCCAGGTTATCACATGTGCTTCTGACCAACTGGCTATAAATCAGAGGTTCCCATGACACCCTCCTTCCTTAGGTTTGATTAATTTGCAAGAGTGGCTCAAAAAACTCAGAGGAACATTGTACTCACTAGATCACCAGTTTATTATATAAAAGAATATACTCAGGAAGAGCCAAATGGAAGAGAAGCATAGAGCATGGCATGGGGAAGGGTATGGAATTTCCATGCCCTCTCCAAACTGTGACATTCTTTGAATCTCCATGTGTTTACCAACCAAGAATCTCTTTAAATCTCGTACTTTTAGAATTTTTATGGAGGCTTTGTCATGTAGGTATGAGCAATCATTTTCTTCATTTTCAGCCCTTCTCAAGAGAATGGCTTCTAATCACAACTTGATCTTTCTGGTGACCAGCCCATATCCAGGAGCCACCCCGAGTTGCTTCATAGAACAGATGATACTCCTATTACTTAGGAATTCCAAGGTTTTCACAAGCCCTGTGTTAGGAACTGGGATCAAGGACCAAATGTTAGAATAAGAGATGCTCCTAGTGTTCTTAGGAAATTACAAGGGTTTTTTTAGGATCTCTCTGCCAGGGACAGGGGCAGAGACCAATATATTTTCTATTATCTCTCAAAAGCATACAAAAAAATTAGTAAGGGTTATTGAAAATTTGATTAACATAGTTAATAAACATATTCTAGTGGACACACTGCACCAACTGTGAAATACACGTTCTTTTCATGAATATATGTGACATTTTACAAGAATTTACCATATACTGATCATTAAGCAAGTCTCAACAAATTTCAAAGATTAAAACTATACACAACAGAGCACTGGCTGGTGTGGCTCAGTGGATTGAGTGCCAACCTGTGAACCAAAGGGTCACTGGTTCAATAACCAGTCAGGGCACATGCCTGGGTCCCCATTGGGGGGCGTGTAACAGGCAACCACACACTGATGTTTCTCTCTCCCTTCCCTTCTGTCTAAAAATAAATAAATAAGATATTTAAAAAAAAAAAACTACAGAATATGCCCTGACTGGTGTGGCTCAGTGGATTGACTGCCAACCTGCAAACCAAAGTGTTGCTGGTTTGATTCCCAGTTAGGGCACATGCCTGGGTTGTGGGCCAGGTCCCCAGATGGGGCATGCGAGAGGCAACCACATATTGCTCTTTCTCTCCTTCTCTTTCTCCCTTCCTTCCCCTCTCTCTAAAAATAAATAAAATCTTTTAAAAACTTAAAAAAGAAAACAAATATACAGAACATGTGCTCTGATTCCAGTGTAATTATGCTAGAAACCAATAATAAACAGATAACTAGAAAATTGTCCACATGTTTGGAAATTCAAATATATATCCCTAAATAACTCATGATTAAAGAAGATACAATAAAAATAAATATTTACACGAATAATAAAAATTATTCAATATAAAAATTTATAGGCATACCTCAGAGATATTGCAAGTTTGGTTCCAGGCCATAGCCAATAAAGAGAGTATCTCAATAAAGTGAGTCACACGAATTTTTTGGTTTCCCAGTGTATATAAAAGTTATGGTTACACTATACTGTGGTCCATTAAGTGTACAATAGCATTATGTCCAAAAAGAAGTACATGCCTTAATTAAAAATACTTCATTGCTGCTGCCCTGGCTGGGTGGGTCAGTTGGTTGGAGTATCGTCCCGTACATCAGAAGGTGGTGGATTCAATTTCCAGACATACCTAGGCTGTCGTTCGATCCCTAGTTTGGGGTGCATATGAGAGGCAACTGATCAATGTTTCTCTCTCTCTCCCCCCCTTTCTTCTCTCTAAAATTCAATAAAAACATATCCTCCATTGAGGATTAAAAATTTTTAATTAAAAAATATTTTAAGTACTTTATTGCTAAAAAATGGCAACCATCGTCTGAGCAGCGTTGCCACAAACCTTCATCCTGTAAGAAAATGCAGCATCTGCAAAGTGCAGGGAAGCGGAGCACAATGAAATTAGCGATGCCTGTATAGGATGGAGGTAAAGCAGTACTGAGCAGAAAAATGGATAGCCTTAAAAGAGAAAAGGTCCAAAATTAATGAGCAAATATGTATCTCAAAAGTCAGAAAAAGCACAGTAAGTACAAGTAGAAGGCAGAAATTACTAAAAAGAAGAGCAGAAAGAAGATCAACAAAGCCACAGGTTGGCTCTTGAAAGGCCTTATAAAATTGGTGAACCTCTCGTGAGGCTGATCAAGAGGAAAAAGAAGACACATCAACATGTATCTTAATATTATCAGATTTTTACAAGTCAGATAGGAAAGAATAAATGTTTAAATTTGGCATTCAGAAGCAGGCAGAAACAAGGGAAGCAGATTCAGGTGGAAAAATTAAAGAGAAGAGTACAGAGGTGATTATCACACAAGTGAGATCTCAGAGTCAAGCAGGGCATCGTGACTGGCTTTGTAGGGACTCTTATGTGCTGACATTCGTGATTAGGTGAGAGTTATACAGAGGTTCACTCATGCTACAGTATTTTAAGCTATATATTAAATTTAGTTGTCTGTGTTATTCCACATCAAAAAAAGGTTAAAATGACAAATAGGCATGATGCACGCAGGTTTTTGCAGGTATGCTCATCATTTACACTGTTCTTTTTGCAGACAGGTAGGGTCTCAGCCTGACACGTCTCTACCTGAACCACAGCTTTTCAGGGCATGCTCATCCCACCCTGAAGTTTTCCAACATGAGGATTTCCGAAGAGGAGAGGTGGCCCACTGGTAGATCACACAACTTAACAACCTCAGGCCATAAGAGACTGGATCCAAAGAAACTTACCTATGCCACACCTAATTTAAGCCAGTGTTTATGTTCTCTTTGAAATTGAGATTCTACTATCTGTTCCCCCTTATATCAGGCACCCAAATACACAAGATGCCAGGCTGATAAATAAATGATTTGAGAGGACTAGGTTGAAGACCAGGGGAAATGAATGGGAGCTGTGGCCAGATTCCCACAAATTCTCTCTGAAGGACAGCTGCAGGCCAATTCTGGCTTATTGTTGACTTGCAGAAATTTGGGAATAGTGTTGCCAGGTATTCTAATTTTTTTTAAGGGTAGGGGGAAATCTGAATTTTAATGTGAAAGTGTCTAATTTTAAATGTTGATTCAAGCATATTTTTCCCCAAAATACTACATGAATCAAATCAAACCTGTGTCCGGGCTATTTCCAGCCAATGGCTGCTAGTTTATGGCAGTGACCTGAAGAGCTGTGTAGATGGAGGTAGAGAATAATGTATAAAATAATTTAACATAGTCAAGTTCCTGATTTTTCTCAATGGAGCTTGCCTGCCAAATATGCGCTTGTATAATTCTTAGTTCCAAAATTCAAAGAAACTTGCTGAACCAAAATTTATACATTATAAATTCACTGAGGATAATAATTTCTTTTTCTGAGACCTGGCTGTCATGCAGGAGAACTAAAAACTTTCTTCCAGAAAAGATTTATTAAAGAGGTTGACTAAAACTGCTAAATAAACAATAATATCATCTACAGTAATTTCTTTTAGGAGGAACAGCTAAAAATGAGTTTTTAAAGTTAATTTAAAGGGAGCACACAGGCTTCTGCGTGGGTTGAGTCTTAAGAGAAAGTGCTCCTGTTTAGATGTAGCAGGCATTGGAAAGTTCAGTCCTAGGATGTTCGGCATCAGTGTCATCTGGGAACTTGCTAGAAATGTAAATTCTTAGACTCCATCCCACACCTAATAGTCAGAAACCGTGGGGGTTGTGCCAAGGTCTCAGAGTTTTAACTAGCCCTCCGTGAGTTCCGGTGCATGCTCCAGTCTGAGGATCACTGCTCTGTAGTTTTTGTGCTTTGTGACTTATTTTGAGGAATTATTTTAGGAAGTTGTACCTTGTCATATTAATGTTTCAACTGTATAATTTTAAAGCCCTGGAATCCTCCAAATGATCCTTCAGAGTATATCTTCAGTTTGTTATAATCAGTAAAAATATATGATTTGGTTTAAAAAGATGACTGAGAAAGAAATGTTGAATCGCTAAAAATTCCATTTTAAAGAGAGATTTATATACAGTAGATGCAATTATATCCTCTTTTCCCCTTTCTCATTTACTCGAGATGAAATAGATGCATTTTTCAAGGATATTCAAAGGCATTACTGGGAAGGTAGTAAGAGAGAGGTGATCAAGAGATTATTATTTTTGAGGTGGTGGGCATTTCAGCTTGTGTTAAGATGAGAATATGGACAAGAAGGGATAGTTCTTGTATGGTTCCTTCTGTTTAGATAATGAAGGATGAAAAGAGGCCACTTAAGAAACATAACTTGTACCTAATATAAACTTTTAATTTAAGTGTTTTGGCGGATTTTTTTTCTCTGAGTTACTTGCATTTAATTGGGGCAGGGGAGTCTACTTTTACATGTTATTGTTAATTAATACTTAAGTTTATGAGGTAGTCTGACTTAGTTTTCCTTGACTTGGTTTTAGAAATTAATGAGAATGTTAATGAAATGGCAAAGAAAATAAAAAACAAACCAACAAACATTAGTGTGTAAGCAAACCTGAGACCAAAGAATGAGTATCACAAGTGCAAAAATAGTTCTGCATGCATTGTGCATTACAGTGGTTATTTGGTTATCTCCATGACAAAACACGGCACCCCTGTACATCCCTGTCCGTCGCAGCATTATTCACGGTAGCTAAAACATGGAAGCAACCCAAGTGTCCATCGACAGATGACTGGATAAACAAAATGTGGTCTACACAGGCAGTGGACTCTTTTTCAGCCTTCCAAAGGAGGGAAATCCTGACACATGCTACAATATGGATGAACCTTGAGGACATTGTGCTAAGTGGAGTAAACCAATCACAGTAACACAAATACTGTATGACTATTTAAATGAGGTACTTAGAGCAGTCAGACTCAGAGAGACAGAAAGTAGAATGGTGGTTGCCAGGGGCTGCGGGGAGGGAGGAATGGAGGTTATTGTTAAATGAGTATAGAGTTTCATTTGGGAAGATGAAAAAGTTCCAGAGATGGATGGTGGTGATGGTTGCACAACCATGTGAATGTATTTAATGCCACTGAACTGCACACTTAAAAATGATTAAGATAGTAAATTTTATGTGATGTGTATTTTACCACAATAAAAAATTGGGGTGGAAAAAAGGATGGTTTCCCTTATGCAGAAATACACTGTATTTCCTGAAGAAGCCTGTAACCTAGAGCAGGCTCTCCATAAATATTTGAAAGAATGTATTGAATGGATTGGGCTGTAATAATTCTTGGAGATACTTTTTTTTTTCCATTTTTCCGATTTACCTCCTTGTTGATGTTTACTGATATTAAAATAAGCCCCCCTTGAATTTATGACCTACAATAGCATAAGCCTAAAAAGATTAGATTAATTGGTCAGACCATCCATTTGTAAATATTTTTATTGTTATAATATCCTGTTCATTGACCAGCTCAATATTTTTAACCAACTCAATTTTGTAAAACCTAATTATTTGAGAAAATCTTATTTTGCTTTATGATAGAAATAAAAAGAGCTGTTTTATAGATTTAGATAAAGTTGCTTGTGGTAGATTAGCTATTTTTTCTTATTTGGGGGGGCGTAGGAGGACAGGTTAGCTTTTTAAAAAAAAATATCTTATTGTTACTCTATTACAGTTGTCCCAATTTTTCCCCTTTTGCCCTCCTCGACCCAGCTCACCCTCTGCTCCCACAGTCAATCCCCACTCTGTTGTCCGTGTCCATGGGTCATTCATACAGTTTTCTTGGCTAGTCCCTTCTCCTTCTTTTCACCCTTATCCCCTTCGTCCTACCCCTCTGGTCACTGTCAATCTGTTCCTTGTTTCCCTGCCTCTGGGTCTATTTTGCTCGTTAGTTTATTTTGTGCATTAGGTTCCTCTTATAGGTGAGATCATATGGTATTTGTCTTTCACCAACTAGCTTATTTCACTTAGCATAATGCTCTCCAGTTCCATCTGCTGTTGCAAAAGGTAGGAGTTCCTTCTTTTTCCTATTGCGTAGTATTCCATTGTCTAAATGGGCCACAGTTTTTTGATCCACTCATTTACTGATGGGCATTTAAGCTGTTCCCAGCACTTTGCTATTGTTAAGTAGTGCTGCTATGAACAAAGGGGTGCATAAATTCTTTAAAATGGATGTTTTGGGATACTTAGGGTATATTCCCAGCAGTAGAATTGCTGGGTCAAACGGCAGTTCCATTTTTAGTTTTTTTGAGGAAATCCCATACTATTTTTCACAATGGCTGTGCCAGTCTGCATTCCCACCAACAATGAACTAGGGTTCCCTTTTCTCCACAACCTTACCAGCACTTATTGTTTATTGATTTATTAAAGATTACCATTCTGACCAGTGGGAGGTGATATCTCATCGTGGTTTTAATTTGCATCTCTCTGATGGTTAATGATGTTGAGCATCCTTTCATATGACTCTGGGCAAAATCTGTGTCTCCTTGAAGAATTGTCTATTCAGGTCCTTTGCCCATTTTTTAAAAAAGATTTTATTTATTTTTAGAGAGACGAAGGGAGGGATGAAGAGAGGGAGAGAGGGAGAGAAACATCAATGTGTGGTTGCCTCTCACGTGCCCCCTACTGGGGGCCTGGCCTGCAACCCAGGCATGTGCCCTGACTGGGAATCAAACTGGCGACCCTTTGGTTTGCAAGCCAGCATTCAGTCCACTGAGCCACACCAGTCAGAGATCATATTTTCTTTTAGTTTCTTATCCATGGTTTCTTTTAGTTCTTTGGACATACTCAAAATAGATGGTTTAAAGTCTTTGTGTACTAAGTTCCTCAGGGACAGCATCTATCAACTGTTTTTGTTTTCTGTGTATGGGACATACTTTCCTGTTTTTATGCATATCCGTTAATTTTTTGTTGATAGCTGGACATTTTAGATAATATAATGTAGCATCTCTGGGAATCATATTCTACCCTCTCCCCATGGTTTACTGTCACTCTTTTTTTATATAATATGTTTTTAATCCTCACCCAAGGATATTTTTTTAAATTTATTTGAGAGAGAGGATGTGAAGAGAGAGAGAGAGAGAGAGAGAAACAGAAACATCAATGTGAGAGAGAAACAGCAATCTGTTACCTTCTGTACACATCCCAGCTGGGATCAAACCCACAACCTTTTAGTGTTTGGAGGACACTCCAACCATCTGAGCCACCCAGCCAGGGCTAGTTACTCTTTGCTGTTGTTGTTTTTGTTATTTAGGGATCTATCAGAACTAATTCCACTAATTTTGTATTCTTTGCCCTGTGTGACCATGAAGTTTATGCTCAGTTAGCTTAGTGGTCATCTAATAATTGGACAGAGATTTCCTTAAGTGCTTGGAAGCAATAAGTTTCCCAGTCGCTTCTAAGAGGCTTTGTGTGCATATTGGAGCATGCTTTCAGTGTTCGGCAAGGCAATTAAGAATTCTGCCTTATGTTTCATCTCCTGTTTTACACAGCTCCTCAAGGTCAACTAGGGGTGAGAGCTTAGGGCCTTCTCTGACCTTTCCTGAGTATGTGCATGACTTGGGGCATTCATTTATCTCTATGTCAATATGTGGTCTTCTAGATTCCTTAGAATATGATACTCCCCTAGGTTTTCCTTTAAAGTTTTTTAGTTAGCTTATTGTTATCCCAACCGTTATCTACCACCTCAGGAGATTCTGATATTAAACAATTGCCTCTAATAATTCTCAACACTGGCCCCAGGAAAAAGGTTCTCACACTGAGTTCTGGGTTAGGTCAAATAAATACAACCTGCAAGTGGGGTCTTCCTTCCAAACAGGTGACAATTTTCTGAAAATGGGGTTGGAGCTCTCTCAAAGCTCCTGTCTGTTCCTTCCAGTTACTGCCAGACTGGCTTTAACTGTGATTATGTGTTAGTTGGTGTTCAAGGCCATAGCTAATCTGGAAGGCACTTGTGTCTTTTTGTCATGTATTTTCTACACTTATCAAGCCCTGTTTGATGATAAAATTACGTTCTAAAAGTAGTAAGTGCAAAGACAAGGTAAGAAATGCATTGCATTTCTAATGCCCTTTGTAAATTATTCTTGTCAGTGATGGAAATCATGAAATCTTTTTTGTATCTCAGTAAGTGGGGAGATAGGCATGGAATCGCATCCCCATTTTAGAGATGAGCAGGCAGGCTCAAAAAGGTAGTGTTTGCTGTTTTGCCCAGTGTTGCCAAATTACTTCAGTTGCATGTTGACCCCTAATTCTTATTTCCTTTTCTTCTACCCAGTTGACTTCCACAGAATTCTGATTTGGGTATGTGAAAATACCAAGATGTAATATTATTTGGTTCTCTTTTAGCACAGTTATGTATTGCATCCTAAGAAGTTCAATGAAAATACTAAAATATTGTGCCCATTTTGCATTTGGATGCCTATGAATAATGTGCACTATACAGTGACTTTAGGGAGAGAACAAGAGGCTTATCTATTCTGTATTTTTGCCACATCAGTAATTATCCCAATTAATGCTATAGTTTTGACATACTATTACCTATCTTGAACTCACTACATTATCTTGAATTCAGATTTCTCCCTTTGGACACAACCAAGATCTTGCTTGTGTCCAATAGAGCAAGTTAATAGCAACAGATGTAGTTAGGATGATAGTTTCATATTTCCGTATGAAGCTATTTTCTCATTTATTATCTGCTTTATATCATTGACATATATAGAAAAACAAAGTTATTGAACATCTGGTTGATATTTGAAAATGCCATCAACTCTTGATTATTGGGGATAGTGAGTCACATTCTCTTCAATCCTTTGGCAACTCAATGTGCCTTGGAGAGTGGGGAAAGAAAAGATCATAGAGAGTAGAATTTATCAGGGAAGACTTCTTGCAGGAGTTGATAACTTGATAACTTGCAGGAGTTCAGCTGAGCTTTGATGGAAGTAAAAGATATCATTTAATGCAGAAGATAGGAGATCATTTCAGGTAGGCAGCACCAAGAGGGAATGAGAAAGGAGTTGAAACTTTTCAAGGTGAGGGTCATGTGGAGGAGCTGGGAGCAGTGAAAGTGGTACAGCATTGTTGTAAGTGCTGCCGAAATTAGGGCTTTGTTCTTCTTTGATTACCTTTATTATGATAAAAATCCCAGGACACCAAGCGACAGAAACTGATTAAGGGTTTCCTGGTTTTATTAACAGTGCTTCCCACTCATTATCTGAATTGGGGCTTCTCTGCCCTGGAATGGCTCACTTAGCAACGGTTTTGGAAACACAAAAGGGTTTTCCCTCAACTTGGAGCAAAGCCTGTGAAGACAACTGGGTGACTGTCTCTAAGTGAAGAGTATTTTGACTTTCCTTTTGTGGATTCTTGTAGGATGGGAATTAAGGGTCCCGGCGGCTTCCATATGCTTTTATTACCCTATCTGGACATTGGGGAAGATTTACTTACATTTTTTAGAAATCAGAACACATACAAGGATGTTTTTAAATTATCAAGAGCAAGTAAGTGACAATTTTTGATCAACAGAGACTAAGAGTTTTGCAGACACTGCATGTTTCCTTTTTGCTTTGAAAATATACAAGCTATTTTTTTTTTTTTAGATAGAGTACACAGTTCCTGGTGTCCTGTTTAAGAATTATAAGGAGTTGTAAACTCTAAGTTCTTTCTGCTTCTCATGAAATGAAAATGATTGCATAGTGTTGTTAGAATATCTTAGACCCTATGAAAATCATTCTTCAGAAAGTCATTCAAAAGTAGGGAGTTATGGAGGGACTTAAATGCCTAGCAGGAGAGTAGGGGTTTGATCTAGTAAAGAGTCACCACAGGGAGGGGCCCAACATGCTGGTGTAGAAACACCCTGAACTCATTTCCTCCCACTGGTGTACTAAATATACGCTTACATATACAGTGTTTCTTCCTGAAGAACAACTGAGGGCTGATTGATCAGCTTCTTTACACACACAAACACACACACAGAGCAGGGAGAATGAACCACATAGAGAAGGGTAGGGGAGGCAGGTACGCAGTAATCATGGGAACTCTACCCAAACAGTACTACCTAAGTGTGGGTATCACTGAGAGGCCTACTCCAGCACACTTGCCTGCTCTAGGGCACACCAACGAAACAGCTATTTTATTTTATTTTATTTTATTTTATTTTATTTTATTTTGTTTTATTCTATTCTATTCTATTCTGTTTTATTCTATTCTATTCTGTTTTATTATTTTAATTTTATTTCTTTTTTTAAAATTTTTTGTTGTATTTTTTCTATTACATTTAGTCCCCTTATACCACTCTCCCTGACACAATCACTGTTGTCCATATTCATGAGTCCTTTTCCCCTTTTTGCTTAATCTCTCCACTTTCTAACCTCCCCTCCCCCCACTTAGCTGTCATCTTGCTCTGTATCCATGACTCTGTTTTGCTTGTTAGTTCAGTTTGCTCATTACATTCCACATATGACTGAAATCGTGGTGTTTGTCTTTCCCTGACTGGCTTGATTCACTTAGCGTAATGTTTTCCAGGTCCATCCACACTGTCACAAAGGGCAAAGTTTTCTTTTCTTTTTTTTTTTATGGCCAAGTAGTATCCCATTGTGTAAATGTCCTATAATTATTTTATCCACTTATCTACTGATGTACACTTGGGCTGCTTCCATATCTTGGTGATTGTAAATAACGCTGCAATGAACACAGGGGTGTTTATGTTCTTTCAAATTAGTGTTTTGGGTTCCTTCGGATATATTCCCAGAAGTGGGATCGCTGGGTCAAAAGGCAGATGTATTTTTAATTTTTTGAGGTATCTCCATACTGCTTTCCACAGTAACTACACCAGTCTGCCTTCCCACCAACAGTGCAAAAGGGTTCCCCTTTCTCCACATCCCCGATAGCATTTTGTTTGTTGATTTATTGATGATATCCATTCTGACAGGTGTGAGATGGTATCTCATTGTGGTTTTAATTTGTATTTCTCTGATGATTAGTGATGTTGAGCATCTTTTCACATGTCTGTTGGCCATCCGTATGTCCTCTTTGAAGAAGGGTCTATTCCGTTCTTTTGCCCAATTTTTAATTGGGTTGTTTGTTTTTTGGTGTTGAGATTTGTAAGTTCTTTATAAATTTAGGATATTAACCCCTTATCAGATATATTGACAAATATGTTTTCCCATTCTGTGGGTTGTTGTTATTTATTTTTAGGCAGAGAGGAAGGGAGCGAGTAAGAAAGGGAGAGAAACATCAGTGTGTGGTTGCCTTTCAGGTGCCCCCCTCCTGGGTACCTCGCCCACAACCCAGGCATGTGCCCTGACTGGGAATCAAATCTGCGACCCTTTGGTTCACAGACCAGCTCTCAATCCACTGAGCCACACCAGCCAGGGCTGGTTGTTGTTTTATTTTGTTGATGTTTTCCTTTGCTGTGCAAAAAGTTTTCAGTTTCATACAGCTCCATTTGTTTATTTTTTCTTTTGTTTACCATTCCAGGGAGATATATCTGATAAAATATTGCTATAAACAGTGTCCAAGATTTTACTGCCTATGTTTTCTTCTAGTATTTTTATGGTCTTGGATCTAATATTTAACTCTTTAATCCATTTTGAATGTATTCTTTTCATTCAAGAAGAAGGGATGTAAGAAGTTGATCTAGTTTCATTTTTCTGCAGCTATGTGTCCAATTTTCCCAAAACCATTTATTAAATAAACTCTCTTTAGCTCATTGTATGTGCTTGGTTCCTCTGTTGAATATAAATTGACGATAAAGGTGTGGGTTTATTTCTGGGCTCTCTATTCTGTTCCATTGATCTGTGTGTCTGTTTTTATGCCAGTACCATGCTGTTTTGGTATAATGGCCGTATAGCATAGTTTCATATTAGGTAATGTGATTCCTTCAACTTTGTTTTTCTTTCTCAGGATTGCTGTTGCAGTATAGAGCTTTTTGTGGTCCCATATAAGTTTTTGAAATATTTGTTCTAGTTCTGTGAAATACATCATTGGAATCTTGATAGGAATTGCATTGAATGTATAGATTACTTTGGGTAGTATGGACATTTTAATGATGTTAATTCTTCTTATCCATTAACACAGTATGTGTTTCTACTTATTTGTATCTTCCATTTCTTTCTTCAGTGTCTTATAATTTTTCAAGTACACATCTTTTACATCCTTCGTTAGGTTTATTCCTAGGTATTTTATTCTTTTTGAAGATATTATGAATGGGATTGTTTTCTTAATTTCCCTTTCTGTTAGTTTGTTATTGGCCTATAAAAATGCAGCTGATTTCTGGATATTAATATTATGTTCTGCTACTTTGCAGAGTTCATTTATCAGTTCTAGTAGTTTCTTGGTAGAATCGTTGGGGTTCTCTGTGTACAGTATCATGTCATCTGCAAATAATGACAGTTTTACTACTTCCTTTCCATTTGGGATGCCTTTTATTTCTTCTTATCTGACTGCTGTGGCTAGGATTCCAGCACCATGTTGAATAAGAGATGTGAAAGCGGACATCCCTCTCTTGTTTCCTGTGTTAAGGGGAACGCTTGAGGTTTTTGCCCGTTGAGTATGATGCTGGCAGTGGGTTTGTCCTGTATGGCCTCTGTTATGTTTAGGTATGCTCCCTCTAAATCCACTTTGCTGAGAGTTTTTAATCATAAATGGGTGCTGGATTTTAACAAGTGCTTTCTCTGCATCTATTGATATGATCATGTGGTGTTTATCCTTCATTTTGTTTGGTTCACATTTATTGGTTTACAAATGTACCAACCTTTCATTCCCAGAATAAATCCCACTTGATCATGGTGTATGATCTTTTTGATACATTGCTATATTTAGTTTACTATATTTTGTTGGGGATTTTAGCATCTGTGTTCATCAGTGATATTAGCCTAGAAAGTTCTTTTTTTTGTAGTGTCTTTATCTGGTTTTGGAATTAGGATAATGTTGGCCTCATAAAATAAGTTTGAGAATCTTCCCTTCTCTTAAATTTTTGGAATAGTTTGAGAAGGGGAGGTTTTAATTCTTCTTGGAATATTTGGTAAAATTCACCTGTGGGTTCAGGGCTTTTGTTGGAAGTTTTTTGATTACTGCTTCAATTTCATTAGGTGTAATTAGTCTATTCAGATTCTCTGAATCTTCCTTATTTAGTTTTAGAAGATCGTATGTTTCTAGGAATTTATCCATTTTTGTCTAGGTTGTCCAGTTTGGCATTGGGTGTTCATAATACTTTCTTATAATCCTTTTGTATTTCTTTGGTGACAGTTGCTATTTCTTCTCTTCCATTTCTGATTTTATTCAGTTGGGTCATCTCTCTCTTCTTCTTGATGTGTCTGCTTAAAGCTTTGTCAATCTTGTTTACCTTTTCAAGGAACTAGTTCTTGGATTCATTGAGCTATTGTATCATTTTTTTGAACTCTATTTTATTTATTTCTGTCCTGATCTGTATTATTTTCTCTTTCTACTCACTTTGGGCTTTGTTGTTCTTTTTCAACTTTCTTAAGTGTAAAGTTAGAGTGTGTATATGAGCTTTCTCTTGTTTTTTGAGATAGGCCTATAATGCTATGAATTTCTTTTTTTTTTTTAAGGTGATGATATGTTTATTTATTATTTCATTTTTTAGTATGTTTAATTGATTATGCTATTACAGTTGTCCCAATTTTTTTTCTCCCTTTTATCCCCCTTCCACCCTGCACCCCCTACCCTCTAGCATTCCCTTCTCCCCCTTAGTCATGTCCATGGGTTGTACATATAAGTTCTTTTGCTTCTGTATTTCCTATTCTATTCTTTACCTTGCCCTGTCTTTTATGCCTACCAATTATGCTTCTTATTCCCTGTACCTTTTTCCCTACTCTCCCCCCCTCCCCACTGATAACCCTGCATGTGATCTCCATTTCTGTGATTCTGTTCCTGTTCTTGTTTTTTCCTTAGCTTTCTGTTTTTAATTTTTAGGTTCAGTTGTTGAGAGTTGTGAGTTTGTTGTCATTTTACTGTTCACAGGGTTTTATCTTCTTCTATTCATTAGATAAGTCCCTTTAACATTTCGTATAATAAAGGTCTTGGTAATGATGAACTCCTTTAACTTGTCTTTATCTGGAAAGCACTTTATCAGCCCTCCCATTCTAAATGATAGCTTTGCTGGATAGAGTAATCTTGGATGTAGGTCCTTGCCTTTCATGACTTCAAATACTTCTTTCCAGCCCCTTCTTGCCTGTAATGTTTCTTTTGAGAAATCAGCTCATAGCCTTATGGAAATTCCTTTGTGGGTAACTGTCACCTTTCCTCTTGCTGCTTTTAAGATTCTCTCCTTATCTTTAATCTTGGGTAACTTAATTATGATGTGCCTTGGTATGTTCCTCCTGGAGTCCAGCTTCTTGGGGACTCTCTGGGCTTCCTGGACTTCCTGGAAGTCTATTTCCTTTGCCAGATTGAGGAAGTTTTCCTTCATTATTTGTTCAAATAAGTTTTCCATTTCTTGCTCTTCCTCTTCTCTTTCTGTCACCCCTCTGATTCAGATGTTGGAACGTTAAAGTTGTCCTGGAGGTTCCTAAGCCTCTCCTCATTTTTTTGAATTCTTGTTTCTTCATTCTGTTCTGGTTGAATGTTGATTTCTTCCTTTTGTTCCAAATCATTGATTTGCGTCTCATTACCTTCCCTTCACTGTTGGTTCCCTATATATTTTCCTTTATTTCACTTTGTATAGCCTTCATTTCTTCCTTCATTTTGCAACCGAACTCAATTGTTTCTGTGAGCATCCTGATTACCAGTGTTTTGAACTCTGCCTCTGACAGGTTTTCTATCTCCTTGTCACTTATTCTGGAGTTTTGATCTGTCCTTTCATTTGGACCATATTTTTTTGTCTCAGCACACCTGTTCTCTCCGCCAGGTTGCCACGGTTCTCTCTGCCAGGCTGCCCATCTCCACCCCTCCTACCAGTCTGGATGAATGTTTCTTTAAGAACTTAGTTGTTGGAGTTCCATGCAGTTTGACTTTATGGCAGTTCTGGTTGTTTATTGTCTTTAAATTGGTGTTATCCTTCTTTTGGTTTTGTGAGGTAATAAAGTGTTTCTACCTACACCTCCATCTTGTCTGGAACTCTGCTATGAATTTCCCTCCTAGGATTTCTTACCCCATATCCCACAGATTTTGGATTGTTGTGTTTTCATTTTCATTTGTTTCAAGGTATGTTTTGATTTCTTCCTTGATCTTGTTGTTGACTCATTCATTGTTTAATACATCTTATTTAGCTTCCATGTATGTCTTTGTGTGTTTTTCACTGTTCTTCTCGTGATTGATTTCTAGTTTCATAACATTGAGGTTGGAGCAGTGCTTGATATGATTTCAGTCTTCTTAAATTTATTGAGACTTGTTTTGTGTCCAAACATGTGGTCTATCCTATAAAATGTTCCATGTGCACCAGAAAAGTATGTATACTATGCTGCTTTGGGCTGGAATACTCTGAAGATATCAATTAAATCCATTTGATGTAGTGTGTCTTTTAAGGCCACTGTTGATTTTCTGTTTGGAAGATCTATCCACTGAAGTCAACAGGGTTTTAAAACCCCCATCTGTGACTGTATTTCTGTAGATGCCTCCCTGTGTGTCCATCAAGATTTGCTTTACATATTTAGGTGCTCCTATGTTGGGTGTGTAAATGTTTACTAGGGTTGTATCCTCTTGTTGGATTGTTCCCTTTATTACTATGTAGTGTCCTTCTCTGTCTCTTACAAAAAGCTTGGTTTGGGGGTCTAATTTGTTGGACATAAGTATTGCTACCCCAGATTTTTTTGTTTTTTGCTTTCCATTTGCATGAAATACCTTTTTCCATCTCTTTATGTTTAGACTGTGTGTATCTTTTGATCTGAGGTGGATCTCTCGGAGACATCATATATTTGGGTCTTGTTTCTTATCCATTTAGCCACCTATGTCTTTTAGTTGGAGCATCTAAGCCATTTACATTTAAGATGATTATTGATAGATACATATTTAGTGCCCTCTTATTATTAGATTATTTTCCTCTTAAAACATCAATTTGATGTGCACCTACACTCTACATGAAAAACCTATTTACTAACTCCAAGGCACCTGCCATAAAGGTGAAAAAGTGTGGGAACTCTCTGGGATTTTAAGAAACTCTCCAGAATCATAGGTGCCAGTCAGCCCTATTGCTTACTTTCTCCTCCATCTAGACAGCATGGTCAGGAGCACTCTAGCTGGCCTGCAAGGCCACCATAGTGTCTATGGGCCACCTTGAGCAGCAGCCACTGTAGACCAGGTTAGCTGGCCACACAGTGTGCCCTTGGAGCCATGTGCCCAAGCCATCTCAGCACCTGTTGCACATCTAGCCAGTCAGATGCCCAGGGTGCCCCTGGTACCACATTCACTCATTTAAGCTCCAGCCAGCCTGCTAAAACCACCTGACACATACATTCTAACCAGAGGTTGCTCCTACACCAAACCTCTCCTTCAAAATTGAGAGAGATAGCTGTTTCAACTATCAATAGAAACAAATACAGAAAATCAAACAAAAATAAGAAAGCAGAGAAGTTGTTCCAAATGAAGGAATAAGAAAAAAAATTAAAAACCCTAATGAATGGGAGATAAGTAATTTCCCTGATACAGAGTTCAAAGTAATAATCATAAAGAGTCTCACCAAACTTGAGAGAAGAATGGAAGAACTCAGTGAGAACTTCAGTAGAGAATTAGAAAATATAATAAAGAACCAATAAAAGCTGACATAAGTGAAATGAAAAATACACTAGAGGGAATCAACAACAGATCAGAATTTACAGAACAGATCAGCAACATGGAGGTCAGAATAGTGGAAATATCACTCAATCAAAACAACAAAAAGAAGTAAAGTTTATTTTTTAAATGGGAATAGTTTAGGGGACCTCTGCAACATCAAGAATACTAACCTTTGCATTATAGGGATTCCATAAGAAGACAGTGGATCAGCCATTAAAAAAGCTAGTATAAAGGTCAAAAGACAAAAGTAACAAAACCAGAATTAACTACAATAAACAGAGGACATGCCAAACAAAGAGATCTAAAATATGATGCAAAAACATAAAGCATAAAGGGGGTACTAAAAATGTACTGCTTTTAGAATGCATTTGAACCCTCAGTTTAAAATAGACTGCCATAGATATAGATTGATATGTGTGTATGTATCTGATAGAGATCATGGTAACCACAAGTTAAATCCTACAAAAAATACATAAAAAATAAAGAGAAAGGGACTCACACAAAACACTAAAGAAATCTAGAAAACCACAGGGAAGAGAATAAAGGAACAGAGAAGAACTACAAAAACAGTGCCATAAAACAACAAAATTATAATAAGAACTTACCTATTAATAATTACTTTAAATGTAAATGGACTAAACGCAACAAACAAAAGAAATATAGGGAAGTTAAGTGGGTAAAAAAGAAAAGATAAAAAACCAAGACCTACATATATTCTGCCTACAAGAGACTCATCTCAGGTCAACACACACACAGACTGAAAGTGAAGGGATGGAAAAAGATATTCCATGCAAATAGAAATGAAAAGGACATTGGGATATCAATACTCATATCAGACAAAATAGACTTTAAAACAAAGACTCTATGAAGAGACAAGGAAGAGTACCTAAGTGTATAAAGCAAATATTAGCACACATAAAGGGAGAAATAGAAAGTAATACAATGATAGTAGGAATCTTTAATACCTGACTTACATCAATGGATAGATCATTCAGTCAGAAAATCAATAAGGAAAGAGTGGCTTTATAGAGTACAGTAGAGATAATGAACTTAATAGATATTTACAAACATTTCATTCAAAAACGACAAAATACACATTCTTTTCTAGTGCACATGGAATATCCTCCATGATAGATCACATGTTAGGCCACAAAATATGTCTCAGTTAATTTAAGAAGGTTGAAATAATACCACGAATGTATGTTTTCTGACTACATGGTATGAAACTAGAAATCAATTACAAAACGCAAAGTGGAAAGCATGCAAATGTGGAGACTAAACAACATGCTATTAAAAAAACAGTGGGTCAAATAAGAAAGTAAAGAGGAAATCTAAAAATATCTTGAGACAAATGGAAATGGAAACACAACTCCAAAATCTTTAGGATACAGCAAAAGCAGTCTGAGAGAGAAATTCCTAGTGATACAGGTCTACCTCAAGAAACAAGAATCCCCTCCCCCCAAAATCTAACTTACACCTAAAGAAATTTAAAAAAGAAGAACAAACAACACCTAAATTGAGTATAAGAAAGGAAATAATAGAGATCAGGGCAGAAATAAATGAAGTACAGACTAAAATTAAAATATAAAACACTAGTGAAACTAAGAGGTGGTTCTTTATTTGACTTTTTGTTTGTTACTTTTTATTGAAGAGATGGTTCTTTAAAAATGTAAACAAAATTGATAAATCTTTAGCCAGACTCATCAAGAAAAACAGAGAGAGGGTCCAAATAAATAAAATCAGAAATGAAGGAGAAGTTACAACTGACACCACAAAAATACAAAGAATCATAAAAGTATACTATGAATAGTAGATGAAGAAGATGATTCATATATACAGTGGAATATTACTCAGTTATAAAAAAATTAATGTAATCTTACCATTCCCAACAGCATAGATGGACCTAGAGGGTAGTATGCTAAGTAAAATAAGTCAGTCAGGGAAAGACAAATGCAATATGATTTCACTTATATGTGTAATCCAAAGAACAATATAAATGAGCAAACAAAACAACCAGACTCATAGATACAGAGAACAGACTGATCGTTGCGAGGAGGAGGGAGGTTGGATGACTGGGCAGAAAAGGTAAAGGGATTGAGAAGTACAGATTGGTGATGGAGATGTAAAGTACAGCATAGGAAATATAGTCAGTAATATTGTAATAACTATGTATGGTGCCAGGTAGGTACTGAAAATATTGGGGGGAACACTTTGTAAAGTATATTATTGTCAATAAATCCTCACCCAATAAAAGTTAAATTAGATATAACTTGTCACCAAGGAGCTTATGGACTTGTATGAGAGAGAGCATATAAATAAGCAATCACAAAACAATATGGCAAATCCTTGATCTATCAGATTCTGTAAAAACAGAGGGAGGCCAAAATTTCAGGGAAGGAGTGAAGGTAAAAGGTGACATTTAATGGAAATGCTACTTAGTAATATTAGAAATACAAGTAAAACATTCTATTGATAATTTCACTACCAAAAAAGAATATTATGAACCATTACATGCCAACAAATTGAATAACCTAGAAGAAATGGATAAATTTATAGAGACATACAACCTTCCAGGACTGAATCAAAATGAAACACAAAATCTGAACAGACTAATTACTAGCAATGAAATTGAGTCAGTAATCAGAAAACTCTCAACAAAAAAAGTCTAGGACCAGTTTCACAGATGAATTCCACCATACATTTAAAGAACAATTAATAATAATCCTTCTCAAAGGATTATTCCCAGAAACCTAAAGAAGAAGGAATACTTCCCAACTCACTCTACGAAGCTAGCATTACCCTGATGTCAAAACCAAACAAAAACACTACAAAAAAAAAAAAGTATAGGCCAATATTTCTGATGAACCTAGATGCAAAATTCCTAACAAAATAACAGCAAACTAAATTTAACAATACATTAAAAGGATTGTATACCATGATCAAATGGGATTTATACTAGGGATGTAGGAATGGTCCAATACCCACAAATTAATGAACATTAACAGAACCAAGGATAAAAATCATGTGATCATATCAATGGATGCAGAAAAGGCATTTGACAAAATTTAACATCCATTTGTGATAAATATTCTCAACAAAGTGGGTCTGGGGAACATACCTCTACATAATAAAAGCCATATATGACAAACCCTTAGCTAACATCAAACTCAATGGTGAAGAGCTGAAACCTTTTACTCTAAGATCAGGAACAAAATGAGATGCTCATTCTCACCACATCCAATTGGAATAAATTGAAAGTGTTAATATTGGAAGTCCTGACAACAGCAGTCAGACAAGAAAAAGAAATGAAAAGCATCCAAGTTGGAAAAGAAGGAGTTAAAACTGACACTATTGGCAGAAAGCATGATACTATATATAGAAAACCCTAAAGACTCTGCCAAAAAAAGATTAGAACTGATAAATAAATTCAGTAAAGTTGCAAGTTACAAAATTAATATTCAGAAACCTGTTGCATTTATATATACTAATAATGAGCTAGCAAAAAAAGAGAAAGAAACAAATCCCATTTACAATTGCATCAAAAAGTATAAAATACCTAGGAATAAATTTAACCAAGAAGGTGAAATACCTATACTCTAGAGACTAAAAGACATTGATGGAAGAAATTGAAGATGATGCAAATAAATGGAAGGATATACTGTGCTTATGGGTTGGAAGGATTAATATAGTTAAAATGTCCATACCACCCAAAGCAATCTACAGATTTAAAGCAATCTCTTACCAAAATACTAATGACATTTTTCATAGAGTTAAAACAAATAATCCTAAAATTATATGAAACCACAAAAAACCTTTAATAGAGGAATCTTGAGGGAAAAAAATTAAGTTGGAGGTATCATCTGTACTGATTTCAGACTATACTACAAAGCTACAATAATCAAAACAGTATGGTTTTAGCACCCAAAAAAGACACATAGAGCAATGGAAGAGAAAGGAGAGCCCAGAAATAAGCCCTCACTTATATGGTCAATTAATCTACAACAAGGGTGGCAAGAACATACAACCGGGACAGTCTCTTTAATAAATGGAGTTGGGAAAAGTGGACAGATAGCATGCAAAAAATTGAAATGGGACCACTTTCTTACATCATATACAAACATAAACTCAAAATGAATTAAAGACCTAAATGTAAGACTTGAAACCATAAAACTCCAGAAGAAAAAAAAGGCTAGAAAGTCTTAGACATGGGTCTTAGCAATATTTTCTTTGGATATATCTCCCTAGGCAAGGGCAACGAAATAAAAAATAAAGGGGACTACATCAGACTGAAAAAAAGCTTTTGCACAGCAATGGAAACCATCAACAAATAAGACATCCTATTTGAAGTAGAAGTAGAAGATATTTTCTACTTCTAGAGTAGAATATATTTTCAAATTATCTATCAAAAATATATAAAGAACTCATACAACTCAATATCAAAAAACCAAACAACTCCAAAATGGCCAGATGACCTAAATTAACATTTCTGCAAAGAAGACATAGAGATGGCCAACAGGCACATGAAAAGATGCTCAAAATCACTAATCATTAGAAAAATACAAGTGGAAACCATGGTGATGTGTCATCTCACACATGTCAGAATGGCTATTATCATAAAAGTTAACAAATAAGTGTTGGTGAGGATGTGGAGAAATGGGAACCCTCATGTTTTGTTGGTAGGAATGTAAAATGGTGGACCTATTTTGGAAAACACTGGAGGTTTCTCAAAAAATTAAAAATAGAACTACCATAGGACACAGTAATTTGGGGGGGACATTTATCCAAAAAAATACTAATTTAAAAATATGTATGCACCCTTATATTTATAACAGCATTATTTACAATAGCCAAGATACAGAGGCAACCTAGGCATTAATGGATAGATGATTGGATACAGATATGAGATACACACATATACATATATGTATGTATGTGTGCATGTTCATATGTATATGTAATGAATTATTATTTAGCAATAAAAAATGAAATATTGCCATTTGCGACAACATGGATGGACTTAGTGGATATTATGCTAAGTGAAATAGGACAGACAGAAAAAGACACATACTGTATGATTTCACTTATATGTGGAACCTAAAAAAAAACAAACAGAATCACACTCATAGGTACAGAGAGATGCCAGAGGGGAGACTGTGGGGGGGCTGGGTGAAGAAGGTGAAGGGGAATAAGAGGTACAAACTTCCAGTTATAAAATAAGTCACAGGAATATAATAACAGCACAGGAACTCTAGTCAGTAATATCGAACCGGTAATAACTCTTCACAGTGACAGATGGTTAGTAGACTTAGAGTGGTGATCACGTTGTAAGGTATATAAACGTCAAATTGCTATGTTGTACACTAAAAACTAATATGATGTTGTATGTCAACTATAGTTCAACTTTTTAAAAAGTGACCAAAGAATCTTAGCAAGAAAAGTGATATTCCTAAAATCATCTTTTAAGGAGACATATACCACCTTTGTCCAAGGGCATGCGCTCATATTACGAGAAAAGATAAACTAGCCTTGTAAAAACAGTTGAGTGAGGAAAATTATGTCCATCAGGAAAGGATCTATATTGTTATACTAAAAGGGTCATTATTACTTCTGTACTTAGCGAACTATCCCAGAACCATTGGAGTATTTAATACCCTACCAGAAGGTAGTGTTGACACATCGCAGGACCTTGTGTTATGTAAGTCACTGGAGAGGTGTGGTACATGTTATGTAGGTTGACAGGTTGTTGCAGTGCTCAAATTCATTGTGATAGCATCTTGGGTTTTGGTTTTGGATTATGTAAAACACACATTTTTCCCCTTTAAGACAGTTAAGCTGTTTGTAGGGAGGGAAAAGTCCTGGTACGTTTTATAAGCTGCTTATACTTGTAACTCAGATTAATTTCCCAGCACATAAAGGGAATACTGGAAAACCCTTGCATGATTAAGTATGCCCCTAGAGGATTAAGTTTTTCCACATATTTTTCAAGCCAGGGCTATTAATAATGTTTCAGCACTAAACTTTCTGTACATCCTGATTCTGGGGAAGGCCTTTACTCATTCTGTCCTTGCTGTTAGTTTTTCCACTGTCCAGATTTGTGACACCACAGAGTTATCCGTGGAAACATAGACTTGAAAACTGAAGGTTTAATGAAGTCTAACAAAGTATCATCTCTGGAATTATTTCAGCTTTTTTAAACTTTTTGTCCATTTTTCAAACTCATTTCTTCTTTTACCTCGCTGGAAACCTATCATAAAGTAGCTATTTCGTGAGTTTAGTGGTTCACTTAGAAATAAGTGATCACTAAACATAGCTTTTATCATTTTGAAAAGGCCATTCAATTTCCACATACATTTCTCCTGAGATAACAGTCTGGGTTGTAAGAAATCTTATTTCTGAGGGATTCAGAAGTGCCTTTTTATCCAAGCAGTAGGTTGTCAAATTAATTTACTGTGGTTAATCAGCCAAAGACTATTTTGTACATGCCTTGTGATGTGACAGTCACCCCCATTCTTCCAGCCCTTCTGGATCCCAGTCTGTCTGTTCCCTCCATCCTGTAGGTTGTTTCTTACTGGCCCTGGATCCCATCTTGGTATTCACCAGCCCTTCACTTTCTTTGACCTCTGTCTTTTTCACCCTTATCCTGCCAGGCCCCAAGCTTAGATGGGTCCTTAACCACCTTTCTCTGAAAGCTTACATTATCTGTCCTGAGCAGGGGCCTTAGATTGCTCAGCACTCTTTCTGATTCTGATCTGCTTCCTTTCTCACATTCCCCAAGTAGCTGTCCCAGACCATTACCACCCTCTGTAGCCCACCCCAATCTTCTCTCTAGCAGCAGATGGCCTGGTGCCCCGCTGTTCAGATCCTAGAGCTCAGCCCAGTTTCCTAATCCCGTAAATTATCACTACAGCTGCTCTGTGCTTCCTGTGGCTGAGAGAGGACTGCCCCTCCTTTCTAGCTCCAACTTCTTCATGAGGACTTTAGAGTTCTTCCTTCTCTTCTGAGACTTTTCTCTAGCACTGGAAAAAAACCCCACCTAAACTAAGATTTTAATATTATTTAAATAAGTAATATATGTACATGGTCTTAAAAATTCAAGTAATATAAAAGAATATACAGAGGCAACTACTTGATGCCAGTTGTGTACGTGTGTGTATTCTTCCAGAGATGATATATGCATAAATAAGCATATGTACATTTCCGCCTCTTCCTCTCTCCTCCTCCACTTTTATTTTTAAAACATTAATACTAGACACATGATTTGGGCATTGTTTTTTTTAACATATAAGAGCATGTAAGTGTTAAGTCTCTAAAGTTGTTGCCTCATTTTGTACTCCCATGAGAATGCTGGTAGTTACACATCTTCGTCAGTGCTTGGTATTTTCTGTCTTTCCCATTTTAGCCATGCTGGTAGGTATAAAGCAGTATTTCACTGTGGTTTTAGTTTTCATTTCCATGATCACTTGTTGACCTTTGGGTCTCCTCTTTTATGACGTACCTGGTGAAATTTAGTTGTACACTTAAAAAAAACAATTTTTTTATTACGATTGGCTAGTGAGTAGGTCACATTTCTCATCTTTCTGTCCCTTCCTTTCCCTCTATCCTTGTAAAAAAATTTTCTTGGCCCTCCTCTTGCTTATTATTTTCTAACAAGTGAATTTTCAAATCTGTAACCCCAACTCTTCTAGAATTTTTAGTGAATTTGCACATAACTTATTTTATTTGAGAAAACTTGTCATTGAAATTGGAAGATAGCCCTGACTGATGTGGCTCAATGGATTGAGCGCCAGCCTGCAAACCGAAAGGTCGCTGGTTCCATTCCCAATCAGGGCACATGCCTGGGTTGCAGGCCAGGTCCCCAGGACAGGGTATGAGAGAGGCGATCAATATATCTCTTGCACACTGATGTTTCTCTCCCTCTCTTTCTTCCTCACTTCCCCTCTCTAAAAGTAAATAAATAAAATCTTTTAAAAAAATTGGAAGATAATATTGTCATTCTTTCTGAGAAAGAAAAAAGTGATAAATACTAAGTTCTCCTAGTTTTTTGCCCAACAGATTGATTATCCCCTTATTTAACACTAGTTTTTGTTTCATTTTTGACAGGTGCTTATTAACAGTGAAAATCTTTTAGTATGAATTTGAAATCTACGGCCCCTTTAAAAAATGTAAATGTTTTACAGGTTCTTGATCAATATGAACGAGAAGGATTTCATTTCCTGGCGAAGGTGTTTAATTCTTCACATTCCTTCTTAGAAGATTTGACTGGTCTTACATTGCTGCACCAAGAGACCCAAGCTGCTGAGGTAAGAGTCAAACAAGCTTTAGGTACTGCAAACTGGTATGTCTGAAACCTATTTGATATTCAAATACACAGAAAAAGAAGGAAGCAGTGAATTACGATTTTTTTCCCCTTGGAACAAACCTGCAACTGCTAGATGCTGATGTGTGCAGGTTGTTGTGTAGTCGGTGTCAAATGCAAAAAGTTGCTAATGAAGGAAGCACAGGTTATTGATTCCCAAGTACCTCTGTTTCTTATTGAAAAGCAGCATGCCTGTGGCCATTGCACAGTTGACTGTAATGTCCATTAATCATAATGTAATTCAGAGAAGCCATTGGACTCAGGCACTGTTCTTCAAAGAGAGCACACCTGGCTTTTATTTCACAATTCAATCAGTCTTCTTAGGCCATTGAACCCCACCATGAAATGGCTTCCCCAGTTACACCCTAAGAGAGTTATAGTTACCTTGTCAATTTGAATATTTTGCAGATCTTAATTTCCTGGGTCACTATAATCATGTTTCTTTTAAAGATTGGGAATTTTTTTAAAAAGTTATTTTGTTTTTCCAAATGCTCACTGTTCTTAGAAAAGGGTATGCTGTGTGTGGTGTGGATCTATTTGTGTCATATGGCAAAATGGATAGTTCCTCACAATGATTAAATGAGATTAAATCAGCATCCTTCTACCCTGGGTGAAAGGCTCTAAGGAAAAATGTGCCCTATCATAGCATTTCCAGAAGCTACATAAGGAAAACTTTAAATGCCTGTGTCCTGCAAATTACCAGTAGTCCTGTTGTCTGATTTATTGATTACCCCCCACCCCACCCCTTCCCCCAGGGTATATAATTCTCACCACTGGGGGAGGTCCCAGGGGTCAGTGAGTAAATAGATGGTCAGGCCCAATGCTGGACCAGCTGGTGGTAAAAAGGCTGCTGTTTGGGAGATTGGAGCTAGCACTGAATATAGGAAAACCAGGTGGAAATACCAGTCACATCCTTTGAAGCTTTCAGCAGACTGGGGCGAGAATTTTAAGCACACCAGAGCAGCAAGATAGTGCATCTCTAGTGCTAGACTTACAGCTGAAACTTGTTCTTCCTTAACTTCCTTTGGCTTTGATGTCCTGGGCATTCAACCAATGCAGTCTTCCACTGATGACCAGTAGTTAGACCCACGTTCGTTTCAGAAGATGAATGGCATCTCTGTAGGACTTTAAGAGACTTTCCGATTTTCCCCAGAGCTTTGACTGGGTTCCCAGAGAGGGTTCAGAACTTCATGTTGATCGTAGCCACCGTTTTGTCTTTTGAACAGCATTGTACTGCCTGATGACAAGGGAAAATAACATAGGTCTTTTCAACCATGCAATCTTGGTTGCAATCCATGCAATCTTCAGCCTTGGCTAGTTGGTTGGGGGAATTTTTCCACCCAGCTAGAAATAATTCACATACTTTTCTTTAGTTGGCTAGAAGAAATGAAACTTGAAATTGACCCCATATTTCACTCTTTAAAACAGAGCAGATGTTAAAATAATGGGCACATTTCTTGATTAAACCTGGCTTATTTTGCATTTTAGTTTGTCAAACATTAACAGCCTTTTAAAAGACCCTGGAAGAAGTATAAGAGAGCCACAATGACTAAAGCAGTGTGGGGCAGTATGGGGCATGGTTTCATCACAAGTCTGAGGGTTTTTTTTAAGTTTTCCTCAATTAAATTATATTTATAGTTTTGAAATCATAAGCCACATATCAAATTTTTGATTAGAGATGGTAAACTTGTTGGCAAATGAGCCAGATATGGCTTGCAGGTGTGTTTCGTTTGGCCTGCCCTGTGTGTTAAATTCTGAATAAAGCCAACATTTTAAAATTATGAGTTTTATATAAAAAATCAGAATTTTCTCATTTATAACTTCTTTGAAATATCAGATCTGGCAATGCCAGGCCTGCATTCCTAAATAGTGATGGTTATCTGGAGCCAAGAAGCAAATTGTATCAATAAATAATGTATTTACTTGATATGAAATTTAAAGGTATAAAAAATATTCTGTGTGAAAAGGAAATCTTCTAAACCTTTTTCCTTACCACCCAGTTTTCTTAGTGGAGACAAAGACTGTTTTTAGTTTCTTGCCTAAAGGTATTCTTTTTTAACATTTATATATTTATTTTTCTATTTTTCAGTTATAGTTGACATCCAATATTACTTTATATTAGTTTCAGGTGTATGGCATAATTGTATAATTTATGAACTGATCCCCCTGGCACCATACATAGTTACTAGAATGCTATTGACTACATTCCCTGTGCTGTACTTTACATCCCCATGACTATTCTGTAACTACCAATTTGTACTTCTTAATCCCTTCGCCATTTTCACCTAGCCCCCCAACCCCTCTCCCAGCTGGCAACTCTTAGTTTTTTCTATGAATCAATGAGTCTGTGTCTGTTTCATTTGTTTATTTTGTTCTTTAGATTCTACATATAAGTGAAGTCATATGGTATTTAACTTTCTCTATCTGACTTTTCACTTAGCATTATACCCTCTAGGTTCATCCATGTTGTCGCAAATGGTAAGATTTCACTCTTTTTTATGACTGAGTAATATTCCATTGTGTATATGCCCCACATCTCCTCTATTCATTCATCTATGGGTTGCTTCCATATCTTGACTATTGTAAATAATGCTACAATGAACATAGGGGTGCGTATATCTTTTAAATTAGTGTTTTGGGCTTCTTTGGCTATATTTCCAGCTGTGGAATTGCAGAGTCATAATGTAATTCTCATTTTGATTTTTTGAGGAAACTCCATACTGTTTTCTACAGTGGCTGCACCAGTCTGCATTTCTACCAACAGTGCATGAGGGTTCCCTTTTCTCTACATCCTTGCTAGCGCTCGTTTGTTGATTTATTGATGATAGCCATTCTTACAGATGTGATGTAATATCTCATTGTGGTTTTAATTTGCCTTTCTCTGATGATTACTGATGTTGAGCATCTTTTCATATGTGTATTGGCCATCTGCATGTCCTTTTTGGAGCAGTGTCTATTTAGGGCCTCTCCCTATTTTTTAACTGGATTGTTTGGGGTTTGGGGTTTTATTTTTGTTTGTTTTTTTGGTGATGAGTTGTATGAGGTCTTTATAAATTTTGGATATTAACCCCTTATCAGATGTCGCATTAGTGAATATCTTCTCCCATTTAGTAGGTTGTCTTTTCTAGTTTGATGTAGTCTCATTTTATTATTTCTTCTTTTGTTTCCCTTACCCAAGGAGAGATATATGAGAAAAAATATTGCTATGAAAAATTTCAGAGATTTTACTGCCTATGTTTTATGTTTTTTGCATTTTCCATTTAAGTCTTTTAAATCCATTTTGAGTTTATTCTTGTATATGGTGTAAGAAAGTGGTCTAGTTTCATTTTTTTGCATATATCTGTCCAGTTTTCACGACATCATTTATTGAATAGACTGTCTTTACCCCATCATAAGTACTTGCCTCCTTTGTCATAGATTAATTGACCATGTAGGTGTGGGTTTATTTCTGGGCTCTCTATCTTGTTCCCAAAGGTACTCTTTAGGTGATGTTCTCCATTTAGATGATGCTTTTCAGTTAATGATCCTTGTAGGTATTGGTATTTATAGCCCCTGTCTTAGAAAAAGATCATTACTTTTCTTAAAAAGCTATTAATAGGACTGTATTTGAAGATAATGCTCACCAGAGGACCTTATAACAACAAAAATCATTATCCTATCCACATTAATTTACAGTACTGTGAAAAATATGTGTGTGCATATAAATAAATGTTTGGCAGAAAATATACATGTATCTGTTTAGTGTTTTGATTTCCATATTTTATTCCCAGTGCATTTGTAAATGTTCAGTAATAAAAACAAAATACTCTGCATCCCATATAGAAAGGTCCCAACTTACTCATTTTAGCAACACAATGAAGAATGCCCGATGAATTCTCATCTTAGGCTGTTTTCAGGCATCAACATTATATTCAACCAGATAATTATATGTGACAGAATTACACTGTTTTTTAAAAAGAGAATTACTGAACATCTTTTGAAAATTTGATAGCAGGGTACTATGCTAGTGACTGACTACAGAAATAATGAGGTGAGCTCATGGTCTAGGGTGAGAAACAGACGTAAATAGGGTACCCTAATATCATTACAAATGTTTTAGTAATTTATATATTAATTGCTGAGAGAGCAGTTGCTTCTGCCTGGGAGAGTAAGGATATCAAGGAAAGCTTCACCCAGAATGGAACAAACATTCCAGTTAGGTTTATAAAATTAATTAATTAATTGTTTTAATTGAGGTGTAATTGACATATAACATTATATTACTTTCAGGTGTTCAGCATAATGATTTACTACTTGTACATACTGCAAAATGGTCACCACAATAAGTGTAGTTAAAATCCCTCACCAGTTAATTTTAAAGGATAAGTAGGCTATCTTTAAAAATAAAAGTTGGATTTGGGCAGGGGAAGAGTAGGGGAGTAGGGGAGGGCATTCTAGGCTGAATAAAAAAAGCCTCGTGGCGAAGTGTTTAGTGTGTTACTCATAATCATGAGCATGGAGCTGGGGCCAGACTTTCCTGAAATAAGATAAGGTTTTTTTAAATAACAGCTTTATTGAATTATAATTCACATACTATGAAGTTCACCCTTTTAAAATGTACAATTCGGTGGGCTTTTTTAGTGTATTCACAGAGTTGTGCTACCTATGACTTCTACTCAGCGTAGAACATTTTCATCACCCCCGAAAGAAACTCTGCAGCCACTAAGCAGCCACTGCTCGTTCCCTCGCCTTCTGGGCCTGGCAGCCTCTGCTCCACTCTTCTGTCTCCATAGCCTTGCCTTTTCTGGACGTGTCACGTAAATGGAATCTCACCGTCTGTGGCCTTTTGTATCTGGCACCTTTAACTTAGCATGATGTTTTCAAGGTTCATCCATGTTATGGCAAGATAATTCTCTTTTAGTTAAAAGAGAAGAACTTGTGATGCTATTAAATTTTCTCATATCCTTTAATACTGCTGGTCTGAGGAAATCATAACTGATCCTACTAGAGACTGCAAATCTAATTATTTTCACAGAAAGGGCACAGAGATAATGGATTGGAAGATACTTTATTTATTTGTTTATTTTTATTTATTTATGTTTGAGAGAGAAACATCGATTTGTTGTTCCATTTATTTATGCATTCATTGGTTAATTCTTGTATGTGCTGTGACCAGGGATTGAACCTGCAGCATTGGTGTATCAGAACAACACTCCAATCAACTAAGCTACCCAGCCAGGGCTTGGAAGATATATTTAAGACAGAATTATGTAGATCTATTCAACCCAATTTTTTTGCACCCATCCCTCTTCCAAAATTCAAAAACAATTGCCATTATTTCAGTCTAGGTTACTAGTATAATAACACTGCTATTGAGATTAGCAGACAAATCACCAGGTCAGTTTGTGTTGCAGGAGGGCTTGAAGTGCAAAATGCAGAGCAGGGACTGGGCATGTGGTGGAAGGGGTCGCCAGACTTACAAAGATGAGTTTGTTTTGGGTAATGATGATTTTGAGGTAATGGAGTAAATGAGCAAAAATGGATGGTATTAGAGATAGGATGGAGATAGAGCTTAGAAAATAAAAACATAACTGGTAGGTTGGTTTTGCAGAGAAAGGAAAAGTATCCTGCTTCATTTAGTGAAATGAGGAGAAGCTGCTGAGCCAAGATGAAATAAAAATATTTAAATGAGAAATATGTGTGGTAGATATTTGCCTTGAACTATAGATTAAAAAATTAAAAATGCCTCATAAATGCTTTCTCTAATGTTATATTTCATAAAGCACAGGTGTTAGACAGAGACCGCTTTGTCTATAGTCCATCTAGCTGCCAAATTATAGTTACATTCTACCCATGAAGCATTAGAAAGCCTCACAGAGGAAAAGGCCCACTCATCTTTTTACTCTCTTAAAATGTTGCCATCTGAATAGGGAATTTTGCGTGAAGTTCTGACCATTACTTTCAAGACCCTTAGAGAGAATGATTTTGGATATTTGGAGACTGAGCCCAGTTCCCTATTGCTCCTAGACATCTGTTTATCCCAGTTGGAACCAAACAAATGGCCTTAAAGTTGATTGGACAAGATGTCCAAGTCGTGGCGCTGGTGAAGTACTCACCAAATGCTCTTTAAATTGCTGAATTTGTTGAAGAAGGACTCAGTCTAAATCAAACATGGGAATGACTTAATCATGTTTTCATGAAATTTGCGTGACTTGTCTTTTTTAGGGTTATTTATCAACTAACTACCAGTTCACATGTACTGATTTCATCCCAGCTGTGGGTTCAACTTCAACAGTGTGCTGTGGGAAATGCCAAATAATTTTCAAGCTCTATCTAACTAGAGAGAAAAGACTGATTCATAAGATAATTAATAAAGCTATATTGGTATATACTTGAGAAATTCAAATTTCAAAATCCCATAATCCAACTTCCCTGAACTACTTCCGTCTCTTTCTTGACAGTTTGCCAGTTCTGTGATTTCAGGATTAATCTTAGGCTATGTTTCCTTTTCTTGCCTTGACCGTATTATCAATATTTCATGTTGTATCATATAGTTATGTTTTCAGGATTGTAGTTATAGCACTCATTTAATGTAATTGTAGAATTAGGAATTAATGAAAGATCATTTACAAAGAAAGTTTAGCGCCAACTTTAACATAGGATGTAAAATCATGAACAGGCTGGCAGAGAGGAATGAGGCTGAGCCCATGGCTTGATTCTGATCTAAAACTCATATTCTGACTCATCTACTACAGAATTCAGGACTGTAGAAAATAAAGTGCCCGTTTTTCTCATAGCAGGAAAGTCATAAGAAAAACATTATAGTCATGTGATATGACTTCATTGGCACGACAATTTACTATTCAGCAAAGTAAATAGCTCAATTAACAAATGTTTCTGCTGGGCCTTTTGCACTTACACTGAGTTTTTGGCCTCTCCCACTCACAGCTGGTTTTGATTTGGTTCCTGTGGATTATTTGTTTTGTTTTGTTTTGTATTTAACAACAGTCAGATATTTATGCACAGCTTCATCAAGAGCCTCTGATGACAAATAGCCTTTGGAGGCCAGTAGAAGCTGTGGGAAACCCCGTGTCAGCACTTAGACCTGTTTCCAATGGAGAGGAATTGCTCTGGGGACTGACCTGGCCTGCTCGTGAGTCCAGTTCTCTTTTCCCAGAGCCTTCTGCTAGCCCCTGTCCAACCTGCACTGGCCCATCCTCCGACTGTATCTTCCCTTGATTTTTCCTTATGAAACAATCCGTCAAGACACAGCCTTGGCCTTCTCTCCTAAGTGAGGGGGGAAAGGCAAAAACAACAGGCAGAAAGCCATTTAATTCTTAGATTGGGAACTACAGATTAGTTTTTGAAATAAGGTTTGGCTATACCTCTGCAGAACTCACTTTATAAAATGAGTCCTTTATTTGCTGTCAGAGTTATCTACATGGATTTGACATGTTTTGGTAAGTTGGCATTCGGGAAGGATTCCAGTTGGAGGACAGGCATTGAAGTCTGGGCAGAGTTCCCCACCCTTAAGGAGTCTTGGATGGTATAATCCATTTGGAGGTCTGTGGGGGAGAGAAGGGGAGAATCATAAATGCTAAAAGCAGCGTTAAAACAGGAATATTAAGAAATAGAACATGAAAACTGTATTCTCCTTAAATTTTAGTTCTTGTTTTGCTAGTGTTCTCATGAGTACTTGGGTGAATAATTTAAACATTTTGTGTATCAGTTTCCCCACTTACGATAAGAGGATTGAACCATATGTGAAATCCTTTTTAGCTCTAATAATTCAGTGATTTTGACTCAAATATACCCAGTATGACCAAAAAGTAAAGAAGTGGCTAATTCTTATATCAAAAAATGTTTTAAAATGGCCCTGACTGGTGTGGCTGAGTGGGTTGGGCTTTGTCTCACAAAGGGGAAGGTTGCCAGTTAGGTTTCTGGTTAGGGCACATGCCTGAGGCCAAGTCTCCAGATGGGGGTGTATGGGAGGCAACTGATTGATGTTTCTCTTGCACATCCAAGTTTCTCTCCCTCATTTGCTCCCTCCCTTCCCCTCTCTCTAAAAAGAAAGTAATAAACCTTTTTTTAAAAAGTTTAAAAATGTATGAGAGTGATTACTTTTTGTGCATTTTATAAATATCTCTGGTTTCTATCATATCTGGCTGCCATTGCTAGAAGCATTTTTGGTCACATTCTTTTGAGATTTAGAACTACTCTGAGCCTTAAAAGAACATTTCTCATACTGTGTATTGGTTGGTGTGTGTAGCAGTGTATATAAATCCAAAATGGTATAATCCAGCCAACTGACCTCATTCTCCAGACTTGGCACCCAGGACTTCTGGCTTCTTCATAAACTCAAGTCTCACCTCACCATAATTGAGTACGTTCATAAAGATGAACGCCAAATCTCCCTTGTTTTAAGTAATGGCAGTATTCTTAGAATGTTGAATGTGTAGTAGGTGAAGAGTTTCTTTAAAAAGCAGCCATATTACACTATAACACGCAGGATGAATGGGTAGCCTGAACCCTGGCCTGACCAGAAGGCCCGAGTTCATATCTTCACTCCAACAGATGGCTGAGACTGCTGTGTTCAAACGTACGGGTTGTGCAGGACCGGACCGTGTGTGGCGACCCTATGTGAGCCCTGGGTCATTTCCTGAATTTCATTGAGCCTCACTTTCTTCATTTGTAGAGTGGAATAAGTAATTCCTACTTCTCACAATTACTGTGACCATTAAATAAGAAATCATCTTTCAAAAGAAAAGGTAGATAAATTAAACTACATCAAAACTTTGCACTTCAAATAGTTTTTTGCAAGTTATATATTTGATAAGGAACTGATATTCACAATATATTGGGAACCCTTGCAACTCAACAATAAAAAAAAACATAACCCAATTTAAAAATGGGCTATGGCCCCAGCTGGTATGGCTCAGTGGATTGAGTGCCGGCCCGTGAACCAAATAGTTGCTAGTTCAATTCCCGGTCAGGGCACATGCCTGGATTGCAGGCCAGGTCCCCAGTAGCAGGTGCATGAGAGGGAACCACACATTGATGTTTCTCTCCCTCTCTTTCGCCCTCCCTTCACTTCTCTCTAAAAATAAATAAATAAAAAATATATATTTTTAAGTGGGCAATGGGTTTAAATAGACATCTCTCTAAAAGTTATACAAATGTCCAATGAGTACATGAAAAGATGCTCAAAGTCATTAGCCACTAGGGAAATCAAATCAAAACCACTGTGAGATACCACTTCATACCCACTAAGATGACAGTAATCAAGGAAACAGACAGTAAGTATTGAAGAAGATATAGAGAAATTGGAACCCTCATACACTGTAGGTGAGAATGTAAAATGGCACAGCCACTTTGGAAAACAATCTGGCAGTCCCTTAAAAAGTTGAACACAGAGTTACCATGTGGCTCAGAAATTTTACTCCTAAATATATAACCAAGCAAAATGAAAACACATGTTTATTCAAAAATTTGTATACCAATGTTCATAACAGTATTGTTTATTCATAATAGCCAAAAAGTAGAAACAACCCAGAGGTCCATCAAACTGGTAAAGGAATCAACTATTATAAAATAAAGGGATATTATTTGGCAATAAAAAAGGAAGAATTACTGTTACGTGCTTCAATGTGAATGAACCCTGCTAAGTGAAAGAAGCCAGTCACAAAAGGCCACATATTACAGGATTTCATATATAAGAAATTTCCAGGATTTTAAAATACATAGAGTCAAAAAGCAGATTAATGATTGCCAGGGAGTGGGAGTGGGAGATTGGGGGAAAATAAGGAGTCACTACTTGTGGATAAGGGCTTCTTTTTGAGATGATGAAATGTTCAAATCTGGGCTTGTGGTAATGGTTGTACAACTTGAACATACTAAAATGTTGAATTATATACACTTTAAATGGGTAAATTGCAAGGTATGTGAATTATATCCCAATGAAGATTTTTTTTAAAGGAAGAAAAGAAAGCATGTAGCCCCAATATATACGCTGGGATTCTCTGTGCTTCCTCCTCCTTTCCTTGCCTCTCTCTGGCTCTCTGAGGGCAGTGATGATTTTCTGTCTGTGACAGGCTATTGGAGCATGTTAATTAATTGTTTGTAGAGGTGACAATAATATGTACCATTTTTATTGTGCCTCAGTGTTCAAAGCCTTAGTCTTTGCTCACCTTTTAACTCTTTCTTATACTGTGGATAGCCAGTAAGTACTGAGAGTGCGGAGGAAGGAGGGAGAATATGGAAGCAGGGTCCACTGGCCAAATGCCTCCCTGGCAGGCTTTATAGACGCAGAAAGTCAAAATGTCAGTTCCAGCCACAGAGACCCTCATGGAGTTGTTAGGGGAAGGTGAGGGTGCTTTGATATCTATTATTTTAAGCTGAAGTATGTGTTTCAAAGATCCATATCCCAACCTGGACCTGAATTTTTTAAATTTCCCTCTTTATCACAGGATTTAGTATTTTCCCAAGACCCTTTACTTTGAAATTCTTGAACATACAAAAAGTTTTTTAAAAAGGTACAATAAATTCCCCATGTACCTTCTACCTGGATTCAACAATTAACATTTTGTCACACCTAGTTTCTGTCTCTCACACACACACAGACACGCACACAATATGTGCACACACATACCACATCACATACATACTCACATGTTTTCTCTTCCTGAACCATTTGAAAGCAAGTTTCATATACAGTGACACTTCAACCTAAATGTTTAGCATAACAACTGTCCAGAATACAGACATTTTTCTATGTAAACAATACCATTGGTGTCACAGAACAACAAACAATAATTCCATATCACCTAAAGTCCAGTATGTATTCAAGTTTCCCCAATAGTACACAGGATTTTAAAGGTACCTTTTAAACTGTTGTTTGCTTTTTCCTCAAGTTTACAACTTATACCTATAAAGTTTTTTTAAATAACTTGTATATAAATCTGGGCATATCTATTAAGCTCTTGACACCCTTCTCTCTAAATAGGGAGACTTGGGACTTGGTTGTCCTTTTTGGCAGTGCACCCCAGAGATCCTGCTGTTCCAGGCAGATCTCTTCCAGCCCTGAGCAGTGGTTCCTGCCTACACTCCCCCAGGGATCCCCATGCCTGAGGCTTTTGAGGAGGTAGGGATGGGACTGGGGAGGCTATTTTCCATATGTTGAAAAGCCTAACAGAAATAAAACATTTATGACATTGAGGTACATTGACCAACTAAACTATCAAGTTATTTTTTGTTTTGTTTTATTTGTCAGAAGCTCTGATTGGCAGTTATGTATGCTTTTGAATTAGAAAAACAATAAGATAAAGTAGTGCCTTTTGTTGGGTAGGAGAGGTTTTTCTGAGATCTAGTCCTGTGAGAAAGATAGTGGGAATTAGGGAGTGGGAGCCACCGGCCCTGATTTCCTGACTGCATCAGCAGTGGAGGGTCCCAGGGAGGTTCTTACAGCTTGTCCTGTGGCCATTATTCTAGGGGCTGTATTTTTACAGCTGACCCTTCTCACTTGCAAACAGAGCAGCTGCCATGTGTTGAATTTGGGGGCTGTCCATGTTTTGACACTGTAAAATTAAATTGATTTTTTGGTTCCGAAACCTTAGTGTTGCTTCATCTTATTTCTCAATTAGCTGTGGGAGAGCAAGGAGGAAAGGGAATACGAAATATTCTAAGATACATATATGTACTTATTTATTTTGATCCTCACCTGAGGATATGTTTATTGATTTTAGAGAGAGAAGAAGGGAGGGAAGGAGAGTGGAGGGGAGAGAAAGAGAAAGAGAGAAAAAACACCATGTGAGAAACATATATCAGTTACCTCCCATATGTACCCTGACTGGGGATCAAACCTGCAACCTAGGTATGTGTCCTGACCGGGAATCAACCCTATAACCTCTAGGTGCATGGGATGGTGCTCCAACCAACTGAGACACCTGGCCAGGGCTGAGTTGTATTTTTTTTAATTAAATACTGTCAGGTTCAACCATAACTTCTATCAGTCCATCAATACTTATTAACCCCTTGCCAAATTCATGGTGGTGTGGGGATTCAAAGAGGTTTTAAAGAGATACACGCCAGGCCTTCAGGAGGCAGACATGGAATAATCAGGGGAGTAGGATGGAAAAGTAACTGAGACTGCAGGGCAATGGGTGCGTCAGAGAGCTAAATGCACGGTACAGTGAGTCCTGCCAGATTTTAGGAACATCAGCTACAGAGAGACGGCTCCAGGCAGGAGTTGGATTTTGAGCTGGACCTCCAAGGTTGGAACTCCAAGCATAAGAGAGGAGAGAAGGCATTCCAGAAAGGCCCATGACATGGAAGCATCCAAGATCTCTAATAAAAAGTATTAGGAGGGATAGAGCAACCAATATTGATTACATTATCTGTATTTTTTAGGAAATTTTTGTACCTAGCCTTTGGATGCCCACAGCAGTCTTGTCAGGCATCTGCTACCCCATTTTATGGATGAGGCTGTCAAGGCTCAGAGAAGTGAATTGATTTGCTAAGTTGACTGGACATTGTTAAACTTAGCTGTGCTGTGTTCATATACATCTTGAGGTTTACTTCATAAGCCTGTATGCGTTCTACTTTACAGAGACTACCTCTACTTTCAGACTGAGCAGTTCATCAAAGCCCTTTTGCTTTCTGTTTCCTTATACCTGCACTCTTGGATAGCATGGTTTATTTCAATGTACCATCCTGGGGACTGGTCAGCCAGCATCACTGCGCTTTCTTACTGCTTTAAGAATAGATTGGTCTCTAATAAAATCAGTGGGAATGAACTTTTTATTCAGTCGTGATTCCAGTTTTGGACTATACAATAAAGAGTATAGGTTGGAATCATCTTTATATAGATGATATACATATAGATAGATATAGGTATAGATATAGATATAGGTATAGATATAGATGTAGATCTCCTGGGGTACCTGTTCAACATTTCTGTAGGTCAGTGTTTTTCAACCCTTTTTCCATTATCACTTCTCCTAAAGAGAAAATTTTATTAATTTTAAACTTTAAAAATCAAAAGGTTGAAGGTCTATTAGGTATATAATAATATCTCATTATGCTTTTAATTTGCATTTTCCTGATTACCAGTGAGCTTAGACAGCTTATGTTTATTATTTATCTGAATTCCTTTCCTCTGATGGTTTGTTTCTGTACTTCTACTCTGAAAATCCCCATATGTTCTGCTTATGTAACCCTTGTTAAAAGAAAACGCAATAGGATGACCTAGTTATTCACTTGAAAAATACCATGGAATGCACAGACCTGTGTTCTAATCCCAGATGAGCTGTTCAACCTCGGCAGAGTCCTGTCTATGCCTCTGGTCCTCAGTGTCCTCATTTGTTAAATAAAGATATTGGCTGGGTTAGAACAGTGGTTCTCAATCTGGCTGCCCGTTAGAATTTTACCTGAGGTGCTTTCTAAAGATACTAATGTTTAGAGCACACTTCCACCAGAAAGTTTGATTTTATTGGATTAGCAGTTTTTATATCTTTTCTAACCTAATATTCCATAATAATGATAAAATATTTTTAATACCTGGGTTTCATGGTTTTGATTGTCCCACTTGTGTGCATGCTAAATTAAATATGGCAGAGAGTTATTTTCTATCTTTGGAAATGAGTTATAAAAAGGAGGAAACTCCTGAATTTAGTCCACAGAGGAAACGTGGTGTCAGCAGCAGAAATTTTTTTTGTAGGTGATTTACTTTCAGCATTAGCAGGGTTTTCTTTCACTGACAGCTGTCATGACAAAATGCACATGCAATGGCAATATTAAGAACTCATAAATGAGCCTTAGGAGGAATGAGTCACATGTCAGGTGAGGGCCCAGCGCAAGTCTGAGAAAGCTGTATTCATGAATTCCTGACAGTGAACTTCCCACTCTAAGATTCTATCCCATGGCCGAAGGCCTTACTTGAAATTCTGGAGAAGGGGCTTCCCAGGCCTGGGATCGTGGTACAGGTTGTGCTCCAGGAAGAGCTGGCCGAAACCACTGCTCTCCTGGACTGGACCATGGGTGAGGCTGTCACTGGGGCTGGGAAAGGCACCATGAGAAGGCATATACCATTCCATCTGCCTCTTTGTATTTCCAAAAGTCTCCATAATGAAAAGTTGTCTTTTTTTCTCCTGACATTGGGTCAGCAGTGTTTTCTAGTACCTACCTGCCACTCAACATGTCATCAGTATCTGAAAAGTCGTGTGGCACTTGTATTTTTCAGAATGGGTTTACTTGCATTTGCTCCATTGATCACCATAGCAATCATATTCGATAACAAGCCTTTGTAGCCTTTTAGACCCTGACTATGATAGCAAAAACCAGAAGTTCAAACTGGGTTTAACATAAACAAGGAAATTGGACTGCCGGCCAAGATGGAAGCATAAGTAGACACACTGTGCCTCCTCACCCAACCAAAAAAAGGACAACAACAATTTAAAAACAAAAAACAACCAGAACTGACAGGAAATCAAACTGTATGGAAGTCCGACAACCAAGGAGATAAAGAAGAAACATTCACCCAGACCGGGAGGAGGGGCGGAGACGGGCAGCCAGGCAGAGAGGACTCGTGGCAAGGTGGCGGATTGTGGAGTAGAGTGGGCAAAGCCGCAGCTGGCCTGCGAGGCAGCAGCTGTAGACCAGGTGACAGACCACACAACCCAGAGTTCCAGCGTGGGGGAAATAAAGCCTCAAACCACTGATAGAAAACACCTGTGTGGGTTGAGGCGACAGTGGGAGAAACTCCCAGCCTCACAGGAGAGTTTGTTGGAGAGATCCACAGGGGCCTAGAATGTACACACACCCACCCACCCACCCAGGAATCAGCACCAGAGGGGCCCAATTTGATTGTGGGTAGCAGAGGGAGTAACTGAAAACCAGCAGAGAGTGGAGCAAGCACCATTGCTCCCTCTCAGACCCTTTCCCCACATACAGCGTCACAGCACAGCAATGAGCATTACCCCACCCCGTGAACACCTAAGGCTCCGCCCCTTTATGTAACAGGTGCCCTAGACCAAAAAAAAAAAAAAAATGGCCCAAAGGAAAGAACAGATCAAAGCTCCAGAAAAAATATAACTAAGCAACAAAGAGATAGCCAGCCTATCAGATGCACAGTTCAAAACACTGGCAATCAGGAAGCTCACAGAATTGGTTGAATTTGGTCACAAATTAGATGAAAAAATGAAGACTATCTAAGTGAAAAAAAGGAAAATGTGCAGGGAACCAATAGTGATGGGAAGGAAACTGGTACTCAAATAATGGTGTGGACCAGAAGGAAGAAAGAAACATCCAACCAAAAAAGAATGAAGAAACAAGAATTCAAAAAAATGAGGAGAGGCTTAGGAACCTCCAGGACATCTTGAGACATTCCAACATCCGAATTATAGGGGTGCCAGAAGGAGAAGAGGAAGAGCAAGAAATGGAAAACTTATTTGAACAAATAATGAAGGAGAACTTCCCTAATCTGGCAAAGCAAATAGACTTCCAGAAAGTCCAGGAAGCTCAGAGAGTCCCAAAGAAGCTGGACCCAAGGAGGAAAACACCAAGGCACATCATAATTACAATTACCCAAGACTAAAGATAAGGAGAGAATCTGAGAAGCAGCAAGAGAAAAGGACACAGTTACCTACAAAGGAGTTCCCATTACACTATCAGTTCATTCCTCAAAAGAGACCTTACAGGCAAGAAGCGGCTGGCAAGAAGTATTCCAAGTCATGAAAGACAAGGACCTACATCCAAGATTACTGTATCCAGCAAAGCTTTCATATAGAATGGAAGGGCAAATAAAGTGCTTCTCAGATAAGGTCAAGTTAAAGAAGTTCATCATCACCAAGCCCTTATTATATGAAATGTTAAAGGGATTTACCTAAGAAAAAGAAGATAAAAAATAGGAACAGTAAAAATGACAGGAAACTCACAGTTATTAACAACCACACCTAAAACAAAAACAAAAGCAAACTAAGCAAACAACTAGAACAGGAACAGAACCACAGAAATGGAGATCACATGAAGGGTTATCAACAGGGGAATGGGAGGGGGGGAGAGCGGGGAAGGTACAGAGAATAAGTAGTATAAATGGTAGGTAGAAAATAGGGGGAGGGTAAGAATAGTATAGGAAATGTAGAAGCCAAAGAACTTATATGTATGACCCATGGACATGAACTATAGGGGGGGAATGTGGGAGGGAGGGGGTGTGTAGGATGGAGTGGAGTGAAGGGGGGAAATGGGACAAATGTAATAGCATAATCAATAAAATATATTTTTTAAAAAACATAAATGAGGAACTTGTAACCAGGCCATGGAATCCTGGCCCAAAGGATTCTAGGTTGGGGTGGGGAGTGTTTAATGTCATGTCCATCTTTTTCTTCATTGCTCATCTTTGTTTTCTCCCTGTCGATGTCAATCTCTCTCATTGCAAGCAGTTTCTCTGCCCACCCCCATGTAGCAAAAAACATGGCCTCAGTTACTTCCACAATCTCTTCCTTTAAGAGCATGTTCCCCAGTGGCTCCAAAAGGAAAACCCAGGACACAGACTGTGATTGACTAGGTCTGAGTCACATGCCTTCTCTGGGCGACTTGTAAGTAGACAGGGATGGGCTGTCACGATTGGCCAGCTGGGACTACAGGCAGGGTGTGGTGATTGGCAGCCTCCCTTAGAACCACGTGCTTGCGGTGAGATGGGCACAGTCCACCCCAAAGGAGGGGGCACTGATGTGGGTGCATGGGTGCTGGGCTTATGTATAAGAAGTCCATTCTAAGTCCAGTCTACTCTGAATTGTGCTGTGTCTGTCTTTGGACCTCCTATACAGTTCTTTTCTATGAGCAATTTCAAATTAAGGACTTCAGTGCAAATTTCAAAATTCTCTTCCCCAGATTTGCCCCCAAGCTTGACTTACTCTGAATTTACCCCATCTTCTCGCCTAACCACAGCTACCATAAAAGAACTCTTCACATTGAATTCCTTAGCTAACTAGCTGCAGTCACCTCACCCCCCCCCCCCCACCAAACAAAGAGTTTTCTCCAAGACTGAAACATAGGGCTTCTCCCCTTCTCCACCAATACAAGTGTCTTATTCTTGTTAAGACTCAGCTGTTCCTCCTTCCAAACACCCACACAGCACTGTGAGGCCACACCTCTTATGGTGGGGAAGGGGAGTGCCCTGATTTCCTCTGCTGCCCAAGTTTGGGCTGGGGAGCTAGGGACAGGAGGCCAGTGTGAGGCTTCATCTTTCAGCCCAGATGGTGATGGTCAGTAACAGTGTCACTGCCTTAGGACATGTGCCTTCAGTCTCTGTAGTCTAAAAAATTACTTGCTATGCTGAAACTTGTTGATAAACTAAGATCTGTAATTAGGAACATAAGCTACACAAAACAGGCCTAAAACAAATGAACAGTGGTGGGGTATTATGGGCCCCTGTGGATTATTTGACTGAAGAAAAGGAGAGGGGAAAAGCTGGTTGCTGTTGAACAAATTGCTACCAGATGTAGATTTCAATAAACACCACACTGTTGTTCCCTTGCCCGAAGGTGCTATGAATTTCTTGAGGCAACAGAGCAATCAGTAAACTGGCGACTAGTCCAACTTGAATGGAGCCCCCTGGTGTTCCCTGGTCTGGATGTTTGTCCACAAAATGCAAAGCAGACCCCGGGTGTGGGGGGCTATCTCCCCTACCTGACATTTTACAGGAGAGTAATATACTTTCAAATGTAGCAACCAGATCCCATGGAAACTAAAAGAAGTGGGAACTGTGGTTAGAATATTGCAAAAAGAAAGCGTCACTGAGAGGCTGCTTTAAGAGAAAAGGGATCAGTGGTTTTTCTTACAGAAGCTAATTATAACAGCCATAGGACAAACCTGCTTCAGTCAATAAATATTTGAAAGTCTGCCCATGCCACATGAGGAAGAAAGCCCGCTTTCCTTCCCCACCTTCATGAAACTTACAATGAGAGGAAGAGGGGTACTGATGTGGTAGTTACAAGTAAATAACGGATGACTTTGTGTCCTGCCCTGTGTGGATTTGCAACATGGGGACTGCTTGTCTGCCTTCACCAACTGCTGCCATGGGCTGGCCAAAATATGAGCCTGGGAATTTGAGACTGAAGGTCCCAGAGCCACCTCAGGACTTTGCCATACCTTGAAGGAATGGAAAGGAGAGAGATCAAAATTGAGAGGGGGAGGGAGAAAAAGTACAATTGATTTTAGTTCAGTACAAACTTCTCATGTTACTTAGAACAGAGTGATTCTGGATATGGTGATTTCCCTGACCTTTCTCTTGGTTATGACTCTGTAATAAAAAGTCACATACCACATGGATGGTTGGTCTAAATCCAACACATGAATTCACCACTATGTGGTTCTCTAATCCCTTCTTCTCAATTAGATGTTCAGCTTCTTGAGGGCAAGGATACCTTTCCCCCTTTGTATTCTCATTGACTAACAGGTGCTTTGTACGTAAGTACTCAGAAAAGTATACATTGGTTGTATGGGAAAAAGAGCAGTTCTACAAGAAATAAAACCATGAGCTATTGAGACAACACTTTTGTTTCAAAGTGTATATAGAAGTATAAGGGGCATGGGAGCTAAGTCTGGAGTTGAAGTAAATTCAGCAGCATCAGGGTTGTATTTGTATTTGTCCCTCAATTGATACTTGATACTTTTTTGCCTTGACTTGAATTCTGGGCCATACGGGGTAGTTTGTTTTTCTTTGGACAAAGATGGTATGATGGCTAACTTCTGACAGCTTGCTATGTTCCAGATGTCATACTAAACATTTATTTGGATTATCTCATTTAGTCTTCGTAGCCATTTTATTTGATGAAGAAATTGGGGCACATGGAGGCTAAGTTGTGGGGTTTTTTTTTTAAGTTGTGTGTTTCTTTTAAATTTATTTATTATTAGAGAAGAGAGGGAGAGAAACGTCAATGTGTGATTGTGTGGTTGCCTCTCATATGCCCCCAATTGGGGACCTAGCCTGCAACCTAGGCAGGCATGTGCCCTGATTGGGAATTGAACCGGTGACGCTTTGGTTCACAGGCCAGAGCTCAACACACTGAGCCACACCAGCAAGGGCTAGAGGCTGTGTTCTTAACTACCACTTTGTAGTGCCTCCCTTACACATTAGTTGTGCCTGCTTATAGCCAGTTGAATTCCTCTTCTGAATGATGTTCCGAAGGTCATGGTTTTTACATGTCCCCAAACCTCTGTTCTCCAGACTCTTGCTTTAGTAGATCATCATGGTCCATGGGTCCTACCTCTTCAGCTCAGAAATTCAGTTAGCATGAAGGTTCTCAGGAACTAATTCCAAATAGCCAAAATCATAAGAGATTGATACTGTAGACTAGGCTATTTAATTTGTCATGTCTGTCACACCCGCTGTGTACATGGGGAGAGAGTTGGTAATCAGAAGATTTCATGATCGCCTCATAGAGCTAGGATGCCTCAAGTACTGAAGGGATCTCTTTTCCAGTGAGATCATCTTGCTAATTTCTAGAGTGGCAAAGATATCAACAAATTCTTGCTCCCTCTATCTAAACTCCACATGGGCCCTGCTACCATCTGTGAACAATCTTCTAGAGTTATGTAGGTTTTTAGCTTTTTTAATTAAAATATATCTCCTGAGATTACTCCTTTGTTACTTTGATTAAAGGTGGAAATCCTCAATCTCCTCAACTGCTTTTCCACAGCCTTTTCAGATGACTAACTTTCACACACGGCTGATGTCCTCCAAGGGCATGTCAGTTCTTACTATTCCATTATCCAAGGCTGACCTTATTTTCAAGATATGTGGAACCCTCAGTATGTCCTCCCCCTGCCATATAGGTGGTAAGTACAGTCATTATCACACAGGAAAACCTCAAATAAGTTATTGGAAACCTGGGAAAAATATTCCTTTGATCTTAAGAGAAAGAAAAAGACAAATTGAGTACATTTAAAAACAAATGAAAACTTCTGAGTCTTTATCAAGGAGGTTGTCTTTTGAAAAGGAGAGGTCAGGTACAGGGGCTTGATCAAATAGGAGTAAAGTAGACATTTGTAGGACATTTGAGTAGACAACTCCCAATGGAGTTGAACCCATAGGGAGATGATGGGCCTCTTGGCCTGAATATTCCACTGGTACAAAGGGCCTCTGCCAGAAAATATGAATGTGGCTGTTGTGCCCTGGATTTTCTGTACTCAGCAAATGTTTATTGTTGGACTGCAAGCAACTGGGAAGCAGGCAGTAGTAGATTTTACTCAAGTCTGATTCCAGCACCTGGCAAGAAAACTGACATACACAGAAAATACAATGAATATTTGTTTTTTAAAAAATGAATGAGATTCCCTTTATATGAAACATCCAGAATAGGCAAATCTATAGAGACATAAAGTAGATTAGTGGTTGTCAAGGGCTGGAGGGGTGAGCATATGGGTCAAAGAGTTGGGGGGGGAAAGGGAGTGGCTGCTAATGGTACTGAGTTTCTTTGGGACATGATGAAATGTTCTGGAATTAGATAGTGGTGATGGCTGTACAACTCTGAGTATACTCCAAACCACTGAAACGTACCCTAGTGGGTGAATTATATGGTATGTGATTTATATCTCAATAAATTTAAACCGTATGAGAGGTGAAACTCATAAAAAGGCCCACTAGACATCACACAAACTATATGGTAGGGAAGAGTTAGGGACACCCTGAAAAACAATTCATTCATGCTAATATGATCTACTAGAATCCTTTGGAGTCAGCCCTTGAGGAATGGAGAACCAGTTAACTAGCTTGTTTACACAGGCTTGAGATCTGTAATAAAGACCATTTCAAAAGTTGAGTTACCCTAGGGTTGAGAATTTGTTAGGATTGGGTCACTGAGATTTACAGAATAAAGTGGAAGAGATGAACACTTTTCTGGAACACAACTATTACAGGTGTTAGTGTTCACACCCATTCTCTGTAGTATTTTTCATGCACAGTAACATCTCCAAGTTACCCACAGTATTCCACAACTCATCAACATTCACTAAGTGCCTACTGTGTGCCAGTTGCCAATCCAAGGGAGAACCAATTCTTGTCTGCTGGAAGTGCACTGTCTCCTGGGCTCCAGCAAACACAGGGCCAGTCCAGTGGGGACAGGCCTACTTGCCGCTAAGCTGAGTGATCTGTTAAAACCCAGAAAGGATAGTGGAAACAAATAACCCTCACTTTCTTAGCAAGCATGGAGTATCTACAGCTCTCTCTACCATGCCACAGTGAAACTGGAAGATCCCTTGTACAGTAAAAGAAGGAGTGGCCATTTGGATGTTGACGGGGCCGAGAGTTCTCTGGATTCCCAGGGGAGGGGAACAGACAGAGTCATGGGCCTTCTTGCCATGTGGCCTGAGCACTGAATGTCCTTGAAGTGTGGAAAGTCCTGTCCACAAGCTTTATTAATTTTTTTTTCTATGTAGTAATAAGCCAAGAAGTTTCAGAGTAATCCAGAGTCATCTTCACAAAAGATAATACCAGAAAACTCAGAGGGATAAAAAGATAAGCTTGTTAGGAATATTTCCCAGCCTTGGCTGGCCCTTTGAGCCAACAAAGCAAAACCTCAGTCATTATTTAATGAGCGAGAGAGAATAGCTAGGAAAGGGTGGAGAAGTAGGCAGAAGGAGGCTATTTAAAAGACCTTAAAGTGCTGCAGCTGTTTTGGCTAATTTTTCTCTATTTCAGTGATGTTCCAAGCTCTTTGTCTTCTATGTGGGGTGAATTCATTTGGGTCCCTCATGAGTCATCCAGCCCACAAATAACCGCTCTTGGAGTAGCCCTCATGAAAATAGACGATTCACATTGCATTGTGTGAATTGGCACTTGTGTGTCCCTTCCCTGGGTGGGCCGTGCTGCGTCTGCTCTGCCTGCCTCCACACATGTCAGGACTTCTAACGCTAAGCACACGCTCAGTTTGTTCGGTGGGGGGTGGGGTGGTGCACAGAAGGAGACATCTGGGTACAAAACTGAGGCAGGCAAGGAAGGCTGCTCCATCCTAAGTGTTTCTAGATTTGATAGATACAGCCTTCCTCACAAGGGTTTTGTGAGAATTACCTTGGAAAAGTGGACAATATCAGAGGAAATTCTGTGCAAATAAATGTTACTATCATTTCCACCTGGATCTTGCCAAATGAGTATTTCCCATTAGATGGTATTTTCTTTACTATATGGCCAGCAGATCTGACCAGCATTTTTACATAAGATTTCCCTAGAGACACTGAGATCTTAAAGCATAGACTAGAATGGATATCTTTGTTTTTGCTGCCTAGCAAAATTTTCTCTTCCCTAACGAGTATCATGATTTTACTCTGAGAAACCATCTGGGACTCACTGTCATCCCATGTACTTCTCTGGTGGAGTTGACTCTGCTTTTTTGGTTCAGGGTCAGAGTGTGTAGCTGAGGCCCAAGACAATCAGCAAGAGCGTCATATTTCCCTGACCATAAAGATTGGTTCAGAAATGGGCATATGACCCAGTCGTAACCAATGAGATTCAATGAGACTTTGGCTAAGAGGCCTGAAACAAGACTTGGAGCTCTGCCAGCCTGAGCTGTGGGCTGGGGCAGCCTTCAGTGATGTGAGTGGAGAGACAGTTTGAGCATGGACACTACACATGGAAGAGAGCCGTGTCTAGCTGAGCTGAGAGAAGACAAGGGCACTCATGGTGTTAGCCTCAAAGCCTAGAAGGCACCATTGTCCTGGTCTTTCTAGGCATGTGAACCAGTAAGTTCCCTTTTGGTTTGAGTAAATCAGGGTTGTGTTTTCTGTCCCTTGTGCCAAGAGTTCTAACTCATTCAGGGCAGCATTTCACTCATACCCAGCATATTGCAGAGTACCTGGTGTGTAGAGGAAGCTCAGTAACATAAATTCTCATTTAGTTGAACAGATGTTTATTGAATATTTATGAGGAGCAAGATATAAGCATACCTTACTTGATGGAGTTTCACAGTTCCTTTTTTTTTTTTACAAATTGAAGATCACAACCTCCGCCAGCAAAAAGATTGTAACTTGCTTTATTGCAATACTCACTTTATTGCGGTGGTCTGGAACCAACTCCACACTGTCTTTGGGGTATGCCTATGTTGTCTGGATCCCATAGGGCTGCACTGTTTAATACAGCAGCCACAGCCACATATGGCTCTTCACATTTAAATTTAAATTAGTGAAAATTCAATAAAATTAAAACTCCAGTTCCTAAGTCACACCACCCACATTTCAAGTGCTCAATAGCTGCAGGTGGCAAGTGGCTACCATCTTGGACAGTGCGGATGTAGAACACTTCCATCACTGCAGGAGGTTCTAGAGGACCGCAGTGCTGTAGAGAATGCAAACGTGCATGAGACTCAGACCGCGCCTCCAAGAAGCTGCGTTTCCTCAGCTGTTTGTTTGAAATTATCAAAGCAATAAAGAGAGCATAACATGCAGGATTATAGTCTGATTTACTGAAAAGACTGATTTGTGAAAAGTCAGCTTTATTTCTTTCATGTGTAATTATTTACCCATAAATTCTAATTAAGTAGTTTAATGAAAAAAATTACTATGTAAAGCCATACATTATACAAAGTAAAAAGTGCCTAAATGTTCTTTAACACAAGAGGAACCAGAATTTACTGGGCCTAGAAACTGAAGGTACTCAGAATACCTTGTTGACTTTTGGAGACTTTGTAGAAAATAAGTCACTGATTTTAAGTGAACCTTCACTTGAATAGTAAGGCCCTAAAATTTCTTACAGAACTTGTTTCTTCTCGTTACCCAGTAAGACTCACATGTGCTAAACCGTGATGATGACAGTTCTGACACAGCGTGGTCCAGAGTAATCCATTCTGTGGATGGCCACTGGATGTCCAAGCGCTCCTCTCCTGCTCTTTTGTGTCCCACATCTGACTCTTCACCATCCCCTCCTTCAGAGTGGGGTGCCTGAAGCATTGACCTCCAGCATAGTCATTTGAAGAGGTATGAACGTTTCCCCGCAGTTCCTTCCTCCATTTCTCCTACAGTTGTGAAAGAGGCTGACCAAGAGTCTGTCAACTTGTTCCTTGTTAGCCTGGAAACCATCAGCACTGGAAAGGCTGAATGGATTCTACCCTCACCAGGGGCTATATTCAGCCCCTAAGATCTAGCCTACTCTAGCCACAACTCTACCTTCAGCATTGTCTCCTTAGGTTTCCACTGAAGGCTCCCGCCTTAACCGGGCTGGTTTATTCACACTGCCAGAGCATCTCTGTCCTTTGGCTCACACTGTCTCCCTGTCCATCTCCTCTATCTCCAGTTAAGGATTTCTCCTCAAAACTTAATTCAAATATCTAACCTGCCCTTATCATGCTCTTTCAAACCATCCAAGCCAGAAATTCTGTATCCTTTCGTTAATCCTCTAAGACAGCACTGTTTTGGGTTTTGGGGGTTTTTTGGGTTTTTTTTTTTTTTTTGCTAACAATGAATTTACCCTTTTTAAATGTACAATTCAATGTTTTTAAATATAGCAACCATCACCATGATCTGTTTAGAATATTTTATCCACTCCAAAAGAAACTGTACTCTTTAGCAGTCAGCTCTTGTTTCCCTAAGCCCCACCCCTACCATTCCCAGACTTAGGCAATGACCAATCTACATTCTGTCTCTATAGATTTGTCACTTCTGGATTTATATAAATGGAATTCTACAATATGTAGTCTTTTATGACTGGCTTCTTCCACTTAGCATAATGTTTTCAAGGCCCATTCATGTTGTAGAATGTATCAGAACTTCATTCCTTTTGAAGGCCAAGTAATATTCCATTTTGTGGCTATCCCACATTTTCTTGATCCAGTCATCAGTTGATGGTCATTTGGGTTGTTTCCACATGTTAGCTATTATGAACAATACTGCTGTAGACATCTGTGTACAAGTTGTGTGTACATACATTTTCAGTTCTTTAGGGTACATGCTTAGGGGTGGAACTGTTGGGTCATACTGTGTTTTGTACCATTCTTTTGGCAATATTATATATTCCTGTATTTAAATCCCATGATTATTTAGCTTAGTACTACAACACTTCCTTAGGCAATCTAAGCCCTTTGGGGCAGAAAAAAGAGCCTTATTTTTCTTTCTGCTTCACCCAGTAATTATCATCATGTCTGCCTAGCAAAAAGAAAAAAAAAAAAACCCCACATAGTCATTGTTTGGGCATGAAAATGGAATGGAAAGTAGAGACTTGCAAAGTTCTTTTCCTAAGTTATGTCACCTTTTTCTGTTTGTGCTGCATCTGCACTCTTTTCTAAAAGCATTTGGCCTCTCTGAGGCCCAGGCATTGGAGGTGACCTGATCTGCAAATGCACGTAAGTAGTGTGTGACAGACACCCCGCATGTCTGAACCTTCTGTGGGAGATGTAGCACAAAGAAAGGGCAGCTTCTAGCATGTCTCCTTCTGGACAACACCACGCACTGATCCACACTGCTGAGAAAGGTTAGCTGTCGGGTAATAAGGCACCTACAAAGAGGGGCTTCACAGGGTCTTTACCCATTTATCGCCAATAATTAAAATGTTTAAAGACACAGTAAAAGTCATTAAAAGGAAAAGACATCCTCCTGCGTTTTCTCCCTTGGTCAAACCCTAAGAAAGCAGCTTAAACAAATGACAGGGAAGATACCAGGCTTATAAAACGGAGGCCCTGCAGCTGTCTTTGGGTCCACCTTGACGTGAGGTCAGAAGTATTTTTTTCCAAACTCTTACTGGCAGGAAGAGCTATACTAGGTGGCATTGTCGGTAACTGGCTCTTTTCTCAGTTGGCAAATCACTGGGTATGATAAGCAGCTGCTTTGAAGTAAGGGCGCAGCAACTCTGTTTGAGTCTCCAGCAGCAGATGGCAACTGTGGGTGATGACAGACGTAAGATAGAGGGCTGCGCTGCCCAATCTGAAATTGAAATTTCGAGTGGAAGAGGACTGAGGTCTCTTATTGGTGCATAATTAGTCTTTCATGAGCCATTATCAAGGATTATCTCAGTACCTAGAAGAATTGTTCCTCACCCAGGAGTTTAACCAATGCTAAAGGAATGAAAACATTTATGTTCTTTTCTGAGTGGGGGAAATCAGGGTTCTAGTACCTACAATAAGAATGTGAAATGTCATAGCATTTAATAGGCATGTAGTAACTATACTAGTCCAGGGATGGCAGTTTATGTGTCCCTCCTATCAGTTGCTCGTGGCTGCTCGGAGGGTTGTATTGGGAAGGACTTTTGAGGCCCGTTTCAGGCTGAGCAGGAAAGATGGTTATATAATGAATTTGTGGTGTCTGTCATGAACTCCTAAGAGAATAAGGATAGCACATATGTCGAATATTTGCCTTAGACCTTGAGCTCCGTGATGACAAGGACAGTGTCTTAAATTGGCATATCCTCAGGACCTGGTCACTGTCTGGCATGTAGTAATTAAGCAGTAAGTATACATTGGTTGAATGAGTGATTTGATTTCCTAGTTTTGGGATTGGCTTCTGATTCTAAGTGAATGACACACATTAAAGGTCTTAACAAATAAATTTTGCAATAGAAATATTTCCCAGAGGGCTTTGATTTTTGTGGAGCTATTGCCTTGATGTTTTGAAAACATCACTGTAGCCCTCCATTTTGCTACAACAAATAATGCATTTCAAGAGTTACAATTTAAATTGGCTGCTCAGAGCAAACCTCATCTTCTGTTTCAGTGGTCTGGAACATCATCTTGGCATTTTACAAGGAATATGGATCTGAAAGTCAGATTGAGGTTTTACTTACATCTCGGCTGCGTGCAAATGATATGACGTTAAGCTAGTTACTTCTCTACTGTGAGTCTCAATGCCCTGTGTAAAGTTAGAGAATTAAAGTCAACGAGCTCTTTGAGTCTACGAATCAGGATAGAGGATGAAAAATGAGAATGAGTTTCAACAAGATAATCCATCTGTCTTCGGCCTTCTCTGATTTCAGCGTCACTTTCTGTCCTAGGAGTAGTGATCCTAGGGTAAGGAGGTGGGAATGACATTTTTAACAATGATCACTACAGTGAAATATCAACATAATGAAAGCCTTTTCTGATATCTCTGGAGAATGTTACATGAGATTTGTCCTGTATTCCAAGATGATTATGGTGCATGTGATTCATAAAAATATAATGTATCATCTCTGACATAAGTCTTGGCTGACATTCAGCACCAAGAATCTAACAAATACAAGTTTTTATATTTATGTACATCCTTCTCAATTCCAAAAAAAAAAAAAAATTTAAGATAATTTTACTCGAAACCATAGAAATAATTAAGCCTAAAAGCCTTTAGAATGAGAATAAAAGGATAAGAGCCAAGTATTTTTTTAAGTCAATATTTTAGGAAACTTCAACTGAAGAAAGCTTCCAAAGCTGAACGTGAAATGTATCTCCAAAGCAAAGGGGAGAATAATGGGTAGTTACCTAGTTCTCCTTGTCTGATAACAGCTAGAGTAATTGGCTTTGGGAAAAAGTAAATGCAGGCACAATTTGTCACCATGCCAGACCTGTTCTAATGGCCACTTATCAAGGCACTAGCCATCGGTTAATAATGAAACCACTGAATTGCAAAAGGAGAGTGCCCACACACACTAACCCTTATTTAATGGGTAATGGCTATTTTACTAGTTGTTCGGTAGACTTTAGCCAGGCCACATACAATAATAGTAGCTGATGCTTACTGTTTACAGTGCTTTTGTGCCAGACACTGTCCTAGACACCTTACATACATCCTTAAAACAGCCCTGCGAGTTAGGAACAATGCTCTGAGGTCTGTGATCTTAACCGCGGCACCACACTGCCTCTCACACGTCTGCAATCATGCAGAGATGTAGCTTAACCACCACTTCCACAGCTAATCTCTGGGCCATCTCAAGACAGAATGTCTCATTTAGAGCAATAATAACCAGTTAAAAAGTAGGCAGCTGCAGTGTCCCACAGCTGCATGGGTCCGTTGTCTGCTCACTGAGTTAGCTGGTTCTTTTCACATTGTTTTAACGTGGCACCTTGAATTTTAAAGGAATAGGGTAAGCTCTCGCTGAGCATTCTTTTCTACATGCTGGTGTCAGCATCAAGAGTATCATACATCATGCACAAGTGTGTGTCTTCGTCAGCCATGGTCTAGTGCAAGATCAGGGTTGCCCTCTAAACTCCATGGCTTCTGAGATTATTTCTTTTCAAGACGAGAATAGAATGTAGTGATTCACAAATTCATTCATTCATTCTACAAATTTATTGAATCCCCGTTTTGTACAAGCACACAATTGAAAAATGAACAAGTCAAAGTCCCCGTCTCCAAAATTTATTCCAGCCAGAGACATATAAATTTGAACAAGTGATTTCTGCATGGTGAGGTAGTTATTCTTGTAAAGCTCTATGGGAGAGCACAAAGGAAAAAGCCGCTGTCTGTGCCTGGGAAGGACAGACAGGCTTCACAGAGAAGGTGCCAGTTGGTCCAAACCCTAATTCGAGCCGTGCGTGGAGCCTATCGGGAGTGTATTTTTACAGCCACCTGGCATGACCAGTGTTCCCAATTTCTTTTTAGCTGTCGTATTCAGAATGCATACAGTGCCACATTAGTAAGTCACTCTTTTGACTTTCAATGCAGTTACACACCTGGGAAAAGAGGCTCAAACTAATCTATCATGATGGGGAGGATGAAGCCAGGGATATAGTGAGTCCGTACTGGGCAGGTGAACAGGGTGCTAAATGAGAAAACCAGAACTGTCAGAAGCCAGCACTGGCATTTCCTCCAAGGCCAGTTCTGTCTATTTGGAAACATGTCCTCTATAGATATGTGGAAATTTCAGGGAGCAGTGATTGGGGTCAGAAATGGCACTACTGGAACTGAAAAATAACATCATTTTGGAGATAACTTTTGTATTTAGAGAGATCCTATTTAGGATTTCCACAGCATTTTTTCTTCTCTTAAGAGAGGTCAAAAGACTTCCACTTTTCACTTCTCACTGCCTTGTGAAGACAGATATCCAAAATCTTCACTTGCAGGTGAGAAAACGGAGTTTGTGGTCTGAGATTGCAAAGACTCACAAGGAAGTGCTTAATCTCTCTCACCCCCACATTTGCTCTTAAATTTGATGGTTAGAATAAGGAGAGTTCGTCTTGGTGATTTTAAGAAAATGATAAGGCTTTATACTATATTTAATCATCCAGAAAAAAACAAAACAAAACATTAAATCCAAGAGGACACTTTGGAGATCATCTTATCTGTCCTCTTATTCTAAAGATGTGGAATCTGAAAACGAGAGACAGCCACTAAAACCTATTCAGCCCTCAAGGTTTCTGTTCCTTGGAAGTCAGTGCCTCCAGGAGTTGTTTAAGAGCCTCTGCTTCTCCTTCTGGCACTCAATTTATGAACTTCAGGGGCCCTAGAAAATTCCCCTGCCCTCAGTCTGCATGTGAGTTCTGGGTCTTCCCTTCGCCATTGTTAATGGCCTTGGCTGATCTCATATGTTTCTGTCCATTTATTTATCAGACTCCTTCCATTTCCCTAACAACCACTGATTTCAGCTTGCAACAGAAAATTCAGTCTTTGCAATTGAAAAGGACTCAGATTGCTGACCAAAAGCAGAAGAGGCCTGCCTTTAAGGTGTTATATGCCAGTTCTGCAGTTCCTTATCTGCTTCCAGGTGGGCCAGCTTGCCCTGAAGCATCTCTTTCTTATCCCTTAGAGAATGTTTGAATAAGTAGACAGTGCTGTCCAAAAAATCTGATACTTTCCTAGGTCTCCTAAACCTTCAGACTTGTTAAACCAGTTGTTTTACTACCTTGTAACAGCAATTCGGAATTTTTCCACCCTGGATGGGGTATTTCTTATGGCCTCCCCTTCTACCGTATTTCATCTTTTTTTTTCTTCTTCCATTTAGACTTGGGTACTTGTAACTCTCCATTTCTGGTACCATTTCTAACTTACTCAGGATTGTTGGTTTCAAGTGACATATACCCAATTTGAATTATTGTGGTCAAATGGAAACAGTGAAACATTGAGAACAATTGAAAGAAAGGTCAATCAAGAAAAGCTTAGGAAAAGCTGCAGTTCAGGAGTAACAGGAACAGGTCTTCTCCCTGCAGACAGGCTTCTTCTCCATGGTAGGAAGTATGGCTGCCAGCAGCTCCAGAGCCTGCTGGCTGATTCAGGTTCCATCATCTGGCTGGCTCACATCCTTAGGTCCCAGATTCAGAACTCGGCCCAGCTTGGATCTGTTGCTCATTTTGGGGTCAGTCAGGCTGGGCCAGAGAGGCAGGGTTTGTAAAGGAACATGGTCAGCATGGGGGCGAAGAGGAGTTCCCATCAAAAGCTGTTTGCCATACCAGAAAACAGGAGAGCATTGGGTAGAGAAAACCGAAGGTGTCTGTTGCAAACCTTAGAGTCCATCAGGAGAGGAATGATTTAAGTAATTTAAGTGACAAGAGCAAGTTGAAAAACAACAGGTATAATAAGCTTTTAAAAAATATTTATATTCAATAAAGTTTTCCTAACCAACTTTCCCTTAATTGACTCTCCCATTAATTAACCCTGCACTCCCTTGTTAAAGCATGATCTGGTGTCCACAGCAGGCAGATGCCCCCAGCCAGGAGGGTGGTTTCTAGGATACCTGTATATTTCTGCTCCCACCAGCTGAGGCGTACACTCTCCAAGAGTCTTCTGTGTTTCTTGCCAGACCTGGGAATGCCAGAAGGACTTGTTGTTGTAATTATACCATTTAATTAAATAGCCATCAAATGAAAAACCAAAGCAAAAAGAAAGTGATTTCTATGAAATCAAGTTTAATTCAGAAAAATTTGATGACAGCAAATTGCTAGAAGCAATGGCGCTCTATAGTGGGAAAAGGGCTTGCACCATTTATTCCAGAATGGGTTCTGGACTCCAATCCCCTATGTTCAAATTCTAGCTGTTTACTAGCTGTGTAGCCTTTGGGCAAGTGGCCCCTTTACTGAAAATGGAAATAATAACAGCTTGTTGACGAAATGTTAGGATTAAATAAGATAATGTATTTAAAGTATTGGGTTGGCCAAAACTTTGTTTAGTTTTTTCCATACGATGGCTCTAGTAGTGCTTAGTTGTCTTTAACTTCATTCAAAACAGTTTTGTTAGATCGTATTGTGACAGCTGTCATATCTGTGCATTAAAAAGAAAACTTACCAAAACTGGTGAATTTTCGTTCACCCATTTTAATATTGAGGATGGAAGAAGACACGCAACATTTTCAGCATAATATGCTTCATTATTTTAAGACAGGTAAAAATAACTTAAACACAATAAAAGATTTGTGCAGTGAATGGAGAAGGTGCTGTGACTGATCATACGTGTCAAAAATGGTTTGCAGAGTTTCTTGGTACTATTGATATTTGGCCAAGTAATTCTTTGCTGTGGGGCTATAGTATGCATTGGTAGATGTTTAGCAGCACCCCTGGCCTCTACCCACTGGAAGCCAATAGTAGGAGATAGCCGACACACTCAAAATATCCAAATCAATCACGTTTTTGGTGAAAATGAAAAGTATGTCTTATTTTATGGAAAAAACAAGAGACTTGTTGGCCAACCCAATACCTAACACAGTTCCTGGCACATAGTAAGCATTCAATAAACTGGATGTCTGCCAACATTGTCATCATTATAATTATTATTAACAGCTGCAACTTGAAGTGAGACATATATTTATATTTATAGTGTTTCAAACTAGTTTTATATTACATGGTATAAAATGAGGATGTTTCCATTAAAGAATTTAATAAATTGCGGGCCAGGTCCCCAGTAGGGGTTGTGCAAGAGGCAACCACATATTGATATTTCTCTCCCTCTCTTTCTCCTTCCCTTCCCCTCTCTCTAAAAATAAATAAATAAAATATTTTTTAATTAATAATTTTTTAATAATAGAGAGAAGTGGTTATCTGACCATAATGAAAAATCATGTATCTATTAAATTAATCCCTGAAAACCTAAATATTTTTTTTTGTAAAAAGATACCTCCAGAAAGTTCTAGAACTACATGAAACCCTGGTTTATTAGGATGAGCCTTTAGTACATCCTCCTTCCCTGGTAATATGTTTGGCTTTTATAAGAATAAAAATGCCAGGGATATGAAGCAGGGGAGATAATTGGAAGGTCTCCAGGCAGCTTTAAGATCTCTCAGTGAAACAGAACCCGTGTTAGCTCTATTTATAACTTTGCCTTCTGGACCAGTATTCTAGAAGTTGATACATTCTTTTCATTTGTGTCTTTCACAGAGGGCAGTAAAATTGAGTTCTAATTATATTTGGGGCATCTGGATTCTAGTCAGTGTTTCTGGCTCCGTTTTAGAACCTAAAGTCTGTGGCTTGTTCCTAATGTGGAAAATGGAATAATCCCCCAGGCATGAGAAGAAGAGCTCCAGCTCTCAGGCTGCTGTTACTATAGCGAGACACCGCTGCAGACATCACAAGACTTGTTATACAAGGAAACATGATTACAGTGGATTAGAGAAACTTGCCAGGCCCTTGAAGGATTTATTACTTTTTGAATTCTGAATGAGACATAAATATGTTTTTCCCCTCTTAATTCTGGACCCCATTCGGAGAAGGTGAGAAAATTCTTCAGCAAATTCTAGAATGTTTAAATTGCCAAGGATCAGTTGGGTATTGTTTCCAAGTCATATTGCAAAGGGCATGAATACTTGCTTGGCAGAGATGCAAAACAGTCACTCCTTTCTATCTACACTGCCAAGTTAGTTACTGCCTTGTCTCCCAGTGGGAGAAAAATGGAGCTCCTAGGGGAGTCTTCTGGAAGGCAGCATGGTGTAATGGAAAAGGCGATGTGCTTGGAAGCAGGAGGCCTGGATTACACCTTCCGCATTTATAAACTCTGTGATTTTTCAACAAGTTACTTAAACTCTCTGAGCCTTAGTGTTCTTTTATGAAATACAGGGACAGTAATTCCCACCTCAGAGGGTGGCGTTCAGGATTAAAGTGTGTTAAATATGTACAGAATTTGAAATGTTAGTTGTGTTAGCATCACAGTGGCAGCCTACACCACACTCGTGTGAGTTTATAGACATCAGAATTGTGCTGATGTCTTAAAGGGAGGGGCTTTTAAAAAGAACGATGGTCTCTCTCGTTATTGTTCTCCAGATTCTCTTATTTCTCTGGGAAATGAATAGATAGCATGGGATAGTGTTTAGGAACAACTTTGGACTCAGACAGACTTGAGTTTAAATTCCCTGCTTACTAGCTGGGTCTCCTGGAACAACTCACCTGACCTCTGTTTTGTCTAATGTAAAATGGATATAAAAATAGTACCCCAACCATTCTTTCTTTCTTTTTTTACGCTTTATTTTCTTTATGGCACTTAGCACTATCTGCAGTTATTTATTTGTGTATATTTTTGACTCCTACTCCAGCCCCCACTCAAATATAATCCCCATAATACCCTGGCCGGGTGGGTGGCTCAGTTGGCTGAAGCGTCATCCCATATACCAAAAGGTTGTGGGTTCGATCCCCGGTAGGGGTGTGTAGGGAGGTGACTGATGGATGACTCTTTCTCATATCAACATTTCTCTCTCTCTCTCTCTCCCTTCTTCTCTCTAAAATCAATAAACCTATCCTTGGTTGAGGATTTGATATATATTCCCCATAAGGGCAAAGACTTTGTCTTGTTTACCACTTTATGTGTCTTGCCTACGACAGTGACTCATACATTGTTGTTATTTATTCTTTTCACCTTTGACTTCTATTTTTAAAAATTCCTCTCCCAGTGTCATGGCTAAATTTATATACAGTAGCTGAGTTGGAAACTGGGCAGAGATGTTTTGCCTTTGGAAATACCTGTCATTTTTACAGTTGAGTTTCTGTTTCCTAAAGATGCTTACTCAGTCTTTCATGGCACAGTTTGGCTTGTGACATCAGAAGACTGACAAGCAAACGTCTGACTCAGGGATTCGGCTAGGAGAGTGCGTGACTTTCAGCTTGGCTCACCGTGTGAAGGATGGCTGGACGAGGCTCAAAAAGACCTAGGGTTTCAATTTATCTAGGAAGGTATTTAGCAAATTATTTTTAACCGTTTGGATTCGGTACAGATCATGGAAAGAATCTGCAGTCTCTGCATGAGTGAAAAATGAGAATGGAAGAACTCAGCGGAGCTGAGCAGGAGAACAGGCTTCCCTCCCCAGGGAGGGCAGGGTGTTGGGTGGCTGTCTCCAAGGCCTGGGCTGTGCCTCTCTGCCTCTTCACCTCGTGCTCCCAGAGCATCATCCTCTTGGACTTTTGCTTACTTAGCACCTTGGAAATCACTAAGATTCCAGGGTTTTCCACAGCCACTCAGAGTTAGGCACTGCAGACAGATAAATGTTTGGGCTCTGAATTTCACATCAGTCATTAGCCCTTTGCCTGCAAAGAGGTGGCACTCAAGGCAATGAACTGTGTCATGGAGAAAATTGAGCCCTGAGAGGAGGAATTCTCGACTCTCCTACCTCTTCTCTCGAGCCCTGTAAACTGTTCCTTTGAATCCTATAGAACCAAGATGGACTTGCGGGGGGGGGGGGGGGGGGGGAATGACTCCCAAACACCCAGGGATTGTGTACAAAATGTTGCGTGTATGTGTATTGGGGGAGGTTTAGTGTCATTAAAATTCTCAAAAGATATCACCTTTGGTCTAAAATAGGTTTGCAACTACTGCCCTAAATGGACTTAATATATTTTTATGTGTTTGCAAACTGCAGATTTGCCCCTCTGCCACTCAAAGCTCTGTGTGGGTGGGTTAAGAACGGAAATGCTGAAGCAGTGGGCAGCTGCCCAATCTTGTTGAGTTTTTGCTTTATGTCTTTCTCATCTCTTATTGAGTTTGCTTTTTTGCACAAACAATTAAGCCAGGCCTATTGGTAACCAGGTCCTGATTTGTCAGCAAAGTGCTTGGGTGAAGAGGATAATAGGAAATTCTGTAAATAAGATACCTCCATAGATTTGACTTAAAGAATCAAAAAAAAGCCACATCACCCACTAGCGTACCTGTTTGTCTGCTGAGTTCTTCCTTCAGTCACAAAACGTTCTCCAGCCATTCCCATCCTCTTAGAGAAAGAGTGATGATACATTTGACCTTGTCACTTGACAGGTGAAGTATGGAAGTTGTATTTCTGCATCTGGGAGCATTAACACGCCTCTCCTTGTCCAGCGCCATTCATGGTAGCCTGGATTTGTTATGGGCCTTCGGAAATAGTGCATTTGGGTTAGTCCATATGCTGTAATGACTCAGTAAAGAGCTGCATCGCTCTTATAACAAAATTCAGTTAACTGTAAGATCCGAAAAACCTTGGCAAGTGAAAAAGGGGCTCTTGTGTGAGCGTGTCTGTTTCTTAGTAGTGCAGTTTGCTTCATCTCCAGCAGGCGTATGGCAACTTCTGTTTTTGAGTGTTCACCACACGCCAGGCTCTCTGCAGAGTGCTGTATGAAATTTGTCTCATTTCATTCTTATCCTGGGGTAAATGTCAGTATTCCCCTTTCACAGGTGAGCAAGTTGAGGTTCAGAGAGATGTAGTAGGTGATCAGGTCTAAAAACAAGTATAGGATGCCGAAAGAGTGTAGAGGGACTAAGGGGCCACCAGCCAATATGGAACAGAGGCCATCCCTAAAATCAAGCCAAGGTGAATGGAATTTGGGGAGAGAATTTAGGATGGAGAGCTGAGTCCCAGAGTCCAAGGAAGCATAGGCATTTATTCCCCTCTCCCTACATTACTCTTATTTGGTCTTTGTCCTTTAGGATGCGGATAATCTTCTTGACAGGAATTCTTCTGAAGTCATCTGCATGGGGTTAGTTTTCAGTGCTTTTTAGGTTAGAACTGTAGACACTTGCCTTCTGCTCTGGACTGGTTTTTCTCCATCAAAGTCCCTACAGCTTCCCATTGATGATCACAGGACCCAGTGAGTCCTGCCTTCAGTCTCTGTCTCCTCCAGTCCATGCCCCTGCCCCGCATCCTTTCTGACACACAAATCTGAGCCTGTTGCTCAGGAACTCCCAAAGCCTCAGCGTTGTTTCAGGGTAAGATCAGCACCTCAGCGTGGCCCTCAAAGACAGCTCTTCCAGCTGCTCCAGCCCGCCTCTCAAGCTTATGTGCCCTAACCACCCTGGACTTTTCACACTTCCTGCCTATTCCTTTGCATTTGTTCTCTCAGCCTGGCAGAAACCTCTTCCTTCAAGGCTTCATCCTTTCTGAGTGTCTCGTGGATCCCTTCTCATGCTTGCCATGCTGAATCATTATTATTTGTTAGCTCCTTGAGAACAAAAACTATGTCTTACTCATCTCTTATCCTCAGTACCTAGCATAATGCCTGACATTTATTTGGCACTTACTGAGAATATTTTTGAATGAATGAATGGATGTTGAACTCTTTGATGGGCAGATGAAGATAAAAGATCAGGCAGGGACATAATAAATAGATCTCCTTCTGTCTACAGTAACTTCATAGTGTAGCACAATTGTCTCCTTTACGCTCAACAGAATACACACACACACACACACACAGTTTTGGTCAAATGGTATTGCTGGTATGAGAAATGCAGGTGATTCCCTAGTATCTCACATATTCTAACTCTAACTCTTCCCTTTTTTGAGAGAAAGAACTCAGAAAAATACTTCATGAACTGCCTTTTTTGATAACACCTTTAGGATTAAACTCTGCAAGATTACTTACTGTATCAGTCAAACTCTTTTAGTTGGAAGTTAGACGCTAACTCAGAGATTTAAGCAAACATGGGGATTTATTTTTTTAAGTTACTTAGAATTCATAGATAGTTTTAGCTTTTGGCATCTCTAGATCCAAGTGTTCAAAAAAAAATGTCAATAGTGACTTTTCTGTCACCTTCTCTTACCTGGCTTTTCTCTACACTGTTTCATTTTTATGTAGTCTCTGGCCTCGTGATAGCAACATGGCACTGGTAACTGCAGGCTTACACCCCCGACTTAGCAACTCCCCCTTGGAGAGCACCTTGTTCTCCATGGTGTTAACTAATGTCCTACATACTGGCTACTAGTGACTCAGTCATGGTGGGGGCAGGAAGGTAATTCTCATTGTTCAGATCTGGGGTATATACCCACCTCCAGTGACAATGAGGTGAACAGACCACCTAAACACATGTTCTGAGAGTCAGAGATAAATAGGTGAAAAATTAGAAAACTAGCGTGCTTGACATAAGGATAATGATACTGCAGGCTGAGCAAACAGCGTGACAGATTTCAACTATGGTAACCTTTCCTTTTTTAAAAGAATGTGTTTTATTGATTATGCTATTACAGTTGTTTCATTCTTTTCTCCCCTTTATTCCCCTCCGCCCTGTACTCCCCTTCCCGCCAGCATTACCCCTCCTTCGCTCATGTCCATGGGATGTACTTGTATGTTCTTTCGTTTCTACATTCCCCATACTATTCTTAACCTCCCTCTGTCTATTTTGTACCTTCCATTTGTGCTTCTTATTCCCTATAACTTTTTCCCCATGCTCCCTCCTCCACCTTCCTGCTGATAATCCTCCATGTGATTTCCATTTCTGTGATTCTGTTCCTGTTCTAGTTGTTTGCTTAGTTTGCTTTTGTCTTTTTTAGGTTCAGTTGTTGATAGTTGTGAGTTTGTTGTCATTTTACTGTTTGTATTTTTGATCATCTTCTTTTTCTTAGATAAGTCCCTTTAACATTTCATATAATAAGGTCTTGGTGATGATGAACCCCTTTAACTTGACCTTATCTGGGAAGCACTTTATCTGCTTTTCCATTCTATGTGATAGCTTTCCTGGATAGAGTAATCTTGGTTGTAGGTCCTTGCCTTTCATGACTTTGAATACTTCTTTCCAGCCCCTTCTTGCCTGCAAGGTTTCTTTTGAGAAATCAGTTGTTAGTCTTACAGGAACTCCCTTGTAAATAACTGTCTCCTTTCCTCTTGCTGCTTTTAAAATTCTCTCCTCATTAATTTTGAGTAATGTAATTATGATGTACCTTGGTATGTGCTTCCTCAGGTCCAACTTCTTTGGGACTCTCTGATATTCCTGGACTTCCTGGAAGTATATTTCCTTTGCCAGATTGGGAGTTCTCCTTCATTATGTTTTCAAATAAGTTTTCCATTTCTTGCTCTTCCTCTTCTCCTTTTGGCACCCCTATGTTTGGATGTTGGAACGCTTTAAGTTGTAATCAGAGGTTCTTAAGCCTCTCCTTATTTTTTTTGAATTCTTGTTTCTTCATTCTGTTCTGGTTGAATGTTTATTTCTTCCTTCTGCTCCATATCATCAATTTGAGTCCCAGTTTCCTTCCCTTCACTGTTGGTTCCTTGTATATTTTTCTTTATTTCACTTTGCATAGCCTTCACTTTTTCCTCTACTTTGTAACCATACTTAATCATTTCTGTGAGCATCCTGATTACCAGTGTTTTGAACTCTGCATCTGATAGGTTGGCTATCTTTTCATCCCTTAGTTCTATTTTTGGAGTTTTGGTCTGTTCTTCCATTAGGGCCATATTTCTTTTCTCAGTGCACCTGTTACCTAGTAAGGGGCGGAGCCTTAGGTATTCACCTGGGTGGGGCAACCCAGGTTGCTGTATTGTGGCACTGTATTAGGGGAGGGGTCAGAGAGGAAACAGTGCTGCTTGCTCAGCTCTCAGCTGGCTTTCAGTCTCTTCCCCCAATACCCACAAGCAAATTGGGCCCTTTTGGTGCTGATTGTCAGATGGGTTGGTTTGTGTACATTCTAGGACCCTGTGGGTCCCTCCAGTGAACTCTCCTGTGAGGCTGGGAGTTTCTCCCGCTGCCTCAACCCCCACAGATTTTTACAGTCAGAGGTTTTGAGGCTTTATTTCCCCTCACTGGAACCCTGGGTTATGTGGTCTGTCTTGCTCCCCAGTTATTCCTCCTGGTTTATCCACACACAAATGTGGTATCCCTCGGTCCTCCAGACACTGTCTGTCACACCCCTGTCCTCCAGCTGCTGCTCCTTGCCACAAGTCCTCTCTACCCCAGCTGCCCATCTCCACCCCTCCTATCAGTCTGGGTGAAAGTTTCTTCTTTAACTCCTTGGTTGTTGAAGTTCCATACAGTTGGATTTCCTGGCAGTTCTGGTTATTTTTTGTTTTTAGATTCGGTGTTGTCCTTCTTTTGGTTGTGCGAGGAGGCAAAGTATATCTACCTATACTTCCATATTGGGTGGAAGTCCCTTTCCTTTCTTTTTTGTTGCCACTATTTCTCTCATTTCCTAGGGCTTGATGTTAGGAGACCCCCAAAAAGTGACTTGTCCTTTTCCTCTAAATATCTGCCCCCAGGATTGTTGAAAATAGTCAGTTCACTTCTTTCTTTGATTTACTTTTCACCTAGCCTTTGTGATTACTCCAGCAGCTACAGCTGTTTGTGTTGGAGCCTTGGAATGTCAAACAGAGTGATTTGAACACAAGAATTTTTCCTGATGGCTTGCATTTCTTGATAATATCAAGGAATACTTAAATTCCCATTGGTTTTTTTATTGGAATCCTGCCATGAGTTCTCTGATACTGTGGAGGTTTAAGGCAAATACATCCTCAGGAACATACTTTCCCTTTCCTTTCCCTTTGTAGTTAACCAATGATTTCTGATACTCAGTGACTTTCTGATACTCAGCCCTCACTGCCACTTGTCACTGCGATCAAGCCATAAAATGCCAATGTTTGCGGATCTTTCTTGTACGGAGAGTAATAAGAAATGTTATAGCACTTTGGGCCTTGTTTTATTTTTTCCAGATGATACTTTGAGTTTTTCCTGCCACTCTTCGTTATGCTTGTTTCCTGGCATGCTTTCCACCTCAATTTGGCTGTCACCTAGTGGATATTTTTGGAACACCTACCATCTACCCAGGAAGGCAATTGTAATTTGTTGAGTACCTATTTTCTATTAAATACATCAAAAGGCTTTTTATGTAAATCATCCCATTTATTTCTCATATCATTCCTTTGTGGAATGAGTGCCATTATCCACTTAAAAGGTGTGGAAATTAAGGCTAAGAGAGGATAAATAATTCACCAGTTCTAATGTCTTAGAACTGATGGAAGATATAGGATTCAGTTCTGAGTGTTCTGAACTTCAAAGGTCTAGAAAAGCATGAGATCCAATTTCTGACCTGAGGTTGAAGGGATAAGACTAACATATTTGAAACAATGAGAGTGAATTCGAGATAGGGTTGTTTCTTTCTTTCTTTTTCCTCATTAAACCTTGTTTTAATGAGTCTCAAAATTCTGTGACAAATTTTTGTCAAGTTGTTTCTGTTAACGAGTACTGATTTTAAAAACTAATAACTTAAAAACTGCCCCCCCACACACAAATGATCTACATAACATTCTCCTTTCCTTCTGAAAGTTTTACGATGCATTTTAATCACTAACTAGTCTCTTACTGTTAAACTTAAGTGGCCAGTTGAGACAAATAGTTCTTTCTGAGACCCTTCTTCTACCACTGATTAAGACTGGGGTGGCAGCTATGGGAGATAATACTCATTTAGCCTTCTGAACTTTCTGGGCAGACTTGGTTACTTTGCCAGCTCCTTCTTTTCCACTGCTTTGATGACACCCATAGGCACTGTCTCATGTCATGAACAGCAAAGTGGCCCAGAGGAGGATAGTCAGAGAAGCTCTCAACACACACGGCTTGCCAGGAACCATACCAACAATGGCAGCATCACTAGATTTCAGAAACTTTGGGTCATCTTCTAGATTTTCCCAGAACAATGACGATCAACCTTCTCCTTCAGTTTGGCAAATTTGCAAGCAACATGAGCTGTGTGACAGTCCAGCACAGGTGCATAGCTGACACTGATTTGACCTGGATGGTTGAGGACAGTCACCTGAGCTGTGCAGCCAACTGCTTCCATTGGTGGGTCATTTTTGCTGCCACCAGCCACATTGCCACAATGAACATCTTTGACAGACACATTCTTGACATTGTCCCCAGGAAGAACTTCACGCAAAGCATTATGGTGCATTTCAACAGACTCTACTTCTGTTGTAACACTGACTGGAGCAAAGGTGACCACCATGCAGGGTTTGAGAACACCAGTCAATCCACAGGAACAGTACTAATACCACCAATTTTGTAGACATCCTAGAGGGGTAGATGCAGGGGCTTGTCAGTTGGATGATGTGGAGGATGCAGTCCAGAGCTTCAAGCAGTGTGGTTCCACTAGCATTGCCATCTTTACAGGTGACTTTCCATCTCTTGAACCAAGGTGTGTTAGCACTTGGCTCCAGCATGTTGTCGCCATTCCAACCAGAAACTGGCACAAATGCTACTATGTCAGGATTGTAGCCAATTTTCTTGATGTAGGAGCTGACTTCTTTAACAATTTTCTCTTACCTCTTCTGGCCATAGGGCAGCTCAGTGGAATCCCTTTAGTTAACACCAACAATCAGTTGTTTCACACCCAGTGTATAAGCTGGAAAGGGCATGCTCATGGGTCTGCCCATTCTTGGAGATACCTGCTTCAAATTCACCAACACCAGCAGCAACAATCAGTACAGTATTCAGCCTGATATGTGCCTGTACTTGTATTTTTGATAAAGTCTCTGTGTCCTAGGGTATCAATGATGGTCACATAATACTTGCTGGCCTCAAATTTTCACAGAGATGTATCAGTGGTGATACCATGCTCACGTTTAGCTTATCTGAGACCCAGGCATAATTGAAGGAACCCTTCCCCATCTCAGCAGCCTCCTTATTAAATTTCTCACCAATTCTTTTGGTGATCCCACTACATTTGTAGATCAGATGGCCAGTAGTGGTAGATTTGCCCAAATCTACATGTGCAGTGACAATGATGTTAATATGAGCCTTTTCCTTTCCCATTTTGGTTTTGATTTAGTGATGATTTTTACAACACCTGTATTTTGGCAGCAAACCTGCTGCAAAAAAGCAAGATAGGGTCATTTCTAAGTGCTATAAGAGATAGTATAGTTTATGGTGCTATTCAAGTTCAGAAAACAGTGAATTCTGCCCTGGCCAGGTGGCTAAGTTGGTTGGAGCATTGTCCCATACACCAAAAGGTCACAGATTCAATTTTCAGTCAGGGCACATACTTAGATTGCACGTTTGATCCCCAGTTGTGGCGCATACAGGAAGCAATTGATCCATGTCTCTCTCTCACATCTCTCTCTCCCTCTCCCTGCATCTTTCTATAAAATCGATTTTTAAAAAATCCTTGGGTGAAGATTTAAAAAAATTTTTTTAAAGATTTTATTTATTTTTCGACAGAGGAGAAGGGAGGGAGGAGAGAGGGAGAGAAACATTGATGTGTGGTCGCCTCTTGTGCACCCCCCATCGGGGGACCTGGCTTGCAACCCAGGCATGTGCCCTGACTGGGGATCGAACCAGCGACCCTTTGGTTTTCAGGCCAGCACTCAATCCACTGAGCCACACCAGCCAGGGCAAAAAAAAATTTTTAAAGAAAAGAAAACTGATTTCTGCCTCCAAATCCCACTCTACTTCTATCTGAACCTGACTGGGAATTTATATAAATATTAAAAGAAGAGTTTGTTTTAAATGTAACCGTGACCCCAGTTTCACTTTATGCTAATGTACTGTTTTGCTTACTGTGTGCTGTGAATTTAGACACTTGTGTCTCCTCACCCTTTTGTTGAACCCAGAAACATTGGTGAGCCCTAAGTATATTTACATACATTCACCCTCATGCCCACTGTCTTTTAGGTCCCATATACTCCTTGATAAGCACAGGTCACGGTTATGAGCTCTTGATGGTACATCTGATCTGAGAGGATAGTGCCAAGAGAAACTTTTTATCTGTACCCTGGATATCAGCCACTTGGTTGAATTCAGTGCAATTCAATTCAGTTAAGGCTTACTGAGTGCCCAGTAAGTGACTACCAGTGTACAAGGCTCTGTGGGGGATACAGTATATGATGAGATCTGTCTGGAAAAAGTCCAGCCACTGTTAATATAATGAGAACAGTTTGCACAACACCAGTGTAAGCTGGCAACCAGGGAGAGTGGACTGGAATGCACATGCATGAACAATGATGACTTCACTGTACTAGTCAGTGGGGGTGGTAAACACCGTTGAGTGAGCTTGTATACTGTGTGGCCATCACATTCAAAATGACTAAGTACAGCAATGAATCTGCGTAAAATTTTGCGTTAAGCTTGAATATTCCTATGCGGAAATTACTTGGATGATTCAGAAGACTGCAGCTATGGGCAACTGGTGATTGGCAGCTTCATCACAACAACATGCCTGCTCATGCATCGCGTCTCGTGCAGAGTTTTTGGCAAAACATCAAATCACCCAGGTGACTCAGTCCCCCTACAGCCCAGATTTGGCACGCTGTGACTTCTGGCTTTTCCCAAAACTAAAATTACCTTTGAAAGGGAAGAGATTTCAGGCTGTCGATGAGGTTCAGGAAAATACAATGGAGCAGCTAATGGCGATTGGGAGAACTGTGTGAGGTCCCAAGGTGCCTCCTTTGAGAGGGACTGAAGCATCATTGTTTATGTACAATGTTTCTTGTGTCTCATATATTCATTCAGTGTCTGCTGTGTGCTCGGCCCCTTCCAAGCACTGGAGATATAGTGGTAGTCAAGAAAAGGCAAGGTCTCTGCATGAAGCTTATTTGATTTTAGTTCCATAAACAAGTAAAAAAGACATGTTCCACTAGTGATGAGCACAATGATGGAAACAGAGCAGGATGCTGGGATAGAACGCATTGGTGTGGGGCATGGAAGATCAGAGAACAGAGGTCAGGACTTAGACAATTTAGACTGGCAGGTCTGTGAAAGTGGCTTCTGAGATGAGACCTGAGTACAGAGGAGGGCGTTAGACATACGAGGATTGGGGGCAAGAGCCTGTAGTCAGAGGGAACATCCTGTGCAAAGACCTAAGTTGGAAGTAAGATTGTTTACTTTTAAGAATTGGGGGAAATGTAGCCAGCATGGCGAAAGCACGGTGAGTTAGGGGGAGAGTTGTAGGAAATAAGGTTGGAGACACTGGCAGAGACTAAGCGATATGGGCTCTCGTGGCCATGAGAACAGCCTGTGCTGTGTGTGAAGCGGGAGGTTGACAGGGAGTGTGATTCACATTTTTTTTTAAGTCTTGGCTGCTATGTGGGGAATGTATTGGGGTATAGAAAGGTAGAAACAGGAATGTTTAGAGTGAGTGGCTGAGCAAGATAAGTTATATTGTTATAATTATTGACTCTATCACATACCTGGCCTATAAATTTGAATTTAAATTTTCTTCTAAAGGGAGTGATGTGTGTTAATAATAGCTCCCACCTATTGAACACTTACCAGTACCAGACATGTGGCTTTATATGCGTTCCTCACCAAGCCCACACTCACACTCACACTCTCACACCCTCACACCTTATAAGCTGGGCTTATTATTGACATCAGCTTTTGCAGAGGAGAAAACTGAAGTGGAGAGAGCGTAGGTACTGCCCTGACCGCTGGTTAGTGAGGAAAGGGAACAGGAACTGCATAATCCCAGGTACCCAACTCCTAGAAGGGGAGACTCCTCAGGAAGCACAGGGAAGGCCACTGGAGGTTGGCAGTGACTTTGAGATGCAAAGAAGAGCTGCTCCTGCTGACTGGTGAAGAGCCTGGTGAGAAACGCTTATCAAAGAGCAGCCTGCACTGTGCATAAACCACTGTGGTAAATGCTACGGACAGACTTTGATAAAACAGACACTGATGCTGTTACCCCCAGCAATTTACAGGGCAGAAGGTAATTAGATATACCTGTAACACAAACTAAAAGCAGGAACTTCCTGAAGGAGAATTTGTCGATACCCTTAACTTAGAATGTCAGAAAAAGCTCTGGCGTCATAATTGAATTCCTATACCTTCTCTTAGGTTAGTTTTAAGCTAAAATTGTCTTAGAAAATCTGTCCTGGCCTGTCCTGTCTGTATCCTGTACCCCAGGTAAACAGATCGTGGGGTTCCCCCCCCCGCAGTTAATCTGTGTCTCTTTGTCTCTGTTACACACAAGCGCACACACTTAAGCACGTATGTATCCACACACTAACGTCCCAGGACCTGGACATTCTGTGGCATCTCAAGAGTCCTGGGGCAGCTTGTTGGGCCATGAATGTTCATATTAGTAGGACAGAGATGATCCCCAGTTGTGATTTTGTTTGTTTGTTTTTTATTCTCGCCTGAGGGCATGCTTATTGATACTAGAGAGCGAGACCTTACCGTTCTTGTACACATCCTGACCAGGGACTGAACCCTCAACTTGGCATGTGCCCTGACCGGAAATCCAACCTGCGACCTTTCAGTTACGGGGGCCTAAATCTGCTCTCATGCATAGGAACCATTGTGGGTTTCATTTTTGCTTTTCCTTTTTATTCTTCCTTGAGAGGACTGACTGTTGTTTTAGTTTTCTCTCAGCATTCACTCTAGCAAGCCCAGAGGTGCTGGTGTTTATAGTTGGCCCGGCTGCATATCAGTTCGTAGAAAATGGCTGCGATTCTGGGAACTGCAGCCTTGATTTGTTAGCCAAACACTCCATGCAGCAGCAGGGGCAGGAGCTGCCAGTGGGTCTGAGTTTTATGTGGTGAGACTGTAGTTGGGGTTTTTCTTTTCCCCTCAGATGAGAACTACTGTTTGCTGACGCTGAGATCATCAAAACCATTCCAATTAAGACTGTGTGTGAGAATATAATTACACCTCCCAAAGATATAAGCCTGACTTAGTGAAGTGAGAACAAAAATAAATAGGGTCAATACAGAAGAAATATTACTGGTACCAGGTAAATTGAATGGAAACTCACTCAGTTTCAATGATATACAATTTAAGTAAAATCCTGTTCCCTTTTATTATTTTAGCTGAGTATTCTTGTCCAAAATGAAAATCAGATGTTTTTCTTCTTTTTCATTTTTTTCCAAAGCAAATGGTTACAAACACTTACTTAATATAATTTACTGGAGCTCTTTTCTAAAAGAACATTTACATTACTTTGTTTTACGCATGCAGTAACTTTTGATCAAAACATGACTCCACTCCCTTGTTTAATGTTGAGCATCTGGATTAAAGGCTTCTTTTAATCTTAAACACAGATTATGGCTCTCTTTCCCTTTAAGCAAACCGCCATAAAACTTTGGCCTCTTTCCAGTTTTCCTCATTAAAGTTCTCTTTATTATAGTGTTTTCCGATGGCAGTCATTAAATGATTGTTATGCACAATGGGCACTTGATTATAATTATTTAACTGGCAATCAGTTATTGCAGCAATTTGGTTGCGTAATTAAAAGGGAGCATGTTTGTACCTGCCAGCTTGTCTGAGACGTTCAGCTCTGGGTTCGGGGAAGAAGCAGAACCTAACCATATGGACAGGAAGAATTGGTACTTCTGTGAATGAAGCTTTTCTTTTATTCTTCTCCAATCTGGTTCTTGTCTTCTTTTGTTCCATAAGGTTATGAACAATGGCGATAAAATAAGATGTGGTTAAGCATGTTTGTGCTACAAACTCCTGACTCGGTAGATACCTTCAGTAACTAATGCTAACTTTCTCTATGTGCTAAGAAATGTGAAATGGGTAGAACTATATTTACATAATTCTGCTTGTTCTAACACAACCATAGGAGAGTTTTTGCCACTCTGATTTATTAATTTCAGCGTTTATTTTTTGACATATGAATTGATATGAGATGCCACTAACAAAAAGTTGCTATAAAAGATACTTGACACCTGGAAAGCCAGTAATCACTAAAGAAGTTAGTAACAATGTGATTCCCAGGCGAAGATGAGCTCCTACATTATTCACAACTCTTTCAGTTGTAAGTGACAAAGACCTGATTGTTACCAACCTTAGCAAAGAGGGAATTTCTTGGTTATGTAGCTGGGATGTTACTGGAACTGCTTATAGGATAAAGGAGAGCTGCAGGAACCAGGGTTCAGGGTTAGGATGTGGGATTCAGCCCCTCCAAGACTCAGTGAAAAAAAAAAAAAAAATCAGTGAAAAAAAAAAGTCCTCGGGCAGGGATTAAAAATATAAAAGAAAAGAAAATCTCCCCTCCTACTGCCCCCAACACACACACACACACACACACACACACACACACACACACACACACACACACAATGATCTAATCAGTCTTCCTTATGAGGAAAGTATGAATCATCCTATTTATTAAGCAAATAAAGAAGTCGATTGAAATGTACAAGCTCAAACTTGAATAAGAGTAAAGTGATTCTCAATTTCCTATTTCTCGTATTAATCGGTGCACATTTATTTTGTGTTATGTATTTGTACAGCTGAGATATTTAAGACCAGGTTAACTTAAATGACTAATCGAATACTACCTGAACTCAGGGGCTGCGGATCAGCTTCTTCAAACCAAACATGTGCATATATATTTACACACACACACTTTTTCAGTTTGTGGATATTGGACACCGCTAGAGGAGTTTCTTGGGAATCTAATCTTCTCAATGGCAAGCTCCTGCTTTGCCTTTGCCAGTAGTTTAGTTCATATGGACTCAATGCCAATTTTCTTTTCACATATGTGAAATAACAGTTTGGCACATAGCAGACAAAACAGTGACACCACAGAGAAGACTGGTGCTTTTTAAGAATTGAAATAGGCAGATTCAGAACTAATTTTTTTCTTTAGGTGAACCGAGTTTAAATTAAATTAAATGTTGTAAGAGATTACAGTATTTGTGTGACTCTCAAGAAGTCAAAGGCCGTGGCAATGAAGTATTTTCATTTTATAGAGTTTTTCTTGGAAAGGGTGCACACCATATGACAGCAGAGTGCTTAAAACCCAGAGCTTGGTGCCAGCACAAAATCCAAACATCATAAATTTACTTCCAAAGCCCAGATATTCATTGGTCCCCTCTCTTGCAATAGAGCATCTGTCAACTAGTCCCAGTCCACCAGCTCAGAATCACCTTCCCAGCCTTGGGTTTTGAGTATGATGCACCAAGTAAAGCATGTTCTCCAGGAAGGAAGGAAAAGCTATTTAACAATTGTCAGATGAGTCAAAAACCACAGACAGCAACATTGTCCCAGTGGAGAATATTTTTCTTTAGCAAAAACTTTTCTTTAGCCAAAGGAAGTCAAGGGGGGCCAACTAGTGGCTGAGTGGCCATTGCTGTGTGCGTTCCTGGTCCCTTAGTCAGTTTTTTTTAAAACCCAGTGAACTTCCCTCTAACAAATAGGCTACCTCTTAACCCTGTCCCCTTAGGGCTGCGTGCCATTACCAGATTAGAAAATTCTAAACTGAAGGAGCCATTTATTCAGGCTTTCCATGCTTCCGCAGTGCCCTGGCAGCAGTGAAAAGCCTTGTAATCCTTGTTTATCTGCTTCCCCAATTTCACCCAAAGGGTACTGGGGAGGCCTTTGCCTCCTCTCTAGGCTGCTTATGTGCACAGAGACTTGAAAGCTTTGCTCACCAGGACTTAAAATTCAGGCTCCTCAGTGAATTTCCATCACAGGGTCACTGCCAAGTCACACAGATCTGCCAAGGACAGCTTCCTAGGAGAGCACAGAGTCCCTATCCGCTGGGTGACAGCTCGACAACTAGCCTCCAGTGCCGGCTGGCCGGGCATCTCCTCTTTCCTGCTCCCCGCTTTAGACTTCACCACCACCTGCTAATGCATCTAAAGAGAACACGAGGTCTTGGTCAAAACAGATTATTAGAGCTGATGCCAGAAGGGTAAACAAGTCATAAATTACTCTTAATTCTTCTTGGCTGTGGATGCTATTAGTCTTCAGTTATGGAAAAATAGATTCCCTTTAATCTTGTTTTATTCATGTAATATTGGTCTCCTTTATGACTATAAAGCTCACTTTTCTTCAAGAAGCATTTCCTAAGTCTGCGCCCTATGCGAAGTGCTGTGTAAAACGCTACTCTCGAGCACAGACCGGGGAGTTAGTGTTTGCTGGCACCGGGTGTCTGTTTGGGGATGAACAAGTTCTGCGGGTCGATGGTGGCCGTGGTCGTACAACACTTGAATGTAACGATGCTGCTGGACCGTACACTTACGGATGATTAAATGGTGGATTTTGTTACGTATATTTTACCACAGTAAAAAATTTGGTTTCTTATACCTTTTTTAAGTCAAGGTTAATTATTTATTTGCTATAAGTTATATATTTCATGTATAGCAAAATGTAAGTGTATGTGACTAACCACAAACACCTAAACTTGTACGTTTCTTATATTTCACATAGCAGGTACTGAGGTCATTATTTCACTGATTTCTCTTATTATCAGAATACTATATGAAGTCTTATTTAAGTTGATGAATAATTACCTCTGTAACAGAAGTGAAAACAGAATCTCAACTAATGGATGCATAGTGAATTCCTGGGTAGGGCTTAGATTTAAGGTCCATGCCAGAGTGCCCCAAAATGGTGAGAGCTTTGTTGAGCATGGAGAACAGAGATTCAGATCTTGTCCTGAGCTTTGGTAAAGGGGAGAAAGTTCTGGCCTTTGACCAGCGGTGTGCCAGTAGGCCGATCACGTCATCTCTGTGAGCTGCAGTGTCTTATCTGTAAAATGAGAGTGAAGACGCCTGCCTCTGAGGGGTTGTCAGGACCAAAAGTACAAGCAGGTGGAGAACACTTGGTGCCATTCTGGGGACAGTGTAGGTGAGTCTATGCCACCTCCTGTCTGTTGAACCGCCGTGACAGTCAAAGGACTGTAATGCGGTGGGGTCTGAGACGGGCCCCACTTCATCCTAGGTATGTGGGAGCATGTGAGTGCCTCCTGAAAACCCTTTTCTCCCTCTCCTGACACCAGGGCCCCTCTCCTGTCATTCTCTGGACTCTCTTCTCCTGCTCTGCCTGCCTTTGAACTGGGGAGTTCGTGATAGAAATGCATTGATGTTGTGAGAGGGGGAAATGGCCCACCCAGAGCCCCTGGCCCGGCGCCAGCAGCAGCTGTGGAAACATGGCGATGCCTGATGGAGTTTGGGGCCCTTGTTCGTCCAAGGCCCCAGGACTTCACCTCTCTCCTCAGACCCACCACCTTTCCTTGGGTCAGCATCTCTTCCCCTTGGTTTCCTTAGACCTCCCATGCCTTAATCTAAAGCCAGCAGACCCGTGTCTTTTCGGTGGGTAGCTTGGCCCCAGCAGGCCTTCTTCCCCAAGGTCAAAGATGCTGCCCAGCACCTGTCACCCCTCCTTCCTTGTGAATCCATGCTGTTCCTCCTGGCCCCAGGGGACAAGCTGGCCCTGCGTCAGGCCTCACCGGTTTGTTGAAAGATAAGAGAACTTTGATTGGTGGTATATTTTATCAGCCTCCTCAAGTTAATAACATCCTTTCGTATCTCGTAAACATCTCAGTGATACACTGTGTGCCACCCCCTCCATACCAGCCCCATGAGTTGCAGGGGACAGCTAGGCCCAGGCTAGTAAGCCAGTGGTACTCATCCTTTTATTATTTTTTTACCCTTTTAATTGAGAGTTATATAATTTATATACAATTAAGTGCACAAGTCTTAAGTGTACATCTCAGTGATTTTTTATTACCTATACACCTATGTAAAGACCACCCAGATCAAAATTTAGAACATTTTTTAAAGCCTCCCTTGACCCCTTGACAGATAACCACTATTCTGTCCTTTATCACCCTAGATTAGTTTGGGTTCTCAACCTTTTTTTTTAATTATACTCACCCCTAAGTTCCCCTCTCCTACTTAATAAAATTTAAGAATTCAAAATTAATTATTTCCTGTTGTGACCAAAAAACCCCAAAGTAATTGTAACATTAGAAATGCTTTTCCTACCCCTCCCTCCCATACACATTCTAATAAACTCTCTGTCCCCCTGCCTTACCCCACAAACAGGTGGTGGGGTGGGATGGGGACATCCCCATCCTTTCTGGGCAATCATGCCCAATCCTAAAACCTGGCAAAGAGAAACACACTCCCCAGGACCTTAGTGCTATTTTCCTGGTGCCCAAACTTCACGTTAGAGTGTTTTCTAATCTGAACAAGTGTGTGGTTCTTAGACTCTTCAGAGAGCCCCCGAGGTGCCAGTGTGCACAGATTCTTGCTTGCCATTTCCTGTCATAGTAGGATTTTTCCTTCCCCTGATTGTGATTGGAGTTATCTTGGAAATGGGGGTCACATTTAAAGAGGAGTATTACCGTTGCATTCCCCTTTCAACATGTTGATGTTGACCATCTTGTTGCTCATGAGCAACATTATGGGAAGATTATTTTACAGGAGATACACAGAAGCCCTCATTTTGGCATGTACTGACACACTCAAATCCTTGTATTTAGAAGTGGGGCTTAGTGTGTTTATCCTACAGTAAAAATATCTACAAGAAGCTATTATTATATTGACATTAGAGCCAAACAGGAAATCAAAGGATTCACAGATGTTATCTCCTTTAATGCAATGGGTTTTCTACAAACTGACCTTGCAACCAATCAGGAAGACGCTACAAAAGGAATTAAAGAACATGTTATTGACATAGTGTTTATTCCTTGGGCTTTGCAGGCTACATTGTGTTCTCAGAGTTCTGAGGGCTAAAGAGAAAGGGAGACTTAGAAAGAGAGAGATGAACCCAGCAAGAAAGAATTTAGATAGAGTTCATCATTACCATGAAAATATAAAAATTTTTTGATATTAGGTAGAATTTGGTATAATTCAACAATTATGGATAAGCATTTATTATATGCACAGTACGGCACGATGCATATTTGGGACCTAAAGGGAAGGAGATATGCCAAAAAGGTTAAGTCCTCAAAAACTGGCTTTTTCAGCATTTTATCCATGATTTGGATTAAGACAAAACTGGCACATCTAGCAAATCCATGGATGATGCTAAGCCGGAAAAGAACTAAAATCAGGATCTAAAGAGACCATGACAGGCATAGGCTGAGCCTAAAATGTTGAAATACAACAGGCACAAGTCTAAGCCCTTAGATCTTTTAAAATAAAAAAGTTTCCACAAGTACAGGATGGGAGAGATGTAATAAGTAGCACCTGTGAAAAGAGGTTTTCGATGCTCACAAGTAACATGACTGAAGCAGTGGTGTGGAGGGGCGCACTAACATCGCTTATGGCACTGTTGAAGGTGCATTTCTAGAAACTGAATGGCCAGCCCCACCCCTGGAGTATTTGACTTCAAATTACTACACTTAAAGATGCCAAAGGATGTTGACAACCAGGATCAGGAACCATGATGTGAGGAACATTCTCAAATAAAGAATGAGCAGTTATACCCTGGCTCAGTGGATTGAGTGCTGGCCTGTGAACCAATGGGTCCCCGGTTCAATTCCCAGTCAGGACACATGCCAGGACACGGGCCAGGTCCCCAGTAGGGAGCGAGCGAGAGGCAACCACATATTGATGTTTCTCTCCCTCTCTTCTCCCCTTCCTCCCTCCCTCCCCTTCTCTCTAAAAATAAATAAAGTCTTTTAAAAAAAAGAGAGAGAGAAAAAAAAAAGAATGAGTGATTAGGTGAAAGAAGAGAAAACCAAAGAGATGCCGTGTCCTGTCCTCAAATACCTGTAGGGCTGGCCTGTGTGTGAGGCATGTGGAGGCCAAGCTACGACTAGGGGGAAGTTACAGAGAAGGGTCTCTAGTTCAGTTTGACAAAGACCTTTTCCCACACTCGAAGGTGTTGATCCAGAATGGAATAGGTGACCTCATGACTGGGCACGGAGGTAGAGGACTGCTGTTTGTGGAGGATGTAACTCATTCCAGTCCTCATGCCAATCGTAGGTCCCCCAAGGTGCTGTGGATGGGATTTGTGCACCCTAGATGTTTGGGACAGATGCTCTGTAAGGCCTTATCCAACCCTGATATTCTCTGGTTGCTTATGTATGCACATGGTCAGACAACAGTGTAGGATCTGGTGAGTTCTAGTAAGATGGCCATGGGTTAGAGTGCCTGGGGAAGGGGGCAGGACTTGACGTGCACCTGGTAGTGCGGACAGAACTAAAGAGCACAAGATGATTGGAGGCTTGAAGGCAGGCGTGCACGGGGGTGAGATGTGAGGTTGGGAAATAATGAGAGAGACATCTGGACAGATAAGGTGGGACAACAGAGTGGAAAATGCTGAACAGGAAACGGAGCTTTGAGCTTACAGCTACAGGTCATCGTGCTCTGCCGATGGATGTTATTGGGAGAGGAGTAAGGTGCATGCATAGTCCCGCAGAGGGGTGGGCACTGAAGTCCGTGGATACCCTTGTTGTCACATGGTTTTATATAAGGGGGCAAAATGATGAAGACCCTGCCCCTACAACCTTGGTGATGCCAGCAGCTCCCTGTTCTAATGGTTGATAAAGAGTGGGGATACCCAGACCAAACATCTCAATAGATATTTCTGCTACCGAAGGGTCGCAGACAATTCCCTAAGACTGTGCGGGAAAGGCACCGTGTTCGGACATGAGGAACGAGGCTCATTTATTTACCTGCAGCCACATTTGAGATTTTGTGTTTGCACCAGTGCTACCTCTCTAAGCTCTCTGAATTGAAGTCATCATTCCTGGTGCCCCTCAGTCTAACAGCCATGGCTACCAAGTTTCTGTGTTGCCATTGTTCATAAATGTGGCTCCAGACGGCTCTTCCTTAGTTCTGGCCACCAGCACACTATCCGGTTTTATCTAATGACCCTTATTCACCCTTTATTTTCTTTTAATTGAATGGCCAGCAGATGCAAAGTATATACACTGGTGTTAACTTGGCTTATTTGCACTGTGAGGACTTACACTATATTGTATTATACCTTTTGCAGGCGCACCACAGTTTTATTTCCAGGCATTTTCCCACACAGCAGCCCTTCCACCTCCTATGTAAATCAATCTGGGCTTACTCCCTGTCCCTCAGGGGAGGAGGGTAAGTGATGCAGTGAGAATATCCCATTTCCTGAGAGGCAAGGCCATTGGAAGGAGGACGTTATCACTCTTTAACTAAAGAAACATTCGCAGAGAGAGGGTTTGGCATTGGCAAGGCCAAATTAAACAGGATACTGCATTCTCTCCAATGTTTCCACCACCACACCCCTCTCTTCACACTGACGCTTGTGGGTCACTTCCTAATCCATGAATGGGTTCACTGACCTGTAAACAGGGGTGGGAGACGGAGATTTTATTTGCACAAATTCATAGAGGGAAGTCATTTTGCAGGTTTCCCAGAGATGAGAGTTCTTTCTTTCCCGTTTCTAACTGCCTCCTCCCTTCCCCCACTATAAAACATCTTCAACCTCCCCACCCTAGCAAAAACTGTGACACAGACCTGCATACAGATGCTGGCTATGGCCACGATTATCCTGGTCTTCTCTGAGACCTGCTGAGGCTGGGGCTTCCTGCCCCAGTAGACCAGTGCCTCTAAAAAGACATTTCAGGGCTAGCAAAGAGACTGCACTATCTGGGGGCCATTGAAAAAGCCAGAGACCATTCTGTAACTCATCGTTAAGCCCTGACATTTACTAATCCCATCACTTTAGAGGGCCCCAAATGCTGTCTCTTTTGATCTTATACCCAGTTTGAGTAAAGAATCGGGAGTGCTTTATGGGCTAACTCTGTAGGACACATCGTCATTTCTTCTGAAGCTAGAAAGGAAACATAAAGCTCTTATTGCTTAAATTCAAATAAAATAAACAAAAATCTGTAAGACTTTCATGTTCTTTCTGATGCGGCCTTTATTGGGTATTTCTTGTGTTCATAATTATTTCAAGTTCTAAGTTTGTTATTCTGCCCCTGATTTCCCCTGATTTTCCATAGTCTTCACCCCATCGAATTTGTCTGCTCCTACTCTGTCTTAATGCAGATTGTACAGAGCCCGTTTGTTCCCTGGAGACACAAAGCAGATCAGTGGCTTAATTTTTATTTTAAATGTTGACTGTGAGCCATCATCGTGGGCAACTTTGGTAAATAAGGTTGATTTTTGTTCACCGGAAGTCTCTGCCAATATTCTGGTCTGTTGTGTACATTCACTGCTATTATACTAGTAATTGTTTACAGGAGCCCAGACTATGATATTTTAATAATATAAAGCCCTTTGTTGACATAAATGCTTGGTGCAAATTGGAATGAACTGTTAAAACCACAATCTTGGCCCTATTTACCAGTACACAGAAAGACTGGACCTGACACATCGGATAGACTTGAGCCTTTTACTTGGTGTTTCTTCTTACCTCACTTCCAGAGTCCCCGTTACCAGAGTGGCAAAACCGAGGCCTAGGACCACTCTTTGGTGAGTTTGTGGTCAAACTGAGATTCAACTCCAAGTCTCCTGACTCCTAATCCATACTTTCTTCCTCCTATTCCATGCTTAACCATTCTTTTATATACTTTCCTAGGAGCAAGGCTCCGGTCTCCAAGCAGAATTTCTAAAAACTTGATTCCAATGTGCCCCCGTTATAGAGAATCCAAAAACGGCAGTTTTCCCAGCAGATCTTTGGGACTATAGTTTGGGGAATTCTACAGCATGTGGTAAGGCTGCTGCAGGACAGGGACACCTGCTCTCTGTTGCATCTGGCTTGTACTGTGTAGGTACATTGCTTTTCTGGTGACGTAATTTCCTACCTTCTCACCCTTCCAGTCCATCCACTACCCCTGCTGGGATTAGTCTTCCTTAAACACTGGCTTTTACAGGATCACACCTGTGACCTAACACCTTACCCACTTTGTCCAGATCACAGCTCCAGACTCCTCAGCTGTTCCTCTAAGGCCCCCAGCCAGACCAGTGTCCTCATTCCCAATTCTCTTTGCTCTTGTAGAGGCATTTTCTCCTGTCTGTGGTTCAACCCTTCCTACCCTGCAGTTGGCCAGGCCAGTCCTACTTGTTTGACTCTGTCCCAGACGGTGCCCCCGTATTCTTAATTCCTGAAACGTCTGCTGGTTCAGTGAGAGTGTGTAAGTCCGACTCTTCACGTCCCGACTGCATCACTGTCCTGACTGGTCTCTGAAACTCAGCTGTAAGCTACTAGAGACATCCTCAAGCTTTCTTGGCTCACAGTGCTCATGGAGTCTCAGGAATTGTTTCAGAGAGCCCCTTAGGCCAAAAGAAATACATAGCAGTTCCATTTATTAAGTAGTTAGGACCAAGCAACTTAATGCATAATATCAGTTGAGTAGCTATTTGAAAAAAATGAGCAGCACATAAGTTGAAAGAAAGTATCACCTCTTTATTCTGAAATCATCACAGAAGCTGTGCACAGCTTCCCAAACCTTGGAATCAGGTATGAACCTGCCACACTCCTTTCCTATGTTCGATGTTGATTTTCACATAAAACTTGCTGTTATAAAACGACTCCCACAAACCCAGTTTTGCAAAGATAGGAGATCATCAAAAGGAATGTAGCACAAACTAATGTTGAAACTATGAAAACTACCTTGATCTGATAGTTTGTACAGTGCCTGACAGGTTGTATATCTTATCATTTCCCTCAAAAATTTAAAATACCACATGGAGCGAATTCACTGCAGTGTCCTGAGGCACTGAGGCACACAGTTCCAGAGCTCGAGTGTAATATCATATTTTTCTTGTGTGTTCCCCAAAGTTCATTGGGCAAGGCAGTCCTTATAGAGTAGGTACACAATAAATGCTTTGTGAGGATCTTAATCCCCGACCTCCTGATAGAGGCCACACATGCCACAATCTGAGCAGCAGGCTGAGTTCCCTGGCTCAGCAATAATTCACGTTAAACTCATTCGAACACCTTTTAGGGATGCTGTAAAGGAAGTTCCTGTACTGAGTGGAGGTTGGCTTAGATGCCCTATAAATTCCCTTCCATGACAGTGGTGAGGATGAAATGTCTCCAATCCCCATGCCAAAAATATAAAAATATTCAAACTCTAACATGCTGAATTTGGTTTGGAGGAAAGGAATAGAGACATAGAACTGCTATTCCCTTAATAACTTAGATTAATTGATAAACCACATTCTTTTCAATTGCCACAAAAAAGGAACATATGGTAGGACACTGAGAAAACTACCATACTAAAAAAGTTGAAATACCAAAAAAAATCTGATCCCTATGTAATACAACTGACAAATAAAATTTTTTAAAAAATTAAACCTGGAAATAAACACCACTGGGAAGCATAAAAATTCTCCTTGAATCGCCCTGGCTGGTGTGGCTCAGTGGATTGATTGAGTGCCAGCCTGCGAACCAAAGGGTCTCTGGTTCAATTCGCAGTCAGGACACATGCCTGGGTTGCAGACCAGGTCCCCAGTAGGGGGTGTGTGAGAGGCAACCACACATTGATGTTTCTCTTCCTCTCTTTCTCTCTCCCTTCCCCTCTCTTTAAAAATAAATAAGTAAAATATTTTTAAAAAATTATTCTTGAGTCAATAAAGAAATCAAAATCAAAATTATAGACTATATAGAAAATGTGAAAATTCTATACAATTTGTTTTTGATATAGCTAATACAGCGTAGGAAGATTCACCAATCTATGTTCTTTTGTGAATAACAAAAATGAGTAAAATAAAAGAAATACGTCAAACTTACAAAGTTATAAAAAGAATAGGAAAGCTAACTGAGGATGGGAGAAAAAAAATCTGAGTAAAGTTACTATATAGTAAACACTCAATAGATATTCGCTCTTACCATCGGTAGTTGTCAAGTAGATTGAGGAATTTCTATTTATATGGTACAGAAAAATCTCCAGTATATAGCGTTAAGTTTAAAGAGCAAGGTTTGTCTGTAGCCATACCACCCCGAATGCATCCGATGTTGTCTGAAAAGCAATGTTCGTTTTTGAGACATTTTGGTGAATTTAAATATGGGCTCTGTAGTAGGTGATATTATTGAATTAATGTTAATTTTCATAGGTGTGATAATATTATTGTGGGTGTATAAAAGAATTTCCTTATTCTTAGGGGATGCATGCTAATAGATTCAGAGGGTGTGTCATTAATGTCTGCAGTATCCTTTTCAGTGGTTCATGGGGAGAAACATGTATTAAAAGAGAGAAATGTGGGAAAATATTAATAGTTTATTTATATGAATCATATAGAAGTGCTTATCAAGTTTTCTCTAAGTTTAAAACTTTTCAAAAGAAAAATAACAAATGGTATCACAAAAAAAAAGTACAGAACACTTATATGATGTTTTTCTAAATCGTGTGTGTGTGTGTGTGTGTGTGTGTGTGTTTATATACTTGGCCGTGCATTAACTGTCTCTAAAGCATATACCAAGTGGTTGCTACTGGGGAGGGGAACTGGTTGGCTGGGAGCAGGACAATAGGCTGAGCTTTTGAATCTCATACTATGTGTTTACATATTCTGTCTTAAAAACATGCTATTATTGGATTGTGTTTTTAAATTTTAAACCGTTTGTCCTCTGCTCAGTCTTGTTGTTGTGCCATCAGTGGATAAAAGAAAGGCCAGGAGGCGAGTTAGGAAGTGCCTTCTCTCAGGACAGATTCCTTCTATGGTTTCTTCCTCACACGGTCCCCACTCCACTGTTGATCTTCCTGCGGGTGAGCAGCCTGTGTGCTTCCTGCCCCAGCATCCCGCCCCACCCGCCTGGACCAGCCCTTTGGCCTCGGCTCTGTGGGGATTTCATGAAGGCGTTTTTACAGCTGGTGGAAGGTGGTGGGCACATGGGATGGTCCTCAGAAGAAATAGGTGTGGGCTTCCTGTTTTCGCTGTGACTCAGACATGTGGGAGAACTCTTCTGTAGAATACTCTTAGCAAATAAGGTGTTTACCCTGACACCCGTGCGGCTCCCAGTGTCGCAGCTGGAACTCAGAGCTCTCCTCCATGGTGAGAACTGATAGTCTGATAGTCTTCGGTATGGCTTGTGGTGCCAATGATTGCAGAGCTGAAAAGCACTTACCTGAGGGATCCAAACCTCTCACTTCACAAAGAAAACACTGAGGCCAGGGGAGGTCTGCTGACGGCCGAGTGGCACAGCTGGTCACCGTATGTCCCCTGAGCTGCCTGTCTCCCAGGCTTCTTTCCATGGCAGTTCAGACTTCAGACTGCCATCAAGGTCTCCCCTTGTTTTCCCTATTTTAAGACTTTATATAGATAGTGTCAGGTTGCCCATGCCCTTCCACAACCTGCCTTGTTTTTTTCACTCAAGGATGTGTTTTTGAAATTTATCTATGTTGCTGCATGTAGCTCCACCCAGTTCAGCCATTTTCACCACAGCATGGTGTTTTATTGCTTACGTACTTAAAAAGCCATCTATTCTTCTGCTAAAAAACATTGAGGTTGTCCTTCCAGGCTTTTGATCCAAATAATGCCCCCCAAAACATCCCTGTGCTTGCTTCTTGTGCCCACAATACACATCCTTGAGGGCTCTCAAGGATTTGAACCTTTTCTCTTCTTGCTGTCTACGTGTCCTTCAGTGAGCAACACTCCAAACAAATGGTTAGGGCTCTTTGTGTTTCAGGAATTCGTGACTCATAAAAGTGGGCATTTGTCTGAGAGAGTGTACATTGGTTTGCCTCAGGCTTTTTCACTTGGAGAGTGGTGCTAAAGTCACCTGAAAAATTGTTTTCCTTCAAAATAAAGTCGGGACTTGACCTCAGACCCATTGAAGTTGAAATTTCTTAGGGAAATTTCTATATTCTCTCTCTCTTTCTCCCTGTCTCTCCTTCTCTCTCTCTCTCTCTCTCTCTCTCTCTCTCTCTCTCTCTCTCTCTCTCTCTCTCTCTCTCTCTTTTTCTCCCTTCCTCTGTCTGTAAAAATCAATATTTTTAAAAAATTAGAAGAGCTAGTAGGACTTTACCAGAGAATATGCACAATGACAACAGTAGGTTCAAAGGCACAGTTTTTGCCTTTTTCAGGTAACGGGAGGGTAGGTGCATATAAGGGTTATGCAGAGAGATGGAGCTTGAAAGGTAGGAAGGCAGGTGGGATAGGGTGAAGCTAGGGAGCATTGTGAATGGACTTTATCCTGAAGATGTGAGGGAACCCAAGAATTGAGTTGAGCAGAGGAGAAAGATGGTAAGGACTGTTAGGAAAAGCCTTTGGCAGCAGGAAAGGCATGAATTGGGAAGGGAGAGCTGAGGCCTGATCAGGAGACAGGAGGAGGCAGTAGCAATAGAAAAAAGGAGGGAGAGGATGATTTCGAAGGTAGCTACTCTGTCATAAGTGAGCAAAGTAGATTGGTAGACAGAAGGCAGCTTTTGCTCCTTACCCTTTTTCTGTTTCTTCTCATTTTGTCAAACTGAGGTCAGAACACAAGTAAATAGCAGCATGTTTTTATCAATACCCAGGGCTATGAAAACAAAATGGAGTATATAATGTGGGTATAATTGCATAAAGATCTAAGCAGGGACAAGACTTTGAGGCATATAAAGAAATGAGTGTCAATTAAAAATGTTAGAGTCATCCTGTGTGTCCTAACTTTCACGTGTTCATTTCTGCACATGCTGAACTCAGGAAATGAGAAAAGGTCTCGGCATTTGGAATCAGAGAGCCAGCGTTTAGTGTTCCTGCTCTGCTTTCCACAATCCCTGAGGCTTTGTGTTAGCCACATGACCTTTCTAGACTTTGGTCCCTCCCATGTTAAAACAGGATTTGTCTGTTGCCCCAGGATTCCTTTCAGACCTAACTTCGTCCAGACTCTGCTTCCAGCTCGTTAGGCCTTTCCCCCGGGGCATGTCTGTGTACATATCACCCACCGTTTTCTTTGCCAAGAAGAGGAACTGCTTACTGGGTTTCTGTAAACCACTTCTGTAGGTTGTATGATTTATTTCTAAATCTGACTCACTGATAATATATGTGCCTATGTTGGGTTAGGATCAAGAAAGCTTCTAAAGGATTCATGAAGCAAGTGGTGGTATACTTCCCCTTACCTTTCAGCTAAAGAATTAATACAGAGCTAGTGGACCCTGAGGAGTGGTTGTGCTTTAATTGGCATTCAGCTGTGGTACAGGGGCAGAAAGAACTTGGCAGGGCACACTCAGGTGCGTGCCTACTGCGGACTACTGCCCTGCCTTTGAAGAGTGCCTTTGTGTTACAGACGTGATAAGATATTTGTTTCCAGGGTGGATTTTTTTGTATACATTTGAATTCTAAATTCAAGTATTCTATCTTTCCATCCAGTTTGTCTGGTTTTTTTTTTCTTTTTTAACATATTATTCATAGCTATTTTGAAGCCCTTGTCTGCTAAATCAAATATCTGGGTCACCTCTGATCTGCTTCTATGTACTGTTTTATCTCTCAATAATTGGTCACTTTTTATTGTTTTGGGGGGGAGGGAGGCATATTTAGTAATTTTCTGCTATATGCCAAACATTGTAAATGGTATGTGTACTTTGGATTTTGTTACAGTGTTACAGTGTTTCATTATCTTCTTTCAGTCAGCCAAACTGCTAGGAGAGCACTTTGATTCTGTGAAGACCTGGCTGAAGCTTAGCAGGGCAGATCTATTTCAGTGTACCCCTTACTCCTGGAGTGGGGTTGACAATCTTATAGGTGGCCTTTCTGGAGTTCTCATAAGTGTTCGATATCTTCACCTATGTCTTCCACTCTCATTTGGCCCCAAATTTCACATCTCCAGTACTGTTTAATATCTGGCATTTCCTCTCAACCTTAGCTCTCAGCTTCCCAACATGTACTTTCTCCTCCAGACTTCTAGATATCTCGCCCTTCACTCTGAAGCCCAATAATTAGCCAAGGTTCCAATTTCCACGCAGATTTCTGGGTTTCTTCCCTGAGGTTCACCCATCTCTGCAACCCTACTTCCCAAATCCCAGCATCCTTAGCAGCATCGAACTCTGATTTCTGCCTTGTCCCTCTACCAAGACCATTGTTCCCTGCTTGAGGTTTTGTATTGGTTGCTCTCTGAGCCTGGTAACAATTATTTTGCATATTTTGTGAAGTTATTATTATTGTTTATGACGAGAGTAAGTCTAATACAATCTACATTATCATGGTCAGAGCTGGAAGTCAGCATTTTGCTATCTTGATTTCAGTTACATTTCTTTATATACTCATTTTTAAAAAACTACTTTATGGCTTATTTTGATTGTGAGTTTGAGTTTACTTCATGATAGTTTTATTATTCAGTAATGTTTCCCAACTATGGAATGTGGACCCTGGGTGCCTTTATTATTTAAATAGAAAGTGGTTATTTTTAGCAGAATCTTTATTAATGTATGAATGTTTTAATTGGTCTGTTCAGTTTTGGTGCTCACTGTATTAAAAGATTGCTTCTTGGGCATTTGCTTGGCTTGAATTTTGTAGAGTTTTGAGAGTCCATTTTGGTTTGACCCGATGTTCCTGTAAGCACGATCTCAGTAACAGCACATCTTGGCTAAACTGATGTGTTGGGTAATTTCCGAAGTGGCAACCACTAGAGTTTAATTCCTTTGGCCCCAAGTTTTATCTCCTGTGACAATTCAGCCACTTCAGGGAAAGAACGGCAAAGTAGGCTATATTAGTAATTCACACCACTGGGAGAACAATTATCAGATCCCGTCTTATGGAGTGAGTTTAGTAATGAGTGGGAAGAAGTTTTTGTGGTTACGCTTTGGTGTCTGAGACAGTGAACAGGACCATAAATGGTGGGAAAGTGTACATACTGTGGAAGGGACAATAAAGATAAACTTTATCATTGTTTTAATCCTCCCCAAGGAGCTGGTCTCCTTTAGTTTTACATCTCTTTCCTCACTGCAGTGTGACAGGTACTGTAGTAGTAAAGCCGAGTCACAAATCGTGCAGATAGACTGACAGTATAGAGCAAGAACTGAAATGATGAAGGCAGGCGGGAGGGACGCCAGGAATCAGTGGCACTGGTTTCTTCCTCGGACGGAGGGTTCTTGGGTGGCTGGTGCTTCAGGACGGCCGTGAGGGAGACTTCATTATATACTCTTTCCCTCTGAAGCTTGAACCATGTGAATATATTAACTCCAAAAATGGCAATCAAGAATATTCATTTATTTTGATCCCTCTTATAATATCCTAAAATAACAGTAAAGGGATATTTTTTTAAAAAATTCTCAGAGATAATGAGAGTAAGAGAGCAAACAACAACAAAATAATGGATTCTGGAAAGGTGGTGCTGTAGACTGAACGTTTGTGCCCACCCCCAAATTCATATGTTGAACCCGAATCTGCAGTGTGATGGTGTCCAGAGGTGGGGCTGATCAGGTCATGAATAAGTGGCCCTAAAAACGAGACCCCGGAGAACTCCCTTGGCCCTCTGCTGTGTAAGGGCACCAGAAGATGCCCATCTATGGACTAGGAAGCAGGCTGTCACCAGACACCAAATCTAATGGCACCTTAATCATGGAATCCCAGTATCCAGAAGTATGTGAAATAAATTTTTACTGTTTATAATACCAAAAATGGTATTTTTGTTATTGCAGCCCAAATGGACTGAAACAGATGGATGATAAGAAAGTTAAATTCTAAGCCAGCCAGTGGAGAAATCCCATATTTTCTACCTAAAGGCTTGGGAATTGGAGATAGCAGATTACTCTGAAAGCGAGAGGTAAATATGAAGCTTAAAGCAGGAGAGTTCGTGGAAAGTCTATCTTAAGTAATTAGATCCCCAGCTCCCCACTCTAGCTTTGCACAATGGGACAACTGCCTCCCCTATTCCAGTTAGGAAACTGAAAGTTTACTTTCTGGTAACAGTACACAGAGTTTGTGGACCAGGACACATCAGCCAGAGTTGAGAGTAGGCTGTATGGCACTGAAAATGGGATTAAAAGAATGTTTCCATATCGAATACAGAGAGATCAAACCTTCTCCCCACACGGGGCTCCCATAACATAGACCATCAAACTTAAATACCTTCCAGACAGGAGAATGGATGATCCTTCTCCAGAGAATCTGACTAACGCCCCCCAAAAGATGTCAGAGACTCTGTGACATGGTAGCTCAGCCAGCTGACCCAAAGTCAAGTCCATGGTCGACTTCAAACAGTCCAGAGTACCTCCTTGATAGGAGCAGAAACCAAGTGTTATCAGGCATCGAACTTGAAAGACAGAGACCAATGTAAATTTGAAGGAAACAGAGTATGCCAAGAGATGAAAATTTTAGATAATCCAAAAAATTCATTATCATTTATGTTCTCAGTGAGACAAAAGAGATATTATGTAGAGAGCAGGCTGACCACCCCAGGGGTGGGGGGTGGAAGAATTAAGCAAAAAGGGAAAAAAAGAGAGAATAAAACTCATGGACACGGACAACAGGGTGGTGATTGTGGGGGCGAGGGGGTGGGTGGAGGTAGATGAGGGTATGGAGAGGATAAATAGTAATGGAAAAAATGTAATAAAAATAAAATTTAAAATGTTAAAAGTAAATAATTTTTTGCAAGAATATATAAAACAAATGAGAAAAAGAAGTATGTATTAGAATTTAATAGGTTTAGAGCAGAACCATGTGAAATATATACTAATCTACAATGCTTCTCTGAAAACAAGTCAAAACATTTTTATACTTAAATCAGACATTTTCAATAAAAATTTTGAAATAAAAAATATTATATTCATGAAACAAGAACAAAGGCTATAAAAGGATACTCAGGTAATTTTTTAAAGGTCTCGGAAATTAAAATTTTTTAATTTAATAGAAGGATTAGATGATGAGGTTCAGAATATCTTCCAGAAACTAAAGCAAAAGGCCAAAGAAATGGAAAATAGGGGAGAAAAGATAAGCAAATTAGTGGAGCAGGCAAGGACCGCCAAGATCCAAATAATAGAGGTTGCAAGAAGAAAAGCAGACCAGAAAAAAAAAGTAGGTAATAAAGAAAATTTCTCAAAATTGAGAGACACAAAATTGAGTTTCTAGATTGCCCAGAATGGTGAGTGACAATAGAATAATACCGAGGACCCTCACAGTGAAATTTCAGAGCAGTAGGGTCAAAAAAGACCTACAGCTTAAAGAGAGGAAAAAAATAGGTCATATGCAAAGAATCAAAAGTCAGAATGGTTTTTGACTTCTCAGTAACTGCACTGGAAACTAGAAGTCAGTGGTAGAATGTTTTCAAACCATAAAAGAATATTATTTCTAATCTACAATTCTATATTCAGCCAAACCCTTAATTGGGTTTGTAGGTAGAATAAAGATATTTTCAGGTATACAACGATCTCAAAAAATTTACCTACTATTCACCCTTTTTGAGAACCCTCTGAAGGATGAACTCCAGAACAGCAAAAGGGTAAACCAAGAAAGAGGAAGACTTACATTATAGATACTGGGGGACGGTGCACAGGAGGGAGTCAAAGGAATCCTTAATAATGGTGAAGGGAGATCTTAGGATGACAGTTGTGCCTGAAGCACTGAGAGAAACTAGAACAGATCAAAGCAGATCAGAAGGCCCCAGCATGGATTTCATTGAGAAAATGAAATTGCTTTAAGATGTGTTTGAGCATATATTTAGGAAATTTAGACAGTTGGCAGAAAGGTTGGGATTAAATTATTCATAAGTACTCAGGAACAAAATAAAACAAACAAAAACGGACAATTTTAACTTCAGGGGAAGCAATGCTGTAGAAGAAAGAAACAGGAACAGTATATTATAGTGCTCACCTAGCCATAGCAATTACATAGTCCTAAAAATGTCAACACTGGATATTGATCCAATTAAACATATAATGTAATTATGTTGAAAGGATGGGAGGGCAAGAAGGTTAGAGTTTGTGATCATAGGGTTGAGGGGGCACTTATCAGCGAAAGAGAGCTAAATCTTCATTTACTAAAATGGGAAATAGATACATAATGCTTAAACTTAAAAAAATAAATCAAGAGGTAACAATATAGACATATTATTTTAACAAACAGAGGTAACTTGAATAGTGTCAGGTAACTCGCTATGAGGAATGGAAGATGGAAACGTGTTTTTCATAGCAAGCCTTGGAATTATTTTTTTAAACTAGGTCCATATATAGTTTAGAATCAGATGAAAAATTAAAAAGAAGAAAACAAAATGGAAGAAGTGATCATGACAGTTGGACACTGAGATTTGGGAGGATGAGAAGGAGTTCTGTAGGCCAGGGGAATGGAGGTGTGTGCTTAGTAGGTGGAGAGAACCAAGAGTGGGAATCAGTAGGGTAGGTGTAGCCTGGCCTTTGAAGGAAGCTTGACTGAGATGTGGAGTATAGTCACACCTGTGTATTAGTTCTTCTCTCTTTGGTGTCTATATATTGTCTAGAATTAAAGACATGGTCCTTTTGTTACTGATAAAATGATAACCTGTTACTATGTTTGATTATTGTTAATAAAGTAACAGTAATCTATGTACTAATTTCAAAGGGAGGAAACTGAACTTGTCATTGAAATGATCTTCACAGTAAGGTTTACTGAAAAGGCAGTGTCATTCACAAGTCCTTACCTGGACATCAGAAGAGTCTTTTAACTACCACTCCCAGCCCTCAGCAGTCCTTGCAAGACAACAGACGCCAAAGGAAATGGGCATTTTGCCAAAGACTTGGGAAATTCTGATGCCTGCAGCATCTGAAAGCACCTAGAGCCTGAAAAAGGACTTGGCATACCTTTGTGCCATAAAGACAAATGGACACCTGGCTAGTGGTCAGGTGGTTAAGTGCTAGTTGTAGGTCTTTTGTAACGTGGTCACTTCCTTCTGCTTACTGCCATGGGAGGCATTCAAAATGCTAGAAAGCACATGGTGTGGTGGTAAGATCTAGAGTTGACTCACAGCTCTGCTATCTTTGTGACTTCAATAAAATCACCCAACTTCTTTCAGAGTAAATGGGGGTAATAATCACAGGGTGATGATAGGTATCAGGTAAAATAATATATATGGGAATGCTTTGTAAATAGAAAACTCCTATTACAAATCTTGATTTCAATTAGTAAATTTCTTTACCTGTTGAGTTTGTTTCTACAAATGTGCCTTCTTTCTCTGGTATATGTATTATTGACTCCAGGTGAGCTTGTGTATTGGTTAAGGTATTATAACAGAGAGACCCAAAAATATGACAGGTGAAGCAAGATACAAATTTGTTTCTCATATAACAATCTAGAACTCTGCTATCCAGTATGGTAGCCACTAGGTACATGTGGCTATTTACATTTAAACCAATTAAATTTAAATAAAATTTAAAATTCTGTTTCTCGGTTGCACCGACCACATTTCAAGTGGCCACTTGACTAGATGCTGTTGTATTGAACAGCACATTGGAATATTTCCATCACACAGAAAGTTCTTTTGGGCAGCCCCGATCTAGAAGAGTGGTCCAGAACTTGAAGGGTGGCCCTGCTCTACAAGATCATCTACGGACCTGAGTTCCCTAAATATTGCTGCTCTGTTACTCCTTCGGTAAGGCTTCATAATGTCTCCTTGTGTCACAAACCCCTTTGGCAGTGTGACAAAGCCTACATGCCACTTCACAGAGTAATATTGTTAAATACGTAAGATAAGATATATAGAATTGCAAAGTAAAGTTGAAATACAATTATCAAAGTACTAAAAAATAAAACAAACTCATGATATAGTAATACATGCTTTATTAATACATCAAATAATGATCTAGTGGCAAGTCTAACGGCTACGGTACTTTCAAAATAGTGATGAGTATATATGATATTTCAAGATAATCCAGAACAATTATATTGGAACATGAAAATATCTTTTTAAAGTGTATTTTATTGATTATGCTATTACAGTTGTCCCATTTTTTTTCTCCCTTTTATCCCCTCCACCCTGTACCCCTCCTCCCTCCAGCATTCACACCCTTACCTTCATGTCCATGGGTTGTGCATATAAGTTCTTTGGCTTCTCCATTTCCTATACTATTCTTAACCTACCCCTGTCTATTTTGTACCTACCATGTATGCTTCTTATTCCCTGTATCTTTTCCTCCATTCTCCTCCTCAACCACCACCCCCTGCTGATAACCCTCCATGTGATCTCCATTTCTGTGGTTCTGTTCCTGTTCTAGTTGTTTGCTTAGTTCGTTTTTGTTTTTGTTTTATAGGTTCAGTTGTTGATAGTTATGAGTTTGTTGTCATTTTTATTGTTCATAGTTTTGATCATTTTCTTTTTCTTAGATAAGTCCCTTTAACATTTCATATAATAAGGGCTTGGTGATGATGAACTCCTTTAACTTGACCTTATCTGAAAAGCACTTTGTCTGCCCTTCCATTCTAAATGAAAGCTTTGCTGGATAGAGTAATCTTGGATGTAGGTCCTTGCCTTTCATGACTTTGAATACTTCTTTCCAGCCCCTTCTTGCCTGAAAGATTTCTTTGGAGAAATCAGTTGATAGTCTTACGGGAACTCCTTTGTAGGTAACTGTCTCCTTTTCTCTTGCTGCTTTTAAGATTCTGTCCTTATCTTTAATCTTTGGCAGTTTAATTATGATGTGCCTTGGCGTGTGCTTCCTTGGGTCCAACTTCTTTGGGAATCTCTGAGCTTCCCGGACTCGTATGCCTATTTCCTTCACTAGTTTGGGGAAGTTTTCTTTCATTATTTTTTTCAAATAGGTTTTTAATTCCTTGCTCTTCCTCCTCTTCATCTGGCACCCCTGTGATTCAGATATTGCAACATTTAAGGTTATCCCAGAGGTTCCTAAGACTCTTCTCAATTTTTTGAGTTTTTGTTTCTTCATTCTGTTCCGGTTGAATGTTTATTTCTCCCTTCTGTTCCAAATTGTTGATTTGAATCCCAGTTTCCTTCCCTTTACTGTTGGTTCCCTGTATATTTTTCTTTATTTCACTTTGTATAGCCTTTGCTTCTTCCTTTCTTTTATGGCCCTACTCAATCATTTCTGTGAGCATCCTGATTACCAGTGTTTTGAACTCTGCATCTAATAGGTTGGCTATCTCCTCGTCTCGTAGTTCTTTTTCTGGAGTTTTGATCTGTTCTTTCATTTGGGACGTATTTCTTTGTCTCCTCAATTTGGCAGCCTCCCTGTGTTTGTTTCTATGTATTATAGGTAGAGCTGCTTGACTCATCTTGGCACACCTGTTACATTATAAGGGGCAGAGCCTTAGTATTTGCAAGGGCAGGGTAACCGACTTTGGCTGCATTGTGGCTCTGTATGTGGGGGAGGGTTTAGAGAGGGAACAATGCTGCTTGCTCGTCCCTCACCCCAATTTCATCACTTCCCCTAATTCCCACAAGCAAATTACACTCTGCTAGATGCTGCCCTGGTGCTCATTCCTGGGTGTGTGTGTGTGTGTGTGTGTGTGTGTGTTCATTCTAGGACCCCATGGATCCCTCCAACAGACTCTCCTGTGAGACTAGTAGTTTCTCCTGCTGCTGCAACCCCCACAGGTTTTTACAGTCAGAGGTTTTGAGGCTTTATTTGCCTGTCACTGGAACCCCTAGAACCCTGGGTTGCATGGTCTGTCTCACGCCCCAGTTGTTCCTCCTGGTTCTTCCTCCCAGTTTATCTGCACATGAATGTGGGACCACCAGGTCCACCAGCCACCACTTTGCTGCACATCCTCTTCACCCTAGTTGCCTGTCTCTGCCCCTCTTTCCAGTTAGATGAATGTTTCTTCTTTAGCTCCTTGGTTGTCAGACTTCCGTACAGTTTAGTTTTCTGACAGTTTTGGTTGTTTTTTGTTTTTAAATTGGTCGTTGTCCTTTTGGCTGTGTGAGGAAGTGAAGTGTATCTGCCTCTGCCTCCAACTTGGCCAGAGCCCAGAACATGAAAATATCTTCAATATTAGTTGGTGACAGAGTCATGTATACTGCTAATAATATTGTGGTTTGTTTCCTACCAAACTGAAGGAAAGGGTAAATTTCAGACAGATAGAGGATAGTGAAAATAAAATTTTACAGTTTTTTCCGCACTCAAGTTTATAGGGCAACAATTTTATTTCTGGACCCCAGGGGCCCTGCAGACTCCAGGTGAAGAAGCCTTGCCGGATGTTGTAAAAGCTGGGTGGGCAATGCCAAGTCTACACTCTAGAATGTAGAAAAGAGAAAAGAGAGGAAGCAGAGGGCAAATGATTTCCCTTTTAAAGGACACAACCTAGGACTTGATCACATCCCATTGGCCAGTAGTTAGTCACATGACCACCTGTAGTTTAAGGCAGGCTGGGAAATGGAGTCAGCAGGGCATCTCTGCACTTTACTGGTAAAAAACTGGGGGGAGTTCTAATAGTAAAAGGAAGAAGTGAAGAATGGATATAAGGATAAGTAGTCTCTGCCACAGCTGGGCTTGTCACTCTGGAATTAAAACAAAAAGTATTTATTTAAAAATGTGCTTTTTACTCTAACATTTTGTACAGTGACACCTGTACACTGAGACTTGAAGTCACAAGTCTAAGTCAGAAATGCCAGGAGGAGTTTCACTCTGGCTGTGGACAGGCTGCCATAGTATGACCAGCTCTTAAGGCACCATCCAGTGTCTAAGGGATGTATTCAATAAAATATTCTGAGTTAATATTCTCCAGTTTAACGGATATGCCTGCAGTCACTGGCAACATTGGTAGCAGCACAGAGAGGACATTTTCCTCAGTGTCAGAAGTGTGTTCCTTATTTAAAGCAAACTCAGTGTGCTAGGACCTGTACTTACAAAACGAGTAACAAACGAGGTGTCTGCCCTGTCACCGATGGCCAGTATTCTATGTGCAGGACAGCATAAAGTAGCAGGCCACAGGCCTTTTCCAAACAGACAGATCCCTTGAGCAAATGCCCTTTAAAGTTTAAAATAACAACCCCTTGGGTTGCCCAGGCCTTTAACTTTTCAGAGAGTTGTAAGTACCTTAATTCTTCTTATTAAAGCTCCCCAACATGGGATTATTTTTTGTTTTTTTCCAAGTTAGTTAAATAAATAGCAATTATGACACAGCACCACACAGACAGCAGCTTTTAGCCTTTAAACAGAGGGTTTGGAAAGGTGCACTTGGAGGCAAACTCGGTTGGCTTCTGCGGGACGGCGGGAGGCAGAGCTGTTCCAAGCCCAAATAGCACTTCAAGGGCCAGGTGATCCTTCGTGGGCCACCCTCCTTGTCTCCATCCAGGAGGATGTTTTTCTGATACAGTGTTCCGTGTCCTGGACTGTGGACTGTGAAGAGGCTGGCACTGAGGTCTTCGCAGCCCCACGAAGCCTGGTAGAATTCCTTGTATACCACAGGCGCTAGACATATGTTTGCTGACAGATCATTTCTATTTTATAAGCATTTATAATAGCCTTTTAAGTACGTGCCATTTTAAAGTTTGCTGAATGAAGGGTAGTTTTTATTTAGTCTTAGGGTCATCATTGTTTTGTTTTGTTTGTATTTTTGGCTACCCCTTCCCCAGTCCATCTCTAGTTTTAAAATGTGATTCACTAGGAAAATATGACTCTGTTAATTGAATTCATTTTAGGGCCAACTTTTCAGGAACCTGTCTATTTCTGTAAACTGAAATCCACTTGCAAGTGTCGCCTTTGGTGCCAGCACTCAGATTCTCCCTGACTCAGTTGTTCCAGTGGTGTTTGAAATATCGCCCCATAAACCAGGCAGCCAGCGCCCCATACATGTAAGGATTATTTACTGGGTCTCAAAATTCAGCCCAGGATCCTGATAGTGATCTCGGACAAGTGATATAAATAGGCTAGGGTTTGCCAATGGCTATTTTTATAAGGGAAGTTTTCTAAGTTGATTTCTTTGAACCCAGGATGACTTCCTTCCTCTGGCTTCCCCTGTTTTCCTCCACCACTGGGGAGATCCCCTCTTCATTTTTCCTGCCTGTCTTTCCCCCTCCCCCAGCCAGCTGGTGTCTGCAGAAATCAGAAGGAAGGTACGTGCCTGACACAGAGTTGCTTGAAATCATATATCTTCAGCACCTTTCGGGATCATCTTTCTTTCATCCGGCCCAAGATTGGCACCTACCCCATCCATCAGGCCCAGGATCTCTGAGAGCGGCTGCCTTGTCTAACATAGATCCATCCACCAGCTCTCAAGCAGAACAATCCCTACATTCATACCTGAATGTATATTTTAGAATACTACCTCTTGTTTGTCTTTGTAGGGTTTTCCCTGCCCCAAGTTTTTTTTTTTTAGAAAATCCTAAGTAGAGTTATGACTAATGAACAGTAACAGTAGAGTTACTGCCTCGTTTGAGTTCCCCTACTCTTTTTCCCTAACCCTAACCCCATTGAGCCCAGCCTTCAGTTAATTGTCAGAAGAAGGGAAGAGAGAAAATAAACCTAACATACCTACCTTAAGTGGTACAGATGCTGGGGTGCCTGGTCAGGCGAGAGCTTCCTTCTCTCCTTGTGGGATTCCCCACCCCCACAACCTTCCTAACTCCCATCCACATCCATCACAGTAAGTATACATCAGCCAGGAAAAGCTTGCCTTGGAGCACAGCCCTTTCTTTGCATCCTTTTCCCAGGTTTTCATGCTGAAAACATCACATTCTCAACATGAAACAAAAATTGGTTCTGCTCTTTTTACCTTATGTTTTTGACCATGCTGTTCTTGGCAGTCAAACTTCCAGGCTTGGGAGTAGAATTGATAGCTTAAAGTGTAAATGTTAAATTGGTTGGCAACATGCCATTTGGAGTCTTAGCTGCCCTGGATAATTTACCAGCATCTGTGGCTTCAACCCACCCGGGCCTGGAGTGTCTCCTTAACTTTACAACTGGCTTCCCTCTTGGATCTTCCCCCACCCCTCGATTCCCCAGCCGGCCCTGAGCGCTAGAGCCCTTTCTCATTTCCTGGGCCAAGTGCTAGAAGTATGAGACTGTTTTCAGTCTCTGAGTTCTACCCCGGATCAAGGACCTCGGAGCCTGACACTGAGGTCCGGCCAAAGGAACCGTGAAACCAGGTCACCAATGATGTCCCTCCATGCTCTGAGTTTTGGTTCTGCCTTTGCGTGGGATGAACATTCCATCTTTGACTAACTTGAAGATCAAATGAAATAATGTTTTAATACTTGAAATGCTTTATAAAAGGTAGAGAACATAACAATAGCAAGAATAAAAATAGTAGCCACTATTTTCTAAAAATCTACATGCCCCAGGTACTGTGTTTAGTGATTCATGGAAACTATCCACATTAAACCTGACTACTCTTTAAAAGTATTGTAAGCCCACTTTATAGAAAGGAAAGGGAGACGCGAAAAGATAGTTACTGGTCAACATTGCATGTCTGAGGAAAACGGTGATGTCAAGTCTGAGTCTGCCCAGCGTGGCGTTAGGGCCCATGTTCTCATCTATTAAATGCAGTATTTTTCTTCCAATTTCCAGATTTGTAAGAGAAGCAGCATTACCTTTGAAGATGTACGTACGCTAGTTGTTCTTTTCCTTGTGACACATTTTATTTTCAGATCAACAAGCAGTTCCCTGTGCTCAGGATTTGTTCAGCAAAAGGAACTCAGTGATTTCCTCACTGGGAGGAGACAAGAGATGTGGCTGCCTCTTCCAGGAAATGCACCACTCTTGTCACCCATGCTGAACCACCCTGACACACTGACACACTGACTATATGTTAGCCAGCTCAGCTGGGCTCTGTTGTGTAAGCCACTAGCTGTCAGGGTGACTAAGGCCCAGGAAGTGCTCACTACATTTCTGTGTCTGTGGTTGACAGTGGATTAGTAGGGCATTTAGAACTGCTCTGCTTTTAAGAGCCTTCGGGCACATATAAGTTCACCCAGCCCCTGGCATACCACTTAAGTAGCCACAAGGAGAATTAGGAATAAAAGGCTTGATTCCTGTGCAGAGTCACGATCCTGTGGAAAAGACAGGACAGGTATTGTGACTAATTGTTGTGAGTCTATTTGGCAGTATAGGATTAAGTGCATCAATGCAGAGAATTCAGAGAAGGCTGGGGTAATGGGGCCTTTGGGGAAGGCTTCATGAAAGAGAAATCGATCTGGGCACTGGTATATATGGGTAGATTAGTGAGAAGAGAGAATATTGTTACCAATAAGAGAAACAGCCAAGTGTATCTGGTCAAGGTTTTGAAATGCTTCATTCTTGAGAGGAGTTGATATAAACTGAATTTTAGTCTTAATTCAAGAAATAAACACATGATGAAACTTGCCACTTTTCAGGGTGTTCGCGTCTTAACTGAGATGAGAAATGATGCAGTTCTGCCAAACGTGTTAACTGTAGTGGCGAGACACGGTCCCAGGGGCAGTGAGGGAACTGAAAGTGAGTGAGGTTGTGGTGGTGGTGTTACACAGACACGTCTGTGTGTTAAAACTCATAAAATTATTCACCAAAACGTCAGTTTTTCAGCAGATGTAAATTTATAAAATAGTAATTTGTAAAATGTATAAGATGAGTTCCTTCCCCTCCAAGGAGCGTACAGCTAATGAGAGTTAAGATAGTAAACGCTTGCATGGCTGGTCTATGCCACAAGAGAACAAAAGAATGTTGTGGGGGCTGAAAGCCACTGCTGGCTGCAGGGAAACCTAAACCGTCCTGACAGTTGGGTGGCATATGCAGGGAGAGTGTGGAATGGCCAGAATAAAGGCATGGGAGCAGGAGGTACATTTTGGGAACAGCTCACATTCCCTTTTGTTTTTTTTTAACATAGGACATAATTCCTAAGCTTATGTTCAGTGAGCACCAACTACTGTGTGTAGGTGCTGGGGACACCGAGCAGTCCCCATGTACATCCCCGTCTCACTAGAAAAGCTATACAGATGGCGAACATGCATATGAAAAGATGCTCCAGATCGTCTGTCATCAAGGAATTGCAAATTAAAGCAGCAATGAGATACCACTAGACACCTATGAGGAAGGCCCAAATCCAAAACACTGGCAACACCAAGTGCCAGTGAGGATGTGAGCAACAGGAACTGTTATTCACTGCTGGTGGGAATGCAAGACGGTAACAGGCACTTTGGAAGACAGCTTAGCAGTTTCTTATAAAACTAAACATACTCTTATCATCTACCCAGTAATCATGCTCCTTGGTGGTTAGCCAAATGAATTGAAAACTTATGTCCACACAAGAACCTGCGCACATATTTATAACGGTTCTTTTCATAATTGACAAAACTTGGAAGCACCAAGTTGTCCTTTAGTGAGTGAATGGATAAACAAACTGTGATACTCCAAACAATAGAATATTATTCAGTGCTAAAAAGAAATGAGTTATCAAATCATGAAAAGACAGAGGAAATATACAAGTGTATTACTAAGTGAAAGAAGCCAGTCTACAAAGGCTACTCACTGTGTGATTCCAACTATGTGACCCTCTGGAAAATACAAAACAGTGGAGGCAGTAAAAAAGAAGTAGTTGCCAGGGGCTGGGGGGACAGAGGGGCAAGTAGGTAGAGCAGAAAAGTTTCTAGGGAAAAGAAGACTTTGTTTTTGTTCCCCGTCCTTAAGGATATCTGGACCTTACAGCTAGAGAGACAGACACACAGCTCGGCAGGAGATGCAGGAAGTACAGATTCTTCCTCTGTACCCAGAGGAAACCAGAGGAGGGAACTAACTGGCTCTCAGGAACTTCACTAGTGGCTTTCTAGCGGAAGATACGTCTCCAAGGTATACTGGAAAGAGCTGCAAACAGAAAGAAAGTGAGAAGAATATTCCAGGCCACAGAAATTACACATGAAAATGCCTAGAGATAAGAGAGAGGAATAGAAACCCTCTGTGACTTGAGAGCAGCTCAGCAGAGCTGGGGTGGGGGTGGGGGGTGTTGGACAGAAAGGCTGAGGCACAGACAGCCTGGATCAGGCAAGGCGTGGCTGGCTACACAAGGCCTTGGAGACTTTGTACTGAGAGCCGAAGGGAGGACCAGGGTTTTTTTGTGTTGTTTTGTTTTGTTTTTTTAAATATATTTTATTGATTATGCTATTATAGTTGCCCCATTTTTTCTCCCCTTTATTCTCCTCTGCCCTGTAACCCCCCTCCCATCAGAACACCCCCACCTTAGTTCATATCCATGGGTCATACATATAAGTAGGTAGGGCGGGACAACCCACATCACTGCATTGTGGTGCTGTATGTGGGGGAGGGGTCTGAGAGGGAACAATTCTGCTTGCTCAGCTCTCGGTTGGCTTTCGGTCACTTCATCTTCTACCCACAAGCAAATTGGATCCTTCTGGTGCTGATTCCTGGGTGGGTAGTTTTGTGTACATTCTAGGACCCTGTGGGTCTCTCCTGTGAGGCTGGCATTTTTCTTCTGCTACCGCAACCCCCTCAGGTTTTTTTAGTCAGAGGTTTTTAGGCTTTATTTCCCCTCACTGGAACCCTGCATTGCACTGTCTGTCTTGCTCCCCAGTAGTTCCTCCTGGTTTACCTGTGTGCAAATGTGGGACCACCCTGACCGCCTCACTCGCTCCGGTCCTCCAGCCACTGCCCTTGCCTCAAGTCTTCTCCACCCTGGTTGCCCATCTCCACCCCTCCTATCAGTCTGGATGAATGTTTCTTCTGTAACTCCTTGGCTGTCGGAATTCCATATAGTTCGGTTTTCTGGCAGTTCTGGTTATTTTTTGTTTTTAAATTTGCTGTTGTCCTTCTTTTGGTTGTGCAAGGAGGCACAGTGTGTCTACCTACACCTCCGTCTCAGCTGGAAGTCAGGACCAGGGGATTTTGAGCAGGGTCACATAGTCAGATTCCTGTTTCAGAAAGACGACCACAGGGTAGAGGACAGATTAGAGATGATAGTCTGGGTCAAGGAGAACAGTGGCCTGACTAAGAGCAGGCTAGAAAGAAGTAGATGAATTGAGAAGGTAGACTCTACAGGCCCCTGTGATGAGCTGGATGGTGGGTGAAGGAAAGGAAGGAGACTATGAGGCTCTTCGGGTTCTAGTTCTGGTTCTGGTTCAGACAACTGGCGGACATGGGGGCTTTCACAAAGAGGATGAGGAACTGGAAGAGGAGAACAGGAAATAAAGCTAGAAAGGTTGATTAAACCATGCTGTGAGAGTACTGAATGCCAAGGTAAAGACTTCGTAAACCCAGGGCAGGGCAATCTTGTTGCAAATCACTGTTGCTGCTCTTTTCTTTGATATATCGACTTTGACCGGAACCTGGGATAGAGATGGACATCTGGGAGTTTTTGGATTTAATAATAAACATTGGACAGCCTCTGCATTCCCGAAGTGGCCCATCCCCAAACTGACAATTGGGGATTTGCTGAGCATGGGGAAAAGCTTGATATGAGCCTCAAAGCCAATGTAGTTAATTAAAAGAGAATAGCTTGTATTGCAGTTTTAACAGTTATTTCTTAAAATATTGATTTTAAATGATAATGTAAACAATAGAAACAACCTATATCTCTCAATTTTCTCATCTGGTATGCATGAAAGAGAAAGATCTGTTGATCTCAAAGTTCCTTTCCAGCACTGAAATACTAGCTTAATAAAACTTTTCATCAAGATTTTTTTAAAAAACCTCTACTTATGTGAATAAACAGAGTATAGCATCATCCTTTATTGAGCCTCAAATATTTTTATCCAAAATTTTAATTTTTAAACTCTAACTTGCCAGATTTCCCAGAGTATAAATCCCTTGACCAGTGAGCTGACTGATACTGTTTGAAAATATCTTAGCCTCTGAAACACTGACTTCATCTTGGGAGGGAGTTAGTTCCATTTTACCAGCAGTGACTTTCCTGATGCTAATATGACAAAAAGCTCATTGTTGTCTTGTGTCATACAAAGGAACCGGGGTACAATAATAATCCCCATTTTAATGATAAGGACATGTAGATGGAGGTAATTATTTTAGACCCTCTGCTTCCTTGGAGGAATGTTTGTGGATAGTGTATCTTACTCAGCTTTTGTCCTGGTGCTAGTTTTAGAATAGACGTGAGAAGCGATCGCAGCCCACTCCCTGTCCCAGTGCAGATGGGCACAGTGGGTCAAGCTGTGTTGTGTTCATGCTCACGCTATATATGACTTGTGTCATCACTGAATCCAGTTGGTGAGAGGAGTTTTTATACTACCTTAAATATTTTTTGTTTCAACACAATTATCTGCACTTTCTCCTTCCCCTCTCCACTTTCAGATGACACAATTTTTTTTGCATTTTTAAATGCTTTGGGACCACATTCATACAGCTTAAGATTGTGCTGGTCTTGCAGTGAGTGAGGGAAGGAGGGAGCCTGTCAGATACCCAAATGGCAGCTGTGTGCTTTTTTTTTTTTTTGCCCATAAACTCATTTAATTTGCATAAAAGTTTTGTGAGTTAATAGAACTGAGTCTCAGTGAATTCAGTAAACTTGCCCAGAGTCACACAGCTTTGGAGAAGAGCTAGGATTTGAACCCACTTTAGGCAGACCCCACCCTATGCTCCTCCACTCAGCATGCTGCTCTACTATGATTGGGGGAGCCCAGGTTGAAATCCCTTTTCCAGCAATATTCTCAAACCAGCATGCCTGAAATGCCACTGTCCTCCTTTTTTTATTCATTCAGCACACAAGTGGAGATGATGCCTCTGCCTGCCTCATCAGGAGATTTTAAGGAGTAAAGAGATACCTACACAAGTTTTGGTATACTTCTTGGCAGTAAGTGCCTGTTCAATGGTCGCCTTTATGGCTTCTGGCAATGGCTGCCGTACCAGGCACCGTAACAGGCTGGGGATGTAGCGTGAGGAAGACATGTCCCTGCCCTGGAGGAGCTCACAAACAAGAGAAGGATTTGGCCCCAAAACAAATAACAAGCATATAGTGAAAGCAGAACCCCAGCCTCTGAGGTACTCTCTTATTTGTAGCAGCAATTGCAATGACCCCACACACTTGGTTATGGAAATCACTCTGGATATCAGGACCTCACCTTATTGGTAACCAACAATGTGTCTGGGATGTGTTTTTTTCCCCCTCTTTAAAAAGTCAGCATTTAGTAGGAGGCCTCACCCTCCTCTACCTCGCATCTTCCTTTGACTCGCCCCTGAGAACTAGGCACAGATGCTTGAGTTCTCTTTAGGCCTTTACATTCTGCAAGCAAGTGAGCATTTTCTAGCACTTAAGGCTGCCACGTTAGCCTAAGCAGGGAGGGGGCTTTTGTTCCTGTGGGGATTGGAGAGGGAGAAGAAGAGTGGACAGCTACAGACTCTTGGGTTCATAGTTGCCTTCTCTGTAGCACGGGATGATGGTAATATGTCAGCCTAGCAGAGGTCTTGGGGGGATAGTCCCAGCAGATCACAGATCACGAGATAATAGGTGTAACACATTAAGGTCTGTAAAGCACTTAGCAGAAGTTATTGGCCATCAGCAATCAAAGCTGGGAAGGCCAGTAGCACAGGAAACCACTAGCTGTATGAGAATGCTGGCTGTGCACGTTAGACACCGACAAAATACTAAGGGAAATCAGAGTCTGGCTAGGACTGACCCGGAAAAGGGTGGCTAAGAAAAGTGTCCCAGAGGTAGTGACTCACACTCAGAGACTGTGGATATGCGGTGGTGGAGAAGGATCTGTGGAAATTCCAGTCAGGGGAAAGACACACCGAACGGCAGGGTAGCAGGAAGTAGCAAGCTGAATGAGGGACATTGAAGACCCTCTGATGCAAGACTCTGCAACCAAATGGTCTCTCTTTCTCTTCTGCTGCTACGGCCTGCCATGGGATCACCTTTGCGTGGCCATCGCAGGAAGCTTCGTGGGGAATGTTCCATGCATTTAGTGACTGTAAATTGCCACTACTGACAACATTAACAAAGCGGATAGATGTTTGAGTGCCTACTGGTAGTGTACTAACTCTTTATGTCATTGGTGTTCACTACCACCCCATGAGGTACCTACCATTAATATCCTCATTTAATAAAAGGGGACAAAGAGCTTATGTGATTTGTCCCTAGGTCATTAGCTAATAAGTGTCTGAGCCAAGGTTCCATTTCAGATCTGTCTATCCCCAGAACCCAAGCCTTTTAACCCAGGAATGTAAGGCTGTGTTTGGGAGGAGGAGATTAGTATGCATCCCAAACCCACTCATTTCCTTTCGTCTAGTTATCGTTCATTGAAAATGTTTCTGTTGAAGGGTTAAGCCACACCAGCCATGGGCAAAGCCTGACATCCTAAAACTAAGAGTTGTGTGTTTTTGGAACTTCCCACCCTTTAGTGTCTTCACTCCCTTTTCCGAACTAAAGGTGAGTTTATAGTAATTACAAGATGATTCTGTGCTAGAAGGTACTGGGGAATTCCTCAATAAGCTCCAGACTTATTAACCAATCGGACAAGTGGATGAGCCTCATGGAGCTCACAGTTCTGCAGGTTAGCCGAGTGAATCACAGGGGATGGGCAAGGCCACTAAGACACTCTTGTCAGGAGCTGCACAGGGCCGGGAGGGGCTTGAATCGGAAGTAGTCAAGCCCCAAGGCAATAGACATGTCTATTAATGGAGTTTAGACTAAATTCTATCAAAATGGTGCACCCAATTTTACAAGTGTTTACTGGGCAATTCCATGTGATTATGACTAATTCGAACAAACCACAACCTTCAACCAGCCTATTGAATTCTCATTGTGTGTCCTCTACTCCGAGTCTGAAGTCCCTGCATTTAGCATGGCGGGGTCAGTGGCAGGGCTGTCGGGAGATACACAGACTGTGAACACCCACACTGTTTAGATTCACTGTTTGAAGGCTCCTTTTCACAAAGTAATAGACAGCTCTGCACCTAGAATCAAACAAAGAGGAGGTCAAGTGCTAACATGCCATCTACCAGCTGTGTGGCTTCAAGCCACTCACTGTGCCTCCCGCAGTATTTCCTCACCTCTGCAGCGGACATAATGATTCCTTGTAGGGCTTTCCAGAGGAGCTAATGAACGAGTGTGACCACACTTTATACAGTGCCTTGTAAATGCTGACATAATTTTGTGTCGTATAGGAAATGCTTCCTCGGGTGCTTATCACGCCCAACTTGAGTCATTCCTGAGAACATCCCCAAGTTGTAAGAATCAACCAGGAGTCGTGATTGATGGTTTTGTAAATGTTTGGCTTATAAACTAAAATTAGTACCTGTCATCTCTCATTCTTGGGACGGGGGAGTAAGGGATGTTCAACTCTGTTAAAATGCATTTCATAAAATTCTTAGACAAAGACTGTTTCACCCTCTTTCCTGGTGACCCAGCACATTCGAGGCACAGTCACCTAGTCTGTCTCTGTTTCCAGGCTTAGCGAGAGGAAGGGGAGGGGTGCTTTTTAACGTTGACCATATGCGTGAGTGTTCCCAGTCTACCTTAGGCAGAGGTAAAGTACTCCCAATGTTTGATGTAGAGTAAAAGGGAAATCTTCCCTGCCATTCCTCAGGGAGCCCTAAATGTTGATTTGCCTTCGGGAGGGTGGGGTGTAAGTGAAACCCGATTTACAGCATCACCCTGGTACCGATTTCCTTTCATCTACTCTAAAGGAAGTGCTCCGGAGATACTGGCACTGAACAAGTAACAGGTTTTTAAAATATCAGCTCTGGAAACAGAGCTGCACCTTGTGATGTTAGGAAAATTATACCACACTTGATCTCTGATTACAGCCAAAACAACAATGGCTAAATCCAGCTAACATGGAAAAACTGGAAAAGAAGGCGGGAAATCAAACCCTTGACAAGGGACAGAGAAAGGGGCCTCAGGTGGACACAAATCCTTCTGTTTCCACTTGTCGGGAACCAACTGCAACACCTTGTGGCCCAGCCCCCACCCCTTCCTTTCCTGCAGCCCTGAGAGCTCTGTGCTCTGCGTGTTGACACTAGCTGGGGGAACTCGATGATTTAAAGTTGAGTTGAAAGAACTGCTTTTATCATTTTAAGTATGCAGCTCCAGGCCAAAACAGACGAAACAATTTTTAAAAGTCTCAGTTCAAAAGCAGTTCGAAACATTCTCTGTGTTTCTTACGTGAGTGTCTCCACCAAAAGGAGCCCCAAAGCTGTCCACTGTTCTGGGTGCCCGTCCTCTGATTGTCTGCTGGGAAGGCTCCCCAGGTTAACTGGTTCCCCCGGGTTAACCGTGGTCTAGTGAAGCTGCCTTTGAAGCATGTAAGCTGAAGGAAGGGGTTTCCGTGCAACCACCAACAAAGCAGGCCGTGCCACTGCTGTCACCCCTGGGAAACCTGTGTGGGAGTGCTGAAAAATGGGGTTTGGGCTTTCCCTCCAGCTATGGCATCTTATAGGAATAGGAAAGTGTCGTGTAAAAATGGTGGCAGCTGCTACATGGTTCTAAAAAAAGCAGAAGAATTCTATTAAAGAATGTACAGCCTGTTTGTAATGCTATTAATAAATACCATGCATTCTGAGTCTGTCGCAGACGCCCCACTGTGCTGTCATCTTCCAGGTGATGCCCCATCCTTTACAGGTCGCTAAGAACGTGACTCTTAAAACAAAACACAGAAGCAAACCCCATGCTGCTTCCTATCGTCCCTAGCTGCTTCAAGATTTGGGATGGAATTTAGGGGCATTTATTTCCTGCCTGCTCAAATCTTACACTGACATGTTTTTTGAGGGTCAGAAACAAAGTAGCCCTCCTCTTTACCCAGAGTGCTTGACTTTACTCACAGGAAGTTCACAGTCAATCATTCGTGGGGGGTTTTACTCTCTGCTCCTCCTATTTGATAGATACCCACTTGTTTATTGATGGACTGAGCATTTTTTATGCAGCCATTATGAGAGCTAGTTATAGCCATTTTTGAATCAAAAGACTGGGTACTGCGAAATTTTGTAACCTTTATTTCCTCACATACAAAATAGAGATTCTGCTCCTCTCACAAGATTATTTTGAGGATCAAAAATGCTATTGTGATCATTGACTACTAGACTCAGTGAAAGGAAGTGGTTTCTCCCTACTCAAAGAATATTCCAAATGTGTAGGTGTTTTGCCCACACCAAGCAATTCTCCAATTATCTGCGGACACCAACCAGGAGTTCTACATTTCACCTTCATTCTGACACTGTCCCCCTGCAAACAGCATCAGATCCACTTCATCTGTGGGCCTTCTGTCGCCTTCTCATTTGGGGAACCTTGGGAATATGCATAGCAAAGAAAAGGAATGTATTAATGAAGTAAGGTTCTGCTTACTTTTCTAATCTGAGAGGTAATCATTTCACAAGGCAAGGTTCTCTGTACTGAAACTTGTTTTCAGCCCACAAGATTGTTGACTTCATTCAACAAATATTTATTGAGCTGCTGTTATTAAATCAGCAAGTGTCAGACTCTGCTACTGTGTTCAGGTATGTCGAAGTTACAATGGCACATACCTCACAAAAGCATAAGTCATCCCTCCTGCCTTCGGAGAGCTTACAGTCAGTCATTTATCTAAGTCAGGTGGTCGTGTACCTCCTGTGCTCCAGCCAATGACGTAGACCTGAGAGACTACATAGTAAACAAGGCTTGTCCCTGACATCACAATCCAATGACCAGCCCAGTAGGGAAGGCAATGCAAAGTGCATGGAGAAAGTTAAAAACAACATTACAAGATTAAAATCCCAATTCAAGGACACAGCGTAAGAGAAGTCATAAATAGCCAGCCAGAGGGGATGAGAGAGAGAAGGGAAGGCGTTCTGAAAAAGAGACAGGAGATACGACGCTGGGCTTGGAGGACAGTTCAGGTAAGCGAAATACTGCATTGAAAGCAGAGAATGGTATATCCACGTGACAGTGGGAAGGATCCAGTGTAGCTGGACAAGAGGGCACGTGAATAGGGTGGAAGACAGGACTGGGAATTAAGGCCCCAAAGGTCATATTTGCAGACACCTCAAAAGCCAGCCTGGGTGTGGAGTTTGGATTTTCACCATAGGGTGCTGGGGCTGAGATGTCTCCGTGACATTCCGTCAACCTCAGGTGCCCAGCTTGCCTGTTCCTAGTTCTCACAATGACTGAGCTTCACTGTCCTGTCCTGATGAGAAAGGAAGAGTCCATAGACCTCTCTTGTGCTCTCTCCTCTTTAATTTGAAAGTGGTGGGGCAGGTGTGCTGTTGGCTTTTGTGGTGCTGCCTCTCTCTCTGGCTGGAGGGTGTTGACTCAGAGGCAGGCCCGAGGACTGGTTGCCCTGTGCAGAAGGAGCCAGCACAGATGTGTTGAAATACCCTTCCCACCTCAGCAGACATGACTAAACAAACTCTGTCTGCTTTGAACAATTAATTCATTTGTCAGAGCAGCTCACAGGGCGAGTGAGGCCTTGCAAGCAGCAGCGTGTTCTCAGCAGAAAAAGTTCTGGCTGTGTGTCTGCAGACTTCCTTCTGGGGAACGTGTTGGCGGTCGGTGTGTTGAACACTCTAAGATAAACTTTTTAGGAAGTGCAGCCTTTTGAATTTGAAGAGCCATTGTGACCTGAGCTGTGTGTTGCCCTAGAAGTTGCTTTTAGACCTCCTTTCATCAGTTTTCTGAGAAATTTGGAAGCTAAATTATGAAGTAATGATTTGCTTTAGTTGGAAACAGAAATGCAAGAAAAATTCAAATTCTTTCAACCAGCACCCAACCCAGGCTTCATCATGAAATGTGCGCTTCCTGTGAGGTCACTACTGCGCTCTCTGCCCCACCTCCCTCAGTGACCCCCACTTAGCCACAGTCTTTGTCTTTCCAGTTCTTCCTAATAACAAATATAAGTCTTTTTTAAAAAAAAAATACCTTATTGATTATGCTATTATAGTTGTCCCATTACTTTCTCCCCTTTATTCCCCTCCGCCCTTCACCCCCTCCTCCCACCAGCATTCTCCCACCCCCCTAGTTCATGTCCATGGGTCGTACATAGAAGTTCTTTGGCTTCTCCATTGCCTATACTATTCTTAACCTCTCCTGTCTATTTTGTACCTACCATTTATGTTTCTTATTCCCTGTACCTTTACCCCCATTCTGCCCCCTACCCTTCCCTGCTGATAACCCTCCATGTGATCTCCATTTCTGTGATTCTGTTCCTGTTCTAGTTGTTTGCTTAGTTCGTTTTTGTTTTAGTTTGTGTTTTTAGGTTCCGTTGTTGATAGTTGTGAGTTTGTTGTCATTTTACTGTTTGTATTTTTTGATCATCTTCTTTTTCTTACATAAGTCCCTTTAACATTTCATATAATAAGGGCTTGGTGATGATGAACTCCTTTAACTTGACCTTATCTGGGAAGCACTTTATCTGCCCTTCCATTCTAAATGAAAGCTTTGCTGGATAGAGTAATATTGGTTGTAGGTCCTTGCCTTTCATGACTTTGAATACTACTCTCCAGCCCCTTCTTGCCTGCAAGGTTTCTTTTGAGAAATCAGCTTATTGTCTTAGGGGAACTCCTTTGTAGGTAACTGTCTCCTTTGCTCTTGCTGCTTTTAAGATTCTCTCCTTATCTTTAATCTTGGGTGATGTAATCATGATGTGCCTTGGTGTGTGCTTCCTCGAGTCCAACTTCTTTGGGACTCTCTGAGCTTCCTGGACTTTCTGGAAATCGATTTCCTTTGCCAGATTGGGGAAGTTCTCCTTCATTATGTTTTCAAATAAGTTTTCTATTTCTTGCTCTTCCTTTTCTCCTTCTGGCACCCCTATGATTCAGGTGTTGGAACATTTTATGTTGTCCCAGAGATTCCTATGCCTTTCCTCATTTTCTTGTTTCTTCATTCTGTTCCAATTGAATGTTTATTTCTTGCTTCTGCTCCAAATCTTTGACTTGAGACCCTTTTTTCTTCCCTTTGCTGTTGGTTCCTTATATATTTTCCTTTATTTCACTTTTCATAACCTTCACTTTTTCCTCTATTTTGTGACCATATTCAACCATTTCTGTGAGCATCCTGATTACCAGTGTTTTGAACTTTACATCTGATAGGTTGGCTATCTCTTCTTCATCGCTTAGTTCTATTTTTGGAGCTTTGATCTGTTCTTTCATTTGGGCCATATTTCTTTGTCTCCGTGTACCTGTTACATTGTAAGGGGTGGAGCCCTAGGTATTCGCCAGGGAGGGGCAACCCACATCACTGTGTTGTGGCGCTGTATGTGGGGGAGGGGTCAGAGAGGGAACAATACCACTTGCTCAGATCTTGGCCGGCTTTCAGTGCTTCCTCCTCTACCCACAAGCAAATAGGCCCTTCTGGTGCTGATTCCCAGGTGGGTGGGTTCATGTATGTTCTAGGACCCTGTGGGTCTCTCCAGTGAACTCTCCTGTGATTCTGAGAGTTTCTTCTGCTACCTCAACCCCCACAGGTTTTTTCAGTCAGAGGTTTTGAGGCTTTATTTCCCCGCACTGGAACCCTGGGTTGCACAGTCTGTCTCATTCCCCAGTTGTTCCTCCTGGTTTATCTGCCAACACCGAATGTGGGACCACCCAGTCCTCCAGCTGCTGCCTTGCCACACATCCTCCCTGCCCCAGCTGCTCATCTCCTCCCCTCCTCCTTCTTCTTCAACTCTTTGGTTGTCAGACTCCCATATAGCTCATTTCCTGGCAGTTTTGGTTATTTTTTGTATTTAAATTTGTTGTTGTCCTTCTTTTGGTTATCAGGGAGGCAAAGTATATCTACCTATGCATCCATCTTGGCCAGAAGTGCAAATAAGAAGTCTTTACATTTGTTTTACTCTTCAAGACAAGGACTGCCCTCCCCTCCTTGATCCCTGTGACTGCCTCCTCACCACAGGACTGTGGAGTTAGACAGAGAGGCTTCATCTTCCTCTGCCCAGTGTTCTCAGCTAATCAATTACACAGGCCAGACTAAAACCTGGTTGTCCTGACCTGGTGTAGCACTCAGGGGCAAATGTTGCTGTGCAAGGTACACAGCCAGTACAGGAGTTGGGGTGGGGGGACAAGGAAGAATGTGAGCACAGAGGCCTGGGACTCCCATCCTGTTAGCCTGAGAGGTGGGGGACCTAAGAACAGGAAGGAACCACACTCTCACTTCATGCTTGGCAACTCTAAGCATATGTGTAAATGGGCTGGGATGCAACCTTCCTGGGGAAGCCAAGCACCTTTGTCGCTGCACCGCCCACCTCTCTGCACCCGACCTTTGCTGGGTGACACTAACAGTACTCACCCACTTGTGAACGTCCTTAAGCCCAAGAACAATCAAATGGTCCATGGGTCCATGTGTTGGCTCTCACTGAACTCCACCCTGACAACGTAACATTTCAAAGCTTTTCCAATAGCTAAAAATGGTCTGGCAATAATAATAGCAGCAGCCAACGTTTAGGTGCCTACTATGTGACAAACACTTGTTCTAAACACTCTGTTGGTTTCTAATTTAATCTTCCCCAGAATCATCACTTAGAAAGTGATCACTTGTTAAGACTTAGTGACCTGAAAAGATTACATTATATACCCACAGACAGACCAATCCATCACTAAGCCAGGAGGGAGGTGCTAGGTGCTGAGAGGGCCTGCTGGCACTGCAGGAAGGAGGGCCCTTCCTCAGGGGTTTGACATTCAAAATTCAAGAAGAGAATTTACATAGTGTGGATCGTGGCTAAGAGTGGACATGCTTTTTATTCCCTCATTCAGCAAGCATTCTTGGAGTGTGACTTATTGAGCATTTGTATGGGTACGAAGCACTGTGTGAGATGCTGCAGACACTGGTCTTGGGTGCACCACCTGCGATGAATAAACCAGAAGCACAGTGCGCTGGAGGCCCAGGGAGAGAAGGAGGACAGAGAGGGAGCCGGAGTCGTTGATTAAGAACATGGGCTTTTTCCCAGAGTTAATGAGAACACCTGTCTCCCTGTGGGGTCAGGGTGGGTCTAGATAACACCAGTTGTGCTTACACAGTGCCTGACGGGCAGTCAGCAGGCAAAACATGAGCTGCTTTGTTAACAGAGTAAATGGGCTTTGGTGTAGGCTCTGAGTTTTGTCCGTTTGTCGGTATACCACCCCTAGTTCTCAGTGTTACCATTGGATCACATTCACTAGGTACCAGGATCTAACCAGGATGGTGTCCCAGGGAGTTGGGGAGAAGAGCATGCCCCAGCTGGAAAGGGAAGGACTGGAGAAAGGGCACACATGGGGACAGCCTGGAGGGCTGCCTCTGGGCAGAGCAGAAAGCAGTGCTCTTTACTCTGGAGTCTGTGACCTAGAATTGCTGCCTCCTGTGGGTCAGAGGGCAGACAGGACCCCGCCCCCCACACCCCCACTGTGCCGCCTGTCAGGCCCTGGAGGCAAGTTGGGCTGGGAGTGTCTCAATCACTGGTGGCCACGCAGAACTGTTTATCCCCCAGCCCTCCTCTCCGGCTCCTTTCATCATCGCTGTGCGTGTTCATTTAAACTCAGCAAGACCCATGCCAACGTAAACAAATAGAATGATCTCTTAGCGGTTATTTATATTGTAAACCTCCTCTGGAGTGATTTTTTCCCAGTCCAGCTTGCAGTAATTTATTAAGAAAGATAAAGTGATTTTTAAGTGTGATTTTAAAGAGTTAGGCCCATACGTAAGCTCGCTTTCTGTTATTCTTCAGCTTGGGTTTGATGTTGTTCCCAACGTGAACTTTCATTGTCCTCCTCCTCAGGGCAGCGTGGGACTGCTGAGAAAAGTCCACGTTCGGTAAAAGCAGCCTTTGCATAAATACATTGAAGCAGAAACTCTTTTGCTTCATTTCCTTTGAAAAGACTAAAAACTGTCATTAAAACTGCCCTCTGAGAGAGAAGAGATGGGAGGGAGTGCCTGGAGCTGACTTTTTATAGATGTTGTTTTTTGAGGCCACATTTGCTCTCTCTTCTCTGTTAACCAAAATGAACTTGGTGCCTGCTGTTCATCAACGAACTGAGACAGAGAAAAGAGAGAAATGAAGGGGAAAAAAACCTAGGAGCAGAAATCTCTGAATTGTTTATAAAGTAGATTTTTAAAAAGATACTTATTAAGAGAACAAACTACCCTTTCTTTTCTGTTCTTAAAATTCTAAGCTCTTTCAAGTGATAGCCAATTAAAAAACCTGGGAGCACATCTGGAGGCCCAGGTTTCCCTCCAGCAGAAATGTGCAGCCATGAAGGAAATGTCAAGACTTAGAGCTGCCTGGGCTGGAAAAGTACTGACCGGAGGAAAGCCTCCGGTTGGGGCCAGTGAAAAGCTGCGTATCTGTCCAGTTCCATGGCTCGGCCCTTCTGCCAGGCCAGCCGTCTGTCATCTTCACCTGCAGCAGAGGATGTTCATTCAATCTGAACAAGAAAGGAACTTGAGATTCCAGCAACACATAGTGAAAAGCTCCAAGAGTCTTAACACTGTGCCCTTCTACTGTGAGTTGGACTGTGCGGTTCTGTGGCAGCAGGCAAATGCCCGTTCTGCACAGGCATCTATATTTAGGTGTGGGCTGAGATTGCCAAGGTAAAGAAAGGCATGGTCGGTGTTGCCTCAGCACCCTGTTTGTTTTGGAACTGAAGCCCTCACTGTCTGTCCTCCCATCTCTGCCACAGGCAGGCCCTATGTTACCCCACGGGTTAGACTCTGTCACGGAGGAGGAGGCATCTCCCCAAAGCCCAGGCAGTTGGAAGGCAGCAGAGCCCATCCTGAATGACTCTCCTTCATGCCGGGTGGCTACGTGCTCCTGGGCAGGGACCAGACACTGTGGTTTCCTATTTGCTGCTGTGCAGGCAGCTGCTGCAGGCTCTTTCTCAGCAGGCGTACAGTTGACCCTGAGGGGCTCAGCCATGTTCAGTGGCTCGTCACCTTCAAAAGTAGACGTCCCTTAACCCACAGTGGGAAGCTACTCTCTCCTGGCTTGGTCTCCTGGGCCTGCTGCCCACTTGGGGACAGAGCCCCAGTCATTATGTTCCTGGCCTCCTTGGGACCTCCTCTGTGTCCCTCCCACCCTGGGGAAGGGCAGCTCCACTCAGCAGCCTTGCCCTAGGCTCAGCAGGCCTTAGCTTGACCAGCAGCCCAGGTGCTGCTTCTCCCAGCCTCAGGCCCCCACCCAGAAGCCTCCCCTGCCTTTGTTTTTCTGACGACCTGACCAGAGCCTCCACACCAGCTGGCCTTCACCCTCATCCTATATCTCCTCGCCCCAGTGTTCTCCTACATCACCCCAGCCGTGCTACCTCATTCATTTGTGGATCAGCTCCTCCAGGAAGCCTTCTGTAGAAGGCTGACTGATTCCTTTCTGGGATTCTTTAATTGGGGCCTCCCTCAAGGCCATGCTGGCATTCCTTCTAGAATGTTCTGTCCTCAGGGCCTAGACTCAGACCATCCTTAGCCCAGGCCACTCCCCTGTGCCCATCTCTCTGAGAAGGGCATGGCCCACTGTTCTCAGATCTGTAGGTCTAGGCTCCTGGGCATAGCTGCAGGGCCCCCAGGGATGAGCACTCCATGTTCCAGCTCCTGGGAGAGATGTTGAACTGTTCCCTGTCCCGCCTTCCAGAGAGCCTTTAAGGTCACTTCACAACACCCCTGGACCAGGGCTTCTGCTAGCCACCCACCCTCATTCTCATGGTGAGACACATCAGTCCTTTTATAAGAATTTGTGCTGATCCCACAAAAAAATATGAACCCTAAAACTTACCATCCTCAGCAGGGAGAAAGCAGTTCTATATGGGAGGGACAGAGCCCCCTGCCAAACTAGCATCAGGCCTGGCAGAGGCTCAGGAGGGAGTGGCCTCAGAACTCCCTCACTGAGTGGGGCGGGGCCACCAGGTCAGTTCCTGACTTCCCTGGGCCTCTCCTTTCCCCCTTGGCACCTGGGTAGAGGGAGTTTGGAGGCACTGCCCCCTGGAGCCAGGGGAGCAGGGCTGGAGGGGAACTTATTCTTGGGGGTTCAAAATAGCTCACTAGGGATGAATTTATGGTCAAAGAAATGTCTGTAAGGACTGCCGTTAGCGAGTAGAGCCATCTCCTCCTGAACACTGGTGCTGGTCCTCTCAACACCCCCTACCAAAGTGGGCTCAGCGGGGCAGGCTACCCCTTGCCAGCGCCTTATTCCATCAGGAGCAACCATCATCACTGACTCTGCCTTTTGTTTGGTCCTGGCGATGTAGCCTAGATTTCAGGCTAGGTCTGTGCCTTCCCAGGACCTTCCTCAGGACTTCAGGGGAAGAAAGCCAAAACTTCCATTTCCCAAGAAAAGTGCAGTTTCACGCACACCTAGGGAGGATGTTTGTGTTCTATGGAGGTCACTGCCCTTGTTTTCAGAGTAAATGTTTATGTGAGCAAAGTCAGTGGGGAGCGGACCCTCTCACCTCTGTTTTCCCAGGCACAGACCAAGCAGCAGCTGAGGACCACCCTGGTAGTCTAGTGTTGTAGGCCCAGCTCTGCCATTGACCTTATGTAGGTCATGTCCCCTCTCTGGGCCTCAGTTTCCCCTTCTGTAACAATGGGAGGTGAACTTTATGCTGTAGGATTATTTCCAGCTCTGACACTTTAGGGTTCTGATCTTGGATATTTATGAGCAGCCTGCTGATTCTCCCTCCAAAGTGTACTGCTAATATGTATGAACACTCCTGTCTGTTTCTCCCGGCCTAGTCCACGATCAAGTCTCTTCCTGAACTTAAGTTCAGTGGCTTAGAATAAACCCAGACTCCTTACCATGGACTCTCTGATCTCATACATCCCGCCCCTCTGCCTTGGGCTTTTCCCACCCCAACCACATGCTCTGTTCTCATGGTGAAACACATCAGTCCTTTCAAAAGAGCTTTTGCTGATCCACAGCCCCTGGAGCACACCGCACCCTTTCCTGCCTTCAGATCTTTGCACCTGCTATTCCCTCCGCTGAGAACCACCCTCCCTCTGCGCTTTGATGGGCTGGCTCCTTCCCATCTTTTGGAACTCAGCTTAAATGTCACCTCCGAGAGGCCTTACTCACAGTCCCTGTTGAAATTAAGTGCTCCTCGGTTCTGCCACCTCTCACTCCGTGGTTCTTTCCCTCACGCTGTATAGATGTCTCGGAGCTGTTTGCTTAGATCTGGTTATGTGTCACCTTCACTAGAATGTGAGCTCACACAGTGGGGACCTCCCAAGAGTGGGGGCCTTACCTGTCCTGATCCCTGCTGAACACCCAGGGTCTAGCATAGGGCCTGGTACACAGTAGGTGCTCCATAAATGCTTGTTGAAAGGCCGAGTGAGTGAATGGATGGATACTTCCTCCATAAAGAGCTTCGTTTTCCTTCTTGACCTCTCGGTCTCAGGCCCCAGGTTCCCTCAGGGATCTGCATGTAGCAGTGATGGAGATTATAAAACAGACCAAATCCAGTATGATGTCCTTTGTCAACAGCCAAGAGGGTTTTTTACTCCCCCCCCCACCCCTCCACCCCCCCCCCCCCACTGCTCGCTCCCATGGCCTCAGCACAGTTGGACTCAGATTTGTTTGACATTTCCTAAGGGCAGGCTTGCTGCCAGGTTCTGGATGAATGCTTTCCAATCATGATTTTATTTACCCTTGATGACCTTTGTGAGGTTGATGGTGGAAACTGAGTCTCAGACAGATGAAGTGACTCTCCCTAGGGTCACAGAGCTAGCAAGTGGCAGAACCCTGGTCTGAACTTAGGAGCTCCTTGTCCGAAGCCCAGTGCTGGCTCCTTCATCCCCAGGGCCATAGCAGGGGCCCAGGAAGGGGGAAAGGGACTGGTGTGTGGTTTCAAGATGGCCTTTCCTGTTCACTGAGCTAGGACAAGCACAGGGCCCAGGGCCGCCTGATGTCCCAGAGTGTCATGGGAACCTGACATCAGTCTGTGGAATTTCTAGAGCGCTGCCGTCGTACGGAGCATGGGGTTGTGCTCAGGTTCGTGGTCACTGAGAGCCCAGAGACCGGCTGGGTGGTGCTGCCCTCTCAGCAGTGACCGGTCAGCTGCTTCAGGAAGATCTCTCGGAGGCCAGCACAGACAGTTTCCCTTCAGGAGATAGTTCTCTTGGCAAGACATCCACTTTGAGCCTCAAAATGGACCTATTTGCCAGAAGCTGCAGTGGAGACGAGAACGTGGGGCACAGAAACAGACAGACCTGGACTCGAATCCAGGCTGTGCTGTGGGCCAGCTGTGTGACGCTGAGTCGTCTGCCCTCTCAGACGCGTAAGCTCCTTATCTGTAAAGATCCCACAGTGTAATAGAAAATAAAGAGTCATATCTGAATATGACACAGAATCTGCACTTAATAATTCTCGTGAGTGAATGAGAAAAGGAGCCACTCTAAGACGTCCTCTTGTAGGAGAAGAGGAAGCCGCTCCATGTTATTTTCAGCGTGAAAAGCTTTAATTGGGCGATTATATGAGATTGACACCTTCCAACAGCTTACCAAAAAATGTTAGTGGTGCAAACAGGGATTTTTTTTTCAGGCGGTAAAGTTGTGTTCTCCGTAATTTTAAACAAGTAACAGCACATACTCACATGTTTACTGTGTCAGGCACTATTCTGAGCACTTTATATCCCGTAACTCATTTAATTGTTGCAATAACCCTGTGAGGGAGATACCATTTTTGTCTTTGTTTTCCAGATGAGAAAAGGGAGGCACAGGGAGATTAAGTAAGTTGCCCAAGGTGACCCAGCTAGTAAGCGGCAGAGCAGGGACGAAATCCAGGAAGTCTGACTTCAGAGCCCTTAACTCCTGGGCTAAACCCATGGTGTTGCTTGGTGACATGGGGGGTGGGGGGGTCCTATGCAGAAGGTGTGCTGTCCAGCTGAGGAAGGAAGAGGGTGCTAGACTGTAACGATTCTGTTCTGCTTAAAGGGGTCAAGAAATGAGACTTCTGGATAAAGTGGTTGGGCAACAATTTGGGTGCTGAAAGGGGGGATGGGGCCCCCATTCAAGATTGCCCACCCTCTGCCTTCTTTCCCATTTTGGAAAGGATACAACATTCCTTTTATGTATTTTGGTATTGTACATATGTATTTATATTCTGTGAACTCCCCCATTTTAGCTAGATTTCTTTTTTTGCTGAATTCTTAAAAAAACAAGTTCTTGAGGTATAATTTACAAAAAATGTATGTAAAAGTGCACTTTTTTAATGAGTTTTTACAAACTCACTCACCTGTGTAACCACCACCACAGTCAAATAGGAGTGGCCCTGGCTGGTGTGACTCAGTCGGAGCATCATCTGGTAACCCAAAGGGTTGCAGTTCGATTCCCAGTCAGGGCACATGCTTGGGTTGCATCAACGTTTCTCTCCCTTTTTCTCTCCCTCCATTCCCCTCTTTCTACAAAAACAAATGAGCATTAAAAAAGGGGGGAAGATTTCTATCATCCCAAATGTAAAGATTTTCTTGGGACCCTTTGCATTGAAATTCCCCACCAACCAGCCCCAGGCAATCAAGGGTCTGGTTCCTTTCACTACAGGTTACATTTGTATCTTCTAGGGCTCCATATAAGTGAAATCATATTTTTGTTTTATTTTTATTTTAAAATTTATAGAGATATAATTGACATGTAACCTTGTGTAAGTTTAAGGTGCACAACGTATTGATTTGATACTTACATATTGCAATATAATTACCCCCATAGCATTAGCTGACACCTCTATCACCCATCACATCACAATTATCATTCCTTTTTTGTGGTGGGGACAGTTAAGATCTAGTGTCTCAGCAGCCTTGAAGTTCATAACACAGTCTTGTTATCTATGATCACTATGCTGTGCATTAGATCCCCAGGACTTATTTATCTACTGGTTACAAGTTTGTACCCTTAATCAACATCCCCCCACTTCCCCAACCCCCTACACCCTAGTAGCCACATTCTACTATGTTTTTACGAGTTCAGCTTTTTAAGACTCCACGTACAAGTGAGATCATACAGTATTTGTCCTTCTCTGTCTGACTCATCTCACTGAGCACAGTGCCCTCAAGGTCCATTCATGTCTCAGATAGCAGGATTTCTTTCTTACAGCTGCATAATGTTTCTCTCTCTCTCTCTCTCTCTCTCTCTCTCTCTCTCTATATATATATATATATATATATATATATATACACACACACACCCATATATATACATGTATATATGTATGTATGTACTTATATGGAGAGAGATGATAGATTAAGAGACAGATACAGATATATATCGCATCTTTCAGCGCATTGACACTTAAGTTGCTTCCACATCTCGGCTACCGTGAACCCTGCCGCGGTAAACATGGGAGTGCGTATATGCCTTCAGTGTCCTCTTTTCTCTTCCTTTGGCTATAGACTCAGGTGTGGAATTACTGGATCACATGCAGTTCTATTTTTAACTTTTTGAGGAATCTCCACTGTTTTCCATAGTGGTTGCACCAATTTACATTCCCAACAGTGCACAAGGGTTCCCTTTTCTCCATATCATCCCTAACACTTGCTGTTTCTTGCTGTTTTGATAATAGCCAGTCTCACTGGTGTGAGGTATCCCATTCAGTTTTGATTTGTATTTCCCTTACGACTAGTAATGTGGAGCACCCGTTCATGTCCCTGTTGACTATTTGAATGTCTTCTTTGGAAAAAGGTCTATTCTGATCCTCTGCCCATTTTTGAATCAGATTGTTTATATTTTTGTTATTGAGTCATGTGAGTTATTTATACACAAGGTCTGTCCAGAAGGTATCCAGTCATGTAATATGAAAAATAGAGACATTTATTGAAGAAGGGACAAGATACAAGAAACACTGTACACAGGACAATGATGCCTCCGTCCCCTTCAAAATAGGCACCTTGGAATCTCACACAGTTCCAGTTGCCATCAGCTGCCCCGTTGTATTTTCTTGAATCTCATTGACAATCTGAAATCTCTTCCCTTTCAGAGGTGATTTTAGTTTTGGGAAAAGGAGTAAGTCACAGGGCACCAAACTTGGGCTGTAGGGTAGTTGAGTCACCTGAGTGGTTTGATGTTTCACAAAAAAACTCTATATGAGACATGATACATGAGCAGGCACGTTGTCGTGATGAAGCTGCCAATCACCAGTTGCCCATAGTTACAGCCTTCTGAATCATCCGAATAGCTTCTGCAGAGGAATGTTCAAGCTTAATGCAAAGCGACACAGATTCGTTGCTCTACTTGCTCAGTCATTTGGGATTTGACAGCCACACAGTACACATGCTCACTCAAAGGCGTCTACCACCCCCACTGACTAGTACAGTGAAGCCATCATTGTTCGCACATGTGCATTCCAGTCCTCTCTCCTGTGGCTGCCAGGTTGCATCAGTGTTGCACAAAATGTTCTCATTATTTTAACAATGTTTGGACTTTTTCTGGACAGACCTTGTATTTTCAATATTAACCCCTCATCCAATATGTGGTTTGCAAATATTTTCTCCCATTCTGTAGGCTGCCTTTCATTTTTTTTGATTCTTTTTTTTGCTGCGCAGAAGTTTTGTTTTGTTTTGTTTTTTTAATCCTCACCTGAGGACATGCTTACTGATTTTAGAGAGAAGGCAAGGAAGGGAGAGGGAGGGGGAGAGAAACATCGATCACCCTCCTCTTGCACACACCCCAACCTCGGACCAAACCCACAACCCAGACGTGTGTCCCAACAGGGAGCCGGGAACTGAACCCACAGCCCTTTGGTTTATGGCACGACGCTCGAACAACTGAGCCACGCCAGTCAGAGCTGTGCAGAAGTTTTTCAGTTTGATGCCATCTCATTTGTTGATTTTTTCTTTGTTGTTTGTGCTTATAAATTAATGTCATATCTAAAACCCATTGCCAAAATCATATGTTAAGGAGCTTCTTTCCTGTGTTTTCTTGTAGGAGTCTTACAGTATCAGGTCTTGGGTTTACGTTTTTAATCCATTTTGAGTTAACTGTTGTGAGTGGTGTAAGATGGGGGGTTCAACTTCATTTTTCTGCGTGTGGTTATCCACTTTTCTCAGCACCATTTGTTGAAGGCACTACCCTTTCCCCAATAAATGTTCTTGGCTCCCTCCTCGAATATTAGTTGACCATAAATGTGTGTGGGTTTATTTCTGAGATGTTCTGTTCCATTGGTCTGGGTGTCTATTTTCATGCCAGTACAATGCTGTTTGAATTACTATAGCTTCATATAATTGGAAATCAGGCAATGTGATGCCTTCACCTCTGTTCTTCTTTGACTATTTGGGGTCTTTTGTGATTTCATACAAATTTTAGAATTGTCTTTTGGAATCATATATTAAGTACTCTTTTGTCTGGCTTCTTTTGCTCCGCATAATATTTCTGAGGTTCATTCATGTTGCTGCATGTGTCAGTGGTTTGTCCCTTTCTACTGCTGAACAGTGTCCCATTTTATGAATATACCATTATTGTTTATTTACTCACCTGTCACTGAGTATTTGAGTTGTTTCCATTTTGAAACTGTTAATAAAGCTCCAGTGTGTTTGTGTACATGTCTTTGTGTGGACATTTGTTTTCATTTCTCTTTTTTTAGATACATTTTATTGATTATGCTATTATAGTTGTCCCACTTTTTTCTCCCCTTTATTCCCCTCTGCCCTGTACCCACCCTCCCACCATCATTCCCCCACCTTAGTTCATGTCCATGGGTCATATATATATGTAAGTTCTTTGGCTTCTCAATTTCCCACACTATTCTTACCCTCCCCCTATCTATTTTGTACCTACCACTTATGCTTCTTATTCCCTGTATCTTTGCCCCCATTCTGCCCCCTACCCTTCCCTGCTAATAACCCTCCATGTGATCTCCATTTCTGTGATTCTGTTCCTGTTCTAGTTGTTTGCTTAGTTCGTTTTTGTTTTAGTTTGTGTTTTTAGGTTCCGTTGTTGATAGTTGTGAGTTTGTTGTCATTTTACTGTTTGTATTTTTGATCTTCTTCATTTTCTTAGATAAGTCCCTTTAACATTTCATATAATAAAAGCTTGGTGGTGATGAACTCCTTTAACTTGACCTTATCTGGGAAGAGATTTATCTGCCCTTCCATTCTAAATGATAGCTTTGCTGGATAGAGTGATCTTGGTTGTAGGTCCTTGCCTTTCATGACTTGGAATACTTCTTTCCAGCCCCTTCTTACCTGTAAGGTCTCTTTTGAGAAATCAGCTGATAGTCTTATGGGAACTCCTTTGTAGGTAACTGTCTCCTTTGCTCTTGCTGCTTTTAAGATTCTCTCCTTATCTTTAATCTTAGGTAATGTAATTATGATGTGCCTTGGTGTGTGCTTCCTCGGGTCCAACTTCTTTGGGACTCTGATCTTCCTGGACTTCCTGGAAATCTATTTCCTTTGCCAGATTGGGGAAGTTCTCCTTCATCATGTTTTCAAATAAGTTTTCCATTTCTTGCTCTTCCTCTTCTCCCTCTGGCACCCCTATGATTCGGATGTTGGAACGTTTTAAGTTGTCCCAGAGGTTCCTAAGCCTCTCCTCATTTTTTTGAATTCTTGTTTCTTCATTCTGTTCTGGTTGAATGTTTATTTCTTCCTTCTGCTCCAAACTGTTTTTTTGAGTCTCAGTTTCCTTCCCATCACTGTTGGTTCACTGTACATTTTCCTTTATTTCACTTTGCATAGCCTCCACTTTTTCCTCTACTTTGCGACCACAGTCAACTATTTTTGTGAACATCCTGATTACCTGTGTTTTGAACTATGCGTCTCATAGGTTGGCTATTTCTTCATCGCTTAGCTGTATTTTTTCTGGAGCTTTGATCTGTTCTTTCATTTGGGCCATATTTTTTTTTTTTTGTCTTGGCGGGCCTGTTACCTAGTAAAGGGCAGAGCCTTAGGTATTTGCCAGGGTGGGATAATCCACATGCTGAGTTGTGTGCTGTATGTGGGGGTGGGGCCTGAGAGGGAACAATGCCCTTGCTCAGCTATGGGGTGGCTTTCAGTCACTACCTCCAGCCACAAGCAAATTGGGCCCTTCTGGTGCTGATTCCCAAGTGGGTGGTTTTGTGTACGTTCTAGGACCCTGTGTGTCTCTCCAACAAACTCTCCTGTGAGGCTGGGAGATTCTCTCGCTGCTGCAACCCCCACAGGTTTTTACATCAGAGGTTTTGAGGCTTTATTTCCCCTCACTGGAACCCTGGGTTGTGTGGTCTTGCTCCCCAGTTGTTCCTCCCAGTTTATCTGCACGCAAAGTGGGACTGCCCAGTTTACCAGCCACTGTCTCTCCTGGTCCGCCAGCTGCTGCCTTGCTGCACATTCTCTCTGCTCCTGCTGCCCGTCCCTGCCCCTCCTACCGGTCCGGGTGAATGTTTCTTCTTTAACTCCGTGGTTGTCAGACTTCCATGCAGTTCAATTTTCTGCTAGTTCTGGTTATTTTTTGTTTTTAAATTTGTTGTTGTCCTTCTTTTGGTTGTGTGAGGAGGCAAAGTATATCTACCTATGCCTCCATCTTGGCCGGGAGTCAAATGACTGGTGTTTTCATTTCTCTTAAGTGATTAACTAGGACTATAATTATTTCATTATTACATGAAATAAATATGTTTAATTTTTAAAGAAACTGTTTTTTGAAGTGGCTGTATCATTTGCTGTTCCCACCAGCAATGTAGGAGAGTTCTGGTTGCTCCACACCCAGGCCAACACTTGGGGCTGCAGTCTCTAATTTTAGCCATACGGGTAGTTGTGTGGTGGTATCTTGTGCTTTTAGCCACAGGTCTCTGATGACAGTGGATGCTGAGCATTTTTTCATGTACTTATTTGCCATCTGCACATCTTCTTGTGTGACATTCCTTTCACATCTTTAGCCCATATTTTCATTGAGTTATTTATCTTCTTATTATTGAGTTGTAAGAATTCTTTGTATTTTCTGGACATAGGTCCCTTCTCAGATGTATGTATTGCGTATGTATTGCGTATGTTTCCTCCGTGTCTTTGGCTTGCCTTTTCATTCGGTTAGTGTTGTCTTTAAGAGAGATAAAATTTTGAATTTTGTTCGTGTACAGTTCATTAAATTTTTTATTTTATGGTCAATACTATTCTAAGAATTCTTTTCCTATCCCAAAATCTCATGACAGTTATGTTTTCTAGAAGTTTTATACTTTTAGTCTTTACATATATGTTTATGATTCATTTCAAGTTAATTTCTACGTATGGTTAAGGTAAAGGTGAGGTTCATTTTCCCCCCTATTGTTATCTAATTGTTCCAGCACCATTTGTTGAAAAAAGTCTCCCCACTGAATTACCTTGGCACCTTTGTTGACAGTTGACCCAGTTATATGTGGGTCTATTTCTGCCACTCTACCCTTTTCTGTCCTTACCTCACTGCCACACTGGCTGGTTCCTGTAGCTTTATGCAAGGTCCCGGGTCAGCGTCTGTCTCATCCCAGGGTCCCTGCCGATCAGGCCCAGAGGCGGGGCCCTTGGGAGAGTGCCTGCCTGAGATTGAAGCCTGGCCTTCACCTGATATCCCAGATCACCTGCATTTGCATTATTTAAAGTTTCAAAATTATCTCCTTGCCAAGTAACGTCTGTGTATGTTTATATTCTACATTCACCTCACTCTAGAGCTCTCTCAGGCTTTTCTCCCTTCTCCTCCTCTCTCCAGGGCTGACCCCAAAAACCCTCTGAGTTAGAAAACAAAAATGCAAGTGTCCGCCTTTTTAAAGGGGCACCTTTCAGAAACTTTTCTGAAGAACCGAAAAGAAGAACTACATAATGGAAACCATTTTTGCAGCCTCCAGCGTGGCCATTTATCTCAATAACCATTTCATTTAAAATGTGGGCCAAACGTATAAATCATATCTTGAAAGAAAATATGTTGGTGCCACAGAAATTGCCCTGTATTCTTACCACCTAATTTGAAAAATGTGTTTTGAAGCTTGGAAGAAAGCAAACAAGCCTGGGGCCCAGCCGTCCTTCTCCCTCACATCCCTTTTCTCCATTTCTTCATTCCATCCCCAAAATAAATCCTTGCTACTCCCCAAACTAAGCGGGGAAGCTGAAGCACATAGGACACACCCTGTTGTTAAGTCGTTCTCTGCTGCTGCTGCTATTGCTATTGTGAGCGCTCCCACCTTTTGAGTGTCATTAGGTCGTGAGGAGTTGAGAGCCAAAGACAGGCTGCTCCTCATGGGTCCTTGGAGTAACCCCTCTCAGAGCATGGCCACCCTTGTCTTTAGGCCATTTACTCGAGTTGGAGTTACTATGTATTGGTGCTCACTTAGGATTTGGCCAGAGGGAGGGCGCTAAATATAGCAGAGCCCTGAGGCCCATTTTCCAGACTAACCAAACAGGGAGGCACTGGGCAGCCTGTGCTGTGGGCTGGGAATTCCAGGGTCTCCCCATTTAAACCTCACCAAGGAGTCTGTGGCTAAAAGGGCAGTGTTTCTCCTGTAGCAGGTTTCTTACTTTGCTTTGCAGAACTTCCTGGAAGGGAAAAACAAAGGAGATCAACAGGTAGCAAGGCCCGGTGCACTGTGGCAGCAGAGTGCTTCCAGTAGCCAGTGCTCTCTCCCAGAGTCCCCGGGGCTTCAGGAGGCCCTCTCTTTACATTGCTTTTTTCCCCTGATTGTGAAAGTCCTCTGGGAGCATCTCAGATAGAGAATAAAATTAATATCCATTATTCCACCACTTAGAGGTTCTGGTTTGCTTCTTAGTTATATAGACTTTTATTTTTTAACCATGCATGCATGTGGCTGTGGTCAGACTAATCATAGTTTTATTTCCTCTTTTCATTTTACAGTTCCTGATCATGTTCTCACATCATTAAAACTTGCTTGAAAACATCCTTAACACCTGCCTAATACTCATCCTATGCATGGACCAATCTCTCCCATCACCTCGCCTGGTAGTGGGGGGATTCCAACCCTGACAGCAATTTCTTTTCTGGCCCAGAGGATCACCTGGTCCTCCTGTCCCCCATGGGACTGATGTTCTCCCCTGTTCCCGCATCCCTCCTCCCCAGCCTTTAGCGGCCCATTCGGCCTCTGGTGGGAAGGTGGAAACCAGGAGCCCTTCTTCACGTGGATGTCATGGGCCGCCCTGCCACTGGGTGACGTGCCTGAGACCTGCACCTCCCCAGACCTGCCTTGCTCTCCACTCTTCCTCCTCCCAGCCTACTGTCTGCTCTCTGCAGCCTGTCCCCTACCTCTTCCCTCCCGTACCTCCTTTAAGACGAGACTGCCTAGACACCCTCTTCCAGGACATCCTGTCCCTGTCTCTTCGTGTTTCAAGTGTGAGCTGAGTTCTTGGTATTGGAGCAGGGAGTTCAGGAACTGCTGAGCACCACCCCGCACTTCTCAGAGTGGGTGGGCCGGTCCTTTTCTCTGGATCTAGGTTCTGAAGCATGAGGCCATTTTTTTTCAGACCTCCCTTTTTATCAGTTGTAGCCCACAGCACCTTTGTAGGGGGACCAGGGAAAATTGGGGGTGGTCTGAACAGGCACAGGCCCTGCCTCCTCCATGAGCCTTCGATCTGTGGCACAGGCTGTAGACAGACAGAGGCACCCTCCTAGCCCAGCTCAGTGGTGGAGGCCCTATCCTGCCAGCAGCATAAAGCATTTCCTTTCTCCCTTTTCTCCCCTCACCACTGGCAGCCCCGTGTGCTTTGTATAAGTCATTATTTGCACCTTCCAGCTGCCTCAGCCATGACTGCTTCTTTCTAATAAACGTTAACCTTGTTCATGGAATCCCTCGAGCAATGGGGTCGTGAGGAAGTGCATTCAGGGCCCCTGAATTGGCACCTTTGGGGGAGGGGTGGGGATGGGAAAGGCTGGTGGTAAGTTCTCCGCTGGAAGGCTCTAGAGCTAGAAGTTGCCCCAGAAGTTCTCGCTAACCCTCATCCTCCTTCCATCCCCCAGCCCAAAGCTGTCTGGTGTCTGAAGGCAAGTTTGAGGCTGAGGTTCCCTAAGAAGAAAGGTTAGGTCTTAATTCCTCTCCCAAATATGGTGTACAGCAGAGGCCAGGCTAGAGGAGGCAGTGAGTGGGTGTAAGGGCAGGATGGCAGGTGGGCATCTTTCAATGGGGAGGTGCCAAAGTGGGGGTGTGGACCCCTGAGCATGGGATCAGGAAAGAGGAATCATTTCATCTCCACAGGGCGGGGTGAGTGGCCTGGGGATATAATGGGAGCCAGGGCTCTGGCTGCCGGGCACAGAGAGCAAGGACACTCGGAGGTCCCCTGTGAGGCGTGGGTTGTCAGTCCCCAGGGGAGCCCTCCCCATCCGCTGCAGCCTTCCTTGTGCAGACTCTCCACCCTCCTCTTCCCTCTTGTCAGTTCCCTTCAGGCGTCATCTGCTCACACCAGCAGGCGCCGGCAGTTCACACCAGCCACCCTTGGCCAAGGGGCAGAAGGATCGTGAAACTTTCAATCCCATGGTCACTAGGGGACTGTCCTCCTGTCCCCCCAGATTCTGGACTTACTGTGACAGAGAGGGCGGGGCTACTCCCGAGTTGGTTCAGCTGTCCACCGTGGGGCAGGGGCTCCAGGAGGGCACCTGGGTACTGGGGAGTCAGAACCTGGGTCTTTACCCAGTAGCACCTCCTGGTCCCCCTGCTACCCCAGGCACATACTAGATGGGTGGGTCACAGGTTAGCCTGCAAGGCCACCATCTAGAGAAGTCCCGCAGCTGCTAAGTATAGAGCATCCTCTCTGACCAGCACCAATCCTGCCTTGGGGCTTCTTAGGGTCCAGAAGCAAAACTTTTCCATAACTCTGCACCCTGTGGTTTCATTTGAGACCGAATGGTGGCATCCAGGAAGGAGAATAAGGTACTGTTATGGTCTGGAGCTAAGGCCTTCCTCAGAAAGTGGCTCTGCTGTCCCCTTATCCCAGGGACTCCCACCAGGAGATGACCGCAGCCCTGCCCATGTCCTTTGGGTCTTGGAGGCCAAGGGCATGACTTGCCAGAAACCAGTTGTATTGAGGGACCCTTTCTTTACTGTGTGATTCTTGGGTATTATATTTACCCCCAAAATTCCCCTTTCTTTTCTCCACTGTGGAATCATGTCCAGAGCAGATGGTTCTGAATCATTGTTTGTTCTAAAGCTGTGTTTTGGGTGGGGCTCTGCACCAGGGTTGGGCACACAGGGGTGAACCAACAGACTGGGCCCTGCCTTCCCGCAGCTCATGGTCCTACTCCTATGGGGAGTCAGGCAGATGCGCTAACAGAAATGTGGTGACGGATTACAGTAGGTCCTCTGGAGGAACCAAATGGGTTGTTTGAGCCAGAGAATGAGGGGGAGGCTCTTTGAGATGGGCGATCGGAAAGACACCAAGAGCTGCGCACAGCCAGTTTGTGGTGAAGAGTCCTGGGCGGGGTCTCCCATGCCAAAGGAAAGCATGTGTGGGCCCTGAGGAAGGAGAGCTTGGGGAGGTCAGCAGGGCCAGAGCCTAGGGACTGGTGGCCCAGAAATGCCTACGGACCACACTCTCCCCTGTGTGCCAGGGAAGGGCTGCAAAGGCTGTAAAGCCGGGGCACGACGCTGCGGGATTTTCTGAGAAAACTAGTCTGATGCGGTGTGGGTGGGAACAGTACCACAGGGCTGTGGAGATGCAAGGTGAGCAGCCAGGGGTCAGTGATCTCTGAGGAGGCTGTATCCTGTTCCCTCGTGGGCACTTGGAGCCTGCCCGGTGGCCCCGGAAGCAGCCCTGCCCTCCTGCTGGGGGTCCTAGCAGTGTCTGTACCCAGCAGAGAATCGTGCCTGTGAGGATCCAGCAAGGAAGTGTCAGGAGCAGGCGAGATCTAAACATTTCCATTTTTTTTATTAAAAAATAGAGAAATGCCAAAACTGGGTTTCAAGAACTGTGGTAATTTGAAATGTTTACATTTAACAAATGAACACTTTTAACACACAAATATAATTGTGCCATTCACAGAATAATTACAGTGTTTATAAAAAAAAACCCTTGGTCCATGGCGCGCTTCAGGCAGTGCGGTCCAGAAATAGGACACAAGTTGGAAACTGGATGACAGACAGCTCCGCTCCAATGTGCTGTCTCCTTTGCAGAGTGGAAAGTGAAACCTTGAGGCCCTCGGGGGGTGTGCGGTCCAGCCACACACCCTCCCTGGTCCTTGTGATGAGCTCCAATGAGTGGGAAGTCCTCCCGGTTTAGAGCTATGCGCCCAGACACTGCTGCAAGGCAAGGGTTGGTTTGGGCCCTGACAGTGGGCACAGGCCCCCCAGCTGGCCCAGAGCAGGGCAGCCTACTGCCCGTCTGAGCCCACAGTCCAGGCCTCAGGACAGGAGCTTAGGATCAGCTGCCCAAAAGGGGGCAGAAGACAGAGGTGGGGACCCAGGAGGCAGTACAAGCAGAGGTGGCTCTTGCCTTTCAGCCCCCTGGGTTTGCCCGTGTTCCGGAGTGGGCCGTGGGCCCCGGGCCCCGCCCTGGGTGTCAGCATCACAGTGTCAGTCCAGGAAGCAGACTTCAGACTGCCCTTCACTGGATTTTAGAAGGAAGTATGAACAAGATGGAAGTGGTGAGAGAAAGTGGAAAAAGCCTTTCTCCTACCCCTAACCAGCTCTTCAAGGTCTCCTCGACAGTTACATCGTTGCCTCTCAGCTTGAGTGGCCTACGTTCTAAAATGGGGGTGGTCACAGCAATGTCCTCCGGGCTCCTCAGAAGGCTGCGTGCAGGCGGCACTCAGCTGAGCAAGGCACGGCTGTGCGGACAGACCGCATTTCCCACTGACCCACTGGTGGACATTTGGGCTGCTTCCACATTTTGACTATGACAGGTGATGCCGGGAACATTAATGTAGAAGGTCTTATGTGGACATAGGTTTTCATTTCTCTTGGGGGTGCCCCCTAGAGTGGAATTGCTGGGCCACATGTAGCTTTCGGTCTAACTTTTTGATGAACTGCCATCTGTTTTCAAAGTGGCCGCACCATTTTACACCTCCCGCCACGGCGTGGAAGGGTTCCGGTTTCTCCGGACCACAACCAGCGCCTGCTGGTGTCTGACTTCATGGGTGCAAAGTGGTGTCTCCTTGTGGTTTCGACTGGCTTTTCCTGATGCCTGATGATACGCAAGTATCCGTGTGTGTGTCTTTGTGCTTCTTAGCCGCTTACACATCTTTCCTGGAGAAATGTCTGTTTAACTCCTTTGTTCATTTTTAATTGGGTTACTTGCCAATGGTCTAGATGCAAGTTCCTTCTCAAGATGTATGATTTGCAAATAATTTTCTTTCACTCGAGTCGTCTTTTCACTTTAATAGTGTTCTTAAATATATCCTTTTTAAAAGTTTTAAATTTTGATAAAGTCCAATTAATTGTTTTGTTGCTGTGCTTTGGATTATTTTTTTAAATTAATTTTTAAATATGTAAAGTGCTTCTTTGAAGCTAAAGTTACGAGGTGTGGTCAGAGCAGTCTCCCGGCACCCAGTCCCCACAGCTGCTCGTTTACATCACTTTGTGTTTATTTCTGCAAAAGAGAAGAAGAATTCTAACGCTGGCCACTGGCTCAGTCGGAGTGCCATCCCGTACTGCAAAAGGCCACGGGTTCTGTTCCTGGTCAGGGCAGAGACCTAGGTGGCGGGTTCGATCCCCGCGTACAGGAGGCAACTGACCAATGTTTCTCTCTCCCGTCCTCCTTCCCTCTCTCTCCCCCCTTAAAAAAATTAATGAACAAATCCTTGGGTGAAGATTAAATTTTTTTTTAAGTATTCTATTTTTTCTTTTTACACAACAGGTGGAATGCCATAGATACTCTGCATCATCTTTTTCACTGAATTTTGGGAATTGCCTCCTATCAGTGCATGGCGTTCTTGCTCTCTGTGCTTTGGGGCCACAGTGGCCCATGGTGTGGACATGCAGTGAGTGGTTTAATTAGTGGCTCCCACCTGGGCCGTTCACAGTCTTTCCTGTAATTAGTCATGCAGCAGAGAATGCTGTCCTTTTGTGTCGTGGAGGCGCAGCTTTAGACAGACTCCTGACAGTGCGCTTGCTAAGTCAACAGTTACGGCAGAAGTGATTCTGCCGCCGCAGCCAGGTCTTTCCTACTCAGGGCTACGCTGCTCACGCCCCACCCCAGCACCAGAGCGCTCTTTTCCCGCAGGCTCCCCAGCACACTGCTGTGAAGCATCCGGGTTTTTGCCAATCTGCTGGATACGGCAATTGTTCCCTCTATGTAGCTTTTCTAAAAGGTCAACTTTATTAAGGTATATTTTCATACAATAAAATGCAGCCATTTAAAACGTATAGGCTAGTGAGTTGTGACAAACGGTGTACTTTGTCACCATAGAGAGTTTGCCCCTGCTAGAATTCCACGTAAATGGAGGCACACAGTACACCGTCTCTCGTGGTGGGCTGCTTGGACTCAGCAGAAGGGGTCTGCCGTAAGTACATGCTGCTGTGCGCTAGTGGTTTGTTCCTTTGACGGGGAGTGGCGTCCGCTGTGTGGCTATCCCAGTTTCTCTGCCTGTTGACACGTCTGGGTCCGTTCTAGCTGGTGCGTAGCACGAGTGAGGCTGCTGTGACGACTCTCGCACAGCCATCTTGCGAGCATGTGTTTTCCTTGCTTTGGGGAAACAGGAGTGGAGTGTTGGGTCACGTGGTGACCGTGTGTTTCACTTTCTCAGCCATCAGGCCTTTCTCCCGAGCGGTTGTGCCAGTTGACGTGCCCACTAGCAGCCGTGTCTGAGTTCCCAGCCTCTTTCATCTCGGTCTTTCTAGAAGGTGGGGTATGCCGACTCTTTGTGGTTTAGATTCGCATTTCCCTGAAGACAAAGGATGCTGAACATCTTTTTAGGTTCTTATTGGCCATTGTTGTTCCTCTTTTGGGATGTGTGTCTTCACATCTTTTGCTCACTTATAAAAAGTCAGGTTGTCTGTCTCTATTATTGAACCGTAAGAGTTTTCTGCATATTCTGGATACGAGTCCTTTTAATACACAGTATGGATATTTGCTCCTCGGCTGTGGTTCGCTTTTTCACTTTGTGTTATTTTTCAGAGACCAGGATTTTGTGAGGTTCCAGTCAGTTGGTCTGGTATTTCTTGTGTCCTAAGAAATGTTAACAATTTCTATTACGGCTGAGCATCCGCCTACTTTAAAAAAATCAGTTATTGTCTTTTTCTTCTTGATTTTGAAGAGCTGTGTGTGTATTCGGGAGATTAGCCTTTTGTGGTGTGTTGCGATGTGTTCTCCCAGTGTGGCTGCTTCTTCAGCTTTGCTTATAGTGTCTTTTCCATGCACAGTTTCCCACGTTTTTACATAGTCCAGTGTATCTGCGTTACCGCTTACGGGTTTTAGGTCAGGCTCCCCACTCCCAGGTTATAAAGGAATTCACTCAGTTTGCATCTGGTGTGTGTATGGTTCATGTCTACAGTTCGATATCTGTCCCATTTGCAGTTTGTTTTGATGTTCAGTGAAAGGCATGGAATCCATTTTGCCATTTTGAAAATGACGACCCAGTTGTCCCCGTACCACCTGTTAAAAAGTCCATTTTTTTCTAGTGATGAGGTCACATTACCCATACCTTTATCATCAAAATACTAAATCTCCGTATGTACTTGGACATTGCATTCTGCTCTTTCTGGACTCATGGTGTCCCACTGGCCCATCTGTCCATGCTCCCGCCAACAGAACCCTCTTAATTACAGACTCTGTGACGGGTTCAAACATACAGCAGGGCAACCTCCTCGTTGCTCTTCTTCCCAAAGGTTTTCCTAGATAATCTTGTTTTTCCACCTAAACTTTAGAACCAGCTTGTCCGGCTCCAGAAAAGATCCTTGTTGATTTTTAAGGATTGAGCCTGTGTGAAATTTATACCTGAGCGTGGGAAAGGTTGACACCCTGACTGGTGTTGAACCTCGCTGCGCACGCACAGAGGCGCCCGGTCACCCGCTTTGTCAGACTCCCGCCAGGCTGTCACAGGACTGCTTTGAAGAGCTGTTTTTTGTGTTTATTTTCTCATACAGATGTTGTGCGCTTCATGTTAGGTCTATTCCCTGGGAGTCGATCTTTTTCACTGCTCTTGTGACGAATGGGTTCTTCCCTTTCGTTACATTTTCTAGTAATTGTTTTATATAATTTGTTGTTAATGTCTTATCTCACTGAATGTGCCTCATGGTCTGTACTCATCTTACTACTTTCTTGGGCTTTCTACGTATACTTGCATATCACCTGCAAAAAAAGATTATCTCTTCCTTACAGTATGAACATTTTTAAAGATTTGCATTACATATTCCCAAATATTTTTTTAAATTTATTGCCAATGTATATTCCTTCTGGCAGTGTTTCACCGCACCCTTCTCAGCACAGACTATTCGCATGTATTAACATTTTTTAAAAACTGCCAATTTAATAGAACCTTCATTTACTAAGAGAGCACGCACTGGGCCTCTTCTCTGCCACACGCTATGTGGACCCTGTAGGGAACAGACGGACCTCAGTCCCCTCTGGGGGGTCCACAGCCTAAGAGGAGACAAGGCTTACGTTTCCTACCCCCTCAACTTCATTGAGTAACAACTGACAAACAGAAATTGTGTATTTGTAGGTTGTACAACGTGGTGATTTAACATATATATACATTGTGAAATGATTACCACAGTGAATACATTCCTCACTTCATACTTTTTAAACATTTTTTGTTTATACTTGGTATACAATATGATTTGACATTTCCTACATGTGATCACCCCACTAGTTCTAGTAGTCATCTGTCACCATGCAGGTTTACCACAGTGTTATTGACTAGAACCCCCTTCATCTGTCCCCCACCCCCTCCGCCACCCTGTCCTTTGGTCTCTGTAAGTCGATTTGTTGTTATGTTTTCTAGATTCCACGTGTAAGTGAAACCGTATGGTATTTGTCCTTCCCTGACTTACTTCACTTTGTGTAAATAACCTCTAGGTCCCTCCACATTGTGGCAAACGGCAGGACTTCGTGTAACATCCCGTCACATGTATAAATCACATCACATCTTCTTCATCCACTCGTCTAGGAAACATTGGCTGCTCCCACGTCTTGGCCATTGTAAATAACTCCGCAGCGAACATACGGACGTCCATATATTTTCAAATTAGCGTTTTCATCTTCTTTGCATAAATACCCACAAGTGGAATTACTGGGTCATACAGGAGATCTATTTTTTAGTTTTTTGACTAAAAAAACCCTAAATTCGCCATTTGCCACACTGTGGCTGCATCAATTTTTAGTCCCACCGATAGTGGACAAGGCTCCCCTTCCTCCACATCCACGCCATCATGCTATTTGTTGACTTTTTGCTAACAGCCGTTCTGACAGGTGCGAGGCGGTACCTCACTCTGGTTTTGATTTGCATTTCCCTGATTAGTGACGTTGAGCATCTCTTCACGTGTCTGTTAGCCATCTGTATGTTTTCTATGGAGATACGTTTTTTTGTGTCCTCTGAATATTTTTATCAGAATACTTGTTTTTTGTTATTAAGTTGTATCAGTTTCTTATATATTCTGGATATTAACCCCCTATCAGCTGTGTCACTGGGGAATACATTTTCCCATTCAGTAGGTTGCGAACCTAGTTACTTGTGTGTGTGTGTGTGTGTGTGTGTGTGTGTGTGTGTGTGTGTGAACACTTAAGATCTTTTAGCAAATCTGAAGTATCTAATACAGTATTAACTACAGTCCCCATGCTGTACATTAGATTCCCGCAACTTATTCCTCCTGTAACGGAAAACGTGTGCCCTTCGACCAAAATCTCCACACTTCCCCTGGCCACCCCACCCACCTACTCTCTGGTTGAGTTCAGCTTTTTTAGATTCCACATGTAAGTGAGATCATGCTGTGTTTCTCAAGGCTGAAAGTTTCTGGAAATTTAAAAGACAGACTGCTGCTGCCTTCCTGAGCCCAGCTGATAGGAAAAGGACTGGCTGCCCCAGTGGAGGAGCCCATCTCAGGCCAGGGAGTTCACTCTGGAAAATCCCCGAGCAGTTATGTAAAATCCATCTCCTACCCTTTCTGTAGAGTCCCATCACAATAAGCCCTTTGGGTGCCTGACTTGATCCCCTGCACAGCCTGGACCTCCCCTACTCAGGCCAGCTCTCTCTTCCCCCTGCTGTATGCCAAGACGCTTCCTCATGACTGAGATCCAGTAAAATGGACGGCGGTTCCTGCTGTCCATACCGCCCTTCCCTGGGCCCCCAGAGTCCTGTGAACAACTTCATCGCCCATTCGCAGAGGGCATGGCTCATTGTCATGGACTCTGCACAGCCCTGGCTGGTAGCTTCCCAGGAGGTTGGGCGGGAGGTCGTGGAGGGTCAAGGCCACCTATTCCATGCAGCCTGCCTGCCCCAACCCTGCAGGTAGTCCAGGCAGCCCTTTTTGTTCACATAACCTTTTCCCACACACCTGGGCTCTCTCTCAGCTCTGTACCTTACTTGCTGTATGACCCCAGGCAAGCTGCCTTACTCCTCTGAGCTTATTTCCATCTGCGTCTCACAGGCTGTTGTGAGGAGTGTAGGAAGGATTGCTGCGTCAGGTCTGCACAGCTCATGGCACGGGGACAGGCTCCATAAATGGGTGTTTATGGAATGACAAAGTGAAAGAATGAGTGAATTCCACTGGCAAACCCTCTGGTGGCTCGTTTGCCTGCTTAGATGGTCAGAACTGGAGGATCACCAGGTCCAGGGGCTCCTAAGTGCAGCCTTTGTTCCAAATGCAGCCACCTTGCCCCCTGTCAGAGACCCACTCCAGGAGGCAGGTCCGAGAGTCTTCAAGCCCTGCTGGAGATGAGCTTGGCCCCAAGGAGGGCAGGGCCACAGGCCTCTGAACCCCAGACCGGGCTTTCCACATCCCGACCCTGCTCCTGCAGGCAGCTGGGTGTTGGCCTTGCAGTCTCATCCCGTGTCCTCAGACAGCAAGATGTATATAAAAATGGGGGCAGGGTGTGAGACGCACACCCACCAGCCCTCAGGCCTGGGCTGCTGGGTCCTCAGAGAGAGGAAATTTCCTTCTCTTATTTATTTTCCACATCCTTGACTTTGAAAGCCAAGCTGGTGTTGATATTTACCTTGGCTGGGCCTCCGTCTCCCTGGGCCAGCCTCATGTAAACATGATGTTCCTTCCCTCAGCTCAGCTAGCATCGAGGTGGCCTTTTGCAACCAGTTCTAGGAATTCTGAAAGTCTGGAGGCGTAAGTTCAGGGACCTGCTCCTCAGGGAGCCCAGGGTACGAGGAGCCTGAGGGCCTGCCTCTGTGCTGGCCAGAGAGAAGGAGCTAGCCCAAGAGGCTAGCGGGCTGTGCCTCCCTCCACTTTTTCTGGTTTCTGTGGGGGATCCTATTTTCCCCATATTCACATTTCCCCCCACCTCAGGTTAGACTGAGAAGTCCCAAGCTATACACACTGAGACAGGCAAGATCTGGCTGTCTGCACTGTCCTGCCCAGGCACCCACTGGGACTGGTGGGGAGAAGGCTAACTGTGGAGGGGATGCCAGTTCTTTAGCATCTGGGGCATGTGGCTTTTCATCTGGTTGGCACCTGGACCACAGTTCGCATGGATGATGGAGCAGGCCACCTGGGGTGGGAGCCTGCAGGGATGGGACGTGTGCACAGGCTGGCTGGGCCCCATTCAGCAAGTACACAGCCCAAGTCCCTGCCCTCAGGGAGCTTGCCTTCCACAGAGCAGGTGAACAGTAAGAAGGAAACGATTAAAAAGATAAGGCAATCTGGGGTCATGGTCAGGGCCATAGAAACAAGTGAGCAGGGACTGACTGGGTCAGGGATGGTAGCCCCACAGGGGGTGCTGGAGACCTGAGGAGGCGGTCACACTCCCTGGGGCCAAATCCCGACTCTCCCCTCTGGCTCTGCCACTGGTTGCTCACTCCCCAGAGATCTCTTGAGCAAGTGACTTCATTTCTTTGAGACTTGCTTTCATTATACAAGTGGAGTTGTCTCCAAGTGGCAAGGGAGTGTGTCACCTGCTAGTGGAAGTCATTTTTCCTTCGGCTGTTGACACAAGTACACAACTCTTGAGCATCAGTGGGCAGCACCGAGCCACTGAACACTCTGCTGAATATCTCCCTTCTCCATGCAGATCTGGGACATGAGTGACGACGAGACCGTCTGACACAGCCCGCCCTCACGCGGCCACCTTCTCCCTGGTGCCTGCTGAGGGCTTTCGGTGGCCGGAGCAGGACTGCCGCCCTAGGACTGGTGACTCTGGGCCCTGCGTCCCTCTAACCTTGCTGGTCCCTTCCTCTCCATGCCTTGAGGACTGTGGCTCTCCCTCTGCTGGCAGGAGCTTCCGATGCTCTCCATTTCTCGTGCTTTATGACCCCACCAGTTCCGAGCTAAATAATAACCTTGGCTTTGGCATTGCCATCAACCTGGGACTTGGTTTCCTCCACGATCAGTTCTTTTTTCTTGTTGTCACAGTGTTTGATAGTCAAGATCCCCAGGACCCATTCTGCCTCGGCCCCCATGGGGTGACGGGGGGGGGGGGGGGAGTCAGCCTAACTGAGACTAAATGGGGAAGCGGCAAGCCACCTCCTCCTAGAGACCATGTGGGGCTGCACTGCAAACCCCATCCCTGCCCATCTGCCACCTGGCCCAGCCCTCAACTGACACTGCTCTCCCCCTCCCGGGGGTCCTGATGGTGTCTCTTGGAGGCCCTGACTCCACTGTGGGGTGGCGGCTGTGTGTCTGCCTCTGTCTGTGGCCAGGTGTCCAGCGGGCGGTGAATTTCAGATGGGCTCTGCCATGTGTCACTCAGGCTCAGACTTTTTTTTTTAGCCTCAGCCTGCACACCTGTGACACCCACAGATTGGGGGGCGGGGCGCGGTGTGAAAGCCCACGAGAGAGGAGGTGCCCTTCCCATGTTTTCTACCCGAAGTCTCAGGCCCGGAACCAGAGTCAAAACTAGACTAGAATTTCTGTAGGTTAGGTTTTAAAGGATGCTTCTCACAGAGTTAAAATTAGTTTTCCAGTCAATCAGGGTGTAGATAGGGACACCTCTGTAGTCAGGCACAGGGCTGCTAAGTCCCGTGTCCCCTCCCCATCGTTCTTCCCAGCAAAAGCCCTGGTGCTGTCACTCCAGGACCCAAGGGTGACGCGTACAGTCCATGGTTTAAGAGCACTTTATTATTGTTCTTAAGGCTACTTTTAAGTACAAAAAAAAGATGGCCTGCCAAACTTTTTTCTTCTTCTTCTTCCAGGAAAAACAGGCCACAGAGAATGGTATATTACAGATTTACAAACATGGCGAGAACTGCCCGACACCCTGCAGACGGCGCGGCTCTGTGAAGAACGCACTGTGCTCCTCCTGAGGCCGGGGGGCTCTGTCCTCACCCAGCGAAGTGTTTGGTTCCTGCTTCCCCATCTGCCCGAGGCCCCCTCTGGGGCACTGCCTATCCCAGATAGGTCAGTGCACCGGGGACCTGGGCGTCAGCACCGCTGTCCCCTCCCAACGCCGTGCCCGCGTTACTGACAGAGCTGTCTGAGGAGCCCTTCTTCACAGAGCCCGCCGGCAGTGGGGTGGTTTCCTGTGGCGACGCTCAGTAGCCTGTAGCAATAACAAACTAGTGGCTATTAAGGCAGATGCAGTGTTCTCGTAGAATAACTGTGTTCCTGCACTTTTACAGACAAATCTACGACAAAAAAAAAAAGATCAACTTTTTTTTCCAAACAAAAAAATATGAATGATTACAATAGGAACGGGAAAAATTAAATAGCTACATATCATTAACAAATTAATTGTTCTTCAAAAAATACCTACAAATTTCTCTGTACATTCTTTACGCACAGCGTAATGATGGTCTTAAAGTTACCTATATAAAAAAAGTGTTCTCAACAATTTTTCCTACAGAAAATACAGGGGCCTGAATGCGAAAGCCTGGAAGCCCAGTTAAGTGGGAGTGAAATGTGTGCAGGGGCGAGAGGACAGGGCTGTTCTTCCACGTTGCCAAAGACCTGCAGCCACCCTGTGACCACAGCAAGAGCCAATCCTCCGACCTTTTCACCCAGTGCCAATTTTCAAAATGAACCAACTAACCTGTATTTTTCTCATGCGGAAAACCAGCCTTGAGGGCTCCCATGAGTCCACAATTCCTTGCGGGTGAGGTGGTCACGTCACCTGGCCAGGTGACGATTGGCCCTCAGGTGAGCGAGGCTGGAATGCAGCCCGGCGGAGGGGCAGGGGGATAGACACGTGCGTTTGCCAAAAGAGCAGCAGCTGTCGAACATCCACAGCTGTGTCTGTCATGCTTTCTTCTTCACCTAATTGCTAGTTAGTAGCTATTACTAGAGCAAACGATAATAAATGCAGTAATAACTGTATAGAGTCAGAGGAATGTATACTGCCTTGGCCCCAGCGTGCGAGGAAGCGCACAAGATAGCACACCACAGATTGTCGGTAATCTGCTGTTCAGCCAAGAGAGTTCAAGGGAGCAGTTTCTGCACGGAGGGTAGTTGGTAAACACAAGTCCCAACTCCCCTGGGAACTAGTAATAAGCAGACAGGGATGCAAAAAATAAATGATGTGGTCAGCCTGCAGCAAAAATTCCAGCATCCTACACCGTGGCTGACCGACGAATGACTCGACTGCCCATCGTCAGGGCCTGCCCGGGGCCGCCCGGCCCCACACTACTTGGGAGCAACATGAATATCAAATACAAATCTTAGAGTACAACTGTACCAGCAGTAAGTATATCTAGGACCGTAACTGACAAAAATAGACTAATTCTGAACAGAAGCTAGTAAGTATTAAGGTTTGTGTTTACTGTCTATACAATTAATAGAAACCAGCTATTTTTCTCCCTTAAAACATGCATCGCGTTTAAAGCACTACGGAGCCTCCCACCTCAGCTCTAGTCTAACAGACCGCGGTGTTTGGGAAAATGCCCGTGATTGGTGGAGTCTGCAGTCCAGTTGCAAGCACCTGAAATCTAGAGAGAAAGACCTATAACCTGTATGAGACTTCCCCTTCCAAAGCTGTTTTGTCTAAATTTAAAAAACAAAAACACACAAATGGTCAGAAATGTCATCCTTAAACCCTTTGTTTTTCAGCAGTTTGCCGTCAGAGTATTAGCATCTCACATAGAGTTGTCAAGCAGTCCTCCTCCAATAGTGCAAATCAGACACAACAGTCCTCTGTTCAAGTAGACGCACACACAAGCACACACATGCGGGCTGGACCGAACGCACCACGGAAGCTAAGCCACACATGCCCCGGTCTCAAGAACCAAATGGAAAAGCACAAAGCGTTTGGGTCACCAATGTCATGGCTTGTGACTGAGAAAGTGCGCGCCATGGAGTCCCGGCCCTGTGGGGCAGCAGGCCTGCATCAGAGGTTTCTTTGGTAACTGAGGCAGGAAGTTAGGGTGCTACGTGAGACAGGTGTTCCACATGCTGTTCCTGCTATCGTGTTTGAGGGCCCTGGCGTACGGATACCAAGCAAGCACAAAAACAGAACAAAAATCCCACTGACATGGTTTTTGCGAATAAACCATCCCCTCCCTTCCCCCCACCCCACTCCCATGAATATTTTTTTGTTTTTTTTTAAGCATTGACTGTTCAAAGCGCAGGCAAACCATGCAGATTGACATCTTGCTCGAGGACGGTACTCCCTTCAGGAGACCACAGACGGGGAGTGACTGTGGCTGACCATGTGGGCAGAGGGGCTCGTGGACTGGCCCCTGCGTGAGGCTGACTCGGGGCTGCTGGCCGCGCCATCCTTGGCTGCCTTGATCTGAAGCCACGTGTCTCCCAGGGCTTTGGCAAAGTGGTCGTCCACAGAGCCTGTGATGGACACTGAGTTGGCTGCCGGCTCAGGTTCCTTGTAGTTCTTGCCCAAGCTCCTGCGGAAATGCTCCTCTACCACGGGGTCACAGGTGGTGGTGGCTGTGGGGGAGTAGGACAGCAGTCAAGGCTGGGATCTGAAGACAGAGGGTCCATCTCCACCAGCTCAGTTGGGCACATGTCTCTGAACCTGTAACCTGGCGACGCCTGCTGCTCTGGGCTAGCTACGAGCTCAGAACGTGGTGTTCAGTGATGGCAGAGCCTATTTTTTACCCCAACTAGAGAAAGATCCCGAAGGTCAGGGCCAACATGTGTCTTATCCCTTTCCCACCCAACCCAGGCACAATGCTAGGGGCATATACGCTCCAAAAGTCCCACTTTTTCTGTCTCAATTAGAAATAAGCTCTGGGAACTAGAGGTTTCCATCTATAGCCTGAGATGGAAGGAAGAAAACTCCATTAGAAGTCGTGTGGACTGAGGAAGCCCGAGCCCACCCGGCTATCCCCGTCCCCGGGACACTTACAGCTTGGGGCCCTCCGGTAGCTGGCCGGGCCGGCCATGCAGCCACTGTGCGCGATGGGGCAGTGGGAGAGGTTGCAGTTGCGGGCGCTGGCAGAGGCGCAAGTGATCACTGAAGGCCGGTTCTGGGGAGAGGAGAGACTGGTGTTGGGCTTGGGCTTGGGAAGACGGCATTCGGCTTCCCCAGCCAGGGACCCCGGTCCTTAGACACCTGCCACACTGAGGCAGGGGCACCCCTCCCATACCACAGCTGGGCACTGGTCCTGCCTGGGGAGCCAAGTGTCACCCACCACCTTGGTGCCCAAATCCCGTTGTTGGACCCCAGCTCCTGCACGCAGGGCCCTCACCAGCACCACCCCCCCCACCACCACTCTGCTGTGAGCTTGTCCTGGAGCCTTTCTAGACTGAAAGCAAGTTGAAGTCCAGCCCACCCACCGCCTCCTACTTCAAAACTGGAGTCAGTGCTAAAGGACACCAGCAAGTCCATGGGGAGGGAGCCTCCACTGCTCCTATGGTTGCGGTCCCCCTGTGGATGTCCCTGGAGCAGCAGTCCTGTCTTCTCAGTCTGCCACTGTACCCTAGAGGTTCTCTGAGTGGTCCCTGTACCCTTCAGACACTCGGTTTCCGCTCAGGCCAAAGCCAGCTTAAGTTGGCTTTTATTATGGACGCACAAATGATGGAGATGGGAATGCAGGAAATACTCATACATCAGAGTATGTGAATCACATGTATACCACCCCTTGCTCTCCTTCCCCATAACCACTACACTTTGTCTGGCAAACTCCACTCTCCTTTAAAGCCCTGTTTAAATACCATCTCTGTGACCCCCACCCCACCCCGACTCAGCAAGCAAAGCAGCCTTTCCAGGTGTACCCGTAAGACACCAGCACCTGCCGTCTCCTCTAGACCCCACACAGTTCAGAGCAGGGACCAGACCCTGCTTCTGGATCACAACACCTTGGTGCAGTGCCTGGGGCAGAAAATATGTGAACCAAACTGAGTCTCCTCAGGGTCCAGCCAGGAAAGGTGTCTCTGCTAGCCCTGAGGACAAGGATGTGTGTTGAGTTCTAAGACAAGTGAGGAGCTGGTTAAAGGGCCCAATGCCCAGAGCAGTGTCAACCGAGGGGAATCAGGCTTGCCCAGCGAGCTTTTCTTTAAAGCACAGATGGCAAACAAGGCCCACGGGCTGAATCCAGCCCTCCACCTTGTTTCTACCCGGTGGCAGCACCAAGCTCCTTGCCCCTAGTTAAGGAGGAGTTACATTTATACCGTCCTAAAATTACATTCAACCCTTTGAAGGTAACCGCGAGGCTGATGTGGTCCCTGGTGAAAATGAGTCTGACACCCGCTGCTTTAAAGAGTCGACCAGTGGCCAGTATAGATACGCGAAAGCTTCACAGCAGGCCTTCCCTCGGCGGGAACAAACAATGATACGGTGGGAAGTAGGCACAAAGTAAGGGCCCAGAACCAGACTCAGATCAGCAGGCAGCTACCAGGAACAAATGGCTTTAGAAGTTTCGTGCTTTTCCTTGGACCCCTTTTCAGTGCCTAGCTGTCTACAGCCCCCACTCCCCATGTCTTCAGCTTACCCATCTGCCCCCTTGATATGTAAGACACCTGAGTTTTTTGCTCTCTTAAGATGGATATGAGAATTAGTTCTCCCATCTTCTGAAGCTAGGCTTTCTCAATCAACAAACCTTTCCTTGCTCCAAAAAAAAAAAAAAAAAAAAAAAAAACATGTTCTGTGATACAGATATGAATCTAGCAGGAACTGGGATTAAACCTGAGGGCCTGGCTCTCGCTGGTGTGGCTCAGCGGGTTGAGCACCAGCCTGCAAACTGAAAGGTTGCTGGTTCAGTTCCTGGTAAGGGGTGTACAAGAGGCAACTGAATGATGTTTCTCTCCTCTTTCTCTCTTTCCCTTTTCTCTGAAAATAAGTAAAACCTTTACAATTTTTTTTTAAAAACCTTTAAGGGCCTGGGCTTGGGTCTAACAAGAAATCACACACATCCAAGACAGGGGAAGATGGGGCTTAGGAGCAGCATATGAAAGAAAGAAGAAAGCTGTTAATAGTGCAACTCACCAGCAATGGAGACGGGCCACCACAGACAAAAGTGGACAAAAACAGCTGAGAGGTGACAATGTGGCTTTGAGGCCAGGCAGACCTGCAAGGGCCTGCAGCACGCTAAGCTTCCTCCGCGTGTGAAACAGGAACAACAGCGCCTGACCAGGGGCTGGGGGACCTATCTCCCGGGACGAGGGTGTGGAAGCCTGGCCCCTGGCCGCACACAGGAGTCGCTCAGATTGCACCTGCAGGACAGCCTACAGCTTGGAGCCCACCTCTCAAAGGGTCCCTGAGCCCACGATCGCCTCCCCTCCCCTCCCTTCCCTTGGGAAGGTGCCCTCCACCCACAAGGTGGGGCTAAGGCAACCATGTTCACCAGCGACCTTGACCCTTGTGCGGGTTGGAAATCTGACCCAGGCTGGGTGCCAACTATTAAGCTTGACTCATAAGAGATTCAAGTTGATCTCAGCAGCTGTGGGACAGTGGGACAGCCACACTGGGCTGGCCATGTGTGTCTCAAAGCAGAGACCCGGACAGGCACAGAGCCAAGGGAGGAGAGTCCTGTGCCCTCTCCTGCTCTCCCAGGCAAGGGCCAGCCCTTCCTTCCTCAGCCTGGCTGTACCCATGACCCTCCCAATAAAACTCCCTTCCTTTTGTCCTTAACACAACTCAGACTGGTCGCTGTTCCTTGCAACCAGAGTCCCGACTGAGGCGAATGTTGGGAAGTGGGGCTGTGTTTGGGGGAAGAGTTTGGGAAGATGAAGAAATGCAAAGTGTTATAGACTGGACACAGGGAAGCTTAGACTGAAGAATAAAGTCGACATCCGGCCTGTATGTCAGTGCTGTCCAAAGGCGGGAAAGGCCACCCCAGGAGAGAATGTGGCTCCTCCCAACTGGGTGCCCAGCAGGGTAAGACGACCATCAATGTGGGGATGCAGCAAAGAGATTCCAGCAGCACCCCATCACCTCTTGCAAACGGCAACTGCCTGTGCACCCTCTCTTCCCCACCCCCAAACCCAGGCTGCAGTGCGGCCGGCTGAGATCTTCTGGGACACACCAAACACCTTCCTCTTCTGAGCTCAGGGTCCAAGCACCCTCCCCGAACTTGGGCTGAGGGCAAGCTGGGCCTTGGTGCCATGTGCCCACCTGAAGCAGGCCTCGTGCTCCAGATGGCAGTGCTTGTGCGCCCACATGGCCCAACACCCTCCTCCCAAATGGGGGAAAAGGAGGTCAGAAACAGGTAAGCTGCCAGAGGTTCACAGCAAATGAGCAGCAGGGCCAGGGTGAGAACCTGTCACTTAGCTCCACTCCCACCTTGCCCCACCTGCTCTGGCTGCCCTCGGAAAGAGCGTCCATGTGAGAATAGTCCAATGTTCACTGTACCTTGGGTTTTACTATTTAATCTTATCCTGTCTCTCCTTGTTTGCTGCTGCCCTTGAGGCCACCCTCTTGGTATCTTTTGTGCCTTCTTTTGGAACACTCCATGTCTTCAGAGCTGCCATTACTAAAACATAAAGTGGGGTGGCACTTTCTGCAGCCTCCCCAGACGCGCCTCTCTGGGAACTTTCCAGTCCCAGTTCCCAGAGTTCTGAGTCACATTTTCCAACACACGAAGGAAGGCTTCCCTGCATGGCCTGCCACACAGCGCTCTGCTCCAGGAAGCCCCCTCCCCACCTCATTTCCCTTGCTCCCAGCTGCGGGTGGCAGGCACCCTTCCCCCAACAGCCATCCTGCCTGCTCACAAATGAAACAGAACTCCCGGAAGTAGGGGGATGTCTGAGCTACTGCAGAATAGGCACTGTACTGTGTCACTCATCTGTGTCCTCGGCAGAGCACCTGGCACAGAACCCAGTAAAATGTCCGTGTGAAGCTCAGGTTGTAGCCGGCTGTCCAGGCCACACCATGCTGACACAGGAAGGAGCTCAAGGAACAGTTACTATGTACATGAAACACGTGTTGACCAGCAGTCAAGGCGAACGTGAGGCAGGACAGTAAAAAGCTAGGAAAATTCCTTGGCAAGTGGAATAGGGAAACTGAGACAGACAGCTGAACACAATGGCCGAGCAATTTACAGCCAGGTGCAGGGGACAAAACTGGGAAAACAAGGACCTCACTCCCAGGGTCACCTTTCCTCCCTGGAAATAACACCCATTCCTCAGTTACATTTCAGCTCCAGGCCCAGGAAAGCAGCAAAACCAGGTAGGTGGGCGACACCAGGACCAGCTGCTGTGACTACTACCACCCTGCCCTGATGCTGACCAATCAGAGGAGACCACGATCCTGAAAGGGCACACCTGGAGAACCCCCCAGAGACCTCCCCTAAGATTCCTGCCTGCAAGAGAGACAGAAAAGCCTCAAGACAAAGGACCCAGCATGCAAGCTCTCCCTCTGGGAGCAGCCAGCACCATTCCCTTTCCCTTCTTCCCCCCTGCCTTCCCCACAGGCACGAGTCTCCTAAACTCTAGGCAACAGGCAGCTGGCAGCTCGACCCAGGCCAATCCCCTGAACCTTCCCCAAGGCCCCCTTTTCTCTGACTCCCCAGGGAGCTAAGGTAGCCCAGCTCAGGCTCACCTGTTGCTTCTTCTATGGTAAATCCTTCCTTGTTTCCCTGCCCCCAGCTTTATAATAAATGCATCCTCATAGTCTCCTGGACTTGTGTTGTGAAATCTCTCCTACACGAAGTCAAGAACCCACTCACTACAGCTGACCCGAGGCAGCGCCACTCACAGCCAGGCCCCTGTCTGGTAACAAAAGGGCAGGCCAGTAACGTCTTTACCACTAACCCCAGCCTTAAATTAAAGCTCAGGTCAGTGGCCACCACATTGGGGAAACCAGAGCCATTGTGCCCATCCCAGGAAAGCTGTTGGCTTGATAGCCAGGAATCCCATGAGGACATAGGTGGGAAAGTTCAAGGTTTCCCACTCTTAGAAACCCTGCTCCCCAGCCCCACCGCACATCCTATGGGTGGGGGAACCTCTGCTGGAGTAGGCACATTTTAGGACACGATTGGAGAGACCACAGTAAAGAGAGCCAGGTCACTAAGAGTACACCTTTCACAGAGCAACTGATTAGAAACCAACCAGAATATCCTCAAAAGCCTTCTCAGAAGCTGAAGAGCAAGCAGGGCCCGCCAAGGGCCACCCTGTTCTCTGGGAGGCACTGGAGCTTCCTCCCCCGGCCACCACAGGCTCAGAGATGAAACTTCCCAGTGGACTCCCGCTGCCCGCCGCCCTCCTCCGCGGGGAACTCTCGCCAGCAGTGGCAGGAGCCAGAGGGCTGAATTCCCTGGATCCTAGAAACAAATTCTTTTTAATGCTTAAATCACCTCCACTTGGCCCCTGTCACCCTAGAGAGCGGTCCTCTCCTCACACACTTTTCCCTTACTGGACCGTGAGCTCCTTCTGGGCAGGAACGTGTCCCGCACATATCTCTCCATACCTCCAGAGCTTTGCAAAGAGCCCAGGACATGGTCAGCCCTAGTAATGTTCAATAAATGAAGGGCAGGGATAACTTGGCCCTGTGTTATCAGAGTAAGTGGCTGTTAATGGCCATATTAATAGTTAAAATACCATAGTTAATTATTTGATTACCTCTCTCCTACAGACTAAAACTGTGAGTGCTGTGTCTTGCTTTACTGGCTTCTAGCATATTCCCTTCAACATACAGGGGTCTATGACTTTTGTTAAGTGAATAAATGAAACACACAGGACCACGATGGCAGGCTCCAAGACATAAGGCGCAACTGCTTGTCAGCCTTACTGAGAATCACAGGCATCCGTACAACCTCTCTGCCAATGCCCAGGTCAGCCCACAAGCAGACCAGAAACATGCCAGGCAGTAGTGGCTGGGCTGGGGTGCGGCTGGCCCAGGCAGAGAAGCTGTCAGAAGCCCGGCCTCGGGCAGCGAGGTGGCCCTGCAGGTGGGGCACTTGGTGGGCTGCATCAGCAAGCCTGGAAGCCGAGGCCTGGCCTCTGGGTGCGCACAGCACATCCTCTGCTCACCGTCAGTCAGTCCTAAGCAGACACTGACTGAGGACCCGTGAGGTCACAGACCGCAGAGGTTCAGAGAGAAGAGCCCTGGGCTCATGCAGTGATGCCAAACCTCAGCGTTAATGTCTCCTCTTAAAAATGGGGTTCCTGAGGAAATTTTTAAGACTTTTTTCCTATCAAGCAACCTGTATTTTTAAAATAACTTAATTTTCTGATTTTCCTTGAATGAAAAACATCGCTATCTGCCAATCACAGGTTTCCAACCAGCACGAGCTAATAACCATTGTGACCGCTCACTTCACGGGATTCCATCCCAAAGCAACCTGACGTTTCCCTTCGCCTGTGTGACATCACAGTGGGTAAGTGTGTGGCTGCCATTAGGGTCATTACACTGATCCTAATAAAAACATAGACAAGCAAGGAAAACATCTAGAACACACGTAATCTAGACCAACCTTTTAGTGAGGAAACTAAACCCCAGAGATGTTAAGCACCTCGTGCAGGGCAGTTAGACCTCGGAGCTGAGACCTGGCAGATCCAGGTTGGCATTAAAATGTGAGGTCATATTTAGTACAAGGACCCCTCCTGCTGTTACTGCTGCCGCTCCCTTGTCCCAAGTGCAGAGCCAAGGCTGAGAATAGACTTAACCACCACCTCTTACCACTCCCCTCACGGCTGCTGCTCGGTGCCCCAAGCCCCAAACCCACTGCTGGCCACCAACCCAAGCCCTACTGGACAAACATACCTGCTGCCGCTCCACCGGGGTCAGTGTGGGCGAGATGCCCGTCGGCCTGCTGGCGTCCATGCTATTCTTGGTCAGTGCAAGGGGCTGCTCCATGCTGAGGCTGGGGAGGGATGTGTACAGGTGGTTCCCATGCAGGCTCATGGTGGGGGCCACGGCCCGCTCAATGGGGCTGCGGCTCCGCTCCCGGGGGTCTTTCCGGCAGTCTCCATTGGCGGTCTTGTTCCTAAAAAAGAGGAATCACTCAGATGGGAATACTTGTGCATTGCAAAAGGTACAGGGGGTATGGCCATATGCCAACCACTTCACACAGATAATTTCATCTAATTCTTCATCTTGCTGTGGATAAATATCATCCTCACCATCCCCGTTTTCTGAGGTCCAGGTCAAATAGCTCGCCAACCAGTAAGTTGAACCGGGACGCTAACCCGGGTTGGGTGGCTGCAAAGCCCTGCCGTGCTGGGAGGAAGTGCCTTCCTCGGGCTCTGCTCAGCAGCCTGCCCGTGCAGGTTACGTGCCTAGCTGAGCACGTCTACAATAAACTCCAGTTGCTCCGAGCCAAAAGAACTAAACTAGGTGCTCAAGGCCAGCTTGGTTTGACAAGGATCTGCCATCGATAAGGATGGAGATGACGACGATAACCCAAAGTGACCAAAATGATTCTAAGGGCCAGTCCTGCCCCACAGGTATCATTAGTTCATTTGACCTTCCGAGCAGCACTAGCGTACTACCCCCTTCCCAGATGACGAAACCGAGACTCAGCGCAGTGACGGTCGCTCTGGCCACCGTGTGCACGCACACAGTCCTGTCTGGAGAGCAGAGAGCCTGCGTGCAGCTCCTGAAACCAGAGTGCATGGCAAGTCATCTGCTTTAGGAAAGCTCAGCAGCTGGTGCCCACAGAGGCCTCGGATGTGTGCCGAGCACATGGCCGGTGCTGCGAGGGGCCCGGACAGGATGGTAACCACCACCCTGCCCCTGCTGCGCTCCGGTGAAGCTGCTCTAAGGCAGTATCTCCTGTTGCACCTGTTAGAGGACGACACAGCCCCGGTAATGGTAAGGCGGGGCCAACAGAGGACCACAAACTCTACTCCGGGATGGGCCCAGGTCCGTTCTTCTTTTCATTTATTCCAGGGTTCTTTCTGCCTCGAGTCTCAGCCCCTTAAACCCACCATGTTCTCCGGATGCCAGAGCAATCTCTTAATAATGAATGAGCAAGTCTTTTAACTAAGAATGTGGTAGACAATGATTTCTGTGACTTTTCTTTAAGAAATGCAAATTCTCCGAATTCTCAAGTAGTCATCCTCTTGCCTCAGCAGACAACCTATTTTATGGCAGAGAAGCCTGAGAAACCCAGAGAGAGCAGCTGCAGATCCTGCGGCCGCCTCAACTGGCCGAATGAGATGATTGAGCAATTTTATGTACGTGTGTGTGTGTGTGGTGGCGGGGGGAGAGGGGGAGAGAAGGAGAGACGGGGAGAGAGAGAGAGAAGCACGCTTTTTTAAACTGTAGACTCACACGTACCCTTTTTACGCAGTTGCCCCTATAGTGACATCTTGTAAAGCAGGCTATTGAGACAATCCACCAAATATTATTCAGATTTCCTGCTTTAGCTGTATTCATTTCAACACAATCTTTTTAAAAAGCAGATCCAAACACATCAAGCCCTTAGTTGCAATTTTCAGCAACTCAGCACTGTCTTCAGTGGCCTCCTTGGCCCTGCCCACTCTGGTCCTGACCACCTTTCTGTCCTTGTCCGGGTTCCGTGCCCCCAAGCGTCATGCTCAGTGCTCAGCCGTTAACAACCGTCTGCTTGCTGTTCCTCAAATAAGACACCACTTCCTGCCTCCTACTGTACATAATCTGCCCCCCACCCCCCGCCCCCGTGCGCATAGCAGGCCATGCCGCGCTCTGGATCCCAAAGTGCCCCACACAAACCTTTAAATAGAGAACCCATCACACCATCATCAACGATTTCTTTATCTAGGTGCACACTTCCTCAATTAAATCATTATCTAACCGCTAGAACACAGGTGGCAAACACAAGGCCCTCGGCCGAATCTGGCCTCCACCTTGTTCCTGCCCGGCTTGCCCCTAGTTAGGGAGTAGTCACATTTACGCATTCGGCCCTTTGAAGGCAACTGCGAGGCTGAGGTGGCCCCCAGTGAAAATGAGTTTGACACCCCTGTACTACGCTCTACAGCTGAAACTAATATAAAATAATATTGAATGTCAACTATAATTGAAAAATAACATTTAACCATTTCCTTCTAAATTTGGATAAGTAAAATTTTGATGTTTGACAACAAGATATGTGAATTGATTCCCTGACACAATATTCTCCCCTGCTCCCTGCATAAAATGGAGGTTTCTGAAGGCCATTTAATGAATGAGGCAAACTCAGGGAACAGACTACTGGCTTCTCAGTCAGAGTTCTCCTCTGTCCAATTCAGACTCCAGTGTATTCGACCAGGGTTAACTGAGCCCCTATTTTGTGAGAGTTACAGAAAGTAAGACACAGCCCTGCCTTCTCCTGGGGTACAGGTGAGGTAGAATGTGCCAGAGAAGCTGGCGGGAAAGAGTCAAAGGATGAAGACCCCCCATACACTACTTCCCACCCTGCCCCCTGCCAGCAGGAAGGAGCAGCCTAAAGCTCCCGCAGCATCAGTCCCTATCCAACACCAAAGTCACCACCAGGACAGACACACAGCCCACCAGTCCATCGTGCTGACGCCCACATGGCACCTGAACACCGGCAAACCAAGGCACGTGCGTCACTCGTCTGAGCCCCCTGGATCGGAGACCATGGTCCAGGGGACTGCTCAAAGACGGCGGTGAGCTGTCCAAGGGCACACAGCCAAAGAGGCAGTGCCCGCCCGCAGCTGCCACCAGTGCCCCCGAAGACCCGCTCTGCACCCACACTGCACGGGGGACGGGAGAAGGGACTCTGGGGGCGAACAACAAAAGTCAATGAAACACGACACAGCGGGGCATCGTGGAGCAGGCGAAAACGCTGAAGACACACAAAGAAAACGCCTGAAGAACTCGCTGGTTAATTTTAGTAAAATTATACATTACTCACATTTCCAGCTCATTTTCTTAGTTCCTGGGGCTTAAAGACAGACATTGTTTTCCATGTTCCCCCCGAGTGAATCATATCCCGGGCTCCGCGGCTTCCCCGAGCACCGTGTGCTCCCACGGCCGGCAGGCTCAGACCGCACGCTTCCTGCCCAGGGGCGGGGGGCAGTCGGAGGGGCCTCTGCAGAAACACAGCTGTGGCCCCGTTGGGGCCTAAAGGACACTGAGCACCACCGATGTCACTGAGGCTCCAGGGCACCCTGGCCCATCCACACACTCATCCTGGGGAGGGCATTTCCCCTGCCACTGTCTTAGGAGAGGAAGTGGAAAAGGGAGACAGAAGTAAAACGGTGTAGGAAAGAAGACACCTGCTCTCCTGTCCTCCGTGACAAAGAGTTCCGGGGAGCGGACGCCACATGCTGCCCACTCCACCCTCCTGCAGCTGAGGAAAGAGGTATCTACAGTGTCTGGGGGTGCGTCGCCCAGATTCTAAGCACTGAAATGGAAAGAATCCATCACATGAAAGAAGTGTACAGCGCCACTGGGTCCTCACTGAAACGAGACACCCCGCCCAGCAGAAGCTTTGAGTGGAGAGCAAACCCTCGGGAAGGTACTGCAGCACAGACGTGCCGTAACTGAAGTCCGTTAACTATGGACGACTATTACCCGGACCAACGTGAGTGAATTTGCATGACGGGAGGGCACATGGGTATGAGGCGTTTTAGTTAGTGCTTTCAAGGAAATACTCTGGGATCCTGCGGGACCCAGCACTGTAGGCACCTGGCACAGTCTCAGGGCAGGTCCCTCGGCTCAGGTGAGTGAAGCAAGGACCGGTCCAGCTCCGCATCTCCCCCGCCCCAGCCCCCAGAAGGCACAGAACATCCCCGAGGTGACAGGGGCCCTGCAGGACGCCAGACCACACCCGGCAGGACTGAGCTGAAGGCCTGGAAGCAGTGGCGAGGCCAGCAGGGTGCAGGGGCCTGTGATGGCCACAGCCAAGACAGCTCCCCCCCACCGCCCCGTGTCACTGCCTGCACAAGCCTGCCCTCTGGGAACCTGCCGGAGAGTGACAAACCTTCACAGCCCAACACTGATCACGACAAAGTTGTTAAAGCACGTTTCATTTTTAAAAGCTTCCTCAGAGAATATACTTGATGCCACCGTACTGTGGCTAAAAATGGCTAAAATGCCACGCATACTTTACCACAATTAAAAATAACAACAATTTTTTTAATTAAAAATAAGCACCCCACAACCATTACTTACTGAGTCCTTAGGTGTATGATGTGGACTGGTTAGGTGGCACTACCCCAAGTTTACAGAAAAGAGGACCACAGTAAAGAAGGTAAACACTTCGCCTAAGATCAGGATGGAGAGAGGAGCCACCCAGACTCGCCCTGCCCTTCAGCTACGCTCACCCCAGGCCCCTACGACAGCCTCTGCCCCGCCTCTAAAGCTTCTAGGAGGCTCTCCCTGACCCCCCAAACTGCAGGGACAGAACTAACAGTGGGAACACGGACAAGCATGAAAACGCCAGCCCCCCAAGGCACACCCCGTTACTGTGTCTGCCTTGCTCTCTTAATCAGCCAGCTTCACGTAGCTGTCCCCAGGGCCCCGCCCAGCCTCCCCAGGGACAGGACACTCTGAGGGCCCACGTCTGCAAGCCCTGCCTCCTCCCCAGTGCTGGGTACAGAATCGAGCACACAGCGGATGTGTTAACAAGTACTGAGCAAGCGAATCATTAAAGTGCGTACACTATGTGTAAGTCCACGTAACAGACCCTGTGGTGAGCGAAAGGGTATTCAGGACATTTCAGAGAACGCTCCCAGCAGGAAAGACTTCTTTTCCTGAAAAAGCAGAGTTCAGGAGACATTTAAACATTGGGCATCAGAGGTAGTGAGATGTTTTCTCCCTTTAACTACCTTCTCTAGGTTTTGTTTTCCTCCCCCCACTTCTAAATGCCCCCTAGCTGGTCCAAACCTCACGCACTCAAGGGGACGCATGCACCACCCCCTTCTTTCTCCCTGTGAGCAGGACACTCTTCCCAGCCGAGCGGGAAGGTGTGTGGCTTTGTCTGCAAAGACATCCCAGTCCAGCCTCATCACTCCTCGGTACCAATTTCAGATGGGACACATGGGGGGTGTGGACACCACCGCCAGGACGCTGTGACTCAGAGGGAAGGCCTGAGTACAGATGACATTTGTAGGTGGAGGTGCTGGGAGGTGACACAGACACACCCCCAGGGCAAAATAAGGCAAGTTGTGTGCCGTGGGCAGAAGCTGGGCAACACCAGCACCCGGGGTGTCCCAAAGACTTGGAGCAACCAAGGGGCTGTCCGCTTCAATGCCAAGCACATCCTGGTCAGCAGTGAAAAGGGGCAGAGACTGCCTTTCCCTTAAATGTAGGGACAGACCGTGTTGCCTAAGGTAACTGTCACCGCTACACATCACAAAAAATCAGGAGCATCACAGCGTGGCCAAGGCTCCAGCGAGTGTGAAGGACACTGCAATGGGCTAATCTCACAGCTGGCACAGCCCCCCCCGCCCCACGTAACATCTTCCCGATGAACTCCAACAAACGGGCATCCCCCCATCCCCCTTTCCACTAGTTCAGACTTCAAAACTCAACTCCACGGAACTAAGCAACACCACATTTGCTCAATCATGTGACTTGGGACTTGTCCCAGGGAGAAAAGCATATACCATTGCGATGCCGCCCTTAGAAAGTGGTGTCCAAAAACAATGTGCTAAAAGTCGGGAATCCCTGGGAGCGAATTACTCACCTTGATTACCCTCACTATCCTGCATGCCGGGCCAATCCTGGTCCTCGTCACCTTATTAAGTCCAACACAACACTGCAAAATACACATCACCACCCCCATTTTGTAGATGAGTAAACTGGGACTCAAAGAGGCTGAATAACTCATCTGAAGTACAAGGAATCTAATTCATATTTGACTGGTTCCAAGGCCTTTCTCTCCCATTTTCCCCGAGAGAGGCTGAGAAAACTACAAAGACCTATGCAGCTACCACCCAGAGCCCACAAACGAAACCACACTATCGCTCCTGCTTCCGACCTTTTCTCCCCTTTTAAAGGAAATGCTGGCAGTGAGCAGAGCAGGGCAGATGCAGGTGCAGCCCCTCTCCCCCCACCCCGGCCCCGGCCCAGGCCCCTGCTTCACCCAGAGGCAGCTGATGGCCAGTATTTGGGGATATTCTTCCTATATGTGAATGTGTCGTTAAATAACACACAGCCCGTTTTACATTCACATCACGGAATCACACTGTATGTGCTGTCTTACAACCTCACTTCTTCTCCTCGCCTGGTTTTGGGGCTGTGCCCACGACCTGACCCAGACAGCTGGTTTATCCGCCTTCTTTTCCCGTTGTGCCACACTCCTCCTACACACGAACGCACCAGGATTTACCTACCCACCCCTGCAGGGACGCCACGTGGACAGTCCCTGGCTTCTCCTTACTGCAAACAGCCCCACAGTGTTTATCCCCTTGCACACGCCTGTGCTGGGAGCCAGGTCTCCAAGGGTCGCTCAGAGAGATCTGGAGGTTACCAGTGTAACTAAGGATCTGTTCATCCATTTATTAGCCGTTCTACTTTCTTCTTTGAATTGCTTTTAATTGTTATGGGTTGAACTATGTCCCCCCAAAGATGTTGAAGTCCCAACCCAAGACCCCCTTCCTGCAAATGACCTGGTTTGGAAACAGAGCCCCCGCAGGTCATTAGGGTAGGCCCTCATCCAGTCTGACCAGTGTCCTTACGAAAAGCAGAACTTTGGACACAGTGACAGGCATGTACAGAGGAAAAAGGATGTGAAGACAGAGGGAGAAAGCTTTCTTTAAGCCAAGGAATGCCTGAGGCCACCGGGGCAGAGAGGCCAGGGACCGTTTTGCCCCCCCAGCCCTCAGAGGAAACCAGCCCTGCTGGCAGCACCTGGCTCTCGGACTTCGGCCCCCAGAACTGTGCGAGCTCTGCTGTTCAAGCCGCCCCCACTGTGCACTTTGTCATGGCAGCCCCAGCAAACTAAGACAGTTTCCATGCCTTTTTTTCACCCCGCTGCTTTATACATGTTCAGATATTCTCTACTCCCTTGCTCTTCCTGCTGCATTTGTGGCGATCCTGTCCTTCTACTAAAAAAATTGTAGAGCTTCCTCTGGACATTTTCAAAGAGGTCCCCCCCAAGATCCACTGGCCCTCAGGGACGCCTGTCACTCATGCCTGTCTTTGTTGGGCACATTTAATAAGCACCGAGCGAAGACACCAGGAGTCGAGGCCAGTGTGTGCTTGAGGCCAGGCCTGCCAGCGAGAAGTGGGAGGGCCAGCTGCCCCCTGGCTTCTCCTCCAAGTGCATGCAGTTCAGAAGCCAGGGAAGGACATCCCCACCCTCCCCTACATACAAGAGGGAAGCAGTTTGTCGGCCAAGTTATCATCCAAAACCTTTTGGCTCAGGAACATTTGGGACAGATGAATGAAGGGATGAACTGGCAGATCTTTTTATCAATCCTGCACTGATGGGCCTCTTGATGACAAACACCCCGAGACCACAGGCCAACTGTGAGTAGCGCCCACCTCTCTCACGCAGTGCTGTGCCAGCCCTGGGGCGTGCCCGCCGCCGTCCCCACGGTACAGGGAGGGAAGCGGAGCTGAGAATCAGAACGCTCAGCCCAGAGTCCCATGGCTGGTAGGTGGTGGGTGGGGACTCAAATCAGGTCAGCCCTTCCTCTTCTGCAGAAATTGCCTGTGAGGGTTTCAGAAATAACACATTTCTGTGGTGCCACAGGGCAAATCAACAATCCTGGACAGTGTCAGAGGAAACGTAACTGACTCGGACTCTTCTCCGTCACTGAGTCAAGGATTTCCAGTCAAAGCCGTCTCGGGAGTGGGTGGCACTGAATGGGCACAACCCAGGCGCCCGTGTCTCCTGCAGCCGTCAAGGCCCCTCTGACCTCCCTCCACCCCTCAGGCAGCAGTCAGCCCCGAGGAGCACTCTGTCGAACGTGCTCTTGCCACTCCTGCCCGCCTTTCTCCGCGAGGTTGGAAGGAGCTCCGGGGGAAAGTGGGCCCCCCTTTTCCTCGGGCGCAATGACTACGCAGATCTGCCTGAGCAACCCAAGGGCCCCCAGGAAACCTGACACAGCACATGGAGTCACAGGACGGTCACTTAAGTAAAACTTCCCAAATGTGAGCCTCAGAGCTAAAACACTTTAAAACTGTTTTATCTAGCAACCTGTCTGAAACGTCCTACAGTTTATTCTTTCCCGTCTTGGTGACTCAGGGTCTTTATCATAAACGTTTTCAGACGTGAAGCAGGAGGCCTCCAGGACAGGCCCATCCGCTCCATACTGTGTCCCCTCGGGTGGCTCAGCTGCTGGTGTCCTCCGATCAGCTCCTCACTGTGAGCCGGTTTCCTCTCCTGGCTGATGTAGGGCCATTCCTGGAGCAAGTGTGCCTGCCACTTCAAGGACCCTTATCTTTCCCTTCTCCTCACGGTGGGCCCAAAAGCCAGGCAACCAGGTGTGCTAGAATGTGTGTGAAGTAAGTGTACACAGGCTCTGAGAGAGGGCAGGGCCTCCCACACTAGCTTTTCCCACCTCCGATTCCAGCATCCAGAGGTTTTATTTGCTTGGGAAAGTGAGGGCTTCCTAGGCCTGCTGCCTATAGAGAAGCACACTCGCCCGCAAGGTCAGCCAGCAGAGCAGAACCCTTACACGTTGCTGGGAGACTCACATTTCTGAACTGCTCAGCTCTATGTAAATAAGGTACCAGTTTTCTCCGACTACAACTGTCTGCACATGTGTTCTATCATTAGCTGAGAGGAAAAACTGAAGTTCGAGAAAAGAGGCTGGCCCTGAGAACATGATTGGTAAAGTACGGTAAAGTCCCCCGTCCACCCCCCGCATCAGCAGCTGTGACCACGAAGCAGTGGGTGGGGCTCCACCTGGGCTGGGCCCTGTGGACGTGCTACGGACAGAATGGCCCACATGTGTCCACTCAGAGTTTCCACATGAATGGAGATGTTGCCGAGACTCCTAAAACAGAAATTTAAAATTCCCACTGCTACTAAATTTGTGGTCATTTTTGTCATTATGTATTCTCTCAGTGAATGAAGTAAGAAATTCTCTCACTGAATGATGTGAAAAAATACAGCCGTCGTCGTTTTTGGCATTTAACAGTCCTTGCACCAGAGGAGGGATGGAAAACATTAGGAACCCAGCTGCAGGGTCTGAGGGGGCGACAACCGAGCAGAGTGTACCTGCTTCTCTGCATGGCGGCAGGCAGGCCACCACGGTGACTCTCCGCCTGGCTACCCTGTCAGTGCCACTTGAGAAGGAAGCCAGGTGAGGACCAGAGAAAGGACAGAAGGAAAGGGATGCGCCCACTGAGTCTGTCCAGAGGGGCTTTCACACGGACAGCTCAGCTGGCGGTGACCAGAAGCTCGGTTCTTCCTGCTGCTCCCCTCCCCCCACACTCCCAAACCCTCAATCCGAGTCTGAGGCCCACTGGCACAGGTGTACTTGTGGAGGAAGGTGAAGTGTGGAACTAGATGCACAGGAAGGCCCAAAATGGAATCATTCTCTTTCTTAACCATCCACCAACCTGAGACTCAGAGAGAAGACCAGCTCCTTCTGGACAGGCCTGGAGTGAAGCAAACTAGGGAAAGAAACTCTAGGCCCAGTGCGTTGCCCAGAAGCTTCCGGAAGTCAGGGTCTACCACAGTGCCTGGCACACGATAACCAATTTATGCGCGAACCAACCACTGGCAAACCAGCAGCAGTGGTTTCGGTAGGACGGAGGAACTCGTGAAGCTCCAGGCAGCAGCACCTGGCTCGGGTGTGGCAGGAGAACGACGCCAGCCCTCGCCAACCCTCCGGAAAGTAATGGTCTGAAGAGTCCTCCAATCGCCATTTCCACTCTCGCTCTCCCGTTTGGTACCAAGCCAGCTTTCCTAACTCCACTCAAATTCTTTTGAAGGCTCGTTGTTAGCTTTTACTCCACATTTTGCAGCAAATTGCTGGAAAACTATTATAGAGCCATCAAGGTTGGATGCTTTGTCCTACTTGCAAGAAAAGAGCTTCCTGGGGAGGTGGCCCTGAGTAAAGGAGGGTGAGGGGCTGCAGCACACACCGGCCCTTAACTGCCCCTCTAAGCAACCCACTCAACCACTGAAAAGCTTCCATAAAAGGTTCTTCCTCCTAATGAATGAAATCTGCTTTCCAGTAGGATTCTTGGGTTGAAGGTCTGCCCTTTGGAAAAGTTCAGTGAAATCTATTCCTTCTCCCAATTACTAGACAGCTGCTTCTACGTCAGCCCTGCCATGCCCAGAACTCTCTTCCCCAAACAAGAATCCCTCCACACGACCCTAATACCAGACCCCTGTCCTATCACCAACTTCCACATGGTCTCCAAATTAACATTCATCTTCCAGCGTGGTGCCCAGAACTAGACGTAATGCTCCAGATATAATCTAAAGAACAGAGTGCACAAGAAACGATAATTCCATTCAACTTATGGAAGCTTATTTCTGAACCAAAAACCAGGGCATAAGTTCTAATTAGTAAGCACTGAAGTAAACAAAACATTTGAAATCAGGATTGTTCCAGGCACTACAGGCAACCAGAATTCCCCTTTCGGAATGCCAACAGTTACTCCCGCAGTCCTGCCACTTCAATGAACCCGCCTACTTGGTTTTTTTTCTTTTAATTCCGCTGTATTTGTGACCCCACGCTGGCTAGAGATAGGACTAAGTTACCATGTAGCCTGCATCGCACGTGCATGCGGATCGCATCGGAGACGAACTATCAAATGTCCTTCCTGGGCCATGTGGTTGGCTGCAGTCCCCTCCTCCCCTGCAGGCTCCCAGACGCACCAGCCAGGACCCAGCACCCCAGTCAGGCCTGGGGGTGAGCGGCCTCCCCAGGTGTCCAGCCCTGCTGGTGTGGGTAACCAGTTTCAAATCATTTTGTGGACTTGTTGATATTAGGGGATCACCAAAAATTCAGCACATTTTTTCAACACTGAACAAAAATTAGAAAGCCAGTTTTCCTTCTAAAACTACCCACCTACCCTGACTGAATTGGTAGGCAAAATTAAATTATCATAAAAAGTTTGTGAGTATAAGTATTTGAGTATATACAGTGATTAAATAGTCACCTAATAAAAAGTATCCAAATATTTTTGAAAATAGTCACCACTGTTAACATTAAATTACTAATTACTATAATTATTCATTATAAAATTATTATTAAAGGACCTTCCATCTGAGAGCAAACCATGAAGCGCACTAATTCCTTCTGAGCATCCAGGTGGTCTTGGGCTGAATTCCAGCTTTCTAAAAACTAGAGGAAAAGGTTGGTGAAGCTATTTTACTTAGATCATATGATAGGAACTGATCTAAATTACTTAAAAAGTATTGCAAGGACCCTCGGTGCTTCAAAAGGCTTCTAACATATTGACAACTGATAGACAAATTACCAATCTATTGTTAAAGCAAAATTCCCAAGGTACCTAAAAAAAATTTAAAAAACCAATACTGACGGCTGGCTTCATTTTTCTCTGATTCATACATCCTATTTCTTTACAATTATTCTCAAACTGTTCACAGCATTCAGAACTGACTTCTGCTGTGCTGTTTGCTTAGCTCCGCTGTAACTCCTCCAACACCGAAGCAGTGCCCTGTCAAAATGATACTTAATCCAAAACCTAGACCCTGAAAAGAAGGGAGAAAAGGAACCTGATGATTCCATCCAACTCGGAAACTGCATTTTCCCTCCAAACTCTTGAGGTGATGATTCTAAAAATGCCTTCAGGAAATCCATGACTGCCATCCCCCAAAACCCTAAAGGACATAAACTTTCCTTCTCGTGAGCCAGGACTTCCGAAACCAAACGGTAACGGTGAATCCTAACCTCCCTTTACGTTGAAATCTCCACCACAAAAGCCATCACACTGCGATTCCCCATTATTAGGCACCAAACATCATACCCATGGGGCTGAACCTCCGCCCTCCACACTGCTCGCTCCCTGCCGGTGCTCCACTCACCCCTGCGGAGCATGGAATACAACGGCTGGGCCCTGCTTTCCATCCTTGTGGATAATAGACTCGTTGTTTATTCATGAAGTTAATCATTAATCCTTAAAAGGTATTTTAATTTATTTTTTGGTAGTAAAATACACATAAAATTCCCCATTTTATTTTTGAGCGCACAGTTCAGGGGCATTAAATATATTCACACTGTGTGTAAGTACCGCCACCATCATCTCCAGAATTTTTTATCTCCCCGAACTGCAACTCTGAGCCCATTGAACAGTAGCTCCCCTTGCCCCCTCTCACAGCCCCCGGCAACCAGCATTCTACTCCCTGTCTCTATGAACTTGACTCCTCACAGAGTGCAACCACACACTATCTGTCCTTCTGTGACTACACACTTCACTCAGCATAAGGTCCTCAAGGTTCGTCCACGCTGTCGCCTGTGACAGAATTGTGTTCCTTTGTAAAGGCTGAATAATATTCCACTGCATGAAGAGCCCACATTTTGTTTATCTGGATGCAGTGATGGACATCTGGGTCATCTCCACCCTTCGGCTTTTGCAAATAAGGCTGCTGTGGGCGTGGGTGTAAAATCTCTCTCTTCAAAACCCTGCTTTCAGTTCTTCGGGCTTTATACCCACAGATGGACTTCTTGGATCATATGGTAGTTGTACGTTTAATTTTCAGGCCTTATGAGTTTTGACAAGTCACTGGTAGTAAAGCAGATTGGAACTACAGGATGCATTTTTCACTACATGCTTGTCCCTCTCTACTAGGGAAAAATAAAAGGGTTCCAAAAGGAGGGGTCTCACCTACAACGAGTCTTAGTAAACACAGTCCGAGTGGTTCACGAGAGAAATGCTCGTGAATAATGTAAACGTTTGACATGAAAGTTAAACAGAGAACATCCATCACCCAGCTCACTAAATCCGGCAAACACAGGCACATGGTCAGTGGTGCTGCAATCAGCACTGAGCACTGTGGGGACTCACAAGCTACATATTTGCGGTTCTCATTTCTCACTACGGGCCTTTAAAAATTACTTCAAGTCATCCGAGTATGGCTAATGTTAATAATACGCAGTAATAACTACCACTTGTATGACATTAGTGTACAGTTTTACAAAGTGCTTTGCACATATATTATTGTTAACAGATCTGCCATGTGCAGCTCCTCCGCACGGCCCAGAAAACGTGTTTCTCAAATGATGAGACACAAGCCCGCCATACCTATCTGTGCAGGCAGGTGAGGGCGCCGAGACCCGGGCGCTCTCCATTAGAAGCTCAGCTTCGTTTCAGAGCAAGGAGGGGAGAGAAGGGCGGGAGGAGTGACTGCTCTGTGGAGCCACTTTACAAGTTACCAAAAGATCAAACAAAAGCATTCAATTTCTGTTAAACGTGAAGGATCTCTTGATGTCTAATGGATCCTGTGCACTAAAACAACTCACAGGGGAGGGACTCAAGTAAAATTTCCATGGAGGGAAGTGGTCAAATAGCTGAGGTCAAAACCTCCAGACTTCAATTGTGGCCAAGAGCTTTTATTTCCCTTGTAATTTTCTTTAAGAATAAATGTTAAACCTAAAACATACCCTCTTTGGGAGGCAATCCTGGCATCTGAGCTCAGTGGGAAGAAAAAGCACCCTGTCCTCCCCAAATCAGCAGCCCCTCAAACTATGCACCTTGTCCAGAGGGGTCACGTGACAGCCCAGCCCGGCAGCAACATGTCAGCCAGCACCTGAAACCTGGCTACTTCCAACCCATTAAGGAAACAATTACCCGTGTGCACGAACCCTCCCAGCTCACGTGTGTGATCTGCGGCCAGCGCTGCAGCCCCACTAACGGCCCTCTCTCTCCGTGCAGTCCCCTCTCAGAAGAAACTGTACATGGCATGGATCTGATTGGGACAAGGTGCCGTTCAGTGAGGGGTGAGGGATGAGAGGGAGAAATCACTGCTGTCCCTTCTGAGCAAAATCAACTCTACCTCTCCCAGCACTTGCTGCCTCACAGTTTAAATTAATTACAGCTGAAAATACAGGGTTGCCATCTGGTTTGAAAAAGCAAGGATAAGGGGATAAAATGAAAGGGTTTTTGGTACTAACCTCACTTTAATCATTGCCAAAGAGCATGAAGACAGCCCAGCGTCCTCCCACAAGAAAGCCTTGGGCCTCACAAACTTGGCAAGCAGTCCCGGGCACAAAACTGGATAGGCGGAATGCCTGTCAGAATAAAAGTCCCCGGCCGAAAGGAGACTTGCAAGGTAAGGGACCTGCCTGCCCCCACGCTGGCTGCAGGAAAAGTTTCCTATGGGTCCTGGGATAGGTTAGCAACTCCTGGGAGGGTTTATTTACAGAGGATGACTTGCCAAGATGTTACATGCGTCATTACAGTTCCATTTTGTGAGAAAAGAGGTCTGCTGTCAGAATTATAGTATGTGAGTTCCCCTTTCTTTGTTTCTCTGTATTCCATAACATAAGCCTTTTATAAAACTCCAAAATAAGGCTAAACAAAATGCAGGAGAGGAAGGTGGCTGGAGACGGGAGCCAGCTCTGACAGAACAATGCACGCACCTCCAAGGCACCCTTGCAGCTGGCCCCTCGGAGAAGGAATGTCAAAAATCCCCATTTTTCCTCAGCTGCAGCCACAACTAGTCTCACTAGTGTTTTGTAGGAAGCAACTTCCTTCTGCTTTCCTCCCACAGGCAGAATCCTGGATGAGAGGCTCTTTTCTATTTGGACTCTGGGGCTGCAGAAAAATGCTGACTGCAGGCAGGGGAAGGCAAGGTACCACAGCAACCCTTGGTCTGATTCGGTGGGCTGTAGGTGGGTGCAAAAACATGCTGAGCCTGCAGCTTTCTTAACCATTCCCAGCGTCAACGAGCCCACAGAAGTGGACCATCAGTTAGATTTTCGGTCCAACGTAAAGTTCCACCTGCCTGCTACCCGAGTTCTTTTCGTCCCACGTGAGTTTTTCCAACAAAACCTGTATGTACTTAAGTCCAGCTGCTTTTGGAAAGCAAATGTCCACCGAGGCACGTGGTGTTTACTGAAGTAAACTGATCAACCAGTCACAGTCCTTATAAACCAGAGATTAGAACTGAAACAGAGAAGATAAAAGTAGATTATCTTCTGCTTTTAGAAAAAGACAAGCATTTCTGTTCTGGGGAAAAAAACATTTTCAACCCAAAAATGATGCAAAAGTTGTCCAAATCCTGCCCTGACAGAACCCTGGTCAATAGCAACAGTGTCCATAACATTCAAAATCTCAGGAGTGTAACTTTCGAGTAAGTGGTACATCTGTCAAACCACAGGAAACATCTGGTAAAATGGTTAAATAAAAACAGAATTTAAACTTGATTTCAGAGCTTGCTTATGGTACCCAACAAGAGACTACTGAAACAAATACCAAAATCTTTCTGACCACTCCCTCACAGTGCTCCACAGGACAGTGGGGCACGATGGCCCTGAGTGGGATGGGCGGAAAGCTGCAATCCGGTGTTTTCGTGGAGATGGCCGTGCCCCTGTTCTCACAGGACTGTGGCCACAGCCTTCTGAGGGCCAGGGCAACCTGCGCTCCGCCCGCACATGGCCGCCCCTGAGACTTCCTCAGGCACAGCTGTTCCGTCCCCTAACCAGGGCTGACTCCTACCCACACATCCACATCCCCCAGTGCCACCAACCCAGTAGGCACTTGGCAAATGTTGATAAATGAACCAATGACAACACAAACAATACATTCTCTTCATTCCACAGCTAACCTGCAGTAAGCGCATACAACCATCCTCCTATCAACACACACTGTACGCACATGTAACAAGGGACCAGCCAAAATATTTCAGTCCCTTCTAGAACACTTAAGCCTTTACCATTAAAGATTTAATGATTTACCACTTGCAAATTTTTTAAAATCTGTATTTCAAAAACACAGTAAAGTTGAAAAGCAAATAGAAAATTAGGAAACTGGTTATTTTCCTAACACATCTGACAAAGGATCCTTAATATGAAGTGTTAACATCAATAGAAAGATGATAAACACCCTAATTTTCTTTTTTAAAAAGATATAACCAGTCACAGATGAAGAAACCCAAATGGCCAGTACGCATGTGAAAAGACCATTCAAGTCCCCTACTAGCAGGGAAAAAGGTAGGTTGTGACACAATGACGCCCCCCAAACCCTGCAAACATTAAACGCCCAGGGACGCAGGGCGCAGGCGCATGCTGACAGGTGCTGGCGGGAAGGTAAGGCAGTAAACCTACCAGATACCAAATTGGCAGCATGCACCAGGGAAAGCAGAGATGCACGCCCCGGCCCTGCAACTCCACTTCTTAAGAAAATGGGGAAGTGAGATATGAACAAGGACGGAAGTACACGAGAGCCCTAGAAGTTCTACAAATGACAGTGAAACACTGTAACAACCTGAATATATGAATTTGTTAAAAAGTTCTTTGGGTTACAAGCAACATAAAACAAGGCTGGCTGGCTTATGGGGAAAAGGGGGAAGTTCACTGGAAGGATACTGTGCTACATTTCTTGGAAATGAAGGAGTTGAACCAATCCTTGAAAAGGAACAAAAGGAGGCAGCCCTAGGATGTCAGCAACTGGCGGCAGAAAGAGCCCTGTGCCCCTGTGAAACTCAGGGGGGCCTGCTCCTGCACCAGCGCCCCGGCAGGATGCTGACACCACCGCCGACTGTTACCACTCAGTGACCACGAGAACCAACATCACCTTTCTAGGTCCTACATATACAGTTGACCTTGAGTAACAAAGGGTTAGGTTCACTGACCCACGCCCATCCCACCAAGTAGAAAATCCTGTAAAACTTTTGACTCCCACAAAAACTTTACTAATAGCCTACAGTTGACTGGAAGCCTTACTGATAACATCAACAGCAAATAACACATTTTGTATGTTATATGCATTATATACTATATACTGTATTCTTATTATAAAGTGAGCTAAAGTAAATATTAAGAAAATCATAAGGAAGAGAAAATATGTACAGTATAGTTTATTCATTCATGGCATACTTAACTTTTTCAATATTTCTAGGCTATGTATTGCATCTGTTTTTCCAAATTGTCACAAATCTCCATAAAATGTCCCAATATATTTATTGGGGGAAAAAAATCTGTGTGTAAGTGGGCCCGTGCAGTCCAAACCCGTGCATGTCATTTCAGGTCAACTGTGTACCCGTCTCCAATCACAGCGCCCTTAAGGAGTTACTAACATTAGGTCTTAAAAATTCTGAGGTTGTTTTTATTAGATATACTATGTTTTGCTAAAAATTAAAAACCGCCCCCACAAACACACACAAATGCCACCAGTTTTCACAGTGAGACTTCACCTAAGCTTCAAATGAATTATTTCTAAGTAAAAAACTAGGGATTTTACAAGAGTGCAATCTACTAGGGTTTTATTGGGGGTTTCTAGATTTAGGGAGAAAAGGGAACAGGGGAACGTTCCACTCTGTCATCAGTAAATGAAAGCACTGCATTTTTTAAAAAGTAAAACCTAGAACTGTGGGCTAGAAATACAAATGAGCCTCTGGAGCAGTAATAAAAAGGGATGGAACGGTGACTTCAGTTAGGGCAGGCACGAAGATCAGAACTGGTTCCTCAGATCTCAGCCATTCTCATCTCCCAAGCCCTTCACCTCCCTCGTCAGCGCGCCTTCTCTCCCTCTCCTTTGTTCCTGTTTCCGAACTCCCACTTCCTACCCCGCAATAACCACACGCATATCCTGAACAGTTCATTCATCTGTCACCTACAATGTCGTCCCTCCCAGGGTTGACAGACACGCTCCCCACCACTGGTCCCATGGGCTTTCCAAAGGGAGACCTCACCAGGACCTGACACTCCAGAGCAACACTGCCACCGCCGCCACCCACCCCTGCAACACGGGAATGACTATTCTAGACTGAAGCTCTCCGAAAAGACAAGACAACCCAATGCAATGTGGGATTTGTAACTGAATCCTGAATTTAAAAGAAAACACCTGTAAAGGGCATTTTGCGTATGAATATATAGCGTACTAGACCATACCACTGTCTCCAACACACGCGAAGGAGAGCGAATGCGGCAGAACGGTAACAACAGGCGAGTCTAGTGAAGGGAATGTGGGTACTCATTACGCCAGTTCGCTGCTTCTGCAGACCTGAACACTCTCCCAAGATAAAAAGCAGGGCAGGCAGTGCAGGGAGAGAAGGATGTCGGGTCAGATCAGCAGCAAATTTGGACAGAATGTTTAGAATGATCTATTTAAAGTACAGGCAATGTGGGGTGCTGGAAGCCCTTGAATAGTCTTCAAAGGCACGACCCAGGATATGAGGAGGAACCTGCGTGATGGAGAGGGGCATGCCACACCTGTAAGATGCCACCAGATGCAATGCTGCGCTTCAAACATCGGCCTCAAATAGGAAGTCAAGAGGCAGGTTGGACAATCCACCTTGAATTGTGAGAGTTGCTTCTCACACTCTGTGCAGTTTGCCAAAAAGCATGTGCTGGCAGAAATTTAAGTAAATTATTTTTAACATTAACCACAGATAAGGAGTCTTTAGATAATTGATAGTCCAAGGAGAACATCTACTGAGAAATAATACTAGGGAAGGGAGTTTGTGACAGATCACCAAAGTCCTTGAAGCCACCCTAAACAAGTCGTTGAATTTTATACTGTAATCCAAAAGGAGCCAGAACCATGGCCCGCCAACAAAATCTGCCATGTCCTCCCAATAGGCTCACAAGAAACACCTGCTGACTGAGGTTTCCCAGCCATCAGCCCCTCTCCCCAGCCTGTCCATTCCCCAAGTACACGGCCCCTAGAGGATGTTTGTGTTTTAATCACATTTTAATGTTTAACTTGCTCTAAAGCGAACAGCCTAACACAGAATGATGCAGTGTCATTACCAACATTCAGGAATGAGGGCTGTCAGCGACGCAAGCCCGAAGCTACCCCACACAAATGCGACAAATGCAATGGCTCTACTGGAAAATAGTTAAAAAAACACTTTGGCTTTGAGAACTTTTTAGGGAGATTTGAAAAACACCAGAAGTAGTTAACACTTGGGCAGAGATCTGTTTGCTTTTCTAGTACGAAGAGATCTATTTTGGGGGTGGATTTCCACCCAGAAGCAATGTCTAGCCATCTCTCTGACCTGGGATGAACACCCAACTGAACCCAGTCTCTGATTTCCATAAACCTTACCTATGTTCACACTGAGATCAGAGCAATATAAACAGAGAAGTGGAAAAAACCCATTTCATTCATACAAAAAATTTAAAAAAAAAAACACAAAACCCTCTGAAGGCTTATTACTCAGAGTCAACATTGGGACAGGATCATTTGATCCAAAATAAGCATCGCAGCTGGGCTAGTGACTCACTATAAACTCTATTTGCCCAGGTACCAGGGATCTGCACGGTTCTGTGTCGGGGGAGCAGGGGTGGGGAAGGCAGTAGAGGTCGTGGTAGTTCTAGCATGTTCCCTGAACTAAACATCAAGGCTACAAGGAAAAACTGGAAGTACAAGAGGTGGTGCCACTCAGGGTTTATTACATACTTATTTGAAAGGAATTCTTATAATCTTTCCCAAAGGTTAGAGTGCTTGTCAGTGCTCTCAGAGTGACTCATTTTTCATTCAAGCATGTATTTAGCACCTAGAAGGCATCAGGCACTGGTCTGGGTGTTAGTGGGACAGACATGAGTAAGACTCAGCCCATGGCCAGGAGGAACAATGCAGCCTGAGAAGGTGTCAGACAGATGGGCACACGATTACACCAAAGTGCCATCATTTTACACAAAGAAATGGTCATCTCAAAGCAGAAGGAATCACCATTTGCCAAGAGAAGGAGGCAAGGAACATGTGGGAGGACAGAAGGGCAGGCGCTTGGGCTTACGTCGGCAAGGCGGAGCTCCTGGAGACACATCTGCCCAATGTTTCCTGGAGATGACTGGGAGCCGTGGAAGAATTCCAAGCAGAGAGTAAGACTTCAGAAAACTTCTCCTGACACTAAAGGATCAAGACCAGTATGGGGAGTGCTGCTATAGAAATGGGGGTCCAAACTATGGCCTAGACCAGGTCCTGTGTAGAAAACACTTAGCAGACAGATTCCAGAGGGCGTGACAATGGATCAGACTTGGGAGATGAAACAGAAGAAGGAACGAGGCAACTTCTAGGCAAGTGGAAAGATAGCTGTCCCACCATGAAGATGGGGGATAGACTTTGGAAAGTGCTAGAAGAAGGAAGGAGGGACTAAAATCAATTCCAGTGAAGCAGCACTGAACTTGAGGTCTACTGCTTCACTGGACCTCAAGGAAGACAGCTCTACAAGTGTGAAGGTTAGGTGTTGGCTGGACATCAAGACTGGGGGTCATCCATCTATTGTAGTCATTCAAGCCATGAGCTGGCAATGTCAACTTCATTAGGAGGGTCTGTACAGCGAGGATGGAGCTCTGGAGAATGGTGATAATGATGTGTCTTTGGATGATTCTGAGTAGAGTGGCCACAAAGTGGGAGGGGATCCAAAGAAAACCAGTCAGGGTCCATGGAACCCAAGACAGAAGAGACTTACAAGAAAGAAAAGGTCAAGCAGGATAAGGAATTGCAGGTCTCCCCCAGATCAAGCGATTAGCAGGTCGCAGGTGAGTGGGGAGAGAAGTTTCATTATTAAAACTGTTGGTAAGGATCACAGCCCTGGACTGCAGAGTAGAGATGGAAGTGGAGATAATCTGCTCTCTAGAAACAACTAGGAGTGAAGGAGAGACACAGAGACGGAAGACGAGGACATGAGGTCAAGGGAAGACAAAGACCTCCAGCTTCCTCAGTTTCTCTAGCCTTGGTGAATTTCCCTGAAAGCCCCAGTCTCGAAAGATGGCACCCAACAATCCCAAATCAAGAAATTATACAATAATTTTATTACAATAGTTAAGCTGTGCAGCACCAAGCTTTGTCAGTCTAAATGTTTATAACAGCATTTTGAAACCAAATAAAACGTTCATTTTGGCAGGCAAGTATGCCCCCTGGGATAGTCCTAATAGGGCTCACGAAAAAGGAATAAAAGGTTCCACAGTTACATTTGAGAGACCCTGGACTGACCAATGTTTTGTTCATCGGACTTCTCAAAGAGTCTGAAATGTGCTAATGCACATGAGCAAACCCAGAAGATCAGGTTAAGTCCTTCCCAAGCTTTGGCCAGGTCTCCTTCAAACATCTTGAGGCAAGAGTGTTCTGAAACAATCTACGGCCTGTGGTGCTTTGAATTCCCGGGGGGGGGGGCAGGGGGCAGAGGGGTGTCACTTAACAGCCATGTGTAACCAAGGAAATCACTCCTAATGCATTAGAAAACTCTAGGACAGGAGAAAATTTAGGGAAGCAAAGAGGTTTCCAACCTACTTGTAAAGTGACCTGAACTAACTTGGCCTCGACCCATTTTCTGGAGCCGATTTCTGTGCGGATCCATTAGTTGTACTTCTCAGGTCTCTTCAAGGAAGGGAAGGCAGTGGGAAAGGTCAGTTACAGGGGAGATGGGAGCACTTTGTTTTCTTCTGCTCTGTAGCACATTTCGGTCTGTTGGGGCTATGAAAGCTTGGATCCAGAATTCAGATCCCTTGTTTGGCAAGGTTGCTAGTTACTGCCAGACCCAGAACATTATTACTGCAACATTAAGTTCTCTAATTATGCTGTAGAGGCAATCTGTGAAGAAATTTCAAAATGAAGGAAGAGAGAGAATGTGTGTGTGTGTGTGTGTGTGTGTGTGTGAGTGTGTGTGTGTGTGAGAGAGAGAGATTGATTGATCTACCAAAGAAGATGGAGATGAAGTACTGGCATTTATTAAATAAAAACAACACTAGACACAGAACGCGGGGCTTGTAAACGACCTCGCTCTGTTCCAGCTGCATGTAGCACAGGCAAATGATTGATTTACAAGCAACATCCTAGAGGAAAATAAAAGAACCACCGACACTCGCACACAGGCCCATTTCTTAGCATTCCCCCTCCTGGTCCTCAATCAAACCCACTGAAGTGACAGCACGCTGCAAGCCTTTCAGGACAGACTGGCTTTGTACTGCAGTAAGGAGAGGCCTGTGTGGTCATAAAACATCAAGATTAATCCTCTAACTATGTATAAAAATAGCTGCCACTGGTGTTCCCGGCGCAGAAGCATCTTCATGGAAACAGCGCTCTGAAAAGGGCTGAGTGCTGGGGGAATGGGGGCGGGAGGGGACACAGGCAAACCCTGTGCTGTTCCGTCTCCTCAGCTTTTGAACAAATGCCTTTGACTTAATCCACAAATCTAAAAACACTCCTTTTTCCAATTTTAGTGGGTCATTTTAAAAAGTGACTTTCACACGCTAATGAAAGCTCTGATATATCCCAAATGTTCTTTAATTCCTCTCTAGGAAAAAAGTCCTCCTTTTTCAAGGTTCTCATCCCAGTTCTATAACCTTCGTGACACAGAATGAGCACCACTGAGGTCCCCAGTGGGGACAAGAATAGACACACGATCGGTTCCTTTTGTTCATCTCCTTTGACTCTTGGCTCTCTTGGCATTTCTTCACTCTGTGTTATTTGGCCAGAAAAATGCCAGTAGCAGGATGGCTATCTGCCCTCCCAGCTCTCCGCAAAGACTCTTAAGGCAGAAGTGATGCCTGCTGGGAAAAGGCTGATGTCAGCTCTCAAGAGCACACAGCTCCCTGCTCGGATAAGGAGGTCTTTGTTTTTGGCTGAACTGTGAAAATGAGAAAAAGCCTCTAGCCTGACAAACAAGAAAACGCACACGACACAGGTAAGGCCTGTGACCTTTATTTCAAGGTACCACACTGCATTAGCAAAACACTTGCATGTCACACACAGATGCGCCTGTAAAGTCACGTGGGAGCGGCCATGAAAAGCCAGCTTCATTTCCATCCTGGTTCAGCCGGACCCACAGCAAAAACTGAGGCGTTAGGGGAGGAGTCAACCTCACGAGGAGTTCTTAGATTACACCTCCCCAATGGGAAACGTTTATTAAAGACCCAGGCTCCCTTCTAATTTATGTTTTTAAGTAAACACACATACTTGTTTTATACAGTGGGGGGATTTTTTAAAAATCCCTATTTAATAATATCCCAGTTTATGAGTTAGTTATTCAGGAGAACTAAAATTAAGGCTCTAAAATATCCTCTTAAAATATCCCAGAAGTTTTGTGGGGAGTACTTGTAAGACTGCGTGTGAAAGTACAGAAGGATAGAGAACTTCAGGGCTAAAACTTCCCAAGTTTGAACGACGCCAGGAAGGATGTGGGAGAAAAAGAGAAGGCACATAGTCTGAGGGATTCTATTTCAAGAAGAGTATTTGATTTATGAAATCTGGAAAGGGGAAAAAAAGATACTCTGAAAGCAAATTTTAAAACACTCCAGTTTGAATCTTTCAGACTAGCGTTACCACTGTTAGCACTAACTTATAATTAGATCAGATGTTTTCAACAAGAGCTAGAACAATTTAAAAAGCACTTTCCTAAGTCTGAAGGAAACCCCCGTTTGCTCTCACAGGGTTCCTGCCTGTGCAGAGACACCACGTCAAGCCCCTTCAGGAGATGAGCAGCTGCTCCTTTCATTGTCTCTGAAGGGAACCATTACCGAGTGGCTGGGAGGGTTTCGCCTCCTCGGCACTTTTAATTACTGACGACCTTCATCACCTCATTCCATGCCCCCCCAACCCCTGTTACTGAGTGCTAAAATGGATGGTCTCCACCCCTCATCTCCAAAGCATCCTTCGACTGTGCTTTTAGAGTGCTTACATCTTCTAAAACTCTAAGGCGTTAAGGAACTCTATCAACTGATTCACAGTATCTGGACGCACAGGCTACTGATAAAAGGTAACGAACGTGGTTGCTGAGAGCACTGACTCCACAAACAGCCAGCCTGGGTTTTGATTCCTGGCTCCATTACCACTGGCCAGCTGTGCAACCCTGAACCAGTTACAGAACCACTCTGAGACCCAGTTTTACCACCCATGAAAGAGGTACACGTCACGGGCTTGTGAGGATGCAAAGAGATCAAGCTAATGAAGTGTTTGCACAGGGCCTGACACACACTGAGGCTCAATAAATAGCCGCTGTTACTAAGTTTTGACACGACGGCTGTCACGATTCCCCAGATGCCAAAAATCCTGACCCCTCACCATCCGCAGTAATGAAAAGTTCACCTGCTCTAAGGCTCGCACAGACATGAACACAACAGTGACACAGGTCCGCTTACAGAGATGTATCACTGTTTACCTTACGGAGCCCCAGTTGGGCCAAGGGACTAAAATAACGACAAGTTTTCAATCTCCTCTGGGTCTAGTTTCAACTTAAAATGGGGAAATGCTTCCTGCACTTCCACAGGGTTTGTAGAACAAGCAGTCTCTTGGTAAGTATGTCCACGCACGTCCAAACCAAAGGTGCTGAAGACAGGGATCACGGGCTCACCAAAGGGTGTGTGGCAGATCACGCTGCCAAGCGTTATCATCAGATATTACTGTCAGGGACATCCCAAACCACAGGTGCTCTCAAACATCATACAATCAACTCCACTGCAAAAAAATGAACAAAACCTAGAGGGAAACCCCCAGACCCATTTTAGCCGACCAACAACCACTTCTTGAATTGCGTCTCTATTACACGCCCAGCACTTGATTTCAAAGGCTCCCCCACCCTCTTGTCAAGATGAAAGAATTACTGGTTTTGAGTTTGTCTGTTTTCCCTCTTTCTATTTCCCCTTAAGGAGGGAAGAGTGAAGTGACTGGGGCCATGGGGCGGGGGGCAATAGTTAAGGTTAGGGGGTGGAGGAAAGAAGAAAAGAAAGCAAAGGAGAAAGAGAAAGGAGGAAGTATAAGAGGAGGAGCGAAGGAAACATAAGTCCTGAGATTGGATAATGCACTCAAGGATAAACCAGAGTTGGCTACATGGACTTTGAGAGAAAACTTCAAAGGAATGGCCGCAGAAGCAAAGACAACAATGGACACATTTCGCACCAGGACAGTATTTCAAAAGAGCACCAGCAGTGAGAGGAGGGAGTGTTTTCCTTCGCTAGGCCCTTCCTCATTCAGCAGCTGGTTACAGCACAAGGCTGGTGTCCACAGCTTTGATCCCAGTGTGAGCTTCTGAGTTTTGCCCTGTTCTGAGGCCAGGGGCAACTACTCTGCAAATGCACACCACTGATCAAAAAGGGGACGCCTCCTCCAACTGGAACATGAGCTCAGAGAGCACATTCTCTGGATAGCGGGTGCAATTCAATTCAACACAAATTATTTAGCACCTGCCATGTGTGGGACATTTGATTGGTCAAGTGGCATGCTAAATATATGATGCCCATCTTTAAGTGCATGTAAGCGTGTCTAAGGTAAGACAAAGCTATGGCATAATCAAATGTGTCATTGATTTTGGTGCTACACACAGCAGGGTTAATCCCAGCTCTACCACTTTGCAGATACTATCCTCTCGATTTCTACTTCTGTAAGTAGAGCCTACACACACACAAACACACACACACAGCAAGACACACCATCTTAATCGGACACCTTTAGTGTTAGAGTTAAATGAGATAACACATTTGAAGTGTCTAGCACAGGGCCAGTATAAAGGTAGGCACTCAGTGGATATTCTCATCCTTTCGCAGGTGACTGAGTTAGCAGTTCAGTAGCCAGCCCTACTACAAACCTGCCCACACACGAAGTTGAAAACTGCTTTGTTTCCAAAAGTCATCTTGGACTGTTTTCAGCACAGAACTCTCACTAGGTTCTAACAGTCAAGCAGCCTCAAAAGTCTCAAAACCAATATGGATTTAGCATGCTGTAACACTACATCAATTGTCAACCTTCAAGAGTTTGTACTGTATTACAAAAACGTAAGATGTAACAAATGCACATTATCCACTGCAGCACTAGTATTATAAAATATTGGAAATTACCTAAATATCCAAACCAAGGAGACTTGGCGGAATGAACTTTGGCACATGCCTGCGGTGGACTGCTATGCAGCTGTGAACAAGGATGGGGAACTGGCAGGAAAAGATTTCCGCAATACATCGGTGAATGAAAACACCAAAGCTTAAAAACAGAACCAGAGGCATTGAAATAAAGAACAAACTGACAGTGACCAGAGGGGCGGGGGAGGGGGTAATGGGGGAAAGAAGGGAAAGGGTCAAACCAGGGGACATGTAAAAAGGACCCATGGACAAAGGCAACGCTGGGGGGTGGGGGAGGACTGAATGTAGGAGGTGGGTAGGGCATGGGAGGGTAATGGCGGGGAAATGGGGACAACTGTAACTGAACTAGAAAAGAAAAAGAAAAAGAAAACACCAAAGCTCAAGCCCTGATCAGGTGGCTCAGCTGATCAGAGCAACTCCCTGTGCACCAAAAGGTTGTGGGGTGATTCCCAGTCAGGGCACATACTGTCTGTCTGTGTGTCTGTCTGTCTCTCTCCAATAAACATATCCTCCTCAAGTGAGGATTTTTTTTTTAAAAAAAGAAAACACCAAAGCTCAAATAACTATATAAAGTGTGCTAACTTACGTGTAAGAAATAAGGGGAAATGAGAAACCACTCATGTATCTGCTTACTTTTAACAAAGAGAAACACAAGAAGGATGGATAATCATCTATATGGGCAGGGAACAAAAGAAGTGAAAAAGACAGGGAAGGAAATAACACTTCTCTAAGTACTGTTTGTTTGTTTTTAAGATTTTATTTACTTTTAGAGAGAGGGCAAGAGAGGGAGAAAGACAGAGAGAAACATCAATGTGTGGTTGCCTCTTGTGTGCCCCCTACTGGGGACCTGGCCTGCAACCCAGGCATGTGCCCTGACTGGGAATTGAACCAGCAAACCTTTGCCTTGCAGTCCGGTGCTCAATCCACTGAGCCACATCAGCCAGGGCTCTAAGTACTTTTTAATACAGCTTTGACTTTTTTTTTCTTTCAGGTTTATGGAGCTACAATTGACAGACAGTACTGTGTTAAGTTTTAAGAGTATATAGAGCATAATGACTCACATATACTGTGAAACATAGTTTCCACTTTAGAAGCATGTTAATGTTTTACATATTCAAAAAATGAAGTGAAATCAACAATAAGGATGAAAAATCTACAACTGAATTAAACAAATTAACGAACCCACAAACACACACACACACACACACACACACACACACACACACACACACACACACGCTAACGACTATAACACTGAAAGGTGGGGAGAAGCAAGTTTTAAAGTTGGTACTTTGACCATTTTCCCTCAGCACAAGGAAGAAAAGAACTGCCAACAAACCCTGAACTCTTTTTAATAGGTTTGTTTTTCAAAATGATACGACCATCGCAATTCTTATTCTAGTTTATGTGCACTGTAGGACTGAACAACAAGGAAGCACGTCGATGTTGTTGGGAACCAGGGAGACAGGAACATGGAAAGGGGCGGGTGAGGAAGAACACTGTGGAGTGTTAATATGAACTCATCATTTCCTAGCTCTCCCCACTGAAAGGGTCCAGAGACACGGCTGTTCGACAGAATTTTCTGAAAGTAGAAATGTCCTATACATGTACTATCCAGTACGGCAGCCACTAGCTACCTGTGGCTTCTGAGCCTGAAATGTGGCTGGTGCCACTGAGGAACGGAATTTTTTATTTTATTAAATTTTAAATGTAAAATGCCTTATGTAGCTAACGTCTACCATGTTAGACAACTCAAATCCAGAAGCAATGACACCACAGCACCTGGCACCCAGCTCCCAGCTTCGAAACGCTCTTCCCCACAAAAAGGAGCCAGGGTGCTCTGGAGAAACGGCTGATTCCATGGCTGAGGCAGGGGGTTTATAAGATGAGCGTCTTGTTTGCCAGAAAATAAGAAAGTGCTCAATTAAAAAAAAAAATGGAGGCACGTAACAAGCACACAAGAGCCAGCCGAAGGGAACCCTTATTTGCCAAATCAGGGGCAGCTACCACTCTCTGAATACAATAGGAATCTGTGAGTCCAAATGAGTAACAGCTGGCAGGAGAAAAGGGAGCGCTCTTCCCTATCAAATCATACTTGGATACCAAGGTCACAGAAACAATTACTTACTGACACTTCCATGAGAGGAACCCCAACTCTACCCACCCCACTCACCCCTGCCTCATACCTTAATTCACTTGCTTTCTAAGTGGCAGACAGAGTACTTTTCAACTTCCAAAAAAGACATTCATGTTAACAGTTTTCTTAGGAAACAAACAAATAAACAAAAATATATACGTATATATATTTCTCAGGGTCACCATATCAACAAGACAACTAATGAAGAGTTCAAATGATCCAGGTTTGTAAACGGCTGAACCCAGTGCCCAGAAATTCTCAATGCCCAAGCTCTGGAGAGATCACAAAAGGAAACCTGTCCTGTCTCTCGCCACACGCCCCCCCCACAACCCACCAAATCAGATGAATCTAGTCATACCCGGTAGCTTCCTACTCTGGCTCAGAGCCACTCAATCTCTCCATGTCTCTACTGGAAAGTATTTCAATGTGATGGCTGTAATGAAATGCAGCCAAAGCATACATCTTTAAGACCCCCTCAGCACGCTGTCAAAACTGTTTTTCAACAACACTTCTTCCTCCACAATTAGTGATTTCTTTACTGATAAAATAACAAAATACATTTTCATTACATGATATTGACGTGTTCTAAGATAAAGGGCAAAAATCATTTTGTAAGCTCCTCAAACAAATATACTACACCATTCTTTTCCAAATACACATGAATATAATTTATTATTGAAAAGGTCCTAGACATCGTAAATAAAAAGGAGGGAATATGCAATCCCTCAAATAGTACACATTTCATCAAATCAAACAACAGTTCTTCCTAAGTACTATCCAACATGAAGAGTTAGAGATACAGCATCTTTTCAGTCTGTCTGCGAAACCTGTCATCTGGCTCGTAGCAAACACAAGCAGAAATACTGGTAATGTTACCGAAATGAATAACTATCACATGGCAAACAAGTGACACCAGAAGAAACTGACCACACACTGATCACGTTTCCTTCTTAGGTCCCGGGAGTCTGCCCATGGGGGTGGCCACCATTTCTATTTTCCTAAGACTTAGCATGATGATGTCAATTGTAAATTGCACAAGAAATCTAGCAACTCTATTTTTATTATTTACACTTCATTTAAAGTGTCATCATAGACCTGTACTTCAAGGTCGTATTTGTAGCAACCCAAGGAATTACAGAATCATTTTCAAAATGCTTTAACATTCTAATAATACTATTAATAGTGACTAAAGCTGGGTGCTTTTAAAGCACCTACAATCATCCTATGAGGAAGGAACTATGATTACTCCCATTGAAAAGTAAAGCTGGGATTTGAACCCAGAATTTCTTACTAAAATGCAGCAATCTGAAACATTAAATTCACCATAATAGTATTCTTATTTTCTATCATCAGTACCAGTATCTGAATAATGGACTTAATGAAAGTAACACCTACATCAGCTGAATATTAATCATACTGTGTCAAACTCCTCGCAAATTTTAACTCTGTTGCTCACAGTAGTTCTCTACATGAACTATAATCACTGCCATTTTACAAAGAAGGATACTGGGCCCAGATATATTAAGGAATTGTCCAAGTCCACACAGCTGGTGTCAGATTAGGACTTCAACTGAGGCATGTGTGATCCCAAAACGTATGACCTCAGGGCTGTCTCCTTCCTTCCTTGCAAACCCCCCTCAAAACCAAATGTCTTTTATTTGGGTTTGGGGAAGAGGGGACGTGAAGAAAAAAATTCCTAGTAACAAAAGAATAAACTCCAAATAGTTGAGCGCCCGAGATCTAAATTATAAGCCAAGAGTGTTTGCAAGAGCTCATTGTTTTGCAGTGCCTCGTTGCTAGATTCCTTCCTGAGTGTAGCAAATTCCAGGGCTTCAGACTGCGGGCTCAGCCTCCAACACTGCCGTGATTTATTGGAGGATAAATACCTCTGTCACTGGGTCTTATGACTGCACACAACAGTCCAAGCGGCTGGAATGCGTGGAATGCCAAGGACTGCTGCCGCTGAGGCAGCAGAGGGCTGCTGGCTCTATCCACCACCTAACTGCGTAAGGTCCCCTCCTCCAATGAGGAAATGAGAACTCTTGGGGCCTCACAGTCTTGCGAGAAACAGGAGCATCCTCGGAAATCAGAACCGGGGAAACTGAGTGCCTTGAATAATTACAAAACAGTAGCTCATGCATGGGAAGTGGGAAAGCAGTAGAACCTTTTTACCTGGACACGCAGAGAGGCTCCTTCCAGTAACCAGAGCTCCCTCCCCACCTCTGCCAAGACCCCAGACCCAGACTGCATGAACCGGCCACAACCACTGCCAGGCAAACTCTCCTGGCCCCTGGCAGGGCGTCTCCAACTCCTGAAAATATGTGAAAAGCATTCTGCTTCCTTTTCAAAGCACGCGCGTGGTGGAGGAGAGTGCTAATGGAAAGCCGGAACATAGTGCGCAGAAACACAAGCTGTTTTCCAAATATAAATGTGGTAAAGGTTGCACAGATCTGGAGCGCTTTCGTCTCAACCCCTTCATTACATAAATAAGGGAACTGAGCCCCAGAAAGATGTAGCAACACATGTCGTGAGTGCAGAGAATGTTGGTGGCACATCGAGGACTGGCCCCAAGACGAGAAGGGCTGCAACAGGCTCACGCGGCAGAAGTAATGAACAGAACCTTACCACGAACACAGAAAGCCCTCTTTCCTACTTTGGGAAGATCTCAAGTTCGTACCACAAACACATAGGGTGAGAATGAATACTTCTTAATGTGTTCGATTCTAGGCTCCTAAGTAAAGCATCTTACAGAAGGCTGCTCAGGCGCCAGCCATCCCATCCATGTCCCTGGCACATAAAGACATTCACCAAAGAGCTGACTCTCCTAATGACCAGTAGCACCAGCGAGAAAAGATGTTTTTAGACAACCACCCCAAGAAACAGTAAGTTCCTTAACATCCGTGAGGAAAACATAACCAATGGTCGGCCACATAAGTGGGAAGGAAATAAGGTAGCTCTCAGTGAGTTATTAAAATCTCTTTAATACCCCCTCCTGGCAGATGAGCGCCATTCGCTCTTTCGCCGTCGACACAAAGTTGCAAGAAATACCACCCCAGCATCGCAGGAACAAGCAGAAATCAGAACGCCCACACTTCAGAACAGGGAACTTACAGATGAGGGTTGAAGATGCGACTTATCTTGGAAGCATGGTCATTTTCACAGTCCAGGTCATCGTCCCCTTGCTCCATGCCAAACTTCCTCTTGCTGGGACTGATGGGTGGGGGGCCTGTGCGGTGACTGGTGAGGGCAGACACCACAGGGATGGTCTGCATCCTGGGTTCTCCCCTGAGAGCAGCTTCACCTACGCAAGAGAAATGATGTAGTCACCAAGCAGGAGAAATATCCCTACCTCAGGCCCCGGCTCCCTTCTCACCCGGCCCCTTGCGAAACTACTCCCAGTGGAAAGTTTTTGGCAGTGTGACACGCGGCCCGCCATTCTCAGAACATGGTCCGAGCACGGGGTTAGCTGCCAAGCATGAGACATTTTACATAAACGAGGCTTTCTACCACAATTACTCTTTTCCCCCCAGGTGTAGCGAGATGTAACTGACATACAACATTATGCAAGGTGTACAACGTGTTGATTTGATGCTTATATACTGAAAAACCATTTACCACCATAGAGTTAGCTAACACCTCCATCACTTCACACAATTACCGTTTCTTCAATAACTCTTAGGGTAGAGTTTAAAATGAAAAGTTGCAATAAAGTAATGGGAAAAAAGTACTGACCATAAACCATCTCAAAAGTTAATTGAAAACATGAAACGACTTTTGACTTATGGGTATTCAACGCGATACCTCTAAGAGAATGACCTAACACAGGGTTCATTAGAACACTACACCAAACTCACTTTTCTTACTCGTTACATTTTTATTATAGCTTTGGTATGTTGTTTTTTAAAAGAATAAGGAAAATGTGTGGGTTAATGATTCACATATTTGCCAAAAAAATTAAAAGAAATAAAAATGCATTGTTCAATGAAAATAAACATTTTGTTCCTAGAGAACACTAAAACTCGCATGTTAAAAATACATTATCATCTGCCGAGTTTCTGCATATAATTTATAACATGCTCAATCTACAGGTGCAGTTCTTAGAACATTTTTCAAAGTCAGACACTCAAATCAGAGTTCACATTTTGATCTGACGTGACATCTTGCTGTTTTTCATTACTGTTTTAAAAAGGTTTTGTGCCTCATGAAGTAAAACAAGTATGCTTTGTATGCTTATAATAAAGGTCGTGTACCTTCTAAATTTATAAACAAGAATTACAACCACTTTAAGAGAAAACTTTAAGCTTTCTAAGTCATATGGGGGCAGGTAGATCTAGATTTTTCACAAATAATATAAATAACCCTTTTGTTGTGCTGTTCACGTTGGTCTCCAAGGCCTAACCAATTCAGGTCCCACTTGGTCACAATTCAAGAGTAACATCAGGATAAAGTCAACTTCATCTGGGGCCCTGTGGTACCTAAGAAAGAAAATCTCTGTTTGCCACTGCTAATTTTCATATCATCACAGATGTGTGGACAGTCTCGACAGTCGTTTGCTTCATACGCGTATGACAAATATGATGTTGTGAGGAAAAGGGGTGAGGAAAAAAACCTTCTGAATGTTTACCAGGAAAAATAAAAATTTTGCCAATTGAGTCACCAAGATATAAACTAGCAAATATACAGTGACCCATAATACACCTCCAGTAAGGATTTCTTTTTGGGATTTTTGGCCCCAATGTAAACTGGAACTTTCCATTTTACATGAAATACCTAAAAAACAGGACCTATGCTGGACTGCTACACTCAGAAATTCAGTAGGAGTTTGGTTGACCTCTACTTCTAATTTAGTAACTTTGGATTTAAACAAACAAACAAGCAAACAAAGCAGTGCTAATATTTATGCCTTGATAAATTAGAAATATTTTTTCCAAACATGCCTGTCTTATACTCGCCCGCTCCACAGGGCAGGGAGGAGTTTCCAGGGTAAAGCATCTGTCGCCCCAGCTAACTTCTGGAGGAGGAGGAGCCCTGATGTTGCCCCCAGGAACTCAGCCACTGCGAACCAAACCTCGCCACCACGCCGGGGCCACCAAGGCAGGGCCACCACGCCCTCCGCCCAGTGTTTCTCCACATCCTTGGCAGCATGAGGGGAAGAGGAGTACTCCTGCTCTGTGCGGACCCCTGGGACTTAGGAGCCATTTCATCAGATGCCAGAAGGGTGGCAACAGCAGTTACCATGGAAAACCACCACCACAGCAACAAATTCAAATCACTCCAAAAAAGGAAGAGTCACTCATCACACAGCAGACACTGTTACACAAAAAGCAAAACTCTTGGGGTAAGAACAACATTCCATTCCACTCTCCAGTTTTCATCCACTGGAAGGTCCAGTGCTTGTTTGCATTACAAGTTTGTCCAATTCATGCTCTGCCTGTCGTTAAGCCTGAAACACTGGTGTCTGACAGAGAAGACGGTCCACAGGAATACTTTGAAAACACTGGAAATTTCTAAGCTGGGGGCTAACAGACCCACAGAGGAACCACAAGCCGCCCTTCTCCCCTAGGGGCAGCGACACAACTCTACCAGATCCCACAGAGATGACAGGGCATGCGAGCTGCTGGCACCGGAAGGGGCCTTATGCACACGGATCCCCTCACACATATTCCCTCACACATACTTTGGGCTTTGCTGCCCTAGTTCAATATTATACAAGTAATAGTTTCTTATGAATGCTGGTTGCTTGCTCGGTGAATTACAGGACTGCAGATCACAGAACTGGATCACTAATTCTAAAGGATGAAGGAATGAGAAAACTATGTCCTAAACAGAGAGAGAACTACTCAGGGTCACACAGTTAACAGGTTCACTGTAGGCAAGACCCCGACCCCCCTGCCGATTAGCATGACACTGCATCGCCCCCCCCCCCGCCAAGGCTTAGATTTAAAAAAAAAAAACAACAAACAAAAACCCACAGGTAGAAGGAAAAGAAAACCCACAGAAGGGCTGACAAAAGTCTGGTCTCTCATGTGCCTTCATTCATCTTTGGGCCTCCTCCTTTGAGGCCCCTGCCCACCAGTTTGTATTGTAGAGCAGAATCTGTTGTTATTATTTTTATGTAACAAAAGAAGGTTGAAATTATTTTGGTAAAATTGAGGAGAACATTTGGTCTGGTAGTCAGGACACTCCACCTTTATTTAGGACCAGGTGACTACGGGCACACACTTCCCCTCTAAGGCCTCCGTACAAGGAGGGGACGGACTAGCTAATATCTAACATGCCTTCCTTCGGCTTTTACAATCAGTGATCCAGTTCTATGACCCACAACCCTACAACTGACCAAGTAGCCAACCAACCTTTACTAAAAAAATCATTATTTGTATAATATTTAACTAAGGCAGCAAAACCAAAGTTGTACCTGAAAGAAATGTCAAAATCTTGAAATTAATTTCACAGGTGTTTCTTACCTACAGGCCTTCTTGTCTCCCAATGCACGTCAGTCTTCACAACTGAACACGGCAGCGCCGCTGTCAATCACCTCCCAACCCAATCGGCATCCACACTTCCGCGCGGTCTTCCCAGGCCCCATTCTGAGCCCCTCAACCCATCCTAACCCCAAACATCCAGGGGCTCATCAGTCGTTGATAAAATGCTATTCAGGCTACATCTGCATTCATAATCAACATGTGGTCCCAACTGCCTTTCTGGTTTTGCTCTTTTTAAGCTCTGAAATTTCAGCCCTGAAAGTAAAACTAGTCTACTTTCCATTCCACAGAGAACACACTATCTAATCTCAACTCAGATTCTTCCCCCAATCTCTTGTCTTTAAATCCTATGCACCCTGCAAGAGTCACTTAAAACACCTCCTTCAGGTTGTCTTCCTTGACTCCTCAACCTGAAAGTTATATCTTCTGTTTTCTCAACACGCACAGAAATTTACTGCTCCAGTACTTCAGTGCCTGCTTTGTTTTGTGCTCCTTGAAGCACGGGACATTTTATTCATTTTATATACCTGAGGGCAGAGAGCACAATACCTTCCACACAGAGCTGGTCAGTAAATACTGACTGAATGAATAAATCAGGCAGGGCGATGTGGTGCCCAGGCTACAGAGTTTTATGCTATGTTAAAGATCAAAGATGCCACAGAAATGAAATCCTGAAAGAGCAATTTAAGAATATGTTTATATAAAGACTCACAACTCAACAACAAAATGGTAAGCCGATTTAAAAATAGGAAAGAATACGAAGAGACATTTCTCCAAAGAAGATATGCAAATGGCCAATAAGCACATGGAGAGATGTCCAACATCATCATCAGCCATCGGGAAACAAAAATCAAAATCACAGCTGAGGTATCACTTCACACCCACTAGGAGAGCTATAATCAAAAGACAAGTAACATCAAATGTTGATGCGGATGTGGAGAAGTCAGAACCCTTGTGCACTGTGGGTACAAATCTAACACGGTGCAGGTGCTGTGGAAAACAGTTTGGCAGTTCCTCCAAGGGAAAACATAGTTACCACACGACCCAGCAATTCCACTCCTGGGTATATACCTTAGAGAAATGAAAATAAATTTTCACTTCCAAAAAAAAAAAAAAGAAAAGAAATTTTCACCAAAAAACTTATACATGTGGGTCCACAGCAGCATTATTCATAACAGCCCGGTACCCAAATGTCCATCAACTGAAGACTGTATACCAAAACTGTGGCATATCCACACAAGAGAGTATTTAGCCATAAAAAGGAGTGAAGCACTGATTCATACTTTGACATGGGGGAATCGAGAAAACCGTATGCTACGTGAAAGAAGCCAGACACGAAAGGGTATAGATTCCTGATTCCATTTAGATGAAATATCCAAAATAGGCAAATTCAAACAGACAAAAAGTGGACTAGTGATTGCTAGGGGCCTGGGAGAAGGGGGACTGAATGTAAAGGGACTGCTAACGAGCACAGGGCTTCTTTTGGGGATGATGAAAATGTTTTCAAGTTGCTTGTGGTGAAGGTGTGCAACTCTGTGAAAATACTAAAAACCACTGACTGCATACATTAAATGGGTCAATTGTACGGTATGTGAATTACATCTCAACAAAGCTCTTATCCCCCCACAGTGACAATGTATGTGTAAGTAGATGACAGAAGACCTCAGTATTTCACACTTAACTGTTAAATAAGGACAAGCATCCATTAATTTTCCCTGAAGTAAAAGAAAACCTTTTGTTACTATAGCTGTATCTCTCTACTATGTTACAGTCAGATAGGCTCCAGTTCAGCCTCTAATCAGACTCAGTCTGAGAGCCTGGGACGTGGGGAGGGCCGTGTGAAGTGCCGTCAGAAAACAATGATGACATTACACAGACCCTGCCCACAGCAGAGGAGGGAAAAAAATACACACCAAAGGAACTTATCTTGGGAGTCTAAAAGACTTTTTTCGTTTGTACTAATGTGTATCCTAAATTTCACAATGGTTTGGCACTTGAAAAAGGAGAAAAGATTATCTTTCCTTTTCAAGAATAAACAGGAGAAAGGAGATTCGAGCTGTCTAAGTAACCCAGTATGTGAAGTCTCGGAAGGTGGCTCAACCACAGCCGTCAATTTAACGTTTTGAAAAATTTACAGTTACAATAAAAGAAGTTTAATTTCTAAAATGTTTCTGGCCTTTTAATCTAGGTGTGTTACTGAAGTAACAGATACAAAAATTACCTACCTGCTGTGCTGGTTACAGTGGCAGCTCCAATATATGAAGCACAAATACTGCTTTAACTACTTCTCCCGAATGAAGATGACCAAAGATTTTGGTCCAAGATTTCACAAGAATCAGCATATGTTCATTTCAATTTTAAAAATCTTAATGCAGAGAAACAAAAAAGAAAATAACTGGCCCTAGCTGTGCCGCTCAGTTGGTAAGAGCACCACCCAGATACGCCAAGGTTGCCAGTTCAAGCTCCGGTCACAGCACACACAAGAATCAACCAAGGAATTCATAAATCAGTGAAACAACAAATCAATGTTTCCCTCTCTCTCTTCCCCCCTTCCTCCCTCCCTTCTTCTTTCTCTCTAAAATCAGTAAATTAAAAATAAAATAAAGAAATAATTTTTTAAAAAGAAAGAAAATCACTAAGTTTTAGTATGTGCTATATAATGATTTTGGTGAAATAGTAGAAGAAAATTCTTTCAAAGTCAGAATGGAGAAGATGGAAGAGACCCAGGAATATGGAGCGTGGTTTTAGAACTCTATTATTACCACATTCAGTGACTATATAAGTCTTTATTTCCTATATTTTAAGATAACTAAGACTAAAATTTATATTATATTTAATTGGTGTATTTTAATAGGAGGACTGTTTATCTTAGTGGGAGGTAAAATAATGGTTCATCTTAGATTGCATGCAAAGTGGAATCTAACTGGCAGGTCTTCAAAACGGAACTCATCTCACCAGCCACAGTTTCCTCGTCTGTAAAATTAAGTGGTTCAATCTGATCATCTTAGAGGCCTAACTTGGGCTCTAAGAGTCTATATTCTACATAATGTACGAGGGGGGGACCCAAAAAACCCAGGATTTATTTATAAAATATTGTGTATTTATTCTTACATGTTTAAACTTCAGTCACCTTCAAAGTACTCTCTATTTGATGCAATACACCCAGTCAGAAGATTTTTTCCCCCAGTGCTCAGTTTCTGAACTCGTTGATTTTTATGTCTTTTAGTGCTTCTGCCATTTTTTGTTTCACCTCTTCCACATCAGCAAAACATTTCCCTTTGAGGACTTTGTTCATCAGGGGAAACCAAAAAAATGTCACTCAGGGAGAGATAGGGTGAATAGGGAGGGTGGGGCACGGGGGTGTGTGTCAATTTTGGTCAAAAACTGCTGAACACTCAGCATGGTGTGGGCAGATGCACTCCTAAATCATGAAATAGGCAAACACGTTGAAAGAGTCTTCCAAAAAAATTTACTGAAGCCAAACGCAGCCTCTCACAACAACGCCAGCTGGTACACTGATACAGATGGGTTCCTAGAACACTCGCCTAGCAGGGAAAACCTGTACTACAAAGGGGCCCACTCTCCAGAATATAATTCGGGGGGTTTTTGGGGTCCCCCCTTGACTATCTTCCAACGTTCAGTCTTGGTTTAATTGCTGACTAAGAAATACTAAACTTTTACAGGACACACTTTAAATGGTAGGGGAAAAATTATTCTATTAAGTATTCTTAACTAATAATTTACCTCACCATTAAAGAAGACAATTAAAAATCAAGTACACTTTCTAATTCTCAGTGTTCCAACTTCATCCATTATTCACATATTGTAAGAAAGTTGTATTTAGTCCACAAACCAGCGATGAATAAAACCTGGTCCACAAAATCCTATTCAACTTTCACACAACTGAGTGATTGAGGCCAGGACCTTCAACATGGAGACCAGGCGACTGATTTGGTTTCCGAGAGGCTAACGGAGCGGAGGGTTAGGCAGAAGCCACATGACGGCCTGTGTCTCTCGCCCCACCTCCACCCCTAGGCATCTCTGCCCAGTTCTGGGAGATGGCCAGACAGGGCCGGGGACTGCATTTAAAACGGCAGCATGACTCAAGGGAAACTCGCCAAAGTAATGGCATTTACTGTCATTTTATGAAGGTTAGTCAAACAGCAGAAGGCTGAAATGCCAACGTCTCTGTGTTCATGGAAAAGGGGAAGGCGCAACTATGCTAAAAAGCGTCCTGCTGAAACCTTTACGGGTAGGTTTTGCACAAAAATCTCTATGCCTTACCCAACAGAGTTTCCTGCCACAATTTAAATCTTTGCTGTGTCCAAGACTTTATGTTCTACTCCCCTCCCCACCCCTTTTATCGTGTCTGAACCTAAATCAAAGAAGTAAAACCACAGCTCAGTCCCCCAAGCCAGCCGCTCGGCTACGCGGGTGTCTCCTGTCTGACCACAGCCCACGGCAAGCAGGCTGACGTCACCCTCCTGGCAAGGGAGCGCCCTGATAAAACAACTCTAACGTTTCACGGCCCAGCTCACATCTCTCAGACTCATGACCGTGCAGGGCCGGAGCCCTGGCGGCCAGGGCTTATTCATTTTCTTTCGAATAATACTTCTTTGTCTCTCAGACTAGCAGCTGGGGAGAAGACAGTGAAGTCAACCTCTTTCAAACAGTTCAACTTGTGGCTATCCCCATTCTGGTTAACTTTTTTTTTTTTTTTTAAACAAGGAAGGCTGTTAGGCAACACGATGAAACCCAGGCGAGCCAGCGGAGATAAAAGATGTGACGTAGTGTCTGCCAGCACCGCAAAGGCTGCACACGACTCTACAACCCAGGGACGAGCGCCCTTTCCCATCACCCCTGGGGTCCAGCACAAGTGCCATTCCCACTGCCCCTCCCAGGCAGACCCAGACCCGCAGCAGTAAACCTGCAGGGCCTGGTCTTACATCTGGAGGCCAAACCTCAGCTGAAGGTCCCTCGTATCCAGTCAGCCAGGCAGGGGAGGCTATGCCAAGTCCAGCCCCCTTACTGAGTTCGGTTTGAACAGATCAGATCTTGTGTTTTCTTTAGAGCAACAGTGAGGTTGCTGAGGAAAACCCCCACCACCTTGTATTGCTGACTGCTAACAATATAACTAAGAACAACAACGTAGTAAAGCCTGGGGGGTTGACACATGTGCCATTTTAATTAGAATTTCGAGTAATCCACATAATCTGTAATCATTACATTTTGTCAGAGCTTTCCTCTATCTTATAATAAAATATTTTGTTAAAAGCATTTAAAAACACGAGCCACTGTTCCAGTTTTTCCTTACTACAGTCCCATCTGACAGCTAAGGAATGAGCATTTCAAGAGTTAGTGAATTGTTCGACATCAGAAAGCTGGTTAACGGAAGAGCTGGAAGAAGAACGGTAGCGTTTAGATTTTCCCATTTTATATTCTTTCTAGCAGTACAGGATGCTTCTGCAGGTTAAGGAAAGAAGTGAGGGGAAGACAGTTGAAGATGAGGAGGAGGAGGAGATGAATGGGAAGGGAGAGGGGGAGGAGGGAGTGAGGAGGAAGGAGAGACAGGAAGGGGAGAGTGTGGAAAGGACTGCTGTGAACGGCACTGCGTACCCGCCTAATTCATGTGCTGTAGTCCTAGCCTCAGAACCTGAAAATGTGACTGAGTCTGGAGACAGGGTCTCTAAAGCGGTGATGAAGGCTAAATGGGGTCGTTAGGATGGGCCCAAGTGTAACATGACTTAAGTCCTAATAAGGAAAGGAGATTAGGACAGAGACAGACAAGAAGACTGTCATCTACAAGCCAGAGAGGTGCCTCAGAAAAACCAGCCCTGCAGACACCCAGAGGTCCAGCCTCCAGAACTGGGAGCATAAATCTTGTTTAGACTGCCTAGCTGTCATGTGACCATGGGGTGGCAGGCAGAAGGTAACAGCAAATAGGGGAGGAAGGGAGGAGAGGCGGGGCAGAGGTGAGGACAGGACTGAAGCCTAGTCTGTCTGCTGGATAAAGCTCTTTATTTTGGTCCACCACTGAGTCTACCCGGACTAGCACAGTGGGCCCGGTCAAGGAGGAAACCACCTCATGCACAGAGGCATTTCTGGACTAGAACCCACCAAGGTGGGGAAGAGACCAATGGGTTAGCACTAAAAGCAAGTGGACTTCTTGGAGTCCTAGCTCCAGAGAATCACGCTGTGCCCGAGGGCAAAAGAAAGCACAGGAAAAACCAGGGCTGCCTCTGAAAAGCACGGTGAAGGGGAGGGTGCCTAGGAAGCAGGCAGAGGTCTCCTCAGGCTGGGGCTCCATGTGGCCAGGGGGGCGCCTACTTCCAGACAAGCCTGAGGGTGGACGATGTCCACAACCCTAATGATTTTAAATATCTGGGATTATATAGGGGCAACAGAGGAAAGGGTGAAAGAAAAAAATAACCCCGAAGTGGTGGACAGATGTCTATAACCCGCAATGTCCATTCCTAATACATACTAAAATGTTAAATAGAAAAGTTAATCTCAATATCAGAAAACACTAAAAACATTTTAAAGTAAATTTAAAATTGTTCTAGTCACATCCACACATCGCTATTCATTTAATTAGCAAGTTCTACATTCTCTAAAAGAATTCTGTTATATTCAGGGTTTTAAAAAGTCCCTAGAGCCTCACGTACCCAATTGAATCACTCTGTAACTGAACAGTCTCTTCGTGGATCATGTCCTACTAACCCTGGGTGAAACTGTAACAAAGAAGAACTCAAATCACTGTCTTACTATACATTCCATCTCAGCTTAAAGAAAAGTGCAGGCCCCTGACGGCAGCACAATTAGGCCAAAGACCTGCAGACCTCAGTGTCAGGCTGGGTGTCGGCTTCAAAACTAGTAACTGGAATTCAGAAAGATCAAACACCTGTCTGCGTCCTCGGTTTCCCGAGCCAGATCTAATGACCGCAGTGACTTCTCTTCTTGGTCCTCCAGCCCCAGGCTGCCACTGTGACTGGGGCTGCAGAGGGTTCAAGTTCGTCAGGGGGCTGCGGGGTCTCAGAGAACAGCCCTGCTCTCGCTGCCCTGGGGAAGGTGGAAAACTGTCTTCTGATCCACGTCCCCACCCGAGGCCCCAGCCCTGGCACATGACCTGTGAACCCCAAGCAGGTAACAGCAGTTCAAAACCCTTTAATGTCAAGTGCACAGTACCCTGCTTAATGGAAAAGACACTGTAAGCCTATCAGAAATGGTTCACTGTATTTACTTGCAAATCTACTTTTGTAACATGTTATTGATAATGAGAAGGAAGAGAAATATGAAAGCAAAGTGTGTGCAGATGGAATTGGAATCAAGCACTTTGCTAGGGGCCCAATTTCCTCTCTGGTTAGGACTTATTATGTGTTTAGAAGGAATCATTAAATGATGCTCAATCTTACCGCTTCAACACCGGAGCCACCTCCTGCGGTATTCCAGTTGCCATAAGGCAGAGAAATTAACCTTAGGAGAAATGGTCCCACCCCTTCAAAATGTGAGTAAAAATACCCAAAGAAATTCTCTTCAAGGTCTTTGGCATGCAACAAGCTAAACATCTAAGGTAACATGCTAGCACCTGTATCTTCAAAACATTCTTTAATTGAAGGGAATTCTGGGGGGGTATGACTGGACCAGGGACCCTGGGATGGCTGAATCTTACAATCAGTCACTGGCCAATGAGATGGGGGAAAAAAGAGACAATTCTGATCTCCCATAACACTCTGAACTCGTGCCTACGTATTCAAATCAATAAAGTGATTCCCTGTGTCTGCTCCTCTTTGTGACACCTTGAGTGTGATCAGAGTGCTGCCCTGTGGGGGTGGGGGTGGGATTGGGATTAGGGGTGGGGGCCGTTGCTGAGTCACTGACCACACTAGCCCAATGCAGAGAAACGGGGTACATGAAGCAGGCTTTGCAACCAGAAAAAGGTGTGACCTCGGCAAAGTCTCCCCATCTGTCTTGAGCCTCTATTTCTTCATGGACCTTGAAGGGTTTTTAGGAGAATTGATGAAAACTTACACAAAGTTCCTAGAACCGGTTTTGGTTTTTGTTTTTAAATACTCATTGTTGAATTCCATCAGTTAATCTGACTCCCATTTAGAGGATACAAGGATACAGGAGCAAGGGGAACTTCTCCAAACATCGCTCCACTAGTCAGGGGTGTCTCTCTCCTCTGATGAACAGCACACACACAGTTTCCACCAACCAATCTACAAGGTCAGGAGATACAGCACCAAGGAGCTCGGGTCAGTGAGCATTCCAAATCTGCTCCACCCAGAGCCAGCAGGTGATCTCGGGGCTGCTACCTGACTTCTGTGACTCTTTCCACACGTGTGAATATTCACACGGAGACCCTGAGCTAGTTCAAGGATTAAACAAGAAACCTGGCACAGTGCCCAGCGCTCCCTCCTCCCCAGGTACCCACTCTCAACTCATTTGCTTGCTTCCATTCACCTTTCTCCCCACTAGAATGTGTTCTGAAATCCTCCTGGCCAATTCGTATTCATCTCAATTTTCAACACCCAACCCAAGGGCACTGATACTTTCTGGCTGGGCTGAGCTGCATGGCAGAGCCCTAGCGACATCCTAATACTGACCTCCTCCAACGCAAACACTACAGATTCCTGAGCAATACTAACATGTCTGCTATCATCTCTCAAGCAATAAACAGGCAATCTTGTTCTCTGCAATATATTCCAGCCCAGAACCTAAGGAACAAGGCAAGGTTTCTGGGAGCCAATTCAAAATACTTACACAAACTGGCACGTGGACTGCTGAAAGCCATGGCCCAGCCTACCTACTTCAAATATGCAACACCAGTATCAGCTCCAAGCTCCGGACAGCAGGAGCGGGCAGGCAGCTGGGACGTGATCAATATTCTAAGTCTAGAATCTCAGAAAACCATTCTACTGCCCCTTGGAGATGTATGAATGTGCTGTTTTACTTAACATTGCTAAATGTTAACATGCTGGTTCCAAAAGCCCCAGAGTGAATTTTCCAAGGATTAAAATAGGACACAAATTTCAAAGACTCCACAATTCTGAGAGTGAAAGCAGCACTAAGGACTCAGGCACGCACATAATTCAAGCGCCCAGTAACCACGAGGACTGGTAAATGAGTGATGTAAAGTAAGATTTTGTAAACTTTATCACTGAAAGGGCTAAGTCCCTAAGTAAATAATTCTATTTCACCCAACTTCTATTTCCAAACAAATTAACCTACTGAAAATTTGAATGAACAGACAATGAACATCCCATTCCCTTCAGTTTAATTGTTTGTCAGTTTCTCTACACACATAAACTTTTTGGCTCTAATTGCTACAATTTTCTTAAGTAACCTGTAGAATATCAGACTTCCCTCCTATTTCAACAAAAGTCTTCTGAGAGCAAGCCATTCTCTTTCATAGCCACAATACTATTACCACACCCAAGAAAATTAGAGTTGATACATTGTCACTAATATCCAAGCCATATTCAAATTTCCCCAACTGAACTATTTCTTTTGGGGGGAGGAGGTGGGGGACATGGCATCAGGGTAATCCAGGGTCCAATCATGAACCACACAGCGCTCAAGGGAGTGGTCTCTTCTCTTTAATTAGATTTGAGTTGAATGATTCTGGTGAGAACACTATGGAGTGACCCTGCATGCCCCGGAACATCACATCGGAAGCCACCATCTCCTCCCGCTAGTGAAACTAAGTTTGATTACTGGTTAAGGTGGTGCCCACAGAGTTTGCTAGTGTAAGAAAATAACATTTCCCCTTTCACAGTAATAATATGGGGTTGGGCATCTTGTCATTTTCACTCATCTCTTGCTCATTTATTAAGCATCGTTTATTTGCTATGCAAGAGACTAGAGCTCAGCTGGATAAAAACAGTACAGTACCCGATGACAAACCTGCACATACATGTCTGATTTGGGACACAACATGTTTTATAAAAGACAGTAAGAGAAAAACATAAGAAAATACCCAATGTGATCAGGACCGCTATAGTGTATATTCTTCCTGAAATATAGCAGGTCCTCAATGAAGACATGACCTGTATGGATCAGGCAAATAAAAACTAGTGCCACTAATTGGCCATCCTTTCAATTCCTCCTTCAGTCTTTCAACATGATCACCCAGCCTCCTACCGTGAGATTAAAGTCCCTGATGGAGTGGGTTGCTGGAGTAAATCTAAAACTTCTCAACCTGGTAGTCTAGATCTTCACTGCCCATCCCTTCAGCCAGATGCCTATCTTTCTGGTCTTCACACTCCTCCCAGACTCCGCTGCTCAAGCTGCTCACTCATGCTGGGGATGCTCCTCTGGCTTCCCTCCCACCTACCCCAAACCTCCCCTCACTTTCAAGCCTGGGCTAGAGTGCAAGTCCCACCTTCTTCATCAAATTCTTCCTTGGCAAGTCAGCATTCCTTGGTCTTCACTACCTTAAGATATTTGTAAGCCTTATTGTCTGCATCATGTACTGTGGCTCTTAATCGTGTCACCGAGCAGTAGCACTACTTACAAACATTCTGACAAAGCTGGCAAGCCAATGGGCCACTTCATGAAGCCAGGTTCCAGGGGAAAGCCCTGTTTTGCTTTGTTCTGAAAACTGCCACCCAAGCTCTTTTCTTGAGGTGGTCCTCACCCCAAAAGGATAGTTAAGCAGACCTTGTAACCCTGACAAAGCATCCTAGCAACGACACACAGAGTCTTTATCTTAAAGGCTAATTGCTAATTGTTAAATATAGCCCCATCTACACAAGATACATGAGATTTAAAACTAGAAGAAAAAAATGCGGGGATGTGACTCAGTCAAAAACAGTTTAGTGCCTGGTATGTCTGCAGGACAATGCCAGGAACTAAGGAAATCAAAAAGACATTTGAGATCTGGTCTCTGCCTCAGGGAACTTCAGTTCTGGCCGTAGTGATAAGTCATGGAGATAAATAACTTAAAGGAAAACACAATAAATTCCAAAGTAAAAGAGATGCTTTTTAAATTGGTAAACTGTATGAGAGTGAATCACACCTCATTAAAACTGTTAAACAACAACAAAAATCATTGAGGACCATAAATAACTTTTGCTTATATAGATTATATCTATCAATAATTACCATATTAGGAATTAAAATGGACACAGGTGTTCAAATAGTAATTAACCTGAAAATAAAAACAGACAAACTACATTAAAGAAAGAAGCTATGGGCGTTTTGTATAAGGAAGACATTAATTCTAGCTCTAATAGGAAAAATAGGTAGGATTTGACACTTGGAAATGGTGAGTATGGGCATTCCAGGTGGGGACAACTGCATGAATAACTGGACAGAGCAAGAATGACATCATGTGTGTGCGAGATCAACCTCACTGGAACAAAGGACTCGTTTCTTTAGCAGGAAACTGAAAAAATATAGATGGGTCAGATAATAAAAGGCTTTGAACTCAGGCAGAACCATGTAGACTTGCAGCCATTGTACATGTTGGCACAACGGAGGCAGAGCTCCAGAGAAAGGTGGTCGAAGGGCACGGTGCCAGAGGATTTCTTGGGTGACACACCTGAGCAGGGGCAAGGCAGTGATGCCTGTGTAAGAGGCATGAGGTTCAACAACGTTCCCTCTGCGACAGTAGAGAAGACACAAGTCCAAGAGACATTTTAAAGAAAGACCACAGAACTGGAAACTGTTTGGCTAGTATGGTCACCTGACCTTTCCAAAACAGGCCACCCTCGTCTTCCCATTAATTCCCTCAATACTTGGTGGATCTGTTCTTCATTATAAATCGAGAAACTATACAGATTGAAACAGCCAGACACCTACACTTTGCTTCTGGCCTATCGACCTGTGAGAGAGAGGAAAGACTGGCAGTACAGCTCCGTATCTTAAGCTCTACAGGTTGATGTAACAAAGTCTCCTTAACCTTTCACGTCCAATTTATTACTGTTCACATTATTAATATTTTATGATAATTTTTATTGGTGGCAAAAAGATCAGTGCACCAAAACTCATTTTCTTTACATTTTATTTATTTTTGGAGAGTGGGAAAGGGAGGGAGAAAGAGGAGAGAACCATCGATGGGCTGCCTCTTGCATGCAGGCCAACCAGGGCCTGCAACCCAGCCACGCATCCTGACTGCAAATCAAACCCAAGGTCGTCTGCTTCATAGACAACGCTCAACCAACTAAGCCACACTGGTCAGGGCCAAACTTCACTTTCTTTAAATAAAATAATACAGGTGTCATTATTTTAGTGACATGGATTATCAACATCCATTCAATAGATATTTTCTGGATAACATCTGAGTTGTGAAAAATATCAAACACCTCAAATAATAATGCATACTTACAGAAGAAAATTTCTGAACAGTGATTTAAAGCAGACACCAATAAAATCTACACTATATTCAAGTAAACCAGTTCTAAAAAATTATAACATCACCTTCTTGACACTTTCCCTCCTTGCACAACCAAAAGAAGGACAACAACAAATTTAAAAACAAAAAATAACCAGAACTGCCAGAAAATCCAACTGCATGTTAGTCCGACAACTAAGGAGTTAAAGAAGAAACATTCATCCAGATTGGTAGGAGGGGTGGAGACAGGCAGCTGGGGCAGAGAGGACTCAGGCAAGGCTGCGTGTGTCCGGAGGACCAAGTGGTCCCACATATGCATGCGGATAAACCAGGGAGAACTAGGGAGCGACACAACCCACATAACCCAGGGTTCCAGTGAGGGGAAATAAAGCCAGAAAAGCTCTGACTGATAAAACCTGTGGGGGTTACAGCAGCAGGAGAAACTCCCAGCCTCACAGGAGAGTTTGTTGGAAAGACCCACAGGGTCCTAGAACATACACAAACCCACTCACCTGGGAATCAGCACCAGAAGGGCCCAATTTGCTTGTGGGTAACAGGGGAGTGACTGAAAGGTGGCTGAGAGCTGAGCAAGCAGCACTGTTCCCTCTCTGACCCCTCCCCCACATACAGCACCACAACAAAGTGACGTGGGTTGCCCTGCCCTGGCGAATACCTAAGGCTCCGCCCCTTACTACATAACAGGCAGCCAAGACAAAAGAAAATATATACCCCAAATGAAAGAACAAATCAAAGCTCCAAAAACAGAACTAAGCAATGAAGAGATAGCCAACCTATCAGATGCAGAGTTCAAAACACTGGTAATCAAGGATGCTCACAGAAATGGTTGAGTATGGTCACAAATTAGAGAAAGAAGTAAAGGTTATGCAAAGTGAAGCAAAGGAAAATATACAGGGAACCAACAGTGAAGGGAAGGAAACAGGGACTCAAATCAACAATTTGGAGCAGAAGGAAGAAAGAAACACTCAATCAGAACAGAATGAAGAAACAAGAATTTTTCAAAATGGGGAAGGGGTGGGGAGAAAATCAGACAACTGTAACTGAACAACAATAAAATAAGTGGGGAAAAAAAAGGAGGTCAAAAAAATGAAGAGACGCTTAGGAACCTTCAGGACAACTTTAAACATTCCAACAGCCAAATCACAGGGGTGCCAGAAGGAGAAGAGGAAAAGCAAGAAATTGAAAACTTATTTGAACAAGTAATGAAGGAGAACTTCCCCAGTCTGGCAAAGGAAATAGACCTCCAGGAAGTCCAGGAAGCTCAGAGAGTCCCAAAGAAGTTGGACCCAAGAAAGTACACACCAAGGCACATCATAATTACATGAACCAAGATTAAATATAAGGAGAGAATCTTAGAAGCAGCAAAAGAAAACGAGACAGTTACCTACAAAGGAGTTCCCATAAGACTGTCAGCTGATTTCTCAAAAGAAACCTTACAGGCAAGAAGGGGCTGGAAAGAAGTATTCCAAGTCATGAAAGGCAAGGACCTACATCCAAGATTACTCTATCCAGCAAAGCTATCATTTAGAATGGAAGGGCACATAAGTGTTTCCCAGATAAGGTCAAGTTAAAGGAGATCATCATCACCAAGCCCTTACTACATGAAATGTTAAAGGGACTTATCTAAGAAAATGAAGAAGATCAAAAATACAAACAGTAAAATGACAACAAACTCACAACTATCAACAACTGAACCTAAAACAAAAACTACAACAAACCAAGCAAACAACTAAAACAGGAACAGAATCACAGAAATGGAGATCAGATGGAGGGTTATCAGCAAGGAGGGGGAGGGGAGAATGGGGGAAAGGTACTGGGAATAAGAAGCATAATTAGTAGACATAAAATAGACAGGGGGAGGATAAGTACAGTACAGGAAATGGAGAAGCGAAAGAACTTTTAAGTCCCATGGACATGAACTAAAGAGGGGAAAGGCTGGTGGGAGGGGTGGTGCAGGGCGGAGGGGAATAAAAGGGAGAAAAAAATAGGACAATTGTAATAGCATAATTAATAAGATATTAAAAAAAATAAAATGATAATCAAATCTGGAAAAACAAAACAAAATATGACATTCTTCATTAAACTGGTGCCAAGCTAATATACAGTTTTGTCAGGTTTTTCCCACACTATGCAGTATACTTTGGAGGCCTTTTATGAACACATTTTATTTAATAACTGTAGTTTCCATAAGCTATTAGTAAAAAGGTGTTTGCAATCCCCAACCAGTAACTAAGAGACTATTGGAATGAAAGTAAAAAAAAAAAACATACTGACTAGCTTAAGAGAATATTAAAACATGTATTGGAGATTTACTGGAGACACAAGAGCTAATTTGATATGGATAAGGGTATTTAATATCAAACTATATTTTTACTTCATATTAGTAACAATGTGCAGCAAACCAAACAATCTGTGAGTTTCCTTTTTAAGGAGCTACTACAGATTCGTACCCAAGATTTTAATATTAATTGGAAATTTTAAGATTCTTATGCAAAGATTCTATCCAGTCAAGGAAAACTTTTTGTATCCTTACCAAGTTCCAAGAAAAGACTATAAAATAATAAACTAAAAAGTCATAAAATTTAATCTGAAAACCAATACTCCACACTAGCATGTGGTTTCTGCATGCTAGCGTGGAATATATGATTTAGGGTGTTCCCCGAATCATATTTAAACAATTTCAGATACTGGGGGAGGGGTATGTTCCTTCCGTTTTATTTCTACTTCCCTCAGTCCTGTCCACCCCCACCTTTCTTCTCAAGTTTACACTCTCCAGTGAGCAAATTTTATCAATGAGCGGGCAGGAAGGGCTGCCTCCCTCTGGTGTATTTACTTAAGATATGAAGGTCAAACAACCATTGTGCTCATAAAAGTTGTGGCTGCTTTGGGGCCCACTTCAGGTCTTTCCTTACCTCCAAGTGACTCATTATGAAGCAAAAAAAGAGAGGAAAATTGAGCTGATCAAAGGCCGGCTGTCATTAAGAGAAAATGATGGAAGATGAAAGGCCTGCCCTCCACTTCAAAGGTACGCTGAGCTCAGGGGAGCTCACAGCAAGGCCCTGGCTCGGAGGTGCAGACGGCAGTGTGATGGACGAGATGGAACTCCTGGAGCCGGTTACACGTATGCTCAGTGTGCAAAACAAACGCAAGGATGCACACGAATTCAAACGTTTCCTCCTTGCTGTACAGAAGTGAGTAACCCCAACTTATAAAGCAGCAACATCATTTCCACACTTGCGAAAATGAAAACGCAAAAAATCTAATACAGTTCAAGGACTGCTGAAGACGTGGCCATCGCTGAAACAGCGTACAATTATATTTCAGCAGAATTCTTCCTTATGCCCTTTGGTATATAATGAAATCCATCTTACTTTTTTTTTTCATCTTAACTTTGAGAAAGTCTGGATGTAGCCCTAACTCTCATTCCCCAGCAGTTTAACGAGGACACTTAGTATGTTGAGGCAGAAAGACCTCTGGATTTGCTTGAGGCTTTAAGGCGAGTAGAGCTGGTAGAGAGCTGGGATAGGGATGGGGAGGAAGAGTAGGAAACCAAGTCCTTTATTATTCCACAATAGCCCCCTAACCCCACCCTGCCCTTCCCTGTACCCCACACTTACACCCATTCACCGTACAATCAGAAGCACCTTTAGGCAGTAAAGATTTTACATTATAAGGGGCCCTTAAGTCATTTAGTCTTATCTCCTCCCTCAAATAGACTTCCAGGAATGACTATAAAAAGGGGTAAATACATGTGCACTCCTCATCCCACCCCCTTTAGCACATGGAACAACCTTACATACACAGTTTTGACCAAACTGGAGGCTTCCCAGAGAATTTACAGGGTTCCTCCCAGCACCACCACCCCCGGTAAGTTACTGTTTGTAATGGAAGTCCAGAGGAAGCAAAGAGGCAGGGGCCACCCTCTCTGCCCGAAATCGATAACCAGGATGAGAGGTAACACTTAGGAGCACTGAGCTGGTGCCTGGACATGTTCCAAAAGCTCTATATTCATGCATTTGTTTCATTCTCTTAATTACCTATGAAGTCTCATTTTACAAAAGAGGAAATAGAGGCCAGAAGTGACTTAGCACTTTTTGCCCAAGGTCACACGCCATTCGGAAAGGCTTAATGGAGCAGATCGAGCTCCAGCTGAGTCTCCAGGATGAACAGGAGTTTGCCAGTGAACAAAGCCTGCAGGCCAAAGGAGCAGAGCAGTGGGTGCAGAGAGGTGGGAACCAGCCTGGCAGCACTGAGTCACTGCGGCGGTTTACAGGCCAATGGAGGAAAAGCACAAGAGACAAGGGCAGATGAAAGAAGACCCCTTTCAGTGGTATTGGGGGACAGGTTTGGCTTTGGCAATCCAAAGGCTATAGCTCCTCCAAGACCCCCTCAAATCAATACTCATACTCATTACAAGGTAAACTTAACCTGCTACGCAGACTCCTGAAGACAAGTCCATGCACGCTCTCTCTTCCAGTCAGACTGCCTACCAGCAGGGAAATTCTGGACAGCCTCTTATACTTGGCCACGCTAAAGAGCGAGCTTGGACTTTCCTCTGCAGGCTACGGGAAGCCAATGACAACATTCAAGCAGGAAAGCAAAATACTCAGGTATAATTAGCCATCTTTAAGCATTTGCCCTTGTTGACTGCCTGCCTTACCTAGGATTCCATCCTCTCTTCTCCTCGCCCCCAGTTTCCAAGAACCCCCCACCCTCACCACCCCACACAGCTTACTCTCTATAAACATTATCTTAATTTACAGCATGCATAATGCCACTTTATTTCTTATAAGATACCTAGTACTGATTATAAAGAAAACACGATACCAGTCAGTCAGCTTCTTGAGAAAAGTTGTATTGTGTTGGACAGTGAATGCTCCCTAGCACTGGACACAAAGCCAGCACTCAAATATTCAATGAATGCCCTATGGCACAGGTGGCAAACACAAAGCCCGTGGGCCAAATCCGACTCTCCACCTTGTTTTATCGAGCCCAGCGCCTTGTTTCTACCCAGTGGCAGCACCGAGCTCTTGCTTAACTGTTACGGAGTAGTTACATTTATACAGTCCTAAAATTACATTCGGCCCTTTGAAGACAACCGCGAAACTGATGTGGCCCTCGGTGACAGTGGGTTTGACACCCCTGCCCTATGGGTACCAACAGTAAGGTTCGTAATCAAGCTAATAATACTTTGCAAAATATTTTCATGTAAACAAATGGATACACATACAACTTTGCAAAGAATCAAATGAAGTTATAGTAACAAATATTCCCCATTTCAAATCTCCAAATTTTACAGTAGCTTGAGATCCATAAAGAAATACAGCACACTAGTAATAACCTGCAGAATCTGTGTGTTTTGCCAATCTGTTTTGTTTAAAACTATGCTGACAACAATAATTAGAACTGCATCCATGCTACAATGCTCCAAAATTGTTTTAGCCTTGACACAAGGTCAATGGGAATTAGACTAATGAAGAGATAAAGCAAAACTGAAACGTTTTAATTTGGGGTCTACTACATTAACTTTTCTAGCAAGTTAAATGGATGAGCAGTTTGCAACCACTGACATCTGTATTTCACTGTTCTCCAGGCTCCTTATTCTCTCTGTGCCATTAACCGTGAGGGCCTAGCTCTTTGTCACCCTCACGTCAACCATGCTTTCTAGGGATTGCAGATCAGTAATTCACCGGCGCAGGATGGCACAAGCCCAGTCAAATCGAGAGACAGATGTGAGCTGCTGTAACTGAGAGGTTGCCATCTGCTGCATTGAAAGCTGAGGCCTGAAAGACTCCTGTTTTTTCTTTCTTATACTCATTCAGAGCTGTTCAGGTTTGGGGAGATGATTTATTTATGCACTTGCTGTTTCAACAAATATCTTTTTTTTTTAATCCTCACCTGAGGACATTTTTTTTTTCATTGCTTTTGAAGAGAGAGAAAGAGGAAGGGAGAGAAACATTAATTGGCTGCCCCCCCCCTCCCGTACATGCCTGGACATAGGCTCCTAACGCACCAGGACCACTGGGGACTGGCCCTGCACCCTAGCTATGTGCCCTGACTGGGGATCAAACCTGTAACCTTTGGGCCTCGGGACGACGCTCCAAACCAACTGAGCTACACTGGCTGGGGCTCAACAAATATCTTAAATGGCTAACATTTCACCCTTTCTTGCCAAAGATAGATTGATGTCCGTTGAAGATTCTCACATTAGACTTATTATGAACTGCAAAGGTGGCTAAAATAAAAGCACAGAGGTGGTAATCCCAGATGGAGAAAGTGACATCAGCTCGCACACATCCAAATCGCAGCCTTCCGCACAGAACCAGGCTCTCTCACTACGACGGCAGACCGTCTACTGGGCCACTGTCAAGGCGCTGCAAATGTGCTGGGAGAAACAGAAGCTATGAAGTAGAAACAGCAAAGGATCTTATTTTAGCACAGAGTTAGAAAAAAATAGGTGTTGTCTACCAGTGGTTCCCTGACCTTTTCGGCACCAGGGACCAGTTTTGTGGAAGACAGGGTGGGGAGGCGGGGCTGGGGGTGATGAGCAGGGGGCAGGGGGCAGGGCGCAGCGAGCTTCACTCGTTCCCACCAGGCCCATTCCTAACAGGCAGAGAGCAGACTGGTACCAGTCTGCAGCCCGGGGGGTTGGAACCCTTGCAGTACACTAAAGAGAAATTATATTCTTTATCTCAGGATTTTCTGTAAGCTGCTGATCTAAATGTTTTTATGACTTTCCACGTCAAACTGACTTCATGTGAAAATTTGGGAATAAATTAACTTTCAGTTAAATCTGATCATGATCTACTGAGCTCCTATTTAAACGAAATTGGGTTATTTTCATTAATCTGTGGAAATTGTCCTTATTGGTTCTCATTTGCTCCTATTTACCACTTAGTGAAGTGCTTTTCAAAGTGTGGCCCCTGGGCCACCTATATCAGAATCACTGGAGATACATATTTAAAATGCATATTCCTAGGCTTGACTCCAGACCTACCTAATGAAAAAGTTGTCCAGGAACCCTAAAAATCTGTTCCTTTGCCATGCATGCTAGTGTCAACACTCTGATCAACCAGTCAGACGTATCCCACTGCCCGCCAGGGGTTCTGGCAGTGACGCAGTGGGAGGGAGAACTGAGCTCCACGCGGGGGTCGGGCTCTGCCTGAAGAACCAGGTTCAGAGGGCAAGATTCAGGGCGTCCTGGTTACCTCCAGCCAGCAGCAACATGCCCAACAGCTGAAGATCGCCTTTAGGAGAGATCACTTCTGTTTCAAACAACGAGATATTTCTCTACAGGGTCCATTGTTTTTAAAAGCGATACATTTCTCTAATTTTTAAAAAAATATTCACCTCTTCAGAGGTCAGAACTTTAGATAAGTGACGCCCCCACAGGTGCTTTGGTTTCCCCAAAGAGAAATGGGCATTCTACACCCCCTGCTGCTGTTTATTCCCTATAATAATGCAATTCCACCATCAACTTCCTGGTGTCTTCTAGAAACAAAAGCTCATCCCCACAAAAGCCTTGAATCGGGCCCCCAGTAAGAGTCGCAGACACAGTCCATAGCGACCAATGTGTAAATTCCTCAGTCTAGCAAAATGAGAGGGGCAGGGAAGGAGGCAAAGAGAAACTTCTTTAACTGTAAAAACTAGTCTCAACTTGCTCAGCAGGAAACCGCCAGCGCTCCCGTGGCTGGCTCCTCAGGATGAAGCGGAGGCCGGCCAGAAAGCCACGGTGAGACGCCACGGAGGTAAACTGAGGATGGAGTTAAACTGGTGTCAGAGATTAAAACGCTCTTTAGGGGACCCACCTGTTAAAACATCTCAGTTCATTCTGTAAATATTTTGAAACAAGAAATAAAATAATTTAGAAAGAATCATATGCTAACTTATACCAGTTTCTAAAAATTCAAAACTGCCAGAGGGGTTTTTTTTGTAGCATATTGTTTTTCAAATGCTACTTCATGACAGAAGGGGCAGCTCCTGAGAGCAAGACACTGCCATTTGGGTCAGCTAATTCATCTATGGCGGCATGCTGCTTCCAGACCTTGAGACATCCTGGCATTTGACAATCTACCTTATTTGACCAAAGACCATAAGGCACTTAGTAGTTTATAATCCATTACGATTTAGGTCGAATGATATTTGGTTCTGAATTCTTCCAAAGTACATGTGTGAAATGCCAAAGATTTTTTGTCAATATGTATCTATATATCTAGATAGCTTTTTAAAACATATAATTTATATGTAATATAAATTTTCTAACTACAGATAAATATCTATACATGGACAGACATCTATGTGAAGTCAGATCTAAAATTAAACATCCAATTTTACTGCCATATATATACATATACTCACATACATATGTATAAGTACATAGTTACATCTGTATAATCACCATATCTAAAGTGTAGATTTCTTGAGAAAGGGGCCTGCCAATTTCACAGTTGGGCATTGCTTGTGCAACATATAAATGCGTGAGCAAAACTGAACAGAATAAACACAAAGCCAGAGACTGCCAATCTCCTGTGAGCAGAAATTACCACTCAGATATTAAAACTCAACCATGCCGTTGCTCCAGAGGGGTTACATGGTTGGGACCATGACATCTGCTGGGAATCAAGTGCAAAGCAGCAAACACGATGGCATGTTTTTCTCCTGCTTTTTCATAGCTAAAGAAAAGCGAAGAAGGAATTATAGTCTGATCACTACTCAGAGCCACATTTACCCAACAGCTATCACTGCTTCTTAATTAAAAACAAAACAACAACAAAAAAACCCATTATCTTTTGGGTTAAATAAAATGTGGTATATCCAGACATGAGACTATTAAGTTATTCAGCCCTGAAATGGGATGAAGTACTGATATCATGCTGCAACAGGCAGGAACCTTTCATGAAAAAAGCCAGTCACGTAAGACCACACATTGTGTGATTCCATTTGTGTGAAGTGTCCAGAACAAGCAGATCTACAGAGACAAAGTAGACCAGGTCACTGGTGGCCTATGGGAAAGGGGAAGGGAAAGAGACTGCTAATGGGTCCAAGATTTCTTTTGAGGGGATGAAAACGTTCTAAACTTGGATGGTGGCAATGGCTGCAAACGTGAATATGCTAAAACTACTAAATCGTACACTTTAAAAGAGTGGATTTTATGGTATATCTATTACATCCCAGTCAAGTTGTTTACAAAATACAAATTTTTTTTTTAAAACTATCTTCTTTAGAAACCTACCACAGAAAGAGTCAACACAGGGGAGAGTGAACACAGCAGCTCTTCGCCTTTCCAAGGCGCTCAGGAGGCCCGAGGCCTTGCCAGAGTCAGACAAGCAACGGTCACGGCTGCAGTGGTAGGCAGGGCGCAGGGAATCCCACAGGGAAGGGACATTCTTCAGAGCCCGAAGACATAAACCGTGCTACACACACAAGACGCAAAATCAGAACAGTGTGAGTTCCCGGACGGGTGCACACGGGTCTAAGCGCTGTCCCTCACATCACCAGAGGCTCTCTGACTCTCCCCATTTGTAAAAGATCTGCTCTGGGCAGGGCAGGAACTTGAAGGGTTACTGTGTGCTTTTCTTTTCTCATGACATATGAGATCTGGCACAGCTGGAGACTTCATAACCTTTAAAGGCAGTAATAAATACTTCAAGATGCCATGAATATTCCCTGAACTGTACCCTGAAACACCACTGTGGTAGTTAGGAGCTGTGACTACCTCCTCGCCACTTGTTTCAATGGGAATAGGGGATTCATTCTTAAAAAAAAAAAGAAATCACTTACGGACAAGATGTGAGATAGCATTCACATCGTCTATAAAGTGAGGTGAAGAACAGGTTGCTAGAACTTCACCAACAAATGCCCTGTGCAACACACAAATGAGTGAGCAAAGCTGATCCAGCAAAAGGCAAAGCCAAAGACTGTCGGTCTACCTAGTCTAACAACCAAATGATCTTAGCCCTTGAAAACGAGGGCTCTGTGATCTTGAATTACACATTTACTTAGTGCCTATCACGTCACAAGCAATGACAGTGCCACTGGCAGAGGGAGACCATTAAAAGATGGTAGACTCCTTGCTGTCCCAAAACATACATTTTAATTGTTGTTTTTAAAATTTTACTTATTTATTCTTAGAGAGGGGGGATGGGAGGGAGGAGAGGGAGAGAAGCATCAATGTATGAGAGAAACATTGATCAGCTGCCTCTCTCACATGCCCCTACTGAGGACCAGGCCCACAACCCAGGCACAAGCCCTGACTGGGAATTGAACCAGCGACCTTTTGCTTTGTGGGCCAACAACCAAACCAACTGAGCTATACCTGTCAGGGCACGAAGCATACACTTTAGATGTGGTGATTTTACATACATACACATAATATGAAATAATACATATATATTGTATCTATGTAGAAGTATACATGTAGTATATATAATTTATGTATATAAATGTAGCAGTGAAATTAAAATTTATTTTTCAGTAAGCATGCAAATGAGCATTGTCATTTTCTAAGTAGTCATTCTAGAATGACTTGAACTTACTTATTCAAAAAAAAAAAAAAGTCACTGATTAAAAGATATTTCCAACTCCACTTGCAGAACTGGCTTTAGAATGACATAGGAAAAAACTAGCTCATCATTTTATAGGCCTACTTACATGGAACTGTGCCTGGCAAAAATAGGTGCTCTGTCAATGTTTGGTGTGTGTGTGTGAGTGTGTAATTACTGGCCACCCTTTAAAAAGGAAAAGTACCTCAGACCTTGAAACCAACTTCTAAAAAAACCAACAATGTTCTGAGAATGAGATCATCACAGCATCGTTAAATGTGTAATTTTCCAAAGTAATGATTTTAAAGACAAACTTGAACACCTTACTTACTGTACTCAGAGGATGTATAAGTTATAACATTTTTGTTTTCAATGTCATTTTACTTACATTAAGGATTATAAAATAAAAAGATATAACTGCCAAATGATAGCTATATACTACAAACTCCACAGAAATTCAAAAGGAAATATAAATATCATAAGGCATTGAAAGAAGACAAGTCATCTTGAGAATTTAAAAGGTTACAGTACAACTCCTGCCTATAGAAAGCTGCAAGTTAACTTCTGTAAAGGGAGGCTGAGCTACACCCTGAAGAATAGAATTCATGTCACTGGAAAGGAGCAAGGAGGGCGTTTCCCAATGGGAGGGAAATTGAAAGAATATAAAGAAAGAACGAAAGACAGACCAGAAGAAAAATGAAATTGGGTCTAAGAGCTTAGTCCCTGAGCTTTATTTTAACAGTGGTTGGATGAATCATTAGCAAATACGAAATAAAGCAAAGCAGCACTATACTAAGGGAAGTGTTCCCAAGAGAGTCCTCTGTGCCACGCTGGTGTTTGTTCACATCCTCCAATCTGGCTGCCTGCTGGCTTCTAAGGCTGGATTCACCCATCTGGGAAAACAGCCCTTTCTTTGACAGTAACAAAATCACTGCCTCTGCCCTGAAATGCGACAAGAAACATACATATTCCAAACTCTAGCTTAGATGATAACCTTATCGAAGGTGGAGACTGTCTTTTTTCACATTGTACCAATAAGCAATGTGCTCCAACAACTAATGAATTAAGAAGTTAACGATGAAAAACACCTTAAGATGGTCCATAAACCCCCAGCAGGGCTAAACTTTAAGACGGCAATATCAAGTACTAGTGAGGATGCAGGAGTCCCTATACACTGCCAGTGGGAAAGTGAGATAGTACAACCGCTTTGGAGACCAGGCATTTTCCAAAAAAGTTAAACATACCCAGTGACCCGGCAATTCCACACATATTTATCTAAGAGAAGTGAGTGCCCATGTCCACCAGAAGGCTTGTATGAGAATGTTCAGGTCGCATCATGAAGTAAACGTAGTTAACATCACTGAACTGTACGCCTAAAAACGGTTAAAATAATAAATTGTATGTTACATACATTTTACCACAATAAAAAAATGTTTAGAGCAACTTTATTCATAACAGTTAAAAACTGGAAGCAACGCACATTTTCATCAACCTGAGAGTAGTGTGGACACGGGACTATCACAGCAGGACCATCTGAGTGCGGCCAGATCCAGGAGCTACATCCTGGCCAAAACGGGGACTGCTTCCCCAAATCCCTGCAGAGACTGTGGGAAGGGCCTTGCCCTGTGCGCCCCATCGAGTGCTGGTTTGTGCTGGTTCTAGAAGTAGGCTGTGGCCCTCCCAGGGCAAGCAAGCATTCCTCTGGCCTGGGGCACATGAAGCCCCAATACCCCTTTCCACCCTGTCCTGTCCTCTACAGCCACTCACCACCTGCCATGCGCTGCAGTGTGGAGGACACCCCTCCTTGCTGTCTTGCAACCAAGGCCCAAGACAAGCCCTGTACGTTAGTTCCCATTATAAACTCTTGATGCAATGATTGAGTTGTCAGCCTTTTCCCAGTCTCTCAGCCCAGGGGAATTTCACATAACAAACAGGTAAGCAAACTGTGACATACTTAACACAAGAGACTACAGCACAGCAGTAAAAAAACTACCCATTCCTGTAAAATCATAGGTGAATCTCAAAAATACGTTGAGAACAAAGAGTTGGAATCAAATTATATGAAGCTCAAGAGCAGGCAAAGCTAACCTATGACCATGTAAGTCAAACCAGTGGTCGTCGCCCTGGCCAATGGGGTTGTTGGTTGGAGCGTCATCCCACTGACCAAAAGGACACAGGTTTGATTCCTATCAGGGCACGTAACCAGGTTCCGGGTTTGATCCCAGGTCAGGGAGCTTTCAAGAAGGCAACCAGTCGATCTTTCTCACATCGATTATTTCTCTCCACCCACCCCCACAAAAAGCAATGAAAAAAAAAGTTCTCAGATGAGGATTAAAAAAAAAAAAAAACTGGTTATCTTGGGGAGGATGTGTATTGATTAGCAAGGAAGCATGAAGGAACTTTGGGGGGATGGAAATGTTCTATTATGTTGATCTGGATGGTGGTTACAAAAGGTACAGATGTAAGAAAAATTTCATGAAGCCATGCCCTTAAGATTTCACCATAATTAACAATGTCTCAATAAAAATAAAGGAAGAAAAAAGAAAACCCAACTTGTGGAACACCCCAGTGAATGCTTCCACATTAAGCCCAGGGTTTACATTTTGTCGCCCTCACCAAATATGCTATTATCACAAACACACAATGAAAAGTGTCCCTGGGGTATTGTACGGTCTGTCCCATTCAGGGCAATATCTTTTTAAGGTATAACCAGAGTAGTTTAAGAAGAACATATAACATATCTATTGATTTCTTGAGCCTTTTTAAATTCACTGAATTTTTTAATTCTAAATATATTTTATTCCTATTAGAACCCAAATGATCATTTGACCTTATGTTTTTCAAGTTCATAATACCCTAACAAATGCTAGTTCCCAATAAGTGCTGTTTCTTATAGCTTGTATCTTCTTCAAAAACAGAAAGGTGTAACGTCGTGAGGCATTTGGACTCTTGGACCACAGTTAATAAATAAACTAAGGACAAAATTCCACACTTGTATTCGTTTATTTTTTTTAATATTTTATGTATTTATTTTTGGAGAGGAAGGGAAGGAGAGAAACATCTACGTGTAAGAGAAACATCGACCGGTTGCCTCTTGCACATGCCCCAACTGGGGACCCAGCCCACAAATCAGGCACATGTCCCAACCTGGAATCAAATCGGCCAGCTTTTTGCTTTGTGGGACGATGCTCAACTGAGCCACACCAGTCAGGACAGATTCCACACTTTTATTGGGTTGGCAAAAAGTTCATTTAGTTTTTTCCATACGATGGATTTAGTAGTGCTTAGTTGCATTTAACTTCATTAGAAACAATTTTGTTAGAGTGTATTGTGATAGCTGTCATATCAGCATGCATGTAAAACAAAAAATTACCAAAACTGGTGAATTTTTGTGTAGCCATTTTAATATTGAAGATGGAAGAAACTACACATTTCTGGTGTGTTATGCTTTATTACTTCAAGAAACATAAAAACACAACTGAAACGCAAAAAAAAGACTTGTGCAATGTATGAGAAGGTGCTGTGACTAATGGAATTTGTCAAGAGTGGTTTGCAAAGTTTCTTGGTACTATTGACATTTTGCTACAGGCCTACCTTAAGCATTGGAAGATGTTTAGCAACACCCCAGGCCTCTACCCACTAGAAGCCAACAGTGGGAGACAGCCTTACGTCTCCTTAACACACAAAGTCTGTCCAGAAAAAGTCCAGCCACTGCTAATACAACGAGAACCATTTGTGCAACAACGACATAACCTGGCAGACGAGGAGAGTGGACTGGGATGCGCATGCATGAGCAATGACGACTTCACTGTACTAGTCAGTGGGGGCGGCAGACACCACTGAGTGAGCATGTGTACTATGTAGCCATCTTATTTGAAATGACTAAGTAGAGCAACAAACCTAAATCAAATTTTGCGTTAAGCTTGAACATTCCTCCGTGGAAACTATTCGGATGATTCAGAAGGCCTCAGCTTCATCACATCTCATGCAAAGTTTTTTGGCAAAACATCGAATCACCCAGATGACTCAGCCCCCCTAAAGCCCAGATCTGGATCCCTGCAACTTCTGCTTTTTCCCAAAACTAAAATCACCTTTGACAGGGAAGAGATTTCAGACCATTGATGAGATTCAGGAAAATACCATATGACAGAACAGCTGATAGCTATTGGGAGAACTGTGAGGTCCCAAGGTGCCTAACTTTGGAGGGGCCTGAGGTGTCACTGTCCTATGTACAGTGTTTCTTATATCTTGTATCTTCTTCAACAAATGTCTCTATTTTTCATATTACATGGCTGGATAACTTCTAGACAGACCTAGTACTTTTAAATTCTTCACAGGTCCATGAGAGAAATAAATTATCCACTTAAATCTATATTCTGAAGTTTGAAAATAAAATCAGTTATTTTTAAGTATGGATTCAACTATTCTGAACAGTATACCAGCTAACACACATTTACCTATAATAACAATTTTCATAATCTGGTATTATCTTATCTTCCCTGCTAGAATTTAAGCTCTGAAGAGTCGAGGATCTTGCTATGTATTTTGTTAACAGTTATATCCCCAGCCCATAAAATAGTGCCTGGCACATAGTAGGTATTAAATATTTTCCCATAAATGATCAATTCATTTAACAGATCATCCAAAGTAAAGTAACTACAAAACAAGATGAGCAGGGGCAGTTATTTCCAACCAACCAGACCACTTTAAATGTTTCTCTACAGAAATCGAGCCTTTTAAAGGGTTTTCTTTTCTTTCTTCCCTCCTTGTTTATATCACTTCTTTCCCAACAATTTGGTCCTTTCTCTAAGAATAGCATTCTAAGAGTTAACAAATTCACTGGTGTTAACCAACTGAGTATCCCTGGATTAATCACACAATTTCAATGTTTCTTTATCTTTAATGAAAAGACACTGGGATAGATTCATACATTAGCAGATACAAAGGAGCTTGACACTAAGAATAAAGAGAAGAAAGGCAAAGCCCTGGCCCTCCCAGAGCTGGGCAGACAGGTAAGTATGTAACACAGGGAGGTAAATTCTCTGACAGAGCATGCATGGCATGCCACGGTACTACAAACACAACATCTAATCATGCCAAGAAGACTCAGACAAGAGGGTGGGTCACTGTCCCCGGGAGATGTCTCTGCCCTTTAGGGATAAATAGAAGCCAAATGGGCTGTGGGATTTCAGAGAGAGGCAAGGCTCACTCAAAGGAAGTAGTCTGATATATCTGGACTAGAGGCTGTGGGAGAAGGAAGGGAGGGGGAAGATAAGGATGTGGGTGAGGGCATGGCAGGAGATAAGGCTGGAGAGGTAAACAGAATAGTACTTCGGTAATATTGTGGATGAATGTCCAAAAGGGAATAAGATTAGAGGCAGGGATCAGTTACAGGGTTATTATACTAACAAAGAAGAAAATTAATGAAGACCTAAGAGTTCCTATGACCTCTTCATCTTCTCATTCCACAGCACTGTTTGTTCCTAGGTGATCATTCTTGCCCAAAGATTCCTTTTTTTCCCCCTATCTCAAACCATTATCTCCAGCAGCGGCCTCTCCTGACATCTAGACCCATATACCCCAACTTTCCAAAACTCATCTCCTCTCTGAAACCTCAAAGATCCTTCAGATTCAACATATCCAAAACTTAACCTCATGATCTCCCCCCAGAATCCAATCTTCTTCCTGTGTGTCCTCCCTTTGCCAAGGGAAGCACCCTCCATCCACTGGATAAGCTGGAAACATGGGAGGCACTCTCCATGCCTTCTAAGTCTTCTCCGTCATCCCCTGCTTCAAGCTAGCACAAGGCCCTGCCAGTCTTCTCTCCCAACACCGTACAGATCTGTCCATGCCTGTCCTTCTACACAACCACAATTTGAGTAGCTACCATCTCTTGCCTGAACTATGGCAACAGGCTCACATACTCTACTATTTCTACATCCTCTCCTCATCCAATCTATTCTCAAGCTGCAACCATAGTTTATTTTTAACGTCCATCAGCCTGCCTCGCTCTTTTATGCCCTCACACCCACCACCAGGCGCTCCAGCGAGGTCCTGTTAGTGCTGCTCACCAGTACCTCGTTTCCCCATGGAGTGGGTATTGGTTACCGTATTTTTTGGACTATAAGACACACCGGACCATAAGACGTACCTAGGTTTTAGAGGAGGAAAATAGGGGGAAAAAAACCCGCTCCGCAGCCACTGCCCCTCAAGTGAGAAAGGTAGGCTACATTCGGACTATAAGATGCACCCGCACTTTCCTCCCAGGGGTGTGTCTTATAGTCCGAAAAACACGGTAAGTATTTGAGCCAAAAGATGTAAGAATGTTAGGAATTTGGAAGGAGTCAGCACCAAATGGCACAGAGATGAACTAAGGTGAGGACTAAGAAGTGTCCCCTGAACTTGTACTAGGATGTCATTTAGTAACCTTGTCCAGGACAATTTCAGTGAAGTGGTAGGAGCAGAAGTCAGGTGACAGTGGATCAAGAAAAGAATGGGCAGAAGGGAAGCAGAAACACATTGATCTTCATCTTCGGATAATGTGGATGGCAAGGAAGCATGCCTAATAGCTGGAGGTGAACACAATGTGTAGGTATGGGTTTGATTTGGTTTTAAAGTGGGGAGAGATTGTGCAGGAGCACTGATGAAGACAAAGGGGGGGGGAAGAGGAGGAAACTAGAAAATAAACAGATCATTGATAAGTCAGTCCCTGAGGCTAGAAGGGTGGGGACTTGTGAGAACCAATAGGAGAATTAACCTCTAACTGAGCCTAAGGGAAAGGAAAAAAACTGTGCAGTTGGATTCAGAAGAGTCTGCAGGTGGGAAAGCCTAGAAGATGTGGTGGTTCCTCTATTTCCTCCTTAAATGATGTATAAGAATTCTTCCAGCTCTGTAAGAAGGCACTCTCTCTGTTATCGTTGGACAAGTACCGTATGAATATTTGTGCGTGTTCTACATAGTTTTATCTTGTGTTGTATTTATTAATGGACTCCAAGAGCAATGTTTGATGTCCAGTGTTCGTTCTGGAACTCACTTCACTCCACCTCTTCCCGTACCAATACCGGCCACCTCTCCGTGGTACGAAGCCTCTAACAGTAAAAAGGCTCCCATCATGGTCTGAAGAAACCGGTGGTGACTGTTCCCAGTTGTGAATTCAGCAGAGTGGTGCTAGAAAACCTTACATAGGTTGTATACCAAGAACGACTACTATTTTCCATCCCTTTCACCCTCTGCTCAATAGAACTTAAAACCTGATACAGCTGCTATTACATATTCCTTTTTAAAAAGCTACCAAATCACTCTCATGGGTGATTTTAAGCACTGGCAAAGAGGTCACAGCTTTTCAGCAGGGAAATAAACCCAGGGTTCTCTGTAGGGTCAGCCAATAGTTTATCAGTTACTCATCAGAAAAAACAATAGTTTAAAAGGACACACATAGTAAGAATGGGAGAAAATGGGTACAGGAAAAAGCTGCTGACATGAAAATAAAATTTAAAATTAATCCCTTGTCACTTTAATGGTACTGCCACATAATGGAAGATGTGTTTGTTTGCAAAGGGGGGAAAACATCCAGAAACCTGCACTCATCACCCCCTCAACTGCTATCGGGAAGAAGTGCAGACTCTGTCCAGCTGGATTTGGGGCAGTGTAAACAACTTTGCTAAATTGCTTGGCAGGGTGCGTCTGCATCAAACCATTAAATTCTGGAATTCACTCTATTAAAATCAAATCATTAGCCAAGAAGAATTAGCAGGCAACTATTTTCATGCAAAACAGATATAAAATAAAAACCAAGAGCAATACATATGGATGACTCATTTTCATTCAGAATTTTAGGTGGTGTATAAGGCAGGCTATTATTTTAGATCTTTGCTGCTCTTTAACAGCCGTCTCTATACAATGTAGAGTATTGTTTCAATACTGGAACAATTTAAGCTTTTTCTCTGTATCTAAAAGTGCCTGGATTAACATCCAAAGAAACCTGGCACTGCAACAAAGCTGATTTGTAACAAGTCTCAGCCTTTAAGTAAATTGCTTATTGATGCAAAACTGAAGTTGCTGTTCAGACCCTAAGTAGTAAGCCATCTATACCCAGAAGTATCCCCCCAACTTCACACTTCCCAAAACTGCGCGGAATTTTCTAACACACAATTTTCCATTACAGCATGGATGGCGGAGGCTTTAACAGGTGGTGAAAACCTGAACAGAACACTGATGAGAAAACAAAAGTTCAGACCAAAGCATCACCAGGTAATAAACAACGCAGCAGCAGCAGCAGCTAAGGGGGGCTGGGACATCTACATGCATTCCACAGCCAAGAGTCCCCAGACTCTGAGACAGGCTGGCATCACATGGAAAAGACAGACTCCTAGAATATGCCCACTGCTTTAAAAGAGCTCCAAAACGAAGAGACAGCAGAAGATTTACAGGATAATTCCAATTACATAAGGCTGAGTGGATAAAACAGCGGTGGTACCCTTACACAATGGACTACTACTCAGCCGTGAAAAGAAAGAAAAGTTTACCCTTTGCAGCAGTATGGATGGGCCTGGAGAACCTCATGCTAAGTGAAATAAGCCACTCAAAGAAAAACAAGTACCATAGGACTTCACTCATATGTGGAATCTAATGAACAAACTGAACTCAGAAGCGAAACAGAGACAGACTCATAGACAGAGCACAGACTGACAGCGCAGGGTTGGGGGTGGGAGACAGATGGGTGTGGAGAGAACTGAACAAAAAAGAAAAAACTCATGAACACAGAAAACAGTGGGGTGATTGCTGGGGGTGGGTAGAGGTGGAAGAGGGTATAGGGGGATGGAAAGTAAAAAGACACAACTAAGCTAATTTGTTTAGAACTGCACAATAGGTAGTAAATGTATTTTAAAAAAGCAAATTATAATTGTGATGACCTCTTGGGGTTGGGAGAAATAGTGATTGGGAAAGAATACTTGAAAGAGGCAATTATTATTTCTTGACCTGATGATGATTACAAGGTTTATTTTTTAACTATAAAGTCACATGTTTTGTGCACATTTATGTGTATATAGTATTTCATAATAGAAACTGCTGAGAAAGAGAGTCAGACAGTGACAAAAAGCCACCCCAAGACCTAGCACATTCCTCAGCAGAGTGCAGGCATTCCACAAACGCTGAAGAGAATGCATGTTGGGTGACAGAAGGGCGGCAGGGAGCGTCCTCTGTACACTTACTAAATATATTCCAGGTCGTTGTTTCCAAACTTTTGTGCAAACAAATGGGTGAGATGTTAAAGAGTTCGGGAAGATCATATAAATAGCAACAAATGAAGGAGAACTTTAAGACTGGACTTCCTATTTTATAGGGTAAACAAACATTTTTTCAATGAGTAGGGATTCACATAATTAGAATTAAAACATACCCTGTATACAATACTCTGAAATTAAAACAATCTAAAGAATTATTTTTAATGCAGAAAAGGCAAGAAAAGCAAACTGATGGAAATAATTCTTTAGAACTTAGCAGAACATGCAATATTCAGGAAGGCAGAGAGGAAGAGAGGGAGAGAGAGAGGGAGGGGAGGGGAGGATGGAGAAAGAGAGGGAGAGAGAACAAACAAATGGAGAAAATCATTTCCAGACTCTGCTTTCAAAATTAAGTGTCCATGGGTGAAGTGTTTTGGGGCGGGGGGGGGGGGGGGGGGCTGAAGGGCAGGGTTGGGGGGCTGATACATTAGTTCATTAAAAAATAAAAGAGGGAGGCTATTCTGTAGGAAAACTGACGATGTTGCTGAGCAAGACTAGAAAATAGTTCCAATGAACTCAAGATGCACTAATACACAGATACCACTAAATATAAACAGTCACAGAATAAATGTTAACATACGTAGAGATAAAACAGACAAAGCCAGAAAACAATCCCTGGTAAGACTGGTTTTATATATTTGTGTACATGCAGAAGTGCTAAATCTGGATCTAATTTCTTCATGACAAAACCCAGTTTTCTGCAACATCCTCACAATCCCAGAGGGAATTTCTTTTCATCTTATGGCATGTTTAAAAAAATAATAATAAACTTCACAGCAACAAATTTAAGCTCCCTAGGAGAAGGTCATGCAGACAATAGGGAAGGGAAGGAAGAAGGAAGGAAGAGAAATCTGCCTTCCCAAACAAAGCCATGTGCAGGCTCCAGAGGATAAACAGCCAAGTAAAATAATCCTTCCAGAAGAAGACAGAGAAACAAGGGTGGGGAGCTGGAAGAAAGGAGGGTGTGATCACACCTTCCCTCCACAAACTGTAATTAGAAGAAGCACTAACTGGCCAGATCTCTCTCAGGAGATCTCTTGGGCTCACCTGGGCCTGTTTTATTAATCAGGCTCCTCCCCAGTATCTCTCCCTCCATGGCCCCCCGCCTCCTCTTCTCCCTCCCTCTTCCCTCTCTCTCTCCTACAAACAAAAAGCTAAAGTAAAATGAATCTCCACAGCAAAACAGTTGCAGATGTTCCACCTTGGAATACACCCCTGGATCAAGAGCTGGTCACTTGATATGCAGGGCTGGGGACCGGAGGCTGGTACAGAATGGCTCTCTGCTCGGTGGCCTTTTCACCTTCATAGCACCCAATGCTCCTAGGTTTCCTGATGCCTCTGAGCTCGGGAGACAAAGCACAAGGGAACCAGGACTCCATTACACTGCTGCTGGTCAGACTGGCAGAAAACAGAACCCTCGCCCAGCCTTGCTCACACTCCCAGCAGAGCCCCACTCAACTCAACAACTCCTGTCCTGTGTGTTTTCCTTTCGATTCCAGAAAATTAATTTAACTGTAGCCTGTGATGAAGTAAGTGATAATTATGTTCTAAAACAATGAGCAGCTCTAAAGTGTGAAGAACTTAGAATACTCTTTTCTTAAGCTTTCAGATGATCATAACATGTGATTTTTTACTTTCTCCCAACATAAATCACGCTAGTAAATTAAAAAGGGAGAATTCTTCTACCAAATTACACACTAATGGCGCCTAACCCATAATTAAAGTATCACTAACAGCAGCTTAAAGCCACAGTCAACCATGAGCACATTTATTAGGGCCTAAGTTTTCAGCACCAAGTAATTATGCAAATATACCATCAGCCATCTTGAGAAAAGGCCGAGCTCTACCCAGCGCCCGCTCCCGTGGGGAAATACTCTTTGTGAGCTGGCATTACACAGGGCCTCCTCCGCTGCACCATCTGAAAAACTTACAGCACACTTCAGTGCCAGTGCAGCAACAAATAAATGCCAACGAGACTGGTCACCTAGAGTTCTCATTACCGTCTTTCCTGAACATCTCAAGAGCCTGGGAACCTGGACCAGCAACTAACTGGCTTCAGAGCAACGCAGGGTCCAGGACGGCTCGACTGTGCGCTGTAATCCAGCACGTCCCTGTGCCAGGACTGTGACGGTCCCGGGGTCTCTAACATCAAGGAGCTAATAATTAAGAAGACAAGCCACTAAATAATTCTGGAGAGGAAGTATGCTATAGGAGAACCATGGAGTAGTCAAAACCACTGACTGGGTTCTCACCACAATTCAATTGTTACAAACTTCCTTAATACACTTGCACAATTTACCTCCCTGGGCCTCAGTTTCCTTGACAAAAACAAATCAAATATATTAGGTGATTCCAAGGCTCTGCAAATAATTAGATAATTAGAGAATGCAAGATAGTATATAACCAAGACTGAATTACACAGGAGCAACTACAGCTGCTACTGAAAAGATTTTGATGAAATTTTTTTTTTTTGAGTCAGTCACTTGCTGAGAGTCATATGAGGCACCATGCCAGGACTGAGAGATCCAGCAGTCACCCAGACAATGCTGTGCCTTCAGAAGGCTTTCAATCTCCTAGAGGAGTATTATGAGGAGAGTTGAGAGGGCGGAACAGGAAGGCTGGGGGGGGGGGGGTTGCGATTTGACTAGAACCTTTCATGGAGATGGAAGCGAAACTGAGATTCAAGTGAGTATAATCTGAACAGTCAGTGATGTGATGAATAATGAACTGGTTAACTGTTGAGGATTGTAGCAATAAACCATGACGTTTTCAAACAGACACAGTAACACAAGCAGAGAGTTCTGCTAATTTGCTCATCACCAATGAAGGTAATTAGTTTCCAGAAATTAGCCAGACATACGTTCTTTCTGCCCTTTGCCAATCTTCTACCCCAGGGGGCCCCCACCCCAAACCTACTATTCGCGGTTAACTTTTTAAATTCTTTTCAGTTACTTCTGGAGTAACTTTTTATTCTCTTTTCAAGTCCTTCTGGAGGACTATGGTGAAAGTCAGGTGCCAGAGAGCAGTCACCCAGCAGAGTCCATACTGAAGCCATGCAGGGTGTAATCCCTTACACCGTGGGGTTTTAGGGAGACGTTGTGTGCTACAAGACAATTGGCTTAAAAAGACCCATTTTTGTGTAAGTTGCTAGAGGTTGAAGAAAGATGGTGCAGTTTATTTTGTGGAGTAGAGCTGTGGGTAACACAACTAAGGAACATGGTACAACTAACCTAGAGAGTAAGAATAACCATCAACATCTTAATTTTTAAAACTAAAAATTCAGAAAACTTGTGCCTTATTCGTTTTTAAATCCTCACCTGAAGATACGCTTTATTGATTTGAGAGAGAGAAGAAAGGAGAAAGAGAAAAAGACACAGATGTGAGATAGAAACATCAACCAGTTGTCTCCCATATGCACCCTGATCAGGGATAGAACCCACAGCCTAGATATGTCCCCTAACGGGGGATCGAACTCTCAACTTTTTGGTGTATGGGACCACGCTCCAACCAGCTGAGCCACCTGACCAGCGCTGTCCCTTATTCTTAAGAGAGGTGAAATCTGCCTGTGCCCTAAGTGAAATCAAATGCTGCCTACCAACTGTACATTCCATTTTCCAAATAACTTCCCTGGAATGCTGGAGAGCTGATATGTTTAATACAAATGTTCTTAAAAGTGCTGAGTTTAAAGGAACAATAACTTTCAACTTTTCTTTTAAAAAATTTCCATCTAAGATTTATGTCCATCTCAAAAATACCCTCTGAGTTCAGAGCAGATGTGTGCCGTGTTTGCAACGAGAAAACCACCAGGACATAAACAATCCACCATAAACACCACTCAGCTTTTGCTGTGCTTTTCTTCATATCCTGTGTATTTATTTTGGTGTTAAAATAATGTTAACTTTCATAATAAAGAAAATAGCAGCAGATGTTGAAACCAAACAGACTATACAGCATATCATCCCACATATCTACTTGACTTTCAAAATCGAAGTTTCTTCCTCCCTCACAAATAAGGAGGGAGGCCAGAAGACTACTCGTGTATTTTACATACTAGAGAACAACAAATCAACCTGGGGCAGCTTTCCATAAGCTTTTCCTCACCACCACCAACCGGAGACATAAAAAATTAACATGGTATCAATTTCCTGACAATCTTTATATCCCTTTCTTAAGCTGATCATTATATTTTGTTTTGAAAATATCACATTACTCGATGACAAAGATAAACAGAAATTGCCTGAAAAGTTTTTAATTTCTTGCTCACTAAAAAAAAATTTTTTTTAAACTAACTGCAGTAACTTAATTTCACAGGAAACAAGTCCAGCCACTTGCTATTTAGACTATTATTAAGAAATCTGCCTTTTAAATGAGTTAATTCAGAAGCAAGATGATACTTACTGCCGCAGATTCAAAGAAAGCAATTTACCAAAATTCTCATTAGTGGGACAAGTGGGGGTGGGGGTCCTTTAAAAAAAAAACACAACTTAATTATAAAATCCTTATCCACAGAGTTAAAAAAAAAAAAAGCATGAATAAGATTTTTTTTTCCCCTTGAAGGGGAAAGGATAAATTTTCAACTGATTAGCAATAAGCCCGAGATTTTTTTACATGTAAAGTACAAGTGGACTGGCTCACCCTCACAAGTTTCTTCAATGTTTTTCTTTTTCAAGAGAAATGCTCAGTTCATTATAAGAGAAAACATGGAAACTGTTCCTGCTGAATTAGAAAAGAGATGTCTCCTCTATTTGTATGTCATTACAACAAAAAACTCCCCCTGCCAAGCTGAACTCCCCCAGGGATGCCTCTCAGACCACTCAAATCCAGGCCATTACCACTTTTTCCTATCGCACGTAGATAATGTTCCAATAGATTATTAAGAAATCACTTTTTCTCTTCTTACTACCTGCAAAGACAGCTTGAAATACTACAGCGTACTAGGGAAACACTTCATGGTTTAGGAAGTGGTAATAAACAGTAAGAATTCAGAGCTTTTTTATTTTTTAAGCTTTCTCGTTACTGTGTTGTGCAATCACAAAGGACCAGAGTGTGGAGGGGAACATCCTTCAATGTCAGAACTCTCTTGGAGCTGTACAGGAAATGGGAAATGAGACAAAGAGCCAGTCTGTGCTCTGTGACATGAGTGCCCTTCCAGTCCCCCAAAATGAATAGAAAAATTCTTCATTGTTCAGGACAATCGGTCTCAAAAACAAAAACTCACTGTAACTTTCTGTTCCCCTCTACATGAAAACCCAAAGCACCGGTGCAATACAACACAAATACTGTAGATGGTGTATGTTTAAAAATAAGTATCAATGCAAAACAACAACAAAAAAAATCCCCACACATTTAACTTTTACCTGGGTCCTAAAAATTCATCCCCTAAAGAAAACACCAACAGAAACTTTAAAAAACACATTTTTAAATAGTTAAAAATCTGAGGAGTTAGTATATTACTAGCATAAAGCAAACTTAAGTTTATATTTCACCTCCTCCCCACCCCCAGCCCTCACCACTGTACCCCTGAAGACTAAGATACAAAGAACAAACTTTAAAAGTGAAAAAAGTACAGAATAACTCGCTTTCAAAGTACCCTAAACTCCCCAAAACAGAACAGAAAGCACAGAAGACATTCAGAACCCTACAGGAGGAGGGGTCTTGGTAAAAGCAGCAGGATAGCGATTTCTAGAACAGAACCTCTACCTTCATAGCACAGAATGCCGATATTGTTGTTCATCTTGTCCAAGTACTGGTAGTTCAACAGGTCCATCTTCATAAATAGCATTTATTGGGCTAGCACAGAAAACCAGCTCTTTGCTTTTGCCCCAAAAAGAGTACGTTTCAAAAATCAATTATTGCTGAGTAGCTCCTGGCTCTTCTCTTAAAACTTCACCAAGACGGAGGCCCGGCCTCAAAAGAGCAAAACAAAGTATGTAAAAGTTTAAAAAAAAAACACGCAGGCAAAAAAATTGAACACACAAAACCCTTCAAGGGTTTAGTTGTAGACAGTATACGTTTTGTATCCTCAGGGGAGCATTTAGAAATCGTTTCAGAAGTCTTTACAAGTCTTTCTTCGAAATAAAAAACGAGTGAGAAAGAAAAGCTCGAAGCACATTTCCTAGGACAAAGCCCCGCTGGCGTCCCTCGCAGCCCGCTGCAAGTTCACTGCGCTGACATGCTGGCTATGCGTGGTATGACTCGTATGTAAACGAACTTCCTCTTCCCAGCGGGAGCGCGCGCGAGCATGCGCACTGAATCCCCGGGGCTCTGCAAATGTCAGGGATATTTTCTGCACAAGATCAGCCTCTAAATGTATTAAGTGTTTGAAAGAAAGAGAAAGAGGAGGTGGAGAGTCTGTACGGAGGGGCCTCAGCGGAGCTGCTCTTGACAGGAAGCAGCCCTGCCACTGAAAAACCGTAGGAGGAAAAAGAAAACCCAGGCAGTTTCTTTTTCAGAAGCTGAGTAAAAAGTAAAAAATCCATCATGGAAGCAAACTTCCATGGAATTTAACTCTACTGTAACTTCTTTGGAGTTTCAGAAACCCAATGTATTTTGCTATGGTACATACCCCACAAATATTTTGAAAGGTTTTCTTTCTTTTTAAAATTGTTGTATAATGTCCATGTACATTTCATCTGCATATTTAAATTTCTGGTGTTAATATTACATAAATTTCATAAGCCTCAGAACTTATGTGGACAGGGCTGGGACAGTATCACCTTTTCACAGTAGAAGAAACTTAGGCTCAGAGGGATTAAATGACTGGCCCGTGGCCCCCCAAATAGTTGGGAGAACCACCTTTAGAGTGATTTATTCTCCTAGTATTATAACTTTCTAGAAAACTGGGAAGGGAGAAAGGAAAGCTGTTCATCTGCGTATTACAAGCATGGCAGCATGCTACCATGTTGTTCCTTATTGGAAGGACTGGACTTGGGGCTTTAAATTTGCATCTGCGAAATCTAGCACAGCAAGCAGGTCCCCAAAAGCAGCTCTTCACTGAATGAATCACTGAATGTTCAGAGTCTTCAGCACATGAAGAACACACTAGCAAAATGGGGGTGGGGGTAGTTTTTACCTTTGTAGATTTTGGGTACCATAAACAGACTAATATATTTCATTATAGGAAGTGTTTCCATACTGATATTATTACATGCTATTTGGAGATTTAGAAAATATCAAGGGGTATCCTAAAATAAGACCTAATTTTAATGCCCGAAAATAAGATTTGAATATATCATTTAAAGGGGTCATATGTTAAAAATTCAGCAATAGTTGCATTTGGGGTAATGGGCCCATTCACAGCAAGTTGTTCTAAGTTGTTGAATCTTATCTGGAGATTAATACGGCACCTAAATACTGTGGCCATCCTGCTGCAATAGTAGTCACTGGGACAGCAGCCGGTAAAGTAGGCAACAGAAAAATCAAGATTTTACAAGCTTTAATTTATAAGGGTATTTAATGCTAGATAGTAAATAAGCTATATTGAAAGACACATATACCACCAACTACAATTAAAATACCTGATGGTATTTGGTGGGAGGGTAGGAAGAAAATTTATAGCATCTAGTGTACACAAGATTATTGCACTTACGTAACAGTCTTACCATTTTTAAGTGCCAGATTCACATTCAACTAAAAGCTTTGGAGTACAATCATTATGCTATCTGTTCTTTGACCTAAACTCTCAATCAGAAAACATTAGGCGCCATTAGCATATCCTGAGTGGATGACAGTTGGCAGCACATTGGAATCAACACAGAGCTGTTAGAAATTCTGGTGCTGAGCTTGCATCCCAAACTAATCTGCGGGGGTGGAACCCGGCACCAGGATCTTTTTAAAAAATTAAGAGTCCCAGGTGACCCTATTATAATATGCAGCCAAGGTTAAGAACCATTGCTTTCGTCTGGGAGGGGAAAATTTACCTGCCTTAAAATACTTTGTTATACACTTATTTTGAGAAAGTTTTCTTTTTAAGATACTGTGATTCAACCAGATTCAAATTATACCATAGTAAAGATATGTGTAAAATATTTAGTAACCTCCCTTTCATGACTCAGTATCACTTCCCATGTGGTTCAGCCTCTAAGTGGAAAGCATCTGTGATTCCCTTGACTTCTTAGAATGATCTGTGACAAAATTCCCAGCCCCCCGTCACATCCTTCCCACTGCTCCGGGATGCCAGTGCGGTGCTACTTGAGTGTAGTCCACCAAGAGTTCAGAACGGGCTGTCACTGTCCTCAACAAAGTGAACCTTTCAAAATCTTTACAGTAATTTGACAGTAATTTTGTCTCCCAAACATTAACTTTAAAAAATTAAAGGTTGTATTTTTCCATAGTTCTACTTAGTAAGTTTTGCTGCATTTTACAAAGTATCAATCTGCAATGAAGTGGGTGAGGGGGAACCTGGTCATCTACCCAGACAGTCCAAGACGCCCTGTGCTGGAGGACAGGTAGCTGGACAGGTAGCCTACAAGGGCTGGACTCTGCAGTACAGTCAACGCCCTCGGCAACCCGCAGCTGGTCCACCTCACTCCTCACGTCTTACACCTAATGCTTCAAGCACACTTAACTACAATACTTAAAGTTACTCTTAAGAAATCACATTATTTCACTTCTTCATGCATGTTCTCTCTTTTGTGAAAGACTTTTCCAGCCTATCTGCCCAGCAAACCACCCATTCTTCCTCAAGACTCGGCATACACCTGTCTTGTCCTGTGGGAGGCCCGTCCTTCCACCTCATCCCTCCTGCTCTGCGCCATCACTGTTTCACATACACACTTCTAACCAAGTCCAGGCTTTCAGAGCAAGGGCTATGCCTTCTTTACCTTCGCAAGGTCAGTTAGGCGTAAGCCTGGTACATGGTAGGCCATTAATAAATACTTGTTAAATGAAATCAGTAAGATTAAAACTTCTCAGAGGCATGATTCTCTCCCCCTACTCCCAAAAGCACTGGATTATCTAACATGATGCTTCTCAAGATGAATTGTCAATATCTTTTAGGGACCACAAGTTCTCACATTTGAAAAATACTCATCTAGATTCTGATCAGTCTTTAGTTTACAATCCATTCATTTTAAAAATCCTAATACTGGAAAGTGCCAATGCTTTAAAGTTCATTCATAGGCTAATATATTCATAATTAAAGTACAAGTAGGATTGCTTTTAAGTAAATTGGAAGGATGGTGCTAAATTTTATCTATAAAAACTCAGGTCAAAAATGTATTTTTTTTAAGAATAAAGAAATTTGAGTTATCAGATATTTAAAACATAAAGCCATAAAGAACGTCTGGGTACAGAATAAATAGCACTAAACAGACACTGTCATGAAGTGAAGTTTTTACTGTAAAAACTGTGAAAACCATAAGAATATGCTCAGACTAATTTGGAATAGGGAAACATTTTCCTAAGCCTTAAAAAAAAAATCTGAAAGAAAAGAAGTCACAGAGGAAAACACTGAAGAATTTGAGTGAATATACAAATTCACGTTTTTGTTCATCTGAAAACACCAAAACCAAGTAGAGAGGCAAACCACAAAAAAGGATATATTTGCAACATATATTACAATGGATGAAGGATAAATGTTCTTAGTATATTAAGAACACTTAAAAGTAGAAAGAAAAAATCTAAATTTTTTTAAATTTCATGTATTAGCAAAGAACATAAGAAATGAATAGCCAATACACTGTTGAAAAACTATTCAATCTCACCAATATGTAAAAATTTTAATTATGAACAATGAAATAAAAAATAAAAATAAATTTTAAAAAATTAAAACATTTAATTAAGTGATTTTCCATCTGCCAGTTTAACAAAACAAGAGGACTTCTTCAAACTTACTTCATGCTGGTGAGGCGAGATGGATGCCACTGGAATTTGTGTTCAATGCTAGTGAAGTGCAAACAGTAATGTCTTTCCACAAAGCAGCCTGGCATTCACATTACGCTACCTGCAATGCTGAAAATGTTCACAACCTTTCCTTACACTGGACCCTACTTCTAAAACTCTGCCTTATGAAAATAATTAGATTTGGTCAAAGAGTTACATAAAGATGCTTTGCATCCCTCTATGTATAATAATGAAGACTTGAAAACCTAACAGCCCCCAAAAAAGGGAATGCAGTGACCCTGAGGCATGTCAATGCACAATATTATGCAATCCCTTCAAAAATATATAATGGCATGAGGAAATGCTATATTATATACTATATAATAAGTACTACACACAGGTTAACTGAAAACAATAAAAATAGGATATAAAAGATATATACACTCTACATCAATTTAGCTTACACATTGAGTATATATACATATATAGAAAAAAGCATACACGTGTATTAAAAAGACTGGAAGGAATACCCAAATGTTTACACGAGACTTTGTCTGTATTTCTAATTTACCTATAAAGAGTATATTCCTTATACGATTAAGGTGAGAGTGAATGAAGTTCCCCCACTTTTTAAAAAGCAGGCACATAGTCTATAGGAGCTACTATAAAGGACACAAGGACAAAATCAAGGGGGAGGGTAGAGGTGGAGGAGGGAGGTGGGACTGGCTGGGGTGGGGTGGAGGGAAGGGGAGAAAATGCAGACAATTGTAACTGAATAAAAATAAATTAATTAATTTAAAAAAATAAAATAAAACATTAAAAAAGAAAAGCAAGCACATAATGAGAAAATATGCCCTGATAAGGCATAAGCAATGGATCACAGATCTTATTTTTATTTATTTGTTTATTTATTTCCTTGCCCAAGGGCATTTTTTTCATTGCTTTTAGAGAAGAAGGGAAAGAAATATATCGAGGCAAAAGAGAAACATCAATTGGTTGCCTCTTGTATGCACCCACATCCAGGACTGAACCTGCAATCTAAGTATGTGCCCTGAGCAGGAATTGAACCCACAATCTTTTGGTTATGGGACGACACTCCAACCAACTCAGTCATACTGGCAGGGCCTGTATATCTTACTTTTAACATCACAATATGTGCTTCTGACTTAGATTTAATGACTAAAGATAATAAAATTCCAAACATTTATTATTTAGACCTTTATAAAGTTCAAGGATGTTTACGCTGAGGTATTTGTCCTAAAGAACAGTCTACAGAAGAAACTATACTTTTTTTTTAAGATTTTATTTATTTCTTAAGAGAGAGTGGAAGGGAGGAAGAAAGAGAGGGAGAGAAACATTGCTTGGTCGCCTCTCGCATGGCCCCAACTGGGGACTTGGCCTGCAACCCAGGCACGTGCCCTGCCTGGGAATAGAACCTTGGTTCATACGCGGTCACTCAACCCACTGAGCCACACCAGCCAGAGCGAAACTCTCTGTACTTTAAACTTTCAGAGTACACTGACATGTATGCACATGCCCTTTATCTTCTATTATTTACTAATTATTTCATGTATTAGTATCAGTTCCCCAAACTAGACCATAAGTCTCTGAAGGAAAGAAAAACTAAGCTTCAGTTCTTGGTGCAAAGCTCCCCACAGCAAGTACTCCCTCCACAAATGTTCATTAAGGCGGCATCTCAGGACCTTGGTGGAATAATGATGGCACAATGATGATAAAAGAGAACCCAGACTAATTACTAGGTTAAATTGTTCTATGTGCTAGAGTTGACTATCAGTTTAGAGTAGAATCACCCAAACTTTAAGGTGTTTATTATTAAAAACCAAATGATCACAATCAATCTCAAGACACTTTTTAAAAAAATACTGTGCACCCTGGCCAATGTGCTCAGTCGGTTGGGCTTCGTTTGCCAATTGAAAGGTCACAGGGTTGACTCCCGGCCAGGACACATGCCTGGATTGTGGGTTCAGTCCCCAGTCTGGGCGCATGTAAGAGTCAATCAATCAATGTTTCTTTTCTCTCTCACATCGATGTTTCTCTCCTTCTCCTTCTCCCTCCTTTCCCCTCTCTCTAGAACCCATTAAAGAAAAAAAGTCATTAAAAGTAGAATAAAATGCCTTCATTATGGCACTTGCAAAGAAGGGAATACTTTAATGTTAAGTCTAACAATGATCTCCTCAAAGACCCCGAAATATAAGTAATCCTACTGAATCTGGTTTGTTTAACAGATTCAATTGCTCTCTTCTTCCCAGTATTCTAAGTAGGCTAGATATTTAGCTAATGCTTTCATTTTAAAGATTTTTTTCTCCTTACAACACATTTCTTTTTTTTAATCACTTTAACCTGATGTGTAAATAATGATCAAAACAAACCTTACCAAAGAAAGAAAATGAGTTTGACTATATCTTGACCTGAACTTTCAGTTCAACAAGAAATTGGATGTATAAAAACATCATGTGTAAAAGTATCTCTAAAACCCATTGCCATTTACAGGTACATTCCTCAGTATAACATGAACTACAACGGTAATAACAATGACAACGACGATGCCTGTAAACACTTCACTGGTCAAGGCACTTGCACTTTTTATATTGTACTTTTTTTATCCAATACCTTAGTTACTAAGACAAGGTTGTGAGAAGGAAAGCACAGGAACGGTTACTTTAAATGAAAACCAAGCATTCAGTAGTAAGAATGAAGACTTAAAACCAAACCTCCTTTTCTTTTAAATACAGGGTGGGGCAAAAGTAGGTTTACAGTTGTGAGTACACAAAACATGGAGTTTATTCTTATATTATTATTTATTATTGTATTATTTTCCATACAAACAACTGTAAACCTACTTTTGACCCACCCTGTATTGTTTAGAATGCAATGTTCTGTGGCTTCTACATAAAGGCCTAGCTAAAACCCTACCTACTCCAAGAACCACTTTAGCTAGAATTAATCTCTTTATTCCAGTATATTTAGGTTTATACGGCCCTTAATTCTAAAGAAAGGCAGACTGTAAGGTAATTTATGTGCCTCTCCCCATCAGATTATAAAGACTACTTTGCACACAGTAGGTCTTCAACAACACAGCCACTGAATTACAGAAGACACCAAAACAAAACAATTTTCAAATGTCTTGTGTACCAAATGTGAATCTGAATATCTATTACCTTATTACCTAATAACATAAGTTACCTATGTTATTACATTTTTACTCAAGGAAAGGATTCTTAAATATATCATAAACTACTGCTTATTTCTCTAGCTTGGAATTGTTCACACTGAAATGACAATGAAAAATATACAGTATTTTGTCAAATTTTCACAAAAGCAAATACCATTAAGCTTATGTCCTGACTTTTACTGTTTATGAAATAATACCAGTTCTAAGTAAAACATTCTCAATTTCTATTAAGTGGTTACTAGGTCATTTTCTGTAAAATAGTGGGATTTTAGTATAAACATACATATTTTTAATAAAAACCTAAAAATGGTTCTTCAAGTCAGATTTAAACTTTCAATACAACAGTACCCCCTAGGGGTGAATTTTAAATTGCAAAGAAAATTTTGAGAAAGCAAACTATGTATTTGGGCCACTCTCCCCTGGTGTGTATTTCAAATACAATAGCCTCTTATTTTATTTAATAAAAATAACAGCAAATATCTTTTAACACACAGTCGAACCCTGACTAAACTTCGCAAAAATTAAAATAAAATACTACCAATTCACATGATATCAAGTGGTTGAATAGGAAATCTGCTTTATTAACGTGAGTTTGATGTAACTACTATTTTAAAGCACCTACTAGGACCTATGTTTTAAATAAACCAGAATAAATCAGTACTGGGGAAGGGAATTTAATTAATTGGCATTCCCAAGAAAGAAACTTTTTGCAAAACACTATAACCTGTTAGTTTTAGTAGTACCTTAAAATGCCTGGCAACACAATTGTTTTCTTGCAAACAAAAATTATTCTAAGCCCTGGCCGGGTACCTCTGTTGGTTAGAGCACCATCCCGAAATGCCAAGGTTGCAGGTTGGATCTCTGGTCAGGGCACATACAAGAAGCAACCAATGAATGCATTAAGTAAGGGGAACAACAAATCAATGTTTCTCTCTCTCTCTCCCCCCCCCTTTATGAAATCAATAAATAAGAACAAAAATATTATTTTAGTGGTTTTCATTACTAAAAACAATAGGTTCAGTAATCCCAAATAACCCTCACAAACATTTTTCTGATATTCACATTATCAGAAATTATAATTATCCACAGATGTATTCCTGCAAGGTTGGCTAGAACTAACTTCCATGGTAAAATTAGAAGAACCTCAATGGTGGAAAAGTCCTAAGTATTTAACATTTGAAGAGTAAAGATCACTGATATTCCCAATCTTCAATTAACAGTTTGGTCTGCCTTCAAAGTACTTAATTATGCCACATTTTTCTACCTCTAGAATCACCCTTTCAACCAGTTAAGATCCAGTCCAGAAAACAGACAACACACCTGTTATTTAACAGGCAGATTTTTAATGCCTCCCCCACCTTGTGCCCCCTTCCAGTAACTATCCCCAAAAGGTAACTACTACCCTAACCTTTAAGAGTACAGATTGGTTTAGCCACTTTACATAAATAGAATAATATGCCATGCACTCTTCTGTAACTGGATTCGAGTGCTATCCTTATTTTTCTGTGCAGTGTAAAGAAATCATTCATTTTCATTGCTATATAGTAATCCATTGCTCTAATAGAGCGTACTTCATTCTGCTGCTGATGAGCATTTAGGTAGTCTCTGTTGGGGGTAATTATAAATACTGCTGCAACAAGTATTTTAGTACATGTCTTTCATGAGCATATGACCGCATTTCTGATACATACTTAGGAGTAAATACATTTCATCATAGCGTAAGCACATGTTCAGCTTAAGCAGATATTGCCAAATAGTGTTCCAAAGCAGTTGTACCAATTTATATTCCTGCCAGCAGTGTGGGATTTCAGGTTGCTCCACATCCTCATCAATACTTTTCTGTCTTTGCCATTCCCACTACTCTGGTAAATATGGAACAGCCACACCATATTAGTACTTTGCACTTACTGACCAATAGTGAAAACTCTTAAATGCGTGTTAAGAGGCAGAGGGATTCACCCTGCAGAACAGAGAGAGAAGGGTCTAGGCCAGTGCCTCTCAACCAGGCCAATTTCGCTTCCCCACACCAGGGGGCATTTGGCAATGCCTGGTTGTTACAGCTTCAGGTATTGTAGCATGTTAGGCGTCATCCCTGGCATCTAGCAGACGAAGGCCGGGGATGATGCCAAACATGCTACAATACACAGGACTGCCCCCCTCAACAAAGATTTACCTGGACCACGTGGCGATAGTGCACAGTCAAGAAACCCTGATCAAAGCAAACCGTTATTAGCATTTTTCTCCTTAGCCATATAATCAGTCAGAGGTACAGCTCAAGGGGCCAATTTCCTATTTTCTCAAAGTGTTATTTCCTCCCTAAAGGAACAGAAAGAGAAAGGACACTTACCACATGTTGGGCATGGTACATGGGATAGAGCTAGGCGGTTTCCCATACCTTGTTTCTTTTTTAATCCTCATAACAATGCTGTCAGGTACTACCACCACTTTATAGGTGAGGAAACAGATCGCCAGGCTAAGCAGCTTGTCCAAACACACACAAAGAGTGGCAGATCTGGGATCTGAAGCTGAGATTTTCCACTATACCCAGGGTATTACTTTTAAATAAAAATAAAAAGAGTTTTTTTAAGTCCATAATGATGGTTAACTTGCAAGGGGCAAGTTTTAAATTAGACTTGTAAAAAGCAACTGAATAAAAACTGAGTATGAAAAACATTTGTGCCCTAACTGGTGTGGCTCAGTGGATTGAGCACTGGCCTGCAAACCAAAGGGCCACCAGTTCGATTCCCAGTCAGGGCACATGCCTGTGTTGCAGGCCTGGTCTCCAGTAGAGGGTGCGCAAGAGGCAACTACACACTGATGTTTCTTTCCCTCTCTTTCTCCTTCTCTTCCCCTCTCTCTAAAAATAAATAAAATCTTTAAAAGAAAAACATCATTCTCAATGTGAGGGTTAACATGCATCTGTAAGAAGGATACCTTAAAATTTTTAAACCAATCCTCCTCCCACCATCCTGGGATCTCTCTGAAGTTACAGCCATGTCTTATTTTTCTTTGCATATGTCCCATTGCCTGTAGGAGTAGGCATTTAGAGTTTTCTAGATTAATTACTGATCTAAAACCCCAATGAGAGAAGACAAGCTTCATAAAGCAAGCAGATGGTCCAGATTTTATTTTTTTGCCAAGCCAACTATATTTAGTAGTATGAAGTATAATAAAATGGATTTTGTTGCAAATATATGATTGAATCAAATAATGGTCAAACCATCAAATTCTTTTCACAACAATTCCATTTTTCCAAGGATGGACTGCCAAATACAGCCATGTCAGTCATCCTTCAGATGTTTTCACTGATGCCTGTTTGTAAGAACATAACAGTCACAGGGACACCAGAAATCAACCCATTACAAGCGCAGTTTTAAACCCTGGCCAAGAATTAGAAACATGCCTCATATTTAGGGGTTAATTTACTAAATCTGGGGTGGGACCCAGAAAGATGCATTTAGAATTTACACCCAGGGAAAAGCTACATTCAGAAGTATAGTTTGAAAACAGCTCCCCATATAATTTTCACACGTGCCCCTCCCCTAGTGGTTCAGAACCTCTGGGGGGCAGGGGCAGCAAGGTGATTCTGAACTTAATTTAGTAGAGCACCTGCCTTCCACACCTACCAGAGTTCAAGAGCATCCCACAGAGTTACTCCTAGGCAGGACTAGGGGGCGATGTGAGCCAGCCTAAGAAACAGCTCGACTTCCCACTGGGAAGTGACACTTGGAAATGGATAGTTTGAATTTACACAATTCAGTCTTGCCTTACAGGGAAGGGGCAAAGAACTCCCTCATTCTCAGCCTCTCTTCTTAAACTACCTTAACTGCAATGCTTGCCGGTATTAACACCAGAAAAATACAAACCAGGATTGCCGTTTATCTTCTTGTGGGTAGGAGTATGAGGGGTCCTGGAAATGAGACAGCGTTTACTGGAGGGGCCAAGTAGGGTTCCATGGTGTGAGTGCCCAGTTAAGGCTGGTGGTGGTTGACTTTTAGAGATACACGGCACCATGATGTCCTCCCCTTCAGAGAACTAAGGCAGCTGTAATGTCACGAGAGCGGGCTCCTCTAACACCCCCCTCCCAGTTTTCCTACTCGTTTCCCCAGCACTTAACACAATGCCTGGCACCTGGTAGGTAGAGATGGGAGAACTCTAGAAACTAAGGTGGGAATGGAGGAAAGCCGCAAGCGGTCAGACGCCCTCAGCTCTGGGTCAGGTCTAGGGCAGTTCGAAGGGGACACTGACTTGACAGCTTGGTGAACTCTGCACAAGAACTAGGTTTCTAGCCAGGCTTAGAGGATGTGTGACACTGCAGCCTCCCAGAGAAGAGCTGACTGCTGGGGCCCCAGTAACAACAAACCACAGCCATCAATAGAGAACTGAGCCTAGAGAAAGAGAAGAGGGTCTGAGCACTATGGACCAGGAAGAAAGGGCTACAGGGGAACATGGCATCTACCCACGAAGCAGCAAAGGAGGAGAAAGAAGGTAGAACCAAAAGCTAAGAAAATGACGAGCCTATTTTTTGAGCTCTCTGCAATCTCAGACTGGCTTCCTAGTAAAAAAGAGCACTAGATATGGAGTCAGAAAAGGTAGGTCCTCTCCAGCTCTGACCCACACTTAACCACGTGATCCTGATCAAGGAAGGCTGCCTGTTCCAGCCTCAATTTCCTTATCTGCACAGAGGGTATGATAAAAACTTGCCCATCAGAGAGGACTGCCAAGGACCCAGTGAAATAACAGCTATTATTACAGTGTGCCAGAAACTACAAAGTACATACAAATGTTGGTAATTATTTTTAAGATTTTATTCATTTATTTTTAGAGAGAGGGACGGGAAGGAGAAAGAGAAGGAGAGAAACATCAATGTGTGGTTGCTTCTCGCACATGCCCCCCCCCGACTGGGGACCTGGCCTGCAACCCAGGCAAGTGCCCTGACTGGGAATCGAACCAATGACCCTTTGGCTCAATCTACTGAGCCACACCAGCCAGGGCCAAATGTTGGTAATTATTACAGCCATTCTTCCCAAATATGATGGAACATTCTCGCTATTCCATGAGAAGCTAGCTAGAGGCCTATTCAGGTAATAGGGCTGCCCTGCCCCCACTCCCACCCCAAAAGAAACATCTATAAAAAGGTGGGAACAAAGACTGTCTTTTGAGCAGATAGCAGTTTCCTTGTGCTTCCTTAGACGGAACATGGATTCCTAAAAGGAGCATCAGGGAATGCCACTGCCACATCCCCACCTGTCCATCCGTGGGGGGAAGATAACTAAAGACAGATGTGGATCTGTGAAGGAATCCACGAACGCCTTTTTTTTTACTTTAAAACTATGATTATAACATATGCAGAGTTAAATTTAGCATTCTTACCTTAAAAGTTGTCAAATATTCAAAAATCACATTAACTTCTTACCAGTAATATAAATGAAACAAAAGTATATTGTGAAGATTGCATTAAAAAGAGGGGTTTAATACTGGAATAGATTTGCTCTGTCCACTTCACATCAAATGTACCACATTTACTCACATATCTCCCCTAACCTCATCTCTTCTCTCTAGTCCACCAATACATCCACCTCGATAAACAATACTCCTTTACCTGCCACCTCTATGGTTAGGCTCATAGATAATTCCTCTCTTCCCTTTTGCCCCTCATCTCCACTCATCCAGAATCTGCCACTTTCATTTGTGATCTCAAGAGAATTTAGTATTTTACATAATAAATGGTGATTATTATTTAGGGAGGTGTTTTCTGCCGGGTTTATGGTAGTCTTTCTTTCTTTTTAAAGATTTTATTTATTTTTAGAGAGAGGGGAAGGGAAGGAGAAAGAGAGGGAGAGAAACATCAATGTGTGGTCGCCTCTCACGCACCCCCTACTGGGAACCTGGCCTGCAACACAGGCGTGTGCCCTGACTCAGAATCCAACCAGCAACCTTTTGGTGTGCAGGCCGGTGCTCAATCCACTGAACCACACCAGCCAGGGTTGGTAGTTTTTCTTTCTGAAGGAATGTGGGGAGTTATGAGCTGTACCTCCCAGGACAAAAGAGAGAGAGAGAGAGAGAGAGCGCGAGAGCTAGAGAGAGATGTTTTTCTCATAACAATAGACATGAAGAATATTGTTTTGCTCATTTTCCTGATGGTTTCAATTAACAATAGTAACAATAACAGTGAGAGGCCTTAACATAACTGAAACGTCTAAGTTTCTTTGGGAAGGACACTGAGGCAAGCCATCTGCTACCTACAGGGATCTGGCTTTTCTCTTCAGTAAGAGTAGAAAACAAATCCCTAAAATTCCTGGTTGCCTCAAGTTCTAGGTGAGGTTGATAACTCAAGTGTTAAAAGAGTCTAACCACTCCCCTCATAAAAGTTTCAGTTATAATCCCCTTATTTTTGAATGGCTATCAGTGTACTTTGAAATTCTGATTACTCAAGGATTACTGCTACAGGATACCTGTGCTAACAGCCCTGTGGTACAGTCTGCCAAGAAGAAAATTATGATCCTGGTTGCAGCAATGCCAGTTACACCCTATCTAAATAAATGAGCCTGGCTGCTCTCTCTCCCACATTTTCCCAGTGAAAAGAAGTTTGAAAATGAGAGAGAGAAACATGAGAAAATACGGCACTGCACCTGCACACTTTCTGGTGTCTACTCCCCGCTGAAATACCCAAACGGCCATAGTTTATTCATACAGGCTCTACGGGTATAACTGCTTGAACCACAGGCTGAAACACTTCTAGTTTGGCCTGGGATTGCCATGGTAAGGCACAATAATATATTTCTTGTAGAAAGGCTGACACAAAACAGACATTTACTCCCTCTTATTTAAGAAAACCTCCCAATCAGCTTCTGACAGAGCACCGCCATGTTTGCTGTTTTGATAGCATGGTTATTTAAAGATCCAGCCACCAATTTTAATAAACTGGGAAAGCCACAGAGAAAAAGAATACATGGACTCTTTCTAGACCTTTCCTCTTGTTCATCTGGCATGTGGCCCACTACTCTTCATAAAAGATAAAAATCACCCCCTAAGTTTTCACTCATAAATGCACACTTAGTTAACACTGAACAAAGAGTCTGGTTAACTTGGTCCAACGTGCGCTCGCAAAACGTTTAAACGCCTTCTATGTGCAGCTGGTAGGTGAATGTGAAAACATTCTGAAGAACTGAAAAGGGCTATTTGGCTATTGAGAAGAGACACAATACGAAGTATAGCACCTAAATTTTTTTTGGGGGGGGGGCAGAAGAATGCTGTAGAACCCCAAAAGCAGAAACATCAACAACACTCCCCATACACATCGGCCCCACTCTACAAGCTTCAGCTACAAATTCATCCAGCCCAGTCATGACAGAGGTAGAAATCTGGAAGTAAAGCCAACACAGTATAATTGTCATGTCTCCAAGTACCGTTTATTTGTCTAAGGGACCCTAGACATAGGACAAGCAAAGCAGCCAGTAAACAGTACGGACAGAGTGCCAGGCTAACACAAGTACCACTTCACTGGCCTAAAAGTAAAGGGTCCAAAGATGAGTAAGATATGGTCCCTGTCCTTAAAGAGCTTATAATTGAGGACAGACTACAAAACCTACAAACAATACAGTAGTTACCCCTTATCTGCGGTTTCACTTTCTATGGTTTCAGTTACCTGTGGTCAACTGCAACCCAACATTAAATGGAAAATTCCAGAAATAAACAATTCATAAGTTTTAAGTTGGGCACCATTCTGAGTGCCGTGATGAAATCTCAAACCACCCTGTTCTGTCCCACCCAGAACGTGAATCACCCCTTCTCCAGGCCTCTTCACCCGTCAGTCACTCAGGTAGTCACTGAGTAGCTGTCTTGCTTATCAGATTAGTTATCAGGGAGAGAGAGACAGAGAGACACACCATATTCCCATCGCTTTTAATACAGCAAGTATATTGTTATAACTGTTCTTTCATTTTGGCTATTTTGTTAATCTCTTTGTCTAATTTATACTTTAAACTCTATCATAGGTAAAGTTTGTCATATGTATGTATAGGGAAAAACATGGTATGTATAAGGTTCAATACTATCCATAGTTTCAGGCATTCAAGGGGCGTCTTGGAATGTATCCCTAGTGGGTAAGGAGAGGACTACTGTAAAAGGCAGAGGAGGGAGAAAGCCTGTTTTCTGAAGGGACTTAAGTGTGAGGTTCATAGAGAAAGTGGCATTTGTCCGGGCCCTTAAGTGAACAAAATTTCAAAGCAGGGTTGAGGACACTGAAGGTATTCCAAATAGAGTATTTCATTAGACACAATACTTGATATCACTCATTAATATTTTCAGAGGCATATGAAGGGAACTAAGTGATTACACAGGACAAAAGTAATTTAAAATATACAAATATTTAAAATATCCAATCCTGGGGGCCAGGAGTTAGCCAGAGGCAGGTTCCAATTTGGTTCTGTCATACACTAGCTATGAGAGTTTAGGCATATCATTTAATAGTTTAGGCATATTATTTAATCTCTCTGATCTAGTCCTCCGTCTTTGAAAAATGTGGACGATGACACCACCCACAGAAGACTGGTAACTCTACCTAGATGCCACCACTGTTACCATGGCGTTTAATGAAGCCTTTATCTCCCCTATAGGCCAAGACCAAGAGTTCCTTGAAGTTCAAAGCCTATATTTACTGTGAAATGCCTAGCACACCCAATAACTACCAAGTTCCCTTCCTTTCCACTGGATTTCTACTTACTATAAAAGCATTTTCTTTCATACTGTAAAGTATGCTATTTTTCAAATTGCGAAATATCCCAATTTCAAAATTTGAGGACTTCCAGTCAGGATGGCAGCATAAGTAAACACAGCTCACCTCCTCACACAACCACATCAAAATTACAACTAAAATACAGAACCATCACTCAGAACCATCAGAAATCGAGCTGAATGTAAGTCTGACAACTACGGAATTAAAGAAACCTCATCCAAGCAGACTGGGGAGGGGAAGGAGGAGGGAGGTGGCGGAGACAGGGAATGGGCTGATCCCACACCCACCTGTGATGAGTGTGGTGGATAAAAATTCGGGAGGGATATCTCGGGGGCAAGGAGTGGCAGCCCCACACCAGGCCTTCCAGCCCAGGGTTCCAGTGCCAGGAAAATAAGACCCCACAACTTCTGGCTGCAAAAACCAGTGGGGATTCAGTCAGTGAAAGAAACTTCCAGAGTCTAAGCAGTTCCTCTTAAAGAACCTACACAGGGACGTAATCAGACTCATTCCCTCTGAGTCCAGCACTGAGATAGCAGCCTGAAAGGCACCAGTGACATACGGACAGAAAGTGAAGTATGTGGCATCAAAGCACGAGCTGGGGGACAGCTTTCTCCCAAACAGAAAGGCCAGCCATTGTGGCTTTTCTGAACCCTCCCCCCACAGAGCCACAGAGCCACAGAGCCGGCGGGTTGGTGCCATATCTAAGACTCCATCAACCTGGCTAACACTGTCCCACCCTGGAATTCCCAGAGACTCCCTCCCACCCAATTTACAGGCTCATCCAAGCTGCTTTTCCTTATGAGGAGAGGAGAAGAGGTGAAGGGCTTAAGAAGTACAAATAGGTAGTTACAGAATAGCCATGGGGTATAAAATACAGTGTGAGAAATGGAGTAGCCAAAGAACCTACACATGACCCATGGACATGAACCATGTGTGGGGACTGGCTGAGGGAGTGGAGGTGTTGCATGGAGGGGGATCCGGAGGGCAGAACTGGGACATCTATAACAGCATAATCGATAAAACATAATTTTAAAAATTTTTTGAGTTTTACCTTGCACATTTCAGCATCTCTATTCCAGCAGGATTTTGTTTTGTATAATTAATGGTATACATTTTACACACACACATACACACACACAAACACACCCCCATCTCTCTGGAGACTTCAGTATATGAAACACTATTGGGAAATCATTTAAATTTAGTCCTAAAAATTAAAAATTAAATAACGCTGGCATCCCAAGAGAAGACTCTTAAGCTTTATGTTAGCTAAACTTTCATTGCAGCTGTGTTTCCAATAGGTCGAGACAAACACAGAGCACCGAGCAGCAGTAAACACGGTCAGTGGCACACTTCAGTTCTGTCAGCGCAGCAGGGGGACTGAACAACAAGGGGCCACACACAAAGCCCTCTTTATAAAATGGGTACACACACCCTGACTTTTTATCTACTCAAAAACTATGTGAGAACAACCTGGGTCTACTGGCTTCATCAATAGTCAAAATTCTTGCTACCCTGGAAAGGAGAAAAACCCTCAGGATTAAGTCCTTGTAAGAAAGTGTTCTGAGGCAACAGACTGAAACTAGGGCTGCCTTTAACCCCCGCACTCTGCCCAAATACTCCCCAATCACAACCATTCAGCAAATCGCTACCCTGAAAATAACAATCCCCATCTAAAACTGAGTAATAATGAGGCAGGAACTATCACCAATTGATGCAAATAACAAACATGACAAAAGAAAGGAACACTACAGAGAGCAAGCAGTTGAAGAAAACATACCAGGGAAATTTACGCTATGAAGAATTTGAAATATATGAACCAATATTTCTCTCTGAGACCTTTTTTAAAGAGGGCATAACCTTTCTGAAATAAGGGGTTAAAGAAGAAATAGTAAGACAATAGCAGAAATAAAAAGATAGCTGGCCATGTTCAGGAAAGAATAGAAAATAAAAATTAGCCTATGACAGAAATGGATGTCACATTAAAAGTGGTAAAAGAAAGAGACATTGATGAAAACCCACTTAGGTGTTCCTGAGGGGCAGGCCTGAAGAAATCACAGCGGTCCGTTCAAGGATGAGCACTCACCCTGCAGACCTTTGCTGTGGACTTTGGAAAGAAGCCCAAGGCAGTGTCGGAAGAGACATTCTTCTCTGGCTAATATGGTAGACCCATTCTGCTCCTACCCATGAGGGCAGCCCAGGGACAAAACCACACACCAAGAAAATCACAGAGAAATGAACAGCCAGAGCCTGACGAGACCAGGATCCTTTCAATCGAACTGCACCTGAAGCCCACGCTACCTTCAGACTGTTCGGCTATGTGAATTAATAAATTCCTTTTATTCTAAGAATCACTTTGATTGAGTTTCCCATTACCTGCAATTGAGAAAAGGCAAAATTTTCACAATTTTAAAATAACACACTAGGAAGACAAGAGACACAACTGAAAAAGTATTCAAAACAATGAGAATGTAGTGAAGTAGCTTGTTATAAAATTAACTTGTCAAAATCCAGTATAAAAAGAAGAATTTACGTGTGGTAGATACAAACTCAAAATATACTCCCAACTCCCTTCTCCCTTATTTCCTCCACGAGGGGACTGCGAAAACGAAATACTCTCTCTGTTCCAGAGTTTCTTGCAGTTAGGAGTACCCGTGTAACACAGGCCTGGCCAATGAGACATGAACCAAAATCTGCTTTGGTCTTCTGGGAAAGCTTCTGCATTTCTTAATAAAATGATCAGATAGAGCTCATGACACCTTTTTTTCTCCCTTGCCTTCAGGGACTTACAGTCTTGAATGCAAATGTGATACCTGGAGATAAGGCAGCCACTTTGTGACCATGCCTTGAAAAGCTGAAGAAGGCTACAAGAGAAACTTTAACAAAGTTACCTCTCAAAAGCTAGGAATTTGAGATGGGAAGGTTTTACTTCACTGACTGAATTTTCCTTTTCTTTTTTTTTTTGTAACGCCTTTTATAATAAAAACTGGTAAAGAATGATAATTATCTTGGAAATACAAAAGAAAAGATTATTAGGGATTATTCCAAGTAATTAGGAGGTTATAAAAAGGCAACCGAGTATAAGTAGAATGAGTAGTAGAATAGCAGGGGAAAAGGTGTCCAGGCTATCAAAATGACATGAGCCATGAGCTTACTGAGGCAAAGGGTTTCGGGGGGTGGAAAGTAGAAAATATAACTGAAAAGATAGAGGGGGCCAGAGGATGAGGACCAGGAATAAACCAGACAGAAATGAGACTTCACTGTGTGTAGTAACATAAAGAAGCGAACAGTTTCCATAGTTTGTTTTGAGGAAAGGGAGAAAGTGATACAGTAAAATAATGCTTGAAGATCCATCCAGGATACAGAATAAGTTCGACAACTTGAGAAAGAAGGAAAAAAAAGTGAGAATCACAATTTCAAAATTGTATTAGCAACACTTGATAGAAAATTCTGTTGTAAATGTCGAAGAATTTGGACAACTCTGTTATTACACTCTTTCCTTACATATCATTATTTCTGAGATTTGCAAACTGACGGAGTTATTCTCATTGCTGAACGCTAATATAAGAGAATGCATTTGCCATTTTTTTCTCTATTTCATTCTAGGTATAAATTGCATCCTAAACAGCTCCAAAAAGGACAGTAGCTGGACACAGACTGATCCCTAAAAGGACAGCAGCCAGGGTCCAATGTGCTACTTTTGCACAGTGATGCACTGAGCGGAGCACACAAGCAGAGTCTGGAGACACATGCTGTAGGTTCACGTCTACCTCCAACTTCGGTAGGGTCCTGGGCAGACACCTCCTCTTTCTGAAACTCGCCACTCTCATCTATAAAGGAGATACCCCAAAACTGCGCCATAGTCCTTTTTAATTCAGAAGAGAATTGGCCAATAGAATGAGATTATTGTTTCCTATGATCCAATGCTTTTAAAATTTTTTTTATTGATTGATTTTGGGGAGGGAGGGAAAGGAATATCAAACCCACAACCTCTGCATATCGGGATGAGGCTCTAACCAACTGAGCTACTCAGCCTGGTCTGATCTGATACTTCTATACTATTGATTCTTCCCTCTCCTTAACTTCCTTTTCAGTATTATGCCTCACTAATTCTCTCCTTTAGATTCCTTAGTCCTTGCTCCTGGGAACAAATGACATACACCAAAACAAAGCAAAAAACAAAACTACCACAATGTGAAAACACATACATACCCACAGCACTGGATATTATTTACTAGGGAACTTTCTAAATGTATTTGAGAAAAATTAGAACTGGTAGGACCTGTCTGAACAGAGAAATCTTATGCATCAGAACCCAGAGAGTAAATTACCTGATAATTGCTATTCTATTTGCTTGTGGAATTTTGCCAAGTAAAACTATGGTATAATCATGCTTAGAAACAGATTCCTTAAAAATTAGTACTGTTTTGCCCCTTTCCCCAGCTGCCACAAAGGTGCTCAGTCCTTCGGAGGAAGCTAAGGCCAGCACTTGCCCAGCACTCGCCCACACTGTGGCCTCTGTCTCAGGGATCGCCTGCCCTTCTACTGCAGGGGGGAGGATAAGATCAATGCCCTCATTAAAGCTGCTGGTGTAAATGTTGAACCTTTCTGGCCAGGCTTGTTTGAAAAAGCCTCTGGCTAATGTCAACACTGGGAGCCTCAAGTGCTACGCAGGGCCCCCCCCCCACGGCTGCCCCCCTGACAAGAAAGTGGAAGCAAAGAAAGGAGAAGCAGAGGAGTCTGCTGATGACACGGGCTTCGATCTTTTGGACTAAACCTCTTTTGTAACATACTCAATAAAAAGCTGAAATCTTGAAATAAAAAATTGGTATTATTTCATCAAGATAAACATTTTAACTTCTCGTCAATTTAAATCACCTAAATGACATTCAAACTCAATGACACAGGCTTCCAGGGTGGTTTTAATATAAGAAAAGCTTGGGAGAAACAGAAAATTAATTAAATGGTCTGATTAACTGAAAGTTACCATATATAAATAATTAATTTTCAATTACTTGGAAGACAATCACAGAACAAATGTTTTAATAAACACCCAGAGCAAAGCACACAACAGAATCATAACCATACAAGATAAGCTCAGCTTCCTTTGACGTCTCTCACTCAGGAGTCACGATTTAATATATTAAAATCTCTGTACGTGAATACAAATACACACACACGCGCGCGCAACGTCATTCGTAAAATCCCTCCTAGGATTTCTGATGTGCCCCAGAAGTAAAATGCTCTCCACATAAAAGAAACACTAGTCTAGACTTTGGAGATAGAGACAGACTTGTCTGTCAAGGGCTGTTACTGGAAATATCCTCAAAGAGAACAGGGTCCTGGTACTAAACATCTCACCAAAAGTAAGTGGTAAAGATGAGACGTTAATCCTTGAGGCGGGTACAAAATGCACGTTTTCTCCGTTGAAATTCTACCAGCTCCAGATTCTCTCGGAAAACAAAACCAACGTCAGATACAACCACATAGTTATACCACTCACAGCCAAAGTGTGTTCCCATTCGTTTTCCTCAAAAACAAGGCATCCTCCTCCCTCCATCTCTTTCAGGACATATGAGTATGGAGCGACTTTTGGAGATTTTGTTAGAGACTATTGGAGATCATCTTTAATGTCTCTAGTTAATTGGTAAGTAAGTTCGATTAATTCCAAAATAGTTTCACACACTGCTTACCAAAATGAAAGAGACTCAAATGTCTTCACTTACTCAAAAAATTCCACCATATTCAAATCCCAACATGCCTTCCTGCACGTATCAACTTTGCCAAGGCCAATTTACACCCTGCTGCCAGCCCACAAACTGGAGGATGAGTAACTTCTGAGTGGGCAGGAAGAGCTGGCTGAGCAGCTGGGGAGGAAGGAGGAACCGAGGACTGCCCTTCTAAAAAGAAAGTCAAGTCCTCTCCATGCACACAGGTGCCTAACAAAGTCTACAGCAGAACACCATCATCCAGGGGAAGGATGAGATGGCATCCCCTCCCTCAGCACACATTTACTCATCACTTGCCACGGACCAGGCACTGTTCTAGGCAGTGGGGTTCTATACTGAACAAAACAAGACGAAAATCCCTGCTCTCATGGATTGTACATTCTAGCGTTTATGAGAGATAACTAAGATAAAAATAAAGCAGAAAAGTGCCACAAGTCACAGATGGACAGAGACAGAGAACAAAGAAGGCTTCTCTGAGAAAGTGCATTTGGGTGAAGACATGAAGCAAGGGAACCACCCCTGATGGTATCTGAAGGAAGATCATTCTATGCCGACTGAGCAGCTAATGCAAAGGCCCTGAGGTAGGAACAATAATTAGGCCACCTTGCCTTAGAGGCTACATAAGAATATCACCTCTTATTTCTGCATGAGATGGAAAGCCACTGGAAGGTTTTTGAATAGAAAAGTGGCATAATCTGATTTATACTTTTAAAGGATCACTCTAGCACCAGAGTTGAGAACAGACTAAAAGGAGACAGAGAAGTAGAGACAGCAACTGGGAAACTTCAGCAACAGCCCAAGCGAGAGATGACAGCCTGTGGGCTAGGGTGGCAGCAAAGGTGACGGTGAAAGGTGATGAGATTTAGGATACGTCTAAAGGCAGATCCAACAAAATTTGCATGTGGACAGTTTCTGAGATATGAGAGAAGTAGTCGAGAATGACCCTAAGCTTTTTGGCCTCCATATCAGACTTTTCAGATGTATTATTTGGGCACGACTACTATCCACACTGAAAACAGGCTTGAAATCCACAGCAAAATAGACCTCGCAAGCTATAAAAGGCATGCATCTACAGGGACCTATAAAACTATAGGCTTCTAAGGCTCCATAAAACACCACACTTAGAGAGAAATTCACTGCAATAGCATGTCACAAGACACTAATGCTACTATAGTTTTACTTATTCACAGTCTATTCTTTGCAGAGATTCTTATGAATTTATCAGCAATTTATTTATTTCATAAACCACTAATAACACATTCTTTACTTCTCTCACTCTTCTTAACTGACCTACAGCTGACTGCTAACTGGCCCTGCGTGAGGAAATTCCCCTCAGCCTCCACAGTGCTCTCCTGGTACTTGCCTTCCCGAATCCGTCCCTGATCCCGCTTTCTTATTCAACACACCTTGATGACCATTCTTCCCAAAGATCTGTCCTGTCTATCTCTTCTGTCCCCATCGTCTTTCACTTCAAGCCAACAGTCCCTTCAAAGTAAACAGCACACAAATTTACATCTCTAGCCTGACTCTCGTTGGAGCACAGGTTGCTATTTCAAATGGCATCCTTGAAACTTCTACTTAACATTCTACAGCCTCTCAAATTCACTAGGTCCTAACCTGAATTTGAGTGGCATTGCGTGACAGACTACACAGCTTGGACTTCACTTGATAGCTAATATGAAGCAAAGTAAGACTGGCGAATTTCCTGATATTCTTTTCTCACCTTTCCTTCTGAGTTTACGTGTTATCTGTCTTATTTTTACAGTATATGTCACTTTCTACGTGCTAAAAAAGTAAAAAGTGACATTCTATTTACAGGATGAGGTCAAAGTAGGTTTACAGTTGAGTAAACGAAACACAGAGTTTATTCTTGCATTATTTATTATTGTATTATTTTCCATACAAAACGTAAACCTACTTTTTGCCCCACTCTACATATCTATATACATTACATATGCCCTAATTATCTACTCTATGTATCTATTTATTTATACATAACTACACACACACATATACTATGATATATCCTACCTGCCCCATTAATGTGATTGCTTTATCTTCACTATTACATATACAATCATTTAAGACCTTTGTGACTCGCTTTGTATAACTTCTGCGGAGTAACCCTGTACGGTCTTTGCACAGAGAGAGGCCACGGTATTTGTTGTATCACAAACAAATGTAAAAGACGATGGAAACTGGCCCAACAGCAAAACCAACTAACTAAAAATGTCTTCAAAAGGTGCTTCCTCTTAAACTCTCTAAATATTATTACCAATTGGGCTGCATTGTGTTTATTATGCAATTAACAAAAGTTCCTTACAAACAGGGAACTTTCTGACGTATTTCATGAGGGTCTCAAATTCCTATCTCTAAGCCACAGGAAGCAACCTATTTCCTCAAGATATAAAAAAAGAAGAAAGAGAAAAAGAATAAAAGGGGGGGGAACAATGGAGACAATTTTAAACATCAAAACAGCTTTACTCTTATCTTCTAAATCCCAAATGCAGCCTTTTAGACTAAGCACCATTTCTAAATGCACCCGCTTATTACTATTGTTTCAGGAAACTTCCTTATTGAAACGATCTGATCCATTCTCACTTTGCTACTAAAAGTGAGGCTACCCACAGCATCAGCAACATGTGGGAGCTTGTCAGAAATGCAAATTAATGGGCCCTTCCCCAGAGCTACAGAATCAGACAAATTCTTCAGGCAAATACTGGAGAAAGACAGCTCTTTCCCAAACCGACATTTTGAAAACACACCTTGTCATTGTCATCTCTCTCATGAAAAACCTTCAATGGCCACAGAATAAAATCCAAATACCTTAACAAAAGGTGAAAGATCTTCATAATTTAATTGCAACCAACATGTGTTGGCCACCTGCTTTATGCCAGGTACTTCTGCAGACAGAGAGGATGCAGCTGAAGTCCCTGCTCTCATGAGTGGAGAAACTGCTCTCAGAACTCAACTCCCTCCAGCTACTCCACCACCTGGGTTCTACTCACCCTTCTCCAAATACGTCCATGCTTCATGGCATATTTCATGACATCCTGTTTCCTTTGCCTAAGAACTCCTTCCACACCTGTAAAAACTCCTTTCAACTCAAATGCCATCAATAAAGCCACTTCCACCCATCCCAGGCCCAGCCCCTGATTCAATACCAACCAGGCTGAAATAATCCCTCCTTTCTCTGCGCTTCCTCTTATGCTCCAGAACATTTAGGGTTGCGTCCCTAAATTGTGGTTTGTATTTAAACACCTGTTTCCCCTTCACAGGGTGGTATGTACCTCAAGGGTAAGATTATATATTATTCACTGCTGTAGCCTTGGCACATGGCTTGGAATCAATAGGCATTTAATTAAATGCTTTTCAAAATATAAATACTGTCTTTGTTCAAAACTCTTCTTTGGAAATCTTTACATTTTGCTCTAAAGTCTATGTCACTCTATGACATATTTTTTTTAACATCTGATTTATTTATTCTTAGAGAATAGAGAAGGAAGAGAGAGAAACACAAATTGTGAGAAAAACATCGATCAGCTGCCTCTCATACACGCCCCAGCCACGGCCCGGGCCCACAACCCAGCATGTGCCCTTGACCGGGAATCGAATCGCTTTGCAGGACAACATCCCACAGACTGAGCCACACTGGTCAGGACTATGACATACCTTTTTAATGGCATTCTTCTAAATGATGAAAATATCCTTTGGAAGCATAATTAGAATTTTAGAAAACATCTAACCTTTTAAATATAAGTGGTAGGAACAAAGGATGTGATTAAGATGGGTAATACAGCTGCTATTCCAAACAAAGCCTCAATATTAACATAATTGATTATTTTGGTGCATTTTGTAAATTATCCCCGAAGGCAACTCCAAAATGTCTTGAATAGTGACAGTATCACTACATATATTGTTATTCTAGAGTAATGGTTGTAACGACATTCTTGTGACTGTATCAATTCTGGCATGCGTCTTTAAAATGAAATAAATCCCTCTTCCAGCAGATAATATTCTCTTAAGTAAATCACATGTTTTCAGAAACGAATTATGCACAAAAGTGGGATCCTCTTTGCTTCCAAAACAGATAAATGCAAAATATTCAGACTGGAGACAGGCTACCAGAACCCCTTCCTACCATCCTTCTTCCTTCCACCCCATCCATACCTTTGGCATCTGAAGCACCCCAGAGAAACCCCAGGTTCCCTGGAGGACATTCAAAAGCCGAAGAAACACTGGAAAGAAGTTGGAAAACCTCTGACCTAGTCCCAAGTATCAGGACCCTTAGGAAGGTCAGTTTCTTTACATATAAAGTAAGGAAAACTAAGGATACTTCCCACTGAAAATACTATCATTCTCAAATATCGTCAACTCTGGAGACAGAGCACCGGCTAATTTACCTGAATCTCATGGGCCCTTTCAGGATGTACATATATGGTTACTATTTGGATTTGATTTCATCAAGAACCCATCGTTTAGGATTTTCATACCCCAAATAGATTTGTTTTAAATTATATATAAGTAAGTCATGAATGTCTATTAGTAAAGCTCAGGTTCTTTTTCAGAAAAAAATACAAATAAATAAAACTTCTATATTGACTTCCCCCATAGTCTTTGGAGCCCACTGACTGAGAAGAGGGCAGTAACTGCCCCGCCCCCACGCTGACACCTGGGAGTGAAGGACGCTGAGCTGAGGGGGTGGAGTCAAGAGGAGGTAGCAGTAGTCTCTGTCCTTAGATTGTAATCTGGTCTCAAACACAAATGATTTTTATCAAGTAACAAGGCATTTATTTAGATAAACAAACAGGAAAAGCACTGCAATACCATTTTGCAATGTCAATTTTTAAAATGTGACAATTTTTCCAATGTGGATGATGGATGTGTTAACTTGTGTTCATCACTTCATAATGTATATGTATATCAGACCTTCACATTGTACACTTTAAATATATACAATTTTATTTGTCAGTTATACCTCAAGCTGGAAAAAAAAAACAACCAGTTTTTCTCCTCCCTCTACCCACACCCCCCAAAAAAGACGACAGTGAAAATAATGAGAACATTTTTACCATGGTGTAGAGTTGTGCTTCTCACATTTTAAAGTGCATGGTGGGAGGCTGTGGGGAGGGCGGGGGTTGGTCACCTTGCATCTCTCAATCAGTAGTTCTGCTGTGAGGACCATACCGGCCTTTCTAACAAGCTCCCAGGGGATAATGCCAGGGAGCACACTGGAGTAGCACAGAGGTACGGAATATCTTCTATGCAGCCATGTGTTTCCTCAAGGATCTCATTCTGAGAATATATCATCTAAAATTTCATTTTTTTTTCACTTCAACTGAGAAAATTCCATTAAGCCAGATCCTGGCTCAAAGCCCAGGACCCCAGGCCCATGCCTTCTCTTAAAAATAGGTTTTCAAAATGCTTAGCATTTTTTTTTTAAAAGAATAGGATATTTGCCTAAAATTCTAGCAAAGATTTTGATACTCACCAATCTGATTATTATATTTATTAGCCTAACCCTTGTTTCAATTTTCACTTTCTGCTCTACCCTGTCATTAAATTGTCTCACAAAAATGCTAAATCTCTACTTGCTTTCCAGGAGACAAATCCCTTTTGTCATTTGCTTATTTTCCACATATCAGACAAGGATTTTTTTCCTGGCAAGTTTTTTAGTCTTTTAAAAACATTTTTTTAATTTCAGTTTTACTGAGGTATACTGATATGAAATTGTAAGATATTTAAAGTGCCCAGCATGGTGAGACTTGATATTGTAGACACGATGAAAGGGTACTCCCACCTAACTGTTTAACTAATTAGCACATCTACCACCTCATTTATCGTTTGGGGGTGGGGGTGGGAATACTTAATTTCTACTCTCTTACCAAATTTCAATTACACAATACAGCATTATCAACTGTAGTCACCATATTATACATGAAATCCTCGGGCCTTATTTCTCTTACAGCTAGAAGTTTGTACCCAATTCTCTAAATTCTTTAAGATTCACAAAGGTACAGCGTACTTATCACACAGCAGAGTTATGGAATTAGGAAACTAAAGAGAACTTCTGGACTATCTGAAAGTCTTGTGGTTACTTCAAATCATCATCCCATAGAGAGGTCTATTATGGGTCCTCTTTGCAAAGCAAAAACACAGGCTATTTAACTATGAAACTAGAATCGAAGTACTGAAGGTCAATTTCAAACGAATTCACGATACAAAGTTCTTTCACTCAGGCAATAACTTGATTTTCTAAGGCTGTACTCCTAGTATTAAAACAGCTCAAGAAGAAAGCATGTGCTTCTATTTAGCATTTTCCTTCTTCCTGTTGTAAATTCTACTAACTTATTATTTTCTTATGTCTAAAAACATCTTCATTCGCATTCACTATCCCTGGAGCAATGTCCCTGGCAAATTCTTCACAATTCCCCCGGAATCTTCCAGCACAGACACAGGCTTCCAAGTCAAAACTTGTGCAAACGTCACCTGTCAGAAGTCTGTAAGGTAATGACACACACACCCCGAGCTCTATCATCATTCCTGTACCAAGACTTTGTTAAAATTCTTAGCACAGCAAGAGGCTTTCAAAGAGCTTTCTCCAGCCCCTTTATTTCACAGGTTAAGCAACTAACTCAAAGCTGCACTGCTATTGAAAATAGTCTCCTGGCCTCTTCTGTGCATTTTCTAATAATCTACAGATAAGCAGAGGCAGCCAATTTTGAGAAATAAAAGCCCTCCATTTATAAACATTTACCAAAGAAGTTACCAATAAAAACATCTATAAAAGGAAAAAGGAGAGGGCTGAACTCTTTATCTTAATTGAAAAAGAAAGGGCAGACATCACACTGAATTCTTAGGCCAGTTACTCATACAACTGAATTTAAAACAGCAAATTCCTCCTCATCTATTCTACAGGCCAGGTTTCACTGCAAATCTCTACTATTAAGTAAAGGAAACAAATCCTTTTTTATTAAGTACCATTGACCCAATCAGGGCAAAAGAAAAATCAATGAAGGATCATTAATAAGTAAAAGAACTGAAGTTTAATTTCTCAGAAAAACTTAACTGGGTGTGCAACTTTTTAAAACAGGAACAAAGACCACTGAACTTCAGTCAAGATGTTCATGGATTTTATCATATACTTTTACTTTATATTGGAGGCAATTAAATGAGGCGTCTCAGATTGAAGAGCTGAAAGTTCCCTGTCACTCCATGAGGGCAGGGTCCCCGCGCCTAGAAAAGCGCCAGCACAGAGCAGGTGCTCCACACACAGGTTCAACAAATACCTCGAAAGAGGAAGGGAGGAAGGAGGAAGACAACCGCAGCACAGATACATACATGAGCACACTCGGACGGCTGCTCATGGGGATGTGATGGAAATGGGGCTCAACAAATCAGTCAGGCTCGGCATGGGTCCGTGACGGGTAATATGCCACGACTCGAGGTTTGACCAAGGGAAAAAGAAAAACATTTGGGGGAGACGAGGAAAGGCTGGGATGGCCAAGAATAAGTGAGGTGCAGTCATTAGCAACTACCTCCTCTGCCTTCAGAGGCCTGAAAGACAAGCTGAGGCCCAACTCCTGCCCTTACGTTCTCAATTCTGCACTCCTGACAAATACTTACTAGTAAGTGTAACTGAACAGGAAGTTCAATTCCAAATAATAATGATTAGTTTGGAAAGAAGAAACCTCGGAATCCTATGTATCTGTATCCCATTTTTTTAAGTGTGCATCTTCAAATCCAGCTGAACGAACCTAAGGATGAAAACAACTAATATTGCAGCTGATCATCGAAAACAACGTGGGGCTGTTTCCTTAGCTAGTTCTCACTAGTCGACTACAGGAATTTGGGCCCTGAGAATTTTTTTTGAACACCCAAATCATGAACAAGTATCTTCCACAAATACTGTGTATCTCTTTCCTAAGCTACCATATTCCCTCTATCATAGCCCTAATCCCAAAAAATCACACCACATAAGAGACCCCGCTGTTCCTCATGAATTCAGTGCATACTTTACTTATTCTAAATGCCGTCAAGGCTAGTTCCATTAGCATTAGCAATGCCATCTTTCAAAAGCTAAGGGCTTGAAAATAAGCTAACAAATTTGGTCCTAATTTTTAAATACCCAGAGTTCCAAGAGCATTGTATACTTTTTAAAATACTTTCACAAGATCATCTCACAGGAAGCTCATTTGAAGCAGACAAAGCAGGTATTTATTAGTCCCACTTAAGACAAGTATTAATATGAAAAGGTTAAATAAATAACAGTTATTGCCAGAGCAAGGGCTAAGCAGCAGGTCTCTGAAACATTATGTATTTAGTCCAAACTCCATCATTAGCTCAATGTTTTTCTACTTCAACCAACCAGCCTTGCAATCACGTACAAAAGGTGACAGTAAAAGAGGGGTTTGGAAAGGGGAGAAAGCCCAAATAAGCATTCCAAGTGGAAGTCCATCTGTTAAACAAATTCCGGTTGGAAGCCTATCACAGACCAGGCACTGTTCTACACACTGTGGCTTCAGCAGTGAACTAGACAAGGTCCTGGCCCACACAGAGCTTGTGTTCCAGTGAGGGAGAGAGAAGATGTACAAATATATAATATAGTATTCAGAAGTAACAACTGCTGTCAAAAGAAATGTCATTTTCACCTATACATGGAATCTTAAAAAGCCAAACTCATCAAAACAGAGGAAAATGGTGATTGCCCCAAACTGGGGGTTGCCGGAATAACAGATGTTGTTTAAAGGTACAAATTTGCAACCATAGATAAGTCGTAATGATCTAATGTACAGCATAGTGAAATCAACAAGGGGGGACCTCAGAAAACCTGGTATTACTTTCTGGAGGGTCGGCCCCTTGTAGTACAGGCTTCCCCTGCTAGGTGAGTGTTCTAGGAATCCATCTGTATCAGCGTACCAGCTGACCTTGTGAGAGACGGCATTCAGCTTCAGTGGGTTTTTTTAAGACTTTCAGGGCATCTGCCCATTTCATAATGGGAGATTTACAAGTGCACCTGCCCAGCCACGCTGAGTGTCAGCAGTTTTTGACCAAAAACATCATGACCCCTGTGCCCCACCCTCCCGATTCACTCAATCTCGCTCTGAGAGACTTTCCTTTTGGCTTCCCCAAATGAAAAATGTCCTCAAAGGGAAACATTTTGCCAATGTGGAAGAAGTGAAACAAAAAAACTGCAGAAGCACTAAAAGGCATCAAAAATGAAGAGTTCGAAAACTGTTTTGAGCAGTGGAAAAAATGTCTTGATAGGTGTATTGCATCAAATGGAGAGTACTTTGAAGGTGACTGAAGTTTCAACATGTAAGAATAAATACACAATTTTTTATAAATAAATTGTTTTTGGGGGGCCCCCACATGTATAATTATCAAACTTGCTAAGAGACTGAATTATTCCAACCACAAAAAAAGAAACTGTAATTATGTGATATGACAGAGATGCTAACAATGGCAATCATATTACAATATATAAATGTATCAAATCAATATGTTGTATACCTTAATTTAACACAATGTTATACGTTAAATATATTTCAATAAAAGAAAAAATGCAGGTTACACAACACTGCAAATATACTACTCTGGAATCCACCTAACCACCATTGAACCGTACACTACAAATTGTACAGTAAGTCAATCTCAATTATCCCTGTAAAGTTGTTTTTTTAAGTGCAGGGTAAGGAAATAATAAACAATGGGGTTGAGTATTAAACTTCACAATTTTTTGCTACTTTAAGCATTGAGCCGAGTGAAGATGGCAGATTGATTACAAACCCTCCCACTTGGCTCCCAGAATGCTGCCAGACTGCGCACTCTGGGTGACTCTGAGAAACTGGACCAGCCCAAGCAAGCAGACAGACCCACGGTACTGAGACTGGAGGTTCCCCCAACAGATGGCCCTCAAACATCACCCTACAGTATGGCTCCGAGTACAAGTACCCCTCCTCTTATTAAACTCAGTAATTTCTGCCCTGACCCTAATCACACACAGACAGCTAGAAATCTGAAGAAAGTTACTGACATGGAAGACAGTAAATCAAACCAAAATCCAACCAAAAAAAGCAATCCAAGGACACAAAGACTATGCAAGAAGGAAGGCTTTTAAAAATATTATCAACTGACTCAGAGAGAGAGAGAGAGATCTATGAAAGAGGGTATGAATTTGAAAGACTTCTAGAGAATAAAAAACATGAAAGCAAAAGTTTTAAAAAATAATTAATAGAATTGGAAAATAAAGTTAAGAAAAATCTTCCAGGAAGAACAAAGTCAAGAAGGATAAAAATAGAGGAAGGTGAAAAAATTAAGACCAGTTTAAGAGGTCTAACATCTAAAAAATAAAGCTGCCAGAAAGAGAGAAGAAAACAAAAGGTAAGAAAAATGACTAATGAGCCCTGACGTGTGTAGCCAAGTGAGTTGGGTGTCGTCCTCGCTGGTTCGATTCCTGGTAACAGCACATGCCTGGGCTGTGGGCCTGGTCCCCAGTTGGGGACACGTGAGAGGCAATGATCGAGTTTTCTCTCCCTCTCTTTCTCCCTCCCTTCCCCCTCTCTAAAAAATAAGTAAGTAAAATCTAAAAACAAACAATGACTAATGAAATTATTTAAGAAATTTTCCCAGGAATGAGTTTCCAGACAGAGTAGCTTAATGAGTCCCCAATAGAATGAATCATATGAAACCCACAACTTACAGCACTGAGAAATTTCAGAACACTGGGAACAAAAAGACAATTCCAAAAGTATCCAGAAAGAAAAAAAGTGGTCACATTAACACATAAGAAATCAGAATACCTTCAGATTTCAACAGTAAGACAATGCCAGAAGGCAATGAGGCTTGCTCCAAAATTCTGAAGGAAATTTTCCAACTGAGAATTCCATAACCAGTTTAATTCTCAATCAAATGGGAATGTAAAATAAAGGTGTCTTCTGTAATATCTCAAAACGCTTATCTTCCACAAGCTCTTTCTCATAATCAACTCTGCAAAAATAAGAGTAAATCTGAAAGAGAAACACAGGAGACAGAAGACAGGAGAAAGGTAAAGGAATCCACAAAATCCAGTTCAGAGGGGTGCCAGGAGGGCTCTCACGTGTGTCCCAGACCCAATGGACAGCCAGGGGCGTCCAACTCATTTTCACCAGGGGCCACATCAGCCTCATGGTTGCTTTCAAAGGGCCGAATATAATTTTAGGACTGTACAAATGTAACTACTCCGTAACTAGGAGCAAGGAGCTCAGCGCTGCTGCCAGGTAGGAACAAGGTGCTGGGCCAGGTAAAACAAGGTGGAGGGCGGGATTCGGCCCACGGGCCTTGTGTTTGCCACCGTAACTACTGGTTCTAGACAGCCCAGGGCCTATGAGCAATTCAAAATCCCCAGGGATTTGTACAATCAAAAAGTAATTTAAATACATCTTTTGGTTAATAATCAAAGTACAAAAGAATGTGAAACTGAAATATAGTTTGTCAACTGAACCATAAAAAAGAAAACTTGGAAAAAGAAAAAGTCCAATATCCAATACTGAGGTAAGTGAAACTGATATAAATGTAACTATTCTGTATAACAAACAATAGATTGATACAAACCTTTTAGAAAGCTATGTAAAAAAACACTGAAGAAATTATATTGTTTTACCCAGGAACTGGCTTCCTGGAAATAGGATGTAACTAAAGAAAGGGAAAATGCTATGAGGCAAGAAAACAGTCACTATCTACATAACCAGTTATGAACAACCCATTTAATAAAAAGGGGGATGACTAGTAAGTAAATCGCATTATATCAATTCCATAAGAGCCCTATGAAATTAGTTAAAGTGTTTGATACTTTTATATTTAATTAATTCATTAATTTTTTTTAAACAAAGAAAAATATCAAGTAAAAACCACTCATTATCCTGGCACTAAGAGAAAAACCACAGCTAAACCTGATACATGTTTTCTCCTACATGACAACACACTTTTTTAGCAGAATTCGAGTCGTATCATATGCATAGTTTCATTTTGAAATATTTAGGATGTTTGCAATATTTAATGATGCCACAATAAGCATCACTATGCAAATCTCAGATTATATTATTAGGAGAACTAGTAAGTTACTAAGTATGAACAGTCTGCTAATTTGTAATTCATCAGTGAGTATGAATATGACTTGTTAAATTTTTTTAAGACTGAAAATTTTAAAAACTGCAATAATGAATAGAACATATGTGAACAAAAAGAGAATATACAGGTAATTGTTTTCAAAATTTCATTTAATGTTGTAGCCATATTGTTTTACAACTTAAATTACTAATCCCATGGGCTAGCTTCATGGAAACCATTGTGTTCAGATCTCAATTCTCAGTACAGAACCCCTGAAGTGTCACACCAAATAAAACATCTCTGACCCCTAACTAAATTCTTAATATTTCACTCCAGAGATAACACAGTACCAATTCTGACCTACATACTAATTATCTTTCAGCAGAAATGCTGTTCCCAGTCACAATGTTCCTTTCCTTTTAAACTTGCTTTTGTTTTAGCTGGGACCCTCAATGTATCATCTTAATCCAGTTGAAGGGTATAAGAGAGCCCATTATAACATTCTCCCTATTTGTTCATGCTGAAAATTTTTCATAAAACAGATTTTTAATTATATTCATTTTTTAAAGTGTAGCAAAGGGATGTTGCTAAGAAAAGCCATCTTAGCCCTGGCTGGTGTGGCTCAGTGGATTGATTGAGCGCAGGCCTGCGAACTAAAGGGTCGCAGGTCCAATTCCCAGTCAGGGCACATACGTGGGTTGCAGGTCAGGTCCCCAGCAAGGGGCGCACGAGAGGCAACCACACGCTGATGTTTCTCTCCTTCTCTTTCTCCCTCCCTTCCCCTCTCTCTAAAAATAAACAGATAAAATCTTTTAAAAAAGTCATCTTATTTTTAAGTATCCCTATTATTACAACCATGCATTATTTTCCATAGCAGTATGATAATCAAATATCCCAAAACACTACCAGATTCATACCTACTAAGAGGAGTAACAACATTCAATTTAAAATTCAAAAATTATTTTGCTTAAAGTACCACATGCAGATACTCCAGGAGATCACCATGTGTGGGGAAGATGACAGACTGATGATATACAGGGATACCAAGTCGGAGGCAAGGGAGACTATACGAAAACATGGGGTCCCGTAATACTCCAAGACCGATTCCAGCAGGGCCGGGGCTGGGGGGAGTGAGAAGACAACTACAGCCTTTAGTGGATACCGTTTCGCCACTTTTTTCTCATCTACAGCACTTATGCCCAGTTCCTTACCAAAATTCTAAATGAAACGTGCATGACTGACTCCAAATAGTCAGTGTTTTGTTCGCCTACACTTGAAGTAGCACAGTGGAAAGGATATGCACAAGGAAATCAATTTCAACGACAGGCAAGTCTGGTTTCCCATCCCATCTCGGCCACCAAACTGTAATGGGATGATCGGCAAAGTCCTGGTCTCTGCCAAATGGGGATAACAGTGTCTACCTCTTACTTAGCATGGCATCTGACGTCCTAAGCATTCAGTAAGAATGAATGGACAGCTGGGTGGTATTGCTGTGGGGATTAAATGTGGAAAAGCTCACATCACTATACTAGGACTCAGTAAATGGCAGCAGCCCTCCCTTCCCTTTCCCAGGGCTCAGTACCAGCCATGTTCTCATCTGCTGGGGTTCTGCTCCCCCTCAAGAGATAACCCATTCCCATGGAGTCAATGTTGTTATTGTTTTTTATAGGGTTTCTTGGGGTTTCCGTTAGTCTTTAATATAACTCCAACTCTTTACTAGTAAACAATGATGTAAGTACAAAACACCCAAACATGATACCTACCTATCAGCAGTTCTGAACAGTCACAGCGATCACACTGTCGGAAGAGCGGTCACTGACACTTTAAGGAAACAGGGTCTACCCTATTTCAGTGAATTCATGCTCTGGCCATTGAAAGGAAGAGGTGAGGTTTATTTTTGCGCAGTGTCCCCACCCCAAAACCAGCTTTCTTCTCTCTCCTTTACCTGGCATTTTAGAAAGCTGTTCATTTTCCTTTTATGTTAAAGGTTCTATAAGATCTGAAATAAAATTAACTATATGAGTCACAACATTTCTGGCTTAACTTTGCTAGTTAAGTTCCCTCAGAATTAGCAATTTATAGAAAATTAAATGTTAAGAGAAGTTAGAACCCTTGCATACCAAAAAGCACCACTTTGAGTTCACAATCCAGGGCTCTGTGGTACAAAGTGCCTATGAGCAGCTTCCTATCATATACTGAGACCACAGAACTTCCCTGGAGTATAGATCTGTTGTCGGCGTAAACTGTAGTCACCGTAGGCTTCTCTCATAGAATATTCTGGATGCCAAGAACCTCGGTCGAGGGAGGACTGTTCAGGTCATAAATAAAGGGCTTCTGGCCGTTAGGATGGCAGTCTACCAAGACATCCCCCAAAGAAGCATCAACAGAGAAATCACCCACCAGTGCTTCGAACTTGAGTACCTTTAGTTGAGTTAAATTCTTATTAGTATGTTTTTCCAAAATATGAATTTCATGTGCCTATATATTAGCAACATAGATGTACTTTTTATCAGGTGAAATATTGATACCATTTGCCAAATCAAATCCTTCTGCTACCACTTTAACTTCATCTGGACTATAGCAAACATTTGTTCAGTGTAAGTTCAAGTAAGAAAGGATCAGAGAAACAGTGGTCACGGGAGGCAGAGAAATGTGCAGGTGCAACAGCTATGGTATCATTCACACTTGGAAGAAGCTCATGTTCCATTGTTCCTAGGTGCAAAAGAGAATTATCTTCTTCACATTTAAAAATTTCCATTGTATTCTTGAATTCTGGTTGGTTTCCACCAAGAGGTAAACTGCTGTCGCCTATGAAAGTGCTGATACCACGTGGATTAAACACGCCAAATTAAACCCCCGGCTGATTCTAAATTTCAGTGTCCTCGGGTTTTTTCATCTTTTAGATCCATCACTAGTATTCCTCCAGGCATATCTGGTGCAAAACTGTGGTCCTGGACACTGAAGACCCACAGTAAAGAAGGCCAGACATTGGGAAATATGTCACTATCCTCAGAGTCAGCTTCGATGCAGTTTAGGTCTACAGATCCTACTCCACTGGAGGCTTTAAGTTGATTCCTGAGTGCCAGGAGCCTCTCGACCAGCAGCACCAGCACTATCCCCAGCAGGTTCAGACCCACCAGCTGCCCCATGGCACAGGAACAGCGCCCTTCACTTGGGTCTGGCAGGGTAGCACTGTGGGCGGTGCCCAAGTCCGGCTCGGGACACAGGAGGCTGTGTTCTGCCTCACCTCCAGCTTCAATGAGTAGTCTTTAAGGAATAAATTCCAAATTCCTATTTCTAGAGTGACAATCTAATCTGGTATCAATAAAGTTTTGTCATATTCTCCCCGGAATTAGCTTCCCTTCTAAAATTCTTTTTTCTCAACCAATCAACCAAAACTAAGCACCTGGTATGAGTTCTATACTGTGGTAGGCACTATGAATTAAGAATATAGAATCCCAGCCTCAAGAACTTTTGCCTACTTAGAAATAATAAACTGACATGTGAAGCAATAAATAGAAAGTAGTAAGCTATTAATTCCACTTATCAAACAGTTATTTAACTGGAAGTTCAACTTTATGTATAAACAGCCAGAGAACAGTTTAAAAAAAAAAAAAAAAAAAGGACAGCCACAATAGACGTAGTAACGATAGCACAGACACACTGTTGGGCTAATTATTCACCTCTAGGAACTTACCATAAGGAAATAACCCTAGAAGAGGAAGGAGATGGAAGAGTTGACTGAATAAAAGATGCTCACTGAAGCATTAGGTATAAAAGGGAAAAATCAGAAATAACTTTATAATTTTAACAATAGAGGAGCATCCAGCATCTGTTTTGACCAATGCCCTGGATGATATATTACACAACATTAAAGTATTTGGGAACATTTCCTAACATTAAAAAATATGGACATTATATGACATGGAAAAATATATTAAAAAGTGTATCCAGCATCTAACAGTGATGGCATTAAACAAGAAAGTATGCGCGGAGAAATGGTAAGTAACAAAGCAAAATGGATTCTATGGATGGTGGGATTGTGATTTTTTTTGTTTGTACTTTCCTGAACTTATCAGACTATCCTCAATGAGCAGGTATTATTTATATTTTAAAAACTTAATAAAGGTGTAAAACATTTTAAGAATATACAATTCTCATGTATTTTTAACTTTTTTAAAAATCTCCACCCAAGGATATGTTTGTTGATTGTATTTTTAGAGAGAGAGAAACATCGATGTGAGAGAGAAACAGTGATCGCTTGCCTCCTGTAGGTGCCCTGGCGGGCGATCAGACCTGGACCTGTTGCGGTGTTCGGGATAACACTCCAACCAACTGCACAACCCGGCCGGGGCCAAGTCTCATATGAACAGAGCAGAATTCTTCACGTGGAGCCCAGTGGCTCCTCTTTTCTTCATTTATTCATGAACCTGACTCTTCTCTAGACACTAAGATTACAGCAGTAAATAGGGTATGTTTCATAATATCATGTGACAGCAGAAGGAGTGGCCATTCAGGCTGACAGGTAGGCACAGTGCCTGCAGCCCTCAATATTTGGGGGTCACATGAAAGTGGTTTTAATTGTTTTCAAAATCAGAAGGAACATATGAACTGTTAGACTGAAGAGAATGTTTTAATATATAATATTAGTGTATCTTTATATCAATAGTCATAAAATATAATTTTTAATTTTTTTTCAATTTTTAAATTATCTTATTGTTGTTCAATTACAGTTGTCTGCATTTTCTCCCCACCTCTCTACCCCACCCCAGCTAAACCCACCTCCGTCCCCTGCCTGTACTCCCCCTCTTGGTTTTGTCCATGTGTCCTTTATAGTAGTTCCTGAAAACCCTTCTTCCCTCTATCCTTTCCACCCTCCCCTCTGGCTATTGTTAGATTGTTCTTAACTTCAATGTCTCTTGGTTATATTTTGTTTGCTTCTTTCTTCTGTTGATTATGTTCCAGTTAAAGGTGAGATCATATGGTATTTGTCCCTCACCGCCTGGCTTATTTCACTTAGCATAATGCTCTCCAGTTCCATCCATGCGGTCGCAAAGAGTATAAGCTCCTTCTTTCTCTCTGTTGCATAGAATTCCATTGTGTAAATGTACTACAGTTTTTTGATCCACTCACTTGCTGATGGGCACTTAGGTTGCTTCCAGTACTTGGTTATTGTTAATTGTGCTGCTATGAACATTGGGGTGCAGAGGTTCTTAATTTTTAATACTTTTTTATGAGGGAAGGTATGTACAAAGGCAAAAGTGCCACAGGCTCATGAAAGCCATACTGTGGCCCCATCACTCAAGCTGAGGACCAAAAATAAAGAAAAAGCCAGCAATTCAGATTTGGGAGAGTATTTCAGGTACAGAGAGAAGTTGGTGCAAAGGTCCTAAAATGAGATAACAAACTAATAGCATGTATGGGAAATGTAGTAATATCACAAAGGACTGGTCTGAATCACATTTAAGAATAAAGACAACTTTCTATAAAAAAACATATAGGGAATACAACAAGTATTGCACCAATCTTGATATCTAGTGGAGACAATATATTCTAATTATTTCCCACTTTTTTATTTTTTATTTTTTTATCCTATCACCCGGAGACATGCTCACTGATTTTAGAGGGAAGGGAAGGGAGGGAGAGAGAGAGGAGACAAAAACAGCAACGCGAGAGAGAAACATTGACTGATTGTCTCTCATACACACCCGACCGACACCAAGCCTGCAACCTACGTATGTGCCTTGACCAGTAATCAAAACTGCGACCTTTCAGTGTATAGGACAATGTTCAACCAACTGAGTCACACCAGCCAGGGCACTTCCCCCTTTCTTTCATCTAAGCATAAGCATTCCCAAACAAACAACTTTTCAAATATTTAAAAAAAAATTTTTAACAGACAACTTGAAACACAATTAAGAATATAAATGGATTTAGAAATTTAACCAAAGAGAGGAAAGATCTCTACACTGAAAACTGTAAGACAGTGATGAAAGAAATTAAAGATATAAGTAACAGACACAAATAAGTGGAAAGATTTCTTATGTTTATGGATTGGAAGAATTAATGTAATTAAAATGTCCATACTATCCAAAGCAATCTACAGATTCATTGCAATCCTCAAAATTCTGATGGCAGTTTTCACCAATATAAAACTAAAATCCAAAAATTCATATGGAATCACAAAAGATTCTGAATAGTCAAACCAATCTTGAGAAAGAAGAACAAGGCTGGGGTCATCATACTCCTTGATTTCAAATTATATTACAAAGCCATACTAATCGAAACAGCATGGTATTGGCATAAAAAGACACAATGGAATAGAATCAAGAGCCCAGAAACAAACCCACATATACACTGTCAACTAATCTATGTCAAGTGCACCAAGTGTACAGAATGGGAAAAGGCTAGTTTCTTTAATAAATGGTGCTGGGAAAACATGCAAAATAATGAAATTTAATCCTTGTTTTATGCCACAGGCAAAAATCAACTCAAAATCAATTAAAGACTTAAACATAAATTCTAAAATGGTGAAACTTCTAAAAGAACACATATGGGATAAGCTCTTTGATTTTGGTCTCAGCAATGACATTTTGGATATAACACAAGTATAGGAAACAAAGGCAAAAATAAACAAGCAGGACTACATCAAATTTCTACACAGCAAAAGAAAAACAAAATAAAAAGTTTACCCATGAAATAGAAAAAAAATGCAAACCACTATTTGATAAAGGCTTAATATCCAAAATATGTAAAGAATTCATATAACTCAATAGAAAATAAATAAATAACTTAATCAAAAAATGGGCAAAGAACCTTCATAAACATTTTTCTAAAGAAGACATACTAATGTTCAACCAGTATATGAAGAGGTGCCCAACATCACTAATCATCAGGGAAATGCAAATCCAAAAACCAATTGTCACATCTGTTAGAATAGTTATTATCCAACAGACAAGATAATAAGTATCGGCGAGGATGTGTTGAAAAGAGAACCCTTGTGCACTGTTGGTAGGAATATAAATTGGTGCAGCCACTACGGGAAACAGTATGGAGCTTCCTCAAAAAATTACAAATCGAGCTGCCATATATGATCCAACAATTCCACTTCTGGGTATATATACACAGGAAATGAAACCAGCATCTCAAAGAGATATTTGCAATTCCATGTTCACTGAAGCATTATTCACAATAACCAAGATATGGAAATAATCTATGCATCTGTCAGCAGATGAATAGGTAAAAAAAAAATGGAGTATATTTGTGTACAATGAAATATTATTGTATACATAAAAGAAAGAAATCCACTTGAGACAACATGGATGAATCTAGAGGGCATTTTGCTAAGTGAAATAACCCAGACAAAGACAAATACAGTACAATCTCACATATATATATATGTGCAATCAAAAAAGGCAAACTCATAAAAACAAAGTAGAAAAGTGGTTGCCAGGGACTGGGGCGAGAAACAGAGAGATGCGGGTCCAGGGGCACAAAGCTTCAGTTAACAGATGAGTAGGTTCTGGGGACCTAATGCAAAGCAGGGTGACTACAGTTAACAACAATATACTGTACACGGGAAATTTGCTGAGAGTAGTTCGTAATTGTTCTCTCGGCAAAAAAAAACAAAAACAAAAGTATGTCAGGTAGGTAATGGATGTTAATTAATTTGATTGTGGTTATTACTTAATAATGTACATATATATCAAGCCATCACAGCATACACCTTAGGTATATACAATTATTTGTCAATTATACCTCAATAAAGCTGGTTAAAAAAACACATCATATAATAAGTAGGTGAAAAAGGAGGCATTACTATAGGATCAGAGAAAATTTAGGGGAAACACAACCTCCTTCAAATATCCCAAGAATGGAGACTGGAACAGTTCCAAGGACTGGAAGAGATGTTCTAAGTTACTGCGGACAGAAATGTGTCCTAGGAGAGAAAAGTTACTTGGACGCAGATTTCCCCATAATAAAAAAACTGTTCTAACTCCTCAAAGTGTTTAATGGTTGACAGTGTAATGAAATAGGGGCACCTGAGCATTAGTGAGAGGACTGAACACGGGGATAATCAAGGTACTATCCATCCCAGCAATCCTGAATTGCACAGAAGTGCTCAAATGAAAGTAGAGGTCTTCTGCAAGTTAGGCTCCCTAGAGAGAAGGTGAGATGGAGATAGCAGGGAGGGAAGTGTGTAGGGGAGTGCTCTCCGGATCGTCCCTGTAGGAGCAGGGAAGGAAGCAGAAGCAGAGAAGTTAGGCTATGATGACATCATAGCAGGGCCTCAGCCTACCCCTTCAGAGTCAGGGCAAGAGAGTTGGCCGGACCTTTATACCACTTCATCTGCCAGTCCCTGAATGCAGACTGCACCCAGGAAGGGGTGTAAACCTGGAAAACCAGACTCCCTTCAGCTGAGAGCTAACAGCTGAGAACCGCAGGCTGGCACATGACCAGCGGCAGGTGGGATCTGGGAGGTGCAGCACCCACTACAAAACCTTACATAAAATTTCTGCGTATCGATTGTTTCAGTAGGATGACACACATCAAATCCCAAAACCAGCCTTTGGCACTTCCAACAGTCTGCTGCAAAATATTCAGTAGCTCATTGGCCTCACTAGGAATAGCACAGCACACAAATATTATTACATTTACAAATGAAACTTTTAAAAACTACTTTCATTCTTACTACAGAAAGATCCTATCCCACTCTCCACAGCCGAAGTTTAGATTCTAAATGTACGAATCTTCACCCCACAGCATTATGGTTGTGTAAATTTTGAAGTTCAATCCCCAAGATTAACCATTAATATTCAAATTAAATGGAAAGCCAAATATTTTTTAAATCCTTCCCTCCCCTCCACAATGTAAACAATTAATGTACTCACCCACAGAAAACATGTTAAGTGTACATGCATTCAAACTCCACTGATTATCTTCTAATTGATAGGCTTTAACTGTGCTTATTCCCTCCTGCTATTAATATTAGGGCAACTTATTTATAAAATTATTTGTACCACACATATGACATGTAAATATCAAATCATGAGACTGCCATAAGTCTAAACTGAAATTCAAGTTCAATATAATGAAATATAATCAAATTCATACATGAAAATAAAATTTAACATACTCTCTAAATATGTGCATACTTGAGGAGTAATTATCAATTCCTTTATATTTCAATTACATACTCTTGAAAAATAGGTAATCAACATCTAGTCCTCTCCAATCAGAACAGCTGGATTTTCAACAAATGTCAAGAGTAATTTACTGTGCTTGGGTAAAATGCTGCTAATGGAATATACTCAGTTATGATAAATATTACAAAGTCTTTCCTTTTGCTTATAAAATTTATATTTACACTACAGAAAAAAAAAATTAGGTGTTATGGATATAGGCAAGCAGAGCCTGACCTCAAACCGAATTATCTACCTCTCTGGTGACCAGAATGATCCATTTTTAGGGGGAAAAAAAATAGCTTACAATTTACTACAGAAAGACTAAGAAAATATGCTGTACTCATGTGAAGGTAAAGTAGCTCCTTGTAATTTATCTCTGAAATTCCTCTAAAGCTCTGACAGAAGGGAAACAATGTGGAAAAGTAGACCTAACCTGCCCGTCAAAACAAAATCGCTAAGTTCAGGAATATTTAGAGAAGCCAAATTAAGATCAATGGAGCAATAAAATAAAAGGGCATGTTGTTTTGAGCCAGTAGAGTTTGTGGTAATTGTTACAGCAGCAATTGAAAACTAATACAATTGCCTATATTGAAGTCTATCTCTTGCTAGATATTAAGAGTTATGCCTTACACATTTTAATGTGTTCTGTTCAAAGCTTAAGCAAGGCTCTCTGTACAAATCTGACCCTCAATAATACCTTTCGAATGAATGAAATCTTGTAAATCCCCTCAGTGCCTTCACTAGAGGAAGAATTATATTAGAACCACTCTAGATCGAATTTCTTTAGTAGGGCTCTTTGTCACAAACCCAGAAGCTACAGACCCCCACATTTTTATTGTATTGCTCATTGATCTCAATTTGGCTTCTCTAAATGTTCCTGAAATACAAAAACCTCTATAAGGTTGTTTCTTAAATGAGGACTGATTTTCTAATAGCAAATAAACTGAAGTATCTAATTACACTAAATTGTTCAATGCCTACTAACTTAACATTGAAGGCTCAGGTACTATTTTTGGTTCCCAGTGTTCGCTGGGCGAGTCCGAACTCACCAGCATCCCCTGTGGACAACGGAGAGGGTCCACTGCACAGGTGGCAAACAAGAGGCCTGCGGGCCGAATCCGGCCCTCCACTTTGTTTAATCCAGCCTGGCGCCTTGTTTCTACCCGCCGCAGCACGTAGCTCTCACTTAATTGTTAAGAAGTAGTTACATTTATACAGGCCTAAAATTACATTTGGCCCTTTGAAGGCAACCTTCAAGGCTGATGTGGCCCCTGGTGAAAATGAGTTTGACAGCCCTGGTCTACTGTGTAAGGAGAAAAGCAGAGATCATTTTATTCTTTACTTACTGTTATTATTATTTTGGCTGTTCATTTGACTCATACATTTCCTATTTTTCCAATAAATGAATCTTCTTCTCAATACTTTTTTGCCCTCATCCCACAGAAACCTCCGTCTGTGACAATGTTTAAGATCCTGGAGTTGATCTGTATTACCTCCTAATTTCCCAGTGTACGCACAAACTTTGTTGCCTTTCTTCCAGATCACTCAATTTGTCTTTAATCATAACCATTTGATTCTCAAACCAACCTATTTATGTTTTATGTTCAATCATATTTTACACTTCCATGAAGTTTGTTGTTTAAGTGATCTTTTTTCATAGCAGGCTACTTTTATTTAATATATTCACTATCTCAAACTTCTCAGAAGAGACCAGCTAACATGTTTTTTTAGCTTTTATATTCCCCCAGTGTCTGCTTACTACTCTGGGTCTTTTCTTTCATCCTGTTTTCCTGAATGGTCTAATGATCCTTTAATATTCACTCATACTTAAGAATAAAAGACTGGGCCCTGGTTGGTGTAGCTCAGAGGATTAAGTGCAGGCCTGTGAAGAAAAGGGTTGCCGGTTCAATTCCCAGTCAGGGCACAGGTCTGGGTTGCAGGCCAGGTCCCCGGTGGGGGACCCATGAGAGGCAACCACACATTGATGTTTCTCTCCCTCTCTTTCTCCCACCTCCCCTTCTCTCTAAAAATAAAATCTTTAAAAAAAGAATAAAAGACTGGGTCAATCAACAAGGGCAACTAATGCATGCTTCCTCTCTAGTACTGGGACTCTCCTTGGGGAGGGTCAAATACAGGTTGTACGCAGAGTATCAGAGGTATCCAGTGATGGAGTTTGCTGAGTTTAGGGTATGTAAGTGGGGAGCAAGCAGAAAGGCAGGTTGGAAGAAAAACATACAAACCTGCCAAAATAAAGTCTTTCCTCTAGCAGCAAAGGACTTCAGTAGATACTGCCCACCGTTTTCCCCAGCACCTTTCTTGTTGGGGGTGTCCGTGGTGACCTTCAACTCTACTCTGCTGCTCCCTCAGATCCCTAAACTCTTATGAGGAATGCTTTCAAGACAGATGTTTACTTTCTTGACAAGCACAGATCCTAGTTCTTAGCCAGGGGCTCATTGTTGTAAGTGGAATACATCAATTTCCTGGCTTTTGCCCCAGGGCTCCTTCCTGTTGGTAGTTGTTAGTCACTGTAAACTCTGCTTTTACTTCTGTTTTCTTTTGCACCTGTGTTCTGGGTTATGCTTTTTTCTTTTCGTTTTTGTTTTCATTTTGTCGGTCTAATCCCATCTGTTTTTAGTTTTCTAGAAATTCTTCCTAACTTTTGGTCTAGTGAAGATAGGTACCTTTTCTAGTTTTCCAGTAGTATTACAAATTCTTTTAATGTCTATGTTTTGTTATTTTAAAGGATTTTTGGTAAGAGGGCAGCTAGAAGCACTTGTTCAGACTTGCCATTTTACTCCAAAAATAGTTTGTTCTCCTGAATTCTAAATGAAATGTTCCTTTGTAATTTAAACTGTTCTATTCAAAGTACCATCAACTAGCACTCTGCTAAGAAAATGAAAATTCATTCTTCTCACTCCTTGTTTATTGGTGAACAAAACAGTAAGCAAGGGGTAAGAATGAGTTTTCATCCCTTGTCTAATTCATTAAAAAAAAATGACTAAAACCCAGTTAAACAAGGTTAAGTACCATGAAAAAAGTGACATGTAATCTATTTTTCAGAGACAACAAACACATATACATAAAGTCTGATGGGAAAGGCAGTTCTAGAGAAATAAATAGTAATTTCTCCAGATTTCAAATAAGATATATTCTTTCATTTACAAGGACTCAAGAGTGTGATCCAATAAAAAGGCAGTTACAATAAATCTAAAGCCACAACGGATGTAACAAGTTTGATTTTTCAAACTAGATTCAATATCCACATCGAATGCCAGGTCAACAGGTATCCCGTGAGTATGTCACATAAATCTTTAAGAAAGCAAAAAGGAGAAAAGATGTGGCCTTTGTGTTTTAACAGAAAACCTGAATGGGAAAAAACACATATCCAAAATAGTTTCCACACTCATACATAATGACAGGTACTAGGAGAGGCACCTTTTTCAGCTCTTAAAGACTTGCTGTAGAAACTCACAGCTACAGTGGGGGAGAGGAGAGAAGCCAATGCAGGCTGAGTTAAAAAAAATAATAATAAAAACTACTGTTATTTTAGATTGTTTTAATAGAAGTATTGAGACTATACCAGAAAGTACGTAGTAGATAATACTTACAGCTCCAATCCTGGCAAGGGAACTACTCTTTGGCTCACATGAAAATTCAGAATATTTGACAAATCCAGCCCAATATTCCCATTTAAAAGCAGTCAGCTGGAGCCAGTGACATGATACAGGCATGCCTCAGAGATACTGCAGGTTCAGCAAAACGACTTATCCTTTTGCTAGTGGAGGAGCTTGCCTTCAGTTTGTAAAAGACGCAACACCTGCGAAGCACAACAAAGCAACGCCCAAGAAAGGAGGGTGCGCCTGCAAACGGCAGCAACGGCTCTATCAGGAGGAAAATCAGAAAAAGCCCTGATCTGATCTGTAGCTCCTGCCATGTTATAAATACCCCCACAATGAATGGTTTTAAACCCAATGTGAAGTTCAGAGTGGGGAAGAGACGCAGAGTCAGCTCTCATGAGCCACCTCTGACATAGCACTGGCTGGAGCCAGGTGTGGCTGCCCCTTGCAAAGGAGTAGAGGCCTTCTGTTCTCCAGCGTTCCCACGGCTCCCTACAGTTTTACACCTGGTCACCTCACGCACTTGTTACCAGTCTGCCTTACTCCCTTCAGACCCAAGAACTCTTGGACAAAAATCACAGTTGGTGGCAGTCCTAGGAACACTATACTAAATTTGGCCACTTGCAAAACTCAATGGTTGGTCTGAATGTACCATCTTACAGGACGGACGCTAAGGAGCCAGGTGGGTGGAAAAGACACCGACTTTCACATGAGTTTAGAAGACACCCAACAAAGAATGGTCGCTGGTACTGAACGGAGAGGAACATGCTGAGAGGCAAAGCGGTCATCCACAAAGATATGTATCGTCAAATGAAAAAAAGCAAATACTTCGCCCAAAGTTTCTTGACTGTATTTTCAACTGAATTGTAAAGGACATTAAAATAGCTCATAGCACTTTCATGTGTATTAAAGGAAAGCATGGGTTTCTAAAGGTAGAGTAATATTAGTTTAAAGGAAACACAATAAATCATCCTCAGTGTTAAAGAGCTATTTGGTGGAAGAATCTATTTTCAGCATCCATTATGCTAATTACAAGCCATTATTTTCACCAGCGGAGATCCATTTCTAACCTTTATTATGTTAATTTCATCTGATATAAAAATAGCGCAGACATTTGTAATAGCCTTCTTATTACATGCCAGGTATCTACCCTGGGAGGCAAACTTTAATTAAAGCAGCTGACCATACCTACACTGTCTTAAAGATGCACATAATACTATCCCACCTTATGTTTTATGCAACTTTTTTAAAGGAAAATAGATTGAGACGTATTTTCAACGTCATTGTTCATGGAAAATAACTGAAGACACAAAACATACTATTAGTGACTCCAACCTTGAGAAAGGGCAGTAAACCCTCAGTCCTTGTTTAAAAATCAAAAGGCGGCTTGGGAACAAGGAGTCAGAGAAGGCAGCTCCCCAAGACCTTCTGATGTCTTGCCCTGGAGGCCTCTGCATTACCCAGCAACAGCTGATGGACTGACGGATCGCTATTCTGATGATCGCAGCATATGACTGCACGCGAGGGCATGGGGTTGGGGGGCGGCACATCAAGCTTCTTTTCGTTGTAAACATTTTAACCTTGAGTTAGGTATTCAACTTCTTCGAGCTTAATTTTTTTCTGATACCCACTCCCACTCAGCCCACTGCAAATATTCTTGTTATAACCACCAAATAAAATGTTTTGCAAATAAAACGAAGAATTATCAAGTGGAATAGAGCACTCTTTTGAATTTGTACATTATTAGGAAGAGTGATAATCGCACTGAGTCATTTTTGCTAGTGCTAAATAAATTATTTCTTAGAGATGAGCCTTTCACTCCAGTGGTTTACTTCATTTCCAACAGATATTTCAATATTAAATGCTGATCATACACACCAAATGGTACATGCTTGGAATATAAAGCAATATGGAACAGGATCCTTGCCTTGAACACATCTCGAGTCTAATGTAGACTCATCGTGTCTTGGGTCAAGTCCAACCACCCACCCAATTCTCCTCTGTGGTCATCTTGTCGCTACTTGAACACTTTGGCAATGAAGAATGGGAGCAGAGATACTCTCCTTAACTGGGGTACTTACTGGAAACAAAAGTTCAATACAAAGAGAAGGTCTGTGGCTGTGTGTGTGTGTGACAGAGAGAGAGAGAGAGAGAGAGAGAGAGAGAGAGAGAGAGAGAGAGAGAGAGAGAGCGCGCGCGTGAGAGCCACCACCAACTGGGAGGCAGTCTCCCCAGCTCTGAGTACCTGCTTCTGCCCACCCTGAACATCTGCCTGAGGACAGACAGCTACTTAATGCTTTGAAAATGTTATTTCACTGCCCGGGAAATCTTTTCCAAGTGAAAACCCCTTTGCTGACTTATTAGTGGAGGTAGTATATATAGTTTTATTTTCTTTCGTTTGCATTTAAAATCAGGAGTCAAGCCTTCAATGCCCTCTGAGAAGGTAGAGAAATGAAGAGCTTAGACTTTTGGAGTCAGGATATCCTTAAGTAAATTATTTAAGGTATGTAAACCTTAGTTTCCTTATCTATAAAAGGGAACTAATAATAGTATCTACTGAATAGGGCCATTGTGAGAACTAAATGAGATAATTCCTAATCCTTAAACTGAGGCCCACAGACAAATACTCAGTGATCTGTGAGGAATTTTTACTTGTATTGTTATTTCAATGAGAATCTTTTTTAACAATCTGACATAATCATGTTCTGACTCATACACCTAGTGTATAACCAAGCACTGGCACACAATTTCAGTGAACGTGTTTGCATTTTTCTCTCATGAGAAAAGGAAAGAAACAAACCCAATATGAAACTGAGGCATCTTCACTAAGAGTTATGTCACCATAATCTGTACAATAAAATAGTTTCTAAGAGGTCACGAGATAAAAGTGGTGCGGAAGCCCTGGCCAGGGGGTTCAGTTGACTGGCGCACCATCCGATACTCCACAAGGTTGCAGGTTCTATGGCCCGTTGGGGTGCATAAGGGTTTCTCTCTCATGTTGATGTTTCTCTCTTCTCTCTCTCTCTCTCTCTCTCCCTTCCCCTCTCTCCAAAATCAATGAACACATCCTTGGGTGAGGATTTAAAAAACAAAAATAAAGTTCATAAATTGTGTCAAACGACACAGGGCAGTACAGGCACAATGACATTAAAGAATCACACCCTGGCTGGTGTGGCTCAGTGGAGTGAGAGCTGGCCTGTGAACCAGAGGGTCCCTGGTTACATTCCCAGTCAGGGCACATGCCTCCGTTGCAGGCCAGTCCCCAGTGGGGGGCACGGGAGAGGCAACCACACATTGATGTTTCTTACCCTCTCTTCTTCCCTCCCTCCCCCTCTCTAAAAAATAAAATAAACGAAATCTTTTAAAACAAAGAATCAAACGTGGCCCAGTAGCAGTGAGTGCTTAGAGGGAAGAAGGTGGAGTTGTAGCAGGTCGTCTCTATTGTATCGTGGCTTTTATGGGCTATAGTACATTATAAATTCATATTCTGGTAATGAAGTTATAAAAGAACTATAAGCATAAAGATGTAATGCCCCATTTTATCCTTCTACACAATCAACATTTTAATGAAGATAATTATATTGTGGTTATGAAAGAATATTCTCATTTGTAAGAAATACATATTTAAGAACTTAAGAGTAAAGAGGCATATCTCCCATTTACTCTCAAATGTTTCAGGAAAAATAACACACACATCCCTCTGGGTGTGTGTGTGTGTGTGTACACAGTAAGTCCTCACTTAACATCATCAACAGGTTCTGCCACTTTAAGTGAAACAATGTATAACAAAACCAACTTTACACAAGCTAACTGATATAAGCAAGAATTAGGCATCTCATAAACATTATAACAAAATGTTAGACAAAACAAAATTATTCAAGGACTGTGTGTGTGTGTGTGTGTGTGTGGAGAGAGAGAGAGAAAGAATATGATAAAGGAAATGAGACATAATATCAACAACTGCTGAATCTGGGTAAAGGATACATCACAGACAAAGAATTAGTACACCTCATACCTAGAAGGATCTAGCCCCTCCTTCTTAAAGACACAGATACAGAAGGCCTCTAGGAATCCCATTAAACCAGTGGCTCTCATCTGGGGGAAGAGACCAGCATCAGAATCACCTGGAAAGGCATTTTCAGAATGCTTACAAATATCTTCCTCCTCTCTTTGAGAATCACTACTACTGAGAGCAGCTGGTACCCCTTTCAGCCATTTAGGATACAAAGGATAAAAATCACAAATGCAGTGTCCGAAGCTATCAAATTTGTCTACAAAGAATCAGATCAGTGTCCTCTCAATCACCCTCCACTAGACAGTCTCGATGGAGCCATGGCGGCAGCTAGGAGCACTCTTCAGGGAACAAGCGGGAGCTAAATAGGTTCAACCAAAGGGGACTGACCATTTTCTGGAGTACTGACTCTAGAAACCAGGAACAACATCAGCTTTGAATGGAGAGGAACTGCCTCTAATGGAGTAGTTATGTATGCTTACAATTGCTGTGCCAAGTCCACTAGTGCTCTTGAAACAGAACAATATAATGATGTCATTCCTGTCCAGTCACCGATAATTCCAGCATGTCTAGTACCCTGGGCTCAACGGCCCATGCGTTAGTCGAATCTTTCCAGTACATAAAGGGAGGAGCCAGAAAGAAGTTTATCAAACAAAGGAGATATAAACAAATCACGTTTTTCAACTGCAGGTTTGAAATCATCAGTGGATCCTAAAATCAATTTAATGAGTCATGACCCAACTTTTATTTAAATATAGTAAATGCAAGAATAAAACAGGTAAATCAAACTACACTGTGCAAAGTCAGCATAAATACCGTTTCCTGAAGCTTGTGTATCAGTTATGTCACTATATGAATGTAAGGGTCACAACGTCAATGTTTTTTCACTGTGCCGTAGTCAAAAATGTTTGAAAGCCACCATATCAGATACCAAGAGGAAAGGCAAGAGAGTAAAGGGGAAAGGAGAGGGGAAAGGGGGGCGGGGATCAGATGCAGCTCAAAGAAAAGCGCTGGCTAAATCGCCATAACCTGGGCACAGAGCAACTACTGGTTTCCCTTCCTGACACAGAGGCTGACAAAGTCACCGTGATCCTGAAGAACTCAATCCGAGAAAACAGTGTGAGTGCAACTGATCCGCGTGTTACCATTAATCGGATAGGACAGGAAAACTTTCCACACATGTGGGCCTCGGTCCCCATGATCATAAAAGCTTGCGCTCTTAGGAATGCTTGACTCAGATGGAATATGGTAATTTATGCTTTGTCAATTAGTCAGCTTTCAGCCGTCTTCACCGAACAAGGTGTTAGGGAATTTCTAGGAGCAATAGCACCGCCTGGAAAAGCTGCCTTCTCTTCCTGTTCCCCCTAAGTCACTCATTCCTAGAGTTTATTCAGCTTTTTCTTAGTGTATACATACTCATTAGACCAGATCAAAAGTACTATCCCCCTCCACCAAAATCCTCAAAAACAAGCGGAAGAAAGTCCCAAGAAAGATGCCTGTAATCATTATATTAACATATTGGCAACATTTGTAAGAGACTTTTCTTGCTGTGGTGCTCTCTTAAATGTATTCTAAGTGAGGAAGTCAGAAGTTACAAGAGGCTCTTATAATCAGAAGATACAAGAACAAAATCTGTACCAAAAATAAAACATTGTGTAAGCATCACAATAAAATGAAGGATCGTGTTAAAGATGCACAAGGTGGTGTTTTAAACGTGGGTGCAAGTGCCCTGCCCTCAGGTTCGGTCCAACTCTGACTACTAAAAACAGAGCTGGAAACAAGGCAGGGTCTTCCCAGCACCAGCGTTAGCGATCACTGAAAGGAGAGATTCCTCAAGCCCAAGGAAAACTGGCAACCTCATGTTGTATTTTCATTAAGTACCTTCCAGGATTACCCTGGACGCCGATTAAATCAATGTCTCATGAGCAGTGGAATGATTATTTTAAGTAAATTTATTCCTTCTAGGCCATCCAGATAAGTGACTATTGTGTTACTACAAAACCACCATTTCACTATTGACTTTAGCTCCACAGTGTACTATTGAGATATGTCTTTTATTCTCCACTAGTAGATATAACGAAGCCTTAAGGCCATCAGGTATTATATACTCAAGTCCTATTAGGTACTGTTCTCTTCAAAATGCTAAAACAATAACATCTTCAAAAATGCCGAAGTTTTCGGTTCTCCATGAGCAAAAGAAAAGAGAATCATTTAGGTCACCTACATGAGTTGGGAAACTGATCTCAACTACTAGAACATTTTTCTGTTTGGAATCAGACACCCAAATCAGATTACATATACAAGACTTTTTAAAGAGTTGAGGAGAATGTTAAGTGTGAGAGCAATTTATAACAAAAGCTAAAACAGACTTAATCTACAGCAAAGAAAGCTGAATCGAGCTCAACAAGCCCAAATAGGTCTTAAGAAATGTACTTGAGAGACTGAACCTAATGCTCAACTTTGTCTGTGAACTACATGAGTTTCGCATACTTACATTACTAAGTAATAGAAAATACAATGAATGCCTGGTTTTTGAGCTCTGTGCTCCTAAGAGCGGAGCACACAGCCCCACAGGAAAAGTTTTTCAAAAATGTTGCCTACATGTTAATAATAACAAGTATAGACATCTTTGTACTTTTTTTCTCTTTAGAAGTAAAAAATGATCCCAAGAAGCTGAAACCAGAACAAAGGGATTTCAGGATTATGACAGCCCACTCCTGAGCCAATTGGAATCACCGGAGTCCAAAGAAGAATATTCCAGAATAAAGTCTACTTTATGGTCACTCTAACCTGTTATATGCATATAGCTGTCCCTCTGTACGCACAGGGGATCGGTTCCAGGACCCCTGTGGATACCAAAATTTGAGGATGCTCAAGTCCCTTGTGTAAAATGGAACAGTATTTGCACATAACCTCCACACAACTTCTATCTGTACATTACTTAATGCTATGTGAACAGCTGATATTACTGCATTGCTTAGAAAATGACAAGGAAAAAAATCCTGTGCATTTTCAGTAGAGACCCAACCTCATAGGCCTAACTACAATGTAACATTTTTTCCGAATATTTTCCATCCGTGGTTGGCGGTATCTGCAGTTGGGGAACAGGAAGAGAGAGAGAGCCAACTGCACATCCTTACTCTACAAAACACTAATGGCTGTGTTCGACACAGGAGGAAAGTAAGAGTTCCTCCCTCCCTTGGAAGTATCATTCTGTTTTTATGAGAACCACTCTCCCAGACTGTGGGCTCCACAGAGGCCCTGCATCTACGCCACCAAGTATGCCCAGACCCCCCTTCTGTGCATTTAATAGCCAGAAGTGTCTATACTCTGTAAGGTCATAAGCTCCATGAAGACAGAGACTGCCCCTGTCCATCCGTATATGCCCCTGACACATAAGCACTCAAGTGTTGCTCCGTGAAGTGGAAACTACACAGGCCTCCGACCTGAAGAGAGTAATCCCGAAGCTGGGCTCTAGGAGAGAACCTGAGAAGGTAGCAAAAAAGACAAGAAACTTACTCTCCACACTCAGGCCACAAAGGGCTACCGCCCTGAGGTCATTCCTTCTATTTTTCATTTGTACAAACAGTAATGTCTTTTAATAATCCTAACTAAACATGAGCATTGTAAAACAAATTCAAAAGTCTTATATAAAAACTTCTAAATTAACTACATTAACGTTTAACAAAGTTTGAAACTAACTATTCAAGTCATTGCAACTTCCTGCAATCTTAGAGGCACAAAGGAGTTTTCTGATGTTAAAAGAAGTCTACAACCTGAGCTGCTTCTCCCGAGTTCAGTGTGCTTGGGAATGACGTTGAACAGCCCTGAGCTTCAATTTCCTTAGGAAGGAATAATCATACCTCATTGTTGGGTAGTTATATCCTCCCAACAATCAAAAGCTAAAAAAATATAAATTACAGAAGAGGTCAGAAAAACAACCTTAATGTTATCTCATGCAATCACTAAAGATAATCTTGAGTGGTGGGGGGGGGAGATGAAGACACACTGATAACACAGCAAGACACTAGTAATAAAGAATAAATCGTATCAGAGAGCTGACAAGGTACCAAGAGGAAAGAGGGCAAAGCAGTCCCCACTCCTTAGGAGTTGAGAGCTAAGGTAGGCACTATCCACACGACAGCCCATTTAGTCCTCCCAAACACTCTGCCAGTAGGTATTGTTTCATGTCACTAACGAAGAAACTGAGGCTTGGGAGAAAAAAACATCTTAACAGCTAGTAAAAAGGCAGACCTTACATTTTTTAAGGACTTGTATTTCCAGCTGTCAATTCATTAGCAACTAAACTGGAAAGGCGCTCATCTTCCAGAACTTATTATATATAAATGCTCAACCTCATATATATTTTTGTTCTTAGTATTTTAATGCTTAGGGAAAAAATATGCAGCCTTGTTGCCACATAAAACAGTTATTCTTGCAAATATGGTTCAGTAAGCAATTTTAACTTTGAATAGAACTTTAAAAATAAAAATAGCTCTGGTGTGGTTCAGTGGATTGAGTGCCAGCCTGCAAACCAAAGTGTCACCAGTTCAATTCCCAGTCAGGGCAGATGCCTGGGTTATACCCCCCAGTTGGGGGCACGCAAGAGGCAAGTGATCAATGTATCACTTGCACATCCATGTTTCTCTCCCTCTCTTTCTCTCTCCCTTCCCTTCTCTAAAAATAAAATCTTTTACAAATAAAAATACCTTAGGATGAACAGGAAAATCACTTTAACACATTACAGAACACTCTTCCAATGTCAATGTTCATTCTCCTTTTGCCCCTCCCCCACCACATTAATGAATGTTTTTCCCCAAATACGTGCTCTCTCTCAGCTATGCGAAAGGAATTTTCACAACTGTTTTTCATTATGGTACGTACTGTACACTTCCAATGACAGGAATGATCTTGGAGGATTCCTCTCCATCTCTAGTTCTCTGATGGTCAATTAGTCTATCAACCAACACATATTTATCTAAACTTCTAGACACTCCTCCTCCACTCCAGCCCCTACTGAAAGGACCTGGGAAGGAAAGGACTTCCTGGAGTTAAGTACTTAAGCCCCAGGATCCAAAGATAACATTTAAGATTTACATGTTCTGGCACTTAAAAATAAAATGAAAGATGCCAAGCTGTTATCTCTAAGAAAACAACCAAAGTTAACAGCACACAGCCACACAAAGCCATGTAGAGAACGTGTAATTTTGCGATCATGCAGGAGACTAGGGGGCGTAGTAAAAATGATGTAAAATAGACTCCTCACTTACGTTTTTCATCATCAGCATGCACCAGAGATGCTGCCCTTGACAAAACATCCAACGGCGTCTCCATTCCTGGCTAGAGCCTAAAAGGAAAACCAAAGAGAGAAATAACAGAATTTAAACAAAATTCAAAAAGACACTTTTAAGAATACTGGTCATTAACAATTGGAATGATTCCCCCACAAAATGCAGATCACTCTCCTGATGATGAAATTCTTCCCATTCTGGGAAGAAACTGAATGGACTAGGTTCGGGAGCACACAGAGACAAGGCTTAAATTCCATTCCGTCTACTATGCTAAACCTTGCTGTTCCAGGAAGCAGCTCCTGTCAGAAGTAAAAGAAGGGATATTGTGAATATTCATGCTCATGTTATTTGTGCTTATGTTTACGTGTGTGCATAATAACATGCCTGTACAGACATACCCACTAAAAAATAATTTTCGGAACAAAGGCAGTTCTATGAACATAGCATTACCACCAGTCTGAGATTTTTGTTGTGCTGGTAGTGGTAGTTGGTTTATTAGTTTTAACAACAATTACTAAGATTGAACCATTCTGTTATCTCACCTCTTTTAGCTGAGAGAGACTCTGCATGACCTCTGCAGCTTAATGTGTGCAGTCTGCTCATGAAAAGTTGTGTGTGGATTCCATCGGTGAGTCAAATGGCATTTCAAATCCCACAGGAACCTTTATTTTAAAATGTCACATTTTGTAGTGTACGTACTATCACCACCACCTATTACCAATTTATCTAGCACCATGATTTTATTTTTTTATTTGCTTTTGTTTAGATTTTCTTTACTTATTTTTAGAGAGAAGGGAAGGACAAAGAGAGGTAGAGAAACATCAGTGTGTGGTTGCCTCTCGCACGCCCCCTACTGGGGATCTGGCCTGCAACACAGGCATGTGCCCTGACTGGGAATCAAACCTGCGCCTGTTTGGTTTGCAGGCCTGCGCTCAATCCTCTGAGCTACAGCAGCCAGGGGTCTAGCACCATGTTTTTAAATAAGCCTGTATTTTTATTTATTTATTTATTTTTTACAGAAAGGGGAAGGGAGGGAGAAAGAGAAAGAGAAACAACAATGGATGAGAGAAACATCTACCAGTTGCCTCTTGCCTGCTCCCAAATTGGGGACCTGGCCTGCAACCCAGTCATGTGCCCTAACTGGGAATTGAACCTGTGACATTTTGGTTGACAAGCGCTCAATCCACTGAACCACACCAGCAATGGCTGTATGTTTACTTTTAGTTGTTTTCTTAAATTACAGCATACCTATAAAAGCAAAAACAGCCAAAATTTTCAAGATGGCAGAAAACCTAGAAAACCAAGCTACCGTTGCCCAGTTTTCCTTCTCTGGACTTAAACACAGGCGCGTGCATGTTCACGTGCAATCGCCGGGAAAACAGACACAACTTCTTAGTTCAACTAAAAAAAATAAAATAAAAAACCTTAACTGCACCCCTTTAAAGATGCTCAGCATTTATCAGCATTCTTCAACATTTACTAATTACCTACTGTGTATGTGCAGTTACAAGATGTAGCAAACCAGCTTTCTTTATAATATTCATACATCAGGCATCCAAAGAAACATCAATTCTTAATCTTGCATGTGATTTCACTCAGTAAACATTAACTATCTACTAGGTACTAAGGCAGGAAGAATAAACACAGCCCAGTGGGTGCCTTCAAAGAGCTTTCAATCTGTACAGCAGACATGCCTAAAAGAAATCTAGTTTAAGGCAGTATTTTTCCAGTGTTTTGCATTGGATGTTCATATTCCGTAAGAAAAATAGTTTTCTATGATAAATAAATTTCAGAAACACTGGAATAAACCAAATTAAGCCACTTATTTTCCTTCCTGAGCTTTGGATACACTGCCTGCTATACCTGACAGCAGGGGCAAAGGCAGTAGGGAGGGCAGCTCTACGTACTCGAAATCTTTCAAACCTCACTGGCTATTCTTTTCACCTGAAACACCTCTTAGGAAATAAGTAGGGAAATAATGGATTTAGGCAAAATGTGCTCGGTGTCAAACAGTGCTATGAACTAGTAAGTCCCACAGAAATACACATGAAGTCCGAAGGGCTCTGTGGAGAAACAGAGCTTGAGCTGAGCCTCTGAGGAACAAACACAGAAGCACGCCATACAGAAGGGAAGAACATAAGCAGAATCCATTGAAGAACAAGGTGCCTAAATCAACTAGAAAAATGAAATAGGGTTATAAAGTAAGAGACAAGGATGGAACTGTATCTTAGAAGGGCTGAGGGCTTTGATAGGATTCGGGCTTGATTTTGTATGCATTAAGGGGTCACTGAAATCTCAGAAAAATAACTTGGTTGTCTGCGTGTTCTGCGCAAATTATCCTGGCAGCGCTGCGCAGAGTGGAGTAGAACCCTTCTACCGAATGGGAAGCCAAAGGCAGGGCGAGCAATGTGATGCAGAAGCTAAAGGGATGTTATCCTGGGAGCAGTGGGGACAGGACAACAGAGCTGGCGTCTTGGAAAGTCTCAAGTTGGGAGAGGAGAACCACTGAAGAAGATTCAGTGACTGGAAGGAGAATGGACATAAAGAAACCAAACTGAGTTTTCATCCTCCCTTTTCAGAGACAAGGGAGGATGAGTAAAATCAGAGGTGTAAGACAGAAGAATGAACGACACTCAAGAGTCCTAATCTTCTGTTTAAGATAGGAAAAATCATCTTCCGTGAGTAGGACTTGAACTTCCAAGAACTCAGTTAACATTCTCTTCACCTATGCCAGCTTCCTATTCAGGCACGATTTCAGTTTAAAGTCTTTTATTTTGATTAAGTAAATACTGATAAGCATTCTACTCCTTAATGCAGTATTTAGACTCCGATTCCTTAATCTGCCCAAGTAGACTGAAGGACACTTTCAAAATTCTAAACCCAAATAGATACATATTAACATATGCATTAAGTATGCACATAAGTGTTATGCATAGAGGCAAAATGTCAAAGTATAAATATATCAAATAACATAAAGTAGACCCAGAACTCTAGCATTGTAGAAGATTAGATATTTAAGTTTATTCAGATACTATGAAATCTAAACCAAGCAACTTATGTTCAAAGTAGGTAGATAAGAAATTAGGTGTTTAACGTTCAACTACAAGGCACCTGCCATCTGCTGCAACCTTATTAGTAAAACCAACCAATTATTATTGCACAATTACTCTGAGTTTAGCAAAGTACTCAGGAGAGGTTGAAGAAAATAGAAGATATATGATCCCTGTTTTTAAGGAGTTGTGATCTTGTTTGTAAACCAAAAGAATGTGGAATAGGGTAAGAGACAAACTTAAAAGAACATAATAAGAAACTAAATGTAGCCCAGGCTTGTGTGGCTCAGTGGGTTGAGCACTGCCTGCAAACTGAAAGGTCACCAGTTCAATTCCCAGTCAGGGCACATGCCTGGGTTGTGTGCCATGCGAGAGGGCAATTGATTTTTTCTTTCTTTCACACATTGGTGTCTCTCTTCCTCTTTCTCCCTCCCGTCCCCTCTCTAAAAAAAAAGTAAATGTATTTTTAAAAAAGAGACTAAACAGAATTTACAACTAAAACATGGACTGTGTGGTGAAAGAGAGATCAGTGTGAAGTGGTTACCTTGTGAACATCTAAGGTGGGTGTGTGTATATGCGGGTGTGCAGGTATGTGTTTTAAAATGCCAGAGCAAAGGTTTCCTTCCCCAGTTCCTTTCCCCTGGGCAGTCACTCCCTCTCTGACCTCCCTTACTCACCTGTAGATCACACCGATTATTTCCTGGTGCAATGAAGTACTGCACCCAGGATCAACAGCCTAAGGGAAGGGACAGAGGCAGGAATGAGAAGCTGGGACAGGGACACAGACCAGACGGTTAAAACTGAGGATCCTTGTTAGGAACTAGAAGCAGCAGCTAAGTTTGGGTGAGCATAAAGTGGGTTTAAGCTCTTAAAGTGGGAGGCAGTCATTATCAGTCCCTGGCAGTTCTGGGGAGGATGGTTTGACCTGAGGGAATGAAGCGAGGAGTCACGGGAGGCAGATCAGTTAGGAGGCTTCTACAGGAACCAGATGTAAGATAAGGACAACAGGGCTGGTAATAACACAGTAAAACAGATGGGAGATGAAGACAAGGGACTAGGCGTTATCTAGCCACAGAATACCTAAGCAAATAAAGGTGAAAGATAACTAATTTTTTTTAAATCTTCTGAATTTTATGTACAATATCACAGCCCCAAAAAACCAATAAAACATACTAGTAATATGGCAAAAGAAAAAAAAAAAAAAACCTATGGTTACAGCATTTAATGGAGGGTCACACTACATTGAGAGGCAAATTAGCATGGTGGCTGTTTGAGAGGATGACCTTTGGATGCCAATCTGAATTTAAATCAGCTCAGCCTCTTTCTGTCTGTGCAACCCCGGAAAATGACTTCACCTCTGTGTGTGTTTCTTCATCTACTAAATGCGGTATTAACATTACCTCCCTCATTGGGTGTTACAAGAAGTGAATGGACTTTATATATATTAAAATAATTATTTGTCAAAATACAAGGTCTGTCTGGAAAAAGCCCAACCATTGTTAATATAACGAGAATGGTTTATGCGACATTGATGTAACCTGGCAGCCAAGGACAGTGGACTGGAATGCACATGCGTGAACACTGATGACTTCACTGTACTAGTCAGTGGGGGTGGTAGACACCGTTGAGTGAGCATGTGTACTGTGTGGCTGTCACATTCAAAATGAGCAAACAGAGCAACGAATCTGCATTAAATTTTGCATTAAGCTTGAACATTCCTCCACAGAAACTATTTGGATGACTCAGAAGGCCGCAACTATGGGCAACTGGTGATTGGCAGCTTCATCATGACAATGTGCCCACTCATGCATCACATCTGTCTCCTGCAGAGTTTTCTGGAAAAACATCAAATCACCCAGGTGGCTCAGCCCCTCTACAGCCCAGATTTGGTGCCCTACACCTCCTGCCTTTTCCCACAATTAAAAGCACCATTGAACGGGAAGAGATTTCAGAACGTCGACGAGATTCAGGAAAATACGATGGGGCAGCTGAGGGCAATTGGGAGAACTGTGTGAGACCCCAAGGTGCCTACTTTGGGGACTGAGGTGTCACTGTCCTATGTACAACGTTTCTTATATCTTGTCCCTTCTTCAGTAAGTATCTCTATTTTTCATATTACATGGCTGGGAACCTTCTGGACTGACCTCATATATGCCAACATATTAAATAAACTGCAAACGACAGTAAATGTATTTAAGAAAAAACCGGGCACTGGCCACTACTTTAGAGTAACCTGGGAAGACTCCTCAGGAGATGAATGACAGCTGAGAGCTAAAGGACGCACAGAATCAGCACCATGAAGGGGGTGGGGGGAGAACAAATAGCATTAAAAAAAAAAAAAAGACAGACTAAAGCTGGACATTCGGACGTGGACAGTGCTGTGACCTGACCACAGCTCAGGGAGCCAGGGGACAAGACAGGAAGTGAGGTGGGAAAGTGGGCAACGGTCAGATCATGCATGCCTTGAACAGCTCATAAAGCTCAGATTTTATTCTAAGGCAGTGAAAAGCCCTTGAATGGTTTGAATGGTTTTAAGCAGAGGAGTGACAAGTCTGGTTTATTTTAATGACCTTTATGAACCATAAATCATCTACTTACCTTTTGCAAAAGATTATGCAACATCCAGAAAACAAATCTAAGTACATCCCAACAGTCTTTTCATCTCTGTGATAATTTTTATATTATGAGATCATGATAACCAAAAATACAGCCACCTGAAATGCTAACACCTGGGACTTAACAACATTAAAGTGAGAGAGATGCGCTTCTGGGAAAAGACAGTGCATTTGTAAGGGTGTTCTGCTGTGCTGAAAGCCATTTCACTCCATCCATTCACCTTCTTTCACGGTTGCTGTCAACACGAACATCAGTCATGATGAATAGAACATACATTGTTCTGTTAGTTCTTTTTCAAGCAATAGTCATGTATTTTCTCTGCCACCTCACATTCTTTTCCTCAGACTCCCTTATCTTTAACAATATGCTCTTCCAAATAGCTTAAGGTTGAGAATTAGAAAACAATGTTTCAATTCTAAAGCTACTAAAACTTAGGGGCATTCAGTGCTAATAACAAGCTCAACTATATATTTGAACGCCATTACTCTGGCCTTCCACAAGGAACAGTCCCATTTTGATCAACGAGAAGACAAGAGCACAGAGGGGACAGAATTATGGGGTGTATCAGGTTATATTTCTTCAGGCAAGGGAACGGAATTTCAAGATACGTTATGGAAGTGTTCCAAGGAGATTTCCAAGGCAAAAGCTACATACAGCACCAGTCTTGCCTCCCGGCATGGCTCTTCCAGAACTAGTGGCTAAGCACTGCACAGTTAGCAGAGCTCGTAACAGGGAGCAGGAGGTGGAGACCAGTGGGGAGGGGCAGAAGCACATTCAAACCTCTGGATGTTCCTGCCACTCTGTCACTCGGCCAAAAGCCAGAAACAGGAAGGCATCACACTCCTAGGAAACTGATGGCAGCTGCACCTCCAGATGCACACTCTTCAGTATCCCTAATTCCTGCTGGCCCTGATCCATCGCTCTATCCACCCATCGGGACCACCCCCTGGGCTAATACAATGAGGCTTCACTAATCAAGTACAACCACAGGACAAGCCTACAAATACGGGCCAGCAAACCATGGCACAGGGTATACGGCTTTTTTGACTGTCAATAATTTAGAAGCTTCCATTGGGTATCTCCTCTCTGTTGAGTATCATATATAGGCAATACAGAAAAGGAAAAGGAAACTTGCCGCCCTGGAGCGATTTACAGGGAGTCTGACCACACTGCGGTCAATGCAGCAGTCCATCTCAGACAGAGGAATAAGTGAAATAAAATTGCAGACCAATCACCACGAGATTCTGGTGGCCACAGGCAGGCATAGCTTCACCACATCGGATAGATGTGAATCAACATCCTCCTAGCTGTTTCTTCCCTACGGTGTGTCCCAATTGTTGCCCGACTAATTTCTTGCAACATATATTCTTCCTGTGAACATCAAATTCTCAGAACATCCTCTCTCTTCTTCCTGCTAAAAATCTCTTTCATTTGTGTTAAGGTTTTTTCTTCTTCTCACACTTCACCATTGGTTAAATCAGCTGAGCCAGGACTTGACCGAAGTTTGAGCTCTAGTTTAACATTTTCACCCGTTCAATTAACAATGAATCACTGAAAGCCTATTTTGTTCTAGGCTTTGCTCTAAATGTCTACACACAAAATGTATGGGCCAGTCACTGAACCTCTCCAAGCCCAAGTTTCCTCAATTAAAGAAAATCATAGCAACACTGCCTGCTTCATAGTTAATAAGCTTGGCATGTGGATTAAATGATAAAATGTAACTAAAAATGCCTCGTAAACTCAAGAAAGAGATGCCCTCCTACCACTACCACCATCTCACGGCTGCATAGCGCACACTATTTCAAAAACACATTGACATAAATTACCTCTTGGATTCTGTGTGTTGATCAAACACGAGTATTAATATTCTCCTACAGATGAAAAACCACTGTGCCAAGAATGTAAGTGACTTCTTGAAGATAAGACTGGAATCCAAGTCTCCTGACTCACCATTGAATGCTATTTTTACTATTCTTATGCTGATTTTCACGAAGTCCGTTTTGCAGGAGAAAGCACAGACTAGCAGTCTCGCCTTGGTTGCTGAGGGAAAGTTGTTTTTGTTGTTGTTCTGATACAAAAACAACCTTCCCTCAGCAACCAAGGCGAGACTGCTAGTCTGTGCTCTTAATCCTACATCTCGAGATACAGATCAGGCAATAATAACCTGGTAGTTTCCAAAGTAAACAAAGGGAAGCAAGACCTCTCCTCTTGGGCATATAAAAACCATGCCTTATTTTACTTTCTTTGAACACGACAGGCATGGAGTCACATGAGTAGTAACTACGACGGGTAAGAAGATGTTCACACCAAGTCAGGAGATGGGGAGAGGAGGGCAAACAACACAGACTGCAAAGCTGCTGGATCCTGGGGCCGCAACCACACACAGTAAGTAATTAAACACGGGCCCTAATGACTTCCAGCTCCAAAAACTGGCTCGGTACTAGGAAGGCTAGCTTCTAATACTTAGCCATGCTCAATAAAACCTGTTAATCTGCAGTGGATAACTATTAAGGTTATCCAGCAGGGTATCCAAGAACTCTACTTAACTCTGATACTATCGACCTAGAGATAGAATCAGATACCACAAGAAGGTCACCTGGGCTTCTGACAAGCTGGCTGTAAGTAATCGGTTCTTGCAACCCCCTACTGGGTTATTGTAAAAGGAACAGCCAGATGACAAGAGACGCACAGGTCAAGGTCTGTGGGAAGGGGCCCGGACCGTCCTTGCCCTCTCCAGGCACAGCACTCTGTCCCGAATCCCCCAGTGTTCACCAGCCCGGAAGCATTCTGAACCTCCCCCAACCCCTTGGAGGATTTTTATGGAGGCTTCATTGTATGGGCACAACTGATTAAATCATTGGCCGCTGTCTATTCAGTCAACCTTCTGCTCCTCTCTTCTCTTCTCTTCTCCTCTCCTCTCCTCCCCTCCCCTCCCCCCAGAGGCAAGGGCAGGAATCAAAGTTCCAACCTTCTAATCACCTGGCCAGTTCTCCCCGCACCCAGCCCCTATCCTCAGGTGCTTCCACAAATCACCTCATTCACATAACAAAAGACACCTTTATCACTCTCAAATCTCAGGAAATTCCAAGGGTTTGGGAACTGTGAGTCATGACAGCAGATAAAGACTAAATATTGTATATAAATATATATGAAAAATATATTTTGGTCATTAGTATCATTCAAAATACTCTTTCCACAGTCATACTACCAAAGATAGAACATAACGAGATGGATCCTTTGCTAAATCCAGCTTTCCTTCTCTGGGCATGTCCCAGGCACGAATTATTGACCCACACTTGCCGTAACTGGCAATATACCAGGAAGCACCATACCAGGTACAACGTCGAAGGACCTGGCCAGATTCCCCTTACATCCAACCCCTTATTTTTACACAGTCATTCCTGAAAATTCGTTTCAAGGCCAAATGTCTAAAATCTGAACAATATATTCACGTTTTATGCTTATTTTCACAGAATTAAAATGTGTGTGTAAAATCCCTTGTTAGGCTTCTTTCAGGTGCTTGTCAACCTCAAGCATTCGCCCCAGAATGAGAGCCAGCTTTGTTGGCAGTCCTTCCACTATCTTAAAAAACTGATCCACTTGGCAAATTAATACAGGGATGCACTCTTCTCATAAGGGTTTAATGCCCCTCCAGGGAAACCTCTGCAGGAGGCAGGTTTATGGGTTGGGCAGCCAACAATTTCTTTATCTTTCAAAGTGGGACACATTACAAATCAGGAACAAGTAACCTCAGGTGCCTGCCATCAACTCAGCTCTGCCTTCGCTCATCTCCACCTTCCATCACATCAAGAGACTGAGGTGCCTGTTAGCGTGGGCTGCGTATGGGTACCACTCTGGTGGAAACCCCCGTATGAATGCTAAATGGCAAGACTGACTCTATGGACCTCCTCAGCCCCAGGGTTGGGGGAAGGGGGACAACAAAAGAGGACAGGGATGTGATATTTAGTCATCCTGACCCTGGCAACAGGAGCTGTCAAACACTGCCTCCATGCAATGACTAAAATTTTCAGTTATTATCAAATACACTTTGCTATCAGCGTAAACTGTGAAAGTGCCCCGACCATATGAAATGAAAGCTGACCACGGGTCGGCTGAGGGCCACCCATATAGGCGTAAAGCTGCAAAGCCAAACTCAGGTTAAGCATACTTCATGACTTTCATGTGAGGCTGCCCAGGGCTGGTGTTAAAATTCTTACTGCTGGCTGAGGTTCACACACCTCCCTACAGTGTCCCCTGGGAAGCAACTATGGTGAGCCCAGTGACACCACTGTGTCCAAGGAGGAAAAATAAAATTCTGGACCTCTGGACTTGCTGAGCAGACTATGAATTCCCACCATTTTTGCAACACTGTTGTCAAATAAAAACGAGCTATCCTCTTCTGTCTCATGTTTAGGCTATTGCGAATCTGTCTCATTTTCAAGACTTCAGCCGTGTACAGAACCACATAAGAAATAAGAGAAAAACTGGCATTTTTAGTTTGCTCTGGATATGCTTGCTCTTGCCATTGATTTTATTTGGATACTTAGACTTTCCTACTCACAAGTACTGAGATGCCTCATCCTCTCAGAGATTCTTCCCCCACCCCATCCCCAAAAAATGAAATACATAAATTTGCATCATACTCCAGGTTGGCAAACTTCCCCTAACACCTCAGGTCTAACTCTCCAACTCTGAGGCTATTAAGAGCCTAGACAAAGTATTCTAACCCATGAAGCCTTCTAACACATTGTATCATTAGGAAGCACTCTAGTTATCAACATCAGTAAATACAGCCAATTCTCATTATTCCCAGTAGTTATGTCCTATAACGCCTCTGAGAACACTGAATTAGCACATACGGAACCATTACTCCTAGAGGAAAGACAGGGCTAGGTTCCTGCGAGCCCCTGGTTACAACATTTTTGTCAAATGATCAATAAATACATAACCTTGTTTTATGAGTGTTTCTATTTAAAGACAGCGTATTTGATATCTCTTGTTGATTCATTAACATTGAACTCCCAGCCAACACACTGTAACTCACGCCTGGACAAAGCTTATCTAATGCACTTATCTTTTGTGTAAGGCACATCACAGCCTTCTTGTTCCTAGGAACACGACTGCATTTCAGTATTATGCTTGGGGGCCATTTTAAAAAGCAAAACCACCAACTTTTGCCCCTGAATGGGAAAAACGTGGCACTCAAAAGACCGCAAAAGCATACTTGTTTACAGTGTGAGAGCTGAGACACGGAGGCAGAGTGTGATTGCCTTGTTCGACCTCGGCCGCGAACATGCATCTCAGAGATTTAAGGTTCACACTCCGAGCATGTGCATGGATGACTGCAAAAGTGCTACAAATACTGATTTAGGAACCACAGAAAGATTGCGGTAAGTCGACAAATACTCAAATACAGAGTCCACAAAAAATCAGAATAATGAGGATCTGTTTATCACACCTGAGACATGAGATAGAGACAAGGCTTTTCCCCTTTGCAGCAGAGCTGTTCTACTGTATCCCAGCTAGAAAGAATTTTTCTGGGGTCAGCACCTCCCTCATACAACCCCTTGCTTTCCCACCTTGGCAGTTTATACTATCAAGATTTGGCAGTCCAATTTCTAAATTGTGGTTGCTTTACTGTGGACAGATCCTAAATGGCGACGGACTGACAAGCGCACTTATTTGTCTCTTCCATTAAATTCCCACATGTAGATTCATTCATTAACTTTAGAAAGGCTCCCTACAAGAATCACAAATGACCTTCAGCCCATATATCTTGCAGAAACATCTTATCACACAAGAAAAAAAACCTTTTCTGTCACCAGGTTCCAGCTGCAACAGCTTATATCTAACACAGGCCAAACACGGACAACTCAGTATGTTAAAATCGCCAGTTTCAGAATTTTAGTGCCATTAGAATTCTGCCAGGAGTGGGCAAAAGTATGTTAATAATAAATGATACAATAATAAATAAATCATAACACAAGAATAAACTGTGTGGCGTGTACTCACAACTGTAAACCTACTTATGCTCATCCCTGTGCATAAGGGACTTTTACCTCCTAAACTTAAAACTCTTATTAGTTGCCCTGGCTGGTGTGGCTCAGTGGATTGAGTGCCAGCCTGCGAATCAAAGGGTCGCTGGTTTGATTCCCAATCAGGGCACATGCCTGGGTTGTGGGCCAGATCCCCGTTTGGGGGGGTGTGAGGGGCATGTTTCTCTGCCTCTCTTTCTCCCTCCTTTCCCCTCTCTAAAAGATAAATAAATAAAATATTTTTTAAAAAAAACCTCTATGATTTTATTGTCATACTCAAAGTTGCAAAACAACTTTTATTATGGTTATTTTACCTAGTATTTGATTAAGGCAAACCAAAAGTTGCACAGCAAAACTATCCAGGAGAGAAACCTGAAAAGGCAAAATATAAAATCTTCCTTTGGATTTGTTTTGGCAACCACCAGACTCCATAAGGAGATAAAGGGAATTTCCCATTACAGAACTCTTATCGCACAGAACATTTAAAAGTGAAAGTTTTAGTTTCATACCTACAATGTCTGTAAGAAGTGCTAAAATCTTAAGGTAAATGCCTAGTCCTAAATCAGTTGGGACTGTGTTTATGCAGCTCTCTCAAATCTTCAAGGACTTTTATAAATAACAAACACAAATGCTTTTCAAAGCACATTATTCCCCGTAATTCCGACACTCTGTAATGTATTGAAACAGATATTATCAGCCCTTTACAGAGGAAAATAAAGCTCAAAGGTTAAATAGAAGTAACTTTTTCTGGTCACAAAGTTACTAGGTAACAAAGACGAGACTTGAACTCAAGTCTCCAGAAATAAGCCACAGCTGTTTTTACAACAACACACACAGTTTTGGAATGTAGTCCATGGTTATTTATAGCAGAATTATTTTCTTAATTGTATTGTGTTTTGGTCAACATAAAAATTAGTCTGCATCCCTTCCAAATGGAAAGCAAAGGCAGGCTGCCCAGAATGGGGGGGGAGGAAAAAAAAAAACAGTGATAGGGAAAATCAGCCTGGGATTAAAATTTTGCCAGAGTTAAACAAAAAAAATGAGGGGTTTACACCATTTCTACAAGGAAGGAGATGACTTTTCAGCCAGACTTAACAGGAAACACGCAGAAACACACACACACACACACAGTGTGTCTTGAGTATGAGACAACAAACTTCCTAGTGAAGTATTTCTAAATCCATTATTTAAAATTAGAGCACTGAGATTTAGAGATGATAAATACAGCAATAAGGCTGCTGACCCCAAAGCTCTCTTAAAAGTACCCACACTAAACCCCTGACAATCATGCGCAGACTTCATTAGCTGCAAGCAGGAAACAATGAACATTACAAGTCTACAGACTCAAAGACTAAAGAGTTAAACTTCAGTATGCTAAAATGTATGCAAAACTGACCTTTAAATACTAATAGAAAAATTTACATGTAATGTTTTTGTCTTTGAGTGTCAGAGGAAACAAATGCGAGCCTTCGTTTTCGTCAAGGTAGGCTTAGGTTTAGAAAAAGCTTATTCAAAATCTCTACAAATCGGGTGGTAGTACATTCCAAATAAAGGGGGCAACCAGCTGCTGATAAAAATGAGAAGAGCGGCCTCCACCCCCGTCCCGCAAGCTGCTGGTTCTTATTAACCAGAGAAGGAAATACAACCAGCAAACATACAGCACCAATGATCAAAGTGAAACCGATGTTTTAATCATCTAGCTTAAACAGACGAACACATGCCAGTAAAGCGCATAAAACTGTTAATAGAAGTACTGTCATCCTAATCTAAGACATTTAAATGTCTTAGTGTAATGAATCAAAGAAGACTTTAAGCAACACAAAAAAGGAGAGACCTTTGCTTTTCGGCGAGGCCTGCACTCGGTGCGGAGGAGTGTGCGGTTTGGTTTTGAGGAGGGGGCAGGAAGTGTACGGAGAGGAAAGGGACAGGTCCCAGCAGCCCGTCCTCAGCCCCTTCCCGTTGTCTCCCGCACCACAGCCCTCCTCTGCCGCTGGCCAGGACCAAATGGGATGCAGGGCGCACCGGGTCGCTTTCCTGGCCCCACGCCTCCCACTCCCAGGACAGCTTCCACGCGGGACCTCTCCAGAAGCCAGACCTCTCCCTCAGAGATCGCAGACGCTTCGGTTCCCACCGGCAGTCTCAAGTTTCCCGCCTCCTCCCTGCAGGATGGAAGCCCTCTGTCCCGCTCCGAGTCAGCCCAACCCCTTGGTCTCCCGCAAGCCATCCCTCGCCCGTCCTCGGTCCCACCAGCCCGACTCTCGGGCACTCACCGCTCGGCGGCCCTGGGCGCGCCCGCCTCCGGCCAGCAGGGCCCCGTAGGGCCAGGGGCGGTACCGCCGAGCGCGCGGGGCGCACTTCGGGGACGCGCCGACGCACAGGCGCGCTCGCGCCCGCGCTCCCGCACCGACTCCCCCTCCGCACACCCACACGCACACGCGGGCGGCGCGCGCCGAGCCGGCGCAGCGGCTTACGCGAGCTCCGGAGCCCGAGGAATCCCAGGAATGAGGCGCCGCCCGCTCCCTCCGTGGCTCTGCGGGGCTCCGCCGGGCCGCCGCGGCCCGCCAGGCCACGCCCCCAGCCCCGCCCCCCCCACCGAGCAGGTGGGGCAGAGCCCAGGTGAGCCTGCGGCGAAGCGGGAGTCGGGCTAAGCGCGCGGGGAGAGGCTGGTTTCCCCTCCCCCGCCTGCAACGTGCCCGGAGGCGGTTAGCACCGACCCGGCGGGTACGGACGCGCTTGGGGTGCAAACGGCCGCGAAGGGCCTGGTGCAGCACTGGGCCCCTCAGAGAAGGTTCCAGTTCCAGAGACTGCGGTGAGCCTGCGACTCCCGTACATCACAACCCCCAAGGCCCTGAGAGCACACGCGCAAACACAAACGAACCTTTCGTGCGCTCCCAGGTGCCTGCCGCTGTGGGTCAGGCACGTTCCTCACACGCACACAGTTGGCTCTCGCACCCGTGGACACAGCACACGTGACACGGACGAGCCACGCTCGGTACCCGTGCACCAGCCGCCACTTAACCGCCACAGCAGCCAAGTGCCAGCGCGTTCGAGCCAGACCTACAGCACCTCCGCTGCCCTCGGCTTTAGAGCCGCACCGTCCCGGCCTTGCGCACAGACCTGCCTGGGAAGCAGCCCCAGGAAGAGCGTACAAGCCTTCGGGCGCCCTGGGCTCGGCGTTCACACCGGCTCACCCGCCAGACAGCGGCTCACGCGGGGCCTTCCGCCTCCCGGGTCTCCAAGCTCCACCGGGCCCCGACCTGGGACACCACCGCTCCCTCTCGTTACCCACACACACCCCAGCCACACTGCCGAGACAGGCCGAAGACCACACATACCTGAGGGTACAGGTCGTACTCGCTTGTGTAGGTAGGTGTGTGCTCAGGTGCCCCGGAGATCAGAACGGACGATGCAGTCCAGGACACTCAGAAGCGGCTCGGTTTCCTCCCATTACAGCATGTTACACTCCACCACTCCACTTTTCACACACACACAACACACACACACACCAGACGCTCCGCAGCGTCTTTCCTCCCCCTCGCTCGCCCAGAGGAGGAAGTCCTAGAAAATCAAAACAGTGTGGAAGGGAGGGAGCAGAGGAGGAAGGGACGGAGATCGCAGGGGCAGGAGTCCCCTCCAGCCGCTCACACACTAGCGTTTGCTGTGTTTGGCAAACTCCTGGAGTCCACATCTCAGTCTGCTCTGAAATGAGCTGAGGGGAGGAGCCGAGGGGGGAGGAGGTGAAACATTTCTAATTGGTGCAGGTTCTTATTACAGCAGCATTGTAGACATGTGACCACGAAAAGAAAAGGCCTGTCTTTAATTTTTTCCTGTCATTCTCTGGAGATTTAGTGCTGGGGGCTGGGGGTGGGGTGGAGGCCTGATACTCCCCCTTCCCCAGCAGCCCTTGCCCCATTGTTTTCTCATGCTGCCACAATTAAGAAAACATTTGCTTAACGTATCCAGCTGCTAACTTCATAAAATAAATACAGACTGGACTTCCTCTGGTTCGCTTTAGATGGCTTCATGTTGCTTGCCGTCTAGCTGTTCTCAAACCTCAGTCATTATTAGTGTCTCCTACAATAGGGCTCTCTCTGGGAAAGCGCTCTCCAGAGAGGAAGTGATAACCATAAAAACAAATACCAGTTTACATTGATGCTGGGGGAAAATGCTTTGCAGTTTTTAAACTGTTTTCTCATCTACTACATCATCTCAACATATAAAGTCACAACACATAAACTTTGATCTTAAGGCCTGTTGGGCATTCATAGTTCCATCTTATATCAAGATTTAGATGGTTTACATAAAACAGATAGAGGCATCACCTGAACGAGAGCCCAGGTCTGCTGGTCCCTTGTAAAATTTGCTCTCTTCTACTCTACACAGGGCCATGGTAGATGGGGCAACCCAAGTGACAAGTCTACCCAAGCATAGCTGTCCCTGGTTGCCTGGTTCCCAGATTAAAATTCACAGATTAAAGCCAGGAGGCTCCCAGTCTTCCCAAAGATACTCTTACTTAAACTCCATTTTAGTTCATCAGTAGTCTCAGACTAGGGGGAAAACCCTGAGAAAGATCATAAAGAGGAGGTTTTCATCCCACCAATAATTGGACAGTGTATGAGGAAAGACTGAGGACTGGTTTGGTGAATTTCGAAAGTGTGGCAAGATGGAAAAAAGGTTTTAGACTCAAACAGACCTGGACTTGAATCCAAACTCCACCTCCAGTAGTTAGAGGACTTTGGGCATGTTATTAAGCCCAGTTTTCTCATCTGTAAAGCAGAGATAATAATTCTTACTTTAAAGAGGCATTGCAGGGAGTAAGGACTAGGCCGAATATTCGAGAATATTCACATCTCCTTCTTTCTCTCTTCCTGCCTTAAATCCAGTCCTATTGGGACGCCTTCATAAGCAGGCACCCACCTTAATCACAGAGAGATAGGAAAATGATTTGCCCAGACAGTGCAAATGAATAATGATAGCAACACCACCACAACTACACATTTATCAACAGGCTCAGGGACTTACAAAGTGTTCCCACATATCATTATCTCATTTGATCTTCATGACAACTCTGCCATCTGTATGCTGTTAAGTGATTTCCATTTTTGGGTCAGTGTAGAGGTCCTAAAGCTTCCTCTTTAGTTTCCATCACAGCTTAGAGCAAACCTTACTCTGCAGATAAATCACGGGGACACAGGCCCTTTTCTCATGGATGTGACCGGTCTTCGACCTTTCCAAGGATTAATCTCACCGCTTCCTTTACATCAGCATCAGTGTGACTTCCATCTGGCAACATCTAAGCATGGTTGTTTTAGTCTGGCTGTTTTAGTCGTGCCCCCTTTCTCTTACCTTAACACACTCAGGTTAAGGTAAGAAAAGGGGGGCGTGCTGTGAAGATGTGGACTGTCACTGGGACGCGCCCCGTATATAGACTATTCACACAATGGAGTATTGGATAGCAGCCTAAACTAATGATTTACAGTGATCCGCAACAATAGGGACGAATCTTGACAATATTAAGTGAAAAAACAATCAGTTGCAAAAGACTGCATACAGACAGCATAATATACTATTGGTGATGTTTAAAAAATGAAAAATAATTGTGGAAGTACATACACCTGCAATAAAACTATATTAAAGGGGCTCTGATGGGGTAACTCAGTCGGTTAGAACATCGTCCCAAAACGCCAAGGTTGCAGGTTCAAGCCCTGGACAGGGCACGTACAAGAATCAACCAACGAATGCATAAATAAATGAAACAGCAAATTGATGTTTCTCTCCCTCTCTCAAATCAATAAATTCAAAAACTATATACATAGGGAATGATGATGGGAAGATGTCAGAGTGTCATCTAGGGAAAGGGCCTGATGGGATGGGTGGGATGGAAACATTTGGTCAAATGTAGATTATTGTCAAGATCTTAGTTTTTGGGTGAAGGCTTCACAAGTTCACTCTTTAAAATAACCACTTAGGTGGTATTTGCACAACAATGTGAATGTATTTAATGCCACTGAACTATACACTTAAAATGGTTAAAATACTAAATTTTGTTATGTATATTTTACCACAATAAAAAAATATAAGGAATTGAAAGGGGGAAATGGGCAAATTTCTAGAACTACTTAAATAGCTAACTATGAAAATAAAGGCAGGCAGTACATTGACCACTGATAAGAATGTGTTTCACACCAAGGATTTTGTACATGCACCAGAAGTTTATTTTAAAAAGTAAAGTAATCCAGGAGGAGAAACTAGATTGGCCCTGAGTTGCTCATGATTGAAGCTGATGATGTATGCAGGTGGTGGTGTTATACTGTCTGTCTACTCTTGGATGTGTTTGAAAATTTTCATATTAAAACATTTAAAAATTAAAAGGAAAAGAAAATGCAGAGGGCAGAAGGATGCTCTATGGATCATTATTCTGCCTTTTCTATGGGCCACAAAGTCATTGGCCAGGCTCCCTCTCGGTTTCTCTGTGCCTCCTCCCCATTTCATTCTCTCATCTCTCTACCAAGGAGTTTTCGCATTGCTTTGGCTGCATTATCACTGTCCCTACTTTTGGCTTTACCCCTGCTGGCAACTGATTCCTCTCATACCTTCATAGTTCGAATTGCTCAGAAAGAAAATCTGATTATCCTACTTGACTAATCCATAGAAAGGGCTACAATTTGATCTACCCTGAAGTCTTGTGTCCTTGAGGCTCTGTGAAGTCAGCCATGGTCCAGTGATGAGAAATGGGAGGAAGAAGGGAGAGGCAGAATTACCAGGTATATAACATAGCAGCCAGCAGGCAGGGGTGGGACAGCAGCAAGATTGATGTGGCCAATGCTACAAGCCGAAAGGCTCTAAGGAGTTCAGTCAGGTAAGAAGAAGATCTTTGCCTTTCCAATGACTCCTTATGAATTTTAAAGTTCCCCCAATTAGTGAGCAGTGTAAAAAAAAAAAACCTCTATACCAACTTCCCAATAAGTAGTTTATTTTTCTCAATTTAAAACATATTTATTTATTGACTGTAGGGAGAGAGAGAAAGAGAGAAATAGTGATTGGCTCTTCCACTTATTTACGCACTCATTGCATGATTCTCGTATGTGCCCTGACTGGGGCTCAAACTCACAACCTTGGCACATGGGGATGATGCTCCAATAACTAAGCTACCTGGCCAGGGCAGTAGTTTATTTTTCCATTCGTCCCCCCACGTCATACTTTCAAGGTGGGAATGAGGGAGACACCAAGAGCTGGCCGCCACTCTGAAATGTGCGTAGTGCACATAGACTCTTACTGCGTCAATGCACTCACATCACTTTTCTCATGGAGTGAGAACAGGGGGCTTTCTACTCTCCTGGGGAACAAAGCAACCAGTGGAAAAACTCGAATGATCTGACTACAATGGGAGAACACAATAAGAAATGATCTAGAATAATGATACCTAACATTTAATGAGTGCTCTTGCTTTGATCCTAGCACTGTTCTCCGTGCTTTAAGACAATTATCTAGTGTAAGCCTTACCAGAGCCCTATAAGGTAGGGACTACAAATACCTCCATTATGCAAATAAATAGAAAGCATGGGGATGTTAAATAACTTGGCCAAGGTCTTAAAGATAATAAGGGTGCAACTAGAATTACACTCTGGTGGTGTGATTCTGGAGGCCGTGTGCTTAGCCTCTATCACTTCCCATCAGGCATCCACGGGGAGCTTGCTAGTAACGCAGACTCTCAGGCCACACCCAGACCTACTCCAACAGAATCTGCACTTCAGCAAGCTCCGCAGGTGATTCATATTCACATTACACTTTGAGAAGCACTGATCTATAACATATTGCTTCCCGAAAGAATATTAACTATTATTAAATATTTACAATATGCATGTATTGTGCTAAACATTATGACTATATAATTGCATTTAATCTTCATAAAAATCCTAGAAAGGAAGTCCTATAAGATCAATGAGTTGATCAAGATCAATATCCTGGTTGTGTTATTGTACTCAGTTTTGTAAGATGTTACCTCTGGAGGAAAGGCTACATTGGACCTTTCTGTATTACTTCTTACAATTGTATATGAATCTACAATTCTCTTGAAGTAAAAAAATATGTAATTTAAAAACCCTATGATGTAAGTTTTATTTCCCTACTTTTATCGTTAAGGAAGTAGAAGTCTTAAAGAGGCTAAGTAAGAAGAACAGTAGTATTGAGGCCCTACTGTGTGCAAGGCACTGTCCTAGGCACTGGGGATACAGCAGTGAACAAACACTGCCCTCGTTGACCTATCATTCTAGTATGGGTGGTCAGAATTCAAACCCAAATCTGGCTTGCCAAGTCCTCCACTGCTCAGATCTCAGAGATGTGGGCACAAGATTGGAGCATGGTAAATAATAGAGCTATGAATGGTTAATTAAAACTTTTGCAAAATTTCTAGGCAGATGTATATGAAAGAATCTAACAGTGCCAGGCACTCAATCAATTCCCTTCATTCCTTTCCTTGCAACTGTCTCAGAGTCCAAAAATGAGCCTCACCTCCACCGTGACCCAACATGGATTTTACCCTTCACCCAGCTGGACAGAGTCCAGTGATGGAGCCATGGTGGGTGGTAGTAACCAGCCACTTGTGGAATCTGAGGAAGAGCTATACTCGAGGGCAATGTTCCAAGGTTTGGGGAGGTACCGTTTGAAACCTGTCAAGGATTCAGTGGTGAGCATTTTTCTGAACATCATCTCTTTTCACAGCATAGCTCTGGATGAGTCCCCTTAAGCAACCCCAGATTTATGGCCAGAACGATTACTCACACCTCGAATCTCTGAGTGATACGTAGTAACACTGACATAAAGATTGGATTTGTCCTCACACAAGAAATTTTCCTTCAAGTACTATAAGAACGATTCAGTATGGCAATATATTCTTTCTCAGAGACAAACTTCAGTGGAATGGGGCAGGAGATAATAGGAGCAATTTTCCACAGAAAAGAATGTTGCAGATGCTGGATTCAAGGCCAGCCAGAATTTGACCACAGTTAACAATCTACCTCTCAGACAGAATGGTTTGAGTTGGTGAACTTAACAAAAATGAACATGTATTTTTTCCTGAATATGGATTCACTCGAAAAACAGCACCACCTCAAAGAAAAATTCTTCAAACTGAGATTGCCACGTCTCTCTTGGCTCCAGTTTCTTCTTTTGCATTCAGCTCTTACAAGCATGTGCTATATATAGGCAGGAAGAAAGTAAACAGGGAAGAAAGGAGATCAACATCACTGGGTGCCAACTATGGGCAAGGCACTGTGCTCAGCATTCCCATTCAATGTCTGAGGACATTTCCGACTCCACTGCACAGATGAGGAAGCGGGGGCTCCCAGTGGGTACAACATTTTCTTTAGTGCAACTACTCGAGTAGTGCAGACCCAGGGTTCAAACCAGGTGACCTGACTCCTCATTCAACGATCTTTTAGAAATACCAGTAAGTTCACCCAGGAAAGACCCCTTTGATAATCTCAATAAATCACTGAATCTACTCTCATAGACCAACACTTGGATTCCGAAGGAAAATAGCTCCTCTTGGTTTCCCATCCCTGGAGGGCTACTATGTGGAATTGAAATTTGCCAGGGTTCTAACATCATTTTTGACATTGTTTGTCAACGGGTGGAGAAGCCCTTGGCACGTGAGAATTGCTGAGACTTGAGCAGCAGACAGACCGGAGCTCCAACCTTGGGCCCACCGGTTTCTGGCTGCATGGCGCTGGCACAAACGTGGAGAGTGCTCAAACTTCCATCTCTCACTGACACAATGGGGGGGATTCCTCCTTAGAAACATGTTTTTAAAACAAACACACACATGGAAAGACATACATTGTATAACCTCACTTAAATGTGGAATCTAAAATAGAAAAAAAAAAAAGCTAAACTCATAGAAAAATAGACCAGATTTGTGCCAACAGAGGCGGAGGGTAAGAGGAGGTGGAGTCGGGTGAAGGGGCCAGTGGGTGCACATGCCCAGTTACAAGATACATGCGCACTAGGGATGTGATGTGCGACCACAGCCCACGCTGCTGCCAATGCAGTGTGCAAGGGGAAATCCTAAGAGTTACATCACAAGGAAGAATTGTTTTTCTTTTCCTTTTGCATTGATGAGGTAATGGATATTAACTAAACTTATTGCGGTCATCGTTTCATAATATAAGTAAGTACAGCCATTATGCTGTACACCTTAAACTTACACAGGACAAAAAGCCCTAACCGAATTTTTCAAAAAGATTCAGGGTTTTTAAAAGTATTAAGTACTTTAAAAAGTATATTTGCATCTAGTGAGGACTGGCTTCTTTGTTCTTAGACTCTCACATGGTGGAAGGGGCCAGAGACCTCTCTGGGGCCACTTACTAGAGCACTAATCCCATTTATAAGAGGTCGGCTCTCATGACCTAGTTGCCTCCCAAAGGCCCCCCCTCCGAACACCATCACATTGGGTATTAAGTTTCAACGCAGGAGTTTGCAGGGGACACAGACATTCAGTCTATAGCAGCAAGGGGGTTAAGTTAGGAGACTTTCACAATCTTCCAGATGAGAGAAGATGGTGGTTCAAAATAGATTGAGAGATTAATAAAGACAAGTGGACAGATTTTAGATACATTTTTGGAGATAGATATACAAGTTAAGGTATTGCCAGTTACAGTAACAGATAACCCTGAAAACTTGGTGGTTTTTCACATAAAGTCGAGCAAGTGGTTCTCCTCCAAGTGGTGACTCAGCGACACAGAATCCTTCCATCTGATGACTTGGTCAATCCCAGAATCCTTTGCAGAATCCTCTTCACTCAGCAAACAGATGGAGAAAGAGAGTATGGAGAAGGCCCACATGTTTCTTAAGCACTTGGTTGTGGCACTTCCATGTATGTCCCATTGATGAGAACTGGCACATTGTTTCCCCTAAATGATGGGGAGCCATGAAACCCAGTCCCTGTGTGGGCAGCCACTCTCCAGCAACACAGATCTTTGTGTTCACTTGGCCATTTCTGTCATGGTAGAGCTGGCGAGCTTTCTGGTGGATTACACACAGGGGTTGAAGGAAACTGAGGCACCCAGCATAACTCCTTGGCTTTTGGCCTCAGCAAAAGCGGAAGGTGACTATTACCTGAAACGGAAGTTGGAGAAGAGCAGATTTAATACTGGGAATAGGGGTATTCAAAAGTTCCATTTTGGACACATACAGTATGAGCTACCTGAGACATCTAAAAGGAAATGCCAAAAAGGCAACTGAGTGTTTGAGCCAGGACTACACAGGAGGAGTCAAGACTGAAGATTTAAACATTGCATTTCCCCTTTACCCAGTGGCTTCTCATACTAACACCTCCTCACAGAGTGGTATGGGTCCCTCATTGCCCTTGACCTTCAATGCATTAACTGCATTAGCACAGCTTTATTGCTCTATTAGAGAGAATGTTTGTAAATCTGTTACTCATGGAATGATATCGGTTACTAGGACATGCATCCACTCACTCAACACATAGTTTATTGAGTGTCTACTACATGTCAGCCAAGTATGATTAGCAAGGAAGAAGACTCAGTCTCTGCCTCATGAAGATTGCATTCTAATAGGTGAGGACAGATAATAAACAAAAAACTAAGTGTACAGTGTGTCAGGTTTCTTGGAGGACAATAAAGCAAGATAAATGAGAAATACTTGGGAAATTGGGGGACTAGAATTACTAGAAGCAGAAAGATATCTATAATAAGAAATATTTGGCCCTGGCTGGTGTGGCTCAGTGGATTGAGCGCTGGCCTTCAAAACAAAGGGTTGCCAGTTTGATTCCCAGTCAGGGCACATGCCTGGGTTGCAGGCCGGGTCCCTGGTTGGGGGTGTGCAAGAGGCAACTGATTCGATGTTTCTCTCCCTCTCTTTCTCCCTCCCTTCCCCTCTCTCTAAAAATAAATAAATAAAATCTTTAAAAAATATATTTGAGCAGAAAGTGGAAGGAAGTTGAGTGAGCAAATCAAGTGTCTATATGGGAGAAGAATGTGCCAGGCAAGTACAAAGGCCCAGAGGCATACGAGAACCTGGCATGTTTGAAAAACAGCCAGGAGGCCAGTATGCGTGAGGTGGGGTGGGAATGGAGAAGACTGGCAGGGGATGAGGTCAGAGAGGTGAGAGGCGGGAAAACCATGCAGTAGCGAAAGCAGGCTTTCCCCCACCAACTCCTTCATGTAAATGAAAAAGGAGGAAGAAAAACAAACCCTGTCCAGGTACAGAAATCTTTGCAGAGCGAGCAATGGACAATCAGGAACTTCCTGTGCAGTTCCCAAAGTGAAGCACCTTTAAAGTGGAGGACTTGCAACCAAAATGAGAAAGGGTAACAGTCTTATACTATGGAGCACAGAATGTACAATTTTCCCTTGTGCAGCAGGTTTTCTTCACAGTTAATTGCAGCCACATGTGAAGCACTGCGGGGAAGCATTTTTAGCAAGCGCCATCAGAGACCTGGACAAACGCTCCCCATCCCTCATGCTTGGAGCAAAACCAGTTGTGTGATTAGCCCAGAAGGATGGGAACATAAAAATCCTGCTGTGATAAAAACTATGGTTTCTGAATTTCAACTCCAAAAACTGAGCCAGAGGCCTTTTATTAGCTTGTTTTTATAAATGTCTGAAGAAGCTGGTTTAAATGAAAAAAAAAATTTTTTTTCAAGGAAGACGTGGTTTCTCTATTAAATTTCCTTTCATGGCTCCCTCCTGATCTGCCCACTGTCGTGAGGATCATGAAACGAAAGCACCGGTGATGGAAGCTGGGCCTTTCACCACTGATCTCGATCGCAGTGGGGCCTCATTAAAGGCAGCTCATCAGTAACCGTAAACGTGTGGACAGGGCTTTATGGTTGGTGTTCACGAGGTTGTTTTATTTAATGCTGACATCTCTGGAATTGTCCCGTTTTCTCTGTTTTATAGGGGAGTGTACATAGTCGACATTGTCTGGGTTTTGGCTCCCCAGCATCTAGAGTTCCTTCCTATTTGGGAGAAATTCTCCATCGGCTGGGTCTACAGAAATCAAAAGAAGCCACATGGCCCCTCCCTGGCAGCCAGGAGGTAGGCAAATGACCAAGGCTCAGCCAACTGGATGTTCCTGCCTGGGATCTTCACTCTTTTGTTTGTTTGTTTGTTTTTAGACAGAAGGGAACTGAAGGACAAAGAGAGGGAGAGAAACACCAGTGTATGATTGTCTCTCATGTGTCCCCTACTGGGGACCTGGCCTGCAACCCAGGCATGTGCCCTCACTGGGAATCAAACCCTCAACCTTTGGTTCACAGGCCAGCGCTCAATCCACTGAGCCACACCAGCCAGGGCTGATCTTCACTCTTGAGAGAGTGATTTGAAGTCTTGGTGGTGGCAGGAGCAAGGGTCCTGGATTGGCAGAGCCTGGACCTAAGTAGTGAATCAATGTAGGAGAGTCAGAGCTTCCTCCACCAGGCAGCTCTGGGGACAGCCCTGGCCACCCTCTCTAGCTCCTGACCACTTCCTGAGTCTGGTTCTCTAGCCTTCCCCTCTGTTCTTCAGTCACTCAATACCCACACAATAAATTGCTTATATTAACCAGAGACCATTTCTGTTGACTACAACCCAGAAGCCTGGCTTAATCTTAAGTAATTTGCAGACCCTCACTGATGAAGAATAATTCCCCTAGACTTCCACAGTTGACTTACATTATTTTTGTTCTGATTTAACTCAAAAATCAACTATAAAAGTAGACATACATTCCTTAGAGGCTTGTAGCTTTTGAGTAACTATAAAACACAAACACATTTGCAAGTTAAATACAAGCAATGCCACAAAATCAGCAATGTTGCATTAACAGCATTAACTTAATATGGCATATGATCATGAAACTAAATAGCTATTAGCAACGTGAACAGGGAACTGATTGATACGGGTTCATTGTTTGTTCGTTTGTTTGTTTTTTAACTTACCTGGGCCACTTACTGACTTAACTTTTCTACCTCTTTTCTCCATTTAAACCATAGTGGACAATCCATTCATACAGCTTATCTCGAGGTCCTGTGCCCTTTACTTTGCATGGGCACATCATTCACAAATGAAGACTACTGATCTTCTTTTGTCATTGGGTTAGAACAATTTAAATTCTTCTACCTGGGCCCTGACCAGATAGCTCAGTTGGTTGGAGCGTTGTCCCTGTGGGTGTGCTCAGGTTGCGTGTTGATCCTGGTTGGGCGAGTGGGAGCAGCAACCAATGAATGCATGGACGGGGGAGCAGTGGTCCATGTATTTCAATTTCTTTCTCTCTCCCTCCCCTGGTCCCTCTCAAAAATCAGATCGGCTCCAATGTTGTCACCGTAAACACAAATGCAAATGCAGAGTCTGAAATCAGCTAGAAATGTTGTTCAGAATATCCAATATTTGCTTTAATGAAATTTTAAAAGATTAATATTAATACTACTAAATTTTAAACATTCTCATAGAAACCTTACAAATTCCTGAAAATATATTTGTAAACCCCAGTTTCAGAAATCATGACAAAGTAGTTAGAGGCGTAAGCTTTGAAGTTAAAAAAAAAGAATTCTGGTTTTGAATCCTAACCTGACCCTTTAATTGTCTTGGGATCTTGAGCAAGTTACTTAATCTCCCTGAGTCTTAATTTTCTTACCTGTAAATTGAAACAATAACACCCATCTTTTAGGACAGTTGTATTAAACAAGATGACTGTGTAGCTATTTAATAAATGCTACTAAATATTGTCACTGATGTCCTAACTGACATTCAGGCCCAGTTCATATAATCACTTGGTCACAGAGGCAAAACGGGAACCCAGACCCTTTCAACACCTAGCCTTTGGCTTTGGATGCTATCTGTGCTGAGTGAGCAGTGTGATGCCCCCGGGGCAGCTGCCTACCTTTTAGGGCTGTGCTGATAGGGAGCTGCTGTTTCTGAGGGATTTACACTCTGCAAAAGATCACTGAGTCCAAAGGTTGATCTTATTGGTAATCCTTCTTAAAAAAAAAAAAAAAAAAAAGGTCACATTATTTTCCTATGTGAAAACTCCTGTCCAGCTTCTCTATTCCTTATACTTGTGGTTCTCCAAATGGGGCCCCCTGATTAGCAGGGACTTATTAGAAAGGCACAGCATGATCTCACCTTTAACTGGAACCTAATCAACAAAAGAAAAAAACCAAGCAAAATATAACCAGAGACACTGAAATTAAGAACAATCTGACAGTAACTAGAGGGAAGGTGGGAGGGGATAATGGGGGGAAGGGTTTTCAGGAACAACTACAAAGGACACAGGGACAAAACCACCAGCGGAGGGTGGGGGTAGGGGAGGGGAAGCAAGGGAGGGAAGTGGGTTTGGCTGGGGTTGGGGGGAGTAGTGGGGGATAAATGCAGACAACTGTAATTGAACAACAAACAATAAAGTAATTTAAAAAAAGAAAGAAAGGCACAAGCAAATTCTCAGGCCCCATCCCAGACATCCTCCATCAGAAACTCTAGCAGGGGAGGGGGAGGAGGAGGGGACAAAATCTGCATTTTAACAGATGACCCTGACGCATGTGAAAGTTTGAGAACTACTGGTTTATAGGACCAAGTCCAAACTCCTTAGCACAGCATTCAAGGCTCTTCCCGTTCCAGTCCAAGCCTACTTTTCTAGGTTCGTCTCCTGACACTCCTGAAAACACTTCATGCTCTAAATAACAGCACTGAGACTTTACTCTCCATCTTAAACGTGACTGGTCCCTTTGCACTGTGGTACGGGTAGTGCAGTCCCCTCTGCTGGGCGCTTCTTCGAAAGGTCTCGGTCTCGGTCTCTGTGCGGCCTCCCCTGATTGTGTCAAGGCTGCATTTGTGGCTCTGCAGCTGTTATGTCACACCTCCATTACACACACAGGTACATACCACGCTGCGTTGTCACTAACTAGTTACTTGCTTACCTCCCCATCTAGATTACAAGATCTGTGTATTTAAGACTGTTGGTTAACAATCATTGTCCGTTCCCTCCTTGTCCCAACAAGAGCATCCCAATTTCCCAGCTCCTTTGCAGACTGGAGTGGTCAAAGAGATACAAATGGAAGCTGATGAATGAACTTCCCTGGAGGGTTCCCTAATGGGGTTTGGGGAGCTTAATGATACAGCTGGCAGCTCCCCTGCTGCTCTTCCTTCCTTCCTTCCTTCTAATTTCAAATGAGCTGCAATGCCCACTGTGCAACCATGAGGTAAGCTTGAGGATGGGAGACAAGTGCTAAGGATGATGGAGCAAAAAGATAGTAGGAGCCTGGGACATTCGTGATATTGTAAGGCCATTGCACCAACTCTGGACCTTTGTCCCCAGTCTTCAGGTTACATGATATTCACATAGATGCCATTCTTATTAGGACCATTGCTGTTTTCTTCCCCAGGATCTCACAATGCAGTTTCTCAAAGGCAGGACTGTCTCATTAACCTCTGAATCTACAGTGCCCGGCATGCTTGCCTGACCCATAGCAGATGCTTAATAAATACATGTGGAAGGAAGGAAAAAAATCCTTATCATTTCTGCTGCAGAAGGAATCAGAGCTCATTTATTGGTCCTAAAATTGCCTTCCTGGAAACTCTGGGAAACCACATCAGGTTTTTAAAGAGAACCAGATCTTTTAAATATTATTTTAAGTTAAAATGTCACAGTTATAACTTAAGCCAGGATAATATTATCTTACCATCGGACAGAAAATAAGTGCTAAATGAAGACACGTGTCACTGCTGCTTAAAATCCCTCTGTGGTTCCCCACAGCTCTTCAAGTCCCAAATCCCTAAGTCTTTTCTGACTTTCCACTGATTTTTAAACTTCTATAGCGATAATTGTAGATCCACATGGCATTGTAACAAATAATAAAGAGAGGCCCTGACTGGTGTGGCTGCGATGGTGGGGCGTTGTCTCGCACAGCGAAGAGTTGCCAGTTCAATTCCTGGTAAGGGCGCCTGCCTGGATTGTGGGGCAGTCCCCGGTTGGTCAAACAATTGATGTTTCTCTGTCACATAGATCTTTCTTTCCCTCCTTTCCCCTCTCTCTAAAATAAAGAAATAAAATCTTTAATAATAATACTAATTATAAAGAGAGATCCCCTGTACCGTTAGCCCAGTTTCCTCCAACGCTGACATTTCACAAAACTATTGTACGACAGTCTGCGTGTGTGTTAATTCTATAACATCTCATTATGTGTGTAGGTCCATGTATCCACCTCCACAGTCAAGATATAGAACATTATATCTTTAGACCCATACTCACCTCCTTCCCACTGCGCCCTCTCCCCAACCCTGACCCTTGGCGACCACCTGTTTGTTCTCCATTTCTAAAATTTTGTCTTTTCAAATGTTGTATAAATGGAATAACATAGCATGCATTCCTTGGGGATCAGCTTATTTCGCTCAGCATAATCCCTGGAGATCCATCCAAGTTATTGTGTGTATCAATAATCTATTCCTTTTATTGCTGAATAATACTCCTTGGTATGGATGGACCATTTGCCTGTTGAAGGACATCTGGACTATTTCTAATATGGGGTTATTATAAATAATAAAGCTGTAATGAAGCCCTGGCAGGGTGGCTCAGTTGGTTAGAACGTTGTGCTGTACACCAAAAGGTATTGGGTTCAATCCCTGGTGGGGGCACATGTGGGAGGCAACCAGTCGATATTTCTCTCGCAACAATGTTTCTCTTTTTTTCTCTCTTTCTCCCTCCCTCTCTCTCTAAAATCAGTGAATACATTTGAGGACGAGAGAGAGGGAAAGGAAAGGAAAGGAAGAAGGAAGGAAAGAAAGGAAGGAAGGAAGGAAGAAGGAAAGGAAAGCTGCAATGAACATTCTCTTACAAGTTGTTGTGTAAACATTCCCACTGCTTTTTGAATCCTTTCTATCACCCGGGAAGTTCCCTCCCTCGTGAGTCCTGCTCTGTCAGACACAACCGCCCAAAAGTCTGTTCAGAAGTGAACTGTATGAGGAAGCAGGCTCTCCAGAGAATCCATTTTAAGACAAGGATGGAAGCAGAAAAAACCAGCTTTGGTGGGAAGCAGCCGTAATGGAGGTTTGGGTTGGGGGTCTGTCACTGCAGCTAGTGAGCCCCAGTGACCGCGTCAGCAGGGGGTGGCAATAGGGTCTTTGCCGGAAGTCTGGTGGGATGGTCTGGGCATTGTTCCTGGTCCCGGGGCCTCCAAACCTCACTCTCTGGCCCTCTTGAAGATATGAACTACCTGATATCCTTTTACAAATTCATTTTCTGCTCAAGTGCGTTTTGTTTGCAATTCAGGACTCTAATCCATCTCCCTCTCCAGCCTCACGTCGAGCCATTCCTTCCACTCGACGCTCCAGCTATCCGCGACTACTCAGCTTCCCAAATAACGCAGACTAGCATCATGTGCCTTTCTTTTATGGCACTTGTCATAAAGGGAACATTGCCTGTTTACTTATCTGTCTCTCTAGGAACTATTAAACTTGTATCCCCAGTCACACTGCTACTGTCCTTAACACATGCTAAAGCAATATTCAAATAATTGCTTGTGTTTATCTTTGATGCGATAAGAACAACGCCTGTGACCAGCACCATTATGGTCACTGTGGCACTCTGAACTAAAGTTTCCCTGTCTATAAAATGGAATAACTACTGAAAGGAGGACAGTTGAGAAATTAGTGATATCCACAACAAACAAACAAGAAAACATACCCAGTTAAGCTATGGGCAGAGGACTTAGATATTCTCCAAAGAGGATATACAAATTGCCAATAATCATAAGAAAAGATGTTCAACATCACTAATCACTAAGAAAATGGAAATAAAAACCACAGTGAGCTACTACCCACTAGGATGGCTGCTGTCAAGAAGCCAGGAAACAAGAAGTGTTGGGGAGGACGTGGAGAAATTGGAACCCTTCCACACTGTCAGTGGGGACGTAAAACGGTGCAGCTGCTGTGGAAAACAGCATGGTGATTCCTCAAAAAATTAAAAACAGAATTACCACATGATGGGGAAATCTCATTTCTGGGTATATACCCAAAAAATTAAAGCAGGGATTCAAAAATATATTTGTATACTCACATTCATAGCAGTATTATTTGCAATAGTCAAAAGATGAAAGCAACTAAGTGTCCACTGATGAGTGAATGGATAAGCAAAACATGGTATGTACATACAACAGGGTATTATTCAGCCTTAAAGAAGGAGAAAGTTCTCACATGTGCTATGACATGGATGAAACTTGAGGACATCATGCTAAGTAAAATGAGCCAGCCACAAAAAGACAAGTACTGCGTGACTCCACTTACACGACATACATAGAGTAGTCCAATTTATAGACAGGAAGTAGAATGGTGGTTGCCGGGGAATGAAGGGAGAGGGGAATAGGAAGTTAGGGTTCAATGGGCACATTGTGTTTTGCAGGATGAAAAAAGTTCTGTGGGTGAATGGTGGTGTCGGTAACGAGACAATGGGAATGCACTTAATCCTACTGAACTTTAGACTTAAAAAGGGTTGAGATGGTAAATTTTATGTTTTGTATATTTTACTACAGATTTTTTTAAATAATGGGGATATAAGTCTCTTTTACATTATTATTTTATTTTTAATTTTTTTAATCCTCACGCAAGGACATTTTTTCATTGCTTTTAGAGAGAGAAGAAGGGAGAGGGAGAGAAAAAAAGAGAGAGAAAGGTTTATGTGAGAGAGAAACATCGACTGGTTGTCTTCTCATACGCGCCCTGACCTGGGATCACACCTACAACCTGGGCATGTGCCCTAAATGGGAACTGAACCTGTGACCTTTTGCTCTACAGGATGATGCTCCAACCAACTGAGCCATAGCAGCCAGGGCTATTTTACGGCAAATTTTAAAAAATTAGTAATAAACCACAGTGAGTTGTCTCCTCATATCTACTAAAATGGCTAAAACAACATCAAATGTTAGCAAAGATGGGAAGCAATTGGAACTCTTATAACAGCAACTGTTAAGCACTTTTTATAAATATTTAAAAATTTAAACATACGTGTATACTTATGATGTGACTGCAATTCTATAGCTAGATATAGTCCCAAGAGGAATGAAAAGTTCCAAAAAGATGTGTAATCATATGTCAGAGCAGCTTTACGTATAATAATCAAAAACTGAAAACAAGATGGATAAGCAAATTGTGGGATAGTCATACAATGGAACCCTACGGAGCAATAATGGAATGACTACTGATGCATGCGCTGACACAGATAAACCTCAAAACCATCATGCAAAGCAGATACAAAATACTAAATACTGTATGAAAAGACAAAACCAATCCTTGGTGCTAGAGATGAGTTCAGCGCTTCCCTGGATGGCACTTAGGATGCGTTGACTGCAAAGAGTCATGAGGGAACTTTCTTGAGTGGTGGAAATAGTTTATATCTTGATAGGTGGTTACATGAGTGTATACATTTGTCAAAAGTCCTTGAGCTGCCCTGGCTGGTGTGGCTTAGTGGATTGAATGCCAACCTGTCAACCAAAGGGTCACTGGTTCAATTCCCAGTCAGGGCACATGCCTGGTGTGCAGGCCAGGGCCCCAGTTGAGGGCATGCAAGAGGCAACCACACATTGATGTTTCTCTCCCTCTCTTTCTCCCTCCTTCCCCATTCAGGAAAAAACAAAAAAAAAGGTTCTCAAGCTGTACACTTAAAATAGATCTAAATTATACTTCAATAAAGCTGAAAAATGTTAGTAGGATATAGACAAGAAGCATCTACTCAGTGTTTACATTTGAAACACTAGAATCTCACTCTTTGGCATCAAAGAAATTAGAATGTCTCATGTTAACGTTATTTATGTTTTTGTACTTTTACATGCAGCAGTGAAATGATGGAGGAAAAAAAGAAACAGAAAATGACATTTTTGAGAGCTTTCTCTTCTGTGGGTCATCTGCATGGTATGGTGGAGAGTGTGAGATTTGAACCTGTGGCAAGCATTTTGCTCCCACAATGAGAGCCTACAGGGTATGCTGCTTGGCCTTCTCACATGGGTATTATCATTTAACCCTCAACACCTCGGAAGATTTATTGCATTCATGTTTACAGTTGGGCAAGGAGGCTCAGATCTGTTAAATAACTTTCTTGTCACACAGTAAGTGGTGGAGCTAGGATTTAAACCTAAAACTGTCCCAGGTCTTTTGACTACAAACCTGGAAACTGGAATCCTATATGTATAGATATTGGGTCCCAGCCACCAAAACCTGTTTCCTTTGTTTTAAAATGATTAGGGTCTCCCCAGGAGAGTCCCCGAATTCTGTGCAACTTTGACCTATGTAGGTAAGACACAGGGAAGCCAGCCCATTGTTTCTATATTTCATTAGGATCTACTGGAATATTTCTTTTCTCTTTCAGCAATTTCTTTCTTTTTATTTACAGTTGTGTTCAATGCACACCATTTCCATAACAGAGAAGTTACTATGAATCGAAGCATAAATACACACGCAATGTACAATCCAAAACAGATGCACACCAGTCAGATATGAAGCAAAACATAGTAGCTTGAGATCTATTAAATCTGCTGTTTCCATGTTGCTTTCTAAAGATGGCCAGAATTGACTTTGGTTATTAAGAATACTGTGCCCATGCTAAGTACTAGAACGTCTTAGCATAGTGTGTGCCCAGGTGAACAGAAGGCTTCATGGAGTGTCTATTGCTAAAAAAAGTTTCTCTGTATTGAGGCAGTTATAAAACATCTATAGTTGACCCTCAAACAGCACAGGTTTGAACTGCACTGGTCCACTTGTACGCAGATTTTTCTCAATAAATACCTGGACTGTTTTTGATCTGTAGTTGGGATGAAAAACAGATGCAGACGGCCAACTATATGCATTCATCTACTTCATTTTATATAAGGGACTTGAGCATCTGCAGGTGTTGGTATCTGTGGAGGGTCCTGAAACCAATTCCCTGCAGTTACTGAGGGACAATCGCTGTAAGTTTTGGTGGGGTCAAAAGTTACACAGAAATTTTTGACAGTCAGGGGTCAGCACCCCAACCCCAGTGTTATTCAAGCATCAAATTTATTTCTCAGAATCAGGTTCCCCTTAGGCTTCAGCCCCTCCTAGACCCACGTTCTAACCCTCTGAAGATGTTGACTGATTGTGACATGTTCTGATTGCTTACCTTGATCTGGTGACAAAAGACTTGTGGTTTAGATTTACATCCTAGTTCAATTAAATCTGTTGAAGTTCTGGTTCACTCTCAAAAAAAAAGCCCCATTCATTCTCAACTCACCAGACGCACAGGTTGACATACTAGTTCTATAGGTCAGGCCTCTTCTTCATTCATAAAAGGAACTGATTTACTCGTGGAACTGAAGTGTCCAGAGGGAAGTTGCTCAGACAGGGCTTGTTCCCAAGGATCCTCCTGTCACTGAGGCCTCACTTACTTTCTCCCTTAACTCTCCCTCCCATGGGACATGGTTTATCTGCAGGCTCCACACTCTGCCTTTGTGGAAGCAACATGGCAGCCACAGGTCCAGATCACATAGTCTTACACCACGACATCCAGCGGGAGAGACAGTGTCTTTTCCAGGAATTTCCAGAAGAAACTTTACTTAGGAGCCTGAGCGAACATCTTCTTGGATGTCCTTGGCTGTGTACGGTCCTGAGTCAAACGCCGTGAGAGGCAAACATATCACCAGACCAGTAACCTCCAGCTCTGTTGGGTCAGTCCCCTCAGACCACATGGTTGAGGATGAGGGAGAATGAATCCCCACAGGACCATCAGGGCAGTGTTGGTAGAAGATAGGGGTAGACGCTGGAAAGCAACTAGCACATTTCTTCCCAAGTAGCTTCTTCCATGCTCTGAACTGACCAGCTCAACCCCAAAGAGCGTCCAGCCTGGAGGTTCAGTCCTTAGATCGCTGAAACTCCCTGCTGCATTTGCCACTGTTGACCCTTCTTGAAATTCCCCATTCTAAAGGTTCTCAACCCTAGCTGTCATCTGAGTATATCAAAGTGGAGAATTTTTTTTTAAGATTTTATTTATTTATTTTATAGAGAGGGGAAGAGAGGGAGAAAGAGAGGGAAAGAAACATTAATGTGTGGTTGCCTCTCATGCACCCCCTACTGGGGACCTGGTCCACAACCCAGGCATGTGCCCTGACTGCAAATTGAACCAGTGACCCTTTGATTTGCAGGCCGGTGCTCAATCCACTGAGCCACACCAGCCAGGGCTCAAAGCGGAGAACTTTATACTTAACAGGGAATTTAGATTTGATGGGTATGATATCAGGGCAGGCAGTAGGCATCTGTATACTTACAAAGCTTCTTGAGTTGACTTGGATACAAGCAGTCTCAGTTGAGAAACACTGCCCCAGGCGGATCTGACATCACCACCCCCTGGCCCACTCCTTCATTCTGCAGGTATTTACGGAGTGTGTACCAGGTGCCTGACACTCAGGTAGGTGCTGAGCAAACAGATGAATGAGGCAGATAAGCTTATTGTCTTTATGGAGTTTACATTTTAGTGGGGGGTGTGGAGAAAGGCAAATAAACAAAAATACGTTCCAAAGATTTCAGATAATGCTACGAGCTATAAAGGAAATAAATCAGTAAGAGGAGGAATAGAGACTTGCCTTAAAGAGGATGGTCAGGAATGGCCACCCTGCATTATTCAGAGCACCCAAGATATGGAAACAGCCTAAAGGTCCGCTGATGGATGAATGGATAAAGAAAATGTGGTATATGGACACAATTTGGTGTTACTCAGCCTTTAAAAAGAAGGACACCTTGCCATTTGTGATAACATGTATGGACCTGGAGGACATTATGCTAAATAAAATAAGCCAAACACAAAGAGACAAGTAATGCATGATTCCATCATATGAGTAATCTAAAATAGTCCAATTCATAGAAGGAGACAGTAGAATGGTGATTGCCAGGGGTTGGGGGGAGGGGATTGGGGAGGTGATGGTCAAGGGCCTAAAGTTTCAGTTATGTAAGATGAATAATTTCTGGAGATCTATACAGCAAGCATAGTGCCTATAGCTAACAATATTGTACTGTATACTTAAAATTTGCTGTGAAGGTAAATCTTATGTTAAGTGTTACCACATACAAAATAATAATAATAATAACAATAATGATAATATAATAGTAATAATAATAATAAAAAGTGGGACAGAGGAAGCTTTGGGAGGTGATGGATACATTTATGGCCTTGATGGTGTTGATGATTTCACAGGTGTATACTTGAACCCCCAAACTCATTGATGTGTATCCATTAAATCCATACAGCTTTTTACATGTCAATCATACCTCAATAAAGTGGTTAAAAAAACTTTTTGCCTCGTTGCAGCAGAGAGAGCAAGATGGGTCACCAGCAGCTCTACTGGAGCCATCCTAGGAAATTTGTCCAGGGTTCTCGTTCTTGCCGTGTCTGCTCAAACCAGCACGGCCTGATCCGGAAGGACAACCTTAGTGTGTGCCCCCAGTGTTCCTGTCAGTACGCAAAGGATATAGGCTTCATTAAGTTGGACTAAGTGAACTTCTTTGAATGGGTCATTCAAGACATCTACCTTATCATAGAATGTCTAGCTCTTTCCACATAAAAATTTAAAAATTCAAAAAAAAATTGCTGCCCTGCAAAGTAGTGCACATCAGAAGGAGTAGACCTAAAACAAGAAGGCACTTGGTGCACCTGAGGAAAGAGGAAGGTCATGTGTCTGAACCGAGTAAGGAAGGGCAAGAGACGAGAAAATAAAATAGGCAGGGCCAGATCATGCCGGGCCCTGTGGGCAGCATGAATTCAGATTTTTTCTCAATGCAACGGGAAGCCCCACATTTTTGTCATATCTTGTTTGTCTCTGTTTTTTTTTTGTGGGCTTTTTCCCTGCACCTGCCCCTTAAGTGTTGCTGTTCTCTCAGCCTCTCACCCTGGCTTCTTATTCCGCTTGGGGGAATTGTGATTGCTCTTGGTTGGCAAAGGAGACCTTTCTCCTGGGCCTTGTGTGTCCTACACAGTGTCACCTTCCACCTGTGCATCCCATAGGCTCCTCAAATTTGTGCAAAGTCCCACACCCTGTCTCTCCAGCTCAGTTAATAACACTACCTGCTGCCCAGGCATCCACCTGGAAACCTGAGCATCGTCGTGAGTCCCTTCCTCTACCTTACCCCCTTCAGCCAATCAATGACCAAGTTTTTAAAACTCCTAAATCTCTTTTTAGGCACTATCCTGCCTAATCCAGAAGGTAGTCCTACACCAGATGACCACTGTTCCTCCATGGATAGCTGCAATAGCCCCCTCATGTGCCCCCCACCCCAGTCCCATTCCCCTCTAATTTGCTCCTCTCACTGAACCTGCTAAAATGTAAGCCTGCCAATGATGAACCTGGGAAAGTCTGAACTCGTGCCCTTCCCACCCCCATCCTCCTTCCAGGCTTTGGCAGATGCCTAAGTAACAAAAGGAAGCCTTGGGAATGGGATTCAAATAGAAAAGGAGATGAGACTCAGCATAATAACACCTAGGAGATATGCCACTCTCTCTCTTTTTTAAACATATTTTTAATTTGTTATTTTTTTGAGAGAAAGAGAGAGAGAGAAACACTGACTTGTTGTTCTACGTATTTATGCATCCATTGGTTGCTTCTTGTATGTGCCCTGACGGGAGATTGAATCTGCAACCTGATCTGTACTTGATGGCCAGCACGGAGGCTACTTGATGATGTGCCTGCCCCTCCTCTCACTGTAGAGGGTCACTGTGCTGCAAAAGGCCCTCCACCCACACACCTCTCCCACCTTCTCTCTCACCTTGCCTGGAACGGACTGTTGCCCTCCTGTAAGCGTCTCCTGGCTCATGCTTCTCCAATATTTCCTGCAATGATTTCACCACATACAACATACTTCCCTGCCCATTTTCTGGCTATTTATTGTCCATTCACCTTTATGACAAACATTAGATGTTTAAATATTACAGGATAGGAAGAAAAGCCATGTTTGGGCATCACTCAGTCCTGGATTAAAACTCCAGCTTTACTGTTTACTCACGGTGACACCTTAGCAACCATTTCGTCTCTCTTCTTATCAGTAAAATAGTGATGATCACTTCTTGCAGGTCTTTCTGAGGATTAAATGAGCTTATTTAAAGTGCCTGGCACATAGCAGGTACTCAGTAAATGTTAGCTCTCTTTCTTGCCCTTGAGATACTCAATAAGTGTTCCAATTCTAGTCCTTGAATAGCTACTGTTCGTGGGATGTTACTAACAGTGCCTGTTAGCACTCCCTTTCCCTTCTTTCTTGACCTCTCTTTAGTAGTTAACTTGAGTGCAGTTCTAATTTATTATGTACTGGAAGTGATGCATTTTTCATGCAGAGTAGTGTGCAGGAGCTATCATTTACTGGGTGTCTACTCTGTGCCTGGCCTTCATTAGGTGCTCTCCAGGTAGTCTCTTGGTTAATATTCACAATGACTCTTGGGGGTCAGCAGTATTAATCACTATTCTATACATGTCCAAATCAAGGTTTTGAGAAGTTAAATAACTTTCCTGAAATCACACAGCAAGTAACTGATAGAGTTAAGATAGAAATTCAGTCTTCCAGATTCCAAAGCCCATATTTTCTCAAATAGACCACACTTCCGGCCAAAGTGGCAGTGTAGGTAAACATGGTATTTGCCTCCTCCCACAACCACATCAAAATTACAACTAAACTACAGAACAACCATCATTCAGAACTGCCTGAAATCTGGCTGAATGGAAGTCCTGGAACTAGGGAACTAAAGAAGCCACACTGAGACTGGTAGGAGGGACAGAGATGCAGAATGGGCTGTTCCCTAGCCTACACTCACCTGTGGCAGATAAAAATTGAGAGGGATATCTCAGCCACAGAGGTCCCCCGTGAGGAGCAAGGGGTCCCAGCCCCACACCAGATTCCTCAGCCAAGGGCTCCAGTGCCTGGAGGCGAAGTTCCCATAACTTCTGGCTATAAACACCAATGGGGATTGAGGCTGAGGGTGGAGTCCTAGGCAGTTCCTCTTAAAGGGCCCACACATGGACTTGGACTCACTGTCTCTGAGCTGTAGCACTGGGACAGCAGCTTGAAAGGCACCAGAGATACACAGGAAGGAACTGAATTGCCTAACATCAGGTTGAGAGCTGGGGAGGTCAGCTTTCTCCCAGACAGAAGTGCTGGCAGAGGCCATTGTTTCTTTGATGAGCCCTCCCCCTAAAGGGCCAGCAGGTGGGTACCATATCTGAATCTCCATCAACCAGGCTCATACTGTTTGCCTACCCTGGTGATTCCCTGAGGCCCTGCCCCACCCAACTTTTAGGCCCATCCAAGCTATTTACATAAGCTTTTCCATACGAATGCCTTTCTGGGCTCATAATTCAGATTTTCCTAAAATCTCTCAAACAAGCAGCAGCTGGCCTGAGCATGCCCCATACCTCTTGCTAAGTGGCTAGCAGCAGCCAGCTGTGGTTCACCTCCAAACTCAGCACAAGTAGCAGCCATCTGCAGGTCACTTTGTAGCTCATGCTGGGTGGCCCTGGACAGAATACAGGCAGTGGCTGACCTTGGCCTGCACCTCCTGGGAGGCCCCAGAGCCAGCTCACCCAGTGAACAGAGTCAGACCACGTTGAAGCATCACCACCCAACCACTTCCACAAACAACACACTCAAGGGTAGAGTCAACAGGCATGAGAGCCCTGCTGAAGTAAGTCCCGCTCTATGGGTGAGCCCCTGCCCAGCTGATCCTCCATGGTGGTCAGGGGCTGGTGGTCACAGCCAGTCCTTGCAGCTGATTGACCTACAGGTATATCTCTTCCACTGATGTGCCAACAGCAATCAAGACTCAACTATAAGAGGAGGGTATACGCAGCCTCTGTGGTGGGGGGCAGCGACAGTAGCACAACTCCAAGTGCCCAGCTTGGGTGACTGGGGAGGCTGTGCCACTGGATTTTACAGAACACATACTATATTACACCACTCTACCAAACCTGGGAGATGTAGCAGCTATACTTAATATATAGAAAAAAAAACAAAGGGAGGCTGCCAAAATGAGGAGACAAAGAAACAAAATGGAGACATGCAATCTATCAGATGCAGAGTTTAAAACACTGACTATAAGGATGCTCAATGAATTTAGTAAGAACACAAATAGCATAAAAAATGACCAGTCATAAATGAAGGATACACTAACTGAAATGAATAATTTACAGGAAGTAAAAAGTAGAGTAGATAAAGCAAAGAATCAAATCAGCAAGTTGGGATGTAAGTAAGCAAAGAGACAGTTAATCAGAATAGCAAAAAAAGAATACAAAAACATAAGGATAGTGTAAGGAGCCTCTTGGACAACTTCAAGCTTACTAATATTCATATCATGTGGGTGCCTAAAGGAGAAGAGAGAAAGCAAGAAATCGAAAATCTATTTGAAAAAATGATGAAGAGTCCTGGGTTGTATGGATCAGTTGGTTGGAGCATTGTTCCATAAACCAAAAGGTTGTGGATTCAATTCCCAGCCAGGGCACATGTCTAGGTTGCAGATTTCATCCCTGGTCGGGGCAAGTATGAGAGGCAACCAATTGATTTTTCTCTCTCACATTGGTGTTACTTTCCCTCTCTTTCTCTCACCCCTTCCCTCTCTCTAAAAATCAATGAGCATGTCTTTTAGTGAGGATTAAAAACTGTAATAATAATAATAAAGAAAAATTCCCTAACTTGGTGAAAGAAATAGACAAACAAGACCAGGAAGTGTAGAGAGTCCCAAATAAGATGAACCCAAAAAGGTCCACATCAAGACACATCATAATCAAAATGCCAAAGATTAAAGACAAAGAGAATCTTAAAAATAGCAAGAGAAAGGCAATGAGTTACCTACAAGGGAGCTCCCATAAGACTATCAAATGATTTCTCAACAGAAACTTTGCAGGCCAGAAGGGATTGGTGAGAAATATTCAAAGTGATGAAAAGCAAGAATCTACAACCAAGATTACTCTACCCAGTAAACCTGTCACTTAGAATTGAAGGACAGATAAAGATCTTTCCAGACAAAAAATAGCTAAAGGAGTTCATCACCACCAAGCCAGTATTTTATGAAATGTTAAAGGGTCTTCTTTAAAAAGAAGAAAAAAAAGATGAAAAAAATATGAAGAAAATGGCAATAAATGCATATCTATCAACAATTGAATCTAAAAAAAAAAACAAAATAAATGAGCAAGCAGAACAGAAACAGACACATAGATACAGAGAACATTTTGACTGGTGCCAAATGGCTGAGGGGTTCGGGAGATGGATGAAAAAGGTGAAGGGTTGAGAAATACAAATTAGTTGTTACAGATAGTCATGAGGTTGTAAAGTACAGCATAGGGAATATAGTCAATAATATTCTAATAACCATGTATGGTGTCAGAGGGGTGTGAGATTTATCAGGATGATCACTTAGTGTGTTATGTAATGTGCAATCACTAAGGTGTACACCTGAAGCTAATAATAGTGTCAACTGTGACTGAAAAATAAAAGTTATTTAAAAATGGAAAAAAGAAAAAATACAATATAACAATAATAGTTATAGTTAACTATTATTATAACTATTATTATAGTTAATGGAGAATTTAACACTTAGTGATTACCTATTTGCTGGGAACTATTATAACTCTGTATGTGTATGAATTAATCTCTGCAAACATCCCATGAAGTAATTACTAGTATTAGCCTCTTTAGAGAGAAGAACTGGAGTATAAAGAGGCTAAATAACTTGCCCAGATCCCTAAAAGCTGAATTTGTTTGTATATATAATATGTTGTAAAACATTATAATCATCAATCTATGTTATTTCTTCAATGAGCATAAGATCAGTGATCAAAAGAGAAAGAGAACAAGTAGAAGAGTTTTAGAAACCTTGATGTCCCAGAGGGATGCTTGCTATTACGTTGAAATTAAAGTGAGGGGAAATTCTGAGCATACCCAGGGTTTGAAAAACAGTGAGCAAAAGTACTGCTCTGGAACTCTGCAAGTGGAGTGGAGGCCATCACCTCATAGGGCAGGCTAGATCCTGAGGGTCACGCGGAGGGCGGAAGAACTGGGACACTGAAGTCTGCCACCCATCCCTGGAGACCTATAGAATCATCAGCCTTGCAAAGATGATTAGCAGCCCAAGAGAGCAAGGACAGACTCTTCCAAACAGCAAGCAGAGCCAACAACTTGCACAATCCCCTAGGGTGTGTGTGACCATGATGTCACCTTGTTTATTCCCCGCATGGGAAATCAGGGCCCACTGGGGCTTGATTAACTGCCAGCCACAGACAGCAAAATGACAATGCATTTTAACTTATTCTTCAGACCATCAGGAGCTCCCCATCTAAAAGTCACTCTGAAGTAAATCACAGGGTTGTTTAATCTTTGCTCTGATTCTGCGATTTAGAAGCAATTCTGTGTCACTTCCCTTCAATCACTGGACATGTCACCCCTTAAGTGCAATGTGAAAATCATTCATGCAGACAACATGTATTCATTGAGAGTCTCTTATATGTCTTCGCTGAGTAGGTGCTCAGGATAAGTTGGTGAATAAAAATGATAGGAACTGAATCTAGTTGGGAAGGAGGACATTAAGAAACAGTTAGAGTTTTATTAGACATTTCTAAAGGAGGTGTGCAGAGAGCCACGGGAGCATACAGCAGGGGTCCCAACTCAGTCTCAGGAGGGCAGAGGATTCTTCCCTGCAGAACTGATGTCTTACTGGGGCACAGAGATAGAGTAGGAGTGAGGCAGACAAAAGAAGGAAAGAATAGCATTATGAAGGCAGGAGACAGCAAAGCCCAAAGGTTGGAGACATTTCCAATTGTGTAAAGAATAGAGAGCAATAGGGAGACCAATATAAGGAGAGGCAGGACAGCTTGGTCAGGCAGATCACATAGACTCTGTAGGTCAAGTTAGGATGTGAGGAGTTTCAGGGCTTTTTGTTTTTTAAGGGCAATGGAAACACTCATGGATTTTAAGCAGAGAGTGTGACTTGATCATATCTGCAGTGTGGGGAATGAATGGACCATCCTGGCTGCAGTGTGGGGAATGAATGGACCATCCTGGAAGTAGTGTGGGGCGTGGATGGAAGGGAGGCAAAAGGAGAAATGGGCAGACCAGGCGAGAGGCTACCATAGCTGTGGAGGTAAGAAATAAAGGTGTCTTGGACTAGGATTGAGGTGGTGGAGATGAAGACAAGTAAAAGAGTTTGAGAGATATTTAAGATCAAGAATTAATAAGAATTGGTAAGATTGCAGGGTATACTGATGAAAAAGCAATTATATTTCACCTTTCTCATAAAAATATGCATTAAGGGATTCACCTGCATATGCTCAGTATTACTTTGTTCCCTTCTGTAGTAGGTGAAAGGAGTGATCGCCCATTTAGGAGCTTATAGGTTGATCAATGGGGATTCTATTCTTTTGGGAAACACTCATTAGGCATCTTTCATGTGCCAAACACTGTTCTAGGCACTGGTAATACAGACATAAATGTGATACAGTCTCTGTTTTGAAGTGCTATGGAGGGAAGAGCATTGGAACAGGAAGACATGGGTTCAAATTCCTGTATCATTACCTCTGGGGAACATTTGATTGAACTACTTTAAACTTTGCAGCCTGTTTCCTTATTGTAATACAGGGATAAAAATGCCTGACTGCCAGAGTTGGTATATAGATTAATGAGAAAATGTATGGAAAAAATGTACTGCATGTTGCTCAATAAATATTCATTCCTCCCAACCGACCCCAGCTCCTCCACCATCCAGGTCTAAGCATCTAGACAAAAACTAAATTCTATAATCAGGTTTAAGAAGGCATTCCTTTGTAGAAGAACCACAGAGAGATGAAGGTTCTAATAATAATATCTCTAGAAGACACAATTGTAGTCATTCTGGATGGGCAAGTTGCTGCTCTCTCTGGAAGATTTTCAATTTAAGGAAATATTACACCTACATTGTAAAACACAAAGGTTGTTTTCTTTCCTATAATGTAAGCAATTGCCTACTCCTCACCCCAAAGTTGGGACACCAGACCACTGCCATTTCTGGCGTTAGCCCAGCAGCTAGTGAGTATGCATCCCAAGTCACGAAGAGTTCCTGGTAGCAGTCCTCTAATCCTAAAGGCAACTAAAATTTTCCTCCTGAGTTCAACCACCACATTCAACCACCACTGAGAAATTATTGACACACCACTTTTATTTTGAAATCTCTTCTCCTTTTTTAAAAAAAAAATTAATAGATGCTATTTCTCCCTATAATCCTAAAAGGACTATAAACATAATCATTTTAAAGTCAGCTTCTGGTTGCTTTATTATTTTCACTCATTAGAAGTAAATTCATTCCTTGATTGTTGATTTTGTTTGGCTCTGTGTTTTAGCATTGATTTGCCTTATAGTCTTGGGGATTCTGATTTGCATATTCATTTTATTTCCCCTCTTGACCACCCCAGTCTCTCTGCTGCATTCCTTCTTCCCTGTCCAGCAGTTTCTAGTTGCCTCCATCAAGTCCCTCAGACTCCTCGTCCAGAATTAAGTATCATGATGGGGCCTGGGCTCTCCACCCGTATGGGGGAAATGCAAATCTAGGCACCAACTCACTGAAAAGGCTTACTGAGGTCTCAGTTTCACCATCTCACAGGTAACCTAGCTTTTTAAGCCACAAGTCTAAATAGCTGACAGTTGCGGATTTCTTAGCCTCCTTTCCTAGGCGGAAGGTACATGTGTGGGTGCACAAGTGTGTGCTTGTGTGTGTGCATGTGTGTGAATGAAAAGAACCCCCGTCTTCAGTCCCTGATTTCAAGCAGAGGGCCTGATTCTGCCTTTGACACTGCTTTGTGCCCTTGCCATTCCTGCCACTACACAAAAGCCCGATTCCTGGCCACCTCTGCCTGCTTTCCCGCCCAGAGCCCACCAGTCCATTTATACCTCATGTATGTGTTTCATGTTTTCTCCACAGAGATGTGATATACACACATGCACACATACTATGGCTATGTCTTTGCTCTTTCAATATTTTTATCTATAATTTTATATATCTGGAGCAGGAGAAAGCCTAAAGTTGCAGGAATAAAGAAGTACAAATTGGTAGGTACAGAATAGGCAGGGGGATGTTAAGAGCAGTATAGGAGAAGGGGTAGCCAAAGAACTTACATGCATGTCCCATAGACAGGAACTAAGGGGGAGGGAGGATTGCCAGAGGGGTACTGGGGGATACTGGGTGGAAGGGGGTAAAGGGGGATAAATCAGGACAACCGCAATAGCATAATCAATAGAATATATCTTAAAAAGAAGGAAAAACCAACACATCTAGAAACAATACAGTTCTGTGATCCTGTGTTATCTACAAATAGCCCACAACTGAGAACATTATATGTAATTTTCTATGATGTTTCCTTCTGTTTGAATAAAATTCACTTTCTCTTATTTAATTTCGTACTAAACCAAAGTAGGTTTTATTGTTTATTTTTTACAAATGAGGAAGCTGCAGCACAGAGAGGGTAAGTGGCTTGACCACGCTCACGCAATAGGTAAGCTGCAGAGCCCGCACCAAAGCCGAGGTCTTTTCGTCTCTAATCTTTGTATTGCCTTTTATATCAGCACTATTTCTACTCTTCTACTGTTTTTCTAAAACAGTACTTTTCAAGTGCTGGACACATAAAGATGACCTTCCTAATTATTTTTTCTTTCAATATTTTCTTTGATTAATATGATAAAACATTCACAAAATCACTGGGTTTCTTTTATTTATTACAGATCCTTATTTTTTGTTGTTACTGCCTTTTTGTTTCTTACATTTGATAGGTTCAGTACTGCGCGTGCCTGAGGACTGGGACTGTTCTGTGTCCTCAGTGAGGTGCCAGGCCCTGACACATGTTTGCACAACGGTTTCAGCTTTCCCCAAGGTTACACAACCTTAATGCTCAGGTGTGTGCTGAGTTTCCAAAGTCACATCATCTTCCTTTTTAAAAAATAAAGATGACTGAGAAAATACATAACCAAATTTCAGTTGTATATAAACCTTTTCATATATAAGACACCACAAATCACACATGTTTTTAAAAATAGCTTTTTAAAGAACAGGTATCCTGAGTTTTAGCAAGGAAAATATAGTTGTGGGATCACGATTTGTGTAAAATGCTTCGTGACTCAGCCAACCTCTAGCTGACCTCAGAATGCAAACCTTAGCTGGTCTCATCACTCCTGTGGTTTTTCCACATTGTTGGTAGCTTTCATTTAAAATAATATTAGCTTGAGCCTCCTGTGTAACCAGGCCTTCGTTCTCCTCTGATTGTTCCCCTAGCAGAACTGACAATAGAAGCCTTTTCTCTGGTTCTGGTTAAGTAGAAACCCATCATCAAAGTGGATTCAAGGACCTACTGGGCTCAAGGCTTTTACCACCTACCCCAGTCACCTACAAATATATGTCAGGGACAGCAGTATATGAACCACCATCCTGGTATTGCCGTTGTCCTAATATCTACCACTCATTGAGTCTTTACTGTATGGCAGGTGTTCTACTGAACCTTTTCCATGAGTTAGCTATTCATTCAATTTTAACCTTCACAACAGCTCTATGGCGTAGATTCTACAATTTTCTTTCTACAGATAGTGAACTTGAGACTCAAGGAAGTTAAGAAAATTATCCAATGCCACAGAGCTCCAAGAGGTAAAGACAGGATTCAAACCCAGGTGACTTCTGGTTTTGAATCTTTATGATACTCACATTAAATATTAAGTATATATAATAGACACACAGAGAGAAATATAGAAGTTGGCCCTTTCTGTCTCTGCAGCCACCATGGTTCCTGTGAAAAAGCTTGTGGCAGAGGGGGGCAAATGAAAGAATCAGGTTTTGAAGTTCACCCTTAACTGCACCCTCCCTGTAAAAGATGGAACCATGGATGCTGCCAATTTTGAGCAGTTTCTTCAGGAGAGAATCAAAGAGAACAGGAAAGCTGGGAACTGGTGGAGGGGCTGTAACCATTGAACAAAACAAGAATAAGATCACTGTAACTTCTGAGGTGTCTTTGTCCTCAAATACCTTGAGGTATTTGAAATATCTCAAAGTGGATTTTGTGGGTAAAAGGTACAGAAGAAGAAGAAGAATTTACATGACTGGTTGCTAACAGCAAGGAGAGTTACAAATTGGGTTACTTCCAGATAAAGCAGGATGAAGAAGAGGAGGAGGAGGAGAATTAAAACTCATTTATCTGACACATACAAGTTCTTGAATAAAACCTAAGAACCAAAAGGAAGAAGGAGGAGGAGGAGAAAGTTGAGTTGCAGTTGACTATTTAATATAAGATCATATTTTGCATATTTATTTAAACATAGGTTATGATTTTATGGTTTTCTTTTTTAAAATATTTTATTTATTTTTAGAGAGGGGGAAGGGAAGGAGAGAGAAAGGGATGGTTGCCATCCCTCTCCAATGGCATCCCTCTCACGCACCCCCCATTGGGGACCTGGCCTGCCAACCAGGCCTGTGCCCTGACTGCGAATTGAACCGGCCACCCCTTGGTTCACAGGCTGGCACTGAATCCACTGAGCCACACCAGCTGGGCAATTTTATGGTTTTCTTTTCACATTTTGGAGTTAGTCAATACTTCTGGTGCATCCAACGCTTCAGTCAGCTCTGGAAAGATTCATAGGATCTATGAGCTAGACCTGTGGTTTCTAGAAGGTGAAAGATGCCATCAAATTACACCAGCATTTAAAGAACATGTTGCTCTGGGAAATTCTTATTTCAGGGGGCAAGGAATAGGAAAGATGCAGAGTATGTTTTTAAATTTTTAGATCATTGCAGATATACATGCAGTTGTAATAAATAATAGAGAGAGGAGATCCCATGTACCTTTTGCCCAGTTTCTCCTAAGGATAACACCTTGCAAAAAACTGTAGTACAATTTCCCAACTAGGATACTGACTTGATAGAATTCACAGATTTTAGCTCTCATTCAATGCGGCATACTTTCTTTTAAGACACTTATAATCCACATAGCACAAAATTAACTCATTTAAAGTACACAGTTCAATGATTTTAGCATATTCAGAGTTGTACAACGATTGTCACTACCTGATTCCGGAACAGTTTCATAACTCCCTACCCATTAGCAGTTCCTGCTCATTTCTTTCCCCACCCCTAGCCCCACTGAAAACAGACCACCACTATTCTGCTTTCTGTCTCTATGATTGGCCTATTCTGGACATTTTGTATAAACGTAATCATACATATGTTGCCTTTTGTGCCTGGCTTCTTTCACTAAGCACAATATCTTCAAAGTTCATCCATCTTGTAGCATGAATCAGAATTACATTACTTTCTCAGGCTGAAAAATATTTCATTGTGTGGAATATACCACATTTTATTTATCCATTTACCAGCCCATGGACGTTTATGTTGTCTCTGCTGTTTTGTGATCATGAATAAAGTTGCTATGAATATTGCTGTACACGTTTTTTGCGTGGACATACATTTTCATTTGTCTTGGTTATATACTCAGGAGTGGAAGTGTTGGGTCACAAGGTAACTCTATGGGGCGATCAAACTGCTTTCTGCAGCATCAGCATCATGTTGCACTCCCATCAGCCATGTAAGAGGGTTCCAATTACTCTACATGCTCACCAACACGTGTTATGTCTTTTTGATTCTAGCTCTTCTAGTGGGTGTGAAGTGGTAACTCATCATGGTTTTGATTTGCTTCGCCCAAATGGCTAATGATGTTGAGTATCTTTTCATGGGCTTGTTGGCCATTTGTACATCTTCTTTGGATGGAGGTGGGTTATTTTTAGAAGTTCTGAATGTACTTGATGATAAAGTAAATGTGACAATGTGTTTACTGCATTTTGATGTTAGAAAAAATGTGTTTTATCCATTTACATACTCATTCATTAGACATCTTCCGAGCACATATGATATTCCAGCTACCAGAAGTACAGAGAGAAGAAATCAGACAGTCAGTCTTGAGAAGTGGCATAGATAAGGTTCTGGGCACTTTTATAAAAATCTGTTTCTGACTTTTCATCCTGATGATTCATCTACCTTCCTGGCAGGGGCAGAAAGGCAAGATAAGGTCCTTGATCTCTAATAGCTCACTCTCTAGCGGGGAATACAAACACATTAACACATCACTGCAATCCTATATGGTCAATACAATGGCAGTTGTTTATCTAAAGAGCCATGGGAGCATAGAGGAGGAAGGAATTAATTATGCTAGGCATCTAGGAAGGATGCATAGGGGAGGTGACATTTGAGTTTGGTGTTGTAGAATGTTTAGACGTTTGACAGAGGGAGAAAGCAGAAGGGCATTCTAGGCATCAGGCAGAACGTGAACTGAAGTAGAAGGCGCAAAGTAGGGATGGAAGGGAGTGTGGGCCAGGCTGTATAGAACCACACAAAGGAGCTTCTATTTACAATGTGGATTTAGGTTAAAAAAAAAACATTATTTACTTTTAGAGAGAGGGGAAGGGAGGGAGAAAGAGAGGGAGAGAAACATCAATGTGTGGTTGCCTCTCACAGGGCCGCCCCTGGGGATCTGGCCTGAAACCCAGGCATGTGCCCTGACTGGGAATCGAAGTGGCAACCCTTTCGTTCACAGCCTGTGATCAATCCACTGAGCTACAGCAGCCAGGGTTAGATTTCTTTTTTAAGCAGTAGAATGGTGCTATTGGATCTGAAGTTTAAGGGATTACTCTGGGGGCAGCCAAGTAGATGAATTAAGAGGTGGGCAAACTCCGTAAAGGCCCAATTAGTAAATATTTTTGGCCTTGCCAAAACATGATCTTCATCACAACTTCGCAACGCTGCTGTTATAGTGTGAAAGCGGCATAGACAATACTTAAACGTATACACCTGGCTGTATTGTAATACGCCTTTATTTACAGAACCAGGTGGGATGGGTTTATCTGGAAGGCCACGGTTTACTGACTCCTAGATTAGACCAAAGGGAGAGTGAAAGTGAAAAGACCTGACTATCTAGAAGTTCTCTCATTCGTGGTAAAAATCAAACTGGAGCAAGGGAAGTGTGACTTTTAGCAGAGGCAGAGGGTATCTTTTTACACTTCAAGAAGAGTCAGGTCCTCAGTGTGGTTTGGGCTGGAAAGTGGAACTGTGCTCCCCACCCCCAGGCAGGTGTTTCCTACAAGGCAAGGCAGAACTCCCTATCCACCCCAGAGCACATCACCCATTCAGACCACATCAGTTCCTGTGTCAGCAACATGGAGGTGTTGACCAGTGACAGTCTTGTCAAGGACCCTCAGCCAAGGAAAGGAGAAGCCTAGATAACGAGGCATAAAGTCTTGGCAAAGATCATTTGGCCTGAGGCAGGGAGGCTTGATTCCAGTTAATTTAAGTGAAGAAGAATTTGTTCAGGGCACTTCCTAGAACCAAGAAGTGGGATGTGCAGGTGGTCCTGGACTAGAGCCAGGCCTAGAAAGTTAGGAGCAGGTGCCCTCGTTGGCCTCTCTCGGGCTATATCAAGTCCTCTTCTGGCATCTGCTGCAGGCCTTCTACCTCCGTGTGCAGCCGCTCATCAGTCAGTGTGGGATGGAGACACGGAAAAGGTTTATGAGTGGTCCTATAAAAATGAGAGCGCTTTCAAAAAGCCCTTTAAAAGTCTCTGCCTGCTGATGAAAACTGCCAAACTTCTTTGCTCTTGGCTAGGGTTATGTCAACTCACAGTAGTAATACTGGTTATCCCAGACCAATCACCTGCTCTGATTGGCTGCTGGTGATGTAACATAAATTCCCCAATGTGATTGGCGGGCCAGCCGCTGCAGCTGAGCCACTGAGCTGGAGTAAAGTGGAGAATGTGAACAGCGCATGCCCAGAATGAAAATAGCCCCATGGGGGGAAAAAACCAACCAACATCCTTTAAAGCACTGGACCTTGTTTTAAACAAAAAAGAGGTCTTCAAGCTTGTGAAATCTATGTACGTCCCTGAGGTTCACCTGATTTCCTTTGTTTTGCCTCTGTCTCCCCTTTTCACAGGTGTGTCTTTCTTTCTCTCTCTCCCCTAGAGACTGGCAGACGGGTGCTGACATGTCTGCTTCCTCTCCCATCCCCTCTCTCTGCCCAAACATGCTCTCTGGAGTCCTTAGGTGGGCAGGCAACTTCCCCCGCCTCTGCAGCCCAGGCCAGGCTGAGCACTTGGGTCCTTCCCTGCTCCAAGTGGCTATGATATCAGCATCTCAAATTGTGGCCTTGTGCAACTGCAGGCACCCTCCTCGACAAATTCCCCAAACAGAGCAAAGCCGCAGCAGGAGGAAGAAACCTAACAGGAAACACTAACGTATGGGCACAGTTGGGAGGAGAGTGTTTTCTTTAACAGGAACAGTAACTAGGGCTTAGGGACCGGCTCACCTGGTGAATCATGGCACATTCTCTCCTCTTGGCCGGCTACCAAAAGAGAAGAGAATGCGTGCAATAGCTGGTGGCCTCAAGGGACAGCGTGAGGCATTTTAGAAAGGCTCTGGGTTTGCAGAAGAGAACAGCACAGCACAAGATGGTAGGGAAGCTGCTGTGGGTTGGGATTCTGTTCCTGGCTCTCAGGAAATCTGCTGTGTGGTTTGGGGCTTCCTCGTTGAGTCTCGGTTTCCTAATCTGCTGAATAGGGGAATACAACCCAATTGTATCTAGGCCTTTTCCAACTCAGTTTTCCCCTCCTCATGGAACACTGGAATTTAAAGAGCTGGATGAAGTGTTCTGATGCCAATAATATTATGCATCTCTGTCCTTTAGTAGGCCTCCTACTACGCTAGGCACTGTGCCAGGGGCTTTACATACATTGATGCTAATCTTGAGAATAATCCTACACAGTAAGAAGAGAAAGCAGGTTCCAAGAGTTTTAGTAATTTGCCCAATGTCACACAGCTAATATTCTTGATTTAAACTCAGGTCTTTCTGACCCCAAATTCCCCCAAATATATATATTTTTCACTTTGATTTGCTTTTTAAAAAAAATGCCCTGGCCAAATAGCTCAGTTGGTTGGAGTGCTAGGATCGTGGATTTCATCCCCAGTCAGGGCATGTACAAGAGTCAACCAGTGAATGCACAGAAGGGTGGAACGACAAATCAATGCTTCTCTCCCCCTCTCTCTAAAAATAAACAAAAAAATGTGAAGAAAAGCTAGTTTTAAGTTTTTCTACCAACATTTTTACTTAATGACTACTATCAAGTGTTAGCAGAACATTCAAAACTATTGGCAAAGGATATTGGAAATAATGTCATGAGGACACTTGGAAGCTGGGACCCGAGAAGTTCAACAGCTTGCTTTCTCCATGAGCCAGTATGCTTATGGCTGTGATTTTGTCATTTATAACAGTTTGCACAGTTAATTAAGCAGGCATTTCTAGCCCAACCCAGATGCTAAATCCATCAATATATTCTGAGCTAAATCATGTTTCATATAATGAGCAAGAGAAATGCCAGTGTTTCATCATCTTCTGCAAAGGAAGCTGACTTTCAGGTGCTCTGCCACCTAAAACAGGTTTGAGCAGCCTTGTTCCCCCACTCTATGAATGCACACTTTATGCCCAGGAAAACTTCCTGGACAAAACACAGCAAGGGAGAGTTTTCTCATCACCTTAGAAGCCATAACCCTGGGGGTTGTTTTCTTCTCTTCCCTGGAATCAGAAGATGTTCTTCCCTTTACACATGCACCTGAAAAGTTTCCCATCAAACCACCCTGACATAGTCAGGCTCTCCACCCTGCCAACAAAACCCGTAATTGAGTTCAGTGTGGCTATGAACTAGATGACCAGGCTTGCGCAAGATCAACTAGTTGTGCCAAGGGCAGAAGAAGGAGCACTTTCCATGAAGCAACCACACGCTGCAGGCCCAGGGGTATAGCCTGCAATCTCCTGACTCCCAAGACTGCCCCTGTCCCACTACTCTCCCTCTGAGGTTGAGGCTATGAGCTGGAATACTTTTCTTATTACTATCTCCAAATGACCTCCAGACACTCCCTGTAAGCTTTGGAGACCTGCGCACCATCTTTCTTTCTGTCACATTCCCTGCCACTCTCTTGGAGATTGTCTGTATCCATCTGAACAATTCACCCTTTATCTATGTTTTCAGGACAGCATTATAATGTCATCAAGGTGGCTAGGACCTGGCTATTCTATAGTCATTCTTTACTATAGAAACTGTTAGAAATGCTATGAGATGTATGTGCTGAGAAATTTTAAAATAAAATCATGCCAGGGTGCTGGTGGAATTCAGATCTGGATGTCAAGACTATTTACTGAGCTAATGTGAGCTGGACCCTAAAGATGACATTTGAGCTTTTACTTTTTTATTTAGAGCTAATCTAACTCTAAAAAGGGGTTGGGAATCTCCGAAAAGGAGTTGAGGTACTACTAGTGATGTCAGGATTAATACCACTGCAGTTTTACAGTAAGAAAACTGAGTATTAGAATAAATGTTGTCCCCAAGATCACATAGTAATTTGTGTAATGAACACTTGGTCTTAAATCTAACACTTGGACATAGTGATGAAAGCAGAGTGCAAAATGGGAAAACTAATACCTGACAGGACTATTGTAAGGATGTAAGGAAAATGATACAACTTACGTAAAGTGCAGGGGCAGGGCTGGTGGAGGGAGGTGGGGAAGGGAAGGGTGGGATGGGGCAGTTAAGCCATGTTACTTTCCACTCAGTCTTCAAATTCAGAGCTCTTTCCATTACACCACACTGCCTCTTCATCACTGGAATTCATCAGAGAGGTTATTATATGTAAGTTTTATGATGGATAAAATACTAAAATAGTCATTTAATTTGAGCCTCATGCCAACCCTTGCAAGGTATGTATTATCCCCATTTTCCAGGACAGGAAACCCAACTTCTCAGAGGATAAGTGACCTGCCAAGGCCACTGAGCTGATAAGCAGTAGGGCTGGGATTTGAACCCAAGTCTGACTAGCCCAGAGGACACACCTTTCCCATTAAGCCACACAGACACTTTCTGAGTTGATAACTAAGCTTCTATTAGCAATAAGCATAGGAAGACTATGTATATGTATTTCCTTTAGATAAGATAATACTATGTGGAAATATTTAGGAACTGGAAAGTGGGAAAGCTTTCCCTCTGCTACATAATCATGTGTACACATGTAATCATATTTAAATAACCACATAGTTCACATATCAACCTGAGGGAAACAACCTGCTTAGTACATGTTTTTAAAATAAATGTATTTTAAATGTATAAATGAGTTAAACATTTATAAAATTATCATTCTTTTATTGGAAAAAATATCTGCATTTTTGTCTAAACATATGTTTGTTGTTCTAGTTAAATAAAATAATCACAATGGTACTGGCATAAAAACAGACACATAGATCAAGGGAACAAAATAGCCCATAATAAACCCAGGCATATGTGGTCAATTAATTTTTGACCAAGGGGCCAGGAATATGCAATGGGGAAAGGACAGTCTGTTCAATAAATGGTGCTGGGCACACAGTAACTTGCAAAAGAATGAAACTGGACCCATATCTTGCACCACACACAAAAATAAACTCAAAATTGATTAAAAGCTTGAATGTAAGGCCTGAAACCATAAAACTCCTAGAAGAAAACATAGGCGATAAGGTTCTGACATTGGTCTTGGCAATGATATTTTGGATTTGACACCAAAAGCAAAAGCAGCAAGTGCAAAATTAAACAAGTGGGACTATATCAACCAAAAAAGCTCTGCACAGCAATGGAAACTACCAACAAAATGAAAGAGCAACCTACTGAATATGAAAACACTTGCAAACCATGTATCTGGTAGGGGGTAATATCCAAAATATATAAAGAAGAACTCATGCAACTCAACAGCAAAATAACAAACAAACCCCCAAACCAACCAACCAACCAAATCAACAAAAGCCCAAAGGAGTCAGATTAAAGAATGAACATGGGATCTGAATAGACATTTTTCCAAAAAAGAAATGCAGATGGCCAACAGGTATATGAAAAGATGCTCAACATCACTAATCATCAGGGAAATGCAAATCAAAACCACAGTGAAATATCACTTCACACCTGGTAGAATGGCTATTATCAAAAAGACAAGATAATAAGTATTGGTGAGGATGTGGAGAAAAGGGAACCCTTGTGCACTGTTGGTAAGAATGTACATTGATACAGTCATTATGGAAAACAGCATGGAGATTCCTCAAAAATTAAAAAAAAAATAGAACTACCAGATGATCCAGCAATTCCACTCCCGGGTATTTATCTGAAAGAAAATACACTAACTCAAAAAAAATATCTGCACCTCCTTGTTCAATGCAATAACCAAGGTATGAAAGCAGCCTAAGTGTTCATCGACAGATGAATGGGAAAAGAAAGTGCTTATATATATGTAGTGGAATATTGTTCAACCCTAAGAAAGAATAAAATCTTGTCATTTACAGGAACATGAATGGACCTTGAAGGCATTATGCTAAGTGAAATAAATCAGACAGAGAAAGACAAATACCATATGATCTCACTTATATGTGGAATCTCAAACAAAAACAAAAATAAAGCCACGCTCATAGATACAAAGAACAGACTGGCAGGTGCCAGAGGCAGGGGCTTGGGGTGAGTAAAAGGGATGAAGGGGGTCAAAAGGTACAAACTTCCAGTTATGAAATCAGTAAGTCATGGAGATGTAATGTGTAGCATGGTAGCTATGGTTAATAATAATGTGTTTCATAACTGAAAGTTGCTAAGAGCATAAATCTTAAAGCTCTCATCACAAGAAAAAAAAAGTCCTGTAACTATGTATGGTGAGTAATGTTAACTAGACTTACTGTGGTGATCATTTTGCAATATATACAAATATTGAATCATGTTTATACCTGAAATTAATATAATGTTGTATGTCAATTTTACCTCAATTTACAAAAAAAAAAAAACCCAACCCCAAACCATCGACATCTCTTCATTTGTGCTAGCTGTGACTATACGCCTATTAAAATAGTGAAAATATTTCCCCAAGACCTTCCCTGACTTGCTGAATTGGAAATGGTTCAACTCCCAGTGAATTCACAGGTATCTGCTTCAATTAGCTTTGTATTCTGGAACAACTCCAGAATTTGAAAGACAAATTTTTTGCTACACCAGGTCCTCCCAAAAAGAAAACCTTAAAATTATTTTTGAGTTACAAAAGATGCATAATAAAGTTATGTTAAATGACTAAAGTGTACTTACAAAGGAAAAACTTAATATGGAATCTCCTGTGCTAGGGATCGAATGGGGTCTAAATAAGTATTTAAATCACAATGTAAATGCATTTGATTAAAAAGTTCAATCAAGGTCTTTGAGCTAAGGGATAGATTGGAACCCTACTCATTTTGGTCTCAATTAGTTTTTCAATATAATAAATATTTAATTGGCCAAGGAACAGAGGTCTAAACTTCAAATCCCATAGGGTTGGGCAGCTAATGTAAACCAGAGTTTGGAGAGACAAGAGTTTCCTCCCTTGTAAAATGAGGATAATAAAAATATGCATCTTACAGGGTTGTCATGAGAATTAAACTAGAGGATGCCTGTGAAAAAGTATTCAGAGACATGTTTACAGCCGGGAAGACTCTGCACAAACAGTAGCCATTGTTATTGTGTAATCTTTGCCAACTGCCTTTTTAAATGACATCACACCCTAATAAGCTACCCTTTCTTAAATCACCCATAATCTTTCTCTTTGCCCATCTGTGATGAAGCTAAGAATCTGATAAACAAAATAGCATAGTAGCACCTAAAAGAGGGGAGTCACCCTGGCTCCGTGGACAGAAAGGTCACCTGTTTGATTGCCGGTCAGGGCACAGGCCTGGGTTGTGGGCCAGCTCCCCAACTGGGGCTGTGTGAGAGGCAACTGATCGATGTATCTCTCGCACATTGATGTTTCCCTCTCTTTCTACCTCACTTCCCCTCTCTCTAAAAATATATAAATAAAATCTTCAAAAATATACAAAAGAGAGAAGTAAAACAAAATTGGGATGCTCTTGCTTCATATTTTTCCCCAAAAAATCTTTTGTGAGAGCTTACTATGGGCAAGGCATGGTTGACTAGAAGAAATATAGTTCTTACCAGTTATCAGATGAAGGGAGAACCACCTTCTTCCCACTTCAGAAAGAAACCAGAGTATAGACTCTCTGAAAATGTCCATGACAGCACTGTGCAGTGGAGTCTAAATTGTTTAGTAGCACATTTAAAAAAAGGAAAAAGGGACTTCTGGCCAAAATGGAGGTGTAGGTAGACACACTGTGCCTCCTCGCACAACCAAAAGAAGGACAACAATTTAAAAACAAAAAACAACCAGAACTGACAGAAAATCAAACAGTATGGAAGTCCAACAACCAAGGAGATAAAGAAGAAACAATCATCCAGACTGGTAGGAGGGGCGGAGCCGGGCAGCCGGGCAGAGAGGACTCAAGGCAAGGCGGCAGCTGGCAGACCCAGTGAGGTGGTGGGTTGTGGAGTGGGGTGGGCAAAGCTGCAGCTGGCCAACAAGGCAGCAGCTGGTGGATCGGGTGACAGACGATGCACCCCAGAGTTCCAGCATGGGGAAATAAAGCCTCAAACCACTGACTGAAAACACCTGTGGGGGTTGAGGCGGCAGTGGGAGAAACTCCCAGCCTCATAGGAGAGTTCGTTGAAGAGACCCATAGGGGCCTAGAGCATGCATAAGCCCACCCACTTGGGAAGCAGCACCAGAAGGGCCCAGTTTGATTGTGGGTAGCGGAGAGAGTGACTGATAACCGGCAGAGAGTGGAGCAAGCGCCGTTGATCCCTCTCGGCCCCTGCCCCACGTACAGCATCACAGCACAGTGACCAGCATTACCCCGCCCTAGTGAACACCTAAGGCTTTGCCCCTTGACATAACAGGTGTGCCAAGACAAAACAAATGGCCCAAATGAAAGAACAGATCAAAGCTCCAGAAAAAAATACAACTAAGTGACGAAGAGATAGCCCACCTATCAGATGTACAGTTCAAAACACTGGTAATCAGGAAGCTCACAGAATTGATTGAATTTGGTTGTAAATTAGATGAAAAAATGAAGGCTATGCTAAGAGAAAAAAAGGAAAATGTACAGGGAACCAATAGTGATGCAAAGGAAACTGGGACTCAAATCAACAGTGTGGACCAGAAGGAAGAAAGAAACATCCAACCAGAAAAGAATGAAGAAACAAGAATTCAAAAAAATGAGGAGAGGTTTAGGAACCTCCAGGACATTTTTAAATGTTCCAACATCCGAATTATAGGGGTGCCAGAAGGAGAAGAGGAAGAGCAAACAAATAATGAAGGAGAACTTCCCTCATCTGGCAAAGGAAATAGACTTCCAGGAAGTCCAGGAAGCTCAAAGAGTCCCCAAGAAGCTGGACCCAAGGAGGAACACACCAATGCACATCATAATTACATTATCCAAGATTAAAGATAAGGAGAGAATCTTAGAAGCAGCAAGAGAAAAGGACACGGTTACCTACAAAGGAGTTCCCATAAGACTGTCAGCTGATTTATCAAAAGAGACCTTCCAGGCAAGAAGGGGCTGGAAAGAAGTATTCCAAGTCATGAAAGACAAGCACCTATATCTAAGATTGCTCTTTCCAGCAAAGCTATCATTTAGAATGGAAGGGCAGATAAATTGCTTCTCAGATAAGGTCAAATTAAAGGAGTTCATCATCACCAAGCCCTTCTTATATGAAATGTTAAAGAGATTTATCTAAGAAAAAGAAGATAAAAAATATGAACAGTAAAAATGACAGCAAACTCACAGTTATTAATAACCACACCTAAAACAAAGACAAAAGCAAACTAAACAAACAACTAGAACAGAAACAGAACCACAGAAATGGAGATCACATGGCGGGTTATCAACAGGGGAGTGGGAGGGGGAGAGAAGAGGGACAGGTACAGAGAATAAATAGCATAAATGGTAGGTATAAAATAGACAGGGGGAGGGTAAGAATAGTATAGGAAATGGAGAAGCCATAGAACTTATAGGTATGACCCATGGACATGAACTATACGAGGGGAATGTGGGAGGGAGGGGGTGTGCAGGATGAAGTGGAGTGAAGGGGGGAAAATGGGACAACTGTAATAGCATAATCAATAAAATATACTTAAAAAAAAAAGAAACCAATCCTGCGGAAACTTTGATCTCAGACTTGTAGAAGATCTCCAGAATTGTGAGAAAATAATGTCTGTTGTTTAAAAAAAAAAAAAGAAAAGAAAAAGAGAAAAGAAACAGTGAGGTTGGTATTAATATTAGCTTTAATAATATATTTATGTAGTCACTATATCTAAAATATTATTTTAATATGCAATCAATATTAAAAATTTTGAGACATTCTACACTTGTTTTTTTCATACTTAGTCTTCAAAATCTGGTGTGAATTCTATACTTACATCACATCTCAGTTTAGACCAGTCATATTTCAGTGGCTCTGTGGACACATGTGTCTAGTGGCCACCTAATTGGGCAGCACAGATCAGTGAGACCTTTGGAGAGAATTGCTAAAGAAAAGTATTAACATATAAATGTTTAATATTTGAACGTGGGCCCTGTATTACAGGGGCTCTAAAGTTTTATAGCTGACAAAGGTCTAGGAGCCCTTTTGACATCAGCACCATCCAGATTTCCCTCCAGAAAAGGAGCAAACGTTCCTCCAGGGCCAGGGCTGTTGGTAGCTGATGGCTCACAGCTGAGTCTTTCTGTGGGCCTTGCCACTGGCAAAAAGAAGTCCCCTGGCCAAAAGTAGGCCCCACATCCAATAACCAGTTGTTTCCTTGGTATAAAGGCCAGCTTCCTTGCCTCCATTGGGACCACCCTGCAAGGCCATCCAGCTCCAGAGCTTCCCTGGAGGAACAGCTGAGGTCTCTATTGCAGCTGCATCCCAGCCCAAATTCTCCCTGCTGCCCTAGCTTTCTTACAGGTATTGTTATTGAGAGTATGCTCTTGATAGACCTCCTGCAGGCAGAGCCCCTTCTCAGAGTGTGTTTCCCGGGGAACCTACCTAAGACTTATGTCCCCAGTGTTATGCTGTCCTCAAGGGAAGTGGCTGTGTCAACAGACTCAGACTTATGTCTGTCATACGGGCATACGGACACCAAAGTCTGTGGGCCTCTTGCCAGATGATTTGTTGCATATCGGCAGCAAAGGAGGAAAATATGTAATCACTGCAAATTCCCTCTTAAAAGTCCTTCCAGTTTTAGGAATCATATTTGCTTCTCCAATTTCTACATAAGGATAGTGAGAAACTTGTTACTCAATATAGAAGTGAGGTAAGATTGGTTGTCACTATGGGCCCATCATTTCGGCCCTGCTTCCTCACCTGGGGAGGTCTGCAGATACTCAACTTGAAGCTCCCAGCAACCTCTCTGAGAGTAACACTAGCTCTGAGTTACCGTGTCCTGTTTTCCAGTGGAGGGCTGCAAGCAATGGAGCTGATATCCAGGTATCTTTTGGCACAGCATTTGAGAGGAAACACCCTTGGATTTGTCTCTGAGATCTAAAATCTAGCTTGGCTTAGAGACAACACGCAGCTTTGGTTGAGACCCTAAAACAAAACTAATTTCTCAGGCAAAAAAAAAAAAAGTCATACTCCCTGTTCCCTGCCACTCCTTACTTTCCCACCTTTATTTCTTGTGTTACTTGTTCTTTATCCACTTTCTCAACTCCTACCATTTCTTTCTTTAAAAAAAATTTTATTTTATGTTTATTTTATTTTATTTTAATTTTATTATTCAATTAGAGTTGTATGCCTTTTCTCCCCATCCCTCCACCCCACCCCAGCCGAAACTCCCTCCCTCCCCACCTCCACCCTCCCCCTTGATTTTGTCCACATGTCCTTTACAGTAGTTCCTGTAATCCCCTCTCCTCACTGTCCCCTCCCCACTCCCCCCTGGCTATTGTTAGATTGTTCTTAACTTCAGTGTCTCTGGTTATATTTTGTTTGCTTTTTTCTTCTGTTGATTATGTTCCAGTTAAAGGTGAGATCATATGGTATTTGTCCCTCACCGTCTGGCTTATTTCACTTAGCATAATGCTCTCCAGTCCCATCCATGCTGTTGCAAAGGGTATAAGCTCCTTCTTTCTCTCTGCTGCATAGAATTCCATTGTGTAAATATACCATAGTTTTTGGATCCACTCATTTGCTGATGGGCACTTAGGTTGCTTCCAGTACTTGACTATTGTAAATTGTGCTGCTATGAACATTGGGGTCAACTCCTACCATTTCTTTGAGCTATCTCAAGTGCCTTTGCCTCCATGAAAACTTTCTTTTATTTTTAACAGCATTATTTGAGAAATAATACACATGCCACAAATTTACCATTTAACATACTTAAACCATTTAATTTAAGTCGATGGTTTTCAATAAATTCATAGACTGGTGCAATCCTAATCCTAATCCTAATCAATTTTAGAACATTTAAAAAATTTTAAAGATCTTAATTATTTATTTATGTTCTAGAGAGTGGGGAAGGCAGGAAGAAAGAGAGGGAAACATCAATGTGTGGTTGCCTCTCGCACACCCCCTACTGAGGACCTGGCCTGCAACCCAGGCATGTGCCCTGACTGGGAATTGAACCAGTGACCCTTTGGTTCACAGGCTGGCACTCAATTCACTGAACCACACCAGCCAGAGCTTAGAACATGTTTGATAACCTAAAAACAAATCCCGAATCCTTAGCTGTCACTTCCCAGCCCCCAATTGCCCACCTTTGGCCCTAGGTAAGCAACCTCTACTTTCTGTCTCTGTATCTTTGTCTATTCTTGGCATTTAATGTAAATTGAATATACAAGATATGGTCTTTTGTGTGTGGCTTCTTTCACTTATTGTAATGTTTTCAAGGTTCAACTATATTGTAGCATGCATCAGAACTTCATTCTTTTTTATTGCTGAATAATATTCCATTGTTGGGCTACACCACGTTTGTTTATCCATTCATCAGTGATGGACAACTGGGTTGTTTCCACTTCTTGGCTATTGTGAATAAAGGTGCTATGATATTCATGTACAATTTTTTTTGTGTGGACATGTTTTCATTTCTCTTGGCATATGGCTAGAAGTAGAATTGTTGGATTATATGGTAAGTCTGTGTTTAGCCATTTGGGGGTATACCAGTCTGATTTTCACAGCTGCTGCAGTATATTCCATTTCACAAGTGAGGGTTTCACATCTTCACTAACCCTTGCTATTTTCTGTCTTTTTCATTCTAGCTACACAGTGGGGGTGAAAAGGTATCTCATGATTTAATTTGAATTTTCCTGATGACTAGTGTTGTTGAGCATCTTTTCATGTGTTTACTGGTCATTTGTATGTCTTCTTTGGAGAAACGTGTCTTCAAAACTTTTACCCACTTTAAAATATGGTCATTTGGCTCTGACTGGTGTGGCTCAGTGGATTGGGCATCATCCTGCAAACTGAAAGGTTGCTGGTTCTATTTCCAGTCAGGGCACATGCCTGGGATGTGGGCCAGGTCCCCAGCTGGGGGCATGGGAGAGGCAACCAATCGGTGTCTCTTGCACACTGCTGTTTCTCTCCCTCCCTCCCCTTCTCTCTAAAAATAAATAAATAAACTCTTTAAAAATTAAAAAAATAAAACATGGGCATTTATCTTTTTGTTATTAAATTTTAAGTCATTTTTATATTCTTAAAAGTTATTTATACATTCTAGGTACAAGGGGACCTTATTAGATACATGATTTGCAAATATTATCTCCCATTCTATGGGTTATCATTTCATTTTCTTGATGATGTCCTTTGAAATACAGAAGTTTAATTTTTTATGATGTCCAGTTTCTTTTCTTTTGTTTCTTGTGCTTTTAGTGTCATGTCTATGAAGCCATCGACTAATCCAAGGTTATAAAGATCTAATCGTGTTTTCTTCTAAGTGTTTTATAGTTTTAGCTGTTACATTTAGGCTTTGATCCATTTGAGTTCATTTTTTAAAAATATATTTATTGATTATGCTATTACAGTTGTCCCATTTCCGCCCCTTCACTCCATTCCATCCTGCCCACCCCCTCCCTCCCACATTCCTGCCCTATAATTCATGTCCATGGGTCATACTTATAAGTTCTTTGGCTTCTACATTTCCTACACTATTCTTACCCTCCCCCTGTCTATTTTCCACCTATCATCTATGCTACTTATTCTCTGTACCTTTCCCCCCTCTCCCCCTCCCACTCCCCTATTGACAACCCTCCATGTGATCTCCATCTCTATGGTTCTGTTCCTGTTCTAGTTGTTTGCCTAGTTTTGCTCTTGTTTTTGTTTTAGGTGTGGTCGCTAATAACTGTGAGTTTGCTGTCATTTTTACTGTTCCTATTTTTGATCTTCTTTTTCTTAGGTAACTCCCTTTAACATTTCATATAATAAGGGCTTGGTGATGATGAACTTCTTTAACTTGACCTTATCTGAGAAGCACTTTATCTTCCCTTCCATTCTAAATGATAGCTTTGCTGGATACAGTAATCTTGGATGTAGGTCCTTGCGTTTAATCTTGGGTATGGTAATTATGATGTGCATTGGTGTGTTCCTCCTTGGGTCCAGCTTCTTTGGGACTCTCTGAGCTTCCTGGACTTCCTGGAAGTCTATTTCCTTTGCCAGATGAGGGAAGTTCTCCTTCATTATTTGTTCAAATAAGTTTTCATTTTTTTGTTCTTCCTGTTCTCCTTCTAGCACCCCTATAATTCGGATGTTGGAACGTTTCAAGATGTCCTGGAGGTTCCTAAGCCTCTCCTCATTTTTCCGAATTCTTGTTTCTTCATTCTTTTCTGGTTGGATGTTTCTTTCTTCCTTCTGGTCCACACTGTTGATTTGAGTCCCAGTTTCCTTCGCATCACTATTGGTTCCCTGTACATTTTCCTTTGTTTCTCTTAGCATAGGCTTCACTTTTTCATCTGGTTTTCGAACAAATTCAACCAATTCTGTGAGCGTCTTGATAACCAGTGTTTTGAACTGTACATCTGATAGGTTGGCTATCTCTTCCTCGCTTAGTTGTATTTTTTCTGGAGCTTTGAAGTGTTCTGTCATTTGGGCTTGAGTTCATTTTTGTATGTGATATGAGGTGAGGCTCCAGCTTCATTCTTTTGATGTGGTTATCCAACTGTCCCAGCACCATTTGTTGAAGAAATCACTCTTTCGCCCACGGTATGCCTTAGTAACCTATCAAAAATCAACTGACTGCATGAAACCTTTTTTGATCCTCCCAACTGAATCTGACCTTTCCCACTTTATCAGTCAGGATAGGTTAGGTTATGCTGCAGTAACAAGTATTTCCAAAATGTCAGAAGCTACAACCACATATGTTTGCTTCTCACTTATGCTAAGTGTGCATCAGGGTTCTGCTCCAGGTGATCTTCATTCTGGACTCAGACTGAAAGAGTAGCCTCTACCTGGAACATTATCAGTCTTGTGGCAAAGGGAAATGAGACACTCTGGGCTCATTCTTACAGTTTCTGCTCAGAGCTGACACGTCACTCCCACTCTCACTGCATTGGCCAAAACAAATCATAAGGCCAAAATTGAGGTTTGTGGGAGAAGACAATTAATCCGCCCATGGGAGGGGACACTGCAGGGAGGAAAAATCAATTATTCAGGGGAACAGTAATACAACCTAACGCTCCCTCACCATCCCATGTATGACTGGACACACAATTCTCCTGGTTTTCCTCTGACCTCTCCGTTACCCCTCAAGTTTCTTTGCCTGTTCCTTTCATGTTAGTGTTCTCCAGTGCTGTGACCTTGGCTCTCTTTCCTTCATACCTGTAGGGTAGGTGGAGGGAGTCTGTCTTCCTCACCAGGTGTCTGGGTAACTAAGGGAACCAGTGTTCCCATAGCCTTGGAGGGGCCTGATAACCAGTGTTCCCATAGTCTTGAGACTGGGTCCGATAAACTGTTCGTATAACATGAAGTAGGCTTGCATGAGCAAAATTATGCTGTGTTATGTAATGTTCTGGCAGTCTTCTGGCTTTGTACCCCTCTAGCCTTAAACAGGTAGGAACTCCCTGCTGGGGGTGATGATGAGAGACACGCAAGGGGACAGCTGCCACAATGAGTGCCACGCTGGGGAGCGAGGGCCCTGACATGTGCCACGCAGAGTCATGCAGATAGACACGCAGCTTGCAGCATGTGTGGCTCACCCACCTGTGAATAAAGGCATGCCAGACATCCCAACGGCTCTGTGGGTATTTTTCCATCTGCACAAATACCATGAACCCGCCTGGCCTTGAAGGGTCGCAACACAATACCTACAGACTTCCTGGGGGAATCTCATCCACTCCCACGGTGTCTTTAACCACCATCTATTAGCTGCCAACTTTCCCAATTACATTTCCAGCCCCAGACCTGTGTAGCTACCTGTCTACTGAACATCTCCACCTCCCCCAGCCATTTCAAACTCAGCAAACCCAGACCTGAATTTATCACCATCCTCATGCTATCTCCACGTCTGCTCCTCCTCCTGAATTCCTAACTTAGGAAATAATACACCATTCTCTCAATTGCCGTAGTCAGACCTTGTCACTACCTTCTCCACATTCAACTGTCAAGTTGTACCGGCAGGGGTGTTCAACATTTTGGTGTCTCTGGGACACACTGGAAGAAGAAGAGTTGTCTTGGGCCACACGTTAAATACATCGCAACATGTAATCACACATAAAAAAAATCTAATAGTGTTTTAAATACATTTACAATTTTGCGTTGGTGCGCACGCACACACACACACACTCAGACTGGGAAAATTTAGACTCTCTGATGAACCTCATGTGCTCATGTTTGGGATGTGGGAGGAAACCAGAGCACCCAGAGAAAACCCATACAGACACGAGGAGAAAATGCAAACTCCACATAGATAGAGGCTCTGGCCAGGAATCGACTTTTTCCCCTCATCAACGTCATAACGAAATGACATTGAAAGACACAATGTTATTCGAGGACCTGCTGTATTTCACAAACCAAGGTATCTTCAAATTTAAGCAATGGGTCAAAGTAACAAACACTGTTTTGTTAAAAGGGAACACTTTATTCACCTATACATGTATAAAAACAAGCAAAATCAGGACGTTTTCCTCAGCCATCCTTTCCACATTTTATGCAGTTTCAGTGAACTATAAAGCAATGATTTCTTCATGCCTAAAAGAGAAAAGAAGAGACAGTGAGAAAACTGAGGCTTACTGAGTGGATACTCGGCTAGAGGTTCCGTGATATTCAGACCAGAGGCTTGTCTTTGGAGTGGAGCAATGATGGGCTGACTGAGGTGTCTGGGAGACCCTGGGAGCCAAAGGTTATTAAAGGTCACCATGATGATGGGGGGAAAAGATTTGATTTAGGTATTTATTAAAACAGTGATATGGATGTCAAAGGTACCTGAGTTTCTGGGGTAAGTGAATCTTTTGAGATACGAGCATATTGGCAGCCTTTGAATTTAGCAGTTCTTTTTTTTTTTTAAGATTTTATTTATTTATTTTTTAGAGAGCAGAGAAGGGAGGGAGAAAGACAGGAAGAGAAAAATCAATGTGCGGTTGCCTCTTGAACATCTCCTACTAGGGACCTGGCCCGCAACCCAGGCAAGTGCCCTGACTGGGAATCGAACCAGTGATCTTTTAGTTTGCAGGCTGTCACTGAATCCACTGAGCCCTACCAGCCAGGGCATGAATTTAGTAGTTCTTAAAAAGGAGGAGAAAGGAAGAACAGAGGCAAGATCTGTATGTAAGTGGGCGTCCTTGGCCCCTTTCTGACTCCCGCTGCCTGCATTCCAACCAAACCCAGCTCACTGCTCCGTGTAGCTGCATGAGCTGCTGATCTGCCCAGAGTGAATGTTGGTTCCATCACTTTCTGCTGGGCAGACATCGAATCCCCATTCAGATTTCTTCTCTACAAGTGTCTTCCTTTACTCCCCAGGCCAATTCAGACACTGCTCCCCCTGGATCCACACCACCTGTGCTGACGCATAGCAACTCACCCCACTGTTTACTAACCTGTCCCCCTGCCTAGCCTGGGAGTTCCTTGAGGTCAAAGACCTTGTCCTATTCATCCCTGTTTCCCCATCACCCAGTATAGTCCCCAGCACATAGGAGGTACTTGGTAAATGCTTTTGAAATGACAGAACAGATGCACCTCATTCAGATATCTGACCTTCCGGCACCCTCTATCCACTTAACCACAAGTACCAGATGAAACTGGAAAAGCTGTCTGGGGGACTCACAGGAAAGCAGAAAAATGGGAGGGATAGAATAAATGGGATGTTATTTGTCTGTCAGATCCAATAGGATCCTATTTGCAGACAGTATTATGGGCTCAACTTTTTTGGGGTTGAGAATGAGATCATTCAGTCTGTGTTTCAGGGTGGGGCCCAAAGATCCAAAGAGTCTTTTTCACGATGAGGCACAAACTGCAGTGTGAGCTGCGAGTATGAAACGCACACCCATGAAGTGCACTTGGTCAGCATGCTAATGAGGAGTCCCTGGACAGGGTCTGTTCCAGACTCTTAGCACTGGGGTTTGAGAGATCTCTTGAAAATACCTGGCCATGTTTACCTGTAAGCTGCCTAGTCCACTTAGAACCTTTTAAGAGGCTACTGCAGGCAGAGGCAGGTTAAGAGGCAAGGTACCAGTAAAATCATTAGCAAATACTTGTAGAGACTCTGGCCTGGCTTGTTTACTGACTGGCGGACTACTTGAGAACTGACATAGCCTAGTCAAGAAACTCAGGGCTTCTTTCCTTGCCTCCACCCCTTTTAATTTTCTCCCTGGAGCAACCACTCTGGTAAACCTCACCCACTTGAGCATTGAGACTGGAAAGTTGTTACGTAAGGTGCTTTTTAAAATTCCAGCCAGAACCAATCAAGACACTGAACAGTATACAGGTAGTTGTATACAGTAAGGTTCAGCACAGCAACCCCAGGGCACTGAGTCACAGCTAGAGGAAGATGCATCAACCGTGATAAGTCCCAGTTCAGCTTCAAAAAATTACTCACAAACTCCTTGGAGCTTAACATTTAAGTTAAATACATAAAGTACATCAGAGGCACCATGTAGCTTTTTTTTTTTCCCCCTGCTAGTCCATAGAAACCTCCCTTAATTGAAAACAGCCTCTCCCTTCAATGGCTCTGCCAGAGAGAGTCTCAGAGAGACTGCAGCAGGGACCTGTGTTACAAAGAGCACTGGGATAGCAGTCAAGAGACTCGAATTCTAGTCCCATCTGGGCCATAAACTTACAGTGCAGATCCCCCTCTCTGGCCTTGATTTCCCCATCTGCACAATGCCTGGCTTGGACTAGGCCGGGGTTCTCTAACAAGGGGCCCATGGACAGGCTTCGGCATCAGTCCATGAAGTCCCTGAGACTGTAGGTAGCAGCCTGCGGTGCAGATGCACACGTGCCCTTCTGTGCAGAGTTTCACAGGGAACTGGGATTTGCAAAAGGGCAAGAACCAACCGACTAAGGAGCCCTTTCTGCCTCAATATTCTAATTGCAACAAAGGTGAAGGACTTAAACTTCATAAACCTGGAATAGGCCAAATTTTGTAAATAGGACACAAAAAGCTGCTAACCATAAAGGATGAACTGGATAAATTGGGCTGAGTAAGAACTTCTTTTCACCGAGAGACGTCATTGAGAGACTGAAACAACAAGCTCTAGAGAGGGAGATTTTTGCATTACACATGTTCCACAGAGGACCTGTGTCCAGATGACACGGAGAAGTCAGTAAGAAAAGGCAGACAACTCCAAAGAAAAGTGAGCAAAAGACAAGAATAGGCACTTCACAAAAGAGATCCAAATAAGCATACGAACAAATGCTCAGCTTTATTAGTCATCAGAAAATGTAAATTAAAACTCGAGTATAGTACCACTACTCACTGACCAGAGTGCCTAAAATGAAACAGACATATAATATTATCAAATTTTGGCCAAGGAAGTGCCGCACCAGGAACTCTGCTAGTGGGAGTGTAATTTGGACAACTGTTTGTTGTCCAAATTCTATATTCTACAGAGCAAACAGTTAAACATTCACACACTTTATGATCCAGTAATTCTACCCCTAAGTTTATACCTAACAGAAATACATAAACATGTTTACCAAAAGATGGGTACAAAACCAGCGGCACTACCGTAGTAACCCCAAACTGGAAACAACTCAAGAAGGCATCAACAGCAGAGCAGATAAACTGTGTACATTCGCACACTGGACTGGATGCAACGAGAATAAATGAGCTACTGCTATTCCGCACACCATGATGAATCTCTGACGTTACGAGAAGTGGAAGACACAAGAGAGTGCCTATTTATGTAAAGCTCAAAGACGGGCAAAACAAAAGCAAGGCATTAGAAGCCAAGACAGTAGTTAGTTACTCTTGGAGGGGTAGTGGCTGTGACTAGGGATTTCTGGGAGACTGATTGGTACCGTTCTATTTTTTCTTCTGGGAACTAGGTTCATAAGTGTGTTCACTTTGTGAAAATTCACCAATTTATGACTTGTGCACTTTTCTGTACACATGGAGATTTTCCATAATTCCATAAGACCTAGAGTCTCTCATTTATTCAGTCACTGAAATACACCAAATGAGTATTTATTGAGCACCTATATATAAGACGCCGAGCGAGTTGCTGGGAATGGGGTATGAACAACAGGTACAGTCTCTGCCCTCAGAGTGTTTACAATACATAGAATTCTACTTGGCCTACGTTAAACTTGCTTTTGGTTTCTGCTTCCTTTCTTTAAAAAAAGATGGTGATTTAGGAAGTCTGTATTTAGAAAGTATCTTGAGGGAAGACAGCCTCCTAAAGAGAGAAATTTCACTCAAAGGCCCATCATCATCGTCTTTGTTCCTTCCCCAATGAATGAAGAAGTGACATATAAAAACAATATATCTTCTTTAGACAAGTGCTTATTTACCTACAGCTAGTCGTTGTGAATTCTGGTTAGTATCTAAAGTCAGGATTTTACTTTGAAAGGATACAGAAATCAATTTCAATATATATCTTTTGTTGATTTCCAGCTTGTTTTATGTGACCTACAGCGAAGTTACTACAAATGTAATACTATGAGTCGCCTATGTGACCTCAAACTGATGGGTCCAATGACAGACAAAATTCTCTAGGAAACCATGTGAGGCAGCGATATGAGCAGGTTATGGGGGGTGTCTCTGCTTTCCCATAATTCTATATTTCAGATCTTTAGCAGAGAAAATCAGTAAGCCCTCACCGTTCTTCTGATTAATTTCCAAACAGTTAAATATGTCTACAAAAACATCTCTTCTGAGGCAGGAGTACAACTTACAACTTAAAAAACTTTCAAGTTCAAGTGATCTTGAAAGTTTTTACCAGAAAAAAATCTTGAATGTTATTATGTGTTCTCCTTATTTAAATATGTAGGTACCAAAAAATAGAAGAAATGTTTTAGTTACAGGAAAGCAGGAGCAGAGAACAACGAATGATCCATTCTGTCGTGTTCCAGGAAAGGGCTGGTAAGAATCAACTGAGGCATGCCAGAGCCTTCTTAGCAACAAGACCAAACCTGTTTTGTTAATTCAGCTGAATCTTCTGAAGCTGGAGAAGTAAATAGGTATCTGTCCCCAGAGTTAATTCTCACTGACCATAAAGTCAGGTGGGGAAAAACTAAAGATTTCAAAAATTAAAGTCATTATCCCCTCCCAATCTTCCCCATCTCCTGAAATGGCACCACCATCTGCTTCCCAAGCCAAAAACCTGGGAGTTATTTGTGACTTCCCCCTCTCTCTCACTTCCCATATCCCTCCAATCACTAAGACCAGGCAATCTGCCTTGTAAATATTGCTGCCACCTCATCTCTCTGCCTCTACTGCAATGACCTGAGTTCAGGCTGCCATGATTCCTCACCTGGCTCACTGCAACCATATCTAACCAGTTCCCCAAGCAATAGCTTTAATTCCCCTCACTCTGTTCTCAGTTCTCTAGGGATAGTGGTCTTTCTATAATCCTTCAGGGGCTTCCCTCTGCCCTCATTCCCTTTCATGGCTTTTAAGGACTTCTCTTGTCTGGCTCCTGCTTACTTTTCAGTTTAATCGCTAAATGCTTCCTCCTCCCCCAACCCTGCCATTTCTCTTCTAATTCCCACACCAGAATACTCAAACAGTTCTACTTCTCTCCAAGCAGATAAAAACATAAAAGACTGCTGGTTCTCCGAATATGACGGTCTGCTTTAGCTGGTCTTCTGTTATCAGTTTGAGATGTGATGTCATCTGCTGCTACTATGAGAGGCGGCTCAGTCCAGGATTAGGAGGCTGAACAGTCTTTCACCACTGCTGAGCTGGCTGGCTCCAGCTGCTGATCCGCTGCCCCAAGAACTATGCTATTCCACCAAACAGCACCGTCTAAGAGAAGTCAGCATTATTTTTTAAATGATCAAAACTCAGGCTAAAGGGAAAAAATAGTGTTTGGTTTGGGAAGCATTTCTCTACTCACTTCTCTGGGTGTATCTGATGGTCAGGGAATTTCAAGGGAACTCACGGAGTGTGAAAAGACTGCATGAGAACACGCTGCCCTGTTTTCCAACACAGTTTATAAGGAAAGGCAATCCTCTGAGCTGCTTATAGCTTCCTGGCTTCCAGCTTTTCTAGGTGAGATTTAGATTTAGACTCACCGAAGTTTATGGAACACCTACCAGGTACTGGGTCACATAGTGGACACTCTCAGAACACATTGTGAACTGAATATTAGTAGCCCCATGTTTTCAAGGCAGAGGGCTAATTAACATACCAAGGTTACAGGGCCAAGAAATGAATAACTACAACTTCAAGCCAATGGCTTCTGACCCAATCTTAGCTCCTCAGTTAGCTACCTGTCTGAATTGAATATAAAAGATAATTGCTTTTTAATATTCCTTTTTACCCCTATATGAGTAGGAGGTTGAAAAGCAGCAGAGTGATACTGGGTACAAAGGAATAACATCTCAACCCAGGGATACACTGGGTTTTCTCACCCTGCAGGTGATTTCATCCCTGTCTGAAAAACTGAACAGAAGTAGAACTTTGGGGATGCAGTGGAGACAGCTCTAGCAAAAGCAAGGCAGAACAACAGCAGCTACAACCGCAACAAGGGGACTTCTAAAGAACAAAGTGCCGGGGGGTGGAGGTCCTGAAGCTTGCTGTGAAGTTGGAGGGAAAAGAAACAGACAAACTGGCCACTCAGTTCCTTTCCCTGCTGGGGTACTCCAGCTGGAGACCGGGTTAAGGGGCTAATGCTATCTGAATGAGACAGTGCTAAGAGCCATGCTCTAAAGAGATATCAGGAAACTTTTCAATAATGATTAAAAATAAAAAACTAGGCACAGTACTAGATACTTTTATATATTTAATTATCCCCATGAAATTAAATCTGAGAAGAATTAGGTAACTTGCCTACGTCAAAGTAGTTAAGTTGGAATTTGAGCCCTAGTCTCTGGGACTCACAGACCCCTGCCCGTGGCCTGGGCCGCCTTCTTCAGGCCACAACCATCATGAACCAGGTAAGACAGAGCATAAGGTAAGTAAACCTGTAGAATCTGAAGGGACACTCAACCACTTTCCACAATTTCTGCAACCTCAGTGCAGGTTACAGACATTCTAGTAACTCTGGACTTCCTCAACCCAATGAGGTATCTTCAGAAGGAAAAGGGCAACAGGCATTGAGCACTCGGGAACCTGCACTGGGCACTCACTCACTCCATGGTCACAAAGAAATCTGGGTTGTGTTCTGTGAGGTGTTACCTACTGCCCTCTGCTGGTCACTGGAAAGGAGTGGAGAGAGGACCGAAGGTTTATTTCAGTGTGTCAAAGAGATGATTATGATTTTTAAAAACCTTTCATGAGAGAAAAATTTAGTAATATAAAAGAATAGTATGTTTCCATGCATCTTCATCCAGCTTCAACAATGTTTCAAGTCATGACCAATCTTGTGCCATCTACTCTTTTCCCACTTCCCTCCACCAAGTCTTACTTTGAAGCAAGTATCAGACATCCTGTCATTTCATCTGTAAATACTTTAGCATGTATTTCTACAAAAAGGGAATTTTTAAAAACTCCGTCCTATTACCATTCTCACAACAACAAAAAAGTCACCAATAAATGTGGTAATTCCTTATGTAAGTACATGAAGCCAAAAAAAAAAAAAAAAGGAAAGAGAAAAAGAAAAGAAACAAAACCGCCCGAAGCATTCAGCCTCACCCAAGGAGGTATATTACAGAAAGGGAGCTGCAATCATGCAAAACACAGATTAACAGCCCGAACCACCCAAGCAAACAAAAGCACCTCATCTTCAACTTCGCCAGGATAAACCAGCAGAAGCACAGATTAAGTACTATCTTAATTGGAAATACAAAGCTATCTACCCTTGGGTGGTAGAAATATCTTCAGATTTGGCACCTGTGCTATTGAATTGTTCTTAACTCTTTGGCCAAATCTTTCCAAAGATTCAGGAGGGACCACAGAGTGTCCCTGGGACCAAACACACAGCTGTTTATCCAGGCAGTGGGGTTGGAGGCGTGGCCATGCCAGCCCCTGGCAATCTCAACCCAGGGATCAGAATCAGGCTGAAAGATCACTCCCATCTTTGAATTACTACCGCTGAGTCACTTACACCCTAGCGTGACTGCAAATTTCTATTTACATGCCTGTCTCCCTTTCCAGACTATGAACTGCTTGACGGCAGGATGGTGTTTTGAGTTCACTTTGTATACTGTGTGGCTAGCACATGAGAGATGTTAGTAGACAGTTACATAAGGAATATGGAAATAGAAAAGCCCATCATTTGACAATACCAAGCAATGGAAAGAATGGAGAGAAACAAGAACTCTCATTTATGACTAGTGGCATTGATATAACTACTTGGGAAGGCAATTTGGAATATTCAAAGATATGTTCAAATGTTTAAGCCCATAAATCAAGAACAGAATGTTTTAAAAATTTTTAAAAAGGATTATCCAGGGAACAGCAACAAAAAAAGCAAATTAAAGAGCTCCTAGAAATAAAACTATAATAGAAACTTAAAAACTCAATAGAAGGGTTGGAAGCTAAAGTTTAGAAAATCTCCCAGAAAGCAGGACAAGAGGACAAAGAGATCAAACATAGGAGAGAAAAGAAAACCAGAGGACTAGTCTAAGAGGTCCAATATTTGAATAAAAGGGGTTCCAGAAAGAAAAAAGACAGGAGAAAAGTAAAAAGAATAAATGAAATTTTTTAATATTCTGAGTGTCTAAAATGAAAGAGCAATGGGTAACATAACAGATAAAAAGGGACTGTCATCAAAACACATCAGAGCCCTGTAGGAAAATGAGGACCTAACAGGCCTCCAGAAAGAACATATACAAAGGATTAATAATCAGAATGTCTTTGGATTTCGATAGCAATCCTGGAAATGAGAAGATAGTTGGAGCAATGATATCAAAATTCTAAATGAAAGTTATTTCCAATTTATCTCTAGCCTAAGTCTCAATCGTGTGGGAGGGTAGACTAAACGTTTCTTTAGACATACATGTTCTCCAAATTTGCCTCTCATGCACCCTTTCTCAGAAAATTACTAATTTGGTGGTGTGCTTCACCAAGACAAGAGCATGCACCGTGAAGATAAAAGAATGAGATAAGGAAAGAGGGTATCCCTCGCTTGAGACAGGTAAAGACAATCTCTGTGGGCAAAGAAAGTTCTACAGGGGAGGCCCTGGTTGGTGTGGCTCAGTGGATTGAGTGCTGGACTGCCCTGGCTGGTGTGGCTCAGTGGATTGAGTGCCGGACTGCGAAGCAAAGGCTCGCAGGTTTGATTCCCAGTCATGCCTGGGTTGCGGGCCAGGTCCCCAGTGGGGGGCACGCAAGAGGCAAAGAGGTAACCATGCATTGATGTTTCTCTCCCTTTCTTTCTCCTCCCTTCCCTTCTCTCTAAAAATAAATAAAATCTTAAAAAGAAAAAAAGAAAGTTCTACAGAGAAGGAAAAGTGTATTATATGGCTCACCTATGACTCTCATTAACATAGTCATACAGTGAGAATTCAGAAGACTGACTTTACTAGAGCTTCAATCCAGCTGTATTAGGAGGACAGAGGGATGGGAGGGGTGAGTGTGTGTGGTGAGGTAGGGTAGAAGAGTTGAATTCTAATCTACCACAGTGAGAAATAATGCCTAAAACTGAAAAGCAAAGCAGCAGAAATACAAGCTTATTCTTTAGTGAACTGGCAGTGAAAAGGAAAGTAACCCAGTAAGGGAGTTGACAGGGGCTGTCTCTGGAGCGGGGAAGTGGCAGAGGGGCAAGGGCTGCTGCTTCTGCAGCGATGTGCACGTGCGACTTTCGTAAATAAAAACACGAGGGGGAACCTGCCCACAAGGGGTTATTCGGGAAACCCAGAGGGGCAGTAAAGCCTTCCTACAGTACCTCTTACGGTTTTACTTTTTTCAGATGACCAGATTACAGTGGCGTCTGTCTGTCTGTACATTAGTGCAATATCCTAGCTTATGACCATCGAAAGTCAGCATTTCAGAAGTACTTGCAGGACACAGACTAAACTCTCCATTTTAACCAGGGGCCCTGAGGCCACGCAGTCCAGCAGCATCTTTAAGTATGGGCTTTCTAAAGTTCTTACCAGCAGTGAAAATGCCTTTGGTGCTCTGTCTCAGACTAGAAGGCCTCACGATTGCTGAAAGCCCTGTGAAAAAAAAATCAACAAGGATGCCAAAAAACCCAGATGTTAGTCATCTCACACTTTAAAACCTGGAAGTAAATATTCTCTCAGTTACCCATTGAAACCAGCAAGTCCATCTCCATCCTAGTGTCACAGAATGACAGCGGGAGAGTGTCAGGACTGAGGCTCAGGAGGCTGGACGGGCCAGCCGCGTCACCGACCAGCCATATGAGCACAGGCCCCTCTGGGCCTGGGCCTCCTCACGGAAAAACAGGGTGGGCTAGGTGACCTCCAAAGGTCATTTTATGACTTTAAATATCCTTAAGGCTGCTGGTTCTCAATTCCAAGATGTAAAAAGATTAAAAAAAAAAAAAGAAACAAAAATAAAAAAAACAAATGTTTCTTCCCAGTAATAAAGCTTTCATTCTGAAAACCCACAGACAAGACTCCTCAGTGAGGATCAACAGTACGGGCCCTCATGCCCCGTGAAAGGCAGCAGCGATCATGCCGTGACCAGAATGATGTTAAAATGAAAAGAACAACAAGCAAAGAATATGCCTCCATCTTTATCTTCAGAACAGGTGTCTGGTAACCTAAACCTGTGCTCCGACAACCTGGGGCAGGTCCTGAGAGTGTGCATGGAGTCTGCCTGTTGCAATTAATGTTCAGTGTTGTCACTGTGAATATCGAGCACACACACAGCTCGCACCTTGGAGGATTAAGCTCAGTTAAGTACTCAGTGAAACAGGAAAATGTGCACATCTGAGGGAGGGAGTCATTTCCAATTTCAAAATTATTTCTATACTGACTGACCTCATAAATTACCTTTAACACTTCAAAGGGAAGTGGGTCTCTGAAGATAAGGTTCAGATTTTTTGGTAAATATAAGGGAGGTCCAAGAATAATGTGGAGAACATAGGCCGTGTCAGATGGAACCTGCTGAACACACTATGAGACGCACTAAATGGGAGCTGGCTGATGAAAGCTGCGTTTTTAATGTTATCTGATGCAAGCCGTGTTCTTGGTATTAGAAAAGCATTAAACATGCCACTCATCTCCTTCCTTCTCAGACCACTATGAAGAACACTTGCCTTTGAAATAACTGCTAGAAGTTATGCTCTTGGGACCAAAGGAAACATTGTTTTTCCCCTTTGACAGTGATTCAGGGCCCAGGAAATTGAAAATTAGAAATACTTTTACACCAACCTACTGCAAATGAATGCAAGTTTAAATCTGGAAACCCCCAGATTGTTAGTGCTTTCTTCTTCCTAGAAGCAATCTATTTGTTGATCTCACCAGGTAAGAAAGAATAAAGGATACGTCACATCACAAAGTTTGCTTTTAACCAAGGCCAGCACTTCCTCAACGTCAAATTCAAAACATACCTAGTCGCACCACCTCTCCACAGTCAGGATCGTGAGCAAGTTGTAATAAAGTTTCTTCCACATCTCTGTTTTTTCCAGGAGGGTCCATAATATGATTTATTTGTTGCTGTAAGGTTTTGGGCAATGTCATTAGCTGAGTGAACTGTCCTTCTGGGCTTTTATCTATCTAAGGAAAAGAAAATAAGATGATGTTTATGGAGCGTACTTTGAATTCTGTAAATATTGAAAGACCCAGGGCTTCTTTTCAAAGTCACACAAACATATATGAACCCATATGCTAGACTGACAGCAAGCTAAGGAGACAGTCTCCTTTCTGAAATGAAATGCATAAGTGTTCAGAATTCTAAGTTCCTACAAAAAAAGCCAATGCTTTACTTAAAATATTCCATTTTTACATGAAAAAAGAGATGCCTCTTTCAAGGACCGATTTCTGATTATCAGTTTTAAAATTTCTATTTGTCTTAAATCCAACAATTAAAGGAAGTAAGGCTGCAGCTAACAGTCATTGCGGCCCCAGCAGATCCAGGCTCTCAAATTACTTCTTCTCAGTGTCAAACACAACGACACTGAGTGACAGCCAGGACCACAGAGTCAATAAGAAGCAGTGGCGCCTAAAGGTAAGCCTCTTGTTTTACATACCATGATGTATCTCATAAACTGTAGGAATAAACTGATGATAAAACTAATCATACTCCTTTTAATCCCCTGGCACATAGTAGGTACTCAAAAAACAAACAAACAAACAAACATTAGTTGAATAAGGGAGTGAGTAACTGCATCGGTAAACGTTAGTTGTCATTACTTCTTAAATAGGAGTAAGTTGTATCAGTGGTTTCTGTTCCCGCCATATTCTAAAATACATCAAACTGAAAGATAAATACAGAAATAAAACATAAAAAACTACGCATCGAACTTGACTTAGAAATCTTTAAATCAAAATTCAGTCACAGAGCTGAGGCCACACCTAGCTTCTCTAATTCCCAGTCTAATATACTTCACGGAACTAAAGTTCCACAAAATCCTGTAGACACTGCCTGCCAAGTTGAGAACCAGCAACGCTGCCCTCAGCAGCTCATCTCATTATCTTCCAAGTAAGAATCTTTCTTGTATTCCTTTAAACAAACGTTTAGGTTTTAACTTTAAGAGAACAGAAAGAAAACAATTAGACAAATGAATGTACTAAATTTTACATTCAGTTTTTCCAGACATGACAAATTTTCTTAATTAGAGTTCTTTCTTAATTACTCATTCTACCACTGTTTGCACTCAACAAATATTTATTGAATACATGCCAATGTCTTTATTTTCTAGGGGATTTTTAAAAATTTGCTTTTAGAGAGAGGGGAAGGGAAGGCATAAGAGAGGGAGAGAAACATCAATGTGTGGTTGCCTCTTACGCACCCTACTGGGGACCTGGCCTGAAACCCAGACGTGTGCCCTGACTGGGAATCGAACCAGTGACCCTTTAGTTTGCAGGTCAGCACTCAACCCACTAAGCCACACCAGCCAGGGCTGATTTTCTAGTTTTATCTATAAAATCTATGCAAAGAAGAAAATGCTATTATTTAGTGGCTCCAATAAAGGTGAAGGTTTTTTTTAACCTAAATATTTCATATTTATCATTAAAATGGTTCTAAATTCACAGAATTCAACCTCTACTTAGCTTTGGCTAGAGAATGACAAAAAAGTGGATATTTCTGTAAAATATGCTATAAGTGATATTTATGGACTCATATTTTGGAGCTGAATATTATAAGTGAAAAGAACTATATATTTCTGTAAAGCTTTATCTATAAAATTGCTAGGAATTTTGGAGAAGCCAAGATGACTCGAGTACTATGAGGAATTAGAAAATAGTACTTGCCACCAGTTTCTCTTGCAGAAAAGAATGAACTGGAATTTTTGCTTGGGAACATGTTTAAAGACAAAATATTAGGTGACATGTTCAAATAAATCGTTAAATTCTAATTATCCTTACTATTTAATTCTTCATGTTTTAATGACATGAAAGTGAAAGTATTGAGTTAAATGATGAGTCAAATTGAAGCTTTAAAGCAGATATGGGAAAAGTCCACATGTTGTATTTACATGAAGTATCTAGACAGGCAAATCAGCAGAGGCAAAAGTACATTAGCGGTTGCCCGGTGGGAGGGGAACCTAGGGACTGCTAATGGGTATGAGATTTCTTTTTTGAGTGGTAAGTTCTAAAATTAGATTGTAGTGAGGGCTGCGCAACTCTGAATATACTAAAACCCACTGAATGTTATGGTATGTGTATCTCAATAAAGCTGATATTTTTAAAAAGCAGGTAGTGGATGCTGTGTTGCATTGCCCAGATCTGGCTTCAAGACCAAAGTACTTGTTTCAGTGGCAGCTGGCACTTTGAGTCCCTCCCAGAACTGTCCTCAGCTAAAGTGAGCTGCCTGTGTCCAATGACTGGAAAATGTAGAAGTACAAAGGCCTGGTATCTCTGCCTGGTGTTGGGACAACTAAGAAGCCCCCCCCCGCCGCCCACCTCCACAGTACCACCAGAGGATCAGATGAGGTCTTTGTTTCAAATCTGCCCAATCCTGATCTTACACGCTGGTACCAGCAATGGTCCTAGAACCCACACTCTAAGGGGGCATCCTGGAGCGGTTAGAGTGTGGAAAGCGAAGTGGGAGCCTCGGAAACTGCTATTCTCATCCCCTAGCCAGAAGAGTAATTAAAAAATAAAAACGTCCTGAAAGATATGACAGAGATTAGTGTCACTTGTAGACCTAAAAGTGGGGGTGTGATGTTTAATTTAATGTGTCAACTTGGCGAGGCTATGGTGTCCAGTAGCTTTGTTACATCCTAGTCTAGATATTACTGAAAAGGTATTTTTTAGATGTAATTAACATTTAAGTCAGTAGACTTTGAGAAAGGCAAATTACCCTCTATAATGTGGGTGGGCATTATCTAATCAATTGAAGGCCCTAAGAAAAAGGACAAGTATCTCCTGAGGAAGAAGGAATTCTGTCTCTACATTGCCCACAAACTCAAAACTGCCACATACTCTTCCCTGGGTCTCCTGCTTGCCAACTGGCCCTGCAAATTCCAAACCTGCCAGCTCCCCACAATCATGTGAGTCGATCCCTTAAAATCTCTCCCCCTCTTCTCTCTCTCTCTCTCTCACACACACACACAGATCTATCTATCTATAGAGAGATACATTCCTATGACTATTCCGTAACTATCTGTACTTCTTAATCCCCTCACCTCTTCACCCACTCCCCCATAACCCCCTCCCATCTGGCAACCATCAAAACACTCTCTGTATCCACGATTCTCTGTTCTCCTTGTTTGCTTAGTTTGTTTTAGATTAAATTGTTGGTAGTTGTGAATTTATTGACATTTTTTGTTCATAGTTTTGATCTTCTTTTTCTTAAATAAGTCCCTTTAACATTACATATAATACTGGTTTAGTGAGGATGGACTCAAGTTTTTTCTTGTCTGGGAAGCTCTTTATCTTCCCTTCCATTCTAAATGAGTGGAGTGCTTTGCTGGGTAGAGCAACCTTGGCTGTAGGTTCCTGCTTTTCATGACTTTGAATATTTCTTGGCAGTTCCTTCTAGACTGAAAAGTTTCTTTTGAGAAATCAGCTGACTGTCTTATGGGAACTCCTCTGGAGGTAACTAACTACTTTTCTCTTGCTGCTTTTAAGATTCTCTCTTTATCTTTAACTTTTGGCATTTTAATTATGCTGTGTCTTGGGGTGGGCCTCTTTGCACTCATCTTGTTTGGGACCTATTGTGCTCCCTGGATTCACATGTCTATTTCCTTCACCAAATTAGGGAATTTTTCTTTCATTATTTTTTCAAATAGATTTCCAATTTCTTGCTCTTTCTCTTCTCCTTCTGGCACCTCTATGATGTGGATGTTGGATCACTTGAAGTTGTCCCAGAGGCTCCTTGCACTATGCTGATTGGGGGGGGGGGGGGTACTTTTTTCTTCTTGTTCTGATTGGTTGTTTTTTGCTTCCTTATATTCCAAATCATTGATTTGATTCTTGGCTTCATCCACTCCATTGTTGGGTCCCTGTAAATTGTTCTTTATTTCAATTACTGTATCCTTCGTTTCTGACTGGGTCTTTTTTACGCTGTTGAGGTCCTCACTAAGTTCCTGGAGCATCCTAATAACTAGTGTTTTGAACTCTGCATTTGATGGATTGCTGATCTCCATTTTGTTTAGTTCTTATTCTGGAGTTTTGGTCTGTTCTTTCATTTGGGCCATGTTTCTTTGCTCCTCATTTTGGCAGCCTCCCTGTGTTTGTTTCTATGTATGATGTCAGGAGAGTGTCCAACCTGCAGCCCATAGGCTGCATGCAGCCCAGGATTGCTATGAATGCGGCCCAACACAAAATCGTAAATTTACTTAAAACATGATGAGGGTTTTTTTGTGATTATGTGCTGCAACGCATTTAACAGATGGCCCAGGACAACTCTTCTGCATCCAGTGTGGCCCAGAGAGGACAAATGGTTGGACATCCCTGTGTTGGGTAGAGCTGTTTTGACTCCATCTTGGGAGTGTGGCATAATTGTAGCAGGTGTCCTGTAGGGTCTAGTGGAACAGCCTCCCCTATCACCCAAGTTGGGTACTTGAGGTGTGCCTTCTGTGTGGACTGAGCACACCTTCCTCCTGTAGTTGAGCCCTGGTTGCTGTTGGCAGGTGAATGGGAGGGATTTATCCAAGGCAGTAAGGACTGGCTGTGACCACTGACCCAACCTCTACCCTCCACAGAGGATTAGCTGTGCAGGGGCAGGGTGGTGGTTGTCTGATGTGGTCTGTAGGTGTGTCTACTGGGTGCTCAGGTTCTGGGGTTTCCCAGGTGATGCTGGCCAAGATCAGCCACAACCTATGTTTTGCCCAGGGCCACCCTGACTGAGCTTTAAGGCAATCTGAGATGTGTGCTACTTGTGCTGGGCTTGGAAGTTCCCAGGCAAAGTCAAGCTGTGAACCTTGGCTGGCTGCTGCTAGTGATGAGCCTGCAGCCACTTAGCAAGATGTATGCGAGCCAGGGGCTCACTGAGGCCAGCTGCTGCTTGTTTGAGAGAAGTTAGGAAGTTGTGAAGCATCGGCCAAGACTAGCCATTTATATGGAAACGCTATTGTTACCAGCTTGGGTAAGCTTGTAAGTTGGGTTGGGTGGGGCTTCAGGAGATCTCAGGGATGGGGCAAACAGTGTTAGCCAGGTTGATGGGGTCTCAGACATTGCCCCTGCCTACCAGCCCTGTGGCCTGTGGGTGAGAGTTCGGAAAAGGAAAATGGTCTCTGCCTGCCTTTCTGTCTGGGAGAGAGCTGTCCTCCAGCTCCCGCCTTGATGCCTGACACTTCAGTTCCTCCCTGTATGCTACTGGTGGCTTTCAAGCGGCTACCCCAGTGCTGGAGCTCAGAGGGAGTGAGTCTGAGTAAGTTCATGTGCAGGTTCTTTAAAAGGAATTGCTTGGGACTCCAGAAGTTTCTTATAGTGACTCCATCTCCACTGGTTTTTGTAGCCAGAAGTTGTGGGGACTTATCTTCCTGGTACTGGAACCCTGGGCTTGGGAGGGCCTGGTGTGGGGCTGGGACTCCTTGCCCCCGAGATACCCCTCCCGAATTTTTATCCACCATATGTGGATGTGGGACCAGCCCATTCTGCATCTCCATCTCTCCTGCCAGTCTGGATGGATGTGGTTTCCTTAAATCTGTACTTGTTGGACTTCCATTCAACACAGTTTCTGAGGATTCTGAGTGACAGTTATTCTATAGTTTAGTTATAATTTTGATGTGGTTGTATGTGGAGGTGAGCCACGTTTACCTACACCTGCATCTTGACCGGAAGTTTTAAAGGAAATCCAAAAGTGTTTTGTTCTTTAAAAACAGGCCATGAAAAACATCCAAACATATGAGGAAAGCCAATTCACTAACAGATGTGAGTGAATCAACAGCAAAAGGAACAAAGAGAAATGGAGACAATGTAGAGAGGAAGAAAAATCTTCTAAATTATAATAAAGATCATTAAAGAAATAAGGAAAGATAATAGTCATAAAACAGAAAAGAATATAAAAAGAAAATTCAGAGGAAATTAAAACATCAATAGAAGTATCAGATGATCAATTTGAGAAAATCTTCTGGAAAGCAGAAAAAAAAAGAACCCAAGGAACCAAGAGGAAAGAAAAACAAGAGATCAAACTAGGAGGTCCAACAACCTACTTACAGGAATTTCAGAAAGGATAAACTGAAAAAAGGGAATTGAAGAAATTATTACAGAAATAATAAAATTTCCTGGAACTGAAGGTCATGAAGTACCAGAATAATAAGTGAAAAATAGACATATAAAAAGACAAAGGCAAATCATCACGAAATGTAAGAATACAAGGAAAAGAAGAAACAATGTCAGAGATAAAATGGTCACATCCAAAGGATAGGGAATCTGAATATCATTAGACTTTTTAATGCAACACTAGAAACCAGAAGAATTGAAGGTATGATTTTAAAATTCTGAGGAAAAATTATTTCCAACCTAACTTTAGTCCAAACTGTCAATCACTGCAAGGGTAGAATTTTCATATGTACATGGTCTTAAAAAATTTACTCTTCTCACAACCTATGTTAGAAAAGTATACTTCATTAAAATTAAGAGAAAACATGAAAGAAGAAGATAAAAGATTCAGAAAGTCAAAAACTAGCAAAGGAGAGAGGCAAAAAAATTCTCAGGGTGATAATGAGAAGTTCCAGGAGAAGAGTTAGTTGTGCAGCAAGGCTTCAGAAAGGAAGGGGGATTACAGGGCTCCAAGAAAATGTCCCCAAGAAAAACCAGAAACAGAAAATTCCTGATGAGTTTGTCTATAATAGGAGAAGTTTTACAGAATTGTAAGAGACTGGAATGATGAACTACTGACAGGTATGAAGATAACCCAGCAAGTGAAAAAAACAAGACAATTATTAATTCCAAGCAAAAAGTTGTACAGGAAAGGAAATTTCATAGTAGTATATGTCAGCAATAAAGAAAAACTAAGTTGTCATAATAAATACTGAATATTAACCTAAGCAAAAATCATGAAATAACTACTGTATTTTGCCATATATAATGTGATCCCATGTTAAGTGTGCACCCAGATTTTTGGCCCAAACTTTCAGGAAAAAAATCTTTCGTTTTAATTTTTTAATTCAAATTTTATTTATTTTTATCTAGAAACAAAACCAATGATCATATTCCAGAGTATTATTTTGCACACGGATATTGTTATTGCTTTCTAGAGTTAAACTTTTAATGTGGAAGCATAAATAAAAGAATTAAAAACGTTTATATAGATACAGAAATAGCATTACCCATGTATAGTGTATATCCTGATTTTTCCCTCAAAAATTTGCACATTACATATGGCAAAATACAATATACGTGGAGCAAAAAGGAGGTGGGAGAAAAAGTGTGTGTGTGTGTGTGTGTGTGTGTGTGTGTGTGTGTGTGTGTTAGTGAGGGTGGCATAATAGTCAAATATCCTCATCCTTCATAGACCTCATCTTTTGTCACGACAAAAGCAAAGTATAAAATTTAAAAACCAAGAAATGAGTCAAATCATTATGCAGAAATACAGAGGTAAACACCAGAAGAATCAGCTAATGAGAGGAAAGCAGTTGCCTCTAAGAAGTAGCATGGAGACATAGGAAGGTATATAGCAGGAAACTCCAATATTTTGTTATAAGCTTTGAGGTACCATTTGTTTTTTAAACCACGTGCACGCATTGCTTTGAGAAAAGTGAAAATTGAAAATAAAAAACCTCAATCTGATGCAAACACGGCAAAGTCTGCTCAGTGGAGTGGTGGGTATTCTGGGCATTTCATGATACTCTTTTCTTTCCTTATGTTTAAAATAATTCTTATTTCTTAAAGTTCCCTTGCGGTTCTAAAAATTCCATTCATTTTTTATCCAACATAATATTAGTTGCCCCTATTATTTGGAAGAAGAGTATAAAAAGGTAAAATGCAGCGTTCTTTATGCTAAATTTTTTTTTGAAAAATCTGAGGTTTTGGCCCTGGCCTTTGTGGCTCAGTTGGTTGGAGCACTGTCCCACAACCGAGGGGTTGGGGGTTTGATTCCAAGTCAGGGCGCGTACCTAGGTTGTGAGTTTGATCCCCAGTCCGGGTGTGTACGATCTGTGGTCTGAGCGCTTACGATTCCCAGTCCAGGAAAACACAGGAAGCAACCAATCGATACTTCTCTCTTGCCCTTCCTCTCCCTCCAAAAGCAATGAAAAAATAAATGTCCTTGGGAGAGAATAAAAAAAATAAAAATGAATAAATAAAACCTGACGTTTCTATAGTTAAAATAAATATTAAACTCAATTTATTTTTCTCAAAGGAAACAATCTTTAATATTTATTTTCAAATACTTAATATTACCTTAAAATACCTTGAAAGTTTTATTTAATGTATCAAAAGGAGAGTCCCAAGACATAATAAATATAACAAATGGAGGATAAAAACAAGCTTCAGAGAAATACATTTGAGTCTATTTATGTAAAACAAAACCAAAGAAAAAAAGGCCAAACCATTTTATACATGTATATAGGTACAAAAACATACAAAAATGCATGCCAAAAAATGTGGAAGTTCAAATGATAAACTGTCAGAAAGGTTATCTCAGGAAAGGCAAATGGGATTGGGGACAGAAAGAGTTTATTTTCACTTGTTTTTGACAGGTAATTAATATGCATAGTGAGAATTTCAAATGGCAAAAGAGATATATTGTGAAGTCAAGCTGCACCCATATCAGCCCTTGGTTCCCTTCCCCAGAGATGGCCTCTTATTACCAGTCTCTTTTGTTACTTTTTTCAGTATTATTCCGAAAATACAGAACAGGTTTATACACAAAACTTACTTTTAAAAATATGTTTTCAGATTTCTGGCCAAGATGGAGGTATAGGTATATACATTTTGCTTCCTCACACAACCAAAAGAAGGACAAGAAATTTAAAACAAAAAATAACCAGAACTTCCAGAAAATTGAACTGTATGGAAGTCCGACAACCAAGGAGTTAAAGAAGAAACATTCATTCAGACTGGTAGGAGGGGCAGAGATGGGCAGCTGGGGCAGGAGAGGACAAGTAGTGAGGGGTCGGCTGGAGGACCGGGTGGTCCCACATTTGCTGCAGATAAACTGGGAAAAACAAGTGGGGAGGGAGACAGACCATGCAACTCAGGGTTCAAGCGTGGGGCAATAAAGCTTCAAAACCGCTGACTGAAAAAATCCACGGGGGTTGCAGCGGCGGGAAAAACTCCCCTCACAGGAGAGTTCATTGGAGAGACCAATGGGGTCCTAGAACGTACACAAAACCACCCCCTGGGAATCAGCACCAGAAGGGCCCAATTTGCTTGTGGGTAGTGGGGGAATTGACTGAAAGCTGGCAGAGAGCCGAGCAAGCAACATTGTTCCCTCTCTGACCCCCCCCCCCCCATATAGAGTTCCCCAATGAAGCGAAATGGGTTGTCCCACCCTGGCGAATATCTAAGGCTCTGCCCCTTCCAACATAATGAGTGCTGAGACAAAGAAATATGACCCAAATGAAAGAACAGATCAAAGCTCCAAAACAGGAATAAGTGATAAAGATATAGCCAACCTATCAGATGCAGAGTTCAAAACTCTGGTAATCAGGATGCTCACAGAAATGGTTGAGTATGGTCGCAAAATAGAGGAAGAAGTGAAGGCTAAGAAAAGTGAAATAAAGAAAAATATACAGGGAACCAACGGTGAAGGGAAGGAAACCAAGACTCAAATCAATGATTTGGAGCAGAAGGAAGAAATAAACATTCAACCAGAAAAAAATGAAGAAACAAGAATTCAAAAAAATGAGGAGAGGCTTAGGAACCTCCGGGACAACTTTAAACATTCTAACATCTGAATCATAGGGATGCCAGAAGGAGAAGAACAAGAGCAAGAAATTGAAAACTTATTTGGAAAAATAATGAAGGAGAACTTCCCCAATCTGGCAAAGGAAATAGACTTCTGGGAAGTCCAGGAAGCTCAGAGAGTCCCAAAGAAGCTGGACCCAAGGAAGCACACACCAAGGCACATCATAATTACATTACCCAAGATTAAAGATATGGAAAGAATCTTAAAAGAAGCAAAAGAAAAGGAGAGTTACCTACAAAGGAGTTCCTGTAAGACTATCAGCTGATTTCTCAAAAGAAACCTTACAGGCAAGAAGGGGCTGGAAAGAAGTATTCAAAGTCATCCTACATTGAAGATTACTGTATCCAGCAAAGCTATCATTTAGAATGGAAGGGCAGATAAAGTGCTTCCCAGATAAGGTCAAGTTAAAGGAGTTCATCATCACTAATCCCTTATTATATGAAATGTTAAAGGGACTTATCTAAGAAAAAGAAGATGATCAAAAATATGAACAGTAAAATGACAACAAACTCACAAATATCAACAACTGAACCTAAAACAAAAACTAAAACAAACTAAGCAAACAACTAGAATAGGAACAGAATCACAGAAATGGAGATCACATGGAGGGTTATCAGCAGAGAGAGTGTGGGGGGAGAAAGGGGGAAAAGTTACAGGGAATAAGAAGCATAATTGGTAGATACAAAGCAGACAGGGGGAGGGTAAGAATAGTATGGGAAATAGAGAAGTCAAAGAACTTATATGTATGACCCATGACATGAGCTAAGGTGGGGGAACACTGGTGGGAGGGGTGGTACAGGGTAGAGGGGAATAAAGGGGAGAAAAAAATTGGACAACTCTAATAGCGTAATCAATAAAATATGTTTTTAAAAATAAAATAAAATCTTACATAAATAAATAAACAAAAATATATTATCAGTCTGTGATGGTAAAAAAAAATTGCCTAGCCCAAGAGACAGAAGGGGAACTGCAAAGAAAGCACTTATGGTTATAAACAATGTTTCTTTAGTCCTCATCTGGGTCCTGAGGCCTGTGATTGGACCCAATTTTTCATTTGTGGTTGTTTGTTTTAGGTAATAAAACTGTTCCTTTAACATAACGGAGACTATTGACAAAATGTTATCATACTAGCTATACTGCTCTAATCCTTACTTTCCCTCTTACAATAGACCTTGCTTTAAAACGGTAGACGCTGTTTACCACAGAGTTACCTCCAGTCTGCCTTGCTGGACTTTATACACCACTTGTGGATTCTCCTGTAGAATGTTGCCGTAGAGCTCACGGAAGTGGGCTACGTTGGGCTTTACGATATTCAATACTTTTGTCTTATCCTCTCCGACCACCATCCTAAAGTCACCTGGTTAAAACAAACAAAAACACCAAAATTTTCACTGATGATCCACACTCGGACCTATGGACTACAGCTCCACTTCGATCTGGCACTAGTTTGAGATGGCAGCACCCTCACTCGGAATAGTTCTTCCTCCTTAAAACTGTGAACACATCCCCAAGGAATGCAGGCACTGGTTTGGGGGAAAAAGAAAGCCTCTCAAATCATAAAGCCCTTTATGACAGTTAAAATACAGTAACCTAAGGATAAGAGGTAATCATCATTGACAAGCTAATTTGTTTTTGCTTTTCCAATGCAGACGCTTCTGTACAAACTTCCATTGTGTGAACAGAACATTGCCTGTGACCCAGCATGGAAATCACCTTCGATGTGTCCTCGTTATTGCTTCCTTAGCTTGGACCTGTTTGCAGTGTTTGCCTGAGGGCTTTTGAGGTGCTTTATGAATATAAACACCTTATTATATTTGATAAAGGCAAGAGCAGCAAGTGTTAAAAGTCCTAGTATCTTGTTTACATTTAAGATGAACTTGAAAGCAGATATAATTTTTAAAATTTTAAGTGAAGAAAAATGAGAAACAGAACATTTTCCTGTGGAATGAATTAAGCTGCAAAATATATCATTCTGAAGGGCAAAGAGAAACTTCTGAAATAAATGTAAAGCGCCCTGTCCTGCCTATGCCACTGACAATTATCAGCAAGATAGGGAGGGGAAAGATGATAAAATGGGAAAACTGGAGCAAATGCATATTAGGATAATGTTAATTCAAGGCTGGGTACATGTGAGGATCTCCCACCTAGATGAAGCTTGGAGAAAGCAATGTGGCTGAAACCTTTGCTGGACAGGTAGAAGTTGTGTACGGGGGTAACAGGGGAGCAAGTCAATCAGATACCCCAGCTGCTGAGGAACCCTCTGGGATGAGATGACAACTTAATTTACTATTCAAACTAGTTCACTTTTGAGGATGAAGGGAGCATTATAAATAATTCCACAGGGACAAGTACAAACTGGCAAACCAGGACAAACGATTACCCTGGCTGATGTCTTTTGCGGGGGTAGAGAGGCACGGAGGGGTCATCAAAATCATTACATGCCACAGTACATTTTCCTAGAGCAAGCTGTTGGTTGTCTTAGAAAGTAAGAAGATATACAACAGTGTGTGTGTATATATACATATATATACATATACACATACATATATGTATACACATGTACATTTCAGTAAGGAATAAAATATCTCTGGTTTTTAAGACCAACTTACGCTATAACTTGGCGGAAAGCGGTTGAATCACTAAAGCTTGGTGAATCACAGAAAGCTCAGGAAAGCATACTCAGGAAGGTTGGGGCCTCTGGAACCCAACCTTCCTGACATGAGTTTGACTCTTCAGGGCAATGAGAGCAGTGAGTTCTGTTCACAACAAGCTGCCAAATATGGATGACCCCGTTTTTTCACTATTGTTTTTTAAAGGGAGAGAGACTTAAATATTTAAAACCTGGGATGACTGCTGTTGTCATCATAAATTGCTAAAACCCATCTCTGGAGAGCAAGTCTGAAGAAATAAACCCAAACAGAAGTTAAGAGGTAATTTACCGAGCATCTGGTAAGTGTCAGGCACTGTTCCAAGTGCTCTGTTGTATTACCTCATTTAACCCCCATATCCACCCTGTCAGGTAGGTACTATTCTAACCGCAGTTAGTATCAAGGCAACAAAGACACAGAGCTGAAGTAAACTGCCTAATATACTACATACACACAACTATTCACTGAAACACTATTTATTGAAATACTGGAAGCAACCCAAATGTCCAACAACAGGGGAATGGATAAGCTATGATGGTACATCCATACCCAACCACGGAATAGTGTACAACCATTAAAAAGGAACTACTATAAAGGACACATGGACAAAACCAATGGGGAGGGTGGAAGCAAGGGAGGGAGATGGGTTTGGCTGGGGTGGTGGGGAGTGGTGGGGAGAAAATGCAGACAACTGTAATTGAACGACAATAAAGTAATTCATAAAAAAATTACATTAATTAGCCCTGCCTGGGTAGCTCAGGTGGTTAGAGGATTGACCCAATATGCCAAGATTGTGAGTTCCTCCCCAGTCGGGGCACATAAAAGAATCAATCAATGAATGCAAAAATAAGTGGAACAACAAATCAACGTTTCTCTTTCAAATCAATTTAAAAAAATTACAGTAATCACACAGAGCAAGAGGAAAATGGCCATATAAGAAAACAGGATACAAGCCCTGTCTGGGTGGCTCAGTTGGTTGGAGCATCATCCCATACTCCAAAGGTTGCAGGTTTGATCCCCAGTTGGGGGGCGGGGGATGGGGGGCACATGTGGTGGTGGGAGCAGGGGGTGGGGGGGATTGGGGGCAGCTGATCGATGTTTCTCAAATCGGTTTGTTTCTCTCTCTCTCTCCCTTCTTCTCTCTCTAGAATCAATTAAAAACAAACAAACATATCCTGCAGGGAGGATTTAAAAAAAAACCCAACAGGATACAAAACTACAAGAAAACAACTTGGTTAAAAAAAAAACCCAGGAAAAACAAGACAAAGGAACTACTACATAAAAATGGTTATGTTTGCTCTAATAAGATGTGTTTATCATGGGCTTTTGTGTGTACTTTACATTTGCTATCTCGTTTAGTCTAATTATTCCCAATTGTGCAGGTGAGGAGAGACTGAGGCACGACATTCAGCTGCCTTTCAGTATCAGTGAAGTGACATTTGAGGTGACTAGTTTTACTCCGTAATTTTCCTCCACTGCCCTCGCTTCTGTAATGCTGGCATATCACTTCTAGCATTTTAAAATAAATTCACAGGATGCTGAGATGTGATGACCTGGCAACAGTGAATGGAAAGGAAGCTGGATTTCGACAGTGTGAATACTTACGCTTTTGCTTAGAGTCTAGAAATGGTTCTGTTGATCTGTGAGGGGATGAAATGTCAGCAAACTCTGAGTCTAACACGGCTGGCTCTGATGGGAAAGACCAGTTTGGATCACTGGTGAGTCCTCAACATTTGTGTAATTTCTTCTTTTTTTGTACATTCAACCAACAAACAATTCGTATGCTTTAGACAGCAACTTTCTGAGAGAGGGACTGCATTATACCAAAACGTAAACACAAACTAATCCAAATCCTCCCTGAACAATCGCATGCCATGATTAAAGGGCTTGGACAATACTAAGGACCCCCTGAGAACGAGGACTGGGGTTTACTCATCTCTGTCTCCCCAGCTCCTTGGTGTACTGCCCGGCACACGGAAGGCACGTCAATAAGTATCTGGGGAATTGAATTTCTCCAACTGCTGTGCAGCAGAACTAGCCCAGCCACAGGGAACAGCAAGCACATGGGCTTATTACCCATTTCTTCAGAATAAAATAAATAAAATCATGGGCACAGCATGAACCAGCATCTGATCATAAGAATCAATTTTTCTTACTGTCAGAGATGTTTGCAACAAAACACAGAAATTGAGAAGACTGCTGACTTTTATTTTATGCCTCTACTGATGGGTTTAACTCTTGACTGCTCAAGCCAATTTAATAAAATAGGTAACCAAAAGGATAATTTCTCTTTGACTCTGGAATGAGACAAACTCAGAGGCTTGTAAACCGAGTGTAGTTGGCTTGCCTGCTCTGTGCTTCCGGCAGGCCGTCAGTGGGCAGGGGCCTTATTATGAGTGTAGGGATGTGAGAGGCTGTGCAGTACAGTGGAAAGGGCCTGGCTTTCAGGTCTGGAAATGTCCCATGGTGACTGGAGATTAACTTTTCTGAGTTAGTTCCCTTCTCTGTAAAATGGCTGTTAACAATCACACTAACCTGACAAGGTTGTTTTTAGATTTAAATGAGCTAATGTATTTGAGAATGCTCTGTAAACAGTAAAGCAGGAATTGTTATAATACACACACACACATAGACACATGCATCCACAATGGGCAAAGGATAGGGGGAGAGGAAGCCAAGCCTTTGAAGATAATGACTGGCTAACTTTTCCCCTCTCACACTGATGGCAGTCCTGCTGTTATTTCAGTTCAGTAAATATTTGGGTGGCTAGTAAGCACAACGAGCTGCGCTAGACATTGGAGACATAAAGATATACAACCTCCCTAAGGCAGCAAGGGCTATGAAACTGATCTTCAGTGCCGGTTACGGCAGGGGGGGATTTCTTACGTGGTAGTGTTTAAGAACAGGGGCCCACGCTGGAGGTTAATAGGGCAAAACAATATCCATTTTTAACAGCTTTTTTTGAGATATAATTTATATACCCATATAATTCACCCAGGTGAAGTATACGATTCAATGTGTTTTAGTATATTTACAGAGTTGCGCGGCCATCTTATTTTAGAACATTTTGACCTCCCTGAAAGAAATTCTGCGTCCATTAGTAGTCATGCCCCACCTCCCTCTACCCTCTCACCGCCAGCCCTAGCCAAAGATAGACTATTTTCTGTCTCTTCAGATTTGCTGATTCTGGGCATTTTATTTACTTATTTAATTATTTTATTATTGTTTAATTACAGTTGTCTGCATTTCCCCCCCACCACGCCCAGCCAAACCCACCTCCCTCCCTTGCTCCCTCTCGCTTTTGTCCATGTGTCCTCTATAGTAGTTCCTGAAAACCCTTCCACCCATTGCCCCCTCCTCCCTCCCCTCTGGTTACTGTTAGATTGTTCTTAATTTCCATGTCTCTGGTTATATTTTGTTTGCTTTTTTTTCTTTCTTTCTTTTTTTAACATTTTATTTATTTATATTTTTTTTTAAAGAGGGGAAGGGAAGGTGAAAGAGAGGGAGAGAAACATCAATGTGTGGTTGCCTCTAGTGTGCCCCCCAGAGGGGACCTGGTCCGCAACCCACACATGTGCCCTGACTGGGAATCGAAGCAGTAACACTTTGGTTTGCAGGCCCGCGCTCAATCCCCTGAGCCACACCAGTCAGGGCTGCTTTTTTCTTTTGTTGATTATGTTCCAGTTAAAGGTGAGATCATATTCTGGACATTTTAGATAAATGAAATTGTACAACATATGGTCTTTTATGACTTAACATAAGTTTTCAAAGTTCATCGTGTTGTAGCAGTCATCGGTACTTATTCCTATTTATAGCTAAAAAATATTCCACTGGATAGATGTGTCACATTTTACGTATCCATTCCTCAGCTGGCCATTGCGGTTGTTTCCACTTTTAGCCTATTCATTATGAATAATGATGCTATGAACATCTGTGTACAAGTTTTTGTGTGGATGTATGTTCTCATTTCTACTGGATAGATAACTAGGAGCAGAATTCTGGGTCACATGGCAACTCTTGTTTAAAATTTGGGGAACTGACAAACTGTTTTTCCAAAGCAGCTGTATTTTTTTAATAATCCTACCAGCAATGTACGAGGGTTTCAATTTCTTTGCATCCTCACCAATACTTATTCTTGTCTGTCTTTTTGATTATAGCCATTGTAGTGGGTGTGAAGTGGTGTCTCTGTGGTTTTGATTGACATTTCCCTAATGAGTAATGATGCTGAGCATTTTTTCACGTGCTTATTTACTATTTGTATACTCTTTTAAAAAATGTCTATTAAATCCTTTGCCTATTTCCATACTGGGTTGTCTTTTTATTGCATTATAAGAATTCTTTATATATTCTGGACACTAGTCCCTTATGATCAGATATGTGACTTGTAAGCCTTTTATCCCATTTTGTTGGTTGCCTTTTCATTTTCTTGATGGTATCATTTGCAGCACAAAATTTTAATTTTTATATAGTGCCATGTATCTACATTTTCTTTTGTTGCTTGTATTTTTAGTGTGTATCTAAGAAACTACTATCTAACACAAAGTCACTCATTTAAGAGTATTATAGTTTTAGCTCTTAAATCTATAATTCATTTTGCGTTAATTTTTTATATGGTATAAGTTAGGGGTCCAACCTCATTCTTTTGCATGTGGGAAAAATTATATTTATTCAAAGATGACTGAGGCAGTATTTCTAGGAGGCAATCTAACACACAATTCAAAATGCATCTTCAAAAATATCTCCATGGCTGCAGAAGACTAATTCACATGTGAAAGAGAATGAGATAAGAATAGCTGATGTGCCCTGGCTGGTGTTGCTCAGTGGATTGAGCGCAGGCTATGAACCAAAGGGTCGCTGGTTTGATTCTCGGTAGGGGCACCTAGCTGGGGTGCAGGCCAGGTCCCCAGTGGGAGGCGTGAGAGGTGGCCACACATTGATGTTTCTCTTCCTGTGTTTCTCCTTATTTTCCTCTCTCTCTAAAAATAAATAAATAAAATCTTAAAAAAAAAAAAGAATAGCTGATGTACTTAATGATATACATTTGAATCACTTTTTCTTTTACGCACTTTACAGAACACAAAACGGTGTGCGAAAGAATGGGGCGAAATCAGGTTTATGATGCTGGTTCAGGAGGGAACCAATATCACAACTATTCACCCATCCATTCGTTCATTATTTACTGAGCACCTAGCAAGCACTGGAATAGAGTGAGCAAAACCAGACAAAAATTTCTGCCCTCTCCATATATAGGGTGGAACATAGACCAAAGACAAGCAAACCTACAAATAAACCTACAAATAAAATAAATAGTTTTAGGTGGTGAAAGTGCCATGAAAAAAATACAAGCAGAAAATGATAGGGAGTGGATGGCAACGGCCCTCAGGGGAAGAGTGTCCTGGCTGTGAACCAGGAACGACATTCACCATGACAAACCCTCTGTACCACAGTGAAAGGTTAAGAGCAAAGGTTCTCGAACCAGACTGCCTGTGCTCAGATCCTAGCTTGGGCCTTACAAGCTCCAGGACCCAGGACGAGCTGCTTAACTTCTCTGGGCTTCAGTATCCTCAAATGTGAAATGGAATGTGGAATGTAATCCTTATATATTTCACAGATTAAATGAGTTAATACGTGTAAAACACTTAGAACAATACCTGACAGGTGGGCACTAGAATTATTGGATCACTTCATAAATTATGTAATTGTTGTCTAACACTATGCTGTACACCTGAACTCATGTAAAATAATATTGTTATCTGTAATTGAAAAATAAAATAAGTTAAAAAATTACAATATCTGACAAGCAGTAAATAATCCATAAATGTTAGACATCACTGACAATTAATATTCCTTCAGGAGTGTTGCATTCTCAGAAATTAGCAAGTAACAAGTGCAAAGAGTCCCAAATGAGGCTTCGGCAAAAGCTAAAGCTTGCCAAGCACTGAGAAATACGCTTCCAAATTTCTGAAATGCCTAAACCCTAATATGCAAGTCATCAAATGACACCGATTGCAAGTTTCAGATAGTGTGACTATCATGGAACAAACCCTAACAACTCTCACTCCAGAAAAAATTTACTGACTTTTACCAGGACCCAGAAATGGGATGTTTATTCACACTTTAGAGTGCTGGCACCCATTTCTAATTTTTTTCTCCAAGAATCAATCACTCAACTGGCAACTAAACTTCTTCACTGCTTTGTCTTATTCCTAGAAGTAACTGAGCCTGGGTGCAGATGATCTGGCATTGAAAGAAACCCATTCTCTCTCTTACACAAGAGTGCTGGAAGGGGCTTTCATTCCTAAGGGCAGTGAAGGATCAAATAAATCCACCTGATGTCAGTATTCTGCTAATTTTGACAAACATTATTTATCAACATGTGACAAGTTTTGTAATTTTTTTTCAAAGATTTTATTTATCTCTATTTTTTAGAGAGAGGGGAAGGGAGGGAGAAAGAGGGAGAAACATGGATGTGTGAGAGAAACAACCATTAGTTGCCTCTTGCACACCCCTCCCTGAGGACCTAGCCCACAGCCAGGCATGTGCCCTCACTGAAATCGAACTGGCGATCCTTTTGGTTCACAGGCCGGCACTCAATCCACTGAGCCGCACCAGGCAGAGCAAGTTTTGAATTCTTATAATTACATAATTCCACTTTGGAGAACATATCTGAGGACGTCAGTGTACCTTGTACCCCTTCCCCTACCAAAGTAATTTGTACAAAGTGATTCATAGCAGTGTCACTAATGAAACAATGACAAATGGAGCCAATCCGAGTGTCTGTCAATTACAGAATGAGCAAAACATTGTGTCTCACCCTGGGAAAACCTACGTGGCCAGCAATTATACATGATAATAGTAATAAATAATAATAGCAATCATTTTCTGAGCACCAACTACCAATGAGGTATGATGCTCAGGGCTTTTATGTATATTATCTCATTGAAAATCTTTTTATGAGATAGTTATTTCCCGTTTACAAATAAGAAAATGGACTCAGAAAGGTTCAAGCACCTCTGCAAAACTGGTATTCTCACTCAGGTCTGAATGTAGTATTTACCTTTCTGCTGTCTATTGTATCAAGCAGCTGTGTTAATAAAAGCAAACACGTATCTAAAATAATGGCTAACATTTATTGAGCATTTACCATATGCCAGGCACTGTGCTAAGCACTTTATATAATTTAATTTGATTTATATAAAAACCTTTTTTGGAGATAAAGAAACTGAGTCATAAGGAAAAAAGAAACTCACCCAAAAAAGTTAATCAAGGGTACAGCTAAAATTTAAAGCCAGGCATCTGATTACAGAGCCCCCCGGTTTTAAACATTTCGCTAAGGCTGCCTTCCATGAATTAATATTAAGTTTTTAAAAAGCAAGGTTCAAAATAGGATGCTTAATTTAAGTAATTAACGGTTTAATGTTGATTGTTTTCATGTGAAGTTGCTCACTTCACTGAGGTGCTGCTCTGGTTCAAGTCCTCGAAATCATTCAGAGACCCTGGTCTCCCTGTCCATCCACCCAACAAATACGTACCCAGAGTGCCCACTACGTGCCACGCAGTGTTTCAGAGACAGGACACAAGGGCAACCAAACACGGACACTGTCCTAACTATACTCCCAGTGGGCTCCTCTCCACCGGGACAGCTGTCATCTGGCTCTCCTAACAGGTCCCCATGTATTCGTGCTCACTTCAAGTGTCACCTCCTAGAGAGGCCTTCCCGGAGGTCATGTCCACCTCCTTCCCCTATTCTAGTGCTGCCACTGTTTACTGTCTGACTTTTCAAACAGAATGAAAGAAGCATGAGGGCAGGGGCAACAACTGCCTTATTTCCTGCCTTTACCTCCAGAGTTTAGAAGAGTGCTTGACATAGGAGACTCTTGTAATTATTTGCTGAATAAATTAAGCTTTTCCCTGTTTTTAGTTTCTTTCTCTCCTGCACGGTGGTGGCAAAATGATCTTTTCACAGCAACAAATCTCAGACTTCCTTGCAACGCCTGAAAACTTCTATAGCTCCCAGTTGTGAACAGCTTGTCAAATTTCACTTTTTTTCCACTTTGTATTCAATGCCCTTCCCAACCTGACGCGGGTCTAACCTCTTCTCCTAAAAATCCGAGAAGCAATGAAATTAAATGGTTAGAAGTATGGGCTGAAGTTTCAGCTCCAACACCTACTAACTTACCAGACAACTGACCTTCGACAGATCTGGGCCTCAGTTTTCTATACAATGTGTCAATAATACAGCTCCCAAATCAAAGGGTTGTTGTGAGGATTAAACTAGTTACTAGCTCAAAAGTATTGAGAGTCATTTCTGGCACAAAATAATAAATGCGATTTACTCCTGTCATAAGCCTTGGACTTCAGTCACATCAATCTACTCCTTCCTTCCTGGACAAGCCACTCTCTTTCACCCGCTCCCTTTCCTTTTCTTACACGTGTTACTTTGTAAGTCTACCACTGACTCACTAGGACTGCATGTGCTGATCAATGCGGAGTTCCTTAGAGCAAGAATTGTATCTGCAATTCTTTATAAGGTATGAAATGCTGATTTGCTTGATAAATGTGAAACCAGGATAATTACCTAAAATTAGTCCTTTTAATAGTCTGTACTTACATAAGAAAGTTCAAGGTGAACTTTAAAGTTTATTTGGTTTTCCTTTTCTATTCACTTAAATGCTGACTTCTAAGAATAACTGAAGGATTAGAAAGCTTTCTCCTCGGCCATCTTCCACCTACTCCTTTCTCACCACCATGTACAACACTAATGCCATAAATACCGACCCAGGGCAGTCAGAGTGACCCTTAAATCCTATATTAAATGTAGGGGCTATTATTACCACTAGTAATACTGATAGATCTTGCCTCTGCCAGTAATTACTGGCAGGAACTCGCCCAATAACATGGAGAAACACTATTTTTTTCTGGTTTCCCGCCCCCTATCCCTTCCAGGGAGAAATGTTAAACTTCACAGGTTAGGGACAACATATTGTCTCTCAACTGGAAACAGGTGAAAAATAAATGGCAAAGTTGTAAATAAAATGAGATGGGTAGGTATTTTAAGGTCTGGAATATTCTGAGGGCTTGGGAGCTTTGGGTGATTTGCCAAAGGGACAGAATCGGATCCATTCAAGGATACTGGGTTCTCAGAAGCCTAGGAAAGGCAGGAGGAAGAGCATGCCTTTCAACACATCGCCTTGGGCAGATTTCGTACCTATGAAAGATACCTACCTTCAGGGCCAGGATCCTTCCCTAACCTCACTGTTCTAGCCCAAATTCCAGCATATTATAGGGAAGGTAATCATGAATGCTACTGTGCCCTGGCTTAGGAACAACCATTGTATGTATTATGTTGAAGACTTTTTGGAAAGTGTCTCATTCATAAGCTAGTGCCTGCGGAGAGTTGTAAGCAGTTCCCTCTGGAGAGGATTTGCCAAGTAGCGTGTCCTAAGTTTTGCAGTAAGAAGCCAACCTCCCTGAAATGAGTATTGTAGAATACTTGGCCAAATTCTCAGATCCAAATCTGGGTTAAGCAATAAATAATATAATGGCAAGAAAATAAGAGGAAACTACATAGAAATGGGAGTGCCTGGAAACGGAGACAGCTGGAGTCAGACACACAAAGATTTGAAACCAGACTCCTAACTCCCCTCCTCTGAGCGCCTTTCTCCCAACAGTCCAGGGCTGCCTTTATCACCAGCGAGATCTCAGCTCAGCTGTCACCACTGACCGTCTGTAGTGAAGATGGCCCCACCCTCAACCTGATTCACGTTCTTCTCTTCGTAGCTTTTAACCACTATCTGAACTTACCTTATTGATTCTTTATTGTCTCTCTCTCTTAAAAGAACATAAACTCCCCGAAATATTTCACTCATGTCACTAGAGTATACCTACGGCCTAGCACAAAATGTGTGGCACATGGGAAGTTAAACATTTATTAAACAAATAGGGCTATTGTGTGAGGATCCAATGTGGAATAAATTAACCATCTACATTCCCACCTACCCACCTCTCTGTGTCTGGTACAGTGCTGCTAGACAGTGGACATTAATAAATACTATCAAAGATACTGTTATGAGTCAGAAAATAGTTACTGAACAACTCAGATATTTCTCATAGCACAGGAGAAAACCAGGAGTATAAAAACATGATTCTTCCAGGAGGCAAAGGAAAAATCAGCTAAAGACCGGTAGCAACTTGAATGCTAACTTGAAGTCTGCTAATAGGGAAAAGCAGTTATGTCATCAATAAACTTCTTCAGTCAATGTTCAGAATTTATAGAAAACTTCTAGAAGCTGCCTAATCCTATGCTGATGTTGACTACATGGGAAAACATTGAAGAGTGGTTGTGGTGTAGGCAAAGCAGAGAACGGTTCTGCATTTTCTTCCACAAAGTCAGTGAAAGACTCCTGGTCCATCTTTCTCACAGGGAGCAAGGTGGGGGGATTCCCTAACAAAGTGACCCCATTCCCCACATGTTGCGTGTAAACCCGTTCATCCAGGTACGTACACAGCCACACTGCTCTTTGCCCCTCCCCAACCGTCTGTTGAACAGCGGGGGTGCTGCCCCGTGGAACTGGAAGCAGCCAAAGACTTCCCTTCTCCACAGCATTGCAGTTATAGCTGTGGTCATGCTAGACGCATTTTGGGAAAACACTGAAGACTGACCTTCAAGGTCTCTTTCAGCATTACATTTCCATGAAATCTTATCTGTACAGGGATTCAAAAAATTACCAAACTGCTTTCGCAATATTTTGAGCATAGTTTTTTGACTAAAAGTTGGAAAAGAGGATATTCACTTAAGATAGTGGTTTTCAAACTATTTTTAAAGTAGAAGGCTACTTTTTTTATAAATGAAATTTTATATAGCTCCTTAATACAATAAACAGGTAAGTGCGGCACTCCTCCAGTCACAGCTGGGGCAAGAGGCCAGGGCTCTACCCTCTCAGCTTTCCCCTTGGCTCTGAAGGGGCCCCTGACTTCTCTGAGAAACACAGCCGGTTAAGTGAAAGGGAAAAGAAGCTAATATTTAAGTAAATAAATAAATAAATGGGGAAGAAAGGGAAGGTTTCCCTTAATGAGGAGGAGGAGGTAGAGTTGGAAAGTTACCACTTTGTAACCATCATGGTAAAAAGATGGATTTGAACAAGAATCATCAATGGATGCTTGACCTAGGAGAAACAGTTTGAGGAGAAGCAGGATATTTACCCCTGGCTGGTGTGGCTCAGTGGATGGAGCACTGCCCTGAAAACTCAAGGGTTGCTGGTTCGATTCTGGGTCAGGGCACATGCCTGGGTTGTGGGCATGAGAGGCAACCATGATGTTTCCACGAGGAAACATCAATAATGTTTCTCTCCCTCTCTTTCTCCCTCCCTTCCCCTCTCTCGAAAAATAAAACCTTTAAAAAAAAAAGAAACAAATACCTCAAATGTCTCTCTAAATTCTTTAAAAGAGAAAAAACTGCTTATCAGGGAATAAACAATGTCATATAAGACAAAGAAAGGCTGAGGAAATATTTCAGACTTTAAAAGATAAAAGAGACATGACATCTCAATACAATATATGATCCTGGACTGGATTATGCACTGACTGGAGGGGAAAAATACCATGGAGGACATTATTGGGACAACTGACAACACTTGGAATATGGATCATCAATTCGATAAAAGTACTGAATCGGTGTTAAATTTCCTGAATTTGAAAACTGTACTGTGGTTATGTAAGAGAATGTCCGTGTTCTTTGGAAGCACATATTGGAAGTATTTGGCCTAAAGGGAACACGATATGTGGCCTACTTTTAAATAATTCATAAAAAATACATAATACAGTGTACTTATATATACGGAGAGAGCAGGGGTTCTCAAAGTGGGCTCCCTGAAGAAGCATTAGCAATACCCAGGAACTTGCTAGAAATATAAAGTCTTGGGCCCCATCCCAGACCTACTAAAAATTAGCTACCTGGAGTGGGCCCAGTAGTCTATTTTAACAAGCCCTCCAGGGGATTCCACACTAAAGTTTGAAAACCATGGATACAGAGAAACAAATGTGGTGAAATGTTAAAATTAGTAAATCTGGGCAGAGGATACACAGCGCTTCTGTATTATTGAAATTTTTCTGCAAGTTTGAAATTGTTTCAAAGTAAAAATTAACAACAACAAAAGGATTACCCTGGGGTAGTTCATGTACAGATGTGGAGGGGAAGAGACTTTGGAGGCAAGGAGGCAAATCACTGGACTTTTGCAGTAACCTACGCACGAAGTAATGGGTTTTGGAACTAAGGTTGCTACAGCTCCATTGTAGAGTGAGAAGTGGGATGTTTGTACAGTCGTCAAACAAGAAATCTTCTTGCAGAAAATTTGGGAACCAAACGTACTAACCTGAATAGGAGAGTCCGGCAATCTCTATAAACAGGTCTTCTTCAGAAAAGCTTTCGGGGAGCATGAGGAAAGCAGCAGTCACAGCGCTCCTCAGATTTTTATCCAGGGCTGACCTGAGAATGACATTCTCATTCATTGCTATGATTTTCACCTGAAAAAAGGACAACATTCAGAAGAAAAATTCCAGAAGAGTATTGCTCAGCCTAAGGGGTTTATAATGGAACATGCAACAAAACTGTCCCAAACTTAGCCCTGAAGATCTTGGAATATTAGGCCAGTGGACACAAAATAATAATTATCCTAATAAGCAGTCCCAGAACCTCCTGTTTTGTGCCAAATCAGAGAAATCATGACACAGGAAAAAAATAAAAATTAAAATCAATCAATCAATAAATCTCTTAAATGATGTTTTAAAAAGAAGTTGGTAGAAATGGAATAAAGGTCCTTTTGGAAATTTAATTTTTATTTTATAATCTCATTGTTTACTTAATTTTATGATGGACAAAGGCAAAATTTTAATTCTTTATTTAGAACTCAACTGTTGTTACCCATATATAACCTGAGTAGTTCACACTCTATTTTGAACTGGTTTTGAACTTGACTAAGGAAAAAGGAAAGAAAATTATCTACAGTAGAAAGAGCATGGGTTTGGGGTATAGGTATGGGCTCAAGTCCAGGTGTTTACTAGCTGTGTGAATTTCGGCGAATTACTAAACTTGGCATCTATAAAATAGGGATAACAGACATGCATCAAAAAATTGTTACAAAGATTGAATGAGATAATAAGTGTAAAGTGCCTAATGTACTAGTGAATGCCTTGATCAATAAAATAAATCTTTCTCCTGAATATACAGCAGAGGCTGCTGTCCTTGACTTTCCACAAATTCAAGAAAATATAAATTGCTCTAGTCTGTTTGGAGATTCTAGGTTTTAAAGACTGCACGGTAGTTAAGAGAATGTGTTCAAGTCCCAGCTCTCTCTCTTACTAGCTCTGTGACTATGGACATTATGTGTCAGCAGTAAAATGGGGTTAATAACAGAATCAAGCTTATAGGTTGCTGGCAAGATTAAATGAGATAGTACATGTGAACCCTTAGCTGAAGTAAGCTTCCATACGTGTTTCTTGGTGCATACTGCAAGACTTTCTCTAGGACAGAGGTTCTCACTTTTAGCAAGCACTAGAATCCCCTAAAGGGCTTGTTAAAACACATATTATGAGGCCATTCTCCAGAGTTTCGGATTCAGAAGGTCTGGATACGACCTGAAAATGTACATTTCTAACAAGTTCCGAGGTAATGTCTGTGCTGCTGGTGCAGGGGCCACGTTATGAGAATCACGGCTCTAAGGTATATACTTAGAACTGCCAAATTGCCCTTTGGCATAGTTGTTCCAATTTATACTCTTGCCGTAATTTTTTAAAACCACCTACTTTTTTTTTTATTTTTATTGTTATTCAATTACAGTTGTATGCCTTTTCTCCCCATCCCTCCACCCCACCCCAGCTGAACCCACCTCCCTTCCCCCTCTCCACCCTCCCCCTTGGTTTTGTCCATGTGTCCTTTATAGTAGTTCCTGTAATCCCCTCTACCCACTGTCCCCGCCCCCACCCCCCCACCCCCGCCCTGGCTATTGTTAGATTGTTCTTAACTTCAATGACTCTGAAAACCACCTACTTCTTCTACTGATTTTCTACAAGTCCCTGATAAGAACTCCACAAATCTCAAATGTATCTACCATCTCTAAACCATCTAGTGCCACCACCAAATTTTCCTCCTATTCTAGAAAACAGGGCTTAAGTTACCTTTTATTTGTCGAATAGAGATAATTTATTTTTTCAACTATGTTTTATTGATTATGCTATTACAGTTGTCCCATTTTTTTCTCCCCTTTATCACCCTCCACCCTGCAACCCCCCACTGTGTTAGTTCATATCCATGAGTCACACATTTAAGTTCTTTGGTTTCTCCATTTCCTGTACTATTCCTAACCTCCCCCTGTCTATTTTGTACCCACCAATTATGCTTATTCCCTGTACTTTCCTCCCCATTCTCCCCCTCCCCGCTGATAACCCTCCATGTGATCTCCATTTCTGTGTTTCTGTTCTCGTTCAGTTGTTTGCTTAGTTTGGTTTGTGTGTATGTTTTAGGGGCTCAGTTGTTGATAGCTGTGTGTTGTCATTTTACTATTCATAGTTTTTTTAAGTATATTTTATCGATTATGCTAATAGTTTCCCCAACTTTTCTCCCCTCCGCCCTGCACCCCCTAACCCTCCAGCTTCCCCCCAACTTAGTTCTTGTCCATGGGTTGTACATATAAGTTCTTTGACTTCTCTGTTTCCTATACCATTCTTAACCTCTCCCTGTCTATTGTATGCCTACCCTTCTTCCCTGTACCTTTCCTCCCCTTCACTCTTTCCCTTCCCCTCCCCACTGAAAACCCTCCATGTGATGTCCATTTCTCTGATTCTGTTCCTGTTCTAGTTGTTTTCTTAGTTTTTGGTTTTGGTTTTGTTTAGGTTCAGTTGTTGATAGTTCTGAGTTTGTTGTCATTTTACTGTTCATGGTTTTTGATCTTCTTCTATTTCTTAGATAAGTCCCTTTAACATTTCACATAATAAGGACTTAGTGATGATGAGCTCCTTTAACTTGACCTTATCTGAGAAGCACTTTATCTGCCCTTCCATTCTAAATGAGAGCTTTGCTGGATACAGTAATCTTGGATGTAGGTCCTTTGCCTTTCATGACTTCAAATACTTCTTTCCAGCCCCTTCTTGCCTGTAAGGTTTCTTTTAAGAAATCAGCTGATAGTCTTATGGGCACTTTATTGTACGTAACTGTATCATTTCCTCTTGCTGCTTTTAAGATTCTCTCCTTATCTTTAATCTTGGGTAACTTGATAATGTACCTTGGTGTGTTCCTCTTTGGGTCCAATTTCTTTGGGACTCTGGGCTTCCTGGACTTTCTGGAAGTCTATTTCCTTCACCAGATTGAGGACGTTTTCCTCCATTATTTGTTCAAATAAGTTTTCAACTTCTTGCTCTTGTTCTTCTCTTTCTGGCACCCCTGTGATACGGGTGTTGGAACTTTATAGTTATCCCAGAGGTTCCTAAGCCTCTCTTCATTTTTGTGAATTCTTGTTTCTTCATTCTGTTCTGGTTGGATGTTAATTTCTTCCTGCTGTTGCAGATCTTTGATGTTGAGTCCCAGTTTCCTTCCCTTCACTACTGGTTCCCTGTATAGTTTGCTTTATTTCCCTTTGGGTAGCCTTCATTTGTTCCTTCATTTTGCAACCAAGTTCAATCAGTTTGGTGAGCATCTTGATTACCAGTGTTTTGAACTCTGCATCTGATAGCTTGTCTATCTCCTTGTCGCTTAGCTCTTTTTCTGGAGTTTTGATCTGTTGTTTCATTTGGGCCATATTTCTTTGTCTCAGCACACCTGTTAAGTTGTAGGGGGCGTGGCCTTAAGTATTCACTTGGCCAGGACAACTCTCTTTGCTATGTTGTGGCATTCTATGTGGGGTAGAGGCCTTAGAGGGAACAATGCCGCTTGCTCAGCTGTCATCTCACTTTCAGTCACTTCCCCTACTACCCACAAGCAAATTGGGCCTTTTTGGTGCTGATTCCCAGGTGGATAGGTTTGTGTACATTCTAGGACCCTGTGGTTCTCTCCAACGAACTCCCCTGTGAGGCTGGCAGTTTCTCTCACTGCTGCAACCCCCAGAGATTTTTACAGCCAGAGGTTTTGAGGCTTCATTTCCCCACTCTGGAACCCTGAATCGCACAGTCTGTCTCACTCCCTAGTTGTTCCTCCTGGTTTACCTGAACATAAATGTGGGACTGCCCCGTCTGCCAGCCACTGTCTTGCCGGGTGTCCTCTGTGCCCCGCCTACCAGTCTGAATGAATGTTTCTTCCTTAACCCCTTGTTCGTCCGACTTCCATATAGTTGGATTTTCTGGCAGTTCTGGTTACTTTTTGTTTTTAAATTTGTTGTTGTTCTTCTTTTGGTCATGCGAGGAAGCTAAGCGTATTTACCTATGCCTCCATCTTATCCGGAAGTCTGCCAGGTCTGAATAGAGATAATTTCTGACAAAATTAAGATAGTACATAAAAGGCACATACGTATAAGAAACTCCAAATTAAAATTTTATTAGACAACAAGACACTGATGTATATCTCAAAGTACAGTTTCTTTTTAAAAAATTAATTGTAAAAAGCAGTATCATAAAACATAACTATTTTATAAATCAGGCTTAAGAACCTAAATTTTATCTTTTTACCTTTGGTCTCTACTTTTTTTTTACTAAGGGAATATTCATAACATAAAAACCTCTCATAGTTAGGTAAGTCACTTAATAATACCACCTCCTCCCTTGTAATTACAAGGACTTAACAACCCTTAATTAAGCCTTTCAGCACTTGGGGGAATTCAGCATTATTGCAATCATCTGCAGAAAGTAAAACCAAGAAGCAGCCCAGCAGCAAGACTTGCCCGAGGTTGCATAATGAGTTGATGGCAAAATCAGAGTAACACCCTTATACTTGGCAAATCTGGCCCTAAATGATTTGGATTATTCTCATGCACCAGTTAGGGATCTGCTCTGGTTAAGTTCCTTTCTTTAAAGATAATTAAAACAAATGTTAAGGTCCTAATAATAACTCCTATGTTTATTTCTTGAATAACTTTCCCAAACTTTGTATTCCATATAGAATTATCAATGTAGGAAGGTAACCTCCTCATCTTACTCACAGGGAACCTAAGGCCCAGAGGATTAAAAGATTTCTCCGTGAGAAATATTGACACAACAAATGAAGATCCAGGTCCCTGATCAGTTCAGAGCTCTTTCCAAAAGTTTGTAAAGCCTCACTTCCATATTCTTATTCCTCCTCCTCATTCTCCAGGTCCTGTTCAATAATTCTCCTCCTCTCTTTTTTTGCTAGTTTTTATAGAAACTCCATGAAAACAGAAGCTATTTTGAGATGCTAACAACTCAAAGTTACAAAGGAAAGAGTAAGTTTGAGGAAACTTTCCTATTTAACATGATACCACTTATTCTCTAAGAAAATTGTTCTACTTAGTTGATAAAAAAAACAGGCTGTTTGCTATTTAAGGTTAAGAGAGTATAAATAAAAGCATCCTTACTCAAAGGAAAAATGTCAATTCAGAAGAGTCTGCTACTGTGCTGATCTGGTTCTCCAATGTAAGGTGAACTAGGAACTTGTCTCAGCAGCACTGTTATTTGTTGCTCAGAGTGAAAAGCCAGTGAACTCCTGGGACACTGCCAGAGAGGCCTGGGAAAAAAAGAAAGCCCTCAGATGTGTGAATAGCTGTTTGTATCTTACTGGAAATGGCCCCATCTGAACCGCATAAGATAGCATTAGCACTACTGCCAAGGAGAAAATCTTTACTGGACAGAGGAAGGGGCAGCACTTAAAGGGACTTTCAAAAGCCCAACTCGAGAGATTTGTGAGTACCTTTCAAGATAGAAAAAAAGAGAAAGTCACATTTGGTCTCCTCAGTACTTGAATAGCAAACAGTGAATTTATGGTCACAAAGAACAGCCCGATCTAGTGTTCAAATACCCAACCACGAAGCAAATGACCCTTCCCATGGAAGTTTTTCACTCCAAATGGCCAAAAAGTCTACGTTTTCTAAATGGTCATTGCCTGCGGACCAAGAAGAAACACTGAGCTGGGGGAAACCTTATTAATCACCTATTGGACTATATGGCCTCTCTCAAGATACCAGTGTGGTGGTTGTTTATTTTCTTTTTTAATTCCTTTGGCATACACAGAGAAGAAACTTAGTGGTCTTTTAAATAAGTAAATGAATGGCTCAGTCTTTGCATTTCAACGGTTAGAGGCCCAAAGATTTGCTCACAGCTGGGCAGAGCCAAGACTAGTAAGCCAGGTTTCCATCTAAGTCAGGGATCTATTCTACTGCTGGGATTTTTCTTTTCTATTTACAAAACGTAAATCAATAGCTACAATGTGATGATAGTTGCAAAATTGTGAATATGCTAAAAACCACTGAATTGTTTGGTATGTGAATGATATCTCAACGAAGCTGTTATATACTAAATATGAAATGCAAAAATCCAAACTTATGTTAAATAAATTAGGGAAATGACTATTAATATTACTTTGGAGTCCTTTTGACTTAAAAAAGGATTAGCCATAAGGTTCTATTAACTATTTTACATTTTGTTGTTCTTTATTTGAAAATGACTTGATAAATAACTCAGAAACTTAGGGCTGCACTAAAAATAAAAATCGGTTATCTCCTCAATTATGAAATAAGTTAATAGTAAAGTACTGTGTTGGCCAAAAAGTCCATTTAGTTTTTTCCGTAAAATAAAAGATACATTTTTCACTTCTACCAATAACTTTATTGATTTGGATATTTTGTGTATGTCAGCCATCTCCTGCATGGTATAACACTGATTGTTCTCAATTAATGTCTCAATCCGATCTCTATCAACTTCAACTGGTCTACCTGACTGTGGAGCATCGTCTAGCAAGAAATCTCCAGCACGAAAACTTGAAAACCACTTTTGACACATTCAATCAATCACAGCACCTTCTCTATATACTGCACAAATCTTTTTTTGCATTTCAGTTGTATTTTTACCTTTCTTTCTTTTAAAAAAATATTTTATTTATTTATTTAGAGAGAAGGGAGGGAAGGAGAAAGAGAGGGAAACATCAATGTGTGGCTGCCTCTCATGTGTCCACAACTGGGGACCAGGCCCACAACCCAGGCATGTGCCGTGACTGGGAATCGAACCAGCCACCCTTTGGTTCGCAGGCCCACGCTCAATCTACTGAGCTACACCAGCCATGGGTATTTTTACCTTTCTTGAAATAATACAGCATAAGATGCTGAAAATGTTGCATATTTCTTCCATCTTCAATATTAAAATGGCTACACAAAAATTCACCAACTTTGATGTTTTTTAAAATGCACACTGATATGACAGCTGTCACAATATAACCTAACAAAATTGTTTCGAATGAAGTTAAGACAACTAAGTGCTACTAGAGCCATATTATGGAAAAAAACAAATGAACTTTTTGGCCAACCCAATACGATAGAAATTTAATTTACATTCAACATGTTCCAGAAATGTCCATCTTTTAAAGCAAGGTACTCATTTAGTGTCCTCTTTTTTATTAGTAAACTTTATAGAGCAGTTTTAGATTCACAGCAAAACTGAATGGAAAGTACAGTTTCCAGGCTCTGTGTATTTTAAACAAATTGTTAGTGATTAAGAAATTCTATTCTAATTGCAACATGAAAAATAATTTTAGAGCTTTAGACAATATCACTGAATGTAACTCATTTTAAAATACATAAAAACAAAGGATTCACATTCATATTCTCATAATTCCTTCCTAGGACATGAACCCATTCTTGTTTGACTAATGTTTGCTGCCACCTAGAGGTAAAAATAGTTTGTTTAAAGAGATTTATCTTTAGCCCTAACCAGCATGGCTTAGGGCCAGCAAAAGCAAAAGATTCCTAGTCAGAGCACAAGCCTGGGTCGTTGGCTGACCCTGGTCCCTCGTTGAGGTATGAGCAAGAGGCAAATGGTCAAAGTTTCTCTTACACATCAATGTTTCTCTCCCTCTTTCTCCCTCCCTTCCTCTCTCTCTAAAAATAAATAAATAAAATCTTAATTAAAAAAAGATAGTTATCTTGAGAATGGTTAAGAGTAATTGCTACTAGAGAGGGAAACTAAGAGCAGGAATGCATGGAAGAGTTAATTCACCCACTTATGCTTTTTTTCCTACCATGTGTATGGTCAACACTTTGAATGATTTTTTGGTTAATCCTCACCCCGAGGACATTTTTTCCATTGCTTTTAGAGAGAGGAAGGGAAAGAGAGAAAAATCTATTGGTTGCTTCACATCTGTGCCTGGACCAGGGATTGTAAGCACCCAGAGCAGGGGTCAAGCCTGCAGCCTAGGTATTTTCCCTGACTAGGAATCGAACCTGCAATCTTTCGGTTATGGGATGATGTTCCAACCAACTGAGCCACACCAGCCAGGGCTCAAATAATTTTTTTTAAGCTATCCTGATTTTCTTGTGCTAGAAGTGTAATAAGCCTGAGAGATAGTCATTGTTATCAATAACATTTTCTTCTCCAAGTTAGCTGAGAAATGCCATTTTGCATGATATCAGTGTAGCTGCTACTACTTGTCTTCAATTGTTGTTTTTATTTTATCAGGATATATGACATTTAGATAAAATCTGAGGTCATTTGCAGTGCTTATATTCTGAGATTTCATGTTGTTTTCAGTTTTCTAAAGTCTTAAAAAAAAAAAAAAAAAGGAACATTCCAAGCACAAAACACAGCACAGAGGATAACATTTCCACACTGAGTACCTCATTTTGCCTCAAAGTAACCCTGAGATGAGCAAGGACAAAGGGAAGTAAAGGATCATTTCCTGAGTGTCTACCTAGTACCAGGCATTTTAGATCTAGGTTTTTCTTTGAGGTCAGTGTGATCAGCCTTATCAATAGATGATGGTGTTCCCAGGCTCATGGAGAATAAGTCACTGGTACAGGGTCACAGAGCTGGGAGTGTCAGAGCTGGGACCCAAACCGTGGATCTGTCTGATCCTAAAACACTGTTTCCTGCCCAGCATTACCATTCCACTTCTCCTTTTCGACACCTTCTTGAAGCAGGCGGGGTGAATACTATAGTCCCCATTCTACAGATAAATTACCAGAGGTTCAGAAAGATAAAACAAGTTGCCCAAGTTCACATAAATAGCTAACAAGTGGCAGGAACAAATAAGACCCAAAGATTCTCTCTCATTCCACATTCATTATTCTTCCCGTCAAGTGACATATCTTGTAAATTAAAAAAAAAAACTTGGAAAGAAAATTAATATTTATAAATTTTCAGCTACATTTGCTTATTTATGAGCTTTAGTAGTTATCCAAAGTAGAAACGAGAAACTCATCTAGATAGATATGAAATTATTTTGGTAAGCCTATTGTTTCTGAACTTTAGTGTTTTTACTGAAGTAAAAATTACGCACAGTGAAGTATACAAATCTAACAGGTAAAACTTGACAAATGTTCACAAATGGGTATTTCCATGTAACTATTGCCCTTATCAAGTGTTTCTGAACATTTTAATGAGCTACACCATTATTATTTTCTACATGGAATTTTATTTATATATTTTCCTTTTTATTTAATTTATTGGGGAGACACCGGTTAACTACATTATATAGGTTTCGGGTGCATAATTCCACATACACCAATAAATTTTAAGCACAGATGCAAGGCAAGAGAATCCTGACTACCCATATATATCGATAGAGATTTTTATAACACAACCAAGTAAGCTAAGATTGTATAAACCTCTCTAACTTTTTGCCGTAACTAACAAAAGGAGGAGCAGCAGAGTCACTCTTTTGGGAGACATTTGAGAACCATCCATATATTCTCTTTCAGGGCCTGAGACTCTCTGACAACACAAAGAAATTTTTTCCTTCCTGTGAGGTTAGCAATTGTGACTATGTCACATAGTTCTATGAAAAGACCCCTTCTCAGAAAATAGGCTATATATTTGCAAAAAAGAAGAAACATGACTTTTGCAAATACAAGTCCAAAGTTCAAGTTCTCTCCACCTTTTTTCCTGTTTTGTTTGTTTTCTGTTTCTATTAAAGCCTGGGAGACACCTACCCCACTATAGCCTCCTCTAGCAGTATCCCAGGTGAAGGAAGGATGCTATGGCAGAATCTCACCATTGGCCTGAGGAGGGTAACAGTGGGGATTAGAATCCACCACCCCCCTCAGCATGACCACCTGGTTCATTCATTTATTCAACAAACATTTGTTGAATGCTAACTGTGTGCCAGGCATTGTCCCAGGCACTGCTGGGACACACGAGTGGACAAAGAGTGCCCTATGGCACTTACACTCTAGAAGAGAAGGTGATCTGGGTCAAGCTGAGAGAGGCTGCCCTGAGGCACCGGGCATTTCATCTGCCATCCTCTCCAGCCCAAAGGACTGACTCAGAGCCTGATGCGCCCAGACAACTGAAGAATCTTTGGAGAGAGGGCAGGAGTAGTGTGGGTCATATCTAGATATTGTTTGGCAATGAATTTTTAGGCAGGAAAAGAAGTCTAAAACTCATTTCTATTTCCTGGAGTTCCATCTCATTGCAATCAAATATCAAAGTAAGGCCAGGTGCAGAGAGGAGAGAGATCCCTAATTGTGGCAGCCAAAGGAAACACTCACCGGTTTTTGGAGTCGTCCAGCAATGTATAAGTTATTCCAGTTAAGGAGATCTTCAATCAACATACTAGTGCTAATAACCCCATATTTTATAAGCTGGAAAAGAAAAGAAATGGGCATAAAAAGGAGCAAAATGCCATACTGTTGATTATGCAGATACAAAATACAAGGTAATACATTTCTGCCAGAGTAGTACCTGGATTTCCAAACCACTCAAAATGCCTACTTTGTAAAAAAAAACCACACGTCTCTACCAAAATTTTCCACATAGGATAAGTTTCCAAGACTGATTTGTCCCTTCAGGTATATGGAGTGAAGGGACCACTATTTTAACTTAGACTCTTGCGATGTTAAAGGCAGAATGGCTCTTAGAGGTGATCAAGGATCAGTACTCCAGGAGTCAGAAATAAAAATGGGTCCTTCGGCACAGACAGTTTGAGAAGCAATAATAAATGTCATGCTTCTCATTTGAGAAATAAGAAACCCAGGGCTCAGAGTGAATAAATGATACACCTACAGTGGCACCGTTAGTAGCAGAGACAAAACTAGGTTCCTCAATTTTAGTCTGGTTTTCCAATGTTCATTTTATCACAAAGTACAAGAAATGATGTTTAGGTCTTTACTGACAGCCTTTACAGCAGGGGACCCAACCTCTGGGCCAGGGACCCATACCAGTCTGGGCCTGTTAGGAATAGGCCGCACGGCAGGAGGTGAGCTGGAATGTAATGTGCTTGAATCATCCCAAAGCCAACCCCACCCTGGTCTGTGGAAAAATTGTCTTCCACGAAACTGGTCCCTGGTGCCAAAAAAGTTGGGGACTGCTGCTTTACATGGTGAGTTTCTCTTTCACTATTGACTCTTCCAAACACTCTTATACTTACAAAGCAACATCCAAAAAGAAAACCTCTTTATCAGTTCTGAACACATGGAATTACGGTTAAGTTCATGCAACAGTAATTTGTACAAACCCTGACTGTAATTGTTCCACGTTACAAAATCCCGTTTGTCTCAACAAATATCTCTGGCCTCACTTTGCTGAACTTCAGTATCCCTAAGGCCTTCGCAGGCTGCAAATACCTGAAAAGTAGCTAAAGAACTTTAATTAAAAAGTACAGGCCCGTTGGCATATAATCATGCCCAAATATTTGGCTACTGGAGCTTTTAACATTGTTTGAAACTACTAATTAGAGATAGGCTCAGCATCGTATTAATTATGAAGAAGTTAACAAAGCTACGTGTTTGGCATGACTAAGTGGCCATTGGAGGCTGTGCTGAATAACCTTCCCTCCATTCTGGCCACCACACTGCAGAAAGCCTTCTTGCTGCAGGCCCATAAAAGCTGGGAGCTAACAGAAACACCACTGGCCTAGAAGTCAGGGACCTGTCACTATCTAGCGGCATGAGCCTATGGAAGTTACTTTTTTCTCTCTGAACCTTGTTTTTTTTTTTTTTTCATCTGCAAAGTGCAGGTGGAGCAGGATTGGACCTCAACCAAAAAAGTAAATATATGGCCCAAAGGTCATGCACACACCACCAATCAATCACAGCACTCATTCCTGCCAAGTTAGACAGATCTTCGACATCCTTCTCAGTCAGTACTCAACGTCTCGGCCTTCAAAGTGTGGTTCCCTGACCAATAACATCAGCATCACCTGGGAGCTTGAAAAAAATTATAGAATCTCAGGCTCCATTGCAGGCCTACTGAATCAGAATCTGCTCCTCAGGTGATTGTCTGCACATCGAAGTAGGACTGCTCTGAGCAATCAGCATCGTTGAGCAGAGTTAACATGGCTGGTGGAATCTGTATGTCATTCTTCGCCAGGGGTGTCAAACTCATTTTCACCAGGGGCCACATCTGCCTCGTGGCTGCCTTCAATGGGCCGCATGTAATTTTAGGACTGAATAAATGTAACGACTCCTTAACTAGGGGCAAGGAGCTTGGCGCTGTCACCAGGTAGAAACAAGGTGCCCAGCAAGATAAAACAAGGTGGAGGGCTGGATTTGGCCCGCGGGCCCTGTGTTTGCCTCCTGAGTTCTTAGTCCTGCTCATCCCCAGGAGGCATTTGATTTAGTCCCCGTTGATCATCTTAGGCCGGGATCCTGCTAAGTTCTCGGCAGCCCTCTTAGAGATTGGGCCCCTTCATCTAAAAGACGTTCAAGGTTCCTGCTGTCAGAAAACCTTCTGCCAGGATCTGTGCATCTTCTGTGTTCTCCAACCATTACCAGTACCAGTAATCATCAAATTCCACCCACCTGCTGGCACCACACGCTCCCAGCTACCTATGACATCCTCTTCACTTCCGCATTCTTCCCGCGAGTGTCAGCCCCTTGTATAGATAAGATTAATTTCCATTCTGATCCTTAATGGGCCTGCCTGTTCCTCCCACTGACCAAACCACTGGTTCTCAAAGTGTGTTTTCCAGACCAGCAGCAGCATTATATGGAAGCTTGTTAAAAATGCAAACCCTGCCCTGGCTGGTATAGCTCAGCAGATTGAGTGTGGGCTTCAAACCAAGGAGTAATTGCTTCGGTTTCCAATCTAGGGCACATGCCTGGGTTGCAGGCCAGGCCCCCAGTAGGGGGTGCTCAAGAGGCAATCATACATTGATGTTTCTCTCCCCCTCTTTCTCCTTCCCCTCTCTAAAAATAAATAAATAAAATCTTTAAAAAAAGAAAGAAATGCAAATCCTCATTGCTAGGATAGTACATCTTTAAACTTCGTATCACAAGAAAAAAATTGAAACTAGGTGTGGTGATGGATACGAACTAAACTTAATTATGGTGATCATGTCATAATATATACATATATCAGTGTTGTACACCTAAAATTAATACAATGTTAAATGACAATTGTATCTCAATTTACAAAAAAAAAGCAAAGCCTCAAACCCTGCCCCAGACCTAGTGAATCGGAAGCTCTGGGGTGGGGCCCAGCAATCTGTGTGTCCAACAGGCACTCCAGGGGATTCTGATGCACATTAACATTTGAGAACCACTTGGCCAAAGGCAAAAAGACAAAAGACCATTACACTTGATTATCTTCATCCAGCAGGAGCTTGAACATTTCCTGACTGCAAAAATACACATATTTAGTTGGTATTCTAGTCACAAAGGTTAGTAACAACCCAAGTCAAGGCAAAAGCCCAAAGTCACTTACCCTACCATCACACATGATCAATGTATTGTAGTAAACTCCGGCCCCATAATTATTCTGGATAGTGGTGATAAACTTGGGCCCCAAAACTTTTAGGAAAGAGTAATGGTTCCAGTTTTTCTTCAGGTTCTTTGAATGCCATGCAACAGGGTCATCTACTGTGAACACAAAATCCAGCATGGCATCCTGAAAGGTGAAGAAAAGAGAATGATTTTAGTTTTAGTTCCTGGAAAGGCCCCCAGATAGACTGAAAAGCTCTAAAATTCTATGCTGCTATGATTAATAAAAGATCAAGGATTGTCTTCAGAAATTTGAGCAAGTCTCTGGAACCAATGTGAGCTTAGTTTTCATCAATACACATAGTAACAGCAATGCTTATGTAATGTGTACTGTCATGCCAACACTCCTCTAGACACTTTATATATTATATACACAGGAACTCATTTTATCCTTGAAACAGTTCTACAAGGTAGGCACCGTTATTACTCCAATTTATGGGAAAGGAAACCAAGGCAGAGTAAATTCCTTGCTGAGGGACAGCTAGTGAGTGGCACAGTCTGGTTCCAAATTCTGTGTGTTGGACCACAATTCTACACTGCCTCTTGTGTCAGTGTTGCCGAATATGCTCCACTTCTCTTCCACATGAAATAACCCTACACGGATGAACTCTATTCGGTACTACGTAAAGGGAAGTTATTTTAGCTTCCAGTCACTCACCAAATACTCACTGAAGGCCTATCATGAGTTCTGATAGACCCAGAGGTAGTGGTAAAGAGCTCAAGACTACTGGGGAAAATAGACAAATCAGTAGATGGACTTGATAGAAGAATGCAAAATGTACTAATTGCACAATTGGGTCAGAACAGGAATCCTAAATTTTCCTATAAAATTACATTCTTCAAGACTCTGATAAATCTGAGACTTGAAGAATGAGCAAGAGTTAAGCAGAGCTGGTGGAAGTATTAGGAGAAGCACGGGGAAGGGGAGTCCTGTTGGAGGAAAACACTCTTCTGGATATGAGAGCTGAGCATGTTCTGTGTCTACCGCTGGAAGAGGATGCAGGCAGGGGAGTGACGGGAGATGAGACTAGGGAGGGAGGCTGGTTGCCATGCAAAGACGTTTTCCTGCAGAAGAACTCACTGGAGGGAGGAGAGAATAGAGGCCAGGAAACCACACGGCAGGCTACCTGCAAGATTCCAGGTGAGAAAAGAGAAGATAGTAAGGCACTAAATAAAGGGTATAGAGACTGATCTGACAGGGACCTAGGTGTTGGAAGCTACAAGACTTGTTCACCTGAAGGAAATGAAGGTGAGGGAAAGCAAAAGAAGAATCTTTTCTTGGAGGGAATTCCACCTCTGCTTAAAGGAAAATTTTCATGAAAAAAATGAAGAGGTGGCTATAGAATCAGGAGGCTAAGGGCTGCTCTGAGTTTCCCAAATGTGACCCACAAACCACTGGTGACACTTAAGATTTTGGAGGGGACATGTTTTTAAAAAATTTATGTTATTGTATTTAGAAAAATGACTAGCCTATAATAAGCTATAATTTACACACCTATAATCTATAAATTCTCATATGCTGTCAGTTTAAAGTGTTACTTATAAACTAGTGTAGGTAGGAAACAGCAAATCCAAGCAACGGTATAGATGGCCAGACAGATTACAGCCAGGTATTCAAATCCAGGAGGCCCTTTTGCAATCTGCACACTTCCATTTCCCTAATTTATTAAAGATGACAATGAAGCGTTAGGCTGTGCATTAACTACAGTAAGTAGACATGCGGTCCAGAACATAAGTTGCACACACAGAGAACAACTAACTCTACTTAGACTTTTGCCCCTTTTATAGTAATTCAGCAAAAGCTCTACAGCCCTGGTAGAAAAGTAACTAATAGTTTTGTTTAAATGGAAAATATTTGCCTTTCACTCTTCTGCTGTCTTGAATCCTGTCTTCACCTTGGAAACAAACTTTATTTTCCGAAAAAAATCTTCCATCACTAGGAAAACTGTACCTTCACCACTGTTGTGCTCAGCCAACTCTGAAGAGTAGCAATGCCTAATCCTAAATAGTCTTGTTCAATGCCCTGAGCATGGGTAAATATACTGGCCACCCACTGATTTTTACTCTTAGTTAAGTTCACTGCACCTGCCTAGCCCTACAACAAGTCCATCAGTTCCCTTAAGTCAGGAAGGTCGTTTTCAATGTTCTCTTACAGATAGAGACACTCACTCAACCTCGGCTGTGCATCTGAATCACCTGGGAAGGTTTCGAAATTCTTGAAGCCCAGGCCTTCCCCTAGACCAATTCAATGAGAATCCTCATTGGTGGAATGCTGGCATCAGCAATTTTTAAAGCTTCTCAAAGAATTCTATGCTCACCCAAGGCTCAGAACCTTAACTAGCACCTAGCAAGTATTTCTTCTCCTTTCTACCACCTTGTCTCTGCACCAGCTCTCCCCTCCGCATAACTGCATCTCCTGCTCTAAAAGAAAGTGGACTCCTGCTTATCCTAAAAACTCGGCTCACGTTGTTATACTAGGTACACTTTCATACAGTTTGTACTTTGCTAGCTGAGACGTGGAGAGCGCAGAGCAGACACGCGTCTCTAGGGTTCTGAAGGGATCAAAGCAAAAGGAAAACTCGGGCTCACAGGCCGATTCGCGGGGTGGGGCTGGCCCCGGGTCGGGCTCACCTTCTGGTTTGAACTGGGCCCCGCCTGACGGTACACCCCGGAGCCATAGGCGAAAGCCAGGCTCAGCTCCTCGGGGAAATGAGACAGGATCTTGCGGAAGGCCACCCCCGAGCTCTGCAGCGCCTGCAGAGCCATGGGGCGGAGGCTCAGAGACAGGGACCCTTGGCAGGGTAGGGCAGGGGAGAGGACAGGGGGGCGGGGAACGAATACTGCGAATGAGGTTAAGGGCGGGGAGATGAAAGGCGGGGGACGGCACAAACGGGACAATGCTGGAGGCAAAAATAAGAACCGGTGAGACCCGCAAACACTAGAGTAACAATCCTGCCGGCGAGCTGCCAAACCCAGGCACACCTCTTACGCACAGGCGTTACAAAGCTGCAAGAGCAGGCCCTCGCCCATGTGTGAGGATGAGAGGGCTTTGTAGAGACCCCTGGTGGTCGGAGGAGCGCAGTGCAAGATGACAGCCGGGGACTGTGATGAACATACTGGTGGGAGCAGTGTTGACTAATTGAATTGCTTTTGAGAATCATTTTTGGTCTCACTTCAAACCACATTTTCTTTTTTTAATTTTAATTTTAATTCTTTATTATTAGAGAGAGGGGAAGGGAGGTAGGTAAAGAGGGAGAGAAACATCAATGTGTGGTTGCCTCCCACCCGCTCATCACTGGGGACCTGGCCTGCAACCCAGGCATGTGCCCCGAATGGGAATCAAACCAGTGACCCCTTACTTCACAGTCTGGCTCTCAATCCACTGAGCCACACCAGCCAGGGCTCAAACCACATTTTCATAAATTACTATAAAATCGTGCGTGTTTATTGCAGAAGATTTTTAATGAGGTGAAATTCACATAACAAAATTGTACACTTTTTGTACATTTCAGTGGCATTTAGTACATTCATCATGTCGCGCAACCATTATGCATATCCAGCTCCAAAACTAGATTTTCAAGGTTTAGGAAAACACAAAATTAAAATCACGCCCAATTCCACCATCCAGAGACTATCGCTCTTAAGATTTGGCTGTGATTTCTTCCCATTAAAGTCCTTTTCAAGTCCGATGATGGGTATGAAAGTGCTCCATAAATGGTAAAGGTCTGCACCAATTCCTCTGATATTTGTATTTAATTTTAAGGGTGGAGAAGAGTTTCTGCCCCTTTTCTTTGGGGATTAATCTCCAAAGGGCACATTAATGTTTTCTGGGAATAAACAAGACCCCAGGCGAGAGCTCATCTCTTTATGTGTGACTGGAGAAACTTGCTCAGGATCACAGGGCCGTTCAGGATGTAGTTTAACTTCCGGGACAGAGACTTTGCAGATACTCTCCTTCTTCCTTATACACTGCCTCTCAAAAATAAAAATGGTTTTAGCTAGATTTGAGCAATGATGATGAATTTTTCATTGAGTTCCCTCTGCTGTCTTGTTGGAGAAAGTTATTGCCTCCATTTTAGGAATGAAGAAGCTAAGTCAGAGAGAAAAAGCAATGTGCTTAGGATCACATCAGCTTGTGGCAAAACTGGAGCTAAAACCTAGGTCTGACTCCACATCCTACAACTCTACTCTGTTCTTGAAGTGTGTTGAGCAGGGATCTGTTCCCTGGATTAGAGTGGGGAAAGAGAAGGCCAGTAGGAGGCTGTTGCCATAGTTTCACCATAAGTAAAAGACACCTGGCCTGGGGTAATAAAGGCAGGGATGGGATTAATTCAATTTGAAAAATGATTATTTGAATTCAAGCCCTGAACCTGGCACTGAGGTAAGCACTGAGGATTTGAGGTGACTAGAACAGGGCTGCTGCTTTACAGACGCTCAGGGTTTATGGAGGAGACAGACAAGCAAACCCAGAATATAAGGTGCAATATGAATTTGGGTGCCCAGCAACCTGTACGACCTCTGATGATGGAACGTTAATTAGTTCTGTGTGTGCAAGAAAAGACCCAGGGAGGTTTCACAGTGATGGCATCTACGTCGGGCTTTGAAGGATGAGTAGGAGTTTATCAGACAGAAGATGGATGGGAGAGATTCTACCAAAGAAGAATTGATAGGATGCAATGACAATAATAATAACTGACATTTGTTTATTTACTATTCCCAAGCTCTTACAATACTTATCTTTTTCATCATTCCAAAGATCCCATGAGACATGTTCTCTAAGAGTATCATTTTTCACATGAAGAAAGAGAGGGCAGAAAAGGAGAAGCTAATTTCCCGGATTCACAGTTAGGAAATTTGAACCCAGGGCTCCCAAATGCCAAAGGCCAAGCTATTTACCATCTTGTTTTGGTGACTTCTAAAAGAGGTGGTTGTGCGGCAAGAGAAAGCAATGGAAAATCAGCTGGTTCCATTGGCAGCAAGAACGGCACCAGGTGTTAGACCAGTGGAGTCAGATTGGACCTCAGTTCAGCAACCTTGGTACTTGAGTTCTGGCTAAGAAAGAATTCAGAGTCAAGACTCAAACTACAATAGAAAGTTTATTTCCAAAGTCACACAGGTAGAAGAAGTGAGTTGTAGAAGAAATGGGCTCAGAAAACAAGTTATAGAGGCAAAAAAAAAAAAAAAAAAAGGGCTCTTGGAGATTAGGAAAAAGAGAGACAAAGAACACACATGCACCTGGGGAAAGGGGATGGGGAAAGCCGCACTGGGTCCTCCTCTAGCAGGGGTGTCAAACTCATTTTCACGGGGGGCTACATCAGCTTTGCTGTTGCCTTCAAAGGGCTGAATGTAATTTTAGGACTGTATAAATGTAACTGCTCCTTAACTAGGGGAGAGGAGCTCGGCGCTGCTGCCAGGTAGAAACAAGGTGCCGGGCGGGATAAAATAAGGTGGAGGGCTGGATTTGGCCCATGGGCGTTGTGTTTGCTACCCGTGTTCTAGAGGGTATTTATCTGGAGGTCTTAGAGGAGGATTCTAGTAGAATATTCATCAGGTTCCCAAGTGTGTCCTTTCAGGGTCATGACTTTACTGATCCGTCCGTGCCTGGTCAGGGGTCATTAGTCAATGCAGCTTGTCCTGATGTCAGCAATGACAACACTTGTCTGGTTATGCTGCTTTTCTGGGCCTGGAGCTGAAACACAACTGAGGCCAGATATATTTGATGTGGGTCAGAACCTCATTGTCCTGGGGGCTTAATGCTTAAGGGCTAATCTCTGGCTCCATTGTTTTTACCACCTCTAAGGGGATCTAACTTGCATGACTAGCAACATGCCGGGGAAGCAAAGGTCAGGGGAGGGTCCTAACTGAATGACCAGCAATATGAAAGGTCAAGGAGTCTAAACCACATGCCCAGTGACATTCTAGGAGAGGGTAGGTTACCGTGGGAGTGAGGTCCTTGTATCCCCAGCTTTGCTCATTGCTGGGCACCCAAGGCTTTCTGCTCTGGTGACCTTCTGTACCTGGCCCATAGTGCTTGCTCTGCTCACGTCTAACTACCTACCCAGTTCCACTCCATCGGCCCAAGTCAAAGAGCAGTAGCAGTAGTTAAAGAGACAAGCGAGACCAGAATAAGGATGGCAGGAGGGGGACACAGTGTGTTTTAGCCTCTCTATGTGAGCACAGTTGTTCTGGTTCATTCTGACTGAATATCACCCCTTCCCGATTGCCAGAATCTGAAGTGTGTTTACTGCAGAATTACACTGAAACTTTTTCCCCAAAGATAGTGAATAAATCTCTACCAGCCATGTTATATTTTTGCTTTCCTTCCTTGTAGTAATACTTAACTTTGTTCTGTTTTTGCATCCTTCTTTGCAAAAGTAATCCACGCTCATAAAAAATGTAAACATTACAAAAATATGTATACCATCTCCCAGAGATAGCCACTGATAATCTTTGGTACATATTCCTCCAGATATTTTTCTATACATATATTAACATTAAAAACATTTTTAAATGGAATTGTAGGATAGATGCTATTTTGCAGTTTGCTTTTTTTCACTTAACATATCAGGAACATCTTGCCATCTCAGAATATTTAGATCTGTCTCATTCTACTTATTAGCAGCAAATTTTTCTAAAGTATGGATATGCTATCATTTGTTGAAACATTTTTATATTGACGGGTATAGAGTATTTCCACTTTTCATACATGCAAACAATGCTTTAGTGCACATCCGTGTGCACAGACCTTTGTGTACGTGTGCAAGTTGCTATGAAGTGGATTCCTAGAAGTGGAATTGCTGGCTCAAAGTGTCAGCACCTCGCTGAAATCCCATCTGAAAGATTGTACAAAGTTCAGCCCTTGACATAAATGAAGATTCTGCAGTGTTCTTTACTTTTCAGTCTTACGGGCTTTCACACCTAATTATCAGTCATTTTCACAAACACTCTCCTTCCTGATAATGTGAAATCACCAGCTGGAAAATTCCATCACATTCCTGTGTGCATTTGCCTCTCCCCCGAAAGAGACAGAAGCAATGTAGCAAAGAATACATTTTCATTCTCCAGCAGAAATCTCCCTGCTCCTAGCAGTTCATCCGCTCCCTTTTAAATTACTGTGGCTTGTGAAGTTAGAAGCTATTAAAAAGCCCTGGTGTTCTATTAATTGCTTTAGGGTTCTGTTGGAACTCTCATACCAATGAAATAAAAACATTAGAGAGCCATTTTCAAATACAGATAAATGCCACTTGATTTGAGTGAATGTAGGGCCTCATTTTTCTGATTTATCCAGCTATTGGCTTTGTATTTCTTAACAATGACCTTATCAAGGCTGGGTTTCACTAGGAGAATGTTCATCTATTCCATTTTTTAAAAAGTCCTGTAAAATCTCTATAACTTTTATGTCTGAGTCTTTCTTCTAATCAGTTTTCAAATAAAGACAGAAAATGTTTGGGGAAAAAAATCCAAGCCCTGTGGTTCCTACAATTAATCACATGCTCAGTTTGTCCACTGATGCGAGAGGGGACTAGATCAGAGGAGGGTCACCCGTCGCATCAGTCCAAGTGTCATATCTTGGCCAGACTGAGCATCTTTAATACATCTTTAGTCTCTGAGGTACCATCTGGATTTGAATCTGGGCCCCAGGAGTTAACACAATAGCTGTTTGACCTTGGGCAACACAAGCTCTTTGTGCCCTTTCCGTCATCTGTAGGATGATCATAGTAATAATGCCTGCCTTACGGGATTGCTGGGACAGTAAATGAAACAGGATCCAGAAAGTACATGGAATGGTGCCTGCCCCAGAGTGAGCTCTCAGTAAATGTTCTCCATCTTATTTAATTCTTAAGAGGCAATGTACAAAGAGAAATTCAGAAGCATAATTATGGCATTTAGCATTTTACACAAAAAATTTTCCAGACATGATTTTATTTAATACTTAAGACAAATCCTGGGAAACGAGTGGATATTATTCTAAAATTACAGAGGGATAAACTAAAACATAGGAAAAAAATGAAGTGATTTACCTGAAGTCACAGGGCTAATGGCAGTACTGTTAATAGTCTCCAAGTCTAACCCTTTTCCTCTTGCACCATAAAAATAGCACAAATTGTTCATTTCCCAAGGGACTCATCCATTTTCCCACTGAAATCTTCCTCTTCCTTTAGTCCCAGATCAAATAACACTCCTTCTAATTAGAAGTAAATTTTCTGTCCTCCGTGCCCACATAACCCTTTGCGTATAACTTTCCAGCCTCTGTCTTAAATATCAGATATGTCCATCAAAAATAGGCTTGGGGCTCTGGCTGGTGTGACTCAGTGGATTGAGTGCCGGCCTGTGAACCAAGGGGTTGCCTGTTCGATTCCCAGTCGGGGCACATGTCTGGGTTTCGAGCCAGGTCTCCAGTGGGAGGCGCATGAGAGGCAACCACACACTGACGTTTTGCTCCCTCTCTTTCTCCCTCCCTTCCCTTCTCTAAAAAATAAAATAAGTAAAATCTAAAAGAAAAAAAGAATAGGTTTGGGGACTCACTGAAGTCGGGGACCATCTTTCATTCATCTGTCTACCATTTAGGGCCAAGCATAGTGCCTGAAACAGAGTTTCTGTAATTGAGAACGTCATTGGCTGGTGACAAAATATAAGCATACATACAAAGCAACCGCAGTAAAATACAGACAACATCTGCACCACAGCTCTTCAGATTTCCTGAGAAAGCCTCTTGGGTTGGGGCAGGGAGTTGATATTTGGGCTAGATCTTAAAAGATGACCAGAGGTTCACTAGACAGGAAAGAGTAGTGATAACATTCAAGCAGGGGTGTCCAACACACGTCCCCCGGGCTGCATGTGGCCTAGGATGGCTATGAATGTGGCCCAACACAAAATCATAAATTTACTTAAACCCTTTTACTTAAATCTTTTTCTTTGCTCATCAGTTTTCATTAGTGATTGTGTATTTAATATGTGGCCCAAGCCAACTCTTCTTCCAGTGTGGCTCGGAGACACCAAAAGGTTGGACGCCTCGGTAGAAGAAAGAACAACTTCTGTACTGAGTCCTGGAATTCTCACCCCGGGAGGACACTGTGATTTCCAATGGAGTTCTGAAAGACTACAGACTCTCTAACACTAAGAAAATGAGTGGATAATGGTAGAATTTCAGGGAGCAGCGTGGGTAACTTATCTAAACGGCAGTATAATATGGTGGTCAAGAGTGTTAACTCTGGTTCCAGACTGTGTGTGTCCTTGAGCAAGTAGCTATGTACCTCGGTTTCCACATGGATAAAAAGGGGATAATAATAGTGCTTACTCACAGGGTTATCAGAATAACTAATCTGGTTAACATAGATAAAGTGTTTGGAAAAATACCTGACATGTACTGAGTACTATGTTTGCATTTGCTGCTATCATCATCATCATCATCATCATCATCACCATCATCATCTACTGTCCTTAAAATTCAAGCAAGTCAGCAACTGTCTACTTTCTCTTTGTAAAACTTGTCCTGAATTTTGGGATAAACTGAGTTGGCAAAGAACCCAGGTAGAAGAGAAAGAATTAACTACTGTATACCAAGCCTGTCTCTAGCCACCAAAGTCTGGAGTCTGGGTTTCGGGTAGAGTAGCATGTCCCCAAAGTGGGTTTCATTGAATTATTACTTGGAGTTATTTGAAAATAAAAATTCCACTGTCATCCAGGTTTGGGAAATTGGGTTAATTTAAAAGAGACGAATCAATTTCTTTGCTGTGGGATTTCTCAGAGCATTAATATATTAATATGCATTGTGAATCTCCAAGAGAAAATTGAACATGTAGCATTTTCCAATTTCCCAGACTATGTTTTCTTCTCTTTGTCTCCTCCCTCCTCTCTCAACACTTCTGGAATTAATGTTCTGTGGCATCAACTTGGGGAACATTGGTGCCAAGCACTCCTTTGCTATCACAGAATCAGCTCAGTGTCCCAGACTAATCAAGACTAATTACATAAATTTCTTTTGCCTGAAGGCACCAAAGAATCTCATAACCTATGAGAAATTGAGGAGCTTCCTGACACACGAAGTACTGTTATAATTTATAGTTGTAAAACCCCAAGAATATCTATGCTTTCGATTCTTAGGATGTCTTTGTTCAAACATAAAACTGACAAAACTCTAGGAACAACCTCGTTTACAGTGAGACTCACCACATATCTGGGGGTCTGAGCATTTGACCCTTTCACCTGGCATCTCACTACTTTGGGCATCGTCTGGGGCCCTTCATAGATGGAAGTGACTGAGGAAGAAAGACTACAGCTGGTGCACAAACACCTCGTTGTCGGTACTTCCCTGTAGGAAACACCAAAGCCCTATGAGAACAGTACTCTTATTATGATGTTATTTTTCTTTTAATTTTATTTTTTAATTATCATTCTTTTTGCCTTTGTGTTGATGTGTAGTTCTATGAGTATTAATACGTGTGTGGGTTCATGTAAATGCCGCTACAGTCAGGGTATAGAATAGTTCCTTCTTCCCCAAACATCTTTTTGTGTGCTTATTCATCACCTGTATATTCACTTTGTTGACGTGTCCAAATCTTTTTTTATTGTTGTTGTTGTTAAATTGCTTTCTTGCTACTGAGTTTTGAGAGTTCTTTATATTATGGATACAAAAAAATTTTTTGTCAGATATGTGATTTTGCAAATGCTTTCTCCTCCTCGGTAGCTAATCTTTTCATACTCTTGAAAGTGTCTGTCACAATGCAGAAGTTTTATTTTTCATTGAGTCCAATTACCAACAGAGGAGACCCTTTTCTTTTAAAGGTCATGATTTTAGTGCCATGTCTCAAAACTCTTTGCCTTACCCTAAAGTACAAAGATTGTTCTCCCATACTTCCTTCTTAGAGATTTATAATTGTTCGTTTTACAGTTAGATCTATGATCCATTTTGAATTAATTTCTATATAAATTGTGCAGTATAAGTTAAGGTTCATTTTCTCACATATGTATGTATAATTTTCCCATCACTATCTGTTGACAAGATTGTAATTTCCCCATTGAATTGTCTCTGTACTTTTGTGAATAAAGCAATTGGTTATGTTTTATTTGGGTGTGTTTCTGAATTTCTGTTCTGTTCCATTGCTCTGTATGTCTGTTCCTTCTTTAGTACCACATTGCTTTGATTAATGGATATTTATGATGTCTTACAGTTGGGTAGCATGATTCCCTCAATTTTATTCTTTTTTTTCAAAATTGTTTTGTATTCTAGTTCCTCTGCCTTCCCCTATATTTTAGAATCAGTTTGTTTATATTTGCAAAAGTCCTGCTGAGATTTTTACTGGAATTATGTAAAATCTACAGATCAATATGGGAAGAATTTACTTTTTTATTATGTTGGGTCTCTGATCCCTAAACATAATGTGTCGACTTCTCCATTTATTTAGATTTCTCTTCTAGTTTCTTTATCTTTTAATATTTTAAATATTTCCTAGTCCTTGGCCAGAAAGCTGGGGATTTATTTTATGTTGCTCTGCTACTCACTTCCAATGAACATACCTACAACTGGGATAAAGAAAGAGAAAAATAAGCAGATTTCCCTCACACCTTGGGGACTACAACTCCTCTTATAAGAGAGGAAATTTCCCACTGTAATCAATACATAGAATATTTTCATCGCTCCAAAACCTCCATCATACTTCTTCTAGTTAATTTCCTAGTTGTATTTCTAGCTCCTGGAAGCCACTAATATGATTTCTGTCTCTATAGTTTTGGCTTTTTAAGAATGTTATATAATGCTACATAATGGAATCATATAAAACATAGGCTTTTATCTCTGGCTTCTTTCATTTAGAATTAATGTTTTGAGACTCATTCACATTGTGTATGTGTGTACGAGTATTTTGTTCCTTTTTATTACTAATAGTATCCTGTTGCATGTATATACCACTTTATTCATTCACTTGTTGATGGATTTTGATTTGAATTGTTTCTAGTTTCAAAAAATTATAAATAAAGTCTACATTGTTTTTTAAATTGAGGTAACATCGGTTTATAACATTACATGTTATTATCAGGTGTACAACATTATGATTCTATATCTGTAAACACTATAGTGTGCTTACCTCCAAACGTCTATTTTCCTTCCATTCATCACCATATATTTGATCCCCCTTTCCCCATTCTCCGCTCTTCCATCCCCATTCCCTTCTGGTAATGACCAACCTATTGTCTGTATCTATGAGTTTGTTTCGGTTTTGCTTGTTTATTTGTTTCTTTTTTGTTTTATATTCTACATTTATGAATGAAATCACACAGTTTTTGTCCTTTCCCACCTGAAAGTCCAAATTCTTAATCACTATATTATGTGTCCTAGAATAACAACATAATTACATTTAAAAGGAGCCATCAAGTTGTCCTGGCTTAGTTGATTCAAATAATCTTTATGACGATTTCCATTTATTTACTAGGTGCCAGACCTTGTGCTAAGCATTTTATATGCACCAATTACCTTATTCAGACTAATTCTCACAATGTTTCTGTGTTTATTTTACAATGCTTAGATAAATTCCCAACTTTCTTAGCACTAAGGACCCGTTTTTGTGATTTTGTGATGTATTCATTTAACAAATGTTTTTTTAAGTATGTGTGTACATCAAACTGGACCCTGGAGCTATAGCAAAGAAAAGACATAATTTTTGCCTTCTTTTTTTAAATTTTATTTTAAAATTATAGTTGACGTACGCCCCGACTGGTGTGGCCTAGTGCATTGAGCTTCGGGTTGTGAACAAAAGAGTTTTCAGTTTGATTCCCAGTCAGGGCATGTGCCTGGGTTGCGGGCCAGGTCCCCAGTAGGGGGCAAGCGAGAGGCAACCATGCATTAACGTTTCTCTCCCTCTCTTTCTCCCTCCATTCCCCTCTGTCTTACAATAAAACAAATAAAAATAAAATAAAATAAAATAAAATCAGTAAAAATATCCTCAGGGAGGATTTAAAAAATAATAATAAAATAAAATTATACTTGACATACAATATATTAGTTTCAGGTGCACAAAATACTGATTAGACATTTATATACTTTACAAAGTGATCACCACTTATTAGATGAATAAGTCTAATAACCATCTGACAGTTATCACAGTATTTTTGACTATAGTCCTTATGCTGTACATTACATCCCTGTAAATTATTTTATAATTGTCAGTTTGTACTTCTTAGTCTTCTTCACCTTTTTCACCAATCCCTGTCTGGCAACCATCATTTTGTTCTCTGTAGGTATGTTTGTTTCTGTTCTGTTTGTTCATTTGTTTTGTTTTTCAGATTACATATATAAGTGAAATCATGTGGTATTTGTCGTTCTCTGTCTTACTTATCTTACTTAGCATAATACCCTCCTCTAGGTACATCCGTGTTGTCACAAATGGCAAGGTTTCACTCTCTTTTTTATGGCTGAGTAATATTCCACCCTGTGTGTATGTGTGTGTATATATATATATATATATACCATATCTTTATTCATCTATTGAGGGACACCAGGTTGTTTTCATACGGTTGGCTATTTTCTGCCTTCTTAATGATTACAATCTACTGTAGCTCAAGCCCTGTGAACTCTATGTTTTAAAATAATTTCTATCTCACAGACTGCATTTGCTAAATATAACCCCATTTCTTCATCTGTAGAACCCTTGGAATATGAGTAAGTTCATAGGATTAGCAAACTAAGTCTTTCAGTTCCCACCCTTATACTTTGAGAGGTATATCCATTGGGCTACTTTCTACTTCACATAAATTCAAAGATAAAGTAGGCTTCAGGTGTAGAAGAGGGCTCTGACTCCATTTTTCTATTCTTCTCTAGGTTCTAGCCTCCTTTAGCTTGCCTTCCTGGTTTCAAGATAGTCGCCAGTGTCAACTGAAGCAGCAGGCTTCTTCGTTCCATGACCAGTAGGATATATCAAAACTCTGGCTTCCTTTGTCTATTCAGCTGGATTGGTTCACATGCCCACCCTTGGAAAAGTAACAGTTGACAAGAGGATGATATGCACTGGTTGACTTGAGCTGGGATATCTGAACCAATCACTAGCAAGGCACATTGTCTCAGTCTAACAGTCTCCTAAAGCTGATGGAGGTATCAGCTCTCCTCTCCAACTGCTCCAGGAGGAGTCAATCCCTTGGACAGAAACAACATGTGCCAGGAAGCATCCAGCAATGCCACTTCTGGGTATAAACCCAAAGGAAATGAAAACAGGATACTGAAGACATATATGCACTCCCATGTTTATTGCAGCATTATTCATAATAGCCAAGATATGGAAACAACCTGAGAGCCTGTCAATGGATGAATGGATGAATAAGACGTGGTATACACAGGCATGCATCACTTAACAGTGGGGATATATCCTGAGGAATATGCTGTTAGGTGATTTTGTCATTGTGCAAAGATCATAGAGTACACTTACATGAAGCTGGGTGATGTAGCCTACTAACGCATAGGCTGTATGGAATAGCCTCTTGTTCCTAGGCTACAAACCTGTGCAATGTGTTACTGTACTGAGTACTGTAGGCATTTGTAACACAATAGTATTTGTGTATTCGTATATTTAACTAAATATAGGAAAGGTACAGTGAAAATACAGCATAAAAGATAACTTACCATGAATGGAGTCTGAAGGATTGGAAGTTGCTCCAGATGAATCAGTGAGTGAGTGGTGGGACAATAGGAAGGCCCAGGAGGTTACTGTATGCTACTGTAGATGTTATAAACACTATACACTTAGGTTACACTAGATCTATTCGAAATATTTTCTTTCTTTAATAGTAAGTTAATCTTATATTACTGTAACATTTTTACTTTATAAACTTAAACTTTTTTTAACTTTTCAACTCTTTTGTAATAAACTTAGCTTAAAACACAAATGCATTGTATAGCTGTACTAAAATATTTCTTTCTTTATATTCTTATTCTATATTGATAGCTGTGAATAAGGCATTAGGCTATGACATTGTGATGACCATGACATCACAAGGTGATAGTAATATTTCAGTTCCATTATAATCTTATGGGACCACTGTCACATTTGCAGTTCCTTGTTGACTGAAATGTTGTTATGCAGCACATGGCTATGTATGCAACAGAATGCTATTCACTCCTGAGAAAAAAGGAACTCCTGCCTTGTGCAACAACATAGGTGGTCTATGAGGACATTATGCTAAGTGAGGCAAGTCAGACAGGGAAAGGAAAACAGTGTATGATATTACTTATATGTGGAATTCAAAAAAGCCAAACTCATAAAAACAGAGAATAAAATGGTGGTTACCAGTAACCGGTACTGCGGGAAATGGGAGAGATGTTGATTAAGGGTACAACCTTGCAACCCATAGTAAATAAGTCCTAGAGATCTAATATACAGTACAGTGAATAAGAACAATAGTGCATTATAATTATCAAACTTGCTAAGAGACTAGATTTCAATTATTCCAATCACAAAAAATAAATTATAATTATGTAATGTGATAGAGGTGGTAACTAGTGCTACAATGACTATCATATTATAATACTATATAAATTTATCAAACCAACATGTTATACACCTTAGTTTTTTCATTTTTTTAAATTTTATATTTTATTAATTATGCTATTACAGTAGTCCTGATTTTTCCCCTTTTGCCCTCTGACCCAGCACCCCCCACTCCCTCAGGCAATACCCCCACCATTGTTCAGGTCCAAGGGTCATGCGTATAAGTTCTTTGGCTTCTCCATTTCCTATACTGTACTTTACATCCTCATGGCTGTTCTGTAACTACCTATTTGTACTTCTTAATCCCCTCACCTCTCCACCCATTTGCCGACAAACCTCTCCCATCTGGCAACCATCATAATGCTCTCTGTATTCATGATTCTCTGTTCTTGTTTGCTTAGTTTGTTTTTTAGATTCAGTTGTTGATAGATATATATTTTGCCATTTTATTGTTCATAGTCTTCATCTTCTTGTTTTTCTTAAATAAGTCCCTTTAACATTTCATATAATACTGGCTTGGTGATGATGAACTCCTTGAGTTTTTTCTTGTCTGGGAAGCTCTTTATCTGCCCTTTGATTCTAAATGATAGCTTTGCTGGGTAGAGCAATCTTCGCTGTAGGTCCCTGCTTTTCTGACTTTGAATATGTCTTACCAATCCCTTTTAGCCCTCAAAGTTTCTTTTGAGAAATCAGCTGACAGTCTTATGGGAACTCCCCTATAGATTACTAACTGCTTTTCTCTTGCTGCTTTTAAGATTTTCTCTTTATCTTTAATCATTGGCATTTTAATTATGATGTGTCTTGGAATGGGCCTTTTAGCATCCATCTTGTTTGGGGCTCTCTGTGCTTCTTGGACTTGCATGTCTATTTCCTTCACCAAACTAAGGAAGTTTTCTTTCATTATTTTTTCAAATAGATTCCCAATTTCTTGCTCATTCTCTTCTCCTTCTGGCACCCCTATTATGTGAAATGTGTTTGAAGCACAAATATAAGTTAGCTAGGAGACTGGTGAGTAAGCTTATACAGAACCTGGGGTGAGAGAGAGAGACAGAGAGACAGAGTGAGGCTGAGAGATGAGGGACATAGAAAGAGATGAAAAACAGAGAGACAGGCCAGGAGAGATGAGACAGAGGGGAGAGCCAAGAGGGAGAAGTTTAAGGGAGTGGTGGGAGAGAGAAAGAGAGGGAGAGATCAGAGAAAGATAAATGAGAGATAGGACAGAAAGACGGAGACAGATTAAAAGATATATTGAGATTGAGAGAGAGAATGGGGATGGGAGATGAAGCATGAAGGAAATATAAGTAGTTCAGTTCTGTGAAGAAAGTGGAATAAGCAGCGAGAAATGAGTCTGGAGAGATAGCAGAAACTGGGATATGAAGAACTTCTTAAAGCAGACTAAGTCTTTTTCCTGATTTCTGAAGACAGGATCCTGTTTATTACTTTGTCCCCATATGCCCAACTGTAACTGAGGGAGAATGATGCTTCAGTTCTCCAGTCAACAGTGTCAGATTAGACTCTGTGTTCAATAGTCCTCAAAATATATGTGTATTCACCTTCCCCCAGAGAAGATGGCTGCTTGTTCCTTTAGGAAAGAACTTGGGGATCATTATTGTGTGCCCTGGCCATGGTGTTACAAGGGTCCTTCCTCCAGGGGAACTGGTCTCCTATTCAGTTAGTGAATTGTAGATCAAAAAAACTGGCTCAGGTCTGGAATTGGACAAGGGATCAGCCCATTTCTTAAGCCAACTGTCCTAAACCTCCAGATTATTCCTCCTTGGTTTCTTCTGAAGGTACAAGCTGCCTATCTATTTTGTCCTAGGACGTTGTGCACTATTAACCAGCTCTGTGGGTCAGGCCCTTTGGCTGCCACTCTGGTCCTGCTGTTCATTGTGATAATTGCATCACCTGGCTTTTGGTGACTAAGTGCCACCACCTGGCCTCTATGTTGGGGTTCTATCATCTCTACTGCTATCAATGAGCCTAGTTCTTACCAGTCTTTTCTACTGTCAGTCCTGGCTTATGGAGGACAGCCACCCAACACTGAACTTTTAGTAATGCTAGTGTCCCTCTCATCAACCCATTCTTTATAGTGTTGGTAGATAATATAGCCTTTGGGCCTTCCTATGGAACAAAATCTTCTGGTGAGTCTTTTAGTTTGTCACAGTCTATCCACTTCCTTAATCATTTTATACCTTCTTCCATGGTCAGCCACGGCAATTGCAACTTCACTTAGCATGGGCCATAGCTCTTCCCATGCTTTCAGGAACCATCCTAAGGGAGAGTTTGCCTCATCTCCTGGCATTAATTCCTGTATCTTAGGAGTGTATTTCAAAATTAATCTTCAGAATACAATCTTATGTTCTTGATCATAAGTTCCCTTAATCAAACATTCTCAGAATCCAGCCCTACATGTACCACCCCCAGTCTCCTGTGGACACATGCTAGCTAGGTCTTACAGTTCTCTGGGGGTATAGCCTCTTTCCTTCTTTACCAGGCCTAGTACGTCCCTTAGCTATAGACCTGGTGTCCAGGAGAGGAAGTGGAGGCAGATCGTAAGTGGAGATGCTACTGTCTTGTTGGGGAGTGGCAGCCATGAGGAGAGAGGCGTGGACCAGATTCTCCCTCAAAGCCCCCAGAAGGAACCAATCTGCTGTCACTTTGACTTTGGATGTCTGGCCTCCAGAACTGTGAGAGATCATATTTCTATTGTTTTAAGCTGCCACATATGTGGTTACAGCAGCCCTAGGAAACTAATGCTTTATCCAATTCCATTGTCCTCATAGGTACTTCTTACTGGTACTTCTCAAACACCTGATAATCACACCAGCTTGTGTTTCCCTTTCGCCAGCACATGCAATCCCAGTCCACCACAGGTGAATGTTTTAACAACGGGACCATCATCACCTTGTAATGCCTGTACTTCACCTACTGTTAGTGACAAGGTCTTTATTGGTGAGTGATCTAGCTCCAAACCCTCTTTTGTTGCCTGATTTCTCAGACTTTTCCTGATACCAATGGTCACAGATTGGGTTCTCTTTAAGCAGTTGCTGAGATAGGGTTTGGCATACAAGTTATTTATATATTAGGGATCATTAGCTGTGGAAGGGAGAGAGGAAGATGAATTGGGCAGAGAGAGAAGTTGAACTGTGATGTAGACATGACAAGCCTTGGCCAGCCCCATTAGAGCTATGATGCCATGGGATAAAATGAGTGGGATCTTAGGTTCCCATTGCAATAGTTTTCGGGTGAGGACAGGCCGTGAAGACCACCCTGCAGGAGCTGATAGCTGGGGCTTCTTTGAGGAGGCATCTGAGCAGCTAATCTTTGTGTTTACTACTTCAGCGTGAAGGTGAAAAGGTTTATTATCCTCACTAACAGATGAGGAAACAGGTTGAAAAAGGCTAGTTAATTAGTCCACTGTAGCAACTAGCAGAATCAAACTATGGTTCTTCAAAAAAGAAGGAAATTATGATTCCAAGTAGCTGTATGACAGGAACTTGAGGAAATTTTACATATATCTTCGTGTTGGTTCCTTATAACAACCTTGAGAGGCATTCATTACTTTCTCTAATTTTAAAGAGAAGAAAACTAAAGCTCAGCGGAGTTAAGCATTTTGCCCAAGGTCAATAGAGTTGGTAAGAAATGAAAATAAACAGAATCTGAACCAAGGTCTGTGTGACTCTATAATCCTTTAAGAAGCCAAGAAGGAACATTGTCTCACTTGTATTTATAGTCAAAAACCCGGAGAGGAGCATACCATAATTAGCTAGAACTCAACTATTATCTAGTGAAAGGCAGAGTGTGTTTCTAGCCTGTATTTAGAACAACAAGATTGCAGGCAAAATCTGAATCAGAGATATCATCTGGCAGCTTTGCAGGAGGCTCTTTGCTGGAAGGTTTGGCTCTTTCTTGGATGATATGGAATGGGATGAGGGTTTAGTCACAACACGTGACAGAAAAACACGACTGGCTTACTGGAAAAAAGCTAGGGGGAAAAAAAGGATTTAAAAAAAGCACTGACAGTTTGCTATGAGAGAATCCTGGTGTTGGAGTTAGAAAGCCTTGGATTTAAAAAAAAATTTTTTTCTGATTACAAAAGTAATTTGTGTTTTTTAAATATATTTTATTGATTATGCTATTACAGTTGTCCCAATTTTCCCCCCTTTGCCCCCCTCCACCCAGCACAACCCATTCCCTCTGGCAATTCCCCACCTCACCTTAGTTCATGTCCATGAGTCATGCATATAAGTTCTTTGGCTACTCCATTTTGTATACTATTCTTAACATCCCCCTGCTTATTCTGTACTTACCAATTTGTACTTCTTAATCCTTGAACCTTTTCCTCCATTCTCTCCCTTCCCCCTCCCAACTGGTAACCTTCCAAATGATCTCCATATCTATAACTCTGTTTTTGTTTTACCTGTTTGCTTAGTTTGTTTTTTAGATTTAATTGTTGAAAATTGTGAATTTATTGCTGTTTCAATGTTCCTAGTTTTGATCTTCTTTTTGTTAAGTAAGTCCCTTTAACATTTCATATAATAATGGCGTGGTAATGATGAACTCCTTTAGCTTTACCTTGTCTGGAAAGCACTTTATCTGCCCTTCAATTCTAAATGATAGCTTTGCTGGATAGAGTAATCTAGGTTGTAGGTCCTTGCTTTTCATCACTTTGAATACTTCATGCCAGTCTTCACTAGCCTGCAAAGTTTCTTTTGAGAAATCAGCTGACAGTCATATGGGAACTCCTTTGTAGGTAACTACCTGCTTTTCTCTTGCAGCTTTTAATATTCACTCTTTATCTTTAACTTTTAGTATTTTAATTATGATGTGCCTTGGTGTGGTCTTCTTTGTGTCCATCTTGTTTGGGACTCTCTGTGCTTCCTGGACTTGTATGTCTATTTTTTTTTCACCAAATTAGGGAAGTTTTCTTTCATTATTTTTTCAAATGAGTTTTGGATTTCTTGCTCATTTTCTTCTTCCAGCACCCCTATGATTCGAATGTTTGTACATTTGAAGTTGTCCAAAGGGCTCCTTACCCTATCCTTGCTTTTTTGGGACTCTTTTTTCTTCTCGTTCGGATTGAATGTTTTTTTCTTCCTTATGTTCCAAATCATTGATTTGATTCTTGGTTTCATCCACTCTCCTGTTGATTCCCTGTAAATTGTTCTTTATTCCACTTAGTCCAATCTTCACTTCTGCCTGGGTCTTTTTTTATGCTGTTGAAGTACCCAATGTGTTCCTTGAGTGTCCTAATAATCAGTGTTTTGAACTATGCATCTGATAAATTGCTTATCTCCATTTTGTTTAGTTCTCTTTCTGGAGTTTAATTCTGCTTTTTCATATTTCTTTGTCTCCTTGTTTGGCAGCCCTTCTGTGTTTGTTTCTATGTATTAGGTAGAGCTGCTTTGACTCCCTGTCTTAGGAGCATAGCCTATTTTAGAAAAGTGCACTGGTAAGTTGGATGGGGTAGACCTTAGGTAATTGCCAGGGTGGGGCATCCTGTGTATACCAGGTTGATAGAGTCTCAGATATAGTGCTTTCGCTCTATGGCTCTCTGTTGGGGAGGGCTCAGGAAAGGAGCTACCTGGCCTCTGGAGTTTTGTCTAAGAGGAAGCTGTCCCCTGGCACTCACCCTGATGCCAAACACTTCAGTTTCTCCCCATATGCCACTGGCGCCCTTCAAGCTGCTGCTTTGGTGCTGGAGCCCAGAGGGAGTGAGTCTGAGTAAGTCTTTTGAGTTCCCAAACCCTAGACTTTCAATGTGTTTGTGTGTTAAGCTAAGTTTATTACAAAAGAGTTGAAAATTTTAAAAACTGTTTAAGTTCATAAAATAAAAAAGTTATAGTAAACTAAGGTAAATTTATTATTAGAGATAAAAAGTATTTTAAATAAATTTAGTATAGCCTAAGTGTACAGTGTTTATAACACATGCAGTAGTGTGCGGTAATGTGCTAGACCTTCATACTCTCTCACCACTCACTCACTGACTCACCTGGAGCAACTTCTAATCCTGCAAGCTCCATTCATGGTTAAGTGATATGCCACCTAACCTTTTACATTGGCAAACTTACAGGTATGCCATTTTTCTCTTTTACATTGTACTTTCACTGGATCTTTTCTATGTTTAGATATGTTTAAATACACAAATACCATTGTGTTACAAATGCCTACAGTACTCAGTACAGTAACACATTGCACAGGTTTGTAGCCTAGGAACAAGAGGCTATTCCATACAGCCTATGCGTTAGTAGGCTATACCACCCAGCTTCATGTAAGTGCACTCTATGTGTCTGCACAATGACAAAATCACCTAACAGCATATTCCTCAAGATATATCCCCACTGTTAAGTGATGCATGCCTGTGTATACCACGTCTTATTCATCCATTCATCCATTGACAGGCTCTCAGGTTGTTTCCATATCTTGGCTATTATGAATAATGCTGCAATAAACATGGGAGTGCATATATGTCTTCAGTATCCTGTTTTCATTTCCTTTGGGTTTATACCCAGGAGTGGCATTGCTGGATGCTTCCTGGCACATGTTGTTTCTGTGCAAGGGATTGACTCCTCCTGGAGCAGTTGGAGAGGAGAGCTGATACCTCCATCAGCTTTAGGAGACTGTTAGACTGAGACAATGTGCCTTGCTAGTGATTGGTTCAGATATCCCAGCTCAAGTCAACCAGTGCATGTCATTCTCCTTAAACAAGGAGAAAAAAAGAGGGATATATTGGGTTGGGGGGGATGAAGGAAGATTTCAGTTGTTTTCTCTTCAAATCTTCTATGCCCTAGGAAACACAGCAGAGAGTCTGGTTAACTTTTCATAATGTCAGAAATGAAATCCCACATAATCCTAAATCGTCTGTCATTTGTGATTAAACCTTCAGAAGACTCCTAGAAATTAGGGCAGAAACAAAAGAGAAGTAAATCTTGATTTTATCCAATATAAAGACTAACCCCTAATAAATAAGGTACTTGCTTGGAAGCCAGGTGAATTGGTTACAGGTGAGCAGGGCTGATGGGCCATGAGAAGGATAATGAAAAGTGTGGACATTTATTGGCCAGCAGATAATTTTGACCACAGAGCTAATTTTGTATCTATCTATCCAATCACCAAACCATTTATCATGCATCTGTCTAAGTATTTATTCAACAGCTATTTTCTGAGCACATGTGTTACATGAGAATGAACAAAATAAGTTCCCCTGCTCAAGAGAGGCTTCCAGATACAGTTGTGGAAGGTGTACATGGCAAAACTTCAGGGGCCACTCTTTATATCATTGCCTCTTATGAGTTGCACAATGTATAAACCATGCAGCTATGCCACAGTCTGAAGAGGAAGCAAACAAGTAAGCAGACAGGTGCAGTACATTGTTCCTCTTCTCTGCTCCCACAGTCTGCAGTACAGGTGCAGACTGTGGGAGCAGAGAAGAGGAACAATTAATCAAATTATTGGTCAGGGTGTTGGGTTTCAAATAAGGTTTCCTGGAGGGAATGATATTTCAGCTGAGCTCTGTGTATAAATGGGAGTTAGCCAGGTGGATATGTGGGTGGATAGTGTTCCATTCAGCTTTTGAATAACAGCTTTTTTTGTTTGTTTTTGGCCCAATGCATGTAGCCTTTTATTTTTGTTTTAGTGATTTATGTGTAAATTATCCCCATATTTTCCTTCTTATTCAATAAATAATTTTCAGGCATAGAGTCCTTACAAAATTCTCTACTTACAAAAATTAAGGCATGAATTTGCAAGGTGGAGATGATGCCATTTTTTTCTAGCAGGAAACAATAGATATGAACCCATTTTTTAACTGAATTTACTGGGGTGACATTGGTTTACAAAACCAATAGGTTTCAAAAGTACAACTCAATAAAAACATCATCTGCACACTGCATTGTAAGCCCATCGCCCCAAGCAAAGTCTTTTTCCATTCTCGTTCCACCCCCCTCTTTGCCCACCTCCATCTATGTCCACCCCCTCTTTCCTTCTGGCTATCACCACACTGTTATCTGGGTCTGTGATATTTTTTTGCTTGAAAGAAGGTGAAAACAGCTTTTGAAAAGCCCTGGAGGTAAGAGAAAGCTTGGTAAATTCAGAGATTTGCCAGCAGTTTATGTGGTTGGAATGATGAGGAGGAAGGGATGGGGCAGGAATATGACTGATGAATTTAGAGATGTTTGCAGAGGACACATCACAGACAGTGTTAGGCCAAGCTAAAGAGCACAGAGTTTTCCTGAGCCCAGTGAGAACCAGCTGAAGGAGAAAAGTGACACATCAGAGTTGCTCTTTAGAATGATCACTCTGGCTACTGTGTAGAAGATAGATTGGAAGAGGACTAGCTGGCAATCGTGGAATTTAGTTGGGAGGCTGGAGCAGTAATCCAGGTGTAAGTTGAGAGGGCCTAGAGTAAGGTTGTAGTGGTGGGTTTGGAAAGAAGGGATCAAGCTAGAATATTTTAGGATGTGTAATATAAGAATTTGGTGATTGGTTAGATGCCAGAGGCAATAGAGAGGCTAGGAATGAAAGATGACCCCTGGGTTGCTGGCCTGACCCTTGGGTAGATAATGGGGCCACTGATGGAGCTGAAGAAGGGAAGAGAGGTTTGTGAATATGGTGATGAGCTCCATTTGAGATATCTGAGTTTGAGGTTCCTGTGGGACCCACGTGTGGAGATGAAGGTAGCACATATAGTTCTGATGGTCAGGAGGGTTATGTGGGGGTCCTCATATTCCCACATATGAAGGTCATTGGAGGCGATTGCCCAGGGACCCTGTGAAAAGTGAGAGGAAAAGAAGTCCCAGACAAGAATTCCAGAAAGTGCCAATGTGTATGAGACAGACTGAGGTCAAGGAGAGGAGATTAAGATGAGTGACACCATTTTTTTATTCTTCCCTCTGCTTACTGGATTGCCAGGTTTGGTTTTGACCAAAGTAGAGTGGAGTCAGGGTGATCTCTGAGCTCTTAAAATATTCATCGTTGCACTCCCAGAGATTGGCAGGGAGCCTGACAAACAGAGGGACTCATTGGATGTTGGTTGAAAAAAAATGATCGAATGACTAAATTAAAAAGTGTGACTATAAAGCACTGAGACTTTAAAAACAACATACATAACCAGTGTTTATACACCCAAAAACATGTTGTTCTCTGCAAAGCAGTTGCCTTAGTGAATATTTATCTCCATGTAGGAAAGGCTTTTTAAAGTACAGAAGCAAAGACAAATACCATATGGGAAAAGATCTATATATCTGACTACATAAAAGTAAAAAATGTAATTTAAAAATCATTAAAGATTGAAAGTCAAATAACAAACTAAGAAAAGCAAAGTACCTCACATATAAAGGGTTGGCTTCTTTAGCATATGAGCATTCCTTTAAAAATAAAGATAAATACAAAGTCATGAATAAGCAACCCACAAAAGAACACACGCAGTTAAGAAATCTATAAAAAGTTGCATCTCATTAACAATCAAAACAGCCACCTTAAAATAAAATATCATTTTTTTTGTGTACCAACTTGGCAATGAATTTTGAAAGTTAAAAAAAATACACATACTTTTGGTCCTGAAGTACTTCTTCTAGAAATTTATATTAAAGAAATGATCACAGAGTTGCAAAATATATATAAATACAAAAATACTCATTGATCATAATTTTAATGGCGACAAAATTGTAAATGACAGAAACAATAACAGAAAATTACAAATAATTTACATTTTTGTTTTTGGTCTTTTCTATTTTCTACTTTCTACAGTAAAGATATTGGGTTGGCCAAAAAGTCCATATGGGTTTTTCCATAAATAAAGACACATTTTCATTTTTACCAATATCATGATTGAGTTAGATATTTTGAGTATGTCATCTATCTCCCACTATTGGCTTCTAGTGGGTAGAGGCCAGGGGAGCTGCTAAACGTTTTCCAAGGTATAAGGCAGCCCCACAGCAAAGAATTATTTGGCCAAAATGTCAATAGTACCAAGAAATGTCACAAACCGCTTTTGTCATGTTCGATCAGTCACAGCACCTTCTCCAAACACTGCACAAATCTTTTTTTGTGTTTCAGTTGTGTTTTTACCTTTCTTGAAATAATAAAGCATAATATTCCCAAAATGTTACAGATCTTCTTCCATCTTCAATATTAAAATAGTTGCACAAAAATTCACCAATTTTGATGTTTTTTTAAAAAAATGTACACTGAAATGACAGCTGTCACAACACAATCTAACAAAATTGTTTCGAATGAAGTTAAAGACAACTAAGCACTACTAGAGCCACCATATGGAAAAAAAAACCTAACAGACTTTTTGGCCAACCCAATTAAAGGCTTTTGCAAAATCAGAAAACAAATAAATGCTGCTTTTGGTTGTTGTTGTGTTGTGTTGCAAAGGGAAAATATTTAGGAGGACTACCAGTATTCAAAATCTTCAGGGTCTCTCTTCATCAGTGTTAAGAGCTAATTTCTGAAACAGAAGAAATTGATCTTATTACTCTATAGCCATTATTTCTTTTGGATCAAATCCAGCTGTGATTCAGTTCGATTGTCCACTTTACTCATCTGCCTCTACACCAAATGGCTTAGGGTCTTGTGAAAAATTACTCTCATAAAGGATGAAAATTTCCCTTTCACTGGAGAAATGCAAAGGGACTGTTGTTTGGATTTTAGGACACATACGCACTTATATGCTTATCACTGTGCTCAGCATATGGAGCTCAATAAATAGTAGAATTGTTATTCTCCTTTTCTTATTTGGTTTTATTTATTTCCGCAGTTGTCTAGGAGGCCAGATTGCTGAGGCCAGATGGGTGAATTCTCCAGCCAACGCTTTTGATAAAATACTGACTCATTCCATTAGTATTTTTGGGTAGACATTCTGTAGCCTCCCACCTTAAAATGTCAAGATTCCAAGACCCAGAGAAGCAAATAAACAATGTCTAATTAACTGCCCTAGCAACACCCATGGACTATGGGAGTGGACATTGTAATTCCTCAACACACATCAATAAATGATCTTTAAAATGAAAGGCAGAGATCGGGGCTGAGCCTTGGTCTGCTCTCCACTGCCATCTGGGGGTGGGGAGGGGGAAATGCTGCCTCTTCTGCCTGGTAATACCGTTTGGAGAACATGGATTACATAATGTCACCTTTAGAGGGTGCTCAAGTTTGTCTTCTGTAACTCCACAACTGGGTGTGGATGGAGATGAGAGATAAATTGAATCCAACTCTGTCACTTACAGTTGCATGATCTGGAGCAGTCACTTTCTCTGAGTTTCATCCTCTGTTAAAATGGGTATATAATAACAGGGTGTTATATGATGAATTAACACAGCAAAAATAATCACCTAAAATAAGGTCTGATATCCTGCAGGTGCTACACAGATGGCAACTAAAGCAAAAGTTTCAAAGCACATGATTAGGCCATACTGGGAGGGGGTGGGGAGGTGTAAAGTTATCATAAATAGAACTGATTGGGGTGGGAAACTCTCTCGGTCTTTTTTTCCTTGAAATTTCATGACTGTACTTCCCTCTCTTCCTTCCAATGAATCCAATGCTGCAGCTGCTTCTCCAACAGGCAAACTCTGGCCCCCGGGAAGACCTACCCATGTTGGAGAGAGTGGAAGAAAGAGGGGACTGGAAGGCTCAGGAGAGCAGTGCTACCCAGAGTCAGAAAAGCCAGGATCAGAGTGTGGGGCTGGAAAAAGGAAACCAGGAGCAGCAAAGCATTTTCATTTTGCATACGCAGTCTGATGTGAGAGTGGGTGAATGTGCTGGAAAGGAATCTGGGGATGGATTCAAGAATGAGTGATATCAGTGGAGTATACAGATGCTGTATTATAAAGTTGTACACCTGAAATTTATATAATGCTATTAACCAATATTACACCAATACATTTCATAAAATAAAGTAAATCTTTAAAAAATTGTAATGAGTATTGTGATCAATTAGCAATGTCTGCTGTGCTTGTGGGATAGGGAATTGGTGATGCATACGGCACATATTTGCCCCTTTGTGGTCTGGCAAATACTATTCAATAGTGGTCCATGGGTCAGTGCTGATCTGTAAGTTGTCTGAACTGGTCTGCAACCAGGACACTTGAAATTGAAATTGAGAATGTTTAGAAATTTGTGTAACAATTTGACAGAGTAATTTTACTGAATCTATTAAATCTAATTGAATCTATTGAATTTATTGAATCCATTGAACCTAATAATAAAAGATCCAAGCTTTTTTAAATGTCTTTTTTCTTATTTTTTCTAGTAATTCACTTTTATTTTATTTTATAAAATTATCAGCCCATGACAGATTGAAAAAATAAACGGTACTTCACCAAGAGACTTTAGAAGCACTGGCTGAGAGAGAGCTTCAGGCAAAAGGAAAAAAGGAGTCCTTTCTGCTCCTCCATGGACCACCAAGCTTATTAGGAGACAACAAAGTAATAAGGAATGGATATTGCTTAGATTTCTGCAAATCCCTCTCATGAACTGGCAGTGGTAACTGGTGGAGAGTTCAGAAGTTTGAGTTCAAAGACTGGCTGCCTTTGCCTCAGAGACAGGTTAATGAACTGAACACTCCCATTTGGTTATTTATACCGGTTGTCTTCCCAAGAGTTGATTGCTTTTGGGGAAACTGAGGCAGCTCAACAAACACAACAACATAATTTCTGAGGTGGAATTGTTGGCATGCATATAGCCTCCCATGGAGATGATGGGAAGAGAATGCACACACATAGGTGTGTTTACAGGTCTCCACAGGCCTCCTGTGTGGCAGGACTGAGATGCACCAATGTGTGAATGACAGAGGTGGCAGGTATAAGTGAACTACCTGCTATCCCCGTTCTGTATCCTTGGTGATGAGGGTACATTTACTTCCCCATTCAACTTAGCTGTAGATTTTTGGGCAATCTGATTTCTACAGTAGGTTGAACAGTCTTGGGAATGACAATTTCTAGTAAATCACTTATATTGAAAGAATAAAATAAGTCTATGTAGGGGGAAAGCAGAAAAAAGCTGGAGGCTTAGCAGAAAATTGTAATCATGGAGGTCCCTCATCTAAGAGCTGGTTCCATTCCACCAAGAAGCAAGAATATCTTTGCAGCTGAGGCTTTGCACAGTGGCTCCAGAGGCTCCATTCTCAGGGAGTGTGGGCCCAGTATTTGTAGAGGCACATGGCATAGTGGTCCAGAGTCTGGGACAGAGTGAGACATACTCATGTTCTAATACTGATCCATTTCTGTGCCATCCTGGGCAAGCTGACTCACAGTTTGCTCATTTTTAATATGGGGATAATATTAGGACCTCCTCCTAAAGTATTCAGAAGTTGACAGATACTGAGGGACAAATACTGAGAGCCCATTGGAGAATTCCATTGGCACATTTTCACAGGGTGGGCTCTAAAAGGAGTTGGGCTGGGTTGAACATGAGAAGCCATCTGGTCCAACTCTCTTATGGTTTCAGTTGGGGAAACAAAAGTTCAGAGAGGGGAGTGAAATGACCTAAGATTAATTTGCCAATCTGTGTCAGGATTTGGGTCTAGACCCCGGGTTTCTTGACTTGCCAGTTAGCTTTAAAAAAAAAATGCGATACTGCTTTGTCATCTAAGTTCAAAAGTGCTCTGAAGCCAAAATGATTACCTAGTTTCCAGCTTACTTATTGTGTGTAGCCAGAGGCCAGCTTGAGCCTGAGTGGGGATTCTGATCAGAATCCAGGCTCTGGGAAAGAACTCATCCTAAGGAGGGGGGTGGGCAACCAGCATAACCAGTTTGACTCACTAGTAAATTCTGGTCCTTAGAGGGGACTATGTACACAGTATGGTGGCTCTCACTTGGCTCCGGGCTCAGCCCCAAACACTTGTGTCGAGGTCTTTGCAAAGGAGAGGATTATAAGAGATATGTTTTACTAAATATTCTAGAATGTTTTGAGGGTGAACAGCACAACTGTGTGACAATTCTCATAGAGCTAAGTCGCACAAAACAACGTGAGAAGCATTCACTCCAATTGGTTGCTATGTTACAGGGCAGCTTGACACCTGGAGGCTTCAGCTGTGGCAGGAGATGTTGTCCAGAGGAGACATAGGAACACCCAGTGGGTGTAAGAGAGAGCAGACAGAAGCCTTTCATGGTGGAGATAAGTCTATTTGAGATATAGTAGACCCTGCTGGTTGCCTACCCAAATACCATCCCTTCTTCTTTCCTACCTGAACTACCACTTTGTTCAGAGACAATGTGTCTGGCCCAGATTATGGATGTGGTCTAAGTCAATTATAACAATTCCGTACCCTTCTTTCTCAGGGTCCCTTGAGGTTAGTTAGGAATGACCATGTGATCTAGTTCTGGTCACTGCACTCGAAGGGACATATGCTCTGGGGACTTCTGGGAAAGTATGCAGGGTACAAACGTAAGGACCCTGGCTCGAATGTGGATCTGACAACCAGAGCTGCAGCAGCCACTTGTTAGAATCTGTGAGGTGACTCAGGTAAAACAAAACAAAACAACCTTTTATTTGTTTATGCCACAAATGTCAGGTTTTTGTTCTTTGGGGCAGAAAGCATTCCTAACTCAATAAACAAACACAAGATTATGCACTGGGGGATCCCAGGAATGGCAGACTTGGGAGGAAAGTGGATTTTCATAGATAGGTCCGGTGTTCTGGATAGCGATTTGGATTAGAGCATAGTACTTCAGAAAAGAGCTCTAAAGCAAGAAAGATTAATAAAAGGCATAGTTATTGGAAAGGAAGAAACAAATATGTCACCATTTGTAGATATTAAGCTTGTGTATATAAAAAAATCTAAACAAATCTATTCAAAATGATTAAATTAAGTGAATTTACCAAGGTCATTGGATGCGAGGTCAGTGTACAGGAATCATTTTATTTCTAAATACCAGCAACAAAGATGAAATTTTAAAATCTATTTATAATGGCATAGAAGACAGCAAATATCTAGAGATAATTTGAATGAACAGTGTATAAGGCCCAAGAAAAAACCCTATACAACATTATTGAGAGAAATTAAAGACAATCCAAAAAATAGAGGGCTATTTCCTTTGGAAGACTCACTATTGTAAAAATGATGATTCCCACTAAATTTGCTCATAATTTTAATGTGATCCTAGATTTAAAAAAATCCCAACAGGTATTTTGGTGGAGACTGACAAGCTTTGGAAAGGGTCAAGAAGAGCCAAAGCAATCCTAAAGAAGAACAAGTCTGTGTTAATTACTATGGTTTTATCACTACTGTCACAGGGGGGCACAGGTAACCAGGTTCTTGATGATCGCGGACAAAGAGTTGAACCGAACACACAGAGTTTATAGCATAGAGACAGAGAGCAGACTTATTAAGCGATAGTACATTCCACAGAACATGGGAGTGGGCCAACTCCAGGCAGAGACTGACCTCAGGGGCTGGATGGATTCTGTTCTTATAGGATGGATCCTTCCTGGCTAGTTTTGGCAGGGTTTTATTGCGCATGTAGAAGTAGTTATTTCACTTTAAAGCTACTGCACATGTGGTCTCCCATGATTTTCCTTGATTGGCCACCGGGGAAGGGGGTCGCACAATGCTAATTTATTGTAATGTTATTATAAAGAAGCAGGGGTCGTGTAGCATCTTCTGTGCAGGTGCATTCATGAGTCACCATGATCCAGCACTTTTCCAGAAATCTGAAACAACCAGTCTTAGAACAGGGTCTCTGTCCTGTATGGATGTCCTGTATCTTAGCCTTGGCTCACCTCTGGAGTTTCCTCCTTCCTGACTATCTCCTGCCTCACTGCCAGATGTGAAGGTGTAATAAAAGCTGTAATAATTAAGACAGCGTGGTATTGGTTCAAGGATAGACCAACAGAATGGGATAGAGAAGCAACTGCATGGATGAATCACAAACATTATGAGGAACAAAAGAGCTAGACACAAAAGGTTACATATTGTATGATTAAATTTATATAAAGTTCAAAAATAGACAAAGGACAAAGATTCTTAGCAGGAAATCAGTCTACCAGTTACACTGGGGCGAGGGAAGGGACTGGAACTGAGCAGAAGGGCATTCTGGGGCCTGATCGTGTTCTGTTTCTTTGTCTGAGTATCCGTACTGGGTTATGCTCACTGGGTGAAAATTCTTCGAGCTGTACACTCCTGACTTGTGCACTTCCCTATATATCTGTTCTCCTATAAAATGCTGACAATTAAAATTTTAAGAGTGTGGGTTCTGGAATCAGACTGGTGAGGTTCAAATTCTGACTTGGCCTAGCTACCTTATGTCTGTGTCTCAGTTTCTTTTTTCTTTTTTTAAAGATTTTATTTATTTATTTTTAGAGAGAGGGGAAGGGAGGGAGAAAGAGAGGGAGAGAAACATCAATGTGTGGTTGCCTCTCATGAACCCCCTGCTGGGGGCCTGGCCTGCAACCCAGGCATGTGCCCTGGCAGAGAATCAAATCCATGACTCTTTGGTTTGCAGTCTGGCCCCCAATCCACTGAGCCACATCAGCCAGGCCTGTGTCTTGGTTTCTTATATGTAAATTGGAGATGAAAATAATACCTGCTTCACAGAACTGTTGCAAGGAGTTCATATATATAAACGAGTTCATACATATAAAACTCTTAAAGCTGTGTCTGGCAATTAATAAACACTCTATCAAGATTGGCTATTACTCCTATCATGTGACCAATTTGCAACTGAAGCCTGGTGAGGAAAAAAAAGGTTACACTTGATAGCTAGGGAAAGATCTGGGGAGAGATTAATGTCTTGGTTTTGTAGCCAGATGATTAAAAAATCAAGATGGTCTCCCAAAGTATTTCTTTGTATGCTTGCTAGCTAAAGAATTTCCAAACCAATATGGATCTGAGCAACCAAGAGTTTGAAATTCACCGTGGAGTTCATTTATTCAGTAGCTTGTTAGCTAGCTCTGAACTTGAGGGAAGAGGTTTCCTCATTAGCTTGCAAAGTTTTTTTTTTTTTTTAATAAGGCAGTTCAAATTCTCTGCTTGCTAATTAGCTAGCTAAAAGCCTAAAATTGAGGACTACTCCCAGCTCTCTGCTCACAGTTGTCCTTGCCAAGATATTCCTAGTTATGAGTTGCTAAAGGGCAGACTCAGAATTTGTCATTGCTGGCTGGAAAGACCTCACCTTGCCATTCTCCTGGCTATCTGCCTTTAATCCTTGTCCCTAATTATGGGAGGAAAGCTTTTGTCCTCCTGTGAAAGGGTTTTCAGGCTTCAGAGATCAGCCAGGGAAGGCAGAGAATGTTGTATCCTGAGAATCACCTTGGTGGAGGACATAGAACTATGGATGCCCTGCAGTGGAGGGACGAAACAAGAGCGAGTAACAATCCTGCTCTTTAGGACAAAAGTCTGCCAGCTGGTTCAAATGTTACCTGCTTTTTTTTTTTTTAAGATTGGAAATTAAATGACCACACCTGTTGTTGTTTCCACATGAAGCCTTTGTAACCCCAGGGTGTGTCTTTCCAGATCCCTGGGGCAAATTAAAACAGCAGAAAGCTCTGATGGAAAAACCAAAGACAAGCCTTTCACTGGTGCTGGCACTCTTCAAAGCCGAGTACATTCTATTCGTTTCTCTCTTTGGGGCCCTGCACCCATCTCAAAGTCAGTCCCTTTTCCTCACTGGAGAGCAAGCACTTGGAGAGATGAATGTGGGTACGGAACAGCTGAGCTCAGCGGGGATAATTATGATACTGCACAGTCGAAGGAAGAATATTTATTTCTTTGTTTAAAGGCCAAAGTAGGCAGTTATCTATGAGGCTCAGCTACAGAGTTAGAAAGAAAATAAAAAGTGGTTAAGAGCCAGGGTGAGGTTCAAACCCAGTGCTGTCACTTAATAGCTGTGTGACCTTGGGGCTTGGGAACTTGAGTCCCCTCACCTATGCAGAGGGCCCAAGAGTACTTACTTCAGAGGGTGGTGGTGAGGATTAAATGAGATAATGCGTAAAAAGTACTTAGCATGGAATCTGACACACCGCAAGCCCTCCCTGAATAATAGCTTTTATTTTTATTATGTATATTAAGTGGTGCCTCTTCTTTGACATCCCTTCTCTGCTTTGAGTCTTCCAAATGAATTTTGTGGTTGGAATGTTTGTCTGTCTCCGGTGGCCTGGCATTCTAGTTAATCAGGCCATGAACGTCTATCCCTTCGGAGACATTCTCCCAGGATAATTGGTAAGAAATTGAGTTAGGGGCTGTTACGGGTTTCTCTGGGTTGTCCAAGTGTGCCTCTCGCACATCGGGCTGGCAGCCTGGCTTTTGTTTGCATCTTCAAAAAGCTGTAAGCGTGGGTGTGAGGTGAGTTCAGGCCTTAGCAGCTGCTCATGCCATTTGGAGGGGTGCCAGTGAGAGAAGGAAGTGGCACGTACCTGCGTTTGTCTGCTTTTGTCTGTCCACAGCTGGGAGAATAAGAGTAGGGAGCTTTCTCTCAGACCATACCCTGCTCTGACTGCTGGCCTGGCCCATTTCATGCGTGCACGTTCCAGATTTTGACCCCAGACTATTTTGCAACTTATTTCTGGGGTCTCCCTCAAATAATGATAATATTAGTAATAATATTAGTTAGCATTTTGTATCCTCTTCTCACAAGATATTTGTCTATGGGGTCATGTCCTGGCTTGGCTGTTTATTACCTCTATGAATCCCAACTATAGTTACCCCTTAAACAAGGTGGGGGTGGAGTTAGGGGCACCAACCACCACATAGTTGAAAATCCACATATCACTTTTGACTCCCTGAAAACCTAACTACAATTGGTCCCTTGGCATCTGCAGGGGATTGGTTCCAGGACCTTCAGGGGAAAACCCAATCTGTGGATGCTCAAGCCCCTTATATAATAAGTTGGCAAAGAACAATGAATACAGTTGACCCCCCACATCCACACATTCCCAACCACAGATGGAAAATACTGTTTTTGATCCATGTTTGGTTGAGTTCACAGATGGGAACTTCAGGATACAAAGGGCTGACTATATATTTATGGGGGAAAAAACACCAAACAAGTATGAGTAGATCCACACAGTTCAAACCCGTGTTGTTCAAGGGTCAGAGCTGTGTATGGCTTTTACCTAAACCAGAGGTTCTCAAGCCTTGCTATACAGTGGAACCATCTGGGGAGGTTTTAAATGTTCCAATGCCCAGCCCACACCCCCCTAATTACATCAGAACCTGTGGGGCAGAACCCAGGCCTTAGTGTTTTTAGCTGACATCCACATGCAGCTCTCTGAGCAAGCTAACCTTGGGCCCGCCCCTTGCGCTCAGTGTTGTCCTCGAACCAGCTGCATCGATATCACCTGGGAGCTTACCATAACCCCTGGACCTCAGGCCCCGTACCAGTCCCACTGAATCAGAATGTCCAGGATGAGAGTTTGGGAACCTATATTTTTATCATGTTCCCCCACGTGATTTGTATAATTTGGAAAACTGAGTTATAACCCTCAAAGAATTATTGTCAGGATTGAGAAAATAAAACTCTTTTTTCATTATTGTTATTATTGTCATTTACTATTGTGTGACACAATGCTAGTTGCTTTAGGTTCACTTTGATTGAATGAGATAAATATTATTGTCTCCATTCTACAGAGAGAGAAACTGAATTTCAGAGAAGAAAAGTGACTTGCTCTAGGTCACACAGCTGCAGCACAACTAAGCTAGGCTGACACGGAAGCCTGAACTCACCACTTCCTGCAATCATGGAAGTTCGGTTCAAACTTTTCTTTCCTTTCAGAAGAAATTTCACCTTCAAGTCAGCTATAGAATTCCAGATTCATCTACCAATTCACGTATCCACCTAACTGGTCTATTCACCAAATATTTATTGAGCACCTACCATAGGCAAGACACCATGCTAGGCAGTGAGAATGCAGCTGTGAACAAGGCCAGCATGGCTCATCGGAGCACAGAGGTCAGTGAGGGAGACAGGTGACATACAAGTCACCCCACCACAAGTCGGTAATTAATTGTAAATGAGACATGTGCCAGAAGGACAACATGCTCTAAAAGCACAAAATAAGGGACTCTAACCTAGTCTGTAAAGCCAGGGCAGGCTTCCTGGAGGAAGCCACTTTGATATTCCGAATTGAAGCATGAAAGGAATTACTGAGTGAAGTGGAAAGGGGAGAGTGTAGCAGGCAGAGGGACCAGCAGTTGTAAAAGCCTGACGTGCTCCTAGGACCAACAGAGTGAGGTTCCCAGCTTCTGACCCAGGGTTTTACTCACATGAATGCAATCTCTGCCCTGGTGCCAGAGTGATCTAAAATACAAATATTTCCACCCTAGCCCACTGTTAAACAACAACAACAAAACCCTTAAACCCAACTGGCCGGTGTGGCTCAGTTGGCTGGAGTATCGTTAGGTAGCCCAAAGGTGGCAGGTTCAATTCCCAGTCAGAGCCCATTACTAGGTTGTGGATTTGATCCCCAGCCTGGGTGTGTGCGATCCCCGGCCTGAGCACGTACAATTCCCAGTCTGGGTGTGTAGGGGAGGCAGCCAATTGATGCTTCTCTCTCACAGTGATTTTTCTCTCTGTCCCTTCCTCTCTCTCTAAAAAGCAATGAAAAAAATGTCCTCTGGTGAGGATTAAAAAAAATAAAAAACACCTCAAAGGTCTCTTACCAGATTAAATCCTAACACCTTGCCAGGAATTTAAGGCCCTTAGTTGTCTTCCCACTGCCATCTGATGATATATATCTTACACTCTGGTCCTGTTAAACTAAGCACAGTCTCCTCAGTGTCTTTTTTCAATGAGTTCGTCTTATCATAAGCGAGTCACGATCTATCTACACCTCTGTATTTCCTTCCTTCCTTCCATCTATCCATCCATCCATCATGGGAGAGGAGGGGACTATTATACTCATTATTTAATATAGAGCTCAAACATTGTTCCTTTTTCACCACTTTCTGGGTGAAGTTATTTTGATCCATGCTCTAGGCTCCCATGGTAGTTCGTTCGTACTTTGCTATAGCCAAGGCTGACTATAGACGCACAGGTACCTCAGGCAGTGTTTTACTGGGATAGACCAGATTACGCATTAGTAGGAACAAATTAGCCCTGAAACTCAGTGGTTGAACCTAACAAAAATGTATTTCTTATTTTTAACAGCTATATTGAGATGAAACTTATATGACGTAAAATTCACCTATTTAAATTCAATGTACAATGTACAATTCAACACTAGTTTTTTGTTTTTTGTTTTTAACCTCTGGGGAGATTCACTTTGGCTTGTCTTGCATCTAGAAGCAAGGGCACCTTGTCTTGGCTAATATGGGTATTAATGTGCATTTATGTTATATCACTAGATACAGCAAATGGCTTTGAATATATTCACAGAGTTGTACAACCATCACCACTATCTAATTTTAGAACATTTTCATCATCTCAAAAAGAAACTCTGTGCCCTATTCCTTCTCCCAGTCCAGCCCTGGGCAACCATTAATTTACATCCTGTGTCTGTGGGTTTGCCTAATCTGGATGTTTCATATATGTGGATTTATGCAATATTAGGCTTCCTGTGTCTGGTTTCTTTCACTTAGCATAACATTTTCAAGGTATCTCCATGCTGTATTATGTGTCAGTAGCTCTTTCCTTTTTATTGCTAAATAATATTCCATTGTGTTATGTACCACATATTTTATATATCCACTTATCATTTGATGGATATTTGGGTTGTTTTACTTTTCAGCTATTATGGGCCAATTTATTTCTTGGTTAAGGTTCACTGAGACCCCTTCCAGCTCCCAGGTCAGGGTCCTCTGTGTGCTGACACCCAGGGATCCAGGTGGTTTCAGTTCCGTGGCTCCACCATCTCAACACAAGACCTCTATATTCACCATGGCGAGGGGAAGAGAGGAGCAACAAGAACTCACATCTGCTCTTGGGTGCTTAGGCCTGGAAGTGACACATGCAGCTTCTACTTACAGCCTGCTGAGCAGACCTAGGCACATAGCCCTGTATAACTATAAGGGCTATGGGGTCTGGGTCGTATACTCTTCCTGTGGGCTCAGAAAGAGGAACAGAAGAACCAGATGCTGGTGAGCATAAGTAATGTCTATCCCAGGCAGGCTAATAATCTGACATCTCTTTATAAACCATTATTCTTCAAATATTTGTTAAACGGGTATTTAGAGAAGAGGCTGAATGTTATTAGGTATTAAGAATGAAAACAAATAGGACTCCTCTTGGCAGTATTTAGTCTTTCTGTTGTCCAATAAAAACAGCTCTGGAATCAAACTTGCATCTCCATTTAGCAAAACAAAAGGCCTGCTATTAATCTGAACCCTCCTTCCTAAAAGATGAGGTAGGGACTCATTATTATTGGACCATGCTTCTTGAGTGTCTTATCATCTGCCTAAGTGATTCATGAAACAATCCTTCCCAACCACGCACAGTACTTCCTCGGAAGGAATTCTAAGGATGGAGTAGTAGAGACAGCTAACTGCCTACACAGCATCCATTCTCCTTTTCTTCTTTCTGTGGACGGTATGTTAGTGAGAGCTAGCTGCCTACCCAGTTACCATTTTCTTTAATCACAGGACTCCTTTGGGAGTGACAATGTGCACACATGAAACTGTATTTCTCAGTCTCCTCTGAAAATAAGAGTGCCCCCCTCCCGCCCAAAAAGAGTGGCCAAATGACAGTACTTGAGTACATCAAATACCAATCAAGAAACTTTCACTTATGCTGTTTCATAATATTACCAAATTAGCCCTATTAGTCCTACTTTCATTTAACAGATGTAGAATTTAGGGCCCAGAGAGTTGAAGCAACTTTCTCAAGGTTTCATGGGTAGCAAGTGGTGGAATCAGATCTTGCTCTTTCCAGTGAGTGACACTTTGCTGAGGATGACAGCTGAGAAAAGGTAGGCAGAGTGTGAGGAGGGAGGACAGAAGAAAGAGGAGGCAGGAGGAAAGGAAGGAGGCATGGACAGCCAATATAGGCTTCATGGGAACCCAAATCAATGTTGCTTAAATCATGGGAATTAGGGCTGTTGTGCCTGTGCTTAATTAACCTTCACTAGCCTCTCTGTCAGTGTAACTATGAAGTTTTTTTTAAAAAGATTATTTATTTATTTATTTTTAGACAGAGGGGAAGGGAGAGAAGGAGGGATAGAAACATCAATGTGTGGTTGCCTCTTGCATTCCCCCTACTGGGGACCTGGCCTGCAACCCAGGCATGTGCCCTGACTGGGAATCCAACCAGAAACCCTCAATCCACAGCCACATCAGCCAGGGCTGAAGTTTAATTTATAAGCTTCCTGATGTTGAACAACAAGTTCACAGAGTAGAAACATCTGAGAATTTGGATACCTTCATTCTTTGTTCAGTATTGTCAGTAATTTGCCATGTGTTCTTGGAAATATCATTTTACTTCTGAGCTCTACTTTCTCTTAAAACAAGGTTAAGGTTATTTGGGGCAAGACATTGGCATATCAGATGAAGCGGTGTAATTGATTTCTAAGCACTGTTTATTTGTATTTAATGAAATATAGCACCTGTTATAAATTCAATATTTGTCAATAGTGGAAAAAATTAAAAGCCAAAGGTAGCAAGGAGAAAAAAGAATGTAAATATCTTTTATGATTGGCACCATTGGTTGGCTAACCCAATATGAACCCTCCCCACACCCCACTCCAACTCCTCCCTCCTCCCCTTCCTCCTTTCCTCCTTCTCCACTCCCTCCCCTGCTTAGGTTTCCAGACTCCTTTGCAGTTGGAGTGGTCATGTGACCCAGTTCTCACCAATGAGACGAAAGGCTTTTGCTTTTCTTGTTCCAATGAGCAGATGGGGCTCATGCCATCTCCAGTCCCTTGAATGTGGGATGTAATGTTTGGAGTTGCAACCATCTTGAGACCACAAAGAAAGGCCAAGGGAACGGCACAGATGGCTGGCCCTGACAGTGTTGTCTTGCTGAGCCATCCCAGGAGCCACCTACCTCCAGACTTCTTATTTTGTGAGAAAAATAAACCCTTGTTATTTTAAGCCACTGTTAGTTGGGCTTTCTTTAACTATAAACATAGCTATTACCCTCATCATCCAGACATCATAACTGATAACACCTCAGCCTGGATCCTCTCAGATCCTTTCCAAGGCATATATAGCAGGAAAATATTTTGAATTATTAAGAGGTTGCTACCTTGTACCTTTTGTGTTCTACACCCACTATTTGGGCATTTTCCAGGGACTATTCATGAGGGACAACAAATACGATCGAAAAACAAAAAACCAAGGCTACTCCTAAGGTGACTTGAGAACCTACAGCAGGGATAAAAATTTGGAAGCTAAAGTACTTTTGACTTACAAGAGCCAGGATTTTTTTTTTTCTTCAACAGAAAAAAATGTTTATCTACAGATTTGCAGTAGCCTGATTTTATGTATCAAAGAGCAAGCCTGGAAGCCTCAGAACACAGAAGAATGCAGCTACACAAGATGGGAGTTGGAATATCTGGAGATATAAGCGAGCATTGAAGGTATGAGACCAGAGCTGACATATTACCTAGGTTGAGAACTCTGCCCCACACTTGAGACTGGGTGGTAAACAGGTTTAGTGTGAATATAAAAACAGAAGGCACTGGAGGGTCTCTTCCCAGGATGTAACTTCATTCCAGTTGCTCCATGTCAAACTTGTTACTTTGAGGGGCAAAGTAGCCATTGCACGGGTGGGGGACAGGGGCGGAGAGCATTCTTTTAGATATGGGAAAGCATCTAAGAATGTCCCCATGGATCCCTGTGATGGGTACCAAATGGCCTGAGAATAAATTGGGATAAGGTAGACCAGGAGTGATAGACTTCTCAAATGCAGGTAAGATAGGACCACAGACATTAGCAGCAGATGCCCGAGTTAATGATGGGGACCAGATAAGATGAACTACTGAGCTCAGGGAAGAGCAGAGGGTAGCACAGGACTAGATGCCACTCCTTTGGATTCCAGGACTATACATCTGTTCGTGAAAGTACTAGAGAAGCAGAGATAAAGCAAGAAATGGGGAGGAACTTGAACTAACTGCCTTAAATTAGGAAGTGTCTGGGTTACTTTGAATTGCAAGATTAAGTTTTCTAAAGTCAGCAGGAATGTGGGATAATAGCCTAGTTCAGTTTAAAGAAATAGATAAAGCTTACCTTTTTTTGATACTTAAGTATGTATTCTGTACATTTTAGGTCACTACCAAACCCTTCTCCCCACTGTCCCCTCCCCCCTCCCCTCTGGCTATTGTTAGATTGTTCTTTACTTCAATGACTCTGGTTATATTTTGTTTGCTTTTTTCTTTTGTTGATTATGTTCCAGTTAAAGGTGAGATCATATGGTATTTTTCCCTCAACACCTGGCTTATTTCACTTAGCATAATGCTCTCCAGTTCCATCCATGCTGTTGCAAAGGGTAGAAGCTCCTTCTTTCTCTCTGCTGCATAGAAGTCCATTGTGTAAATGTACCATAGTTTTTTGATCCACTCATTTTCTGATGGGCACTTAGGTTGCTTCCCACACTTGGTTATTGTAAATTGTGCTGCTATGAACATTGGGGTGCATAGGTTCTTTTGAATTGGTGTTTCAGGGCTCTTAGGGTATAATCCCAACAGTGGAATTGCCAGGTCAAAAGGCAGTTCCATTTTTAGTTGTCTGAGGAAGGAATTTCTAGTTTTATTAGGGATGTTTCCACTGCCAGTAACAAAATACCCAAATAACAATGGTATGTTTTTCTTACATAACAAAAGATTCAAAGGAAGCAGCCTGGACTCAATAATGCCACCAAGGACCCATACTTTTGCTCTCTTTCTGCTCTGTTCTGTTTAGCTTTTTGTCTAGTCACCTCATGGTTACAAAATGACTGCTACACAGCCCCAGATACCATGTCTTTGTATAAGGCAGGATAAAGAGAAAAAAGGCAGTGCTTTAAAAAAAAAAAAAAAGATTTTATTTATTTATTTTTAGAGGGGAAAGGAGGGAGAAAGTGAGGGAGAGAAACATCAATGTGTGGTTGCCTCTCATACGCCCCCTACTGGGGACCTGGCCTGCAACCCAGGCATGTGCTCTGACTGGGAACTGAACGGGTGACCCTTTGGTTTGAAGCCTGACACTCAATCCACTGAGCCACACCAGCAGTGGTGGCAATATGTTTTTTATCAGGAAAGCAGACTTCTGACTTTTCTAGCAGGGAACTTAAGGAAGAAGAGTGTTGGTGGGGGGTTTTGGGTTAATCAGTCTGCTACACAGGGGCAAATTTCTGAGCATTGTAAAAGTTTATCTACAGAGGTAACATATTTGAAAGGGCTTAATAAACAAAAAAATTCTGTACAAATTTGAGGTATGTAATTTATTAGAAGTAATGCTGTGTTTCTCAGCAGATCAAATATGTAGTTTCACTGCTAATCCCTGGGTAACTGCTTTGCTAATTGGTCACCTCTTAGACAGACATTGTTAAAAAGCTTTCTTCCTAGAAATAGCTTTTCCATACCCAGTGACCAAATGACTTGTTTATACCCCATTTTGATATTTCAGTCACTTACCACTGGGATGTCGGAGAAACAGCATTAGGCATGGGGTCCAAAGACCTGTATTTATTTCTTAGCTTTGCCATCTGACCACACAGAATACAGTTCTCCAGGCTTTGGGCTCCTTACCTCTAGGATGTGAAAAATAATTTCTACTTCATAGCATCACAAGAGGGGCAAGATGAGACTATGGACGAGAAAGTGCTATGAAGAATAGAGACACTTGTAGCTGTTGTTTAGCAGTCATTCTTACTGGCCGTTTTGAAAGCTGTCAAATCAAAGCTAGAGCCTACGGTTTGCTGGTAAACCGACTCTCCAAAGGGGGAAAAAAACCCAACACTTGATTTGTAGAGATTGGTGATATCCATGGAATAAATACTCTCACTATGGCCTATTTCAAGCTACCAACAGTTTAATAAGCAGCTGCAAAATTTCCAGATGTTTAATAAATCTTGTTAGTTGGTACAAGCCAGTTCCAGCAGTCCACTGGACCACAGAGCAGCATCCGCTACCTGGTAGTGAAGTGTCCTGGCTGGGCCAGAATCAACATTTGGGTGTACCTAGCAAGTGTAGTTATTACTCATCTCTCATTTTATCCTCCCCTTCTGCAATATCTATTTTCTCACGCACACTCCCAGATGTGTGAAAGGGTTTGTAAACTCCAAAAGGCCATACTCATGCAAGTTGTTTGATGAATTGATTTTTAGCAGTGAATAGGTCTAGGCCTACAAAGAAAGGATTAGAATTACAAGTAGAGAGAATTCGTTGAGAACTAATCCTGTATGTGCTCTTCATTTGGTTGGTAAGTGGCAGAAACCCAACTTAAATTGATGTAAGAAATAAGGAAAGTCTATTGACTCCTATAACCAAGATGTTCAGAGCTCGTTTCAGGCAAGCCTGGATCCAGGTGCTCAGACAATGTAAGCATCATATCAGGTGGGCTCTCCCCTTGCAATGGCAAAACAGCTACTAGCAATTCCAGTTTATCAACCCTGGTGAACAGAGAGCACTTCTTTTCTCATAGCCCTAGTAAAGTGGAGATGACCAACCACAAGTCAAGTAGAGAAGACACAAACCCTGCAGACAATTTGATGTTGGACTTCTAGACTCCAGAAGTGTCAGAAAATAAATTTCTGTTGTTTAAAAGGCACCCGGTCTGTGGTACTTTGTTATGGCAGCCTAGCAAACTAATACAGCCAGGAATATCTTGGAAAGAGAAGAGTCAGAATTAAACGGTGTTGAGATGGAGATATAATGCCTTTTGTGGATTTTTAAAAAATTGCCTAGATGATAATCCATGCACATTCAAAAGGCGTATAATCTCCCTCCTACCCTGGCTGGTGTGGGTCAGTGGTTTGAGCTCTGGCCTGTGAACTGAAAGGTCACTGGTTTGATTCCCCCTCAAGGCACATGCCTGAGTTACCGGCCAGGTCCTCAGCTGCCGGCAGGTATGCCAGAGGCAACCGATTGATGTATCTCTTGCATGTTGCTATTTCTCTCCCTCTCTTTCTCCCTCCCTTCCCCTCTCTCTAAAAGTAAATAAATAAAATCTTAAAAAATATATCTCCCTCCTACCTCTGCCCCACTCCCATCCCACCCCCACCTGGTTTCCCTCCAGGGGGGCAAATGATCCTTCCTGTTATTACTTCTTTTACTTTCCACGAACACCACAAATGAATATTTAAATTATTTTTCTTACCCTATCTATACACACAGTTTTGTACCTTGCTTTTCTGTTTAATGAATCATCCTGAAGATCCCACAAGAATGACTTTAACAAAGCGTGTTTGGAAAGTCAGAGTGAATCACCAACATGATTAAAAACTAAAAGCAATGCATTAAAACAGCACCACCACCCCATCAGATATTTTGAGCCTGCTGCCTTCTGTGAGCAGTGCCAGGAGGAGAGGCGTCACAAGTAGGTGAGCAGGGCATTGTCTGAACCATCAGCACTCTGGGGAACAGCCTGCCTGCCTCTTTCAGGAGGGCACACCTTTGGTTATTCATTTGCTCCCCTCTCTGTCCTTTTATCTCCCCCCACACAAAGTAGGTCAGCTGGAGAGACACTGCCTTGAGCGAGCAGGAGGGAGAATGGTCCATGCTGAGTGGGAGGACACGATTCTGGGCCCATATTGGGATGCCATCTGTAATTGTAGACTCTCAGAGCTGCTTAAAGATCATCTTGTCTAATTCCTTCATTTTACAGATGGGGAAGCTGAGCCCAGAGAGGGGAAAAAGGAACTTACCTGAGGTCACATACTAGGAGGAGACAGAGCAGGGACTAGAACGTGGATGTCTTGCCTCTCAGGCCAGTGCTCTTTTTGTGTTGCTATAATGCCTCTGCTGGTTTTGTAGTCTTTTTGTAGATGTCCTGATTTTGCTTTGTCTTCTTTGTCATACCCTTGATGTCTCCCCTGCACAGTTAAAAATAAGTGAACAGATCCTGAAGTCAGACTGCTTGGGTTTCAATACTGGTTCCACTCACCAGCTGGGTGGTATGGGGCAAGTTAATTAGCTTTTTTTGTGCCTTCATTTCCTCTTCCACACAATGGAGATTATATACTTCTTAGGGCTGATGACAGGGTGGCCATGTAGCCCGGCTCCAAGCAGCACCATTCACAGCGCAGTCCGTCAGGTAGATGCTGTATAAGTGGTGACACCCAGAACTGTGCAGCGCAGTACACAGCTTGGGAGACCATCCATGGTGGTCTTGGCTATGAAGAATGAAATGAGAGCATATTAACAGCTCGCTAAGTGTTGACTATCATCATCATCATCATCATTTTTCTTGTCATCAGAAAGAACCGATTATTTTATTTTTAGAAAAAACAAGGAATGGGAGAACTGAGGAGAAAAGTGATCTTTTAATAAGTTTTATTTCTATTGTAAAAATAATAAGCATTCGGTACAGAAAACCTGAAAAACACGTATTAGAAAAACCCAAACAACTAAAGTCATGTAATCCCATGAACCAGAAATAACCTCTTTTGATTTATGCTGTATGTGTTTTCAGACTTTTTCCCCTCTATATGCTTTTTCACTTACCAGTACATTTGGGAATGTTTTCCCATTTCAGTCAATGTTCATCCACAACATCAGTTTCAATGAGAGGACTATAGCCTAGTGGTTAAGAACATAAGCTCTTGATCCAGATGTCCTGGGTTCAAATGTTAGTTCTAACAATTTGCTAGTTGTGCGACCTTGGGCAAGACAATTGACCTTAAACTCTTTGTGCTTTAGTTTCCTCACTCGTAAAGTGGGGCTAATAATAATAACTTTTACTTCATAGGTTTGTTGTGAGGGTTAAATCAGTTAACTTATCTAAACTTGTTAGAAAAGTACGTAAGACAGTGTGCCATATTATTGTTTTTTAAATATACTATAATTTGCTGAGATGGCCTCCTATTGTAGGCCCTTTTGATGGTTTTCATTGTTTTTCCTATCATAAATAATGTGGCCACAATTATTCTCAACCATGTATCTTTGAGCACATCCATGGTTATTTTATTAAATTCCTAAAAATGGAATTGTTGATTTATAGAGGCTATGCTTGCTAAATTATTCAAGATTTGTATCAATTTACATTCTGGCAGCATTTAAAGGGAGAGGAGAGAGCAGCATGAGTCCCTGTGGTCCTGAAAAACAGAGCAGGGGACAAAATTTGGGGCTAGGAAATGTATTTTAGTAGTTAGTAGATCCCTGTAGTCCCCTGGAGATGTTATCCATGTCTGCCTTTTGCAACCTAATACCATGTTCCCCAGACTTCAATCATTTAAGTACCATTTCCATGACTTTTTCCATCTCCAAAACCATCTATACCATAATATATTTAATATTTTAAAACAGATTTACTTTAGCTCTGGCTTGTGTGGCTCAGTGAATTGAGTGCCAGCCTGCAAACCAAAGGATCGCCAGTTCGATTCCCGGTCAGCATACATGCCTGGGTTGCAGGTCAGGCCTCCAGTAGGGGGCGCATGAAGAGGCAACCACACACTGATGTTTCTCTCCCTCTCTTTCTCCCTCCATTCACCTCTCTCTAAAACTAAATGAATAAATAAAACCTTTAAAAAATACATTTACTTTAAAAAAAAAACTTTAAACACTGCTATAAATGCAAAACAGAATTATTCCATAAAAAGAAAGTAAAAATAAATATAACAAAAGTAAATGTGATTAAATTGTAGCTACGCACTGTTGCTTGGGAATGGTCTGAGCTCCAGGCCCTGAACTTTGTCTTGTTAATGAAGGAGACTGAGGAATTAGCTGGTGATAGAGAGCTGTTTGAGACTTACTAGCACCAAGCTGAAACTTTCTCCTTGGTATAGTCAGAAAGATCAAAAAGTATAGTCAGAAAGAAAAATCACATTGAAAGTGATTTTTTTTTTTTCCAGAGGGAGGACATGTGAGTTTAAGTTGAAGGACCTGTGAATTTACTTCCTAAAATTTTCTCTTATAGTCATCATTTTCCTCACTTTGGGAAACACCAGCCAGAATTGCCTAAGGGACAGCTACCTAGATGTGAAAAAACTCTTACAGCACACGCTCATGTAATCTTCCCAATGACCCTATCAAGAGAGTGCTGTATCACTTCCATTTTACAGATGAGGAAACAAGCATAGAAGGGTGAACTAACATGCCCAAGATTGCTATTGCTAATTCGTGTGAGAGCTGGGATTTGTAATGCAGGTGTTCTGGCTCCAGAGTCTAAGCTTCTAAATAATAGATTATACTGGCCCCGATGTTCCCATTACCGGTTATGAGCTGCATCTCTGGTCTCATAACTATAAAGGTATATTTAGACAATGGGACTCACTTTGTATCCCTTTACCTCGTCTGATAACTGGCTTCTCACCTTGCTAGTTTGACCCTGCTTTAACCTTGACCTTTCCTTATTACCTGGACTGGCGACTTGGAGACTCTGAAACCCTCTGCTGGCACTGAGGACTGAAGACCTTCTTGCATTAGGGATTCTTGGGTCTAGAAGAGAGTATTCTATTTGTGTGAGCTTTGTGGGGGCTACAATGGGGAGGGGAGTGCCAAGGGTTGCAGAGTGAGTTACTGACAAAGTCTGGACTAGAACCCAGATCTGATGAGTTCTACTTGGATCCACCACATTCTGCAACTTTCTTAAGTTATGTGAATAATTTACCTTCATAACAATTGTCTTATTTGCTTTTCCCAGCAATCTAGGGAGATAGGTAGGTATTATTATGAGAGCTTTATAAATGAAGAAACTGAGGCTGTGTTCAAGGTCACGTAGCTAATAAGTGGCAGAGCCTATTATATACATTAGAGGATATTCTGTCAGAAAGCAATGTGCTTAGGACTAGAGCCCAGTCCTGTTTGGCTTTACGTCCAGATCTGCTACGAAATGCCCCATTTCCATTTCAGCCTCTTCAGTTCCCTACATTCATTACAGCTACCATTTCCTAAGCCTTTTAATCTTATCTCTTTTCTAAGGGATGGGGAGTGGTGCCAAGTATGAGTGATCCATACTGAAGTATAAATGACTATATTTAGCTTCATATGTTTCCCCATCTGGGTGTGTTTGCATTTAGAGAGGATGCTCTTTAGCGCAACGGAGGGATTCACTCCTATATTTGTGATTTATTGCTACATAACAAATAAGTCTAAAACTTGGTGGCTTGATGCAACTATAATCATTTATTATCTCTCATAATTTCTGTGAGTTAGGAACTTAGGGTAAAGAGGAGAAGTCTCGACTCTGCTTCATGATGGTCGTTAACTACAAGACAAAAAAAGGTGGGAGCGGGAATCATCTGAAGACTCATTCACGCACAAATCTGTTCGTTGGTGCTGGCTGTCAGCTGGAACACCCACTTGTGGCCTCTCCATCTGGCCAGAACTTCCTCTTAATATGGTAACTGGGTTCCATGGGCAAATGTCTCAAGAGAGAGCCTGACAGAACTCATATTGCCTTGTATGATCTAGTCTTGGAGTTCATGCAGTGTTGTTTCTGCCTCGACGCATTGGCTGAGGCAGTACCTGTTGACATAAGAAATGCCCGTACCTGTAGAGAATTTATGTAAGATTTTATTTGAGCCAGTCTGATGACCTAGGGAGAAAATCTCAAATGCTCCAGAGAATAACAGTTTTGCAGCTTCTTTTATACACTTGAAATGAAGGAGGGAACCTAAGCAAGACTACAAAGAGGTAGGAGAAATCAAGGCAGGGATTGGATTACAAAATAGTTGAGATTATGTGCTCTTTTGAGGGTTAATATCCCCTTTGGAGGGTATTACTTCTGGCATTTCAAAGGCGTGTTAACCTAGATGCACAAAAACAATGGGCGGGACTGGCATGAAACCTTTCACTAAAGAAGTTAGAGGCTTGAGGCATGACTACCTACCATCATCTGCCCAATTACAAATTTATAATCACATCACCCTGTGAGGTTTCTGTCCATTGAACCCCCTTTTTTTTCCATCCAAATACCAAAGGTCTACCCAGTTTCAAGGGGAGGTAACATGGATCCTACTTCTCAATGAAAGGATGTTAACATCATATTATAAGAAGGACATGCGGGATGAATATTATGGGTGCAGCTGTCTTGGGAAAATACACTGTGACATAACTCTCTAAGGGTGGCATTTCGTGCACATGTCTGGTCTGTAGAACAGATATTTGGGCAATGGGAGTCCTCTTGGTGTGGCTCCAATCAGATCCCATTATTCCTGGGGTTGCTTTGCTCCAGCTTCCTGCGTTCATAATGGTGCTTTTCTTTGCTCTGCATTTACACTGCAGTTAGTTGGTGATCTATTTTTCTCAGACGGTTCAGACAGAGCTCACCACTGATAGACAAGGGCGTGATCCTGCCTGCCAAGAGGACCTGACATTGACAATAAACAGAAATATAAAGTGTGATTGGCTTGTGTGCCGTCAGATGGAGCGCAGCCAATAATGATGATGAAGTTTCCTGCTTTAATGTAGGCCTTCCCTGGGCCCAAGGAGAAGCTTAAAGACTGAAGGTGGGCTAAGCTCTGGTTAAGGGAATTTGTGTGTTGGGGGTTGTGTGGGTTATTAAGATCTGTTCAGCAAAATGGTGGCAGTTCCAGAATTTCTATATGGTGGCATTATGGGCAGCAGTTTGGTGGGAAGAAGGAACAGGAAGTTTTATTTGCCTAACACTTCACATATAAGAAAGCATTATTGTCTATTTCAAAGATTTGGGGTGGCCGGGTGCGGTGGCCTGCGCCTGTAGTCCCAGCTACCCGGGGGGCTGAGGCAGGAGGATCGCTTGAGCCCAGGAGTTCTGGGGTGTAGTGCGCTTATGCCAATCAGGTGTCCGCACTAAGTTCGGCATCAGTATGCTGACTTCTCGGGAGTGGGGGCCACCAGGTTGCCTAAGGAGGGGTGAACCAGCCCAGGTCGGAAAACAGAGCAGGTCAAAACTCTCGTGCTGATCAATCAAAGATTTGGGGTGGAAGCTAGGTGCGGATTTTACCAAAACGGATCCCGAGATATAGATTCAAGATCGAGTAAGTGAGAAGGCAAACGACGGTTATCCAGTCAGCTATCATTTGGGGTGAATGGAGCTTATCTTGCTGGGGAAACAATGGCAGCCGGTGTAAAACCCTCACCTTCAGAGTTATCCCACCTGAGAGGCGACAGGGCTGCGGTATTGGTATTCCAGTTGCCATCAGGGCTGTTCCCATAGGGCAGGGTTCAATTTATCCTTGTATTTTGAGCAAAGCAGGCTTCCAAGGCTTAGGAGAAAGTTTTTAGACAAAGAGGTGCAGGAATTGGCAGTGGGAAGGCAGCTGGTACACTCCTGAGTGGTGAGGAACATGGGCAGGGCATTGATGATGTTTCCTTCCTCAGCACTGATGATGAACAACTGCTCCAAGTTTACCAGGACCAAGAATATTTTGAGATGTGGGATTTTCAGTTTTAAAACCAGGAAGGTCCCAGGCAAACCCGAATGAGGTGGTCACAGTAGCTACAGGGGCAAAACAAAATGGGGAACTAAAGCTCATCCATCACCCAAAGCTACTGTCTGGGAAGAAAGGGTCAAAAAAGCATTTACAGGTGATAAAAATGGTCTGAAATGAGATAGTGGTGATGGTTGCACACTCTTGTGAATACACTAAACACCACTGCACTGCACACTTTAAAAGGGTGTTGGAGCTGCTCCTGTTTCTTTTCATCAACAACTCCATACTTAAAATCCCTAGAGAGAGCATCAGCTTGGCCTAACCTAGGTCAGGTGCACAGTTCTCTGGTTGCCAGAAGTTCTGAGACTGAAATTGTATCTGGGTTTTTCAGCTTCTACATGGGGAGGCCACCTTTGACTTCCATTAAGAGTTAGAGAGTGGGGGATTTTCCAGACTAGGAAGGGGATCAACCAAACTGCCCCTCTAAAGCAACAAAAACCCAAATCAACAGGAACAACAACTATTAGTGCTATTATAATTACTGCTACTAATAAAGCAAATGTCCACTCCAGGGACCATTAAAGGGTTTTGAGCAGGGAAGTGACATTATCAAATATACTCCAGAACGATTGTTTTGTTGGCTAAATGTGGATTGGATTGAAAGAGGCCAGGCTGGGGGCAGGGAAACAAATGAGAAGCCACTGGGAGTGTGTCTGTGGAAGTGCCACATCTAGCACCATGTGCGAGCCTGTTAGAGATGCAGAATTTGGGACCCCACTCCTGACGCGGTCTAGTGCAGCGCTCTTCAAACTTTGAGGTATCTATATAAGTTATCTAGGGGTCTTATTAAAATGCAGTTCTAGATTCAATAGATCTGGGGCGGGGCCTGCAATTCTGCATTTTTAATAAGTTCTCAAGTGATGCCAATGCTGCTGGTCCATGGATCACATTTGAAGTAGAACAAATCTAGGTCATACAGGATGAGGGGTTGGCATAGGTTAGTGGCAGTGTGTTGGAGAAATGCCAGATTCCACAGCTATTAAGGAGGTGAAATTGACAAGATCAGGTGATTGTTCTGATGTGTGGAGAAATTGAGGATGACTTCTAAGTTTCTGGTTTGAGCAGAATTTGGGGGATTTATTCTTCTTTTTGTTGATCTATATTTCTTACAAAGAAACTCTCTCTACTTGTGCATTAAAAAGAGGGGATGAACCCTGGCTGGTGGCTCAGTTGGTTGGAGTGTCATCTGATAAACCAAAAGATCGAGAGTTCAATTCCTGGTCAGAGCACATGCCTAGGTTACGGGTTCAGTCCCTGGTCAGGGTGTGTATGGGGGGCAACTGATGGATGTTTCTCTCACATTGATGTTTCTTTCTCTCCCTTTCCCTCCCCCTCTCTCTAAAAAAATGAGAAAAATATCCTTGGGTAAGGAAAGAAAAGAATTAAAAAATAAAGAGGGGATGAAAAGAAATTAATGATACTGTAAAAAATAGGGCAATAAAGAGGTGTTTTAACATACGACAAACATTTTAACTTTTGATGAATAAAATACACACTTTCCTGTTGAATAGTTTTTTTTGGTATGATTCATGTTGAGTTGTTCCAAACTATTGAGCTGCTACAATCCAACTTTATTCCCAAGAAGACTTAATGAAATGTAATATTTTTCTTTCTCGTTAATTTAAAAACTAATCATGTTATAATGCTGATCAGATATGATATACTGATTTTTCTTTAAAAATACTTTCCAGGGAGCTGACTATAAAAACATAAGGTTAATAATGTGCTTCTTTCAATACCAAACCCAATTAATTTCAGTGACTCATAAATGCTAGGTGAAACATTAGCATAGTAAACCTCCATTTGTTTAAGAAAGAAATCATTTTTATTATTCTCGATAGACTTCCAATTGTTTTGGATATAAATTTCTCCCTGCAGTCAGGTTCGAGAATTCAGAAAAACTAAAAGAAGTTTCAGAATTGACCTTTGTTGAAAGACTATCCAACTATCATGTGACAGGTTGCTGGCTGAGGAAAAATTGATCACACTTTAACAGAGGGTAATGATTATAATAGCCAATATTTATTGAGGTCTTTCATGCACCACACAAGTTATTGAATTTCTCGTAATACTCTGAGGTAGGTGCTTTTAATTCCCATTTTATAGATGGGGAAAGTAAGGCTTTGTGAGGTTCGATGACTTGTCAATTTCCTCCAAATGGTAGTGGCAGAGATGACACTCTAATCCAGGTCTGACTGCTTGTGGAGCTGTGACCCTTAAAAATCCATCCTGAAGTCTAGTTGTAAGAGTTTATAAGACACAATCTCCATTTCTTACATATGAGGAAAACAGCGTTCAGATGATTCCTGGTCCGCTGTGGTTTCTGACGCACCATGCTGCCTTTTACAGAAACTGGCCCAAATCCATAAAGTTGGTGAAATAGATCTGATTTGTAAGGCATATAGGTGATCCACTGTTGATATGATCCACTATTGATATGATCCACTATTAAGGGCCTTGGGAAGACTTTGTTTTCCTCAAGATACACTTTCCTCCATTAGATGGTCTCTACCATTAAATATTTACCTCTAACTTAGGCCGTCCTTACATCCTTGTTAAAATGCATTTGCTTAAGCATTTCAAAGTGATATGTGCAGTCTTTCCTGAGAGCAGGTTTTAATTGAAGGGAGGGAACCAGGAGGGAGAATAGGAGCAGACTGAGATGAGTAACAGGAACATGGAAAAAGGTAAAAAATGGGGGTGGGGGTAAAGTCTGAGGACCTGAACGACAAATCTCCACTCTAACTACTTTGATGAAGAACTGCTTTAGACTGAAGGAAGACCGTTAGTGTCAGTGATAAATTTTTGTTTTGAGTTGGGATAAAGACAGCATTAAACAGATCTGACTTCTCTAAGGTCCCTACAATTACAACCTAGATGTGGAGCACAGCTACAAAGAGCTTAGAGAAGAAGCCCCAAATCTGATGCTTCCTTGTTGTGACCTTGAGCAAGTCTTTAGCCCAGCTTTAGCATTTAACCAACGTTGCTGTCAGGGGAGGCCAGATAGGAATGGTTAGAGCTGAGGATTTGGCTGCTGGGTAGATGATATTTTTGAAACACTCTGAATCTCTCCTAGCATTAACTCCTTCTAGAGCTTATCCGTGCTAGACATGCTTTGAACAAGGTTGACACTAAACATCCTTCCAGAGACGTCTTAATTCCCAGTGGCTTCTCTGTTTCATATCCCTCTCCTGCTAGCGATCATTAGTGGAGCAGCCTCAGCTGTCTTAGCATCTGGTTCAGTCAGAGAAGTCTCGGCCATGCTCCTTTTCCTAGAGGGGTCCTCTCTCACCTTTGGGTGAAGCAGAAGGAAAAAGAAACAGTTTACGTAATGGTGTGATCACACTGATGCTCAAACCCTTTTTCTCTCCAATTACCACATTTTCTGACAGCCAGTTTAGACGTTATTACCAATTTTTTTCAGCCAGAGAGCTTTCAGTTATAGATCCAAGTTTATCAGGGCATAACTTTAAAAAACATATTTAAACAGAACTTCAGATTTTAAAACAGAGATAATGAGTGCTTTTTCACCAGAAACAGATTGTGTAAAGGGTGATTCCTTCTCTGAGGAACCTTGTAAAAAGATGTTAATGTTTGGGAATTTCCCCAATTAATCTTATGGGCGAAATTCTTCTTAAATCAGCTTACCTTAGATTGTATCTTGGTTTTGCACGGACCTATCTGTGTGATAGACCGATCTACACAGCTGATGAAAGTGAAAAGCCTGACACAACAGGCAGGGCCCTGACCACTAGCAGGCATTTGAGTAGTTGGTGAAACCGAGTGTTTGACATAAGCCTTGTAGATAACTGTCCCCTGTTGTTACATGGCCATGCTGGGACAGAAGAATGAGTTAATTACAATTAAAACTGTAGAAAAGCATTCTGCTGTGAAAAGAACATGGGTTTAAGAGTCAGAAATACCTGTGTTATACAAAAATATTTGAGGCCGAAAGCTGTCCTGAAAGACAGTGTTTATTGAGCAAGATGCTAGACAGAAAAAGGGCCAAGTCCGGAAGCACGCAGTCTAAGCCACCAGCAGCAGGGCTGGATGGAGAAGACACACATGTCCTCTGTGCTGGGGCCGAGGGGGCTCTTATACACTGAGTTTGGAGAAGAAAGATGTAGATTGCTTTGAGAGAATTTATGTTAGCTTTAGGTAAAGTGGAGAAAGTTCTGGAATAGGTGAATAGTCTGTAAGGACTATTGTAAGTATTTGATGCTTCTGGATTAGTTGTGGGCAACTAGCTTAGTGACCTTAAGCAAGACCCTACACTTCTCCGAGCTTCAGAATCCTTATGCGCATGGAGGGCTTGTGCACAGGAGGACTGGGCAAGAGGATGCAAGAGAAGTGCTCAGCACGGAGCCTGGCATACAATAGTCTTTATTACTTGGGTTGAGAGTGCTTTTAAGATTGTTTCCTGTCATCTACCCACAATGTCATTCCTGATTTTGTGTTGGTCTCTCCTATCCAATGTTGTCATGTCATTCTGGCGATACCTCAGACTGCTACATACCAGAGAAGCAGGGAAAAGGGACATTGATGCATTGTAGTTTGAGGGCATCACACAAATATTAGATGGTTCCGGTGGCTCCCCATGGTCTCGGAATCAAGTTAATACTCTTCAGCAAAGGGGACAGTGTTGTGGTGAAGCACCCTGTCTCTGGGACTAGCCAAGCCTGGGTTTGAATCTCATCTCTGTCCCTCCTTCCTGTTTGACCTTGGTGAAGCCATTCCACTTTCTGAGTGCCAGTAGTTTCAGCTTGTAAAAAAAGGGATTATAAGAGTGCTTACTTTATAAGGTTGTTGAAAAGATTATATGTGTGTGAAGTTTTCAGCAAAGGCCCAACATGCATCAAGCACATAATTAATGTTTGGTATTGTTACTATAGTATGATTATGATTAATTTATTTATTTTTCTTATTATTTATTACCACCTGGTTCCAACTTGTTTGTCCAGGCTTATCATCCTCTACCCATCTTCACACAACACTATGCTTCTGCCACTTTGAAATTCTACCCAAAAATGCATTGTTCAGCATTGTGATTATAGTTAATAATACTGTATTATGTGCTTGAAAGTCACTAAGAGAGTAGATCTTAATGTTCTCACCACAAAAAAGAAACAGTAATTATGTGCCGTGGATGCAGGTGTTAGCTAACTATGGTACAATTATTTTGCAATATGTAAGTGTATCAGTCAACACATTGTACGTATTAAGCTTACTCAACATTGAATGTCAATTATATCTAACGCTGAAAAAAACCTAAAAAGAATAAAATGCATTGGGCACCTACTATATTCCAGGCTACTGCTAAGTGTGGATACCTACTCAAGAATAAGATGCTGGAGCTCTTGGTCTAGTTAAACTAAATTTTCTGTTTCTAAAGCTTCCTCATAGTTTTATGTCATCATATTTTTGTAGATGCTCTTCCTGTTGCCTGGACAGACTTTTCTTTCCTTCTCTTGTTGGTGTAGTCTCATTTACCCCTTAAAGTCCAGGTCAGTTGTGAAATATCTCTTGATCTCTTGTGACAGACTGAATGCTTCTTGCTCTGTGATGTCATAGCACATTGCATATCATTTATAGCACTTATTGTATTGTGGTTTTTATATGTCCGTTTCTGCTACTGGGCTGGGAGTTTATTGAAGGCAGGAACTGTCTCATGTATCCAACAACTATTTACTAAGCCTAATATGCTAGACATCACTACACATGCTGGAGATATCAAAGATATAATACATGGTTCCTGCTCTGAAAGAATTTATAATTTCATAGAGTAGCCATGTATCCACCAAATTTCATTCAAATTGACAATTTTTACAGGGAATACCCATATCAGTCTCATTTGTCTGTTCCTTCCTTGTACCTAGGCCCTGTGAGTTGGCTTGATTTGAATTCCCTGACCCAAAATATTCTTACTGCCAACCAGCTTTCTCTTGTACGGTGGGGTTCGAGGCTATGGAAATGCATCATTCAGATCTCCTTCAGGTAGCCAATGAGAATGCACCCGAGACACCTGCAGCTACAAAGATCTTCATTGACCAAAGGTCCCAGATACTGAAATTCATCACCTATGTTTGCCCTGAGGCTATGATTTTTATGCTGCTCCCAGGTAGGGGCTGAGTGTGTCAGGAAAAATGAGAGGCCTTTTTGGAAGAACAGAGTGCACGGATGACTGATTTTGGCTTGGGGATGCCCCAACAGCTTATCAAACCTTCCCTGGACTGCATGGTGGTCAGGATGCTACCTTCCTCTCTCTTTCACCTGGAGTCAAGCTTGCGTTGCAGGCTGATCATTCTCCCAGCCTTCCCTGGCTCCCTTCCCATTTCCTCTCACTGGTAATTTGCCTAATAAAATCCTTGCTCATTTAGTTCTGTTTTAGTGTCTGCTTTTCAGAGTACTGGACATACAGACTCCTTCAAGAAAGCCTTCTGTGGAGAGCGGTGTTGACTGACAGGCCTAGCTACACCCCTCGGGACCCACAATAGCATTTTGCTGAGGCTACACTTTCTCCAGACTGTTTCCAGACAACACTGAGCTGGTGGGGGAGAGTCTGATGTTGGTCCATTCCTCTAACAGGCATCTTTGGCTTGGCAACACCGCATAGGCCTGGCTCAAACTTTCTTAGAATTATGCTAAAGTCAGAGACTGTTCCTAATCAAGCCTCTTTCCTTTCACAGGTGTCAGATCTTCATTGCAGTTTGAGGCTCCTGTGTCCTATTCCTGCTCCCTCTTCATATCGTTCACAGGCATTTCCCTAAAAACTCCTTTCCATGCCTAATCCCACTTGGTTTGTCCTTTTCAGAAGACTTGAACAGGTGGTAAAAGGGCTTTGAATAAGTCTTGCATTTTGCCTTAGAGTTTCTACTACCAGAAATATTAGTTATTATTCTTTAATCTAGCTTTAAAATAAAAGAACTCCCACAGAAAGATTCTGATTGGCTTGGTCTGAGTCAAGACAGTGAGCCATGTGGAGGGAGTGTGGGAGAAAGTGTCCAAGAAAAGGTTGGGGAAGAGGTTGCTAGGCAGATAATACAATACAAATTTTCCACAGGGACTTGGAGGTGTTGCGGGTCTTCAGAACTCCTTAGAAAATTCACGGCAAAGGAGGCAAGGGCAATCATTCTTAAACCATTTCAGCTGATGCCTTGAGGGTACTGGTGACAGAGTTAACACAGAATAAAGCATTGTCGGTGGTGCCCAGGGGAGAAGAACAGTATCAAATCTGGGCCAGGGGCCCTGAGGTGGGAGTGGAAATGTAGTAGAGACAAACTGTTATGTTCTTCCCAGTTCTGCTGGGGGTCAGCCTAATCTGAGTTCCCTTTAATGGGGGACAAAGGTACAGTCCTTAACTACTATAATGGTTATGCAAGTCAAAAATTATTCAGGAGCCATGAGGTCAAAGGCCAGAGGAGAGACAAGATACAGAAATCTAGAAGAGACCAGAAGTAAGGATCAGGGTCTGGGAATGGAGCCAGGAGTTCAGACCTGGGAGACAGATTGGCTGGAGTGTGTCGGCATCAGATAGCAGTGGGGATCTGCTGGCCTTGTGGGATTGCCTCAGGTAGCAGCTATCAATTGTAGCTTGCTTTTAAGGTCTGGCAAGAATGTGATGAGTGGGTGGGATGTTCTTATTGAAAGGTCCTGGGGTGGAAGGGCCATGGCACTGTGCAAAATGGACATATTGAACTCTTACTGTGAGCTGAATTGAGCCACAATTATAGATTAGTGTATTTGGAGCCTTATTAGAATTTTTGCAGGAGAATTCAGGGCCAAAGAGCCCTGAACAAGTAAACCGATATCTGTAATTCTTGGGTATCAGAGGCTTTGGGAAATAAAGAGAGTAACTACAAAAGAGGATTTGGGTTATTTGTTTCTTGTGGATCTTCTAAGATTAGAGGGGATGACTTTATGACTGGCAGCAGGGAGTGTAATCCCAGTCTAATGGATGTCGTGCTGGGGAAGTCAGAGGTCTAGGACTCTGTACCTGTCCTGCACAGCCTCTAAGCTGTCACGTCCCCTCTCTTCTGAACACAGGCAAGATGTCCTTCATGCATTTACTATGTGTCAGACATTGTCCTAAGCATTTTTTGTGCATCAACTCTTTGAACCTCAAAAACGCCCTGAAGTAATGACAACTGTTCCCATTTCACAGATGAGGAAATTGAGGATCATAAAGTGACATCAATTGCAAAAGTCACACAGCTAGCACAGAATAATTCTAGAACTTGAACACCAAAGCTTGTGTGACGGATCACCCCACTATCCTTCCCCACACTGCTTTTAACTCTCTCAGTTACCAACTTTATGACTTGTTTTTCCATGTATGCCTTTGATGCCCACGGTTGTCCTTTCAGCTTGTACACACAGTCTTATTCATTATTATTAAAAATAATTTTTTGGTTCTATTTTGAGCTTGGGTTTTTTTTAAACCGGGCATTACAGGCAGATGTTATGAAATTCAGAGATACGAAGGAGCATATGAGCATTCTCCCATCACTCAGTTCCCTTAACAATGCATGAGGTTTAAAAGTCATTTGTATTTTTGTTCTTTCACGTCTATTCTCTGTTTTGCTGTAGAATTGTTGTTTTTTCCCTTATTGATATATATAGAAGCTTTTAATATATTAAGGGAATTAGTCCTATGCCTGTGGTATAAATTGCCAGCAATTTTCCCAGTTTGTCTCTTGTGTTTTGAATATGCGTTTTTTTTCCCCATGGAGAAACATTATGTCAATCAAATTTATCTATTTTAAATTTTATGGCTGAGATATGTCATTCTTAGACAGCTCTTTCTCACTCCAAGATTATTAAACAAAAATCCTTACATTTTCTTTTATTACTGTTTTGGTTTTGATTCATCTGAAATTTTTTTGCTATAATGTGAGAAATATGGATCCCATTTAAGTTTTTCCCATGATAACTATTCAGTTATTTCAACAATAACCGAATAATTTATTGAATAATCTTGTTCCTCACTGATTTGAAGTGCCATACTCATTCTATACTAGATTGCTGAGTATATTTAGGTTTATTTCTGAGCTTTCTGTTTGTTGATCTGTCGCTTGATGCACGAGTACCACATTGTTTACATTCCCGGAGATTAATACCATGTTTTAATATTTGGTAGGGCCACTCTCTCCACTTCTACTCTTTCTTTACAGAATTCTCCCCGCTATTCCTGATTTTTTTATTTTTCCATGTGAACTTCATAGTCAGTTCGTCTAGTCCCTCCCTCCCCCAATCTGTTGGTATTTTTTCCCACTAGAATTGCATTAAATTTACAGATTAATTTAGGGATAAATGACATCTTTATGATATTGCCTTCCTATCCAAAAAATGATATCTTTCTTTTTGTAAAGTATTATTTGGTATACCTTAATAATGTTAATTTTTTTCACATAGAATTTGGATACATCTTGTTAAGTTTACTAGTCAATATTCTATCTTTTTATCGCTATTGTAAAGGTTTTCTCTTTTCCCTCGCATTTTAAATCTCCACTCTGGCAGAATTGCCTCAGGCTACCTTAGGAAACATCACATCTGATTTGACTTGGGTCCTAGTTCCTGCCACCAGCTTGCAGGCAAGACCCAGAGCCCTTGAGACAGAGACGGTGTATGAGGGTTCTGGCAGAGAGAATGCCCTGTCCATACAACTAAGCTCCTCTAGGATGAGTGCCAGGAATACTAAGATAGGTTGATGATGTTATGTATGGCATAAACAACTACAGCTCTGTATGAATACAATGATTTTTCATCCACTGTGAGGTGTCTGTCCACACCAGGGCAGAGGATGGCAAAGTAGAGCTTATGAAGCTTCAATCTGAGATCTTTGCATAGGCTGATTTTTGGTGTCCTGACAATTGATGACCTTGAGGAAACGGAGGCAGCATTTAGTATTATACTTTCTAAAGCCATGACACTATTTTCTCCTCAAATCACAAAATGCAATAGGGCATCAAAGATATTCCCAGACAACTGGGGTCTAGGGCTGGTACTGGGATTCATCAATGTTCACTACTGTTACTAATATTTAATGAGCAATGGCTATTTATGTGCCATCTTGTGCCATGATTTCTGTCCTGGAGAAGCCCATGGTCCAGTAGAGAAGATAGGTAGGAAGTCACTATAATAAATAAGGATAAATATTTAATAGGGTTGTGTTCAACATGCCCTAAGAATGAAGAGGAGGGAGCTGTGAAATTTACTTGGGATTAGAGGTATTGGCTTTTGTGCGTGGCCTTGAAAGATGAGTAGTAGTTAAGTTGGTTTGGCAAGGGTAGCAGATGGTATTGCTACCCTGTAACTCTGCTTGGGAGCTAGCTCTGGTAGGGCGATAGGCCTGGCCCTTGCACAAGCTGCTGGGGGAGCTAACGCTTCCAGGATCTGTACTCAACCAATCTGGAATGAGAGTTGGTGAAAAAAAATGCCCTAGCTTTCTCAATCATTGAGTGGGACAGCTCCAAGATGTATTCTACTATACAGCTGAGTGTTGCTCAGTGGGGTTCGGCCCCAGCTGCCTGAAGTGGTAACCTGCTCACAAATGCACCTTTTCTTGGCTTCCTTGCCTCCTCAGTCTCATTTGTCTACATCCCCATTGGTGCTTCCTGGGATCATGTCTTAAGCAAACCATTTGTACTCTGCTTCTGGGCAACTGACCCCAAAACAGCAAATCATGGACAGAGTGCTTTCTTATAAGAGAAGACAGCATCAGCAAAGGCACAGAGGTATGACAGAGCATGTTTTGTTTGGAGACCAGAAAGAAGCTGAGTATGGCTGCAGAGCAGGTCAAGGAAGACTAGGAGAGGAGCTAGACAGAAGGTATGGAGAATCATGAATGCCTGGCTATCCTTTGTGGAGGAAGGGTAGTGGGTTTAGAATGGAATTTTTAAAAAGTCCTTCAGATGATTCAGTGGTGGGCAGGGGCACAGTCTGGGGAGCAGGGAGAAAGAAAACCCTCCTGTCATCCTCCCTGGTACTTTTGACTAAGGCTCAGGGCTCCAAGCTCCAGCTCTGTAGAGCTCTGGGGCTCAGGCTTCCTCTACCTGGGTGAGCCTGCTGCCTTCCTGCTGAGTTGGTAGCTGCCTTCCATCACCTGCCATGCCTGTTGCCTGGGCTGCAGCAGCAGTTGCTGGGGGTAGGCGGAGCTCGGTCAGCAGCCGGCACACTCTGTTAGCAGGCCTGGGACAGCTGTCTTTGCCCAGAGGCTGCATAGATGGAATTTTCCTTTCTGCAGCTGTGCCTTACCACTCACCACTTGCCTGTCTGCACTCTCAATGCGGGACTCATCTGAGGCTTCCTTTTCAGGAGTTCATTGATATTCTCATCCTGTTTGTTGTTGGCTTCTGTAAATGGAGGAATTAGTAGGCATTTGAGGAGGGGCTAGGGAAGGACCAGGTGCTTTTCCTGTCTGCCTGGATACACAGACATGTTATTTTTTGGAGCAGGTTTTCATAAGCAGTCCTGTGCCTTGTTTTCGTTTCCTTCTGTCTCTCCTTTTATTCTTTCTTTTTTCTTTCTTCTTTTCTTCTTTCCTCCTGCCAGGCCCTGGACTAGGTAATCAGGATTCAGAAATGACTCAATCACAATCTCTGTTCTCAGAAAGATCCCCATCTAATGAGGAAAACAGAATAAGACCTAGTAATTATAATATTGTGTGCTGAGTGCTATGATTGAGCTATTTATGTACTTTAAATACTTGTTGAATAAAGAAAGAACAAAAATGAATGACTGTTAGAGCATGAGGAGGGAGGCACAGTCAGGGAGATCGTCATGGAGGAAGTGGTACCTGAGCTGCATTTGAAAAACTGGTTATAATCACTAGCACCTGCTAGGCCCTTTTTAGCTCAAATCCTCATGACAATGCTATGAAGTAGATAGCCTACTTTACAGATGAAGAAAACCATAGGGAGATTTGATAAATTGTCTGAGATCATAAAGCTGCAAGTAGTACAGTCAGGATTCCAAAACACTTCTGTCTACCACAAAGACTGTGCTTGTTCCACCGCACCGTGCTGCAAAGCATGAGGAAGGGTATCTCAAGCAGAGGAAACAGTCCGAACAAATGCTTGGAGGCACAGGAGAGATGATGATGCAGGGGTTGATTTTCTGGAACCCTTGGGTGTCATGCTTTCTGAGCCTGGGCACTTTCTAAAGCATTTATTATGACCTGTAGAAAAGCAAGTGGCTAGTGAGTGTTCAACTCTTCATCCTAAAATTAGGAAGTATTGTTTGAATCTCAGCTCTTCTGTGACAGACTGTGTGACCTTGGGGAAGTCTCTTCCCCTCTGTGAGCCTCTGTTTCCTCATTTGTTTAAATGAGAGTGTGGTTCCTATCTTGTGAAGTTGTTGTAAAAATTCAAGGCAATGTGTTAAGCAATCATTACTATTGATCTGTTCAAGGTGACTTTAGGATACCCAGGACTGGCTCATGATGGAGTGGTTGGATGAATCATCAGGCAAGGGGACTTTTAGTTAATTGGATAGGGGATGCCTTCTGTCTTCCAAGAAATGATGGTGCTGGCAGAAAGCTTACTGCTAGCCTGCTTCAGATGAACCAGATGCTATTTTGGAGATGAGAAAAGACATTTTCTTGACACTGAAAGTGTAGGGAGGGAGAAGATAAAAACCAAGAAACAGGAATATTGACTCACTCCTGACCAGGAACAGGGGACAGGCATGCCAGCCAGGTGTCTTTAGCCCTCCAGAGGGTCTCCAGCCCTGGCAGAGTTCTGCAGATGTGCAGGATGAAGGGGAGGGTATGGAGAGAGAATGGGCTTTTTGGACTGAATCACACTCATTAAAATGACAGTCAAGTGTTTGACCTTGGACTATGACTCTGTTTTTCTCGCAACTCTGGACCTGGCTATTTTCAAGAAAAGAAATGGGGCCATCTGCTCAGAGCTGGCCCAGGCACTAAGGAACCTTTCCCTGGGGACATTTACGCAGGAACTTATACAATGTGGTATTGGGGTGGGGGTGGGGGAAAGGTATTTCTCAATGTACAGATATTTCCATTAAGGTGTAATGCCATTAATGCCTTATGCTATTTCACTAATAAAAAGGATGTCTTTTTCTTTTATTCTTAGCCCAAATTCCAAGATTCCCACCAGAGGTATTATAACTACATTGTCAAAATAAAATCTTCACATAGAATCTTATAGGTCCTGTACCTACAAATCTCATCCTGACCTCTTCATTTTACATATGAAAAAATGAGACTCAAAATAAAACTGACTCCAGAATATTACATAACTTTTAACCTATTGTGTGGCAAACCAGGAATTCAAATATTTGTCTCCAAATCAGAACATATGTTTAATTACATTTATTTCTTTAAAATAATCACTATCATGAATACGTACCTACTATGTGCTAGACACTGTGTTGGGCACTATTTATACATGAGCTCATTAGTTTTCTTCAATGACTCTGCAAAGAAAGATTAACCCCACTTTACAGATACGTAAAACTGAGTCTCATTAAAGAAATTGCGTAAGATTGTCTTGCTAATAAGTGGCTGAGGCAGAGTATTAACCTATATGGGTCTGATGCTAAAGATCTAATTGATCCACTATCTGGTAGTGGCTGAGAAGAACTGGAGAATCGGGGCTGCTCATGGTTTATGTAAACACAACAGCTCATTCACTGGTATCTTGTAAACATCTTTTCCTACTACCTGGAAGGCCCCTCCTTGAAGAGGAACTGTACCAGAGGTAGAGGGAGGAGGTTTCTGACTTGGTACAGAAAGCTCAGCTCTGTCCCTGGATTGGGTCAAATGCTAAATGGAAGGGGTGCTCTTTCATTTATCAGTAAAGCAGTGTGTGGATGCTGCTGGAAAACAATCTCTGATGAATCCTCTGAGTTTCCCAGGCAGGGGAAACCCACTCTGCTGTTCATGTGTGCATGATAGAAATGTTCCTCTATCACCATGGCAACACCAATACATGAGCATCCAGAAAAGACCAGAGCTGCTCTGTGGGAAGCTGTGGTCCAAGCTGGGTGGGAGTAGGAGTTGGGTGTACAAAGGGAGGGGTGTGTAATCAGCTATTTCCTTCTTGCTTGAGGCTAGCTTGTTCCAGGGACAGGACTGTTTACACAGGATGCTACGCCTCCTGTGTCTGCAGGATTTTGGTCAAAGGGAGATGCTGAGGAGAGTCCAGGAGTATGTATTATTTCTTGTGTGTTTTCTGATAAATGTGTTTATTAGGCAAGCTGCTAATGCAGGTGGCAAATACAATGCCCGTGGCCCGAATCTGGCCCTCCACCTTGTTTTATCTGGCCCGGCACCTCGTTTCTACCCGTTGGCAGCGCCGAGCTCCTGGCCTCTAGTTAAGGAGTATTTGCATTTATGCAGTCCTAATATCACATTCGGCCCTTTGAAGGCAACCACGAGGCTGATGTGGCCCCTGGTGAAAATGAGTTGGACATCCATTAGCGGCTAATGGATGGCACCTTTCTAAGGGGCCTGCCCGTATACTCTGATAGAGAATCTCATGGGCTTTGAAAGCAACCAGAGACTTCCAGCTTGGCAATTTTTTAGTTCTAAGATCTCATATTAGGTGGTATAACCTTTCTGAAGTCTAATTGCTTCATTGGTAAAAAAGAAGATATTTCATGCAGTTGTGGCATGTGGTCAGCATCTAACCAGTTGCAGTTATTACTGTGTCCCCAGTACTGTCAGAGAAATGGAGACTTGGCAAGGGGGCTATCTTGAACTCCCTTAAGTCAGAGGCAGACTCGAAATTAGAATTCATGCCAGCTGTGTTTCTTCTGAGTGCCCCTGCCTTCTTCTCTCTTCCTGAAACCATCTGTCAATGCTCAGTGTTTGCTCTCCAGACTCAGCCCCTATGTTTCCTGGCTCAGCCTGGTGACATCATGTGCATATTTCTCCTATGGGGCTCTGCTCAGAGAATCTTACAACATGAGACCTTGGGGATCACCCAGCTCAGCTCCCTCTCCTTCATTTCCCAGGCTAGGAAATGGAAGCCCGGAGAGAGAAGTTAAGTGCCTTTTCAAGGTCACCCAGCAAAGTAGAAGCCATTAGTTGCAATGTTTTGCATTTATTTTAACAGGTATGACTAAGCCTGGGAGTAGCTGCAGAGGGTTGACCTCAAACCTTCCATGAATTCTCCTGGGTGTGTATGTAACACTGGGGTAAGGATGTGTGGGGGAAGTCTTTTTTTGTATTTTAGTTGTGGTACTGGTGACTTCTGTGATTCCCCTGGCATTAGAAAAATTAATAGCTAACATTTGCACAGTGTTTTATAGGTTATAAAATATGATCATTTACTTGATCTTATTTAGTCCTCAAACTAGTCCTCAAGGTCATTATAATAATTATCACCATTCTTTTCCAGCTGAGGAAACTGAGGCTGAAAGTGTTTTGGTCAAAGTTACCATGAGGCAGATTTAGAAGTTGAACTTATATTCATGTGATTTCTAATTAGAGAAAACTGGCCCAGCTGAAGTGGCCACCTTTGGAGAATTCAAAGTTGAGGCTACAGCTGACCTCTATACAGAGGTGGAGGAGGAAAGCATCCACAGGGCCAATCGTCAAGAAGGCCCACCTGAATAGAGATGACAAACTTTCAATTAAATTGGGTTCTCTGAATGACAGGTAACAACATGTATTAAAGGAAGTAATGATAAAGCTTGATTGTCACTTTCAAAGTGTTCCCATATTATCTCATGAGAGGACCAAGGCAGACCTACCCCTCCCTGTTTACATTAGAGGCCCAGAGAACTCAGCAACTTGTTGAAAATTGCAAAGCTAATTAGTGATAGAGGCAGGACTAGAACCCACAGTTTCTGAATCCTAAACTCTTTCTACTTCTCTTTAGGGATGGTGGGCCTGAATGGCATCTCTGATCCTGAGAAGTGTGCAAGGGCCAAGGGTGGCATGTTCCAGCAAACTTCCTTGTTTGGGAGGACAACCAGTCAACAGTGTTTTGCCAGGTAGTTCAGTGTGCCAGGTTTTCCTTTACTCTCTGTATTTGAGCTCTGCCGGCAGAAGGCACTTTAATCGCTCCTCAGTCTTGTACCTTGTGGGCTTTCTGTACTGCATCGTTGCTCAAGGGAAGAGAGAAATGAGAGAGGTGATAAAGCTAAATTGGATCTTGATTTTAACAGGATTCTTTCATCTACAGTTGTCAGATGTTTACTTGTATTTACAATTCAGTGGGAAGATAAAGATTACACAAGGAAGGACCTCAAAAAGTCATGGTCTTCTAGAATTGGAAGAGAGCTCTGAGATTCTGACAGTTGGCTTAGTCGATCCCCAAATGATTAAAAAATGTGGGGGAGACTCCTCTACTGATTACTCTGGGAGAAATGCCTTCCACCTAGATATGGAGAATGGCTGGTTGGTCTCAGAGGGAAATAGGCAGAAAAGGTCCTAATTGCACTAGGATTTTACATTTTGGAGCATTTCCAAGTCCTGCCCCCCTCCCCTCAATTCCAGGAAAAAGGCAGGGCATCAAATAGACTAATAGTGCTGTATTCTCCCTGCATCTGGAACCTAGATCCACAGGTAAGGGAAAGACTTTCACTATAGCTCGTTAAAAACTCAAGCCCATTTATAATAAAGTGTCTTGAATGCTACAAGGACATTTCTTGGCAATGACTCAGTGCAACATGGAGGATATTGGTTTAAGCAGGTATGATTTACAGTTGGGCCAACTAATGAAATTTTTCTGATTATATACAGCTGATTAATGACCATCATGCCCAATTATAAGAAAACAGTCTGGCCCTGACTGGTGTAGCTCAGTGGGTTGGGCATTGGCCTGAAAACCAATAGGTCACAGGTTCGATCCCTGGTCAGGGCGATGTGTGGGTTGCAGGCCAGGTCCCCAGTGGCGGGGGTGTGATAGGCAACTGATCAATGTTTCTCTCTCACATCGATGTTTTTCTAAAATATAATAAAAACTGTTCTTCCATGAGTAATATTCTTATTATAACCTAACTTAATGAATTAATGGACTATATGATAAGTACTTTTTAGTGGTCTTGTGAGCTTCCATGGTATCAATAAAGGAACCTATAGCTAAACAGTTTCCTGGGAATGTTCTGATCTAGCATCCAAGATGGGGACACTTACTATATATCGGATGTTATATTAGGCTTTGTAGATCATTCCAAGAGAAGCAGAAGAGAGAATTCCTCACCTGAGGTGCTTGCCTGCTACAAAGAAAGCTGGACAGACACACACAAGTACAGCCTCTTAGAGCCTATCTTAAAAATATTTGGGTGATTACTACACTTACGTGCTATTCTAAGGCTCAAGGAATACAGGGATAATACAGGGAAGGTCTCTGCCATCAAGAATAGATCTGTACATTCTTCTAACTTATCCAGTCCATCTTCCTTGACTTTGATCTCGCCATCTCCTCTGTCTTGGTTGCCTTCTCCACCTTGTTCTAGTTCCCTGAAGTCCACCCATATTACAAGGCCTGGGTCCTCCCTCCCCTGTGAAATCTTTTCCTACCCCAAAGATCTCCTCCTCCCCTGGCTCCTTTAACACTCACTGCCTGCTCCACTTTCTGATGACTCAGAGACTGCTCTGCTATTGCTAGTTATGTGCTCACATGTTTATGAGTTGTCTTCTTCAGAAAAGAACTTGGGTTTTTTTCATCCTTTAATCTCCTTCACCCTCCAGTAGCTAGCATAATGCCTTGCACATATTAGGTACTCAAAACATGTTTGCTAATTGTTTGATTTTTAAATTTTACAAATACTACAAGCTTAATGTTTAAGGGGAATTACTTAGTGAAATTAAAAAAAAGATAACCCAATCATCCAAAATAAAATTGAAGTGATAGTGTCTGAAATCTCATCATTAGAGATTCATGCCTTTGGAAAAGATTCCTCTGATTCTCTAAAAAAAATACTTCTAGGAAGGCAATATAGTAAAATAAGTTTATTTCCTTAAGTTATTAGTGACTTATCAGTTTTCTTCTCCAACAGACACAAGAACTGAGTTGGGTAAGAGCACAGTTTGATTCTCAAACAGCTGAGACCATATTATGTGTCAGGTACTTTGCTTAATGTTGGGGTCCAAAGATTAATGACCCAATCTTATCTTTGAAAAGCTTACATTCTAGTCACCAAAATATTATATTATAATTTCTTCAGAGGCTATGAAAAAGCCAAGCACAGGTGATAAAACACTTAGCTCACCCTGTAAGATTGAGGGAAGGCTTCCTGGAAGAATCATCAACTAGCATTCCTCCAGGCTTTCTCTACCTGAGTGTTTTCCCTACTTATCTGCTAGTAAATTCTTGCAGCTGCCTCAAGACCTATCTCATACGTCACCTCCTCTGAAAAGCTATCCCTAAGCCTAAACAGAATGAATTCTTCACTCGTTGGTACTCCAAAATTACCTTACCCAACTGTATTATAGCATTTGTCACATCTTACTGTGGTTAATTTTTCTTGTGTCTGTCCTCCCCACTCTCTCCTTTAGCCCACATAGATTGCAAAATTCCCACAGACAGGGGCCACCTCCCATTCATATCTGTCTATTTAGCTCTCACCACTGCCTGGCATATGGTAGATGGGAAGACCAGTGTATTATTATAGTTGGTTGAAGAACTCTTGGACGTCACTGGGTCTCTGGCTCAGAGCTGGACTGTGCATCTCTAGGCTCCAAGCTGAGTGCCAGCTAGGATGTAGGAAGCAAGAACTGCCTGCCAATGTTAGTGGCAAGCTGCTCATTGATTCCATTCAGCCCAATAAATACTCACTAAGAACTTGCTCAAATAAGAATCCAGCCACCATCACTAGAATACTTTCTGTTTGCCAGGTGTTTTACATACATGATCTCATTTACTCTGTGTAACAACTTTGAAAAGTCATTTCCTTTTATCAGTTGAGGAAAAGAGACTCAGAGGGCTAATGTGCCCAAGGTTACCTGTATTCAGACAGTAAAGTGTAACTGCTGTGTCTTTTTCCACTACAACACAGGGATTAAGTATATCTCATTAGAGGTGAAAACAAACATCCAGGGGTCACACAAGATTCAGGGAGCACACGTGGGAAAGTGGTAATCAGAGAAGTCTTCATAGAGGTCCAGGGAGGTCAGGCCAATGAGTGAACTGGGGGGGAAAAAAAAGCAAATAGAAAGATCTTAAGATCTTGAAGATGACCTTTTTGGTACTACTACATCAGACGCACCAATGCCTGTTAGGAAGGTGAACAAAGAAGGGGTAGTGGAGCCTTAGATATACTATTTGAGAATGCTTTGTGTGTGTGTGCATGTGTGTGCATGTGTGTGTGCATGTGCCTAGTGTGTGAGTTGCCAGCTTTACACATGGTTCTCTCTCTGGTGGGTGAGGAGGGGGAGAGAAGTACATGCTCTTAGGTGAACCCTTCTCAAGTTCAGCTGTGAAAAAAATGCGATCAACATATCCTATTAAGTAGAGGTGGAGAGGATTTGTTCATCCTCTCCTTCCCAAAGTAGACATGATGACCCTTTGCTTCCCTACTAGGACTTGTCTTCATCACCTTGAGGTGGGGGTTTGGGGGAATGTCTTTCTCCCCTACTATTAAGAAAGGGGGGTAGAGTTATTTTCCATCTCACCATAGGGTGTGTGTGTGTGTTGTGTGTGTGTGTTAGTGGGGACAGAGATTATTTCTTCCTTCCTCCCTCATCCGGGGTTTGGGGAGATGACACCTTTTTCATAGGTTTGGAAAGAAAGTTGTTCTGTACAGTGCGCGCGGGGAATGGCTCCCTTTTCACCTCAGGTCAGGGAGCCTAACACCTCCTTTCCCTCCAAAGAGAGTGGGGACAGTTTTCTTCGCCTCCATCTCAAGTGGGACATGGTTCTCTTCTCCTTAACCAAAAGGTTACAGTAGGGGCTTTCGGTTCCCTTTTCCCTATTCTTGGAGAGCAGAATTGCCTCCCACACCCTGTCCAAAGAGCCACGCTCAGGCTGCAGGTGACCTAGCTCTCCTCAGCCTTCAAGTCCGCAGACACTGGAGGCCTGCTGCAAGGTGCCGGGTGCGCAGGCGGCGAGTCGGGGGCGGCGCTTGCTCTGCGGCGCGGGGCGGGGCGATCTGTGGCCCCGCCCCCGTTTGCTCCACAGCGCGGAGCTTCGCGCCGCCTCGCCCGCCCGGCCCAGTCTGCCGCGGCTGTCTGCTGGGCTCACGCGCCCGCCTCTGGGAGTCAGCCCCCTCGGCCCTCTGTGCCCCACAACCGCCACCTCAGTTTCGCCCTCCCGCGCCGGCCGGGCCCGCCGCCCCGCGCGCCCCCATCCCCTCAAGCCAGATGATGAACTTCCTGCGGCGCCGGCTGTCAGACAGCAGCTTCATCGCCAACCTGCCCAATGGCTACATGACGGACCTGCAGCGGCCGGAGCCCCAGCAGCCGCCACCGCCGCCCCCCGGCCCGGGCGTGGCTTCGGCGTCGTCGGCGCCCCCCGCCTCGTCGGCGCCCCCGGCCGCCTCGCCGGGCCCGGAACGAAGGCCGCCGTCGGCCCCCGCGCCCGCGCCGCAGCCTGCGCCGCAGGCGGCCTCGGCGCCGTCGGTGGGCAGCAGCTTCTTCAGCTCGCTGTCCCAAGCCGTGAAGCAGACGGCCGCCTCGGCCGGCCTGGTGGACTCGCCTGCACCGGCGCCCGCCGCTGCCAGGAAAGCCAAGGTGTTGCTGGTCGTCGACGAGCCGCACACCGACTGGTAGGTGCCCGGTCGCCGCCGCCGCTAGGAACTCCCGGGGCCTGTCCGGGCCGCCGGGGGCCGCCGAGGAGATGGCACCAGGGCGCCAGGGAGACAGTTTAGCCCAATAAAAACGAGGGTCTGAGTGGTCCCGCCGCGAGGAGACGGCGGGGGTGTGGGCTGAGCGGGGAAGAAGGGATGTTTGTGGGGTGGGAGTCGGTCCTGGTCTCCTGGAAAGATAAACCCTGAGGTAAGAGGTTTCCTCAGTTGTCTCAAATCCTCCAAAAGACGGAGCTACTTTATGCAACAGGGAAGAGTCTCAAGAAACAGTTTGTTTTTGAGGGGCGGACGGAGGGGGTCAGCTTAGGCACAGAAAAAATGAGGTATAAATGGTCCCAGATCAATGAAGGGACATTTAAAACCAATAAAAAAGGTTGTACTCTATGAAGCTCGAGTGAATTTGGAAAGCAAATGGGTATTTTGCGGGGAGAAGGTCAAAGGGGTATTTTTCAGCTGCCCGATGGGGGCTGATATCAATATTGACATCAAGGTTGATCAAGTCACGGATGTGGAAGCCCAGGTTTACGTGGGCTTGTTCCCGTGCAGCACGGCCGAAGTCCGTTTAAGAATAATGAAATTCTTGTATTTTGTGCAGCAGGGAGGGGATTTACGGAGTTTTTTTTTTTATTTTTTATTTTGGTATGTGTGTGGGGAGTGGAAATGACGGTGTTTTTTTTCCCGCTGGAAAGATGACGACCGACGTAAAATATTTTGGATCATTAAAGGGCCACAAATAAAAAGAGATCTGCCTTAATACAGTAGACAGGGAACTTCAAGAATTATTATTATTATTTGTATTATTCAGGGATATTCCAACTTAGAATCGGAAGGCTGGGAGAAAATGGTACCGCTAGTTAGTAAAGGCAGGAATGAGATCCACTTAAGACAAATCAATTAAAAGAAGTTCTATTTTATGTAGCAGGAAGTTGACTTAGGGGATGATGGTTGGAGTGGGTGGAATTGACTGGTGAAGGAAGGACTTGAAGAAATCAAGAGGCCAGAAATCTGGGTTGCTTTTTTTCTGGAATATAGGAAGGGTCGTTTTTGTTTGTTTGTTTTTCTCACATGAATTGAGGTAGGAGACTGGACCTGAGTGTTTCCTCCCAAGAGGGAGGCACAGAGGGACGACAGAGCTGTTTATCTCCATCTCCTCTTTTGGCTGCTTCACTGTTTTTCTCACTGACGGATCCAGAGGGAGGGAGCGCTGGGGTGGGTGTGATGGAAGTGAGATGTAGATGCAGAGATGCCCTCCTGCTGGCCCCTAATGTGACCATTCTGTAGCCTTTTGGGTGACTTGTGTAGTTGGCTTTTTCTCAAGACAGTGGAGTAGAAAATATGAAGGAACCTTTGTTAGGAAATGACAAAAGCACAAGCAAGAGGGTAATGGGGAAAGTATAAGAGTTGAAATGATGGTGCCATTGACAGCCCCCTACAGGAATTACTCCAACTCCCTTTAAATCAACAAGTGCTTATTAGTGGGAAGGGAAGGTAACTTAACTTTATTAAGTATATGTTATATACCAAACCCTGTACTAGGTGTTCTGATATAGTACATCTCATTAAATTCTCACCACCAACTGAGGGGTAGCAAAACTAGGTAATGTGTTTGTGGTCATATAGCTAGCAAATGATATATAGTACCAGGATTTGCATTTAGGTTCATTTTACACCACTGTTGCCACTGCACTGGCTTGCTATTGCCTCATTATTATTATGTTATTAGTAATATTAATACCAGGCTCCCTCTAGGGGCTAGGTAGTATAGGGACCTTATAGAGCAGTCATAGTTAAATTTGGGAGACAAAGTGGAAACATTTAACAAAAACAGTTAACCAAAAGTGATATAGAATTATTAGTTATTTATTCAATAAATGGAGTGATAAGTGAGGGCTGGAGTTATTAGAGAAAGCAAGCATCACAAGAGGTGAGTTTTGAATAAAGGCCAGCTAAAGAAGGGGAGAAATGGGAATGACATTGGTGCTTCATTTTTTTATGCAAGATCTGATCCTCCTTCACACTGTCTCGATTTATCCAGTTGAAGGCATTTGTTTGGGGTCTAATTACCAGTTAGGTAGTGGGAGGTAGGAAGGTACTCATTTGTATTTGTTTGATGAGGCTGCTGTAGATTTGCACTTAGTTCTCTTTTAGAAAATTTTCTTTCCTTCTTGCTCAATCCCTCCACTCCCTAACCTATCCCCTCCCACTAGCTGTCATCTGCTCTCCATCTATGAGTCTACCTCTGTTTTGTTTATTCATTAAATTCCACATGGTATTTGTCTTTCTTTGTCTGGCTTATTTCACTTAGCATAATGTTTTCCAGGTCCATCCATACTGCCGCAAAGGTAAAATTTTCTTCTTTTACAAGGCTGAGTAGTATTCCATTGTGTAAATGTCCCATAGTTATCCATTCATCTACTAATGACCAGTTTGGCTGCTTACATATCTTGCTATTGTAACTAACACTGCAATGAACATAGGGATGGTTATGTTCTTTTGAGTTACTATTTTGGGTTCTTTTGGATATATTCCCAGAAGTGGGATTGCTGGGTCAAAAGGAAGATACGTTTTTAATTTTTTGAGGTATGTCCATACAGCTTTCCTTGATGGCTGCATGAATCTGCATTCCCACCAACAGTGCAAAAAGGTTCCCCTTTCTCCAGATCCTTGCCAGTGCTGTTTGTTGTTTTATTGATGATAGCCATTCTGACAGGTGTGAGATGGTATCTCTTATTGTGGTTTTCATTTGCATTTCTCTGATGATTAGTGACATTGAACATCTTTTCATATGTCTATTGGCCATCGGTATGTCCTTTTTGGAGAAGTGTCTATTCAGGCCCTTTACTCATTTTTTAATTGGGTTGTTTGCTTTTTTGGTGTTGAGTTTTGTAAATTCTTTATAAAATTTTGGATATTAACCCCTTATCAGATGTACTGGCAAATATATTCTCCTATTCTGTGGGTTGTCTTTTTATTTTGTTGATGATTTCCTTTGCTGTGCAAAAACTGTTTAGTTTGATGTAGTCTCATTTGTTTATTTTTTCTTTTGTTTCCTTTGCCTGGGGAGATATATCTGATAAAAAAGTGCTACGAGTGCTGTCCATGATTTCACTGCCTGTGTTTTGTTTTAAGATTTTTATGGTTTCAGGTCTAACATTTAAATCTTTGATCCATTTTGAATTTAGTCTTGTGTGTAGTATAGGAAAGTGGTCTAGTTTCATGTTTCTGCATATATCTTTCCAATTTCTCCAACACCATTTATTGAATAAGCTATCTTTAGCTCATTGTATGTGCTTAATTCCTCTGTCAAATATTAATTTACTATAAAGGTGTGGGTTTATTTCTGGGCTCTCTGTTCTGTTCCATTGAGCTATGTGTCTGTTTTTATGTACCATGCTGTTTTGATTACTGTGGTCTTAAAGTATAGTTTGATATTAGGTAGCATGATTTCTCTAACTTTGTCCTTTTTGTCAGGATCGCTTTAGCTATGCGGGGACTTTTGTGGTTCCATATAAATCCTTGAAATATTTGTTCTATTCTGTGAGATATGTTGTTGGAGTCTTGATAGGAATTGGGTTGAATCTGTAGATTGCTTTGGGTAGTATGGACATTTTAATGATGTTAATTTTCCCTATCCATGAACACTGTATGTGCTTCCACTTATTTGTATCTTCTTCAGTTTTTTTTCTTTGGTGTCTCATAATTTTCTTTGTATAGGTCTTCTATATTCTTGGTTAGGTTTATTCCAGGTATTTCATTCTTTTTGAAGCAATTGTGAATGGGATTGTTTTCTTAATTTCACTTTCTGTTAGTTATTGGCATATAAAAATGTAACTGATTTCTGGATATTAATCTTGTATCCTACTTTGCTAAATTCATTTATCAGTCCTAGTAGTTTCTTGTTGGAATCTTGGGGTTCTCTATGTACAATGTCGTGCCATCTGCAAATAGTGACAGTTTTACTACTTCCTTTCCAATTTGGATGCCTTTTGTTTCTTCTTCTTGTCTGATTGCTGTGGCTAGGACTTCCAGCAGTATGTGTAATAAGAGAGGTGAAAGCAGACATCCCTGTCTTGTTCCTGATCTTAAGGGGCATACTTGTAGTTTTTGCCCATTGAGTATGATGCTGGCAGTGGGTTTGTCATATATGACCTTTATTATGTTTAGGTATGTTCCCTCTATTCCTACTTTGCTAAAAGTTTTTTTTTCATAAATGGATGCTGTTTTTTTTCAAATGCTTTTTTCTGCATCTATTGATGTGATCAAGTGGTTTTTATCCTTCGTTTTGTTTATGTGGTGAATCACATTTATTGATTTGTGAATGTTGTACCAACCATGCATTCCTGGAATAAATCCTACTTGATCATAGTGTGTGATCTTTTTGAAACATTGCTATATTTGGTTTGCTAATATCTTGTTGAAGATTTTAGCATCTATGTTCATCAGGGATATTGGCCTATAATTTTGTTTCTTTGCAGTGTCTTTATCTGGTTTTGGAATTAAGATAATGCTGTCCTTGTAAAATGAGTTTGGGAGCCTTCCCTCCTCTTGAAATTTATGAAATAATTTGAGAAGGAGAGGTGTTAGTTCTTCTTGGAATGTTTGGTAAAATTCCCCTGTGAAGCCATCTGGTCCAGTGCTTTTGTTGAGAATTTTTTGATTACTGCTTCAATTTCACTAGGTGTAATCTGCCTATTCAGATTCTCTGATTCTACCTGATTTAGGTTGGGAAGACCATGTTTCTAGGAATTTATCCTTTTTGTCCAGGCTGTCTAGTTTGTTGGCATGTAGTTGTTCATAATATTTTCTTATAATCCTTTGTATTTCTTTGGTGTCAGTTGTTATTTCTCCTCTTTCACTTATGATTTTATTTATTTGGGTCCTTTCTCATTTTTTCTTGATGAATCTGGTTAAAGGTTTGTCAATCTTGTTTATCTTTTCAAAGAACCAGCTCTTGCATTCATTGATCTTTTGTATCATTTTTTTAGACCATATTTCATTTATTTCTGTTCTGATCTTTATTATTTCCTTTCTTCTACTCACTTTGGGCTTTGTTTGTTGTTCTTTTTCAGGTTGCTTTAAGTGTAAACTTAGATTGTTTATTTGAGCTTTTTCTTGTTTTTCTTTTTGTTGTTGTTTTTTTGAGAAAGGCCTGTAATGCTATGAAGTTCCTTCTCAGGATTGCTTTCCCAGTGTCCCACAGATTTTAGATTGTTGTGTCCTCACTTTCATTTTTTTCAAGGTATCTTAGATTTATTCCTTGATCTCATTGTTGACCCATTCATTGTTTAGTAACATGTTTTCATGTTACTAAAAGCTTCCATGTCCATGTCTTTGCATGCTTTTCAGTGTTCTTCATGTGATTGATTTATAGTTTCATAGCATTGTGGTCAGAGAAGATTCTTCATATAATTTCAATCTTCTTAAATTTATTGAGACTTGTTTTGTGCCCTAATATGTGTTCTATCCTAGAAAATGTTCCATGTGCATTTGAAAAGTGTGTGTATTTTGCTTTGGGATGAAATGCTCTGAAGATATCTATTAAATCCATCTGCTGTGTTTGTCATTTAAGGCTTCTCTTTCCTTGTTGATCTTCTGTCTGGAAGATCTGTCCATTGGAGTCAATGAGGTGTTAAAATCCTTGACTATGACTAAATTTCTGTCGATCTCTCCGTGTATGTCCATCAAGATTTGCTTCACATATTTAGGTGCTCTATGTCAGGTGTGCAAATGTTTACTAGGGTCATACCCTCTTGTTGGATTGTTCTCTTTATCATTATGTAGTGTCCTTCTTCATCTCTTAACTATAGCCTTGTTTTTTTAAAGTCTATTTTGTCAGATATTAGTACTGCTATCCCAGCTTTTTTTTCTTTTCCATTTACATGAAATATCTTTTTCCATCCCTTTACTTTTAGTCTGGTGTATATTTTGATCTGAGATGGATCTCTTGGAGGCAGCATATATATGGGTCTTGTTTTCTTATCCATTCAGCTACCCTGTCTTTTGGTTAGAGCATTTAAGCCATTTACATTTAAGGAGATTATTGGTAGATATGTATGTAGTGCCATTTTATTGTTAGACATTTTTCTTTTTCTTTTTTTTCTTCTTCTTAAATCAAGCCCTTTAACATTTGCTACAGTAGTGGTTTGGCGCTAATAAACTCCTTTAGCTTTTTCTTGTTTGGGAAGCTCTTTATTTCTCCTTCAAATTTAAATGCTAGCCTTGCTGGGTAAAGCAGTCTTGGTTGTAAGCCCTTGCTTTTTAATCACCTTGAATATTTCATTCCATTCTCTTCTGGCCTGAAATATTTCTGTTGAGTAATCAGATGCTAGTCTAATTGGTGCTCCCTTGTAGGTAACTACCTGTTTTTCTCTTGTGGCTTTTAGGATTCTCTCCTTATCTTTAAGCCTTGTCATTTTAATTATGATATGTCTTGGTGTAGGCCTCTTGGGTCCAACTTGTTTGGGACTATCAGCTTCCTGGACTTGGGTATCTTTTTCCTTCACCAGATTAAGGAAGTTTTGTGTTATTATTTCTTCAAATAGGTTCTTGATCCCTTGCTTGCTCTCTTCTCTTTCTGGTAATCCCATGATGCAGATGTTGTTATGCTTCATGTTGTCCAAAATGTGTCTTAAGCACTCCTCATTTTTTTAAAATTCTTTTTTCTTTCGGCTGCCATGCTTGGGTGTTTTTTTCTACCTTGTCTTCCAAATCCCTGATTCGATCCTCTGTTTCACCTAACCTACTGTTTATTCTTCCAGTGTATTATTTATTTCAGATATTGCATTCTTTATTTCTGACTGGTCCTTTTTTATGGTTTCTGTCTTTTTTCATGCTGTTGGTTATCCTTATAATCATTACTCTAAACTCTGTATCTGATAAATTGTTTGCCTCCATTGCATATAGTTCTTCTTCTGGAGAATTCTCTTGTTCTTTCATTTGAGGTCTGTTTCTTTACCTTCCCATTTTGGCTGCTTTTTGTACTTTCCACCATAGTTGTTAAACTAATGAAGCTGTAATCAGCTTTAGCACAACACGGTAGGGCAGAGTAATTCCTCTGGGTGGGGCTATTGCTTCCCCTCAGGCTGATGCTACTTGGAGGGGATTGCTCTGCCTGACAGTGATGGGGAATGCAGTATGGGGAATGACTCAGCACAGGGATCCTGGCGGCCATTCCTTCAGTTCTCTCCCCAGAGCCACCAACCTCAATCTCTCCTCATGTATCTCTAGTCCACTCTACCCTCCCTCTGCTGGAGCTCGGGGTAAGTGGCTGCAAATGAAATTTTGTGCATTGGCCCTTTAAGAGGCTGTCTACATCTCTAGCTGGCTCTCCCTGGCAGACTGAAACCCTGCTGCTTTTCACAGGTGGATATTATCTGGGTTCCTTTCCGGCTCTGGTGCTATAGCGTGGGGAGCCCAGCTTGGGTTCTAGACCCTACACTTCTCAGGGGGAATCACACCAGCTGTTGAAATATTCCTCAAGAATTTAAGCTGTTGCTGTGGGATCCCAGCCAGCCCTCTTGTGCCTCCTCTGCATGCCCTATCAGTCTTGTTGTGGTGAAGTGGTTTCTTCCGTCTGTCCTAGGTAATAAGGCTTCTCTCCAGCTAGTGTTCAGTTGGTTATTCAGGATGCTTTCTCTACAATTTAGCTGTACTTCCTGATTGGTCCTGGGAAGAGGTTAGTGTAGCTTCCACTTACTCTTCCACCACCTTGGGTGTTTCTGATTTGTATTTAGTTCTAACAGCTTCAAGTGACTTGAGATTAGACACTTTCCTTGGATACTATTATTCTCTAGACTGCCTGGCATGAACCAGAGAATTACCTTGGCTTGAAGACTAGAATTCTAAGGGAAGTAATGGAAATCACTTTCCTATAAGCTGATTCCCAACTGTATTTTGATTTTCTCTGAAGTAGTAACATTGATTTATTAAAACTCATAATTCCAGTTTGAGTCTCTTGCTTGACTGTGGTTCTCTGCTTCTGCGTTTCTGTGCCTATAGCAATTCTCAGAATTGCAGTTTGTTTTCTAACATGTCTGAATCTGTTAAAAGACATTTTGGTTAAATATTGATGAATGGTTTTATTGAAAGGTCTCTGAGTTAAGGAGCAGGTGCCTGCTTATGACAAGCGGAGTGACTTAAAGGTGCTTTTTGCTCTAAAGGTTGATTTTAGTAAATTAGTCTCACGGTTTAAACTACCTACTTAGTATTCAGTGAGCAGGCGTCATTATATGCCCAATATTATTTTCTTGATGCTTTAATAGGAAGTCAGTGTAGCCTCTCAGTAGAATTTAAGAATATTGGTCCCATCTGAATTAAAGAATGCTAAAATAAAGGTTTTAACAAGCATTTAAATAACTGGAGATTCAAAAGAAGGGACTGAAATAGGCAGCCTCTCAGAGAAGCCTTAATTCACAAGGGAATTCTTTGAATTTTTATCAGTGTAATTGTGGGACTTGGAATTTGGGGACCTTACCACTGTCCAAGATAATGGGAAAATTGGAGGGTGTTTCTCTGTATTTTGTTTGAAATTGTGTTTTTATTGGTTGCCTGAGATCTTTAGATTAATTGCACACTAAAGAATCATTGGAAAAATGTATCAGTTTTACTAAACGGTGAAATCAAGCTCATTACATACCTTACTAGTAATTATTATTAGTGGTTGGTGTGTATATATGTATATATACACACACATACATATATATATATGGAGAGAGAGAGAGAGAGAGAGAGAGAGAGCGCTCTATCAGCCACTAATAATATGTGTGTATGCCTCTGTGTGTATATGCATTTTCAAGGTGCGTGTGTGTATACTATAGATATGAGGATATATGCATATATATCCTTTCAAGGCTCATACTTAAATTTGAAGTACAGTTAAGACTGCACTTTAATAAATGATCTCTGTGCTTAAACAAGGAACAAGCATCCATTGGTATATACTGGGTATTATATTCTCACTGGTGAAGAGGTAAGTTTTTTTCTCAGATTCTCCCCTGACTTTTTCCAGTGATTCCAATCCCAGTGCCCAAGTGAGTTCTTTCTTCCTGGCATGTCTCAGTGTGTGATTTGAAAATCAGTACAGTGTAGGTATTCTAAAGCTTATCTAGATGATCTGGAGACTGAAGATATGACAAATCCACAGATGTTTATTGAGCACCTTCTTGTATAGGGTGTATATGCTAAGAAAAATGAGACATTTTATCTGTTTCTAACATATTTCTGTCCAACTGGGTAAATAAGACAAATATATGTTTTAAAAGCTTACTAAAAACTACCCCTTGTGTTCATAGTTTGGTTCCTGGATCAACAGAATTGGCATCAACCAAGAGGTTTTTGAATTATAGATTATCAGGTCTCACCTGTGCCTACTGAGTAATAATTTGTAGTTGAATAAGGTCTCCAGGTGATTCACGTGCACATCAAAGAGGCATTGAACAAAAGGGTGTGTGATTTAAGTGCTAAAGGTGTGGCAACAATAATAACTGCTATCATTTATCAAACAACTATTATATTCCAGATGTTTTACTATCTTGCATATACTATAAATATCATTTAATCTCTGTCACAGCAATGTAGTGCTATAGAAACTTCAAAAAGTGAGAGATGGTTGTGGGCTAGAGTGGGAAGGGAATGCTTAATGAAAGCAGTGAGATTTGAACTGAGCCTAAAGAATTTGAATCAAAAGAGGTAGGTCTGGCTCAGTCCAGATGGTGGGTAGTGTAAGGAAAGTACAGTGGCAGAAATGAAAGAGATGATGAGACTGGATTGATCTATTTTCAAGGCAGCACCTATGTCTATTATTTTCTGGCATTTCTTTTGGCATTTTGTTAAGAATAGGGGAATTCAAACCGCAGGGGTCTGGACCAGGGCTTGTGAGTGGCTCTAGAAAAATATTTGAATTGGAACATGGGGGTAAAGCTCAAGTGCGGTTTGAGGCTTCTCTCTGCTAAATATTTTATTTATATGTTCTATGGACCAGTTTCATAGAATTTCATTGTTCACAGCAGCAGTAGCCTATAGCTTAGAATTCTAGGTTATTAGAGTTGGAATATTATCTGGGTTACTTTATAAATTGGGGAAATCTTGACCTAAAGAGGGAGAGTGACTTGTTCAAGGTTACACAACTAGTTGATGACAGAACCAGAACTAGAATATAAAACTTCAATTCCTATGCTAAGCTTTCTTCCCCTCTATACCATGTAACAGTACTCCTCTGTTTTACCATGGTTCTACCTTCTGAACTTTTATCTTTCTCCATCCCTGATTATCTCAAGGACTGACAGGGACTTTTGATCTTACAGCATTTGAACTCAAAGGAACCTGAATCATCATCTAGCCCAGAGAAATGGAATGATATTGCCCAAGGTCAAATAAGAAGTTAGTGAGGGAATGGAGACTAGAACTCACATCTTTTGACTCCAACTCAAGTTTTTTTCTACTTTTAAGTCACTCTGAGTAGATCCCCTAAATTTAACCCCTTTTCTCCTTAAAAATACTGTTTGTGTCTGCTTCTTTTAAAGATTCATTGTGAAGTTGTAAGTGCTTAAAAAGAACCACATGAGCATATCACACTGTATCTACACTAGCAATTTCACAATCTTACTTGTGTTACCGATGTTTCGGCAAAGGTTGTTGTAAAATGGTTGAAGTAGACTCTTAAAGAGCTAGTCATCAAAATCCAACAATATTCTAAAGTTAATGGGGTTGTTCTACAATAGTGACCTTCCTTTCAGGGACCCACTTTTACCTCAGTATCCCTGTCTACCTAAGATTGCTTATTGTCTTTTTGTATCCAAGTTCAGGTCTATAGTAACATTAGTCTTATCACTATCTTGCTAAGCAAAATGCAATGGAGGCCTAAATAAAAAGTTTTCTAGATGTATACCTTCCCCTCAAATTTACGAAACAGTTTTAACTGGGATATGATTCAGTGCAATTGAGCATCAAATACAAGCCAGGTGGTGCTGGGAATATAAGAATAAGTTGGGCATAGACCTTGTCTACTGGGATCAAGTCCACTAAGGGAGAGGACAGACATTTAAATAGGATTTTAATGTAGTGTGATAATTAGTATACATAGGGTGCTATGGGAACACAGAGGTGGGCTGTCCTGAGGAATGAAGATGTTGTGATTAGAAATGTTAGTACCCTTAATAATGTGCCACTGTGTATTCTTAGGTAAACCACTTTGCCTCTTTTGTTTTTGATTCTCTGATATCTGTCAAATGAGAAGCCTGAAACAGATTCTCTAACTTCCTTTACAGCACTACGTTATTTCCATGTTACAGTTTTTATACCATTTTCTTTAAAAAATTTTAGCTCTGTATTTTATTCTTTGTGGCAATGCTTGTAAGTCTTTGCAAAAACAGGCATAGGCCAATGAATGATTACACATGCCCTTGGATGAATAGCTCATCTTCTAGTACTCTCCATTCAGTACCTCCTTCTTAGGTTATTGCTGCCATGTGGTATCCTGAAAAAAAAGGTGGTCAATCCTGTAGTGCTTTCTGTGTGTATTCCCACCTCGTGATGGAAATTGGGGACTTGTGGTTGAATTCCTCTCTCCCTGGCAGATCTCTCTCTCTCTCTCTCTCTCTCTCTCTCTCTCTCTCTATATATATATATATATATATATATCATCATCTATCTATATCTGTCTATCTCTTCTGTATATACCAGGTCTGTCCAGAAAGTATCCAGCCATATACTATGAAAAATAGAGACATTTATTGAAGAAGATAAAAGATACAAGAAACATTGTACATAGGACAGTGGCACCTCAGTCCCCTTCAAAATAGGCACCTTGGGAATGCACACAGTTCTCCCAGTCACCATCAGCTGCCCTGTTGTATTTTCCTGAATCTCATTGACAGTCTAAAATAGTTTCTGTGGGGGAGTGTTCAAGCTTAATGCAAAATTTAATTCAGATTCATTGCTCTATGAGGGGTGTCAAACCTGTGGCCCACAGGCTGCATGCAGTTCAGGATAGCTGTGAATGTGGCCCAACACAAAATCGTAAATTTACTCAAAACATTATGAGATTTCTTTGTGATTATGGGTCACAATGTATTTAATGTATGGCCCAAAACAATTCTTCTTCCAGTGTGGCCCAGATATGCTAAAAGTTTGGACACCCCTGCTACTTGCTCAGTCATTTTGAATGGGATAGCTGCTACACAGGACACATGGTCACATCATTGTCATGCAAACTTTTCTTGTTATATTAACAATGGTTGGACTTTTTCCAGATAGACCTCATATATGATAGCTAGCAGCATTTATTTCTTGATCCCTGTCATGTGCACTGTGCTTTATAGTTTACACAGCATATTCATACCCATTGTTTCATTTTATCTTCACAATGATCCTGAGCTATAGATAGAATATCCATTTTATAGATGAATAAACAGACTCATAAAAGTAGTCACTTACCCAAGATTATATAGCTATTACACTAAAGTGTGAAGATATGAACCCAGAGTGATAGATTCATACAAAAAAAAGGATAATTTTGCCAGCAGAAAATTAGAGGGTGATTTTTTTCTTTTTAAAATTTTATTTATTTTTAATTTTTATTGACTTTATTGGGGTGACATTGGTTAATAAAACTATATAGATTTCAAGTGTACAGTTCTATAATACATCATCTGTATATTGTATTGTGTGTTCACCACCCAAAGTTAAGTCTCCTGTCATCGTTTATCACCCCTTGACCCTCTTCTACTTCCTCCCACCCCCCTTTTCCTCAGGTAATCACCATGCTGTTATCTGTCTGTGAGGTTTTTTTTTTTTCTTAATTCCTTCACCTTTTTCACTTACCCCCCAACCTTCCTCCCCTCTGACAGTTGTCAGACTGTTGTCTGTATGAGTGTGTTTCTATTTGGTTTGTTAGTTTATTTTGTTGATTAGACTCCACATATGAGTGAAATCATAATGGTATTTGTTTTTCTGTGACTGGCTTATTTCACTCAGCATAATACTCTCCAGGTCCCTCCATGCTGTTGCAAAAGATTTGTTTCTTTGTGTCTTTTTTTTAGAAGAGAGAAGCATTACCAATTTGACTCAGCTATATCTAACAATTAGAGACATAACCACATATATCTTTATGATATTTAATAAATAAATGAATTCTAAAATAGCTCTGCTTCAGTTTCTACTTGTAACTAATTAAGGAGGGATGGTTACAGAGGGAAATGAAAGGAGAGAAATATATAGAATGGCTTTAAAAAGTAGTTCCTGTGTTCTTTTCCCCTATCCAATCCATCTTTCACATTGTTTTCAGAGTATTCCTAAACAAAACAAAAGCATTCGTAGATCTTATAAATTTACTTTGTAATAGTCTTCTCTATCACATTGTTGTTCATTAGGCTCATTCACAATCTGGCTCCAGCTTATCTTTCAGACTTTTTCTATACTTTCAAACTTTTTCTATCCATTGGATTACCCTTCCCCTGAATACATACTTTACTTTCTGTATTCTGTGCTATTATTACACAGTTGCCTTTGGAGTGCTCTTCTTCTGCTTCTCTCTTTTAACTCAACACTCATTTTCTTTGTACTATATTCAGAGGGTGAGGGTACTCAATATTGTTTAAGAACCACCGCCTCCTGCCTTCTCCATGACTTTGCTCAAAATTTTGTCCCTTTTTTCTTCTGTTTATAATCTCATTTTCTACTGGTTGCTTCTACTAGTTGCTCCATCGTTGTAAAGAAAAAAACAAGCAAAACCTCCTCCTTCCCCTTCTTAATCACTCTTTCAGATGTGAAAATAAATCTTAGTTTCATCTCTACTTTCTTATCCGATATTTGCTCTCCTGAGCTGACATTGGGCTTCTGCCTTCCCTACAATACTGAAATTCTTCTTGCTATCTTACCTAATTGCTAAATCCAAAGGAAAGTGTCAGTTTATACCTTCACTGATGGGTTTGACACTGTTTATCTTCCATCTGGAAATCCCGTGGCTTCTGCATTCTTCGTTCGCTTTATACCTGTTCTTTTAAAGTTCCTTCTCATTTTTTCTTGTTCTTTTTCTTTGCCTGCCTCATTAAATGTAGGTATTCCTCAGAGTTCCATTTTCTACCCACTTCTTTTTCCACTCTATACACTCTCCCTAGTCCGTCCACTCTCAAAATGTCCATTGCCTCCTAAATCTAATTTGTTCCCAAATCAGAACTTAGCTCAGAACTTTGTCCTGATATGCAGACATGTTCATTGCCTGATGGACATCTCCATCTGGGTGACTAAAGGTAATTTCAAGGTCAATTTTTCCATATTAAATTCCTTATCTTTCCTTCCTATTTCAGTTCTCATATTCTTTATCTTGACTGGGGATAGCAGTGGTCATCTATTTCAATTTCTTATTAGCTTTCATCTAGAACTTCTGCAGGTCTCATCATGATTTCCACTTAATAGCTTGAATGAAATATTTAAAATGCAAATTTGACCTTTTCATTCCTTTGCTTAAAGCTTTTTAGGGTCTTTCCCTGTCCTATAGGTAAAGTTCATGGCTCTCCTGTGATCTGACCCCTGCTTACCTCTCCAACCTCCTTCTAACATTTTCATCCCAAAACTTTAATTTTTAGCATAACTGAACTATTTGCAGTTTTGTACACATATTATGGCATTCCTCCTTTTTGCCTTTGGTTATACGTCTACTGCAATTGCCTCATCTCTTCCTTTTCTTGACTAAACTCCTATTCATCTTTTGAAACTGAGTTTAATATTTTCTTTTCTAGAAATTCTTCTCTTATCCTCTAGATTATATTAGGCATCTATGCCTCCTTATGCCCTTTTTCAGTCCAGTAGATATCTTTATCACTGGACTCAACACAGTGATATCTGTTTATGTGACAGTGAGGCCTTTGAGGACAAGCTTAGTGTTTTCTTCATTTTTTTGTATCCTTAGTAGCATCCAGCAGAACGTCTCACACATAATTTGAGGTCAGTAAAACTTTGCCAAATTGAGTTGAGGAGAAGGAGTCAAAGAATGTGAAAAGGCATAGAAGGAAACAATGTACAGGAAGAAGTATTCTAGGATTAGAGGTGTATTTTATTATGTTGGAAGTCTTGCTTATTCACTACAAATATAATAAGCTTTAGAATACTTTTGCTCTTATACTCTATGAAATACAAATTAACTTAGTCACAAATTTTCAACCAGTCCACTTCATAAATCTTTTGACTTAGCTCTGAATGAGAGCCATAGCAGCTCATAATACTGGAAAGTATTATCTGGTCCAAGGCAGCTTTGAACAGAGCAAAGGAAATGGAATAAAACTGATGACCAAGTTTCTCTTCCCTAACCTATATTGATGCTTGGCTCTAAAGGAGCCCATTTTTTTCTGAAGTTAATCCTGCTTTCTGTCTTATCTAGAGAACTTTTCTTTTAGTGTGAAACTTCAATCTTGGGCCACCCAAGCTTCTTGTTCCTTTTTCTTTAGTGAAAAAAAATTTCTTTAGGTTATCCAAAGCATAGTTTTGGATAATTAAAACAGCATTGTGACTGAAAAATGTTGAAAGTAATCTCTTCATGATCTGTCTGTGCTTACTTCTTCAGTCTTACCTTTCTTTTATTCTTGACCCACTTTGACATAGCCATGATAAACTATAGATACTAAGATTTAACTGAATGTGCCATTGTCTCTACATCTTTATACTATTCCTGCTAACTGTGAAGGCATTTTTTTCTCCTGTGTGTCTTTGCCTGGACAATTCTGGATGACTTTTAGGACTCAATTCAGTCATTGTCCCTTCTAAAGTCAGAACTAGACTTAATCCTTCTTAAATTCTTTTAATTTGTGTTAGAAGCTAAACTTCCTTACCTCTCATAACAATGAACTCATTATATTATAGTCAGCTTTTATTTATGTCTTCTCATTTTTCCACCTTTAACTGATAAGATCTCCTCAAAGACAATGACTGTAACTTTAATTTCAGTATCCCAAGCATTTGGTATGACAAAGAATATTTTCAGTAATTACAATATTTGTTGGACCAATCAATGACTTATGAAAAAAATTATGAAAATGCAAATAATAATAATGAGCAAAGCAACTTTTAAACTCCCTGAAAATATAAACAAACAATAGCTATATTAACCAAAGTGATTAGTCAATAAGAACTGGTATATATATATTAAAATACTTTCTATAAACTGTAAAGTGCTATAAAAGTATTAATTATTGTTACTAGGTTAGGACGTTCCACATCCTCCCTTACATGAAGCTGAAGATGCACCTGCTCTGCCTCATTCACTTTTCTGATGTGCAAAAATACTCCTTGCTTCTCTTTCTGGAGAACAGCTATTGCCCTTTCATCCCTGCTTCCCACCCTCCAGCCCTGTTCTCTTAGAGTAGGCGGCATGCAAACGTTTAAAATGCACATATTTGCTCTGGTTGGGTGGCTCAGTTGGTTGGAGTGTCGTCCCCTACACCAAAAAGTTTGTGGGTTTGATCTGGTCAGCATACATACCTAGGTTGCAATTTTGATCCCCCGATCTGGCCACCTATGAGAGGCAACCAATCAATGTTTCTCTCTCACATTGATGTTTCTTTCTCTCTCCCGGTTTCCCTCTCTCCCTCTCTCATTCTCCTTCTCTCTCTCTCTCATCCTCCCTCCCTTTCTCTCTAATATCAATAAACATATCCTGGGGAGAGAATTAAAAAAAAAAAGGAAGAGAAAGCAAAAGCATAACAACAGCAATGAGTAAGACATATACAGGAAATTTAGGCTAGTTAGCATAAAGAATTCAGGGCAGGGAAAAGAAGATTGAGGAGTTCTGGCCAAGATGGAGGCATAGGTAGATATGTTTCGCCTCCTCGCACAACCAAAAGAAGGATAACAACCAATTTAAAAACAAAAGCCAAGGAGAACTGCCAGAAAATTGAACTGTATGGAAGTCTGACAGCCAAGGAGTTAAAGAAGAAACATCTAGACTGGTAGGAGGGATAAAGATGGGGAGCTGGGGTGGAGAGGACCCATGGCAAGGCAGCAGCTGTGGTGGCTGGTGGAATAGGGGGTCCCACATTCGCGTGCGGATAAACCTGGAGGAACAACTGGGGAGTAAGACAGACCGTGCAACCCAGGGTTCCACTGTGGGCAACATAAGGCCTCAGAACCTCTGGCTATAGAGACCTGTGGGGGTTGTGGTGGTGGGAGAAACTGCCAGTCTTTGGAAAGTGGAGTGAGAGCCGAGCAAGTGGCATTGTTCCCTCTCTGACCCCTCCCCCACATACAGTGCCACAACACAGCAAACTGGGTTGCCCTGCGCTGGCAAATACCTAAGGCTTTGCCTCTTACAGTGTAATAGGTGTGCTGAGACAAAGAAATATGGCACAAATGAAAGAACAGATCAAAACTCCAGCAAAACAACTAAGCAACAAGGAGATAGCCAATCTATCAGATGCACAGTTCAAAACACTGGTAATCAGGAGGCTTACAGAAATGATTGAGTACAGACTCACAATAAAGGAAGAAGTGAAGTCTATACAGAGTGAAATAAAGCAAAATATACACGGAACCAACAGGGAAGGGAAGGAAACTGGGACTCAAATCAATGATTTGGAACAAAAGGAAGAAATAAATATTCAACCAGAACAGAACAAAGAAACAAGAATTCAAAAAAATGCGGAGAGGCTGAGGAACCTCCAGGACAACTTTAAATGTTCCAACACCCGAATCATAGGGATGCCAGAAGGAGAAGAGGAAGAGCAAGAAATTGAAAACTTATTTGAAAAAATAATGAAGGAAAACTTCTCCAAACTGGCGAAGGAAATAGACATTCAAGTCCGGGAAGCTCAGAGAGTCCCAAACAAGTTGGACCTAAGGAGGAACACACCAAGACATATCATACTTACATTAGCCAAGATTAAAGATAAGGAGAGAATCTTAAAAGTAGCAAGGGAAAAGGAGACAGTTACCTACACAGGAGTTCTCATAAGACTATCAGCTGATTTCTCAAAAGAAACCTTACGGGAAAGAAGGGGCTGGAAAGAAGTATTTAAAGTCATGAAAGGCAGGGAGCTGCATCCAAGATTACTGTACCCAGCAAAGCTTTCATTTAGAATGGAAGAGCAGATAAAGTGCTTCCCAGATAAGGACAAGTTCAAAGAGTTCATCATCACCAAGCCCTTATTGTATGAAATGTTAAAGGGACTTATCTAAGAAAAAGAAGATCAAAACTGTGAACAGTAAAATGACAACAAACTCAGAAATATTCATAAGTGAACCTCTAAAACACACACAAAAGCCAAACTAAGCAAACAACTAGAACAGGAACTGAATCACAGAAATAGAGATCACATGAAGGGTTATCAGTGGGGAGGGGGGGAGGGGGGAGAATGGGGGAAGAGGTACAGGGAATTAGAAGCATAATTGGTAGGTATAAAATACACAAGGGTAGGTTAAGAATTGTATAGGAAATGGAGAAGCCAAAAAACTTACATGCATGTACAACCCATGAAATTGGGGGAGGGAATGCTGGCAGGAATGGGGGTGCCGGGCAGAGGGGGATACAGGGGAGAACAAAAAAGAATGGAGCTACTGTAATTGTATAATCTAAAATACACTTTTTAAAAAAAGAAGTATGAATAAGCAAGTGGGAGAAATGATGATAATACCCAATGTGATAGTCAGGCACTATTCTAAGTAGATGTATTAACCCATATACTAAGTTATAAAATAAATTACTCTCATTAACTTAATTTTACAAATGAGGAAACTGAAGCTCATAGTGAATCCAGGATTTGAACCCAGATAGTCCAGGCCCAACTCTGTGTCAACCACCATGGCTCTGTAATCACGGGATAACAATGTTCCCAATTTCTCCTTGCCACTGAACACCTCGGTGTTTCCTTTCCTCAGTGACACAGATGCGTGTTTGACCTTGGGCAATTTCTTGTTATCTCTTAACCCCAGTTTCTTTATAAAAAGGATATAAAATATCTCAAAGGGTTCTTATGAGAATCAATTGAAATAAACTCTGCAAATGTCTAACAGGGTGAATGGCACATGAAAAATGTTCAATAAATGTTCCACTCTGATGAGCAGATTTTCATAGCAGCTTTAAGACAACAGTTTACTATATGACTATTTATAGGAGCCTACAAGTCAAGTAAAATAATATGTAGATAGGTTTCCATGACACTAAAAATAGGACAAACCTAGAAGAATATTCCTTTATTTTGGGTGGAGTAGTTTCTTGTGCATAGTTTAGAAACACTGATTGCTAATGTTTTGAAACAGTCTTGGGGAAGATGATTTTGCAATGGTTTATTTGTATAAACTTTATACTGTGAGCATCTATTGTCTTGTTTAATCCTCCATACAGTAGTATTTGTGGGGCAGTAATTGATGCCATTCTTATTTTACATATGAAGGAATTAAGATCCAGGAAGGGTAAGATCTTTACTCAAGCTCATATAGCCAGAGAGTGGCAAGAGTCAGAACTAGAACTCAAGTCTTTGACTTTGTAGTTTGTACTTTTCTGTGGGCTTCCTAGATGGAGTTGCAAGTGCCATAGAGCTTGGTAGTTAGCTAATCTAGTTGGAAACTTAAGTATTAAGTGGTCAAGAATATTAGTTCTTTCAGCCACTTAACAAACTTTGTTTTCTAAGGTATTTGGCTTAATGATCCCTCTAGTATTACCTTGTGTCAAAAACCGCTGACACAAAAAGCCAGGGAACAGTGCTATAAAAGGTGGTTTTCAGGAAGGTTGGTTGGGACTGGTATTTATCTTCTCTGGAGAGGATGGAGCTAAATGACCTCAAGAAGCATCATGCTGTTCTGGAAAACATAGGAGTTTTGGAGTCAGATGATCTGGGTTTAATTCAGGCCATAGCACATTGCTATTCTTCTCTGAATCTTGATTTCCTCATCCCTAAAATTGGAGTAATAATACCTGCCCTACTTTCTTCATAGGATTGTTGTGAGGTCAGATAGCAAACCAAAACACACACAACAGATTTAAATATGTATGTACTGAAGAGAGGAGATATAAGGAAGAATTCCCCACTTAATTTCCTCTTAAGTATTGCCTTGGCAGTTTTTACGGTTTTTAGAAGTAAGAATTTTAGGGAGAAAATAGTATTCTAGGAATTCTAGGAATACTAGTATTCTAGGGAATACAGTAGTATTTGTATATTCTCTAGTATCTTCCCTAGTATTCTAGGAATGCTAGCTTTTCCCTAGTATCAGGGCTGCTAATTCTAGTCAGAGCTGTGGAGGTGGTGAATTTTGTATTTTTACTTTTCTGTGCCTTCTCTTGCCACTGATACTTCTCTTATTCTGTGTCTATGGACATATGTCCTATGACTTAAGACTCATTCCAGAGGTGACCATATTTCCTGAAACAAACTTGGGACATGAAGTCATATATTTTAGTGCAAGAAACAGTCTGGGAGATTTTTACATGCTGAAATGTGGACATTTGGGGGAAATTTTGGTGGTTGAAGACAATGAATAAAAACTTGAAATCAGGAGTTTCTTGAGAATTGTAGGCCAAATTGTTGTTGGCCTATTTCTTAGATTTTAGTTTTCAGCAGGTTGAGTTAATCTTAGCTCAACTATGAATTTTTAATGGTTATGGGTAGTCCCCTTTCAGGTTTTTCTGTCTTCATAGGAAGTAGAAAATAGAAAAACTTTTCTAACCCTAAGTAATGAATAGTGGAATTTCAGCACTGAGAATGGGGAAAAAGTAGAATTATTCTGTATTGCCACTTGCCTGTGTGAAAAGTCTACTTCTTGAATGCATTAACTGTCAGTTGATTTAGCAAAGTGGGATGCGGCTGATTTTCCTTCACCCTCCAGATGACTTTGCACTTAGATTTGGTTGAAAAATGCACTCAATTATGACCCTGGAAGGAAATTGTAGCATTTGTGGTTCTATTATGAGGTCATATATTTAAGTAAAACTTTATAATTTATTATGTACTTTGACTCATTTAATTGTCACCGTAACCTTGTCAGTGAAGTTGGTATAATTTTCTGTTTTGATTAGGAAACAAGAAACCAAGAAGCCAGGGCTCAGCAAGATTGTGATTTGCTTAAAGTTACAACACAAAATAGGTAGAACTGCATCCAAAACCTAGATTCTTCTCTCTTTACCCTTTTATCCTTACTCAGGGACCTTTTTCTCCATGTTAACTAAACTTGTTTCCAAGCTCTGCATTAGTCAGTTATGATGCTTTTGCCGAAAAGCACCAAAGATGGATAAAAAATTGCTTAAGCTGACAAGAGTCTGTATGGTCTGTGACAGGTGCTGCGTAGGTTGGTTGAAAAATAACTTAAAGGTTGACTCTTTTCTCTATGTGTTTTTGTTAATGCTTATCATACTTTCATGAGTTCAGAGTCCTTCCAGTGCTCTGGTATATTTCAGACTGATTTTAAGTTGTCAGGAGAGGAGATTTTTACTCCAGAGCTCAGTTCCTTTAAAAGCTTCTCATCTTCCCTTGTACCTAGACATTTATTTCTTAGCCAGAGCTCTGGGTGGTGTCAGACTTAAGTTCCTACTAAAGAGATGTTCCCTGATGAATTGTGTTTTTCTGCCCTCTTTTTTTCATATAGCCAGACTTTCTCCCTACACCCTACACTTTTCCCTTGGTTGCAGCTATAAGTTATGTGGAAGGTTCTGGGAGTCAAAGGGTAGTGAGTTTGGGGGTAAGAAAAGGATGTGAAGCTCCTGTCCTTTCTGACTCTATGTGTTCCCGTAAATCCTGCTATTCCTATTTCCCAGGATCCTGTGCTTTTCTCCAGATTGCTGAGGAGCTAAGATCTAGGCAGTGGCCTTCTGGGAAGAAAGACTTTCCAGAGATATTTTAATGGGTTGATTTGTTTTTTCCCACAGTTAGAACTTAGAAACAGGCACATGGAGGTCAGCCTTTTGTTTTTAATGGTTTACTTCCCCTCCCCTTCTTGGTGGTATTTATTTATTATGAGGTTTCCCATGTATTTCATTCATTCATGAATTATTCAACAGGAATTGGTGCTAGAATCCTGAGAACAAGAGACATTGCCCTGTCTTCACAAAGCTTATAGTTTAGTTGGAAAGACAGGCAATTAAATAAGCAATGTTATGAAGTGCGATTTATTGCTATATCAACATGATTAAAGGAAGTTTTAAATAGAACATGTTTCTCTCATAATTTTACCATAGCAATAAAGCAGCTGCTTTCACATTTTCTGTATTCTTTTCCAGTATTTGTCCATATGCAAACATTTTACATAATTGTGATTGTTTTCTAGTTACAATTTCTTGTTTTTCCACTTCTAGATAATTTTTACACATTGTTACAGTCTTAATACTTATATTTTTCATAGGTGTTGTACTATGATTTCTTCAGTTATTTCTGTTAGAGAACTGTGTTGACTTACAACTTTTGACCATTATTGCATAGTAAAACCAGAGGCATTCTCAATTTTCAGGAAAGGAACTGATTGATCAAAGATATGATGATATATGTAGCTTTTGATAGATATTGCTATACTGCTTCCTACAAAAGATTTTCCCAGTTTGACGTTTATCAACCATTTTTACCTTACTTTCCAGCACACATTATTAGTGTCTTTTTAAGTGTTAGTATAATAGGTATAAAAGCTATATTTGACTATTTTAATATATATTTCTATGAGTACAATGAGGTTGAATGTTTTCCCTAATGTTTGTTTATAAATATATGTGAAAAAATTGTCTTTTGGCAATTTACTTGTAGATTTGCTTACTTGGTGGTTTGATTTTGAATGAGACATTCATTGTCAGTGAACAAGAATAGATGACAGTGAATAGAATGTCTTGGGAATTTGCTCTAACTTGGCAGAAAACTTCTGTGACTGTGGAGAGAAGAATCGGAATCTTGGAGCCAGAGTTAGTACTATGTGTTGGACTGACAACCGTGGGGTCTGTACTAGGCTGTGAGTGCCTTTAGGGAAAGGGCCATGTTTTATTCTTTGTCTCAGCATTTAGCAGCTTGGCTTACCTTTTAGTAAGCTTCAAAAAATTGTTGAAGGAATAAGGACACTAAATAATCTCCTCCAACTATCATTCTTATGTCTTTTATATTGCCTAAAATTTCACCATTTAATATTCATTCTTTGAATCTTAAAAGACTTATTAGTTTTGGGAGTCTCTAGGAATTTATTAATACCTATAGGAGGATGAACATGGTAGTCTCAGGCAACATATTGGAGATTATAACTGCTGTATGAGAGTAATACTTTGTAGGGATGGAACATAGAATAGACACCTGGTGGTGGAGGAGTGGAGATGGGATGAGAGAAATGCTCAGAAGATTAGTAGGAATTTATCAGAAATAAATCTCATGTATTGCAAAGAATCCCAGGAATATGAGACCTGGAAACTAATCTTTGTGATTCTCTGAGCCTTGGTATCCTTGTATATAAATGTGGATGAGAATACTTACTTACCAGGGTTATTGTGAGACTTTATTGAAATCAATAGGTTACGAAAGTGCTTTGTAAACTCTAAAGTGCTGTGTGAATTAAAAAAAGTCATTGTTCTCATCACCATCATGTAGGAAACCAAGGAATAGAGGGACAAAATTACTTTTATTTTTTGCTAGTAGGTAGATTTATTCTTTATATTTTGCAGCCAATCTTTATCATTTGAAGATGAAATTGAAATTTTTTTTTTATCCTTACCTGAACACATGTTCACTGATTCTAGAGAGAGGAAATGGGAGGGAAAGAGAGAGGGGGAGAAACATCGATTTAAGAGAGAAATGTGGATCAGTCACCTCTCATAAGCATTTGGACCAGGGACCAAACCCACAACCTAGGCATGTGCCCTGACTGGGAGTTGAACCCGTGACCTTTCTGTGTATGGGATGACACTCCAACCAACCGAGCCACATTGGCCAGGAAGAAATGTCTTATTTTAGTATTATTTTCCCCACAAAGAAATAGTGAGGAAGGGTAGAGGGTGGGGGTGGATAGCTTTGGGGAGTGAATAGATTCTTTTGGTCCAAGTGTTTTCCTGGAGCAGAATGAAGCACAACAAAAAGAGGTAGATAAAACAGTACAAGCATGGCAAAGCATGGGTCATGTGTACAGGCTGTAATTGATGATTGAAACTGAGTTAAGATAGGAAGAATCATGATCTGATCTTGGAGCAGGAAATTGGGATCTGATAAGGGGAATTTTTCTTTATCCTGTAGTCAGAGGCGAGTAGTGAAGGTTTGGAGCAGGGGTGACTCAGTCAGTGCCTTACTTAGGAAGGTTTATCTGGAGACAGTGTAGAAAATAGGGAGGAGGAAGAACTTGTGCAGGCCTGGAGCCCAGTTTAGGAGCATGTTTTAACTGTGTATCTCATTCATCTTTGAGATGCTGAAGGCTTGTAATAAATAGGACCATGGCAGTGGAGAAGAAAGAATGGGTACAAGGATGTCAGAGAGTATAGTCCAAGGCTAAAGGGGCTCTGGGACCTTATGCCATTCAGTCTAATCTTTCTCCCAGAGGTTTGTTTTTCCTATAAACTTAAAAAAAATTGAAATATAAAAGTGAACAAATATACAACATAGCCAGCACCCTCTAAGCTTTTATGATACCCCTTCAGTCATCACTTCACATCCCTCAGTAGGTAACCACTATTTTTCCTTTTTTCACCACATACTAATTGCCTGGGTTTTGAGCTTTATTGCAATAGAGTCATGTAGTATAAAGTCTTTCGAGTCTAGCTTCTTTTGTTTGACATTATGTTTATGAGAGTCATCAGTTTTCTTGTATGAAGCATTAGTTCATTCCATTTTATTGCTCATTTGTATTCCATTGTATGAATATATCACAGTTTTTCTATTTTGCTATTAATAGATACTTAATTATTCCCATTTTGGAACTACTAAGAATAATGCTGCTATGCACAATTCTTGTATGTCTTTTAATGAATATTAACTCTTGTTTCCTATCCAGGAGTGGAATTTGCTGGGTTATGGCCAATGTATGTTGAGATTTAGTAATTACTACCAAACAGTTTTATAGAGTTTTACAGAGTTTATCAGTTTACACACTCTCACCAACAGTGTGTAAGAGTTCCTTAGCAATATTTATGTCTTAGTCAGCTCAGGCTGCTATAACAAATACCATAGGCTGGGTGGCTTAAACAACAGAAAGGTATTTCTCATAGTTCTGGAACCTGGAAGTCCAAGATCAGGGTGCATGATCAATTTCTGGTGAAAGTCTTCTTCCTGGCTTGAAGAGGCTGCTTTCTGGCTGTATCCTCATATAGTGGAGAGAGACAGCCCTGGTCTCTTCAGCCCCTTATAAGGGCACCAAACTCATCATGGGGGCTCCACCCTTGTGACCTCATCTAAACCTAATTACCTCTCAAAGGTCCAACCTCTAAATATCATCATATTGGGGATTAGGGCTTCAACATATGGATTTTTGGGGGGACACATTTGGTCCATAATGATTTATATAATTACTCAGTATTGCAGTATTTTAAATATCAAAGGCTTTTATGTTATAAGAAACTTGGACAGGGGAGAAAGGAACTACTGGTTATCAAATGCCTGCTACATACCAAGTACTAAATGCTTTTACTTATATTGTCTCATTTAATCAAGATAATACTCATATAAAGTGTGAGATCATTGTTAGTGCATTGATTTTATAGGCCAGAAAACAGACTCACAGGTTAGTCAGGCAGCTTATAATTGCCATCCAGAGTCTAACCTAGATCTGCTTGAATCCAAACCAGACACATCACATGGAAACTGCAGTTTGTCAGTGAGATGCCCCCCTCCCTCCCTCCTTTGATAGATGGGGGCTCTTCTTGATGACTCCAAAAGCCCATCATATAGATGGCCCCCTTCTCAGACCCAGTACTTTGCTGGCTTTGCAAAGAGCAGCCTCCCAACCACGCACCTCCCCCAATCTTGTGCCCTACCTTGTCTCCCCACTGAATCTCTTAGCAGCTGGTCATTCATTAATTTTTCACAATTCTGCCTCAAGGTAGGTATTATATTGGCACATCCTCTGCTCCAGCTGGCAGGCTGACAGAAGAAGTTCCCATAGAATTTTTAAGGCTAGCCAAGCCTCTTAATTCTCTTTCTCATCAGTTTTCTTACAGCTTCTCCTTCCCCCACCCAAAGTTGGAAGGCAGGAGACCTAGGTCCTGGCTGTAATACTAAGTTGTTGTATGCTTTTGAAAACCATATGTCTCTTCTCTTGACTTAGGTTTTCTAATTTATAAAAAGGAGGAGTTAGATTGGGAATAGTGGTTCCAATGTGCCATCCTCAGGGCCAATTGTGAGCAGATCCAAGTTGGAGATATTTTGGATTCTCTGTATATTATGACAACCAGAACAACTCTGATTTGTTGTATACCTATGGAGCTTCTTTCTGAGAGTTAGTTAAAGCAAAGGATTATATTGAAATCCACTAGAGTAGACAGTCTTTACTAATTGAAGGTATCACTTTGTGAAAACTGAAATATTATGAGTGGCAAACCTAAATGAGTGAAATTTTCATCCTTAACAAATTTTAAAAATCCATACAAGACCTTTATGCTGTTCTTTGGCCACCATGAGGGAACACAGAGGGTATAACTAATTTTGTCTAGGTTAGGGGTTGGAGAAGGATTAAACAAAGAGGAGGCATCTGAGCTGGACTTGAAGAGTAGAAGTTCACTAGGTGAATTAGGAGATTAGGAGGAATAAGGCATTTCGGGTAAAGGAATGAGACAGGAAGGCATGAAAGACATAGCTGTTTTGGAAAAAATGTATTCTTGGTGTACATATTTTGTATGATGAAGAGCGGAAAATGTTGGAATGCTAGGAGGTGAGGGTGGGAGGGTCAGTCACTGGACTACTTTGTAAAGGGACTCGAATGTTATGAAGGAGGACTAATGACGAATTGGAAATATCATTTGGATTAGTACTGCTTAATAAGTTTTGTGTTCCTCTAGACTCAGGGCCCCTCATCCACCAGCTACGGCAATTGTGGTCCTCACACACTCAGAAATGTTTTGATTAGGGAGAGCCTTGGTGACCTGGGTCTACATTAATTTCTTCTTATTTTTTTAATTAAAAAATTTGTTTATTAATTTTTAGAGAGAGGAGAAGGGAGGGAGAAAGAGTGGGAGAGAAATATCAATATGTGGTTGCTTCTACTGCATCCCCTCCTGGGGACCTGGCCCACAACCCAGGCATGTGCCCTGACTGGGAATCAAACCAGTGACCCTTTGATTCGCAGGCTAGCACTCAAGCCACTGAGCCATACCAGCTGGGGCTAATTTCTTCTTAATTGGCTCAGGGTTTTGGATATATGTGTAAATGCTTGTGTAAAACAAAAAGGAAGGGGATTGGGGGCTGCTTTGCTGATGGGCAGCAATTTTCCATACCCTAATAAACTTCAGTGGTGTCCTTGCCATTTAAACTCATCATCAGTGGTGGAAATGGCGAGATTGTAATTTTATCTCCTGTGTAAAAACTTGAGAGTCAGCCTTGTGGCTCAGGCTTCCCAGCTTTTCGCCATGAAAGATCTCTTCATTCTTTCCCTGGAAACATATGTTTATTTGTAATGCATTTCATTTGCAGTAATTGGAGCAGCGTGCCATTTCATTCTCCTGTCAGATACCTTTCTCCATGCCTAGAGAAGCTCAGAGCCTGGCATAATGAGCCTGTGAATTGCAGTAGGCTGGGAATCAGGTTCCCAATTAACATGGATGTCTCACCCATTTGTGCCCTTGAGGTGTCTCTAGCTCTCCCAAGTCCTATCCTGGTGGAGGACAGGTTTCAGATTGGGGCATAGTACCTGCCTAGTTGGGGACAATATCAACTTCATCCATTTTACAAAACAGTGAGAAGGAGTGAACTGCCAATGACAGAAAAGTTACTGTGACCAGGCACTTTACATACATTATCTCATTGAATTCTTACACTCCCTAAGAAATGTTATTGCCATTTTACATATGAGCTGGTGGTTAAGTAACTTCCCCAAAGTTACATGCAGCTAGAAAGTGAAAATGAGGATTTGAAATTTTTTCTCTCTGAATTCAAAATCCATGTTTTTTCCCTTTCTTGACTCTGAAAGCAGAATAATTGTGCTATTAGAGTCATAGCAATTTTGTTGCTCAATGGAAAAATGTTTAGGGAGAGGACTTTAGGCAGCAAGGTTAGGAAACAGGTTTTGAGAATCTACCCTTGATCAGAAGAATAACCTTCATGAAGTATACAGAGTAAAGAATTATAAGAGATTGTAGTACTTATTTCACTTTGGGAATGAAACATGCTGTGGCCAATGGTGATTTTAGATAATTTCCAGGAGTGAGTCAGAGTAGGGAATGAGATTGACATGAAATGTAGCTGGGGCTTTTGTAAAAAAAAAAAATGTAGATATAATTTCTATACCATAAAATGAACCTTTTTAAAGTGTGCATTTCATTGGTGTTTGTATATTCATAAGGTTGCATAAGCATCACCACTAGCTATTTAATTTCAGAACATCTTCATCACTCCAGAAAGAAACCTCATACCCATTAGCAGTCGTTCTCCATGCCCCCTTTCCCTAGCGTCAGGCAACCACTTATCTACTCTTTGTCTCTGTGGATTTGCCTATTCTAGACATTTCATGTAAATGGAATTATACAATATGCAGCCTTTTCTTCTTCTATGTTCAGCTTCTTTCACTTAGCATAAAGTTTTCAAGTTTTATCCACATTGTAGAATATACTAAAACTTAGTTCTTTTCTTACGGAATTTTATTTCTTTATTCCATTTTATACAATATTCCATGGTATGCATGTACCACCTTTTATTTATCCATTCATCAGTTGGTGGACATTTGACTTGGGTTGTTTCCATTTCGGTGCTGTTACGAATAATGCTGTTACGAACATTTGTGTATTGTTATGTAAACATAATGTTTTAAGTTCTCTTAGGTATATACCCAGGAGTGGAATTGCTGCGTTCTATCGTAATTCTATGTTTAACTTTTTGAGGAACTGCCAAACTGTTTTCCAATGTGGCTGCACCATTTTATTGATAAATAGCAGCGTTCATAAGTATAACAATTGTTATGTCCAGTAGATGGCATGCTACATAGTCAAGATAACAGAATTGTTTATAAAATTAGATTTTAAAGAGGCAGAATTTCTGATAATTACCAGTATCTCAAGGGCTAAAATGACTCATTGATTAATATTTTGCTTTGAGAAAGCCAGAAATGATTCTATTTTAAGCAATCAGCAATAATGTTAAAAGATGTAATTAACATACTGTATCTCTTTTAAGCCAAAGCACACTTTTCACCTCAGGACAATTCTAATTTTTACATTCTTAGTTTCCTTGGTCCGGAACAGGACCCCATTTTAATTTATTTGAATAGACTTCATAATCTAAAGGCTTTTTTTTCTTCACAGGATGTTTACATTTCAGGACATAAGCTGCAAAATGGCAAATGACCAAGTCAATTATAAAGAATTTGTAGCATAATAAATGCCAATTTATAGTAACTGTCAATAATTGTCAGACTTACATAGTGAAGCCTAAAAGTTGCTACAATAGAGGTCAGAACTAACATGATTCTTCCATATGCTCAGACTTTATATACTAAATTCTGTCATAAATACAGAAAAGACACCTTAGAGAGTCCTTCCAAAGCTGCAAAATTTTCCAAATAACTTTCCTCTCGTTGCAGAACCTGTTCTTAGCTTCAGTTCTTTTTTAGTTGTTCAGCGTTTGCAATATTTTATTGATGTTTTTATTTCTTCTTTTGCTCCTTTCCCCTGCCCTCAATCATCTTGGCCAACTTCCAGAACAGTACAGCATTTGCTAGAAACAATGGAGTAAGGGCCAAAATAACTGTTGTAGGGAAGCCATATGGGTCCTTTGCAGCCCATTCCACAACATACTCAGCCCAAGCCTTTATATCAAATGTCTTTGTAGTGGTCTTCGGAAAGGGGGGCTTATGCTTGATTTGTGATCTCTAACCTTGTCCTGAGATTAGTTGTGAGCCAATTACAGTTTCAGATGGATGACTTTGGTTGATTGTTTTCTTCTTTAGCTCTCTCATATGTTTCTGAGAGACAGTTTGGATTCTGTATATGCCAGGTTGGAGTCTGGTCTTCTCACTTTTGATTGTATTTTTAATTATTTATTTATTTTTATTGATAGTATTTTTTAAAGTACAAAGTTTTAAAATTTTGACGAAGTACAGTTATCTATTTTTCTTTTATTGCTTGTGCTTTGGTATATATTTAGGAAACCATTGCCTATTTTAAGGTCACAGAGTTTTACACCTATGTTTTCTTCTAAGAGTTTTATAGTTTTATTGCTTACACTTAGGTCTTTCATCCATTTTTCATTAAATTTTTACATTTTGTATAAGGTAGGAGTACAACTTCATTATTAAACATGTGAATATCTATTTTTCCCAGCACTGGTTTCCACTGAACTGTCTTGATATCCTTTTTGAAAATCAGTTCACCATAGAGTTATGGGTTCTTTTTTGGATTTTCAGTTTTATTCCTTTGATTCAATGGATTTTAATGATCCTTTGTCCATCTTATACCAGTAAGTACCAGACTATATTTATTATTGTGGATTTGTAGTAAGTTTTGAAATTGGAAAGTGTGAGTCCTCCGTTCTTTTCTAAGATTTTCAGCTACTCTGGGTCCCTTGACTTTCCTTAGGTATTTTAGGATCAGTTTGTCAGTTTCTGCAAAAATGACAGCTAGAATTTTCATAGGGATTGCATTGAATCTATAGACTGATTAGAAGGTTATTGGCATTTATTAAGTCTTCCAGTCCATGAACATAATTGTCTTTTCATTTATTTTGATCTTCTTTAATGTCTTTCAATGTCTTGTAGTTTTCCTTGTATATGTCTCATAATTCCTTTTAAAAATTTATTTTCTTTTTGATGTTATTGTAAATGAAATTGTTTTCTTAATTTTAAATGATCTGTTACCAATTTATGGAAATACAACTGATTTTTGTATGTTGATTGTGTATCCTGCAACCTTGCTGAGTTCACTTATTAGCTCTAGTAGTATATTTTGTATTCCTTAGAATTTTTTATATACTAGATTATGTCATCTCTAAATATAGTTTTACTTCTTTTCCAATCTGGATGCCTTTTAAAAAATTTTTCTTGCCTAATTGCATTGGTTATAAACTAATACCATCTTGAGTAAAAGTGGAGAGAGCAGACATCTTTGCCTTATTCCTGATCTTTGGGAAAAGGTTAGTCTTTCACTATTAGTGTAATATTAACTGTGTTTTTATTCATATATGCCTTTTATCAGGTGAGGAAGTTCCCTTTGATTCCCAGGTTGCTGAATATTCTTATGATAAAGGGTGTTGGATTTTGTCTAATGCTTTTTCTATATCTATTGAGATGATCGTGTAGTTTTTGTCCTTTATTCTATTAATATGGTATATTACATCGACTGATTTTCATTATCTTGAATCGACTTTCTCATTCTTGGTGTATAATACATTTTATATATTGCTAGATTTGGTTTGATAGCATTTGGTTTATAGCTGAGGCAAAGTATGTTTAACAAATCTGCTGAGATTATGGTGAGAGAATTGGAAGATGACTCATTTCAGTAACTACTCTGTACTACCACCATTCTAAAAGCTTTTACACACATTATCTTATTTAAACTTCTACCTTTGTGCTAGGTGGAGGTCATTTAATCTTTTAGTGTATACTAGGTAGTGGTGTCCCAATATTGCAGAAGAGAAGATGGAGAGGCAAAGCTTTTATTTTTTTTGGTTGTTCAGCTGCCAGCCATATAAAAGTATAGCACATGTAGTCACATACAGTGCATAATACTTAATAATGATAATAAAACTTTATGCAGATTCAGCTTCCTAGAGGTGATTGGAATTTGATGAGAGAAGAGCTGACAACTGTGTAGTTGCAGACAGAAAAGGCAGTGAAAGCTGACTTTGGAGTGTAAAAGTAGGTAGAAGGTCTTTGAATTAGGTAGTAGTAAATTAATCTAGTTCCGCTGAAAAGGAGAGAGGAATGGTAACAAAATTCTGCATCATAATTACAGTTATGTACCACTTAAAAGCAGGGATACATTCTGAGAAATGCATTGTTAAGTGGTTTTGGTGTTGTGTGAACATTATAGAGTGTACTTACATAGAACTAGATGGTATAGCCTATTGCTCCTAGGCTACGAGCCCGTATAGCATGGAGTACCAAACAACGTGAGATTAAATCAAGCACAAGCGAAAATGGTACAATTAAGAGATACGGGAAGCACGAGATGCATGAGGCTGCTGGAACTTTTTTTATAAGTAGAAAGAGTACACTCTAAATTAATGATAAAAAGCATAATATAGTGAATACATAAACCAGTACCATAGTCATTTATTATCATTATCAAGTATTATGTATTGTAGTTAATATTATGTGCTATATACTTTTATGCAACTGGCAGCACAGTAGGTTTGTTTACACTGTCATCATTGTAAACATGTGAGTAATGCATTGTGCTATGATATTGTGATAGCTACTAGGTGACAGGCATTTATTAGCTCCGTTATAATCTTATAGGGCCATCGTTGTAGATGTGGACCATCATTGACATTATGTAGTACATGATTACTTCTGATGGAAGCCAAGGTGAGTCAGGAGGGTGTGGTAGAGAGCTTTAATGGTAAGTTCTTACCAATACTAGTTCTACTACTTAAAGTGAGTGGTAGGTCCATGAATGTTTTTTTCTTTAGTAAGCTTTATAACTTCTGTATGTATCACATTTTAAATATATTCAATATTTCATTCAAAAAAGAAGGAAATAAATTAAAAAATGGAGGAATGAAGGAAGAGAATGAAGTACCAGCAAGGAACTAATGTGATAACAATGGAAAAGCCAGGCAGCTTTTGCTCATTGAATGTTGTATTTTAGTCATCTTGCCCATTTGGAGTTATCTGGGGAATATGTGCTTCTCTATTCTTTTCTATAACCTGTAATTGACAGGTAGTTTCTTAGAGCTGGGCTTTTGGAAGAGGAAAAAAGATGAAGCTTAGAAACAGATTTTGTTTCTGTTTCTCAGAGGAGAAAGTGGTGGGTGTGGGAGTGGAAGCTCATGTGTCCAGGCATCAAACTTGGCAGACAACTCCCTCAGAGCAGATGGAGTGAGGATTTCATTTGCCTGACAGACTGACTCAGACCTGCCTCCCTGCAGCCAGACACTACTGGGTATGACATGAATCTGTCAAAAGCTGCAGGATCATGTTATTCCTCTTTCCACTCTAGCAGTGGCAAACTCTAACCTTCCTATATGAAGAGCTTCCCAGGACTCCAGCCAACCAAGTATTCCTGCAAGGAGCTGATGTATTTGACTTTGGTTGTTTTCAGGGGTGGTGGCTTTGGTGAAATGGGCATTTCTTAGGCTGAAGTGTTTAAGGAGAAGTGTGACTTCCAGTGGATGACTCCCCCAATCCATATTGAGGATTTTTACATTGGATTGGATTGCCTATGTGTCCTCTGTACTTCTTTTCTGCCCTGAGATTATAACAAATGTGAAATAGAAGCTTCTTTATAGTCCAGTGATTGATTTAGTGAGGTAAGCACAGGAAAAAACCCTGGGAAAGATTCAGAATTATTGCCTAAGAAGTAAGTGGCTTTCCAGAAATTATAATTCTTGCTGCCAGTCACGATTTTAGCAACCAGTGGGGAAAAACATGTTCTGGATTAGGGCCACAGCCTTTTAGTTGGTGTCCTTGCCTTTAGTCTCTCTCCTGCCAATTTAGATTGTAAATGCTGCCAGGATTTTTTTCCCTAAAACCCTGCTTTCATCATGGCAATCTCCATTCAGGTACCTCCAGTAGCTGATGCTCTGCGTCAAGTCTAGGCGTATTATCTAGCTTTGAAATTTGTTATATCTGGTCTTAAGGTCTTATCTTTCTCCCCAGCATTCATTCCTTTCTTCTCCAGCTAAAACCTTCCTGTAAGACTTAACTCAATTTCTTCTTCCTTTAAGGTAGCATTGATCACTGTCGTCTTTGTTCTATGAAACATATATAGTAATTTCCAAATAATTAACTGGTAAATTGTTTTATAATCTTTATTTGTATGTTAGTGTTGGACTATGAGGCCTTTGAAGTTATGGACCATGTTTTTTTTTTTTTTTATCTTCCCCATGGTATTTAAGATGGCATCTGGCACATTATCAGTAGGTTTTGTTAAATAATTAAACATTGGAAATTTTGTAAATAATACCTAGAATTTGTATTTTATTTTAGAGTTCATGAAATTCTTTCACATTTATCATCTTACTTAATTCTCCCCCACATTTTGTAATATTCCCATTAAATGATAAAGAAATTGAATCTTAAGGACCTGATATAATTTGCCCAAGGTCTCACAGTTGCTCACTGGTAGACATAGAACTGGAGCCCAAGTTTTTGGGTTTGTGGAAAATGTCAACTTGCCTGAGGTTTTCTTAAAAATCCCAATTTTGCGTAAGGGATTTGTAGATGTTGTTACTTAACAACATGGAAATATTCTGGGAGTACAATGAAGAGGCAATGTTTTCTTGTAAACCAGACAGTGATAAAAGATGTTGTGAATGTTTCAGACTCAAATGCATTTGAAGAAGGGAGGTGACGTGGGTTGAATAGTGTTCTGCCCAAATTTGTGTCTACCTAGCACCTCAGAATGTGTCCTTTTTAAGAAATAGGGTCTTTGTAGGTGTGATTAATTAAGGATCTTAAAATGAAATGATCCTGTATTTAGGGTAGACTCTAAATCCAGTGACTAGTGTCTTTTTAAGAACAAGAGAGGGAGGACACAGAGAAACAGAGAAGACAAGGCGGTGAGAAGATGGAGGTAGAAATGGGAACTATGTAGCTACGAGCTGGGGAACAGCAAGGATTGCTCATAGCCACAAGAAGCTGGAAGAAGGAAGGAACTGATGGTGCACTACAGCCTTCGAGGGAATACCTTGATTTCAGACTTTAGCCTCCCAAGCTCTGAGAACATAAATTTTACAAGTTTTAAGACACTAAATTGTGGTAATTTGTTAGGGTAGTCTTAGGAAGCTAACACAGAAGGGAAGAAAAATGAATACTTACTAAAAGGTCTCTTACATACCAGGTTTGTTCTAAGTACATTAGGAGTTATTTATCCATATTTTACCAGTCAGAAAAAGAGGGCTTAGAAAGATAAAATAGAAAGCTCATGTTTTAAGAATATTCTGTCATTCTGTTTTTATCTGCGTAATTCTGTTGATTGCCTGAGGAATTTATTTTGTGGCCCCCCGAGTGACTGGGCCCTGAATTGTGATGGTTCATCCCGACTAGAATGGTTAAAGATGTGAAAGGTGGATTAATTAAAAGAGGGCCAGAGATTTCATACGACTTTTCTTCTGGGATGGACTTTCAGCATCTGACTCTACCAACATCTTTACCTGTTCCTCACTCCCTACATATTCACACCTCTTTTATGACACTTTCCTAAATTCCTCTTTACTTAATATTCTCTCTATATCTCATCTAAAACTCAATAGCAGTTTATCTGGTTCAGTTTTATTGCACTTATCACAGTCCATCTTTTATATGTTATTTCTGCCCGTTTCTTGTTTGCCAGGTGTATCGTAAGCTTCTTGAGGGTGAAGCTCTTATCTTGTTTATTTTTGTATCCTCCATGTTGCCTACTAGGAATCCTTAATTATAACATCTGCTAATTAATCACTAGTTGAATTTGTTTTCCTCTCTTGCCTCTTCCCTAGTTTTATGTTCCAAGGCCAACCTTTGGAAGGCAAAGTTCATCTTTGGTTTCTTCCTGTCTTCCTTCTCAGTGACATCGTTATCCCTTGTGGGTGTACCCGGTCCGTACTCTCTCTGGGCCTTGTTGTCCATGACTCTCAATTCTATTCTGAAGTGATTGCTGTGCTCTGTTCCAAATCATTTTATAAGAGATCTGTCATAGCTCTTTCACATATTTTATAATTATGTTACATGTTTGCCTCCCAAACTGTAAACTCATCGAAATGAAGGGTTTTTCTTTCTCATTCTAATACCCAAAATGCTGAGCTGTTTGCTTCACATTTATTAAATGTTGGTTGAGTAAGTTAAAGATGTTTTTCTTACTAGAATGTTTGTATTTTTCTAGGAAAACTGGTAGCCCAATAGGCCTTCCAAATTCAACTGAATTTGGTGGTGGACTTTTAAAAAATATTGACAAGTACTAAGGTGGAGGTCTACGCTGGGAACCTTTGATTCCCTTTAGTATTCAACCTTGTAGGTTACCCTCTATTTTATATAGCTGGTCCTGCCAGATACAGATGGGAAGCAGATCATAAGGCCAAGATCATCTTGAAAAGTGATGCTGAAACTCTCCACATGGTGCAGAATTATTTCCTGGAAGATTTGTGAATCTCTCTTTTCATGAAAATAGCTTTTAGGAAACAAAGCAAAATTTTAAGCTTCAGTTAATTCAAGGCTTAGAGTTGATTGAGATACTGTTTTATAGTTTCTTCCTCCAGGTAGAATAGTATAGTATGATAGCATAGTATAAGGGAAAGAACACCGAATTGAAAGTTACAATGCAAGTTCTGGTCGCAGGTATGACTCTTATTTGGATATATGATTATAGTGGATTTTTGTTGGTTTTGCCCCTCCCCCTCCAAAGTTCATTTCCCCTTCTTTTAGTACCGGTGCCCAGATACTCCTCTGAAGAGCCATCTTCTCCCCGGAACTCAGCCTTGTGCTATGGACAGAGCCCACTTCAACCCTGTCTTCAGGGATGGGCATGTGATTCATGCCTTGCTAATTAGAGTATTACATTCTTCTGATTATGGAGATTGAGTTAGGAGGGGGCACTAAATTCAATTTGGATGTATGACTCTTGCTTTTGACCAGTTTTTTAGAGAAGATATATATTCTTTTTATACTGGGCATGAACCTGGGAGGATGTAAGATTGGGGTTCTCAGGAGAAATTATGCCTGAGAGTGAAGCCAAAACAGAGATGACGAGCAGCTATGTTCTTTGAACTCAAAACCAGGACTTTTCAAATATCTGAATTAGTAAATTGTATTTTTGCCTAGTTTACACTTGCAAATATTCCTTACTGAAAAAGTGACTCTAAATAAGCTTTTCTGAGCCTTTATTTTAATATATTTAAAGTGAGTACACTAGGCTCATTAAGAAGTAGATTTACTTCTATCTTTTTTAAACAAATATTTTATTTATTTTTAGAGAGAAGGGAAGGGAGGGAGAAAGAGAGGGAGACAAACATCATTGTGTGATTGCCTCTTGTGCACCCCCTCCTGGGGACCTGGCCTGCAACCCAGGCATGTGCCCTGAGTGGGAATCCAACTGGCGACCTTTTGGTTTGTAGGCTAGAGCTCAATCCACTGAGCCACACCAGCCAGGGCTACTTCTATCTTTATACCTATTTGAAATTAGCAGGATTTTGAACACTCAGAATAATTTAGATTGGTGGCCTAGATCTTCTTGGTGCTAAATTGTCATTATGTTTTCCTGTAGTTAAACTGGGCCACTGATGTTTCAATAGATTTATGAAATCATAGCACTGCCGCTTACCAGCTCTGAAAATTTGGCCAAATCTTTAAGGAAATAGGTATGAGGTGTTTGGAATCTGATGAAGACATTTGGTTAAACATTAGAACCCATCAAAATAGGAGTTCTCTTTTATCTTGGGTCATCATTACCTAGTTTTATAGAAGTGTGTGGAGCCACTGACATTTCTAGATGAGCAACTGGCATCCCTTTTAACTATAATTCTACCTTATGAATTACAGAATATTCCTGCTATTGGGAAATATGAACAATACCTTTAATGCAGATTTTCTATATTTTATTGTGTTCTGTGGCATTGGATTTATAGAAATGATAAGACTTTAGAGATGAAAGAGGTAATATCAAGCTGACATTCCTAGAGGGGAAGGGGGGAGGACTGGGTGAAAAAGGTGAAGGGATTGAGAAGTACAGATTGGTAGTTATAAAATGATCATGGGATGCAAAGTATAGCATAGGAAATACAGTCAATACTACAGTAATAACTATGTATGGTGCCAGTTGGATTCTGGAAATACCAGTGGTAACACTTTGTAAAGTATATGATTGTACAGCCAATATGCTATACACCAGTGCAAATGGATGCAAAATAATATTGAATGTAAACTCTAACTGAATAAATGAATGAATTGAATGAATGAATGAATTGAATGAATGAATGGTCATGTTCCCTTTCAATTGGCGTCATTCCACTATACCACCACCAGGTGGCTGTACCTACAGTGTAACAAAATCTGCACTAAAAAATGAATTTTAGTGGTGTTTACTGCTTTTAGTATTTTAATGTTTTTTTATAACTTCAGTGATGACTTAATGACTGAGATGTGATTATAATAAATTTAAAATGTCACACTTTTAACATTTTTTCTGATGCATTAAGATCATATAAAAAGTAAAACACAAATAGAATTTTGTTTGTAAAATGTAAAGTGAGTTACAGCGAGATCGAAGAGTGAATGAGGAGAAATATAGTTTAGGGTTTTTTTTTTTGGGGGGGAGGGAGTTAAATAAATAAATGGCTGTACTGATTTTCTATTTGAATAGATACTGTTTTTTTTGTCCCTGAAGGATTCCATTGCTTAGAGACCAGCACAATACTGCCATCACTAATAATAATCATTTGAGTGATGTTTTACATTTTACAGAGTACTTACACTTAGCTTATTGCTCCAGTCAAAAATCTTTCCATCTTTTGTGTTCCCATAGTCCTCTCCACATAGCCCTGTACTGTATTGTAACTATTCATTTACTCTTCATAGTCGCTGCCCCCTCCCAGAACAGTGTTCACAGTGATCTGATTGTGGGCCCTGTGGAGCACTGCCATGCTGAGTGGTGGTGAGCTTAGTACTGCCTCTGAGAGGCATGGGAGAGAATTGTGCAGAATTTGAATCTGTTGGAGTTAAGTAGAAAACAGTTAAAATTAGTTATGCTTAGAAATAAAATTGAAGCTTAAATTTATAGCAGAGTGTAGTAGGGAAAAAAGCACTGTGGAGTCAGAAGACCTGGATTTGAAATCCTTCCTTCCCCCATTTACCAGACATACATTTGTTGTGAAAGTACTCTGTACTTCTCTTTAATAGTATTTATTACAACTGTAATTAATCATTTGTTTAATGATCATATTTTCCACTAGGACATAAGTTTAGTCAGGAAAGAGACTGTTGGTCTTGTTCACAATTACAGTCTCTGTGTATAGCGCAGCAACTGGTATAGTTTAGGTGCTCAATAAATATTTGTTGAATGAATAAATAAATGAATATCTGGTAAATTGTGTGTGTGGGGGGGGGAGGAGGAATTAAAATTGGCTTGACCAAACCTGAGGGGTTGGAAAAGGTTTCACAGAGGAAATTGCATTTAAATTGAGACCTGAAGGATGAATAGGAGTTGGCAAGGCAAATTAGGAGAACAGCGTTCCAGGAGAAAGAACATCTGTTTAGCTCCTGAAAAGGAAAGAGCATCCTTTGAAGAAATACTGCCCTGTGTGACTGGAATGTAGAGGGGGGAGTGATGTGAAAGGAAACTAAATAGAGGTTAGGTCATGCACAGGCTTCTAGGATTTGCTAAGGATTTTGTATTTTATTCTACTAGAAATTGGAAGTTATGGCAGTTTTGATAGAAGGGAGCCATGATTATATGTTTATTTTGAAATGACTGCTGTGGCTGCAATCTAGTGGAGACTGGATTGGAGGAGGAGAAACGTGTTTGCTGGGAAACCATTAAAGAAGGCCAGTAAATGAGTGGATCAAATACTATGCAATAGAAAGAAGGGACGCCTATCATTTGTGACAGCATGGATGGAACTGGAGAATATAATGCTAAGTGAAATAAGCCAGTTGGTGAAAGGCAAATACTATATGATCTCACCTATGAGACAAATCTAATGAACAAAATAAACTAATGAGCAAAATAGAACCAGAGGCATGGAAATATGGAACAGACTGACAGTGACTAGAGATGAGAGGGTAGGGGGATAATGGTAGAAATAAGGGGAAGGGACTAATCAAAGAATGTGTATGAATGACCCATGGACACGGACAATGGTGTGGGGATTGACTGTGAGAGGGGGAAGTGGGCTGGGCAGAGGAGGGCAAAGGGGGAAAATTGAGGACAACTGTAATATAATAACAATAAAATGTTTTTTAAAAGGCTATTGTATATCTGTGAGTCTGTTTCTATTTTGTTTATTAGAATCTACATATAAGTGAAATCATACAGTATTTGTCTTTCTCTGATTGACTTATTTCACTTAGGATAATACTCTCCATGGAGGGAAGCTGGGGGTGGGGCTGTGTGCAACAAGTGCAGGGATTAAGCAAAAAAACAAAACAAAACAAAACAAAAAACAAACCCTCAAACACAGGCAATAGTATGGTGATTACAGGAGGGAAATTTGACTTTAGATAGAGAATACAATACAATATACAGATGACGTATTATAGAATTGTACACTTGAAACTGATATAATTTTGTTAACCAATGTCACCCGAATAAACTCAATAAAATTTTGTAAATGTCTTTTTAAATATTTTATTTATTTATTTTTAGAGAGGGGAAGGGAGGGAGAAAATGAGGGAGAGAAACATCAGTGTGTGGTTGCCTCTCATATGCCCCGCACTGGGGACCTGGCCCACAACCCAGGCATGTGCCCTGACTGGGAATGGAACCAGTGACCCTTTGGTTCACAGGCCCGCACTCAAACCACTGAGCCACACCAGCCAGGGCCAATAAAATTTTTTTTAAAAAAAGCTATCTTGGAAACCCAGCTCAGATATGATGGTGACTTGGACAAAGATAGTGGCAGTGGAGATGGAGACAGGTAGAATAATAAAATAAATATTTAACAGGTAAGATTGTCAGGACTTGATGATTGATTAGATGGGAAGTGAAGGAGAATGAGAGGGAAAAGTATGCCAGTTAGGTTTCTGATTGGGACCCTGGGTAGATGGGGGTCTGTTTACTGAGATGAAGAACACTGGAAGATCCTGAAGGAATGGATCTTTAGGAGAAATTGAGAGTTATTTTAGACATGTTGTGGTTGAAGTGCTTGTGAGACATCTCAGTAGAGGATGGCTATAGGCAATTGGGTATATGGGCTTGAACTTCAGGAAAGCATGTTGTATAACTGTTCCATAAGAGGATAGAAAGACTTTGCTCTTTTTTTTTTTTCATGATGGCATGGTATTTTATTATATATACAACATACCAGTAATATTCTATAATTAAGGAAAAGGTAAATAATATGAAGAGAGAATAATTGATAATGTGAGTTTTCTTTAAGAGGAAGAGGAAATCAGGTCCAGCTCACAGGTCTTAGATAAGAGGAGGTCCACCTGATTTACCATTTTAACAGAAGGGATGGACGAGAATATGGACGAAGATATAGAAAGTTGTGTATATATATTAGATGGTGGGAAGTTGAGGATGTATCCATCTGGTGGATTCTATTTTCTTTGTTAAGTAGGAGGCAAGGTCATCTACTGAGAATGAGAAAGGAAGGAGAAAGAGTGCTATTTGAAGGGAAAGAACAAGATTTGAAATCACCATTGTCTTTTAACCAAACACTCGATTTATTGACCGCTGAAGGCCTTGTTGAGGTGCCAATCTCCCTGTTTCTCTTTCTTTCTTTTTTTAATGGCATTCCTCTGCATCTTGGGGACACATTTGGAGAAGATGGATACTTGAGCTTACCAAAGGTTTTATGAGGTGGAGAGAATGAAAGGGAAAGGAAATTTAGGTAATTGAAATACTAGGTTATAGAATCCAAGTCGAATAAAGAGAAAAGAGAAGATAGGATGAGAGTGATGGACAGGGGCAGTGCTTCTCAAACTTCAGTGTCCATCAGAACTCTGGCGGATTTGTTAAGACAGATTGCTTTTATTTGTAAAACAGGCAGGAAAGTTCTTTCTGATGCTTTTCTCTTTTGGTTGTTGTAGGTATTAAGGAGGCAGTATGTGAATGTTCTCTGTAATTTGAAGAGAGCTATTACCATGCTTTTTACTCTGACTGTTCAGATTTAAAGGTGGTTCAATAAATTAGCAAGTTACACTGGTGTGAGAGTATTTTAGTTTCCTTCATACTTCTTGTGAGATCTTCTATCTTGTACATACTTGGAGTATTCTGTCCTTTTGCTGTTGTCCTAAAGGCAAAATGCCCATTATTTGTCTCTTGTTGACTGAGCATTTTCTGCGACTCCCCTTCACCCCCTGGAAAAGCCACTGGAAATGTCTTGGGTAGATCCATGAGTTGGGTGGAACAGGTTTTCAGAGAATCACCAGGGTGGGGTGAACAGTGTTAGCCAGGCTAATGGAGACTCAGATATGGTACCTGCCTGCTGGCTCAGTGTGGAGAAGGCCTAGAAAAGGAACAGTGGTCTTTGCCAGCACTTGAGTGTGGGAGAAAGCTACCCCTCAAACCTTGCTCTTATGCTAGACCATTAAGTTCCTCCCTGTATGTCTCTGGTGCCTTTCAAGCTGCTGCCTTAGTGCTGTAGCTCAGAGTGAGTGGTTCTGAGAAGTCTGTGCATGTACACTTTAAGAGGAATGACTGGGACTCCAGAAGCCCTCTGTCTCACTCAGCCACATTCTTTGCTGGTTTTCACAGCCAGAAGTTATGGTGACTTCTCTTCCTGACACTGGAACCATGGACTGGGGTTCCTAGCTCCTCAGGGGGGACCTTTGTATCTGAGATATCCCTCCCATTGCATGTGGGTATGGGACCAGCCCATGGGAATTTCCACCCTTTCTACTAGGCTTGACGTGTTGTCGTCTTTATATCCTTAGTTGAGGACTTCTGTTCAGCTAGGCTTAAGGCAGTTATGAATGATGGCGTTCTGTCGTTCCGTTGTAATTTTCATGTGGGTGTGTGTGGGAGGATAGGAGTACTGCATTTACCTACTCTGCCATCTTGACTGGAAGCCCTCATTTTTTTAACTACAATATTATTTTAATTCTTTTGAGACCATTTTTCACATATAAAGCCTTTAGTTATAGAATCCAGTGATTTATTATAAAGATGATAACATGGAGCACTAATTATATGCCAGACATTGTGCCAATTACATAGTAAATAAGGCAATATAAGGGGTGCCTACTTAGTAAGTTGTTTTAATATAGTATTTTATGTAATCCTCCTATCAGTCTTATGAGGGTACGTACTATATTTCTTCCATTTTATAAATAAGTCAAATTTGGCTTAGGAAAGGCAAGTAATATGCCCAAGTCATGCAGTAAGTAAGTGATAGTTGGGGATCAAATCCAAGTTTGTCCAATTTTATACCCCTGTTTATAATCACTATATTGAAATTGTAGCAGTAAACACAGTAGTGTCTACTTTTATTTATCATATCAGATTGTTTATTAATTTTCCAGTCACATGCAGACCTAAGCCCTAGAAGCTTGTGTGTCAGTCTTTTGAGTTCTGACTGTATATGATAGGATTATTAGGGTCTTAGGAATTTGCAGAAGAGACATGGTGAAACTTGGAAGCATGTGAAGTTTAGAAATGCTTATGGTCTTCTCTTTATCATTCATTATCAAACATTTACTGAACACTTAGGGCATGCCAGGCCATTATGCTAGGTGTAATGTAAGTAAGATAGTCTGAATCCTTTCGGTTTAGTATAACTTTGGAAATTTTACATTGAGGCTCAAAAGTGAAGCAGAGAGGAATTATGGAAAGAACATTAGATTGAAGGTTGAGGGACCTAGGTTCTAGTCGGGTATCAGAGTGCTATAGATGGCTTGGGGGTGTATAGGGACTGGTATATGACTTCCTGTGAAGTGGCTAATTCATGTTGAATGAAAAGCCACGGTTTGGATCATTTTGTCATGCAGTCCTGTGATGTTTCCTTTACGACATTCTTCTCTTTTGTTCACTTGTATATCCATTGGGCAGTGCATGTTTGTGCCACACCTCTGTCTGGGTGGTTGATAGATTTGGAAACAGCTTACTTTCAGAGTAGAAACCAGGCAGAGATGGGATCAGTACCCTGGAGAATTCTAAGCAGGCACTAGACCTGCACAACGTAAACCAGTTTTAGCAGTTCTTAGGCTGTTAATGATTATAATTCTTTGCGAGAATATTTGATCAGCAGACCCTAAATTACTCCCTTCATTAAGTGTGGATTCCTTGACAGTGATGGCTTCAGTTTGGAATAGTTCCATAGATTTGTAGACCTTGTGATCATCTCATCTAACTTCTTCATTTTAAATATAGAGAAAACAGATTCAGAAGGAAGGAGAATTGTGAAAGGGTGAGTGCCTTGTGAAAAGGAGTATAGCAAGTCATAGAAAAGTCTGGACAAGGATTCTGCTTTTGATTGTTTAACTGTCTTCTCAATAAAAGCAGCTCAGATTCTGAGGATAAAAGAAGTAATAAAGCCTATATGATATTTTTAGCAGAAAAATTATAGCTTTCTGGATTAACAGGACTTTTAAGATGACCTCACAGGAGTGGCAAGGGAATCTATAGTGTCAGTTTCTTTAGGTTCTCTTGGTGTCTTTCAGTGAAGAATATTCTTTATTGTAGGAACACAGATAGAGGGTATTGTGCTGAGAGAGGAGTTGCTACATTGTTCTGCACCTCTTGCAAGGTTACAGGGACTGATAATTTCTTTTCTAGAGCTACTGTTGGTCTTCTAGCTTTCGGTGGTGGTGGTCTGTTCTTCAAACTGCTGCTGCCCCAGTAAGTTGTCTTAGTACAAATGAATTCCCAAATGTCAAAACTGAAAGGTCTGGAGATCCTATGGTCAACATCCTTTGTTTTATGAGCACTTTTAGTTCTGAGCCACTCTCCTGCTTTAAGTAGATCTTGAGGTTCTGCACCACCCACTTGGAAATGGCTTACCAAAGATCTCTGGACCAGAGGGAATATTCCTTAAATGGGTCATTTGCAAAGAATGTCCTTTGAAGCACATTATACAACAGAATCTGGTTTATGGCTTGTGTGTGCCTGAGGAATTAGGCTCTCATGTCTTCAGGCAAAAACTCAGGTTCCCCAAGAAGGAAGGTTTTCAGAGACCAGATATCCTATTAAATCCACCATATGTTTCCCATGTGGGGTACTGCTTCTGAGTTGGCTCCCTGGGAGTTTCCTCTTTCATTCTGTTTGTTTATGTTGTGCATTTTTTTTAAAAAAAAGATTTTATTTATTTATTTTTAGAGGAGAAGGGTAGGAGAGAGGGAGAGAGACATCAATGTGAGGTTGCCTCTCACACGCTCCCTGCTGGGGGCCTGGCCTGCAACCCAGACATGTGCCCTGACTGGGAATTGAACTGCGACCCTTCTGTTCGCAGGGCTGTGCTCAATCCACTGAGCTACACCAGCCAGGGCTATGTTGTGCTTTTTAATGATGATAATTTTTTTGCCTTTGACAATGGTTTGGTTTTAAAATATGTTAGCATATCCTTATTTATCATGAGATGGATATTGTCCTCATTTTAGTATTTAGATTCAGCAAACATTTTTGGATGCTAGCTACATGCTTGTCCTTATGCTAGACTCTCTCACATATGTGCTTCTAAAAGCCTCTCAGTATCTTTGTAAGGTATCACCCACATTTTATGGAAGAAAAACTAGAAGCTTAAAGAGGTTAAGTAAGTAACTTCTGTTCTTGTGCTTAGCACTTAGAAGTAAAAGAGATGTTTGCTGTTCTTCAGAATTCATGCAGTGTCTGGGAGTTCAGATTTGTAAAGATAAGATAGAATTTAATCAAATGTTAAAAATAACTGTTGGTTATACTTCAAAAAAAATTAAGTTGACTGTTGGAAAAGGGCAAGATAAATCAAAATCTGAATAGACCAGAGAAAGTAATACAAACTTATAGAGAGAACATAGGACCTAAATTAAGAGATCTGGAGCCATTATTTGCAGAAACTCTATGTCCCTGATTTGTGGATAACAAAATTAAGAGTTAGGTTAGGAAAATTAAGCTACATAGAGAGAGTAGTGGAGAGTATAATAGAGACAGAAAAACAAATTAGGAGCTAGGCCTATGGGTGGGTAATCTTTATTAAAACAAGATTTTAATCAAGGTGGTGTTGTCCTCCTTCCTAAGGAAAAGAGATACGTTCTTTTTTCTTTTTTCTTTTTTTTTATGCCAGAGGATTATAACATTCTTGAAATTCTTACCTTGGTCCCTGCAGTTTATAAAGTCTTCAAAGATTCAAAGAAGGAGCAGGTTAGAGGATTTGGACTCATATCTTGCTTCTCTTCTTTTGACCCCAAAATGCTGCTTTGAACTTACTAATTGTTCTAATGCCTCTTCTGAAAGATGACCTTTCTGTTTTTCCACATACTTCCACACACACTGTTTTATTTCGCATTTATAATAACTGCTGCAAAAGGCATGGCAGGTATTTTTCCCATTCGACAGATGAAGAGACTGAGACGAAGGTAAATTAGACAACCTGTACAAGATCAGACACTGAATAATTACTTTAGAACTGGGAATAGAGTTTTGATTGAGTGATCCTTTTTTCTCATTACCTCAGTAGAGGTAAGCTGAGTTCTCACATTCTTCCTTTACTGTCCATCCATCAAATTTAATTATTTCACAATTAGTGCTTTTATCAGTAATCAGTGTTTACATTATTATTATGATGTAAATATTGTTTTCTGCACAGTTAGATGATACATGATTACAACACTAACCTTACACAACTTTTTCCCCCTGGAGTTAATAACACTCTGATGTTTTTCCTTGAATGATTTTCACAAATCTAAATTGAAAAATTTTATAATGTTTCATCAGAATCTGTCATATACCTGTGACTTGGTCCATGCTCTTTAGATAACAGAGATTGAGCAGTCATTAAATGCCAATTCTTTTTTGGGAGGTGTAATCCCAGGACAGCAAGAATGAGGGTAGAGGGAAGTGAGGCAGGAAGAATGGGAAGCAAATGTAAGGTGATGCATTACTGCACTGGCCATTGTTTCACAAGCCTTGAAGAGATAAGAGCTGGTCATTTGGCCAGTTCACCTACTTACCCACTTGGAACATTTTCATACAGGCTGTACTGAAAATTGTTAGAATAGTCCTTCAGAAAGAGAGAAGGAGATTTTATCTGTTGACTTCCAGGGTTTTCCCGTAGTTAAAATTTGCCCCATGAAGAGTAACACCCCCCTCCTCACCCTTCCTGGTTGCATCATCAGATGTGTCGGGCAATTTGGGGGGAAACACTTCATCTAAATCTGGAAGTTGTGGAAGGAGCCAGAGGCTCAGGGTGTGTAGCAGGAGGTGGAACTATTTGAGCCCACACAGAATCACTATGGTGGTAGCTGAAGATAGAGTAAATAAAGCTGAGAGAATCTGACAAGGAGTAAGAGTTGTATCTAACAGTCAGTGACTAACAATATCTGAAAACCTACCAATTATTTCCTTTCCCTTCGCCTGTTTAGAGATCTCCCTCCCAGAAACCTCTTTTTTATTTCAATCTGTACTGTTTGCTATCTAGGCCTGTTGAATATTCAAAGGTTTTTTTTTTTGTTTTTTTTTTTTTAATTGCTGCCCTGGGGAGTAGCTGCTGTTTTATGGATTCCACTTTCTCCTTTTTTGCTTTACTTTACTCTCTCATTATCCAGAAGAACATCTTCCAGGAGTTTTTCAAGAAAGGGTGCCTCATAGATAAATCTGAGAAATTTCAGGTCCAAAAGTGTTGTTATTCTTTTCATACATTTGTATAGAATTCTAGGTTGAAAGTGGTTTTTCTCCAAAATTTAGAAAACTATTGCTTCTGTGTTCTAGCATCTTGTATTACTACAGAGAAGTTTAATATTGATACGTCAGGAAGGCAGAATTAAAAATTTAAAAACTTGATGCTTGACCTTTTGGATATAGAGATTTTTATATCTAACAATTTAATAGTACACATTTTTCTTAAGTATACATGGAACATTAATAAAAATAGATAAGAACAAGTCAGAGAGAACACATCAAAAAATTTCAAAAATCAATATTATAAAGAATGATCTTTGACTACAACACAATGAAATGAGAAGTTAATAGAAAAAGATACATTTTAAAAATTCCCTGTGTATTTTGAAAATTTAAAAAACACACTTCTAAATAATTAATGCAAATTTAAATACCTAGACCTGAATGATATAGGAAAACATTACATAGCCATATAAAGCCAAGGTAGAGTTTCACAGAAAATTTATATTTTAAATACATATGTTAAGAAAACTTTTTAAAAAAGATTTTATTTATTTTATTTTATTTATTGACTTTAAGAGAGAGGGGAAGGGAGGGAGAGAGGGAGAGAAACATCAATGTGTGAGCGATAGCCTCTCATATGCCCCCAACTGGGGACCCGGCCTGCAACCCAGGCACATGCCCTGACAGGGAGTCGAGCCGGCATCCCTTCAGTTTGCAGGCTGGCGCTCAATCTACTGGGTCACACCAGCCAGGGCTAGTTAAGAAACTTTAAAAAGAATTAGCCAAATGTCCATTTTATGAAGTTAGAAAATGAAGAGGATAAACTAAAAGGTAAAAAAATACATAAAAAAGAATGGATTTTCATGCACGTCATAAGGACATGCTGGGGTCTTGTGATTGTGTTCACTCTGTGACTCATCTTTGGGAGAAATGACATCTTTGCAATTATGAGTCTTCAAGTTCATGAACATGATGCATTCCACCATTTATTTGATGTTTCTGTAACTTTTCTCAATTTAATTTTGTGGTTTTTCAATGTGAATGTTTTTCATGTATTTTATTGTCTTTATCTCTGGGTGTTTGGTGGTTCTTTTGATGCTGTTATAAATGGTATTACTCTTTGAATTTTATTATCTTTTTACTGGTTGTTGGCACATAGAAATAATTGCATTTTTATGTAAAAATGACAAAATCAAAGTATTACCATTTTGTAACATCTTTAACTGTTGCTCTATTACAGTTGTCCCACTTTTCCTGCATTGCTCTCCCCTGCCCTGCCCACTCCCTGCTCCCACAGTCAGTCCCCACCATGTTGTCCATGTCCATGGGTTATTTATACCTGTTCCTTGACTAGGCGCTTTCACCTCTCTTCCCCTTTATCCCCTCCTCCCACCCCTCTGGTCACTGTCAGTCTGTTCCTTGTTTCCATGCCTCTAGTTCTAATGTGCTCCCTTGTTTGTTTTGTTCATTAGGTTCCTCTTATAGGTGAGATCCTATGGTATTTGTCTCTTGCTGCGTGGCTTATTTCAGTTAGCATAATACTCTCCAGATCCATCCATGCTGTCACGAAGGGTTGGAGTTCTTTCTTTCTACTGCATAGTAGTAGTATTGTATAAATGTACCACACTTTTTTCATCCACTCAGTTACTAATGGGCACTTAGGCTGTTTCTAGCACTTGGCTATTGTACATAATGCTGCTATGAACATAGGATTGCATAGGTTCTTTTGAATTGGTGTTTTGGGATTCTTAGGGTATAATCCCAGCAGTGGAATCATTGGACCAAAATGCAGTTCCATTTTTAGTTTTTTGAGGAAATTCCATACTGTTTTCCATAGTGACATCACCAGTCTGCATTCCCACCAACAGTTCACTAGGGTTCCCTTTTCTCCACATCCTTGAGAGCACTTGTTTGTTGATTTGTTAATAATGGACATTCTGATAGGTGTCAAGTGGTATGTGGTATTTTGTTGTGGTTTTATTATTTTTTTATTTAAATTTTTGAAAAGATTTTATTTATTTATTTTTAGAAAGAGGGAAAGGAAAGACAAAAAGAGGGAGAGAAACATCAATGTGTGGTGGCCTCTCATGCATCCCCTACTGGGGACCTGGCTCACAACCTAGGCATGTGCCCTGAGTGGGAATGGAACCGGTAACCTTCTGGTTTGCACTCAATCTAGCACTCAATCCAGTGAGCCACACCATCCAGGGTTCATTGTAGTTTTAATCTGTATTTCTCTGATGGCTAGTGATGTTGAGCATCCTTTCTTATGTGCATCAGCAATCAGTGTGTCCTTCTTGGATAAGTGCCCATTTTTTAATTGGACTATTTGACTTCCTGGTGTTAAGTTGCATAAGCTTTTAATATATTTTGGAGGTCACACCTTACTGAGGAATCATCAGCAAATATGTTTTCCCATGCGGTTGGTTCCCTTTCCATTTTAATGATGTTTAATTAAGCTATGCAGAAGCTTTTAATTTGATGTAGTTCCATTTGTTTATTCTTTCCTTTATTTCCCTTGCCCTAGAGGATATAATGGTGAAAATACTGCTGAGTGGGATATTTGAAATTTTACTGCCTATGTTTTCCTCTAGGACTTTTATGGTGTAAGGACATGCTGGGGTTTTGTGATTGAGTTCATTCTGTGACTCAACTTTGAGAGAAATGACATCTTTGCAATTATGAGTCTTTGAGTTCATAAATATGATGCATTCCACCATTTATTTGATGTTTCTGTAACTTTTCTGTCATGGCATATATTTAAGTCTTTTATCCATTTCAAGTTTATTCTGGTGTATGGTGTAAGTTGGTGGTGTAGTTTCTTTTCTTTTCTTTTTTTTTTTTTTTTGCATGTACCAGTCCAGTTTTCCAAACACCATTTATTGAAGAGGCTATTTTTACTCCATTGTATGCTCTTGCCCCCTTTGTCAAATATTAATTGACCATAGAGACATGGGTTTATTTCTGGGCTCTCTATTCTCTTCCATTGATCTATGTGCCTGTTCTTATGCCAGTACCAGACTGTTTTGATTACAGTGACCTTGTAGTGTAGTTTGATAACAGGTATTGTGATCCCTCCTACTTTGTCCTCCTTTCTCAAGATTGCTGAGGCTATTTGTGGTCATTTTTAGTTCCATATAAATTTTTGAAATATTTGTTCTAAATCTGTGAAATATGTCATTGGTATTTTAATAGGGATTATGCTGAATCTATAATTTCCTTTGGGTAGTATGGACATTTTAATGATGTAATTCTTCTAATCTATGAATATGGTATATGCTTCCATTTATTTGTATCTTCCTTAATTTCTTTATTCCATGTTTTGTAGTTTTCCAAGTACAGGTCTTTTACCTCCTTGGTTAAGTTTATTCCTAGGTACTTTATTTTTTTTTGTTGCTGCCGTAAGTGGGATTTTTTTCCTACTTTCTGTTTCTGATATTTCATTGTTGGTGTACAAAAATGCCTTCAATTTCTGAATATTGACTTTGTATCCCTCTGTTTTGTGAAATTCACTTATTAGGTTGAGTAGTTTTTGGTGGAGTCTATAGGGTTTTTTTATGTACACTATCATGTCATCTGCACACACATACAGCTTTACTTCCTCCTTTCCAATTTGAATTCATTTTATTTCTTTGTCTTGTCTGATTGCTGTGGCTGGAACTTCCAATACTATGTTGAATAAAAATGGTAAAAGCAGATACCATTGTCTTGTTCCTAATCTTAGGGGTGAAGTTTTTAGTTTTTGCCCATTGAGTATGATGTTGGCTGTGGGTTTCTCATATATGGCCTTTATTATGTTGAGGTATGTTCTATCCCCACTTTGCTGAGCACTTTTGTCATAAATGGATGCTGTTCTTTATCAAATATTTTTTCAGCGTCTATTGATCATGTGAATTTTGTCTTTTGTTTATGTGGTGTATTACATTTATTGATTAGTGAATTTTATACCATCCTTGCATCCCTAGTATGAATCCCACTGGATCACTGCGTAAGATCATTTTACTCTATTGCTGGATCCAGCTTGCCAAAATTTTGTTGAGTATTTTAGCCTCTGTGTTCATCAGTGATATTGATCTGTAATGTTCTTTCTTCATTGTGTCTTTCCCTGGTTTTGGAATTAGGATAATACTGGCCTCATAAAAAGAGTTTGGGCGTCTTTGCTGTTCTTGGATTTTTTGGAATAGTTTGAGGATAGGAGTTAGCGTTTCCCTAAATGTTTGGCTAAATTCTCCTGTGAAGCTGTCCAGTCTAGGGCTTTTGTGTGCCAGGAGTATTTTGATTACTGCTTCAACCTCACTAGTTGTTATCAGTCTATTCAATGCTTTCTGCTGCTTCGTGATTCAGTTTTGCAAGATTATATGTTTTTAGAAATGTGTCCATTTAGCCCAGGTTGTCAAATTTCTTGGCATATAGTTTTTCGTAGTAATTTCTTACAATTCTTTGTATTTCTGTGGTATCAATTGTAATTTATCCTCTTTCATTTCTGATTTTATTTATTTGGGTCTTCTCTTTTTTTGATGAGTCTGATTAAAGGCTTGTTGATTTTGTTTATCTTTTCAAAGAACCAGCTCCTGGATTTATTGATCCTTTGAATTGTTCTTTTAGTATCTATGTTATTTAATTCTGCTCTGATCTTGAATATTTTCTTCCTCCTACTCTCTCTGCGCCTTGTTTCCTCTTGTTCCTATAGTTCATGTAGATGTAAGGTTAGGTTATTTATTTGAGATTTTTCTATCATTTTTAGAAAGACCTGCATGGCCATGAACTTCTCTCTCAGGACTGCCTTTGCTGTGTCCCAGGTTTTGGGCTTTTGTGTGTTCATTTTCATTTGTTCCAGAAACTTTTTGATTTATTTATCTCATTGTTAATCCATTCATTATTTAATAGCGTGTTATTTAGTCTCCATGGATTTGACTGTTTTTGAGTTTTTTCGTTGAGGTTGGTTTCTAGTTTCAAGCCATTGTGATCTGAGAGGATACATGATGTGATTTCAGTTTTCTTGTATTTGTTGAGATTTGTTTTGTGTCCTGCCTTGTGGTCTATCTTTGAAAATGTTCCATGTACATTTGCAGATAATATATTTTTCTTCTTTGGGGTGAAAGGTTCTGTATAAATGAATTAAGTCCATTTGATCTTGAGTGTTGTTCAATGCCACAATATCCTAGTTGATTCTTTGCTTGGAAGATCTATCCATTGTTGACAGTGGGATATTAAAATCCCCTACTATGAGTGTGTTGCTGTCAATATCTTTTTTGAAGTCCTCCAAGATTTTCCTTATATATTTGGGTGCCTGCTGTATTGGGAGCATATATGTATACAAGGGTTATACTTCTTGATGGATTATTCCTTTAAGTATATGTAGTATCTATATGTAGTGTCCTCTGTTTCTTCTTATGGCCTTTGTTTTGAAATCTATTTTATTTGATATAAATATTACTACCCCAGCTTTTTTTTCCCATGTCTGTTTGCTTGGAATGTTTTTTTCCATCCCTTCACTTTCAGTGTATATCTTTTGTTCTGAGGTGGGTCTCTTGTAGACTGCATATATGTGGGTCCTATTTTCTTATCCATTCAGCTACCCTACATCTTTTGAATGCAGCATTTAATCCATTTACACTTAAAGTTATTATTGATAGGTACTTATTAATTGCCATTTTCCCTTTATACCTGTGTTCCTATCTCTCCCTCTCTTTTTCTTCATTTTCTTTTTTTTAATATATTTATTGATTATGCTATTACAGTTGTCCCATTTCCCGCCCCCCCCGCCTCACTCCACTCCATCCTGCCCACCCCCTCCCTCCCACATTCCCCCCCTTCTTCTTCATTTTCTTAAAGCAATCTCTTTAGCATGTCTTGCTGGTTTGGTGGAGATGTATTCTTTTAGCCGGTAATTTTTAAATCTCGGAAATTCCTTATTTTGCCTTCCATTTTAAATGAGAGGCTTGCTGGGTAGAGTAATCTTGGTTGTAGATCTTTGCTTTTCATTACTTGGAATATTTTTTTCCATTCTCTTCTGGTTTGTAGTGTTTCTGTTGAGTAATCAGCTGGTAGCCCTATTGGAGCTTACTTGTATGTTACTAGCTATTTTCTCTTGTTGTCTTTAAGATACCTTGTCTTTAAAATTGCCATTTTAATTATGATGTGTCTTACAGTGGGCGTCTTTGGGTTTATCTTCTTTGGGATGCTCTGTGATTCCTGGACTTGTGTGACTTTTTCCCTCATCATGTTAGGGATTTTTTGTCATTACTTTTTCAAACAGGTTTTCTATCCCTTGATCCTCCTCTTCTCCTTCTGGTATCCCTATGACATGGATATTATTACATTTCATGTTGTCTTACAGCTCCCTTAAACACTCTTCATTCTTTTTGAGTCTTTTTTCATTTTGTTGCTCCATTTGGGAATTTTTTCTACCAGATATTCCAGCTTGCTGACTCAATTCTCTGCTTCATCTAACCTGCTTTTAATTCCTTCTACTGTGTTCTTCATCTCAAATATTGTGTTCTCTATTTCCTTCTGACTCTTATTGATAGCTTCTATGGCCTTTTTCATGCTGGTATGATTTATAGTAAGTTCCTTGTAGCTTCCCTGAAGTTCTTTGTAGTTTTCACTGGGCTCATTGAGCATCCTTATAACCATCATTTTGAACTCAGTGTCTGATAGTTTTCTTGCCTCTATTTTATTTAGCATTCTTTCTGGGGTTTCTTCCTATACTTTTGATTGGGGGTTGCTTCTTTGTTATCCCATTTTAGGTCACTCTTCTTCTTTTTTTCTGCTTCTGAGTTTGATCTGCTTTGACTCCCTGTCTTCATGGTGTGACCTTCTGTGGTAGGAGAATTGTGGTATAAAGTGGTGCAGTCTCCTTGATCTCCTGAACTTGATGCTCTTGGAATGCGTTTTATGCCATTTATTAGTTCTCTGGTTATAATTGGGTTTCAGTTGTTGTTGGGTAGTTCATTGGTGGGTCCATTCCTCCAGCTGTCTGACTGAGAATCACTCTGCCCACCACATCTTGTATGCTGTTGTACAGGTGCTGCAAGAACAAAATGAAACAGCCCAGGAAACTAATCCACACCCACAATCACACTATTGACAGCTAATGAGCCAATATTAATCTCTTTACACAAATAACTGTGTAAAGAGATTTTCCTTCCTATTATAAAGAAGGAAAAATGAATATGAGATGACTAACTGAAAGAAAATGATTTTGAGAGGGCTGAAGGAGGAGCAATAATAAGAGAAGGGAAAGAGAGAAAGAAAAATTTACATCATAAATAAAAAAATGAGGGAATAAGGCATGATAGAGTAGGAGAAGGGAAGCATATAGTATTATATTTAAACAGATATTTAGAGTTCTGGCCAAGATGGGGGCATAGGTAGAAATGCTTTGCTTCCTTGCACAACCAAAAGAAGGATAACAAGCAATTTAAAAACAAAAAAACAACCAGAAGTGCCAGAAAATCAAACTGCATAGAAGTCTGAAAACCAGGGAGTTAAAGAAACATTTGTCCACACTGCTGGGAGGGGCGGAGAGATGGGCAGCTAGGGCCGGAGAGGATGTGTGGCAAGGCAGCAGACTGGGCTACACAGGGGCTGGCTGACAGGGTGGTCCCACTTTTGCATGTGGATAAGCCAGGTGGAACAACTGGGGAGTGAGATAGACCGTACAACCCAGGGTTCCAGTGTAAGAAACTAAAGACTTAAAACCTCTGAATGTAAGAACCTGTGGGGGTTGCAGTAGCAGGAGAAACTCCTAGTCTTTCAGGAGAGTCCATTGGAGAGGCCCATGAGGTCCTAGAATGTACACAAACCCACCCCCCTGGGAATCAGCACCTGAGAGGGCATAATACACTTATGGGAAGCAAGAGAAGTGATGGAAAATGGGGCAAGAGCCACACAAACAGCATTGTTCCCTCCCTGACTCCTCCCCCACATACAGTGCCAATACGCAGCAAAGTAGGTTGCCCTGCAATGGCAAATGCCTAAGGCTTTGCCTCTTACAATGTAACAGGTGTGCTGAGACAAATAAATATGGCACAAATGAAAGAACAGATCAAAACTCCAGCGAAAGAACTAAGCAATGAGGAGATAGGCAACCTATTACATACAGAGTTCAAAACACTGGTAATCAGGATACTCACAGAAATGATTGAGTTCAGTAACAAAATGAGGGAAGAAATGAAGACTGTCCAAAGTGAAATAAAGGAAAATACACAGGGAACCAACAGTGAAGGGAAGGTAACGAGACTCAAATCAACGATCTGGAACAAAATGAAGAAATAAAAATCCAGCTGGAACAAAAGGAAGAAACAAAAATTCAAAAAAATGAGGAGAGGCTGAGGAACCTCTGGGACGACTATAAACTAAACGCTCCAACATCTGAATCATAGGGGTGCCAGAAGGAGAAGAGGAAGAACAAGAAATTGAAAACATATTTGAAAAAGTAATGAAGGAAACTTCCCCAATCTGGCAAAGGAAGTAGACTTCTAGGAAGTCCAGGAAGATCATAGAGTCCCAAAGAAATTGGATCAAAGAAGAAACACACTAAGACACATCATAATTACATTACCCAAGATTAAAGATAAGGAGAGAAACTTAAAAGCAGCAAGAGGAAAGGAGAAGGGTACATACAAAGGAGTTTCCATAGGACTATCAGCTGATTTCTCAAAAGAAACCTTGCAGCCAAGAAGGGACTGGAAAGAAGTGTTCAAAGTCATGAAAGGCAAGGACCTACATCCAAGATCACTCTATCCAGCAAAACTATCATTTAGAATGAAAGGGCAGATAAAGTGCTTCCCAGGTAAGGTAAAGTTAAAGGAGTTAGTTCATCATTACCAAACCCTTATTATATGAAATGTTAAAGGGACTTATCTAAGAAATAGAAGATGATGAAAACTATGAACAGTAAAATGACAACAAACAACTATCAACAACTGAACCTAAAAAGCAAAAACTAAGCAAACAACTAGAATAGGAGCAGAATCACAGAAATAGAGATCACATGGAAGGTTATCAGTGAGGAGGGGGAGGGGGAGGAAAAGGTATAGGGAATAAGAAGGGTAATTGGTAGGCACAAAATAGACAAGGGGAAGTTAAGAATAGTATAGGAAATGGAGAAGCCAAAGAACTCTTATGTACAACCCATGGACATGAACTGAAGGGGGGTGGATGCTGGAGGGAGAGGATTGCAGGGCAGAGAGGGATAAAGAGGAGGAAAAAAAACTGGGACAACTGTAATAGCATAATCAAAAAATATACCTAAAAATAAAAATAAATAGAGATAAAAAAAAAGAAGCAAATTGGAGAAACAGACCCACCACAGCGCTATCAACAAGAAATGAATAAAGATTAACATAGGTTGGTTGGGAATAAGAGGGGAAAAAAGTAATAAAGAAAAGCTTAAGAGATGTCTAGAGGAAAAAGAGGTGATTTTTGAGAGAAAAGAGGGAGAAGGAATACTAAGTATGGGATGGTAATCCGGCTAGGACAGGGAAATATTAAAATTTGAAATGAAAAAAAAAAGAAGGCAGAGGAAGGCAAGATGGAGTACGAGAGGAGAACAGTAAAATTTGAGATTTGAAATACAAAAATATTGAAGATCTAGAAATAAAATTGAAGAAATGCAACATCCACCACCATATTTACAACCAATGGGCAAAGTTTGATAAAGGTGAAGAAAGAATAAGGGTATTGTAAGAATGGGAAAAAGAATGTGAGATGACTAATTACAAGAAATACGATTTTGAGAAGTTGGAGGGTGGAGAAATAGTAAGAGTGTGGAATGGAAACAACTTGTAGTAAGAGAGAAAATAAAATATAAAATGAAAATAAGAAGAGGGAAGAAGAATGTAAAATAGAGTAGGAGAAGAGAGGAGCAAAATATGAGATTTCAAATAAACTATAATATAAATATTAGTGACCTAATAGGCACAAACTTGAAGGTCAAGAAATGAATGTTAAAAAGCTATTTGGGAAAGAAAATAATGCAAATCATGAAGAAGACGATGATGGAATTCAACTCAGTAGAATCTGATGTTTACCACTGTCTTCTTTTTCTGTATCCTCCCTGGTGATGTCAGATGTTGTCCCAGTCTGGCCCTAGGCAGCCTGTTTGAGACTACCAATGATTCACAGTCTGTGGCTGTTTCTTTCAGGTTGTTAATCCAGTCAATCTGTAATCAGCAGTCAGGCTTTAAGCACCACAGGGTGGGGTAGAGTAATTCCTGTAGGTGGGGCTATTGCTTCCCCTTAGGCTGATGCCACTTGGAGGGGACTGGTTTACTTGAGCAAGATGGATCCAGCAGTATGGGAAATGACTCAGCATGGGGATCCTGGTAGCTGCTCCCTCAGTTCTTCCTCAAAGCTACCATCCCCAGACTCTCTTCAGGTGTCTCTAGTTCACTCTGTCCCCCTTCATTGCCAGAACCCAGGGTAAGTGGCTGCAAATGAAATTGTGTGTGCTGGCCCTTTAAGAGGCTCTCTGTGTCTCCGGCCCTTTCTCCCTGGCAGACAGAAACCCTGCCACTTTTCACAGCTGGGTATTATTTGGGTTCTTTTTCCACTCCTGTGCTATGGGCTAGGGATCCAGCTTTGGGTCTAGACCCCACACTTCTCTGGGGAAATACCCCAGCTGCTGAAATTTCCCTCCCGCACTTCAGCTGCTGCCTTTGGCAGCCCAACCAGCCCTCTTGCATCTCCTCTGCCTTCCATACCAATCTCGTGGTGAAGTGTTTTCTTCTGTCCTTGGTTATAAGGCCTCTCTCTAGCTATTGTTCAGTTGGTTATTCTGGATGATTTCTCTACAATTTAGTTGTAAATCCAGATTTGTCCAGGGAGTAGGTTAGTGTAGCTTGTATTTACTCCTCTGCCATCTTGGATCCACTGCAACTTCTACTGAATTAAAATATCTAGGCATTGGACATCAACAGCTGTTAACATCACAAAAAGACAAATAAGTAACCATTATGAGTTCCTGATAAAGAACATAAAGGGATCTAACATGAGTCTAATCAATCCTCTGAATCCAGCTGTCAATTTATAGGAGATGCAAAGGGCCGAGGAACACGCTGATCTTATGGAATTCTGCTTATGAGTCAAATCCTCTAGATTCTGTAACAGATCAATCATAAGGCCAAGAAACAGATAAAGGTGGAAACCTTTAATCCACCTTAAAGGTGGATTAAAAGGAATTTAGAAGACACATACAGTGTTATTGTTTTTTTAATGGGTAGTTCTAAATTATAGTGTCTAAAAATGTACACTTTGGTGTAAATATAAGGAAGTGGTTACTATGAATGTCAGGATGGAGGCTACTTTTGAAGGAAGAGAGGAAGTTACATTTGGGATAGGGTACTTGGTGAGCTGCTAGAGTGGAAGGCAAGATTCTTTTTCTTAACCTAGGTGGTGGATGCATAGCCTTACACCAACTCATTGAACTCATTAAGCATTATATATTTTTTTGGTGTGGCTTTCTGTATTTTTGTATCTTTAATTACAACATAAAGGTTAAAGAAAAGAATATCTTCCATTCCTGTATACCAACAATGAAACTGCAGAAACAGAAATCAGGAAAAAAATCCCATTTGATAATAGCAACAAGAAAAGTAAAGTACCTAGGAATAAACCTCACCAAGGAGGTAAAAGACCTGTACTCAGAAAACTACACAACATTGAAGAAAGAAATTAAGGAAGTCACAAACAAATGGAAGCATGTACCATGTTCATGGATTGGAATAATTAACATCATCAAAATGGCCATACTACCCAAAGCGATTTATAAATTCAATGCAATCCCTACTAAAGTACCCATGACATATTTCACAGATATAGAACAAACATTTCAGAAATTCATATGGAACCACAAACGGCCCCGAATAGCTGCAGCAATTTTGAGAAAGAAGAACAAAGCAGGAAGGATCACAATACCTGATATCAAACTGTATTACAAGGCCACGGTAATCAAAACAGCCTGGTACTGGCATAAAAACAGGCACATAGACCAATGGAAACACAGAACAAGGGAGCCCAGAAATAAACTGAAGTCTCTACAGTCAATTAATATTTGACAAAGGAGGCAGGAGCATAAAATGGAACAAAAACAGCCTCTTCAACAAATGGTGTTGGGAGATCTGGACAGCTACGTACAAAACAATGAAACTCGATCACCAAGTTAGTCCATACACAAAAATAAATTCAAGATGGATAAAAGACTTAAATATAAGTTGTAACACCATAAAAGTCCTAGAGGAAAACATTGGCAGGAAAATCTCAGACATTCCACACAGCAACATCCTCACAGACACGTCCCCTAAAGCAAGGGACATAAAGGAAAGAATAAACAAATGGGACCTCATCAAAATAAAAAGCTTCTGCATGACTAAAGAAAACAACACTAAAATGAAAAGAGAACCAACAGTATGGGAAAACATATTTGCTAATGATACCTCAGACAAGGGCCTGATCTCCAAAATATATAAAGAACTCACACAACTCCACTCCAGGAAGACAAACAACCCAATTAAAAAATGGGCAAAGGACTTGAACAGACACTTCTCCAAGGAAGACATACAGAGGGCCCAGAGACATATGAAAAGATGCTCAGCATCACTAGCCATCAGAGAGATGCAAATTAAAACCACAATGAGGTACCATCTCACACCAGTCAGAGTGGCCAACATAAACAAATCCACAAACAAATGTTGGGGAGGATGCGGAGAAAAGGGAACCCTAGTGCACTGTTGGTGGGAATGTAGACTGGTTCAGCCACTGTGGAAAACAGTATGGAATTTCCTCACAAAACTAAAAATGGAACCGCCCTTTGACCCAGCAATTCTGCTGCTGGGATTATACCCTAAGAACCCTGAAACACCAATCCAAAAGAACCTATGCACCCCAATGTTCATAGCAGCACAATTTACAATAGCCAAGTACTGGAAGCAACCTAAGTGCCCATCAGCAAACGAGTGGATCAAAAAACTATGGTATATTTACACAATGGAATTCTATGCAGCAGAGAGAAAGAAGGAGCTCCTACCCTTTGCAACAGCATGGATGGAACTGGAGAGCATTATGCTAAGTGAAATAAGCCAGGTGGTGAGGGACAAATACCATATGATCTCACCTTTAACTGGAACAATCAACAGAAGAAAAAAGCAAACAAAATATAACCAGAGACATTGAAGTTAAGAATAATCTAACAATAGCCAGGGGGGAGTGGGGAGGGGACAGTGGGGAAAGGACACATGGAGAAAATCAAGGGGGAGGGTGGAGGTGGGGGAGGGAAGGGGTTCAGCTGGGGTGGGGTGGAGGAATGGAGAGAAAAGATATACAACTGTAATTGAATAACAATAAAAAGTAAAAAAAATATATTTTGTGTCATCCAAACTAATGAACAAGAGGCTTAGTGGGCAGAGAGGAGAAAGAAAGGAGTTTTATATATTTTTAAAGGTTTTTTTTCTTTTAACTACTCTATGCCAGGCTCTGTTTGGGGCATTTCACAGATGTTATCTTAATATTCAAAATTACTATCCCTGTTTAACTGAGTCTCATAGAGGTTAAATAACTCACTCTTGGTAGTGTGTAGCAGAGTAGATACTCAGGCCCAAACTGGATCTGGTTCCAAAGTACAGACTCCTGCTTTCCTCATTGGCTGCTGTTGGCAAGTGGAAGTGTATAGGTTGTACACTAATTTCTTTCTAAATTCAATGTCTGTAATATTTATCCTTCAGTTAGTAACTCTTCTGAAAAGTTATATGCTTTGTGTATATTAAATATTATTTGGGAATGTGTATATTAAGTTCTCTTCATCTACTGATCTACTTTAAAAAGACCAACTATATTACTGATAGTTCTGAGAAGACAACATCAGATATGAAAATAAGGTAATATCTAAATCTGTTTTTAGGGGAATTATTTTTCTCGTGAAACATAGGTAAAGATATTTGAAATGAGTTTCAAATATAGTCTAGCAGATGAGCAGTACCAGAACAATCTTAAACATATAGAAATACAAGATACAAGGAGGTATTTTATTTTCAGTATTTTATGTGGTATTGACTTTAGCCATGAACAGTATATTAACTTGGATTAGACATGTCTGTAGGTTTCATTGGTTGTAGTTTTGTTTTATTTTTAAAATTTCATTGGCAACATTGGTGAATTATATCGTTTTCAGATATACAAGATTATAATTTGACATCTGTGTACTTCACTGAGTGCACACCACCTTAAGTCTAGTTCCCTATTGTTACCTGCAGTTTGATTTTAGAAGGTTGGTTTTATATTTAGTTTTTAAAATTATTTTTTCTTTATTTTTCTGTTGTTTACCTGTTACATTTGTCCCTACTATTTCCCACTTATCCCCCTCCACGCAGTCCCCACTCCTCTCCTCCCTCAGGCCATCACCACACTGTAGTCTGTGTCCATGGATCATTTATATATGTTCTTTGGCTAATACCTTTACTTTCCTTCCAGTCCCTTTTTCCCCACTCCCTTCTGACAGCTGTCATTCTGTCCCATGTATGTATGCCTCTGTTTCTAGTCTATTCATTAGTTTACTTTGTTCATTAGATTCTACATATATAAGTGAGATCATACAGTATGGAGATTCCTCAAAAAAGTAAAAATGGACCTGCCTTTGACCTAGCAATCCCACTTCTTAGAATATATCCCAAGAATCCCAAAACACCAATTCAGAAGATTATATGCACCTCTGTGTTCATAAATGTTATTTACAATAGCCAAGATCTGGAAACAGCCCAAGTGTCCATCGGTAGATGAGTGGATAGAAGTGCTGTGGTACATTTACAGAATGGAATACTAAATGGCAGTATAAAAGGAGGAGGAACTCTTACCTTTTGCTACAACATGGATGGACCTGGAGAGTATTATGCTAAGTGAAATAAGCCAGTCAGAGAAAGACAAATATCATATATTTATAGCTTTAGTTTTGATTAGATTTTAATAGTTTATAGTTTTTAATTTTGATTTATTTTTCTTAGCATTTTATCTGTTGATCATTTATTTGTTTATTTAAAAATTTTTGCTAAGAGTTTATTTGAGCCAAACTGAGGGAGCAATATCTCAAATGCCCTGGAGAATAAGTTTTGCAGGTCTTTTTTCTTGATCGACTTTTAAGTTAATTAATTTTTAAAGTCATTTTTCAATTACAGTTGACAAACATTACTGTTAGTTTCAGATATACGTTACCCAGTGATTAGACATTACATAACTTACTAAGTGATCATCCTGATAAATCTTGCACTCATCTGATCCCATAAGTATTTATTAGAATATTATTCACTATATTCCCTATGCTGCACTTTACATCCCCATAACTATTCTGTAACAACCAATTTGCACTTATTAATCCCTTCACCTTTTTCACCCACCTCATCAATGCCTTTCCCGTTTGGCAACCATCAAAATGTTTTCTATCTATGGGTCTATTTCGGTTTTTGTTATTTGTTTATTTTGTTTTTTAGGTTCAGTTGTTGACAGTATGTGTTTATTGTCACTTTATCATTAATATTTTTTATGTTTTTTCCCTCTTCTTCTTAAAGAAGACCCTTTAACATTTCATATCATACTGGTTTTGTGGTGATGAACTCCTTTAGTTTTTTCCTGTCTGAGAAGCTCTTTATCTGTCCTTCGATTCTAAAGATGATAGCTTTGCTTGGTAGAATAATCTTCCTTGCTTTGAATATTCATCACTTTGAATATTTCTTGCCAATCCCTTCTGTCCTGCAAAGTTTCTTTTTAGATATCAGCTGACAGTCTTAAGGGAACTCCCTTGTAGGTAACTAACTGCTTTTCTCTTGCTGCTTTTAAGATTCTCTCCTGTCTTTAATCTTTGGTGCTTTAATTATGATGTATCTCGGTGTGGGCCTCTTTGAGTTCATCTTGTTTGGGACTCTCTGTGCCTCATGGACTTGTATGTGTACTTCTCTCACCAAGTTAGGGAAGTTTTCTGTCATTTTTTCAAATAGGTTTTCAATTTCTTGTGCTCTCTCTTGTCCTTCTGGCACCACCATGATGTGAATGTTGTTATGCTTGAAATTGTCCCAAGGGTCTTTACACTATCCTGATTTTTTGGATTCTTTTTTTTTTTTGTGCTGTTCTGATGGGGTGTTCTTTACTTCCTTATATTCCAAATTGCTGATTTCATTCTTGGCTTCATCTACTCTACTATTGATTCCCTGTAAATTATTCTTCACTTCAGTTAGTGTATCCTTTATTTCTGACTGGTCCTTTTTATGCTGTTGAAGTTCTCACAAAGTTCATTGACCATCCTTGTAGCCAGTGTTTTGAAATCTGCACATAGTAGATTGCTTATCTCCATTTTATTTAGTTCTTTTTCTGGAGGGTTTTTGTTTCTCACTTGAGACATGTTTCATCATCTCCTCATTTTGTCATCCTTTTAACCTTTCTGTGTTTATTTCTATGTACTAGGTACAGCTGCTACCATCTTCTTAGCTTGGTAGAATGACCTAATATAGTAGGTGTTCTATAGAGTCCAATGGCATGGCCTCCCAATCACTTAAGCTGGGCCCTCAAGTTACACTCACTACATGGGCTGTGTACGTATACTTTCCTGTTGAAGTTTAGCCTTGATTGTTCTAGGCACATAAATGGGAGGGATTTACCCTCAGGCCAGTTTGCTGCATGGACTGGCTTTGACCACCAACAACCATAGAGGATCATCTGGCCTACCCCACAGAGCAGGACTGACTTCAGTGGGGTTCTGGTGACCACCAACTCCACCCCTTGAGTTTGTTGCTTGTGGAGGTAGTTGGGTGATGGTGCTTCAGTGTGGTCTAAAGCTGTCCATTGGGTGTGCTGGCTCTGGGGCTTCTCTGGCAGTGAGGTCATGGTCAGCCACCACCTGTGTTCTTCCAGGGTCACCTGGCATGAACCACAAAGTGGTCTGCAGATAGCTCCTTTTTGTGCTGGGCTTGGTGGTACCCAGCTAAGGCTAGAGTGTGAACCAAGGGTGTTTGCTGCTAGTGCTGGGCCTAGGACCACTTAGAGAGAGGTACAGGGCATGCTGAGGCCAGATGCTACGTCTTTGAGAGATTTTAGGAAAATCTGAAGCATGAGCTAAGACAGGCCATTCTGTGGGAAAGCCACTCACTGGAAATAGGCCCAAAGGTTGGGTAGATGGGGCAAACAGTGTAAGCCAGGTTGATGAAGTCTCAGATATGGTGCTTGCCTGCCAGCTCTGTAGGGGAGGGCTTGTCAAAGTGGCCTCTGCCAGCACTTCTGTCTGGGAGAAAGCTGTCCCCCAGCTCTCCCTGTGATGTTGGACAATTCAGTTCTTCTCTGTACATCCCTGGTGCCTTTCAAGCTTCTGACCCAGTGCTGGAACTCAGAGAGAGTAAGTCTTAGTTAGGTTTGTGCATGGGTCTTTTAAGAGGAACAGCCTGGGACTCCAGAAGCCCTCTGTATCCTTTAGCTTCAATCCCTACTGGTTTTAACAGCCAGAAGTTATGGGTACTTCTTTTCTTGGCACTGGAACCCTGGGCTGGGTGGCCTGGTATAGGTCTGGGACCCCTCCTCCTTGTGGGGGACCTCCATATCTGAGATAATCCCTCCTGATTTTTATCTGCCACATGTGGGTGTGGGACAAGCTCATTCCTTGTCTCTGCCCTTCCTACCAGTCTCCATATGCCTTCTTCTTTAATTCCCTAGTTGCAGGACTTCCATTTCAGGTAGTTGTGAATGATGGTTGTTCTGTAGTTTAGTTGTAATTTTGGAGTGGTTGTAGGAGGCAGCAAGTCCCACTTTTATTTATGCTGCCATCCTTGATAACTTTATTTGTACTTTTAATTTACAGGGTGCTGACCTTTTCTGTTCTCTCTGTGTTTGACTTTTCCACTCCTTTTTATTTTTACTGTGAGGCAATCAGGGAAGATTTCATGAAAAAATTGAATGAAAATACTTAAACTAAACATATAAATTGAGTTTGTTCTGTAATTTTATTTTTCAATTGCAGTTTACTTTCAATATTATTTTTGTATTGTTTTAAGGTTGGTTCTGTAATTTTAAAAGTGTTATAATTTAAAAATAATTACATAAATATACTTGAAACATATTCCTTATTTTGAGCATTTTAGAGAATGGCTTCTCAAATATGGTATTTTGACTTAACATTAAAATCACCTAGATGTTTACTTTTAAGCATACATCCTTGGCCAAGAGCATACTTCCTAAGTCCCACCCAACCTTTCTGAATCAGAATCTCTGCACTTTTTAAGTGCATCTACCTAGAATTTGATTCATATCCATTTTTCACTTTATTTCTTCACTTGTTTGTATTTTTTATCTATAGTGTCTATTACGGGTATATAGAGATCAGTTGGCCATTGGAGGTTTATTTGGTAGACCATTTGCATGTTTTTGAAACAGAATTTTGATGTAAGTTGGAGGTCTTGACAGCATAAATACATTTTTTTCTAGTGAATGATTTCTGAATGATTCTAGCTGTATTATCAAAGATATTAAGATATGCTGTTATGCTGTGTGTATCTAGTATAGGACCAAAAAAAGGAATAAAGACTCAGTGTTTTTCCAGAATGAGCATCAGTTATCCAGTCATTAACCTTTCTATATTTGTGTGGCATAAGATAACAGTAATTTCCATCTTTTCCTGACAAGTGATTGTTCCCTCTTCTGTTTAATATGCCAGCAGCAGGAAACTCTCTCCTGAAGCAGACTGTTCCTTACAATTATGCACAATTTGCCTCTATTATTTCCATTTATTCTAGTTCAGCCCTACTGATAACAATTAAGCTTTAACATATCAGTGTGGACCCAGTCACTAAGTCAAAATAAAAGCATTAGGGAAGGGAATACGAAGGCAGTGCTGAAACAGGGAGAGAGGGACAGGCAGAGAAAAACCCAGAAGGGAGCATGGGTGCTGGAGATTTATTTGATAATTTTGCTCTTCATGTCAAAATATTCTGTGGAGTGTCATGTCAGTGCTGATGGAGCACTCACTTTTGTCATCCCTATCATCCCACCCTGCACCATGTCCTGAGAGTCCCTTCTCATTCTATTTTCATGCTGATTCCAACTACTTTCTCATCTTGGAAAACCATCGTCTGCTCTTAGCCCTTGAGCCCCAGATTGTCACCAATTTTTATGAGGGATTCTCAGCATTAGACCAAAAACTGGATTCTACCGCTGAGGCATATCTAAATCTACCTTCCTGGTTACATGCATCCCAAGTAAAACATTGCCCAAGTGATTCCTCAAGAGAACAATTGATTGAAGTATAAGGATGAAAATGCAAGCAGCATGTATCAGCTCTGACATATAAAGAGTTTCGAAGTCTTCACTTCTACCTTACACAATAAATAGCTGATCAAAAGGAAAAACAGTAACTTTCTTGGAAAGCAAAAAATCAGTAGTAAGTTTTTTTTTTTAAATCAGAGAATTGAGATTGCTACCCCAAAATACGGAGAGACAGGCAAATCCAGAAAGCCAAAGCTGGAATCTGTTTACCTGGAGCAGATTCAAGATGGAATCTTTGTTGGTATTTCACTGTGAAGATCCTAGAAAAACCCCATCTTGATTCTGGCAGGAAGAAGAGAAGAGTAACCATTATGAAATATGCCTAGAGCCCATCTTAACATCTCAGTGAGGGCAGAGGTTTTTATATGGAGGGAGAGGGAAAGCAGAACAAAGAAATCAAAGATAGGGGCTGTGGAGTGCAAGCAGTATCCTTGCTGGTCCTGGTGTAAATTTCATAATCAGTGTCCTTGAGTTGGCCATTAGATTAAATTCCTGTGTCTGTGAGCCTTGATGTCAGGCTGCTCCTTACGTTCACACAGGAACTGAAATTGGTGATTCTAGTACATGATATGGGAAAAAAAAAAAACTTAACATGCAAGTTTTAGTTTTCAGAGATCAAGTTAGGGTAACAAGCTGGGTTTAACATTTGCTAAGATTAATATAGGTAGCTTTATGAAAGTATAGCATATTTATTCCCCATTGCACATATATACAAAGGAATATTACTCTGCCATAAAAAAGAATGAAATTTTACCTTTTGTGACAGCATGGATGGACCTAGAGAGTATGGTGCTAAGTGAAATATGTTTGAGAGAGCAAGACAAATATTGTATGATTTCATTTATGTGTGGAATCTAAAAAGCAAAATAAATGAATGAATAAAGCAGAAACAGATACACAAAACAGACTGACAATTGCCAGAGGGTAAGGGAGTTGGGGGGCTGGGTAACATAGGTGAAGGAATTAACTACAAATTGGTAGTAACAAAATAGTCTCAGGTATGTAAAGTACAGGATAGGAAATAAAGTCAATGATATTGTAATAACTGTGCATGGTGCCAGGTGGATATTTGAAATATTGGGGGTATTTGAGATATTTGAAATAAACTTTGTAAAGTTTATGATTGTCTAACCACTATGCTTTACACCTGAAACTAATACAAAATAATAGTGAATGTAAACTGTAATTGAAAATTAAAATTTAAAAAAGAATCTTTTAGAATATGTGTGTGTGTGTGTGTGTGTGTTATTTGGGATATCTATATGTCGTATGGGAGAATATATAGGAGAAATCCACTCTAGTTCTTATGAGGTGTAATTCAGCTACTCCTAACTAAATGGTTTATTTTCATGTAGTGAACCTACAAGTATGATTGCTTTTTTATTCTCATTGCTTTTTGTATAGAAACTGTACAATAATTTTGAGTGCCAAGTTTATTGTTTATCACTAACAACTGTATATAGGACCTTATGGCATATGACTGTACTGTTCTTCCTTTGGCTTCATTATTTTCTGCTGCTGCTATTTTTCTTGCCTTAACACCATCAGTAATTTATATTTTTATTTTTCTCTATTGTAGTATGTTGGTAAGCACTCTTAAATCCCTTGGGAGAGGATTTAAACATTAAACTTACTCATGGGTATGTGGTTATACCCAGTGTGTTAAGAACAGTAATTAGGAAGTCATCTGATTTGGGTTCTCATGTAGGCCAGGACAGTAACTCGCTATTTGTTTTTTAAGACTCGATTTTTCCACTTGCAAAATGAAAGAACTCTATAATTTGTAAGGTCATTGCTTGACATAAAGCAAGTATTTATGTCAGTCTTTTACCACTCTGTGGAAGCTCTCTGCCAGCAGAAATTGTCCTTAATCCCTTACATTTTGCAGAGCATTTTACACAGGGCTGAATACCTGTTAGAATCTTAATACATTTTTTTAATTGAACATTTTTCCAGGTGCTTGTTTTTGTATTTGGAGTCATTGCTGTTTATATTTTCAAATTTGGATCAGACTGTCATTTTTTTACTAAAAGACAGGAAGGTGCATTTATTTTACATAACACTGAGGAGTGTTGAAAAGTACATAGACTTGTCTATGCTGCAGGCATTGTGAGCTGTTTGCATATACCAATATCTTAAGACTTTCTGTAGGGCCTGGGCAAATAAGTGGCTACCCTTGTGCCAAAATCTGTAGTGTTTTATTGGGCTCACTTATCAACTGAGTTACTATAACTTCTGTAGTAAACACTGATACAGTAATATAAGATTTCAGGCATTCCGGGAGGAGATAGCAAATGTACAAATGTGTTACCAATGAAAGGCTAGAGTAGAAGCAAATGTAAGAGGATTGAACTTGGAGTTCTTTCTGGTTCTGGCTCTGTCTTTGATTTTTATTTTTGAAACAGTAAAATTGTTGTTTTTAAAGATCTGATTACAACATTTTACACAGAATTTTTGATCTTTTAACCTTAGAAAAATCACTATACCTGACGGGTTTTTAGATTCTTCATCTTCACACTGAGGAGTTTCCACAAGATGATTGCTGCAGTTCTTTCCAGAACTAGCATTTGAGAGCTTGTATGCCTTAACTACTAGGTTGAAGATGACCGGCTTTGCTTTCAGGGTATGAAGAATCACAATCACATTCATAGCTTGAGCCTAGATCACTGAGAGAATATTTTCTCCCAGATAGTACTTCTGCAAACATTGCCTCTTCCTCTAGCTCTTTAAGTACTGTCAGTAGTGCTACCTCCTAGATAGATTCACTTTAGAGTCTCTAGAGCTGTACATGGCAAGGTTTATATGTAGTCACAGAGGTCCATCCTAAGGATCTAATTGCATTGGGTTCTGATGGTATTCAGAAAAATGTCAAAGGAAAAAGGTTATCTACTTAGCACTTTTTGAAGCTTTATGCTGCTGTAAATGAAACCTCAGAGCTAATTGACAGGGCATTCCAAATAACATCAGGTTCTCCCTCTCTACTGAATCATTCCCACCAGCATATTATAAACTCTAGCCTCATTTTAAATTTAATACAAAAAACCTTCCTTGACTCTCATACTCCATATAGCTACCACCCAGTTTCCTTGTTCCTTTTCTAGAAAAACTTCTCAATATGTCTTCATGTTTTCACCTCTTAAGCATTCTTTAAAAATTTTAAGTTAAAATGTGAATTAGGCTCTGGCCAGTGTGGCTCGATTGGTTGGAGCGTCATCCCATTAACCAAATGGGATGTAGATTTGTCCCCTGTCAGAGCACATATGAGAGGCAGCTGATAGATGTGTCTCTCTCACGTTGATGTTTCTCACCCTGTCTTCCTTTCTTCCCCTCTTTCTAAAATCAACAAGCATGTCCACAGGTGAAGATTGAAAAAAAAATGAATTAAAAATTTTACTTGAGAGACTGCTAGTCAAGAAGGCAACATAGGCAGACATGGCTTGCCTCTTTACACAATCACGTCAAAATTACAACTAAAATATAGAACAGCCATCACTCAGAACCTTCAGAAATTGAGTTGAATGGAAGTCTGTAAACTACGGAATTAAAGAAAACCCATCCAGATTGGTAGGGGTGCAGATGCAGAGTGGGCTGGTCTCTCACCCATGTGTGGTAGATAAAAATTCAGGAGGGATGTCGTGGGAGCAAGGAGTCCCAGCATCAAACCAGGCCCTTACACCCAGGATTCTAGTCAGAAAGATAAGACCCACAACTTCTGGCTACAAAAATCAGTGGGGATTGAGTCAGTGGAAAAAACTTCTGGAGTCCCAAGCAGTTCCTCTTAAAGAACTCACACATGGATTCACCTACTCAGACTTAATCCCTTTGTGCTCAGCGTGGAGGTAGTAGCCTGAAAGTCAACAGTAGCATACTGGGAGGAACTGGGTTGTCTGGAATCATGATGAATGGAGGCCATTTGTCTCTTTTCTGGGCCCTTCCCCAACAGAGCCACAGAGCTGGCAAGCTGGTGCCATATTTGAGACTCTACCAACCTGGCCTTGGAGATCCCCACAGATTGAGCCCTACCCAACTTATGGACCCACCCAAGCTACTTTTCCATATGAATGGCTGGTCTTGGCTCATGCTTCACAACATCCTAAATCCTCTCAAATAAGCAAGAGCTGGCCTCATGAGCCCCAGGAATGGCAGTAGCAGCCACCTTAGATTCACAGCTTGGCTTCGCCTGGGAAAGGCAAGCCCAGCAGAAGTAGCAGCCATCTGAGATTGCTTTATAGCTCAGGAAGGGTGGCCCTGGGCAAAACACAGGTAGGGGCTGACCTTGACTGAACCTCCTGGGAAAACCCAGGGTTAGGGTACCTATTGGACAGCTACAGACTATGTCAGAACATCACCACTTGCTCCTGCACAGCTGATCCTCCATGGTAGGTGGAGGTTGGTGGTCAGTGGTGACAGACAAACCTGGCAGTTGACTGGCCTGGGTTAATCCCTCTCATTGATCTGCCAGTAGCAACCAAAGCTCAACTGCAAGAGGATGGTGTACTCAGCCCACTCAAAGGGCGCACCTCAAGTACTCAGCTTGTGTGATAGGGGAGGCTGTGCCACTGGGCACTACAGGACACCTACTACATTAGGCCATGTAGTCAAAGCAGCTCTACCTAATACATAGAAACAAACATAGGGAGGCTGCCAAAACAAGGAGACAAAGAAACAAGGCCCAAATGAAAGAACAGATCAAAACTCCAGAAAATAATTAAACAACATGGAGATAAGCTATCTGTCAGATACAAAGTTCAAAACAGTGGTAATAAGGATGCTCAAAGAACTTAGTGAGGACCTCAGCAGCATAAAAAAAGATCCAGTCAGAAATGAAGGAAGAAATAAATTAATTGAAATAAAGAACAATTAGAAATAAAGAACAATTTACAGGGAAATAACTGTAGAGTGGATGAAGCTGAGAATCAAATCAATGATATGGAACATAAGGAAGCAAAAAACAACCATTCAGAACAGCAAGAAGAAAAAAGAATCACTCCCGCCCCCCGCCAAAAAAATGAGGATAGCATAAGCAGCCTGTGGGAGGTCCAACTTCAAGAGGTCCAACATTCACATCATAGGAGTACCAGAAGGAGAGGAGATTGAGCAAGAAATTGGAAATCTATTTGAAAAAATAATGTAAGAACACTTCCCTAATTTGGTGAAGGAAATAGACATGCCAGTCCAGGATGCACAGAGAGTCCCAAACAAGATGGATGTGAAGAGGCCCACTCTAAGACACATCATAATTAAAATGCCAAAGGTTAAAGATAAAGAGAGAATCTTAAAAGCAGCAAGAGAAAAACACTTAGTTACCTACAGGGGAGTTCCCATACGACTGTCAGCTATTTCTCAAAAGGAACTTTGCAGGCTAGAAGAAATTGGCAAGAAATATTCAAAGTCATGAAGAGCTGGGACCTACAGCCAAGATGGCTCTACCCAACAAAGATGTCATTTAGAATGGAAGGGCAGATGAACAGCTTCCCTGACAAGAAAAAACTAAAGGATTTCATCATCGCCAAACTGTTTTTATATGAAATGTTAAAAGGACTTATTTAAGAAAAAGAAGATCAAAACTGTGAACAATAAAATGGTAAAAATAGCTACCTATAGGAGAGTTCTCAAAAGACTGCCACCTGATTTTTCAAAAGATACTTTGCAGGCTAGCAGGCAAGAAATATTCAAAGTCATGAAAATACAAATAGGTAGTTACAGAATAGCCAGGGGGATGTAAAGTACAGTATAGGAAATGGAGTAGTCAAAGAGCTTATACACATGACCCATGGACCTGAACAATGGTAGGAGGATTGCCTGAGGGAGTGGAGGGCGCTGGGTCAGAGGGGCAAAAGGGGAAAAATCAGGACCACTGTAATAGCAGAATCAATAAAACATAATTTAAAAAAAACTTTACTTGGTATGTAACTCTCTTTCTTAGTGGAAACATTTAAAGTTCCACCTTTCATGTCCAAAAATATTTTTAACACTTAATTGTTGGTTTGCTGGCTTTAGAATTTTAGTTTGGAAGTCATTTCTTCTTCTTTTTTTTGCTTTTATTTTTATTTTTTTAATATATTTTATTGATTATGCTATTACAGTTGTCCCATTTTCCCCCCTTTACTCTGCTCCTCCCTGCACACCCCCTCCCACTCACATTCCCCCGCTTTAGTTCATGCCCATGGGTCATACATGTAAGTTCTTTGGCTTCTACATTTCCTATATTATTCTCACCCTCCCCCTGTCTATTTTCTACCTACCATTTGTGCTAATTATTCTCTGTACCTTTCCCCACTCTCTCCCTCTCCCACTCCCCTGTTGATAACCCTCCGTGTGATCTCCATTTCTGTGGTTCTGTTCCTGTTCTAGTTGTTTGTTTAGTTTGCTTTTGTTTATGTTTTAGGTGTGGTTGTTATTAACTGTGAGTTTGCTGTCATTTTACTGTTCATATTTTTTATCTTCTTTTTCTTAGATAAATCCCTTTAACATTTCATATAATAATGGCTTGGTGATGATGAACTCCTTTAACTTGGCCTTATCTGAGAAATACTTTATCTGCCCTTCCATTCTAAGTGATAGCTTTGCTGGATAGAGCAATCTTGGTTGTAGGTCCTTGCCTTTCATGACTTGGGATACTTCTTTCCAGCCCCTTCTTGCCTGTAAGGTCTCTTTTGAGAAATCAGCTGACATTCTTATGGGAACTCCTTTGTAGGTAACTGTGTCCTTTTCTCTTGCTGCTTTTAAGATTCTCTCCTTATCTTTAATCTTGGGTAATGTAAATATGATGTGTCTTTGTGTGTGCTTCCTTGGGTCCAACTTCTTTGGGACTCTCTGAGCTTCCTGGACTTCCTGGAAGTCTTTTTCCTTTGCCAGATGAGGGAAGTTCTCCTTCATTATTTGTTCAAATAAGTTTTCAATTTTTTGTTCTTCCTCTTCTCCTTCTGGTACCCCTATAATTTGGATGTTGGAATGTTTAAAGATGTCCTGGAGGATCCTAGTCCTCTCCTCATTTTTTTTGAATTCTTGTTTCTTCATTCTTTTCTGGTTGGATGTTTCTTTCTTCCTTCTGGTCCACACTGTTGATTTGAGTCCTGGTTTCCTTCCCATCACTGTTGGTTCCCTGTATATTTTCCTTTATTTCACTTAGCATAGCCTTCATTTTTTCATCTAATTTGTGACCAAATTCAGCCAATTCTGTGAGTATCCTGATTACCATTGTTTTGAACGGTGCATCTGATAGGTTGGCTATTTCTTCGTTGCTTAGTTGTATTTTTTCTGGAGCTTTGATCTGTTCTTTCCTTTGGGCCATTTTTTTTTCCTTAGCGCACCTGTTACATAAAGGGGCGGAGCCTTTGGTGTTCACCAGGACGGGGCAAATCACAGCACCGCTCTCTGACGTTGTATGTGGGGAAGGGGTCCGAGAGGGAGCAATGGTGCTTGCTCTGTTCTCTGCTGGTTTTCAGTCACTTCCCCTGCTACCCGCAAGCAAAGTGGGCCCTTCTGGTGCTGATTCCCACATGGGTGGGTTTGTGTATGTCTGGGATTCTGTGGGTCTCTCCAATGAACTCTCCTGTGAGGCTGGGAGTTTCTTCTGCTGCTGCCTTAGCCCCCAAGGGGTTTTCAATCAGTGGTTTGAGGCTTTATTTCCTTGCACTGGAGCCCTGGGGTTGCTCAGTCTGTTTTGCTCCCCCTGTGTTCCTCCCGGTTTATCTGTACCTGGATGTGGGACCGCAGGATCCATCAGCCACTGCTTTACAAGGGCCCACCAGCCACTTTTGCCGCGAGTCCTCTCTGCCCAGCTGCGTGTCTCCACCCCTCCTACCAGTCTGGGCGAATGTGTCGTCTTTAACTCCTTGGTTGTCGGTCTTCCATACAGTTCCATATTTTTTTTCTTAGAATATTGGAGACATTGCTCAGTTATCTTCTGGATTCCAGTATTGTTCCTTGGAAGTTCAAAGCCACTTTAATTTGTGATCTTTTGTATGTGATCTGTTCTCAACCTCTTCCCTGAAAGCTTTTAGAATTTTTCTTTTTGGGTTGCTGTTCTGAAATTTATAATGATGAACCTTGGTGAGAATCTATTTTCATTTATTGTGCTGCACTCCCTAGAGCCCTGACAGTCTGGAAAGAAGTGTTTAATTCTGAAACATTTTCTTGAATTCTTTCATAGTTGATTTTGTTTTTTTTTAATTTAATCTTTATTGTATGTTTTCCATTACCATTTAGTCCCCTTATATCTTCCTACCCCCCAGTAATCACAATACTGTTGAATATGTTCATGAGTCCTTTTTCCTTTTTGCTCAATCCCTCCACCCCCAACCTTCCCCTACCACTAGCTGTCATCCTGCTCTCCATCTATGAATCTGTCCCCATTTTTCTTGTTAGTTAAGTTTGTTCATTAGATTCCACATATGAGTGAAATCATATGGTATTTGTCTTTCTCTGACTGGCTTATTTCACTTAGCATAATGTTGTCCAGGTCCATCCATACTGTCACAAAGGGTAAAATTTTCTTCTTTTTTACATCCCAGCAATATTCCATTGTGTAAATGTCCAATAGTTTTTTTATCCACTCATCTATTGATGGCGCTTGGACTGCTTCCATATCTTGGCGATTGTAAATAATGTCGCAGTGAATATAAGGGTGCTTATGTTCTTTTGAATTAGTGTTTTGGATTCCTTCAGATACAGTCCCAGAAGTGGGATCGCAGGGTCCAAAGGCAGATCCATTTGTAATTTTTTGAGTTATTGCCATACTGCTTTGCACTGTGGCTGCACCAGTCTGCATTCCCACCAACAGTACAAAAGGGTTCCTTTTTGTTCTCACTAGCACTTGTTGTTTTGTTATCATTGTTGATTTTCAACACATTTTTTCCCTCCCTCCTTCTCTTCCTTCCTTTCTTCCTTTCCTCTTTTCTTTTGTTAAAGATTTTCTTTATTTATTTTCAGAGAGCTCAGGAGAGAAGTAGAAAGAGAGGGAGAGAAACATCGATGTGTGAGAGAAACATTGACTGACTGCCTCTTGCAGACCCTAAACTGCAACCCAGGCATGTGCCTTGACTAGGAATCTAACCGGTGCCCTTTCAGTTTGTGGATGACGCCCAGCTCACTGAGCCACACCACTCAGGGCTCAACACATTTTTCTGGTTTCTCTGTCTGGAAGTACTGTTATTAGGATTTGAACCTTCTAATTGTCCTGAATTTCTTTTCTGGGTTTTTTTTTTTTGAGTTTTTAGAAGATTTGTATCACCTCAAATAAGAATTCTGTACTCATTAACAGTCACCCTGTCTCCTCTCACTTTCTCAGTCATAGGCATCCATTAATCTGCCATCTGTCTCTATAGATTTGCCTGTTCTGGATATTTCATATAAATAGAATCATATTATATGTGGTTTATGGTGACTGGCTTTTTTCACTAACATATTTTCAAGGTCCATCATGTTCTAGCATGTATCAGAACTTCATTCTGTTTTATTGCTGAATAACATTCTGTTGTATGCATATACCACATTTTGTTTATCCATTTATCAGTTGATGGGGACTGGGTTGTTTCTATTCTTGGCTATTATGAATAATGCTGGTATGGACATTCTATAGGTTGTGTGAACACATGTTTTAAATTCTCTTGGGTATATATATCTTAGAATGGGATTTCTGGCTCATACAGTAAATATATGTTTAAAATTTTGAGGAACTGCCAAATTATTTTCCAAAGTTGATAGCCTTTAATGATTCCCTGTATAGTCTCTTTCTCTGGGTTGTTTTTTTGATCTGTTCATAGGTTTGATCTGTTTCATTTTGTAGTGTGTACTAACATGTATATTATTCTCAACTCTGCTCAAATCTAAAGATATGTCACTAAAGGCTGATAAAGGGTTTGGGTCAAGCTTACACACTATGGGCCTCTCTGTAGGGTGACCCAACTAGACCTGATCAATATGTCAATATCTTAATTTTTGTTTTCTTTGAACATAGAAAGCTCTCTCTTCGTGGGAGAGTATTATCATGGCTTCCAGAATTCTGAAATTTTTGTGTGGCATGGGCTGAGGTTTTTCAATAGTTAGAAAGTTTCCCTTAATCCATTCTATTTTTAGTTCACTGTCCATCCCTTCAGACTTGCATAGTGGTCCTAGGCCAAAAAATACATATTTTTAACCTTTCCAGAGAACAAACTCTAATTTTCTGCCTGGATTAAGGACAGTCAGGGGAATTTGTTACTGAACTAAATGTAGTGGTAGAGGATATAGAGGCCTGATTGCTTCTTTTTTATTTTATTTTATTGATTTAAGAGAGAGAGAGGAAGGGAGAGCTTGAGAGAGAAACCAATTTGTTGTTCCATTTATTTATGCATTCATTTGTTGATTCTTTTATATGTCCTGACTGGGGATCAAACCCACAACCTTACGGTATAGGGACAATGCTCTAACCAACTGAACTACCCACCCAGGGCCTAATTGCTTCTTAACCCTCTGTTTATATGCTTGACTTTACCTGTAATGCCACTTCCAAGGACTTGGGCTTTTGGGGGCTTCTCTGGTATAAACTAGACCACTTCTCTGCTTTTTTGTCTGCCGGTTTAGGATTCAGTTTTCTTGAGTCCACTGTTGGTTATCACTCCTGTTTTCCAGTGTTCACACTTTGTGGCTGTTGTTTCTTCTGTTCTCTTTGTCCTTGTGTGTTTACACCTGAAAAAGAAAACCAAAAATAAGCAACCCTTTACATTTATTATAGTTGGATATCTGGAGGTAACGGTTAAATATTTATGTTCATGCTGTTGTCTTTAACTAAAAGACAGAATATTATAAAATATTTTTGTTAATGGATTTCTAACTTAGTACATTGGAGCCAGAGATTGAATCTTTGATGTTTGTTGAGGCTTTAAAGCCTCAGATAAATCTAAGCCATTTTTATAAATTGCTCCATGTGTGCTTAAGAAGAATATATATATTTTTAATTGTTAGTAATTGAACCATTTCTTGGATCAAGCTTGCTAATTATCATACAAATATTTTTGGAATTAAGAATTTTCTTCTTGATTTATCAATTACTTTTGTTAAGAAATCTACCACTTCAATTGTAGATTTGTCAGTTTCTCCTTGCAGTTCTGTCAACTTACCTTATATATGTGGAAGCTGTGAATTAGGGCCAAACATATTTCCAAGTAGTTATATATTTTTGCTAGCTTACTACTATTATATATAAAATGAGCCTGTTTATTTCTTCATCAGTGCTTTTTGCCTTTATTTCTTTTTTTCTTGGATGTATAGTTTTGTGTGATATTTAGTTTAATATATCTTTTGTATCTCTTTATATTCAGCCTTGGCATGTTTATATATTATAGGTATGTCTCTTTTAAACAGCCACATACATGGATTAAAAAATTAATCTGACAATTTTTGTCTTAACTTGAAATTTTACATTTATTGTAATTATTGATATGTTGGATTAATTTCTACTATTTGTATTCTGCTCATTATCCTACTTCTACTATTCATCATTTTATTTTTTGTTTTTCCTGCCTCCTACCAGATTGCAAGTTTTTTTTCTCACTGTTTTCCCCTAATCATTAGTTTGAAGTTATATGTTCTGTTTGCATTCATTTAGTGAATACTTTTTCTTTTTTAAAGAAAAAAGATGTTATGTATTACTTTCAGAGAGAGGGGAAGGGAGGGAGAAAGAGAGGGAGAGAAATATCGATGTGAGAGAGAAACATCCATCTGTTGCCTCTCATAGACACCCTGACTGGGGACCCAAGCCTTAACCCAGCATGTGCCCTGATCTGAAATCTAACCAGTAACCTTCCACTTTGTGGAATGATGCCCAGCCAACTTAATGATACTGGTCAGGGCATTAATACTCTTAAAATTATAAACTTGCAGTTGACATAAAGTCTGAATTCAATTAATTTATTTATCCTCCTCTAGAACAGTTCCACAGTTTTAATCTAAATACTATCTTCCATTTTATGTTATTGTTGTCTGGTTATTATACTTCTCTTGCTTTAATATTCAGATTAGTTGTTATTATTATTATATTATTATTATTATTATTATTATTATTACTCTGTACACTGGCTATACACAGGAGCCTCAGTTCCAAAGTCTGCCTATGCAGGCCTAGGGTTTTATTTCTGCCTCATTGGCATCAAGGTTCAAGTTCATATTGTTTGTAATACTGACAGAATGGGAAAAAACACAGATGTCCATTATTATGATACACCTACTCAGTGTTATAATATACAACCATAAAAAGGCATGAAGACTTAATTCCCAGATATAACTGGAAAAAAGCAAGGTACAATGTAGTATGTATAGTATGCTTTTGTTTAAGAAATGAGAAAAGTATGAATGTGCATTTATTTATATTTTCAAAAAGAAACACTGTAAGGATAAATGAAAATTAATAAAAATGATTAACTGTGGGGGGTTATGATTGTTGGAGAATAGGAGGGACAAGACAGGACTAGAATAAGACTTCTCTGAATATTCTTTCTTATTTAGGACCAGGCCATTATATTCAGGAGCTAGATCAGGGAAGGGAGGAGCAAAAGGGACCAGTTAGGTAGGAAGACAGGTACTGTCTTGACTTTCTCCTGACTTTGTTAAACCATCACCTGGTGCTGGCTTTTTCATCCTCTCCGTAAGTAGTCTTATACCATCTGTACTTGTACCATCTTGTACTTATACCATCTGTGCTGTACATCTGCAGCTATTTCCTTCATATTGCTTATTAGTATCAGTAACTATTTGTTTACTTGTTTATTCTTCCTCTACTAGAATGTAAACTTCATTAAGGGCTTACGTAGTGCTTAGAATAATGTTTGGGACATAGGTGTTGAATGAATAAGTAGAGGGAAGCAGCATGTGCAAAGGTGTTAGGGGCAGGAAAACACAGGACATACTTGGGGAACATAAATTGCTCAGCAGTGTGGAATTTAATTATGTATGTTGGAAGGAGGGCAGGTAGTTGGGTAAGACAAGTCTGGGATTTGCTTAATTCTCTGAGTTTTAACAGTTTCCTGTGGACCTGGAAGCAGATTCTGTCAAAAACCGTCAGTTCTCACCCTTGCCCCTCTCGGACAGTTCGAGCTGCATATCCTTCTCCAGTTCCAGAGGTTGCATCCTGGCTTGATTGCGGGGTTTTTGTGGAAACCTCTCTTGAGACCCTGCCCCAGCTTTCTGTTCCCCTTGTGGGACCTGCTGTTTTTCAGACCTCCCCTGCTTAGGATGTGTTAACATTCCTGTCGCCCTGCTGCAATTTAAAAACTTTGAGATCCCCAAGCAAGATGGCAGAGGTAAGTGGAAGCTACATTAACCTCCTCCCAGTACCAATCTGGAATAATAACTAAATTATAGAAAAATCATCCTGAATAACCAACTGAACACTAGCTGGAGAGAAGCCTTATAACCATGGACAGATGGAAGAAACCACATCACCACATGACTGGTAGGGAGTGTGAAGGAGGCGTGAGAGGGCTGGCTGGGATCCCACAGGCAGCAGCTGAAGTCCTGTAGGATATTTCAGTGGCTAGGAGGTTGTCCCTGAGAAGTGTGGGGTTAAAACCCCAAGCTGAGCTCCCCAGCCTACAGCACCAGAACCAGGAAAAGTACCCAAATAACATATGGTGGTGAAAAGCAGCCAGGTTTCTGTCTGCCAGAGACAGATTGCTGGAGACTCAGAGCTTCTTAAAGGGCCAATGCATATAATTCCATTTGTAGCCACTTACTCTAAGCTCTGGTAGAGGGAGGGAAGAGTGGATTAGAGACACTTGAGGAGAGTCCGGGGCTGGTGGCTCTGGGGAAAGATCTGAAAGAACAACTGCCAGGATCTCTGTGCTGAGTCATTTCCCAGACTACAGGAGCAATCTTTCTCAGCCAGAGCACTCCCCTCCAAGTAGCATCAGCCTGAGGGGAAGCAATAGCCCTGCCCACAGGAATTACTCTGCTTCACCTTGTGGTGCTTAAGCCCTGAGTAGTACAGTTGGAAGACCTCACTGATTAACCCTATGGAAAGCCTGCAGGCAGAGGAAGATTGCTGGGAGCTCTGAGGTTTCAGCTGATGTGTCCCCAGGCCTGGTGCTAGTAAAAGCTGGCCTTGGTGCACAATCTTGTTCTTTCTGCACACACCTAGACCCGGAAGAGGGAGCCACATGCTGTGAGTCACTGATAGCTCCAAACAGGTTGCCCATGTCCAGTCACAGGCAGGGTTTGACTTAGGTGTGCACCAGAGTCTTGCAGATCTACCAAATACATAGAAACAACTACAAAGAAGCAGACCCTAAATGAAAGAACAAGAGTATTCTCCAGAAGAAGAACTAGATGAAATGGAGGGAAGCAATTTATCAGATAGAGTTAATAATTATAAGGATAAGGACACATAAACTATAAAAAAGGACCTGTCAGAAATAAAGAATAAAATATCTGAAATAAGTAATATAGTGGAATAAACAGTAGGTTAGATGATGCAGAGGATCGAAGCAGTCATTTGGAAGACAAGGTAGGAAAAAACACCCAGGCAGAGCAGAAAAAAGAAAAAAGAATTTTAATAAAATGCGAGCTTAAGAAACATCTTGGACAACATGAAATGTAACATCTGCATCATGGGAATACTAGAAGGAGAAGAAAGCAAGCAGAGCATCAATATATTTGAAGAAATAATGTCTAAAAACTTCCCTAACCTGGTGAAGGAAAAAGACACACAAATCCAGGAAGCTCAGAGAGTCCCAAACAAGTTGGACCCAAAGAGGCCTACAGAGACATATCATAATTAAAATGACAAGGCTTAAAGACAAGGAGAAGTTCCTAAACTCTGCAAGAGAGAAGCAGGTAGTTACTTATAAGGCAGCACCAATTAGACTGTCACGGGATTTCTCCACAGAAATATTTCAGGCCAGAAGGGAGTGGAGTGAATTATTCAAGGTGATGAAAAGCAAGGACCTACAACCAAGACTACTTCACCCAGTCAGGCTATCGTTTAAAACTGAAGGAGAATAAGGAGCTTCCCAGACAAGAAAATGCTAAAGGAGTTTATTCACACCAAACCACCACTGCAACAAGTGTTAAAGCGCTTGCTTTAAAAAGAAGAAGAAAAAGAAAGAAAAAAATAACCCAAAGGAAAATACTCTAACAATAAAATGACTCTAAATACATAGCTATCAATAACCACCTTAAATGTAAATGGTTTAATTGCTGTGACCAAAGACAGAAGATAGTTGAACGGATAAGAAAACAAGACCTATAGATGTGCTCCCCTCCAAGAGACCTATCTCAGATCACACAGACCAAAAGTAAAGGGATGGAAAAAGCTTTTTCATGCAAATGGGGGGGAAAAGCTGGGGTTGCAGTACTAATTATCTGACAAACTAGACTTTAAAACCAAGGCTATATATAGAAGGAGACAAAGAAGGACACTACATAATGGTAAAGGGAACAATGCAACAAGAGGATATAACCCTAGTAAACATTCACACACCCAGTTAGGAGCATCTAAATATGTGCAGCATATCTTGATGGAAATAAAGTGAGAGATCCACAGAAATACAGTCATAGTCGGGGATTTTAACACCCCCTTGATTTCAATGGATAGATCTTCCAGACAGAAAATCAACAAGGAAAAGGCAGCCTTAAATGACAAACTAGAGCAGACGGATTTAATAGATATCTTCAGAGCATTTCACCCCAAAGCAGCAGGATACACATTTTTTTCAGGTGCACATGAAATATTTTCTAGGATAGACCACATGTTAGGACTCAGAAAAGCTTGATAAGATTGAAATCATATCAAGCATCTTTTCTGACCATAATGGACTAAAACTAAAAATCAATCACAAGAAAAAAACTGAAAAACACACAAAGATACAAAGGCTAAATAAGATTCTGCAAAACAATGAATGGGTTAACAATGAGATCAAGGAAGAAATCAAAACATACTTTCAAACAAATAAAAATGACAACACAACAACCCCCAAATCTGTGGGAAGCAGTGAAAGCAGTCATAAGAGGGAAATTCATAGCATTACAGGCATATCTCAAGAAAAAGGGAAAATCTCAAATAAACAATCTAACTTTACACTTAAAGGAATTTGGAAAAGAAAAACAAACAGCTTAAAGTGAGTAGAAGGAAGGAAATAATAAAGATCAGAGCAGAAATAAACAAAATAGAGTCTAAAAAAGCAATACAAAAGATCAATAAAATCAAGGTCTGGTTGTTTGTGAAAATAAACAAGATTGACAAACCATTAACCAGACTCATCCAGAAAAAAAGAGAGAGGACCCAAATAAAGAAAATTATAAATGAAAGAGGAGAAGTAACAACTGACTCCCCAGAAATATTAGGAATTGTAAGAAAATATTACAAAAAACTATATCTCAAGAAACTGAATAATCTTGATGAAATGGATAAATTCCTAGAAAAATCCAGACTTCTAAAACTGAATCAGGTAGAATCAGAGAATCTGAATAGACAGATTACAAGTAGTGAAATTGAAGCAGTAATCAAAAAATTCCCAATAAACAAACATCCTGGACTAGATGGCTTCACAGGTGAATTTTACCAAACATTCAAAGAAGAACTAATGCCTATTCTTCTCACACTATTCCAAAAAATTCAAGAGGAAGGAAGATTCCTAAACTTATTTTAGGAGACCAGCATTATTTCAATTCCAAATCAGGTTAACACATTATGAAGAAAGAATATTAATGGTCCATATCCACAATGAACATAGATGCCTAGATCCTCAACAAAATATTAGCAAACTGGGTCCAGCAATACATTAAAAATATTATCCACCAACTCTGGCTGGTGTGGTTCAGTGGATTGAGTGCTGGCCTACGAACCAAAGGGTTGCTGGTTCGATTCCTTGTCAGGGCACGTACCAGGTCCCCAGTAGGGGGCATGTGAGAGGCAACCACATATTGATGTTTATCTCCTTCTCTTCCTCCTTCCCTTCTCCTCTCTCTAGCAATAAATAAAATCTAGAAACAAATAAATAAATATTAAAAGTACCATGCACTACCATCAAGTGGGATTTATTCTGGGGATGCAAGATTGGTACAATATTCACAAATCAATATATGTAATATACCACAATATAGCAATGTATCAATAGATGCAGAGAAAACATTTGATAAAATCCAACACCCATTTATGATAAAATCTCTGAGCAAAGTGGGAATTAAGGGAACATACCTCAACACAATAAAGGTCATATATGACAAAACCACAGCTAGCATCATATTCAATGGTCAAAAACTACAAACATTTCCCTCCAGATCAGGTACAAAACAGGATTAGCCACATTCATCACTCTTATTAAAAATGGTACTGGAAGTCCTAGCCACAGCAATTAGACAACAAGAAGACATAAAAGACATCTGAATTGGTAAGGAAAAAGTAGAACTGTCATTATTTGCAGATGATGTGAGACTGTGTGTAGAGAACCCTAAGGATTCCACCAAAAAATTACTAGAACTGACAAATGAATTCAGTAAAGTAGCAGGATACAAAATAAATATTTATAAATCAGTTGCATTTTTATAAACCAATAATGAACTGTCAGAAAGGAAAATTAAGAAAACAATCTCATTTATAATTCAAAAAGCATAAAATACTCAGGAATAAGTTTAACCAAGGATGTATAAGATTGGTACTTGTAAAATATGATACTGAAGAAAAATAGAAGAAGATACAAGTAAGTGGAAGCATATTCTGAGTTCATAGAGAGGAAGAATTATCATCATTAAAATGTCCATACTACCCAAAGCAATCAATCGATTCAACACAATTTCTATCAAGACATCTATGGCATATTTCACATAACTAGAACAAATATTTCAAAAATTTATATGAAACCACAAAAGACCCTAGATAGCAACAACAATCTTGAGAAAGAAGAACAAACTTAGTGGAATCATACTACCTGATATCAAATTATACTATAAAGCCATATTGATCAAAACAGCATGGTACTGGCATAACAGACATACAGATCAATAGAACAAATACAGAGCTCAGAAATAAACACATGTTTTTATGGTCAATATTTGAGAAAGGAGGCAAAAACATACAGTGGGGTAAAAATAGTATATTAAATAAATGGTGTTGGGAAAATTGGACAGATATGTGCAAAAAAGTGAAACTAGATCACCTTCTTACACTGTACACAATAATAAACTCAAAGTTTGGTAATGACTTAAGTGTTAGACTTGAAACCATAGAAATCCTCAAAGAAAACATAGGCAGCAAAATATCAAACATTTCTTGTAGCAGTATTTTTTCTGATATATCTTTTCACTCAAGGAAAACAAAAGAAAAGATAGACAAATGGGACTTCATCAAATCAAAAAGGTTTTACACAGAAAAGGAAACCCTCAACATGATGAAACCCTGGCCGGGTAGCTCAGTTGATTAGAGCATTGTCCCAATATGCCAAGGTTGTGGGTTTGATTCGTGGTCAGGACACATACAAGAATCAACCAATGAATGCATAAATAAGTGGAACAACAAAATTGGTGTTTTTCCCCCTCTCTCTCTCAAATCAATAGCTACAAAAAAATTTTAAATGAAAACACAACCCACTGAATGTGTAAACATATTTGTCAATACATCTGATGGGGGTTAGTATCTAGAATTTATAAAGAACTCATACAATTCAGTACCTCCCCCAAAAGACCAATACAATTATAAAATGGACAAAGGACCTGAATAGATTCTTCTTTCAAGAGGACATATAGATGGCCAAGAGGCATATGAAAAGATACTCAATATTACCAGTTATCAGAGAAATGCAAACTAAAACCACAATGAGATACCACCTCACACCAGTCAGAATGGCTATCATCAATAAATCAACAAACAGCAAGTGTTGGCAATGATGTGGAGAAAAGGGAACCCTTGTGTACAGTTGGTAGGAATGCAGATTGGTATAACCAGTGTGGAAAGCAATATGAAGGTACCTAAAAAAAAATTTTAAATGGAACTGCCTTATGACCCATGATTCCACATCTGGGAGATAATCTGAAGGAACCCAAAACAAATTCAAAGGAACATATGCACTCCTATGTTCATTGCAGTATTATTTACAATAGCCAGGATTTGGAATCAGCAGCCCAAGTGTCCATCAGTAGATGAGTGGATAAAAAGCTGTGGTACATTTGCACAATGGAATACTACTCAGCTGTAAAAAAGGACATCTTACCCTTTACAACAGCATGAATGGACTTGGAGGTTATTTTTTTTTAAGATTTTATTTATTTTTTAGAGAGAGGGGAAGAGAGGAAGAGAAACACCACTGTGTGAGAGAAACATCAACCTGTTGCCTCTCACATGCCCCCAACTGGGGACCTGGCCCACAACCCAGACATGTACCCTGATTGGGAATCAAACTTTTCAGTTCATAGGCTGGCACTCAAGCCACTGAGCCCTACCAGCCAGATCTGGAGATTATTATGCTAAGTGAAATAAGCCAGAGAGAGACAAGCACCATTTGATTTCTCTTGTGTGGAATCTAATGAAAAAAATGAACTAACAATCAAAATAGAGACAGACTCATAGAAAGCAGGCTGACAGTTTTCTACTTTCTGATGGGAGGGGATTGAGCAAAAAAGGAAAAAAAAACTCATGGATGTGGACAATTGTGTGGTGATTGCTGGAGTTGGGAGAGATGGGAGGAGGGGTGAGAGGAGATGGAGGGTATGGAGGGATAAATGGTGATGGACAGAGACCTGACTTGGGTGTGGTGAACATACAATACAGTGTATATAGATGATATGTTGCAGAACTCCACACCTGAAACTTGTATAATTTTGTTAACCTCTGTCACCCCAATAAATTCTATAAAAAGGAAAAATACATACTTTATTGCTAAAAAAATGCTAACCCTTATTTGAGCCTTCATTGAGTTGTGATCTTTTTGCTGGTGGAAGGTCTTGCTTTGATGTTGATGGCTGATGACTGTTCAGGGTCATGGTTGCTGAAGGTTGGGATGGCTGTGGCAGTCTCTTAAAATAAGACAAGTTTGCTGCATCGATTGACTCTTTTCATGAATGATTTTTCTGTAGCATGCAATGCAGTTTGGTAGCATTTCACCCCCAGTAGAACTACTTTCAAAATTGGAGTCAGTCCTCTCACACAATGCTACTGCTTTATCACGAAGTTTATTAACACTCTCAATTTTTTGTTTTCATTTCAGCATTCTTCACATCATCTTCACCAGGAGTAGATTCCATCTGAAACCATTTTTTCTTGTTTATTCATAAGAAGTAATTTTTCAACTAATAATGTTTTATAATGAGATTGCAGCATTCAGTCACATCTTCAGGGTCCACTTCTAATTCTGATTCTCTGCTATATCCACCACAGTCACAGTTAATTCTTCTAATGAAATCTTGAATTGCTCAAATTCTTCATGAGGGTTTGAATCAACTTCTAAACTCCTGCTAATGTTGCTATTTTGACTCCTTTCCCATAATAACTAGTGTTCTTAATGACATCTAGAATGGTGAATCCTTTCCAGAAGGTTTATAATTTAAAAAAAAAATTGATTTTGTAGAGGGAGAGAGGAAGGAGGGAAAGAGAGAAACCAATTTGTTGTTTCATTTATTTATGGGTTGATTCTTGTATGTGCCCTGACTGGGGATCAAACCTGCAGCCTTGGCATATCAGGACAACGCTTCAGCCAGGTAAACTACCTGGCCAGGGCTCAGAAGGCTTTTAATTTAATTTTCTCAGATCCATCAGAAGAATTATATCTATGGTAGATATAGCCTTATGAAATTTATCTCTTAAATAATAAGACTTGAAAGTAGAAATTACTCCTGATCCATGGGCTGCATGTGAATGATGCATTTAACAGGCACGAAAATATTAATCTCTTTGTACATCTCCATCAGAGATCTTGGGTGACCAAGTACATTGTCAATGAGCAGAAATATTTTGCCAAGAATCTTTTTTTCTGAGTAGTAGGTCTCAACAGTGGGCTTAAAATATTTTGAAACTATGTTGTAAACAGTTGTGCTGCCATCCAGGCTTTGTTGTTTCATTAATGGAGAATAGTCAGAGTACATGGAGCATAATTAAGGGTGCCGGGATTTTTGGAGTGGTAAATAAGCATTGGCTTCAACTTAAAGTAACCAGCTGCATTAGCTCTTTGAAGCTTTGAAGCCAGACATTGACTTCTCCTGTACTGCTATGAAAGTCAAAGATGGCATCTTCCAATATAAGGCTATTTTGTCTACATTCAAAATCTGTTGTTTAGTGTAGTCAACTTCATTAATTATCTTAGCTAGATCTTCTGGATAACATTGCAGCTTCTGTGTCAGCAGTGGCTGCTTTACCTTGTACTTTTATGTTATGGAGATGGCTTCTTTAATTAAATCTCATGAACCAACCTCTGCTAGCTTCAAACTTTTCTTCTATAGCTTCCTCACTTGTCTCAGCCTTCATAGAATAGGTGGGAGTGAGGGCCTTTTTCTGGATGAGACTTTAGCTTAAGGGAATGTTGTGGCTGGTTTGATCTTCTATCCAGACCACTAAAACTTTCTGTATATCAGCAATAAAGCTATTTCACTTTTTTTTTTTTATCATTCATGTGTTCACTGGAATAGAACTTTTCATTTGCTTTTAGAAGTTGACAAACTGTCTGGCACAAGAGAACTAGCTTTTGGCCTATCTTTGCTTCCTCATTAAGGTTAATAATTTCTAGCTTTTTATTTTAAGTGAGAAACACGTGACTCTTTCACTTGAGCACTTAGAGGCCATTGTATGGCTTTTAATTGGCTTCATTTCAATATTGTTCTGTCTCAGGGAATAGGGAGGCTAAAGGAAAGGAAGACAGATGGAGGAATGGCTAATCTGTAGCAGTCAGCACATACAATATTTGTTAAGTTTGCTATCCTGAATGGGCATGGTTCATGGCACCCCAACATAATTACAATAGTGGCATCAAATATCATTCATCATAGATCACCACAACAAATATAATAGTATTTAAAAAGTTTGATATATTACCATTGATATGGTAAGTGATATAACCATTTGGTAAGTGATGCTGTATGTGGGGGAAGTGTCCGAGAGGGAACAATGCCGTTTGCTCCCCTCTCTGCCGGTTTTCAGTCACTTTACCCGATACCCACAATCAAATGGGGCCCTTCTGGTGCTGATTCCCAGGTGGGTGGACTTGTGTACGTTCTAGGACCTTGTTAGTCTCTCCAATGAACTCTCCTGTGAGGCTGGGAGTTTCTCCTGCTGCTGCCTCAATCCCCAGTTTTCAATCAGTGGTTTGAGGCTTTATTTCCCTGAGCTGGAACTCTGGGTTGCATGATCTGTCTCACTACCCAGTTGTTCCTCCCAGTTTATCTGCATAGGAATGCGAGACCACCCAGTCTGCAATCCGCAGCCTCACAGGTCCACCAGCCACCACCTTGCCACAAGTCCTCTCTGCCTGGTTGCCGGTCTCTGCCCCTCCTATTGGTCTGGATGAATGTTTCTTCTTTAACTCCTTGGTTGTCAGACTTCCATACAGTTCGATTTTCTGTCAGTTCTGGTTGTTTTTTGTTTTTAAATTTGCTGTTGTTCTTCTTTTGTTTGTGCAAGGATTGTGTTTTGAGTGTGTCTACCTTCGCCTTCATCTTGGCTGGAGGTCTGTTCTCTTAAAAATATCTTGACAGTTTATAATGAGTGATAGCTTTTAATGTTAATGTTTCCCAAAATGTTTGCTATGAACTGTGTAGCCAAATTTGATTATTTCAACTATGGAGGTAGGGAGAGGAGGTACGAGTATTAGTCTTTTTGAGAGGCAACATGATGCAGCAGGAAAAGGACTGGGCTTTGGAGTAGATATCCACCGCTATGAAAAAAGCAAAATAACTTGAGTTCTGTTGATGAGTTAGGAAGCCTTGGCAAGATATCTAATATCTCTGAACATTCATGGCTTTATCAGAAATGATCCCTATCCCATTTCAGGGTTGTGTGAAAATTAAATATATGAGGTCTATCTGGAAAAGTCCAGCCATTGTTAATATAATGAGAATGGTTTGTGTGACATCAATGTGACGTGGCAGCCAAGGAGAATGGACTGGAATGTGGATGTGTGAATAATGATGACTTCACTGTGCTAGTCAGTGGGGCAGGAGATGCCATTGAGTGAGCATGTGTATTATATATGGCCGTCACATTCAAAATGACTGTGTGAGTAGAGCAATGAATCTGCATCAAATTTTGCATTAAGCTTGAACATTCCTCCATGGAAACTATTTGGATGATTCAGAAGGCCACAGCTCTGGGCAACTGGTGAATGGCAGGTTAATCATGACAACACACTTGTTCATGCATCACGTCTCATGCAGGGTTTTTTTGTGAAACATTTAAGTCACCCAGGTGACTCAGACTCCCCTACAGCCCAGATTTGGTGTCCTGTGACTTCTGGGTTTTCCCTAAACTAAAATCACCTTTGAAAGGGAAGAGATTTCAGACCATCAGTGGGATTCAGGAAGACACAATGGGGCAGCTGATGGTGATTGGGAGAACTGTATAAGGTCCCAAGGTGCCTACTTTGAAGGGGACTGAGGCATCATTGTCCTATGTACAATATTTCTTGAATCTTGTATCTTCAGTAAATGTCTCTGTTTTTCATATTACATGGCTGGATACCTTCTGGACAGATGATTATATATATATACACACACACACATACACACATGTATATATGCATATGTGTGTGTATGCAGCATAGCATTTGGCACATAAATCCCTTTTTTTCAAAGATTTTACTTATTTTTAGAGAGGGGAAGGGAGGGAGAAAAAGAGGGAGAGAAACATCGATGGGTTGCCTCTTGCACATCCCCACCTGGGGACCTGGCCTGCAAACCCAGTCATGTGTCCTGACCGGCGACCTTTTGGTTCACAGGCTGGCACTCAATCCGCTGAGCCACACCAGCCAGGGCAATGAATTCTTAATAAATGTCTTTTCCTTGTTCCTGCTTTGTTGTGGAAGGACTTTATTTCTTTCAGAGAGTTTCATATTTAAGGTCTGTTTTGATACTCATAGCTCAAGTGATATTATCCTTATTTTAAAATAAGGAAAAGTGACTAGACAGGGAGGGAAGGTGACTTACTTGAGATCACTTCCAGTGCAAGCAGAAGAGCTGGTACTTGAAGCCAGGTCTTTTGATTTGTCATAGGGCTCTTACTTTGTACTTAATTTGGGGAAAATTACTTGTTTTTGTATTTACATTGGGTTATGGATATTATTTATGCTAGGCATTCACTTCTGTAAAAGTAAGAAAACCTTAAGACTTACTAGAACCTTAACAGTGGTCTAGCCTCTATATCTTGCCCCTTTCTCAATATCTCTGTCTGCTGTCTATTGGGATAAAGGTTTTGACTGTCAAATAAATGTAAGGCAGCAGCCTATACAAGTATTTACTTTAAAGTCTTAATTGGAGGTTGTGAGTCAGGTGTGGTATAGCAAAAGGAACATTGAGCCTTCTGATAAAAAAAACTTCTGGATTTGAGCTTCAGAACTCCTTCGGCTAAGTCACAAAATAATTACACACAATGAGTATTAACTATCAACAGAGGGAGATGTCACCTTAACAGGTAATTAAGACAAATTACTATAGATCAGCATTTTCTTTTTGCCACAGGAAATCCCCTTTTAAAGGTGGGTTTTTCCCTTCAAATAGACCATCTTTATATGTCTAATATCATGTCAGAGGCTTCTTGTAATTTGAACTTCTCGGGTCACCTATGAGGAAATAATGAAAAAAATGAACTTCCTCGTTATTAAATGGAGCTTTCCTCACTGTTTTGAAGTACAATTTCTAAATAAATTAGGGTCTAGATCCAAATATAGAAAAAACTGTGTGCTCTTTCTTTAAGAAGCATCTAAGACACAATCACTGCTTTCTAAGAGCTCATTTTAGTAGGAACTACAGATATGAGAGCAATTAATCATAAGTGAGGGGTTTGCAGAGAGAGGTGTGGGGAACACAGAGGAACAAGTAAATAATTCCATCTGGAGGAATCATCTCTGAATGGCTTTAAAGGTTGAGTAAAACTTCTCCAGATAAACAAGGGACTCTAGTAGGGGTGGATAGAAGATTGATTATTCCAGGAAGAGAGAATAGCATATGTAAAAATGCACATGAAAGTGCAAATTTTAAGTGGGAGATGTTATGGTAACAGACTTGCTGCATAGAGTAAATGGCACTGTAGCTCTGACAGCAGGTACAAAGGAATGATGCTCTGGAGAAGAGGCAGGGGACATTCTGTAGTTGGCCAGTGGGTAGATAGATCTGGAGCTGGAATCTAATTCCATGGTTTATCTTCCATTCTTCATGCCTCTGTCTTTATAAATGTTAATTTTAATAACTCAAGTCCTCTTTCAATAGGATCTGTCAGGAGAAGGCCTTGGGGCATAAGTCTTCTTATTTTCTCTTGAATGTGTTTGGAGACTTTTCTTCAGAGCCTTCCCATAATGAGTTTCCAAGCATAAGAAGATGGTGTATGCTGTTAAGCTAAACAACCTTCAAGACATGATTGACCCCACGCTTCTGCGCTTCTGCATAAAGGTTACTTAGAGTTTGAACTGTTTCTTCAAACTTCTGCCTTTCAAGCCGATTCTCCAGCTCCACAGGAACTTGGTCTGGAACTGTCAGCATGTGCCACTGCTGTGGTCTTCCTGAATGAGTATCTTCCTGAACACAGGCACCTGCTGTGGCCCAATGGCGAGGACAAGACTGGCTACTCCACCTCCTCTGACCCCCAGTTGCTGTTGCACTGCACCCTCATGCATTCTTTCTTATGTCCTCAGCCAGTCTGTAGGCTTTTTGGGGGGAAGGGACTGTATGTCATTTATTATTGTGTTCTACATCCTACGATGTTTCAAAATGTTTTACACAGTTGGTGAGCAATAAATGTTTATTGATTGACCACGTGGAACATATAGGATATGGGAGAAGGGAATGTTGGACCAAACTTTGAGGTGAATTTGGAATAATCTTTTAGGTTTCTTGATCAGTATCAAAAGAGCCATTAGAGCTCTGAGAGTAGCTCTATAATATTTTTTTTCTTTTCCCTCTCTTTTCATTACTATTCTCACCAGAGGCCTATGTGATTCTCCTCCAGGGTCCGTTGGTCATCCTCATATCTCTTCCTATCCTGCACAATCCCTTTGACCTTGAACTTATCAATTCCCTCTTTTCAACTTCTGTGTCCTCATTACTGAAATAGATTAAAATAATCCTTAAGTTTCTTTCCATGTCTAGTATTCTGTGATGCCACTGTCCAGAAGCTCTGCTGAAAGATGGTGCATGCTATGTATCACATTTCTTTGTCCTAGAAGCCAAATTGGTTTACTGAACAGGTCCTGGAGAATAAAAACCTCATTCAAGCCCCAAACTTAGTGAGCTTATTATTAGTATTGATGATCTCCATGGGTTTTTATCAAAGGAAATTTTGCACATAGAAATGGTGACATTTGTCAGTCTTAGCAGCTTCAACCAAGAAATGCAAGCTAGGAAAAGGTAATTGATGTCATTAGACCAACTTGACAGTGTGATAGTTATTCTCAAAGCACACCCCAGCATCCGAGTTACTTTTATTTCCTGTGGGTCAGAGTCTGGGGCTTGTTTCTCTTCTTTGGGAAGGCGGGTAGACATTTTAATGGACGGCTTTGCCTGCCAGGACATTTGGTCTTAATAATGGGCTCAAATTTTCCTTTGTTCTATTGGAAACTTAAACTGTAACAAGGAAGCTTTGTAGTAAAAATATTTCAATGTGGGGAAAAAATAAGTACCTTTTACTGAAGTCAGGTTGTTCTAATCACTGGCCTTGAGCATGTTGTCCTCCTTTCCACATCAGTATCTTTTTCTGAGTGTTCTGCCCCTCTTCGTAGATACCCTTATTAAATGTTTTCAAAATCCCACTCTCATCCCCATTCACCAACTGCCCTTTCTTTTTTCTCTGAAATTCTATTAAAGAAACATTTACTATATAATTTATTACTTAGTTCTCTGCCATCTTATTATATTATTGTTTTGTGTTCATTTTGTTTCCTCAAATTATTTGCTTCTTAAAGGCATGGAGCAATCTTTGTTCATCTCTGTGATCCTGCTATCACTGGGCTGGCCCCAGAAATAGTGTAGAGGGAGGAGTAAAAGAGTGTAAGGGACTTAACATTTATTGAATTCATACCTTGTACTAGGGATATATTTATACCTTGTACTAGGAATATGTACCTTATAGTTTATTTTCAAATTTTCACAACAGCCTAAATAGGAAATGTTAGGTCCATTTGATTGTACTTCTGAGGAGACTTGGCCTCAGAGAGGTTTGGTCAGAGTCATTGTGGAGGGAGGCATATTTAGTGTTAAATCCCTCCCTCTCTGCCATTTACTTTTTGTGTTGCTTACCCTCTCTAAGCTTCAGTTTCCAGATGGGGATGATATCTACCCTATTGGGTACTTTTGAACCTTAATGAGAAAGATAATGCAGATAAGGGGCCTTTGGATGCTTGGCCCATAGACAGTCTACAAATGAGACATATTTGTAAGCAGAATGGACGTCACTTGCTATTGGATTGGTTGTGGTACAGAACAGGAGAAAAAAAAGTGAAGCATGACTTCCAGATATCTATCTTGAACAACTGAGAAGATGACATAATTTATAGAGAATCTGGAACACTGGGAGGAAAACAGTTGTGGAAAGAGAATGTTAAGTTTAATGATGTTTGATATGTTGAATTGGCAATGGAATATACAAGTCTAGAGCTCAGAGGAGAAATCTCAGCAATAGATACAGCTACATGTGGTGACTAAAGTCCATATGTAAAAGAGAGAAAGCACAGTGTTAAATGACCTAATTTCTGAAGAATTTCAACATTTAAAGGTGAGTAGAGGATAACCCAACAAAGATGACTGGAAAAAAAGGATCCAGACAGATTGGAGGACCAGGAGAGTGTCAATGAAGGTAAGGGACAAAAACATTTCAAGAAATTTTCTACACATGATGTCTTTTCTTTCTTACCTTCCATTTTTTCTTCAATTCAGTACAGTCTGGCTTCTGCATTATCTCCTCAGCTACACTGAAATGGCTCTTTTCTACAAATTCAGCAGGCATTACTCTATCCTCATTGAACCTGCTCCATCAGCAGCATTCAGAACAGCTAACTATTCCTTCTTTCTTTCCCTACTTCAGTGGCTGCTCTTTTTTGTTTTCTTTTACTTTTCCTTAAGGAAGTATCTATTGTGTATTATTACTAGCCATATTTTACAGCAAAATTAAATTAAATGTATACACATTTTACAAACATAAACTGGAAAAAAAAAAGGCATCCATCAAATTTATATGCTTAACCAAAGTCCTGGTTTTCAGAATTCAGCAATCATGATTCTGGTCCAGGGCCACCAGTCCATGATTTCCTATAGTTGAGGATCTTGTCAGTAATTGGAGAAAAATTTATATGCAACAGTAGTTTCCACATAAAACCTTCTCAGGCGCTCAGTTATTTCATTCATTGAGACATCCTTTTGCTCTAATTTACCACAGGGCTCAGGGATTTTCTTTGTTGAGACATCCTTTGTTATATTTCATCACCTAATGGCTTGCTCTTTTTCTCATGGAAGAAAATTAAGGAGCCCAACTGTGTCTAGGTGCCCAGTGCGTGGTACCAACACATGTTCTGGTCCAGACTCATGGCACCACTGGAGGAATGTGGCTGCTCTATTTTTTTTGTGTGTGTGGCTACTCCTTTTTAGTACCCTTTTGTAGTTATTTTCCTTGCACCTAATACCTAAATGTTGGGGTTCTTCATGTTTTAGAACTGAGCCCTTACCTCTTCTCTCTGTAAATTCTTTTCTTAGGTGATTTCATACCATCTTGATCTTATAACTTACAATTTTTTTTTATTTCCAGTAAAACCTCTCTTATGAATTTCAATTATCTGCATGATATCTCTATTTACATGTTTTATATACAGGGTGGGGCAACAGTAGGTTTACAGTTGTGAATACATGAAACACAGTTTATTCTTATATTATTATTTATTTATTATATTTTCTTTAAAACATTTAAAAATATGCTTATTGATTTTAGAGAGAGAGAATAAGGGGGGGAGAGAGAGAGGGAAAAATAACCATTAACGTGAGAGAGAAATATGATGAGGTTGCCTTCCATAAGTACCCTGACCTGGGATTGAACCCACGACCTTTTGGTGTATGGGACAGCACTCCAACCAACTGAGCCAATGGCCAGGGCTTATTGTATTATTTTCCATACAAACAACTGTAAACCTACCTTTGCCCCACCTTCTATATATCCACAGCTGAACTCTTGAATTTTTTTCCCCTTCAAACCAGCCTCCTCCTCAACACTTTTTTTCCATTTTAATAAACAGTACCAACATCCAACCTATCAAGCTAGAACTTTGGGGTCACTTTTCACTGCCTTTTTCTCATTCTTTACATTTAGTCTAACATCAAATTAAATCTGTTCTACATCCAGAATTTCTCAGATTATCCTATTTCTTTCTGGTGTACATTACCATCAATTTTCACCTAGATTCTTGAAGCAGTTTCCTAACTAGTCTTATTGCTTTCAGCCTTACCTTCCTGTAATTATATCTCCATATAGCAAGGACAGAGATCTCTTAAAAATTTAAACTTAATAGGCCATATATCAGTTAAAGATGAAATTAATCACTTTCATATTAAAGGATAGATTCTAATTGGGTCCTTCAGAATACTATGGCAGGTCAGGGGGTGACTTGGAAGAGAATCCAGGTGTGTGGAGAACCAGTTCAGAGTTTCAGAAGGATAGTTTTACTAATATGATTCCAAATGACATTTTCTCAAAGTTAAATAAAAAGAAAGCACATGGTTTTCTATTTATTCTGTTAATTATTATAAAACCTTCTGCTATGAAAGTTGTATTACAAAATTCTATTGTGATTATCAGCTTCTGCTTATGTCTAGGGACTCAGTGGTTTCATGAGATTGGTTCTTACTACCAGTTGTGTGATAACTTCTTTACCAAAAATCAATTCAAAAAACATCTCCTCCATGCCTTTTCTGTATTAGATTTTAGGTATACAAAGGTAAATAGAGTACCCATCCTCAAAGATTCACAGTCTAATAAAAAAGACTGGGCACATTAAATATCAGCTATAATAGGTGTACGTAAAGAGAGTTATAAGAGAAGATGTGGGAGGGATTGATTTGGCTCACAGATAGATATACTGAAGATGACCTAACATAGGAGTTGATATTTGAACTAGAACATGAAAGATGATTTGGAGTTTGAGGATATTTGGAAGTGAATATGACTGGTGTAAAACTACATCAGAGAAAGATATAGAAATGTCTCATAAAAGTTCATAAATGGCAGTTGGTTAGCATTATGGCTGCCTTTTTTAAAGGAAAAATTGGGGAATGAGATGTCCATAGACAACATCAGAAAAATTTAGCATGTTTCAGGGAATCTAGAAGGCCAGGCACATGTGCAAGGCTATGTGCATGTGCAGAAAAGACCTGAGAAGACCATAATCTCTCACTTCTGACTGGTATGAGACTCAGTACAAGCAGGATGGGTAGGCTAGAGCAGAGCTGTAAACTGTCTGACTGAGTATTGAAATCCTGTCCCAACATACACAAATCCCTCAGCAAAGACTAGTAGATTTATTGGTTCCAGGCATTTAGGGAAACCTTCATCCAATCATTAGGAGCCCAGTAAGCTAACTGAGCAGAGACTTTGCTGGACCCATACGATAAAGAATACAGACTTTGTTCATGAAAGTCACTAAACAAACAAACAGCAGTAGTATAAACAACAAAAAAACCACAACAAAGCTTGGGGACATGAAAGATTATAATTTTTAGATTGCCACATTATATTATTTAAAATGTCTGCTTTTCAAATAAAAATTGCAAGACGTGCAAATAAAAAGTATGGCCCATACACAGTGGCAAAAAACCTCAGTAGAAACTGTCCCTGAAAAACCCTGGTTGTGGGACATTTAATAGACATACAATTTAGTTACCTATTTTAAACATGTTCAAATAACTAAGGGAAACCATGTGTAAAGAATTAAAGGAAAATATGAGGATGATATATCAACAAATAGAGAATCCCAACAAAATGATAGAAAACATGTACACACATGTGCTCTCACACACACAGTCATGCGCAAAGGTTAACAGCTTATTTTTATCAGAAATGGAGGCCAGAATGCAATGGGATTATACATTCAAAATGCTGAAAGAAAATGACTGTCAACCAAGAATTCTATATCCAGCAACATTGTCCTTTAGAAATGAAGGGAAAACTAAGACATTCCCAAATAAACAAAAAATGAGAGAATTCATTGCTAGCAATAGTTATACATCTTTGTTGATGGACACATAATATATAAAAAGATTATTTGGTAATAACACAAAGGAATGGGAGAGAGAATGGAGCTACATAGGAGCAGTTTCTACATATTATTGTAATTAAGTTGATATTAATATAAACAAGATTGTTACAAGTTAAAAGGTTAATTGTAACCTGCTGGGCAACCACTAACACACACACACACATACCCACAGTCTGTCCGGAAAAAGTCCAACTATTGTTAATATAACAAGTTTGCATGACATCAATGTAAACTGGCAGCAAAGGAGAGTGGACTGGAATGCACATGTGTGAACAATGACAATTTCACTGTACTAGTCAGTGGGGGCAGTAGATGCCATTGAGAGAGAGTGTGTACTGTGCGGCCATTACATTCAAAATGATTGAGCAAGTAGAGCAATAAATCTATCAAATTTTGTGTTAAGCTTGAACATTACTTCATGAAAACTTTGGGTGATTCAGAAGGCCACAACTATGGGCAACTGGTGATTGGCAGCTTCATCAGGACAATGCACCCAGTCATGCACCATGTCTCATGCAGAGTTTTTTTGCAAAACATCAAATCACCTAGGTGACTCAGCCACCCTACAGCCCAGATTGGCACCCTGTGACTTCTGGCTTTTCCATAAACTAAAATCACCTTTGAAAGGGAAGAGATTTCAGATCGTTGATCAGATTTAGCAAAATATGATAGAGCAGCTGATGGTGATTGGGAGAATTGTGTGAGGTTGCAGCATGCCTACTTTGAAGGGGACTGAGGCATCATTGTCCTATGTACAATGTTTCTTGTATCTTGTATCGTCTTCAATAAATATCTCTTTCATAGTACGTGGCTGGATACTTTCTGGACAGACCATTTAAAAAATGTATTTATAAAGTAAAAGAAATAACAAAGGTATTAAAATGGTACAGTAGGAAGTACATATTTAGCATAGACAAAGAAAGTAATGGAGTAATAAAGGGACAAAAATACATAAGATATGAAAAAAACAGGTAACAAAATGACAAGTATATATCCTATCTTAACATTAATTGAATTATGTGTTAATAGATTAACATCAGAGAAATGCAAATTAAAACCACAATGAGATATTACCCCACACCTGTCAGAATGGCTATTATCAGTAAATCAAATAATAAATGTTGGCAGTGATGTGGAGAAAAGGGAACCCTGGTGCACTGTTGGTGGGAGTGGAGATTGGTACAGCTGCTATGGAGGCTGTACATTGTGGAGGTTCCTCAAAAAATTAAAAATGGTACTGTCTGATGACTCAGTGATTCTGTTTTTGAGTGTATTCCCTAAGAAACCCAAAACACTAATTCAAAAGGACATATTTACCTTTGTGTTCATTGTAGCATTATTTACAGTAGCCAAGAAATGGAAGCAATCCAAGTGCGCATCAATAGAGAAGTGGATGGGAAAAGGCAGAAAACTGTACTTGAACAACAATAAAATTTAAAAAAAATAGAGAAGTGGATGAAAAAGCTGTAAGCAACGTAATATTACCTGGCCACAAGAAAGAATGAAATCTTACCATTTGTGACTGTATGAATAGACCTAGAGGGTATTATACTAAGTGAAATAAGTTAGTCAGAGAAAGACAAATACTGTATGATTTCATTTATATGTGGAACCTAAAGAATAATATAAATGAACAAACAAAACAGGAACAGACTCAGATACAGAGAACAGACTGTTGGTTGCTGGGGGTTAGGGTGAGGGAGTTGGGAGACTGGATGAAAAAGGTGAAGGGATTGAGAAGTACAATTTGGTAGTTACAAAATAGTCCCAGGTGGTAAAGTACAGCATAGGGAATATAGTCAATAATATTGTAATAACTATGTATGGGCCCAAGTAGATAGTTGAAATGTCAGGGGGAATACTTTGTAAAGTATGTAATTGTCTAACCACTATGCTATAAACCTGAAACTAATACAAAATAATACTGAATGTAAACTGATTGAAAAAAAATTATAAATGTATTAATGAATTAAATATCCAATCAGAAAGAAGACTGGCAAAATGGATTTTAAAAATATGATCCAGCCTTTGCCAGGTAATTCAGTTAACTGGAATGTCATCCCATACACTGAAAGGTTGCAGGTTCAATCCCTGGTCAGCGCACATATGTAGGTTTCAGGTTTGATCCCAGTAGGGCATGTATGGGAGGCAACTGATTGATGTCTCTCTCTCACATCAAAGTTCCTCTCTCTCTCTCTCTCCCCTCCCTCTCTAAAATTAATAAATATATCCTTGAGTGAGGATTGAAAAATAAAAATATGATCCAACTATTTGCTATCTACAAGAGATAGTGTTTAGATTTAAAATCACAAATAGGTTAAAAGTAAAAGCATGAAAAATATATACCACGCAAGTAGTAACCAGAAGAAGGCTAGAGAGTTGTCATACTAATATGAGACAAAATAGACTGTAGACAGAAATTCTTACTATAGATAGAGACTATTATATATCGATAAAATGTCAATCTTTCAATAAGATGTAACAATTTTAATTACATATGCACCTAATATACAGCCTTAAAATACAATGGAAAAACAACTGACAAAGTTGGAGAAATTGATAATTCAGTAATAGTTGGAGATTACTGTTCTTCACTTTAAATAATGAATATATAATCTAAATAGAAGATCAATAAGGAAATAAAGTACTTAAACAACATCAACTAGACTGAACAGATACCTCTAGAACCCTTCACCCAATAATAGTAGAATGTTTATTCTTCCCAAATGTATATGGTACATTCTTCAAGATAGACCAGTGATTTTCAACCATTGTGCTATACAGCACAGTGGTATGCCACAAGAATTTTTAAAACATGCAATACCTGACCATTTAGGGACACTGACCTCTTTTTCTTTACATGTTGTGTAAAAAAATGATAGCCAACACAACAACAGCCATCTGGTGTAAATGAATCAAAATTATACCTATTTTTTGTCAGAGCAGCAAAAACTATATTTTTTGGTTTGCTGCAGAACTTTAGTGATTAGTTTGTGTCCCATAAGGTGAAAAAGGTTGAAGATTTCTGAGATAGACTATATATTAGTCTATAAAGTAAGTCTCAGTAAATTTTACAGGATTTAAATCATATAAAGTATGTTCCCCGAATGCAGTGAGATGATATTAGAATTCTATAGTAGAAGAAAATTTAAGACATTCACAGATATGTGGAAGTTAAACAACACTGCCGCCCAAACATGAGTTTCTTAGCCTTTGAGGCACTGCAAGGAAGGAGTAACCAAACAGAGTCCATTACAGAGATTTAAAATGCAACATGCCTGGCAACTGGGAATGCTGTGTGTGAGTCCCTGGGATCAGGGGACACACCCTGGGGAGCAACCCTGCAGTCCAAGGTGATAGCAGCACAGGAGCACAGGACAGAAGAGAGGTGGACAGGGTTCTTGGTCAACTGATGCCAGAGCAGCCTCTGGCTCTTCCAACTATATCTCTAGAATAATATAACCCTTAACAACCAATGAATTACAGAAGACATCACAAGGAAAATTAGAAAACACTTTGAGATTAATTAAAACAAGAACACAGATTTCTGGTCAACACAGGAGTAAGTAAACACAGCTTGCCTCCTTGCACAACCACAGCAAAAATTACAACTAGACTAGAAAGCAAGTATCACCCAGGATCATCATAAAATCAGGTTGTATGGAAGTCCAACAATCATAGAATTAAAGAAGTCATATTCATACAGACAGGAGAGGCAGAGACATGGAATGGGCCACAGCCACATGTGGTGGATACAAATCTGGAGGGATACCTCAGGAGTGAGGGATCTCAGCCCCACAACAGACCACTCAGCCTAGAATTCCAGTGCCAGGAAGATAAGTCCTTATAACTTCTGACTATAAAAACCAGTGAGGGTTCGGGTAGCAGAAGAAACTGTGGGATTCTCAGGAGGCTCCCTAAAGGGCCCTCAGCAGACTTAGAACTTACACAGATTCACTCCCTCTGGGCTTTAACACTGGGGCAGCAGCTGGAAGGGCACCAGTGGCATATAGGGAGAAATTGAAGTGACTGGCAACAGAGCGAGTGCTGGGAGACAGCTTCCTCCTGGACACAACTCCAGAGACCAGGGTGACATTGTCCCCTTTCTGAGCCCTCCCCCCGACAGCCACAGAGTGGTGACACAATATTGGAGACTCCATCACCTAGTTCACACAGGTGGCTCCACCCCCTCCAACTTACTGGTGCTCTTCTCTACAATACACCATGCTGCTAAGACAGGGAGTCAAAGCAGTTCTACCTAATACATAGAAACAAACACAGGAGGGCTGCCAAAATGAGGAGACAAAGAAATATGGCCCAAATGAAAAAACAGAACAAAACTCCAGAAAAAGAACTAAACAAAATGGAAATAAGCAATCTATCAGATGCAGAGTTCAAAACACTGATTATTATTAGGATGCTCAAGGAACTCATTGGGTACTTCAACGTCATAAAAAAGACCGAGGCAGAAATGAAGGTTACACTAAGTGAAATAAAGGAAAATTTACAGGGAACCAACAGTGGAGTGGATGAAGCTGAGAATTAAATCAATGATTTGGAATATAAGGAATTAAAAAACATTCAGTCCGAACAGCAAGAAGAAAAAAGAAACCCCAAAAAACAAGGATAGGGTAAGGAGCCCTTTGGACAACTTCAAAGCTACCAACATTCAAATCATAGGTGTGCTGGAATAAGAGAATGAGCAAGAAATCAAAAACTTATTTGAAAAAATAATGAAAGAAAACTTCCCTAATTTGGTGAAGGAAATAGACATACAAGTCTAGGAAGCACATAGAATCCAAACAAGATAGATGCAAAGAGGACCACACCAAGATGCATCATAATTAAAACACCAAAGGTTAAAGATAAAGAGAGAATCTTAAAAGTAGCAAGAGAAAAGCAGATTGTTATCTACAATGGAGTTCCCATAAGACTATCAGCTGATTTCTCAAAAGAAACTTTGCAGGCCAGAAGGGACTGGCAAGAAGTATTCAAAATAATGAAAAGCAAGGACCTACAACCTAGATTACTCTATCCAGCAAAGCTGTCTTTTAGAATGGAAGGGCAGATAAAGTGCTTCCCAGACAAGGTAAAGCTAAAGGAGTTCATCATCACCAAGTCATTATTATATGAAATGTTAAAGGGAATTACAATATCAAAACTATGAATATTAAAATAGCATTCACAACTAGCAGTAATTGAATATAAAAAACAAACTAAGCAAACAAGCAGAACAGAAACAGAATTATAGGTATGGAGATCATTTGGAGGGTTATCAGCTAGGAGGGTGAAGGGGGAGAATGGGGCAAAAGGCGCAGGGATTAAGAAGTACATATTGGTAGGTACAAAGTAGATGGGGATGTGAAGAACAGTATAGTAAGTGGAGCAGCCAAAGAACTTATATGCATGACTCATGGACATGATCTAAGGGGAGGGATTCCTGGAGGGAATATGGGTACAGGGTGGAGGGGGATAAAGGGGGAAAATGGGGACAACTGTAATAGCATAATCAATAAAATACATTTAAGAAGAAAATGAAACAAAAGTAACAATAACAAAATAGATGTGGTTAAAGCAATGCTTAGAGGGAAATTTATAGCTGTAGATGCCTATACTTAAAAAAAAGTTATTTTAAAAATCAATAACTTAACCCCTGACTTTAAAAGAGTAGGAAAAAAGAACATACTATATCTAAAGTAAGCAGAAGGAAGAAAATAAAGATTAGAGTGGAAAGAAATGAAATAGGGAATACAAAACAGTAGAGAGAAATCAATAAAGCCAAAGTTGATTCTTCAAAAAGTTTAACAAAATTGACAAATCTCAGCTAGACTGACTGGGGAAAAAAATAAGACTCTAATTACTAAAATCAAGAAATAAAAAGGACTCTAGGGAGACACTATGAACTCTTGTATGCCAATAAATTAGATAACCTAGTTAAAATGGACACATTCTTAGAAAGAATATTGAAATAACTTAGAAGAAATGGAAGATCTATAGAGACTCATAAAATTAAAGAAATTGAATTAGTAATAATTTTTTAAAAATTCCTCTAACAAAGCTCAGTACCAGATGGTGGCTTTACTGCTGACTTGTAGCAGACATTTAAAAAATTAACATTGATTCTTCACAACTCTTTCAAAACAATGGAAGAAAATGAAACATTTTAAGTCTCATTCTATGAGGCGAGTATAAAGCTGATACCAAAACCAGATAACACATTACAAAAAACTCCTGCACACCAATATTCCTTATGAACACCCTCAACAAAATAATAGCAAATTCAATTCAGCAGTATATAAAAAGTATTATACAACATGAGCCAAATGGCATATATTCCAGGAGACTCCATCAACCTAGTTCACACAGAATATAAGGTTGGTTCTACATAAAAAAATCACAGAAAAAGCATTTGACACAGAACAAGAATTTGACAAAAGTCAACACTTTTTCATGATAAAAACTCTTGACAACCTAGGATTCAAATGGAACTTCCTCAACTTGACAGAGGGCATCTATAAAAAACCTATATAGTTAACGTCACAGTAATGGTGAAAGACTGAAAGTTTTCCCTCCAAGATCAGGAACATGACAAAGATCACCACTCTCACCACCAACTTTTTACTGGAGATTCTGGCCAGGGTAATTAGGCAAGAAAAAGAAATAAAGGTATCCATGTTGGAAAGGAAACATTTATTTGTATTTCTATACATAAGCAAAGGATAATCTGAAAATGATATTTAGAGAACAATTCTATATGTAATAGCATCAAAAGGAATAAAATACTTAGGAATAAATTTAATGAGAGTGCAAGACTTGTGCATTGATAACTACAAAACATTGTTCAAAGAAATTAAAGAAGATCTAAATAAATGGAAATACATTCCATATTCATGAATTAGAAGCTATTAAGATGACATTACTCTCCAAATCAGTGTACAGATTCAGGGCAGTCCAATATCCCAATTCTACTAGGTCTTTCCCCTGCTTTCCAGGAATTAAGTGATTTTAAAATCATATGGAAATTCAACGAACCCACAATAGCCAAACTCACTTTAAAAAGGACAGTTAGAAGACTCATATTTCCAGATTTCAACCGATAACTACAAAGCTTGATTACAAAGCTACTGTAATCAAAACAATGTGTTACCGACATAATATAGACATATAGATCAATGAAATAGAATTCATTGTCCAGAAATAAACCCATACATCTTTGGTCAGTTGATTTTCAACAAGGATGCCAAAATAATTGAAAGGGGAAAGAAGTCTTTTCAATAAATGGTGCCAGAGCAAAAGAATATCCATATGCAAATGAATTAGATTGTACCTCTACCTCACATTGTATCAAAAACTAACTCAAAGTGGATAATACACTTAAGTATAAGAGCTAAAACTGTAAGATGCTTAGAAGAAAATATAGGCATTAGTCTTTGTTACCTTGGATTATACAATAGTTTTTTAAAAATGATACCCAAACACAAGCAATAAAAGAAAAAAGTTGATAAATTAAATTTCATCAATATTAAAAATGCACTTCACAGGAACTATTAATAAAGTAAAAGGACAACCTACAGAATAGGAGAAAATATTTGCAAGTCATTATCTGATAAGGGTCTACTAAACAGATTACGATGGGTGACCCCCCCTAAAAATACAGAATTATCTTCTGGAAGGCAGGTCTCTTGTAGTACAGGCTTCCTCTGCTAGGTGAGTGTTCTAGGAACCCAGTTGTATCACTGTACCAACTGAGCCCTGCGTTCGGCTTCCATAAATTTTTAAAGACTCTTTCAACGTGTTTGCCCATATTTTGATGGGTAATTTATGAGCTCACCTGCCCAACCACGGTCAGTGTTCAGCAGTTTTTGACCAAAAACAGTGTGACCTCTGTGCCCCATACTCCCTATTCACTCTATCTCGCCCGAGTGACTTTTTTTTGTTTACCTGATGAAAAAAGTCCTCAAAGGGAAATGTTTTGCCAATGTGGAAGAGGTGAAACAAAAAACGGCAGAAGCACTAAAACGCATCAAAATTTAAAAGTTCAAAAACTGTTTTCAGCAGTGTGGAAAAAATTCTTGATAAGTGTATTGCATCAAATGTAGAGTACTTTGAAGGTAACTGAAGTTTAAACATGTAAGAATAAATACACAATTTTTTTATAAATAAATTCTGTTTTGGGGGTGCCCCCAGTGTATAAAGAAGACTTATAATTCAAAACTGAAGAGACAGACCATGAAAAAATGACCCAAGGATTTAAAGACATTTCCCTAAGGAACATATACTAATGTCCAACAAGCAGGTGAAAAGATGCTCAGCATCATTTACCAGGGAAATGGAAATCAAAACCACGGTGGGATATCAATACACCCTCTAGTATTGTTATAATAAAAAAAGATGGAAAATAAGTGTTGGTGAGGAAGTGGAAAAATGGTAAACCTCATATACTGCTGTTGGGAATGTAAAATCTTGGAGCCACTTCGGAAAAGTCTGTCAGTTCTTCAGCAGATTAAATGAAATTACAATATGACCCAGAAACTCCATTCTTCAGTATAAACGAAAGGGAACTGAAGATACACTACAATTTATATATTAAAAATGCTCATAGCAACATCATTCATATTAGCTCAAAAGTGGAACAAATCCAAATGTCTACCAACCAATTCTAAGACCTTACTTCTCAGTAGTATGGCATCACTTGGGAGCTTAGAAATACAGAATTTCAGTCTCATCCCACATTTACTGAATTAGAATCTACATGTTAACACACTTCCTGGGTAATTAATGTGCACACTAAAGATTGAGAAGCACTCTTCCAAGGTGCTTACATTGTTTGGGATGAGGATTTATGCTATCAATTAACTTCAAATGTAGTTAAAGTCAACAATATAATTTCAAGATAACCAGGGACTTCCAGCCAAGATGGAGGCATAGGTGGATATAGTTTGCTTCCTCACACAACCAAAAGAGGGACAACAGCAAATTTAAACACAAAAAATAACCAGAACTGCTAGAAAATCAAACTGTGTGAAAGTCCAACAACCAAGGAGTTAAAGAAGAAATATTCATCCAGACCTATAGGAGGGGTGGACACAGGCAGCCGGGGTGGAGAGGACTCTCGGCGAGGTGGCAACTGGTGGACCAGGTGAGGTGGTGGCTGGTGGAGTGGGCAGTCCCTTTGCATAAACCAGGAGGAACAACTGGGGAGCAATACAGACCATGCAACCCAGGGTTCCAACACGGGGAAGTAAAGCCACAAAACCTCTGACTGAAAAAATCTGTGGGGCGGCAGCAGAAACTCCCAGCCTCACAGGACAGTTCCATTGGAAAAACCCACAGGGTCCTAGAACATACACAAAACCACCCACCCAGGAATCAGCACCAGAAGGGCCCAATTTGCCAGTGGGTAGCAGAGGAAGTGACTGAAAGCCCTAAAGCCCTGCCGAGAACTGAGCGCAAGCGGCATTGTTCCCTCTCCGACCACTCCCCCACATAACAGTGCCAGGAGGCAAACAATGTGGTTTGCCCCACCCTGGCCAATACCTAAGGCTCCACCCCTTACTACATAACAGGCATGCCAAAACAGAAAATATGGCCCAAATGAAAAAGTAGATCAAAGCTCCAGAAAAAAAATACAACTAGTTGTTGAAGAGATACCCACCCTATCAGATGCAGAGTTCAAAACACTGGTAATGAGGATGCTCAGAGAAATGGTTGAGTATGGTCACAAAATAGAGGAAAAAGTGAAGGCGATGTAAAGTAAAGAAAAGAAAAATATACAGGGAACCAATAGTGAAGGGAAGGAAACTGGGACTCAAATCAATGGTGTGAACCAGAAGGAAGAAAGAAACATTCAGCCAGAACAGAATGAAGAAACGAGAATTCAAAAAAAAACGAGGAGAGGTTTAGGAACCTCCAGGACATCTTTAAACATTCCAACATCTGAATCATAGGGGTGCCAGAAGGAGAAGAGGAAGAGCAAGGAATTGAAAACTTATTTGAACAAATAATGAAGGAGAACCTCCCCAGTCTGGCAAAGGAAATAGACATGCAAGTCCAGGAAACTCAGAGAGTCCCAAACAAGTTGGATCCAAGGAGAAACACACCAAGGCACATCATAATTAAATTACCCAAGATGAAAGAAGGAGAGAATCTTAAAAGCAGCAAGAGAAAAGGAGACAGTTACCTACAAAGGAGTTCCCATAAGACTATCAGCTGATTTCTCTTGAAAAAAACCTTGCAGGCAAGAAGGGGTTGGAAAGAAGTATTCCAAGTCATGAAAGGCAAGGACCTACATACAACCTAGATTACTCTATCCAGCAAAGTGATAACTTAGAATGGAAGGGCAGATAAAGTGCTTCCCAGATAAGGTCAAGTTAAAGGAGTTCATCCTCACCCAGCCCTTATTATATGAAATGTTAAAGGGGCTTAATCTAAGAAAAGGATCAAAACTATGAACAGTAAAATGACAACAAACACAACTATCAACAACCGAACCTAAAAAAACAAAAACCAAAAATTAAGCAAACAACCAGAAAAGGAACAGATGCAAAGAAATGGAGATCACATGGAAGGTTATCAGCTGGGAGGGGGAGGGGGAAGAAAGGGAAAAAAGTTACAGGGAATATGAAGCATAAATGGTAGGTACAAAATAGGAGGAGGTTAAGAATAGTATGGGATATGTAAAAGCCTAAGAACTTATATGTAAGACCCATGGATGTGAACTAAGGTGGGGGAATGATGTTGGGGGGGGTTTTGCAGGTCAAAGAGGAATAAAGGGGGGGAAATGGGACAATTGTCATAGCATAATCAATAAAATATATTTAAAAATAAATTTAAACAAATAAACACAAGAATAACCACCAAAAAAAGAAATAGTATTATTATAACTTTTAAATTAGCACAGAACTGAGAAAATTAACAAATTAAAAAAGAAAGGGGAAGACTGTAATCAAAACAGCCTGGTACTCGCATAAAAACAGACACATAGACCAATGGAGCAGAACAGAGAGCCCAGAAATAAACCCAAGTCTCTATGGCCAATTAATTTTCGACAAAGGGGGCAGCAGCATAAAATGGAGTAAAAATAGCTTCTTTAACAAATGGTGTTGGGAGAGCTGGGCAGCTACATGTAAAAAATGAAACTCGAGCACCAACTTACACCATGCACAAAAATAAATTCAAGGTGGATAAAAGATTTAAATATAAGTCATGACACTATTAAAGTCCTAGAGGAGAAATATAGGCAGGAAAATTTCACATATCCTAATTGATGAAAATTTCAGCAATATTTTCACCAATATGTCCCGAGGGGCAAGGGATATAAAGGAAAAAATAAACAAATGGGACTACATCAAATTAAAAAGCTTCTGTATCGCTTAAAGAAAACGTCAGCAAAACAAAAAGGGAACCAACAGTATGAGAAGACATATTTGCCAATGATACCTCAAACAAGGGCCTGATCTCCAAAATATATAAAGAACTCACATGACTCCACTCTAAGAAGACAAGCGCCCCAATTAAAAAATGGGCAAAGGACTTGAATAGACACTTCTCCAAGGAGGACATACAGAGGACCCAGAGACATATGAAAGGATGCTCAGTATCGCTAGCTATCAGAGATGCAAATTAAAACCACAATGAGATACCACCTCACACTGGTCAGAATGGCCATCATAAACAAAGCAACAAACAAGTGTTGGAGAGGTTGTGGAGAAAATGGAACCCTAGTGCACTGTTGGTGGGAATGCCAACTGGTGCAACCACTATGGAAAACAGTATGGAATTTCCTCAGAAAACTAAAAATGGAACTGCCTTTTGACCTGGCAATTCCACTGCTGGGATTATATCCTAAGAACCCTGAAACACCAATCCAAAAGAACCTATGCACCCCAATGTTCATAGCAGCACAATTTACAATAGCCCAGTACTGGAAGCAACCTAAGTGCCCACCAGTAAATGAATGGATCAAAAAATTATGGTACATTAACATAATGGAATTTTATGCAGCAGAGAGAAAGAAGGAGCTCCTACCTTTTGTAACAGCATGGATGGAACTGGAAAAGCATTATGCTAAGTGAAATAAGCCAGGCAGTGAAAGAGAAATACTATATGATCCCACTTTTAACAGGAACCTAATCAACAAAACAAACAAGCAAAAAAGAACCAAAGACACTGAAATTGAGAACGGGCTGACAGTGACCAGAGGGGAGAGGGGAGGGAATTTTTTTTTAAATTGTGATTCAATTACAGTTGTCTGCATTTTCTCCCCATCCCTCCACCCTACCCCATCTGAACCTACCTCCCTCCCCCGCCTCCACCCTCCCTCTTGATTTTCTCCATGTGTCCTTTATAGTAGTTCCTGTAAACCCCTCTCCCCCCTGTCCCCTCCCCACTCCTCTCTGGCTATTGTTAGATCGTTCTTAACTTCAGTGTCTCTGGTTATATTTTGTTTGCTTTTTTCTTTTGTTGATTATGTTCCAGTTAAAGGTGAGATCATATGGTATTTGTCCCTCACTGCCTGGCTTATTTCACTTAGCATAATGCTCTCCAGTTCCATCCATGCTGTTGCAAAGGGTATAAGTTCCTAGGGGAAAAGGGTGAAGGGTTTGCAGGAACAATTATAAAGGACACATGGACAATAACGGTGGGGGGGTGGTGGAAACAGGGGAGGGAGGTGGGGAGGGCTGGGGTGGGGGGAAAAGGCAGAAAACTGTACTTGAACAACAATAAAAAAAATTAAAGGGTGCAGGAAAAGAGTAAAAAAAGATGTTCAGGGCACATAAAAAGCTCAGTAATCCCAATAAATGTGGATGGCCAAAATCTACCAGTTAAGAGAGATTGTTAAGCAGGATTTTAAAATAATTTAAGTATATACTTTTTACAAGAAACACACCCAAAGCATAAGATCATGAAAGTGAAAATACCAATAAAGTTATATCAGACAAACACTAAACATCAGAGTGCTGGAGTAGCAATAATACCTCAACAAAGCTGTTTAGAAAGAAAAAAGAATGCTAGGACAGCCATAATATCGGATAAAATATATTTTAAGACAAAAAGATCAAGTCACTTAGAATATTCAATAGTTCTAAAATAGCCTCAAAATATATAATCAAAATCAAAGAACCACAGGAAGAAATTTATAAATGCAATATATTCATTAGGAGATTTCAACACATCTTTCTTAATTATTTGAAGGTCAAGAATCAAAAACGCAGTAAATTTATAGAACATTTGAACAATACAATTAATCTACATGATCTAAGAGGCACATATATAGATCCTGCACCCAACAACTAGAGAATATACATCCTTCTTAAGCACATGTGAAGCATTTTCTAAAACCAAACAAAACCTAGAACAACTAAGAAGGAAGAGATGGTGGTGATACAGATAAGATGGGCTTTACAAGATTCTTGTTTTAAATCTTTTCTTGATTTTGAGCATTATTAACACGAAGTGAGCACAATACATGTAATCACTGTTTCTGAAGCCTTGATTATCCCTATGAAAAGTCATCCATTTGCAAAATTTGCGGATCCTTCCATGAATTGAGAGGGAATTGCTTGTGTCTTTGATAACATAATTGAATTGTATGAGCGGTCTGATTTCATCTTCATAAAGTTTAAATTAGAATGACAGCTCATGCAGCAGCTGCAGTATTAAATAAAAGCTTTGTGTCCAGTCACTGGAATTCTGGGGCAGAACCCTTTCTTCAGCACTCTTGACACCTAAGCTTAGACCTCTTTGCATATCCAAAAGCCTGGAAAAGAAAATTTTGGCCTTTCCAAATATACCCCACCCCACATAGCCAGAAGTACAAATTCCATCTCCTCTGAATCACAGCAGTCTTTTATCTATACACAATATTTAGCACAAAGTGGACATCTAACAAATATTTGAATGACAGAATAGAAGGGAAAGAGGGAAGAAGAGAAGATCCATGCCTTCTAGGGGTTTTTGTCCTGGATAGCACCCCAGGAAAGAAAACTTGACTTAATCAGAAAACAGCCTTGCTCTAGGGCAACTCTGGTGCTTCATGTATAAGGAAAGCATCAGGAGCTGTAGTGAAACAGTCCATAATATTCTCAAAGATCTTTCACTGCAGAATTCACATAGCCTCACGTGGAACTTTTTTCTCAGGATTTCTGGAAAACACATGAACTCTAGTATAATACAGGAAAAACTTTTCTAGCCTGCTTTCAAGTGGGGCTCTGTGTTATCCCAGACCCTCCTTGCCACCTTAATAGAACTATGAACTCATGCAATTCCTACGGACATGGCTTGTGGTATTATTTTTATTTTTTAATAAAGGAAATTTTATTTTATTTTTTTAAATTTATTTTTCAATTACAGATACATTCAATATTATTTTGTATTAGTTTCAGGTGTACAGCATAGTGGTTAGATAATCATATGTTTTACAAAGCGTTCCCACTGAAATTTCAAGTAATCACCTGGCACTATACATAGTTATTGCAATATTATTGACTATATTCCTTATGCTGTAGTTTTTACATCCTCATGACTACTTTGTGACTACCAGTTTGTAGCTTTTAATGCCTTCACCTTTTTGACCCAGCCCCCAAACTCCTCCCCTCTGGAAACCATCAGTCTGTTGTTCTTTGTATCTATGAGTCTGTTTCTATTTTGTTTGTCCATTTATTTTGTGCTTCAGAGTCCACACATAAGTGAAATTATATGGTATTTGACTTTGACTTATTTCACTCAGCATAATATGTGGTATTAGTTTTCTATTGCTGCATAACAACACTCATTTATTAGCTCACAGTTCTGTAGGTCATTAGTCTGACATAATGAGGCTGGGTTCTCTTAGAGTATCATAAGGTCAAAACCAGGGTGTTGGCTGGAGATTCAGGGACAAGACCTTTCAATTTTATTCTTGTTGTCAGAATTCAATCTTGTATGGTTATAGGACTGAGGTCCCTGTTTCCTTGCTAGCTGTCAGCCAGGAGCCACTCTCAACTTCTAGAGGCTTCCTGTGTTCCTTAACATGTGGCCTTCTCAGTCTTCAACTCAGCAATGGCAGGTTGAATCTTTCTTGTGCTTCAAATCTCTCACTTTCTCGTTGCCATCAGCTGGAGAAACCTCTTTACTTTTATACGGTTTGTGTGGTTAGATTAGGCCCACACAGACTATCTTATATTAAAATTAACTGTGTATGTATTATAATAACCCAACTGTGGGTATAAAATTCTTCATACTCAACAATCTTGGGGTTAGGATGGGAAATCTTAGAATTCTGCCTACCACATTTGTATTTACTAGATTCTAAGGTCTTGAGGACAGGTTAATGCCTGGCACATCATTAGTGACTAAAAATTAATGTTGGAAGTTATGTATGAGATTTAAAATCTTACTGCTAGCTAGAGGGCTCTGTGTGTGTATGTTTTAGGGGTAAGGACAAGTTGGATTAGTTAACCTTTTACATTCCAATGTTCAACTATTCAAACATACTATTTCACATAACCATGTGCCTTATTTTGATTCCAGATACCCAGCAAAAGTATTCCAACTAAAGGAAAACATACTTGAAGTTAGGCATAAAAGGAACTAATCATTTCCTCCTGGTATCTAAATAGAGGCGAACAATAGATTCTAACACAATTTATCTTTGGAATTGAAAGTCTATTACCCTGGGACTATCTAATGTTAATGTTTTCCTTCCTGCCTGAGTAGCTTTCAACCTGTACTTTTGAGTGATGGGTGTCCTTGCATTTTAATGACATTTGTTCAGCTATTATGGACTGTCTGCTCAAAAAATAGATTAGCAGATACTTATCTCATCAGAGAGCCTGTCTGTGTAATGACATCACTGTAATCACGCAGGGTAATGTAATTCTCTGCTTAGCTCAGTTACTAAGGGTCATCCAGAGAGATCATTCCCATCTGAGATGGTTCACGTGGAGACTTCTGGAATATGGTACTGTATTTAAGAGAATACCACGTAAGGAGGAGTAATATGACTTATTTATCATTTCTGACCTTTCCATGCAGTATGGGTTTTAACCCAGCATTTCCAAAAATCATTTAACTATAGAAGCCCTGCTGTAGAATACCCTATAAATCTCAGAACACAGTTTTGGGAAAGCTGATGCTTTTCTTATCTAGGCAACTAAGACCAACTTTTAGGAACATTATAGAATATTTTTATTAGAAGTAGTGTTAGACATCATCTGGTTGAATTACCATATTACTGTCAGAGAGTCTGAGTCTCTATGGGATTGAAGAAACTTGCTTAAGATAGTGAGTCAGTGAAAGATAGAGAAACTTGCTCAAGATGGAGAACTTGGATGAAAATACCAGATGTCTTATTTCTCACTTCTGTGCTTTCCTCACTACAGTACAGTTCTTAACAAACTGATAAAAATCACCTAGCTACTGCGAGCCATAAGCCTGTTTTTTTTTTCTGAAGATAGCCATAGCTTTAACATTGACCAGTCTTCAGTTTGAGAATAGGAGTGGGAAGAGGGCTTTGACTTAAAGCATATATACTGGGTTTTTGTTTAAAGAATGTCACAAGATAGCTTTTTCCAACTTCAGTTTCATTTTTCTTTGTATATATAGTCTGTCTTCTTAAGTAAAGGCAGTTCTTATCTCCCCTTTTCCCTTCAGGAGTAAAATCTGTTGTTAGGTCCTCAGACTCCAGTGTGGACTAATTGTCATCTTTCTGGCATCTGTACTATTGAAATATGTGTTCCAAGGTGGGGGACCTGCATCTGTCATAAATTATTTAGTGGTTGTTTTTTTTTAAAGTTTGTTTGATTGGTTTTTTAAGATATAATCAGTTTAGGAGCTATTTTTCCAAACCATCTACTAAAAAGACATTGAAAAAAACTCCTAGAATCTATCTAAGAGGAGGAACAATGTTTAATGCTGAAAAACATGAGAGTGGTGTAGCTTAAGGAGGGGCTTTCTAGAGGTGCTTAGAGTCTATATGAGGAGAGAGGTCCAGCATTCTTGGGATCTGAAAGCATAGTACCTGCATACTAGGACAGTAAAATACACCATGCCGCAGGCTGACTATCTGCCACCCCCTCCCCATTGTTCTACTTCTTGGATCAATTTTTTTGTCTTTGAGGCATCCCTGGCAACCTCACAGTCAGTTCATTTTAATTATTCATTGAGCATTTTTAACTGTCTATGTCAACTGAATTGTGACATGGGCTTTTTAAGTTTGGTTTAAATTTATTTCTCTACTTGGAGGCGCCTACCCTGTGCTCAGACACAACTTGCAGCTGTGGAGGACACAGACATACAGGTTGTGCTTTCAAATATTTTATGGTGAAGTTACAGGACTGTTAACTCATTAAAATATAAGTACTAAGAATGTCTCACATTTGTACAGTATTTGGCAGTTTGCAAAATGTAAAAAATTCTCTTTTAGTTATCACAGTAACCCCTATAGTCTTTGTTAATTACTACATAGATTTTTGTACATGAGGACTCTAAAGCTGGAAGAGATGTGTTTAGCCAGGGTAATAGCACACCACTAATGAATAGCAGCATAAAACATGAACACACTTCTTTTGCCTTCAAGTGACAGCTATTTCATTATGCCTTAGGTTCCTCCATGAATATTTTGCAATTTACTTTTATTTTATTTTATTTTATTTTTTTTAGAATGACTTTTCTGTAGATGTTTTATGAGATTGATAAAGGTCCCTTTGATTTCTAGTTTCCTGAGAGCTTTCATTAGGGATGGATGTTGAATTTTGTTAAATGTCTTTTTCTGCAATGTACCTTTAAAAAATATTCTAAGAGTTAAGTCATATCAAATTAGTATATGGTATATGCCTATGGTGCAAACAATAAGTTCTGTGGTGGTCCAGAGAGGAATGATCATCATGGGCTGTAATGAACAGGGAAGGCTTTGTGGAGTAGATAAGATTTCAGTTTGGCCTTAAATGAGTAGAACTATCTAAGGGTAATCAGTACCAGTTCTGAGTGACAGGACTTTCTTGTGCAAAGGGCTTTGTGCAAGTTCTAAGCTGTGTGGTGGTGATCTTAGTCTGTCATCCTAAATAAGCATTTCACCCTTCCCTCTTCCTATATTTGAGAATGATTGTGGCCCAGACTGGCATTCTAGTTCTCCATATTGATATCCTCATGCAGTAATTTTTCCCACTAAAGTATTCCTATAAGATAGTACATATGTAACTAACTGGCTGCTGGCCTTAACTTGAAATATTTCGAAGTCTTCTGTTTTGATTTCTAAATATATGTGAACTTTTCATCCTACAAACATAATATTTGTAATTGTTTAAGGTAAAAGTCTTTGAAAGATGAAGGAAAAAAAAAATCCTTTAAGTAAAAGTCATGCTTCAGAAAGACAGGACACATGCACCCCTCCTCTTTTAAAAGAAAAATTTAGTGTAGCCCTGGCTGGTGTGGCTCAGTGGATTGAGCACAGACCGGCAAACCAAAGGGTCACTGGTTCAATTCTTAGTTGGGGCACATGCCTGGGTTGGGGGCCAGGCCCTCAGTAGGGGGCATGCTAGAGGCAACCACACATTGATGTTTCTCTCCCTCTCTTTCTACTTCCCTTCTACCTCTATAAAAATAAATAAATATAATTTAAAAATTTAGGGTAAAATATACTTAATATAAAGTTCACCATTTTAATCATTCTAAAGTGGCATTTAGTACATTCACAATGTGTACAACCATCACCACTATGTAATTCTATAACATTTTTATTACCCCAAAAGGAAATCCTGTACCCACTAAGCATTTGCTCCCCATTTCCTCATACCCCGGCCCTGGCAACTACAAATCTGCTTTCTCTTTTATTGATTTGCTTATTGTGGATATTTAATATAAGTGAAATCATGAAATGTGGTCTTTTGTGTCTTTTTTCACTTAGCATGTTTATAAGGTTCATCCATGTTGTAGCATGTATCAATACTTCATTCCTTTTTATGGCTGAATAATATTTCATAGTATGGATATACTACATTTTGCATATTCTAAAGGAGTGGATATACGTTCCTTTAGGATATGGATATACATCCTAAAGGATATACAAAATGTAGTATATCCATACTACACATATAGGCAGATAAGGCTATAGGATTTAGGCAGATAAGATTTAGGCAGGTAAAGGGCACTTTTGCCCTTCCATTCTAAATGATAGCTTTGTTGGCTAGAGTACTCTAGGCTGTAGGTCCTTGCTTTTCATCACTTTGAATACTTCTTGACAGTCTCTTCTAGCCTGCAAAGTTTCTTTTGAGAAATCAGCTGATAGTCTTATGGGAACTGCTTTGTAGGTAACTCTCTTCTCTTGCTGCTTTCAAGATTCTGTTTATCTTTAACCTTTGGCATTTTAATTATGATGTGTCTTGGTGTTGCCCTCTTTGGGTCCAACTTGTTTGGGATTCTCTGTGCTTCCTGGAACTGTATGTCTATTTCCTTCACCAAATTAGGGAAGTTTTCTTTCATTATTTTTTCAAATGTTTTCAATTTCTTTCTTTCCCTCTCCTCCTTCTGGCGCCCCTATGATTGGGATGTTGGTGTGTTTGGAGATGTCCCAGCGGCTCATTATACTATCCTTATTTTTTCAAATTCTTGTTTTTTCATTCTGTACTGGTTGATTATTTCTTCCTTATGTTCCAAATTGTTGATTTGAACCCCATTTTCCTTCCCTTCCCTGTTGGTTCCCTGTGGATTTTTCTTTATTTCACTTAGTGTAGCCTTCATTTCTTCCCTTATGGGTTTGCTGTACTCAATGAGATCTCTAAGCATTCTTATCACCCATGTTTTGACCTCTGCGTCTGTTAGGTTGGTTATCTCCATGTCACTTAGTCTTTTTCTGGAGTTTTGATCTGTTCTTTCATTTGGGCCATATTTCTTTGTCTTCTCAATTTGGCAGCCTCCCTGTGTTTGCTTCTGTGTGTTAGATAGAGCTGCTTTGCCTTGTCTTGGCACACCTGTTATGTTGTAAGGCACGGAGCCTTAGGTATTCTATTCACCAGAGTGGTGCAACCTGCTTTGCTGCTTTGTGGTGCTGTAATGTGGCGAAGGAATTGGAGAGGGAACAATGTCACTTGTTGGGCTCTCACCACTGGAAATTTCCAGTCACTTCCCCCACTTCCTATATGTGACTGGTGCCCTGCTAGCAGCTGCCCTAGTGCTGAGTCCCAGAGTGGGTGCATTTGTGTGTATTCTAGGGCAATGTTGGTCCTTTAAATGGACTCTCCTGAGAGACTGGCAGTTTCTCCTGAAATCACAACCCCCACTGGCTTTTATAGTCAGAAGTTATGAAGCTTTATTATTCCCAATTCTGGAATCCTGGGCTTCATGGTCTGGCCTGGTGCTGGGATGGCTCACTCCCCAGGTGTCCCTTCTGGTTTTTATCTGCCACACATGAATCTGGGACTGCCCATTCTGCTGGCTTCCCCTGCCTCACTGCCACTGCCTCGCCCTGTGTTTTCTCTGCCCCAACCTCCATCTCTGCCCCTACTAACTGTATGAATGAATATTTCTTCTTGAAAGAAGGAGCTCCTACACTTCATGACAGCATAGATGGATCTGGAGAGCATTATGCTATGTAAAATAAACCAGGCGGTAAAAGACAAATATACCGTATTATCTCATCTATAAGTGGAACCTAATCAACAAAACAAACAAGCAAGCAAAATATAACCAGAGACATTGAAATAAAGAACAAACTGACAATAACCAGAGGGGAGGGGGAAGAGGGGTAATGGGGGAAAATAGAGGACAGGTTGTCAAGGAATATATATATATATATTATATATATATATATTTATATATATTATATATTTATATATATTATATATACATATAAATATATATATATATTTTATATATATAAAGGACACATGGACATAGCCAAAGAGGGTAGGATCGAGGGTGGGAGGTGGGGAGGGATGGGGCCAAGGTTAGTGCTGGGGGGAAAATGGAGACAACTGTACTTAAACAAAAATAATAAATAAAAATAAAATAAAATAAAATAAAATAAAAATAAATCTTTGGTTTTGGACTTCCATACAGTTTGATTTTCTGGTAGTTCTGGATGTATTTTGTTTTGAGGTTAGTTGTGATCTTTCTTATGGTTGTGCGAAGAGGCAAAGCATGTCTACCTATGCCTCCACCTTTGGTGGAGGTCTTGTAAGAGGTTTTTTTTTGATATATTCTGGATACTAGACCCTTATTAGATATATATAACAAATATTTTCTCCCATTCTGTTGGTGGTGTTTTTATTTATTTGATGCATGAAAGTTCTTAATGAAGTTTAATTTGTTTTTTTCTTTAGTTACTTGTCCTTTTGGTCTGTATTTAAAAAACCACTGCCTAATCCAAGGTCATGAAGATGTATCCCTATTTTTTTTAGCAGTTTCATAATTTTATATTTTACATTTAATGCTATGATCCATTTAAAGTTAATTTTTGTATATAGTATGAGGCAAGAGTACAGCTTCACTCTTTTGCATGTGGACGGATATCTGGTTGTCCTAGCACCATTTTTTGAAAAGACTATTATATCCTCCACTGAATTGTTTTGGCACCATTGTCTAAAATCAATTAACTATAGATGTATGGATTTATTTTTGGACTTTCCATTCTATTCCATGGATCTATATGTTTTTTTATGCCAGTACTACACTTGTCTTAATTACTATGGCTTTGTAGTAAGTGGGATTGTGAGCCCACCCACTTTGTTCTTCTTTTTCAATATTATTTTAGCTATTCACAGTCCCTCGAAATTCCATATAAATATTTGGATCAGCCTTTTCATTTCTGAAGAAAGACATTAGATTTTTGGTAGGGATTGCATTGAATCTATAAAATGCTTTGGGGAGTGTGGCCACCTAAACAATACTATGTTTTTCCATTTATTTTGTTTGTCTTTAATTTCTTTCAGCAAAATTTTTTATAGTTTTCAGTATACAAGTCTTGCACCTTTTCAGTTAAATTTATTCCTAAGTATTTTGATTTTTTGGTGCTATTATAAATGGAAATGCTTTCTTAATTTTCTTTTCAGATTGTTTACTATTAGTGTATAGAGATATAATTGATTTTGTAGGTTGATCTTACATCCTTCAACTTTGCTGAGTTTATTTATTAGCTCTAACTTTTTGTGTGTGGATTTTTTAGTTAGCTATATTTAAGATCATATCTTTTTATGAAATACTCCCCCCCCCATGTTTTTTAAAAAACTACTACTTATGCCCTGGCTGGTGTGGCTCAGTTGGCTGGAGCATCGCCCATAAACTGAAAGGTCACAGGTTCATTCCTGGTCAGGGCACATGCCTCAATTGTGGGTTCAGTGTCATTTGGGGTATGTGCTAGAGGTAACCGGTTGATGTTTCTCTCTCACATCAATGTTCCTCTCTTTCTCTCTCTCTTCCCCCCTTCTCCTCTCTCTAAAAATCAGTAAGTATGTCCTTGGGGTGAGGATAGAAAAAAATATTACTCATTGCCTCCTACTACTTCACCTAACTAGCAGTACACATTAACTCCAGTGTGAGAAAGATATTCTGACATATATCTTTTGTTTTCAACTTACAATTTGTAAAGTGCTTTTACAGCTAACTTTATTCTTTTATTACCAAGTTGCCAGAAATATTTTATTTTACAGAGAAGGACACTGAGGCTCTCAGAGAGTTTAATGACTTACTGAGGGTTCACACAATTTCAGTTAGAGCTAAGCTCTTCTCACTAGAGATTTAGCACTGTTTTGATTAAATTCTAATTCTTTAATGTTTTTCCTGTAGTTAATAAAACTCAGATCAAATAGTTTTCATATGAACTTGAGAAGCTTATTCTGTGGTTAGGGTCAGTCAGTACACAGTAAAATAAAAATGAAACCAACATACGTTTGCAAAAAAGACTCATACAAGAAGGTTGATGGCAACTTTATTCATAATAGCTCCGAACTGGAAACATCCTAGTTGCCCATCAGTGGAGACTACATAAACAAACTCTTGTATTCATTTACTGGAATACTATTCAGCAATAAAAAGGAACAAATTACTGATGCTTAGAGCATCATGAATAATCTTTAAAAGATTACACTGAGAGGAAAAAAAGCCTTACTGTATGATTTCATTTATATGACATTCTAGAAGAGGCAAAACTAATTTATTATGGAAAAAAATTATATCAACAATGGCCTCTGGAAATGGAGATTGATGGGAAAGGGGTATGAGGAAGTTTTCTTGGGTGATAGTAATGTTCTATATGCATATAGGGGTTTGGGTTAGATAGGAGCTCATGTCAGAACTCAGCAAATACACTTAATTTGGAACGTTATTTGCATGTAAATATTATATTAAAAGAGAAAAAAAACAAGACACAGAAAGAAAACAATATGAAGATATATAGATAAGATGGCTATTTATGAGCCAAGGAGACAGGGCTCAGAAATAACCTGCTAACATGTGATCATGGACTTCAAGTCTCTAGCATTACTAATCCAGTAACTTCATTACTGGATTAGGGTGGGCTCTAATCCAATGGCTCTGTCCTTACAAGAAGAGAAGAGAAAGCCACACAGAGGAAAGACTGCCATGTATAGAGTTTGGAGTGATGCATCAATAAGCCAAGGAATGCCAAGAACCACCAGAAGCTGGGAGGAGACAAGGATCTTTCCCTAGAGCATGTGAAGGGAGCACGACCCTGTGACCTCTTTGATTTTGGATGCCTAGCCTCCAGAAGTATGAGAGAATAAACTTCTGCTATTAAAAGCAAAAAAAAAAAAAAAGTGAAAAAAAGAATCAAATATTAAACTTACTTAATGATATGCATGCTAAACCATTTAGAGGGAAGTGTACTGATGTTTATAATTTATTTTGAAATTGATTTTTAAAAAATGGATTAAGTTGAATAGTTATGTCACAAAGCAAGTATAGTATAACGTTGATAGAATCTAGGTGGTGGGTTTTCTGTAAAATTCTTTCAACTCTCAGTTTTGCTGCATGTTTGAAATTCTTCATAATAAAATGTTAAGGGAGGGAAAGAAGCCAAATTGGGAAAACTAATTGTTCCTCTTAAATCATCTTCAACCCACCATCTCCTCAGCCTCATTAACTGAGCAGTGTGAGATAAAGGCAAATGCTGGAAAAGATCAATGTAGTAGGACTTCACTCATCAAGTTCCAAGGTGCCATGACAACTTTCTATTAACCCTAAACCCTGTGACAGCCTGTTACTCTATGTTGTCATCCAGAGTCTCTCTTCTATATATGCCTCCCAAAATTTGTATATCAGTCCCCAATTTTATCACTAATTAGTGAACCTATTCCTGTTGGACAAAAGTCTTAGTGCCTTGGAAAATTTTCACCTTATCATTACAAAGAATCACGTAATTTTGATCCGAACAAAGGCATTTTTGCAGAAAGGACAGTTGATTGGAAGGTAAGAGACTTGTATTCTAGAGTAGACTCAGTCAGGTAAGTGACTTGTGCAATGTCAAACAATCGATAAATGGTAGAGCAAGAATTGGGACCCAGGAGCGCCTGATCTTTAGGACCTAAAGAAATTAGTGGTTGAGTGTCAGAAGGCACGGACTTATTTCACCCCTTGACTCCTGCTGTATGGACAACTGCCTACTTTAGAACCTTGCCCTGGAAGTAAAAACATCTCTGAGGGAAAGAGAGCCCACAGCCAGTTCTCATTAGTGGCATAAGAACAGTTTCAACCTTTATACCTCTGATTATTTTTCTACTTTTCCTATAAAAAGGACTCCAAGAAAACTGGCTGTGAAAAATAAATTTTTGTGCCATATGTCAAGTGAAATTTTCCAGGGTTCAGGAATCCCCAGTGTTAAAGACCTCCTTAATCCATTATTCATCTGCATTTTTAGTAACCTAAAAATGTTCTAAGGTCCTTCTAAAACAAAAATGTCAATGTTCTAAAACAAAAAGTGACTGGGAAAAGGTATGCAAGGAACCTAGAGTTCCAATTTACATAAAAACTTAAATCCTGAGGGTTTCTGGCTGAGGTATTTGTTGTTTGTCTCCCTAATTTTTCATTTAGGGTGAGAAATTGTATTTTGGAGGTATATTATTTTGCTCCCCAAAATACCACTCTTTTTTTCCCTAGCAGTTATATACAGTGAATCATGCATAGTGGGCATTCTGAGAACTTTTGAAAAGTTGGGTAATTGTTGGCTTCCTCAGAGCAGGGTCTAGACTTGCTGATCTCAATATGCTTATCTCCTAGTATAGTACCTCCTTAGCATAAAATAGGTATTCAGTAATTTTTAAAGATTAAATTGAAATAGTTACTTCACTTTGAGGGGAGTGCCTGTCTTTTTAACCACACATTTCTCAGCCAAAAGTGTCAAGACTCCAAATAAGTTATTGAGTTGGGATCAGGGGTTAATGATAATCCAGAAAAAATGACTAAGTTTCTTAGCTGATTTGTGGGGCTACATCAGCTTTTTTTTTTTTTTTTTTTTTGAGAGGTGGCTAGATAAATCAAAGAGTAGCAATAATGAATCGATAGCCCCAGACAGCAAAAACTGTAGATCTTTCTGAATTCTTGGGCTTTTCCTTAATCATATTTCTGGGCTTAAAACTAGGGATGTTTGTGAGGATGCTGTATTTCCAGTCGCCAGCAGGGAAATGGGGAGCATGGTCAGAGAAGATTGGGAAAGAGGGGAAGAGAATGGGGACGCCGTTAAGAGAGGGAAAAGGGAAAATGTAGCTAGGAATGCAAAGGGAGAGAGAATTTAATTGAAAGAATAGTGGCTGTGGCCTCTCTTGGCAAATACATTTTTGCTGGAAAGCTCTTTCCTCAGAGGGGCTAGAATATCCACTGCATTAGGTTTGACTTTGGTAGTCACCATCCTCTAACACTTTTTTAGTCTTGTGAGACCTTGGGATCCAAAGTGAGCTCCATGTTTTGTGGAGAAAGAGTGGAGGAGGCATTAAATAACAGCTATCCTTCTTCACGATGAATATTCTCAGAATAGGTCCTGATATTTTAGAGTTCCCCCTTGCTGATAACAAATGTTGCTGTAAACTCAAGAATTGAGGGCATTCTTTTTTTCTCCCTCTCTTAGATTTTATTTATTTATTTATTTATTTATTTATTTATTTATTGTTGTTCCTATAGTTGTCCCAGTTTTTCCCCCATTGCTCTCCCTTGCCCCCACAGTCAATCCCCACCTGTTGTTCATGTCCATGGCTCCTTTATACATGTTCTTTGACTTGTCTGAAGTATCATTGGCAAATATGTTTTCTCATACTGTTGGTTCCCTTTTTGTTTTGCTGATGTTTTCTTTAAGCCATACAGAAGCTTTTTAATTTGATGTAGTCCCATTTGTTTATTTTTTCCTTTATATCCCTTGCCCCAGGGGACATATTGGTGAAAATATTGCTGAGTAGGATATGTGAAATTTTCCTGCCTATGTTCTCCTCTAGGACTTTTATGGTGTCACAGCTTATGTTTAAATCTTACCCATCTTGAGGTTTTTTTGGTGTATGGTGTAAGTTGGTAGTCTAGTTTCATATTTTTGCATGTCCAGATCTCCCATCACCATTTGTTGAAGAGGCTATTTTTACTCCATTTTATGCTGCTGCCCCCTTTGTCGAAAATTAATTGGCCATAGAGACTTGGGTTTATTTCTGGGCTCTCTGTTCTGTTCCATTGATCTATGTCTGTTCTTATGCCAGTAGTAGACTTTTGTGATGACAGTGGCTTTGTAATATAGTTTGATATCAGGTATTATGATCCCTCCTACTTTATTCTTCTTTCCCAAAATTGCTGCAGCTATTTGGGGTCATTTATGGTTCGATATAAATTTTTGAAATGTTTGTTCAATATCTGTGAAATATATCATTGGCATTTAATATGGATGGCATCGAATCTATAAATTATTTTGGGTAGTATGGACATTTTAATGATGTTAATTCTTCCTATGCATGAACACGGTCTATGTTTCCATTTATTTGTGTCGTCCTTAATTTCTTTATTCTGTGTTCTGTAGCTTTTCCAAGTTTAGGTCTTTTACCTCCTTGGTTAAGTTTATTCCTAGGTACTGTATTTTTCTTGTTGGTATATTAAATGTGTTTTTTCCCCTAATTTCTATTTCTGATACTTCATTGTTGGTATACAAAAATGCCTTTGATTTCTGAATATTGACTTTGTACCTGCTGTTTTGTGAAATTCACTTATAGTTCAAGTAGTTTTTGGTGGAGTCTATAGGTTTTTTATGTACACTATCATGTCATTGCAAACAATGACAGTTTTGCTTCCTCCTTTCCAATTTGTATGCCTTTTGTTTCTTTTTCTTGCCTGATCACTGTGGTTAGAACTTCTAATACTCTGTTGAATAGAAGTGGTGAAAAGGGACATCTGTGTCTTGATCTTAGCGGGAAAATTTTTAGTTTTTGCCAGTTGAGTATGATGTTGGCTGTAGATTTCTCATATATGGCCTTTATTATGTTGATGTATACTCCCTGTGCTCCCAATTTGCTGAGTGTTTTTATCATAAATGGGTGCTGTACTTTATCACATGCTTTTTCAGCATCTATTAATATGATCATGTGATTTTTGTCTTTCATTTGCTCATGTGATGTGTTACATTTATTGATTTGTGAGTATTGTACCATCCTTGCATCCCTGGGATGAATCCCCCGAATCCCAATTGATCATGGTATGTGATCTTTTTAATGTATTGCTGAATCTAGTTTGCCAATATTTTGTTGAGGATTTTAGCATCTATGTCCAGCAGTGATATAGTCCTATAATTTTCTTTCTTCATTGTGTCTTTACCTGGTTTTGGAATTAGGATGATACTGGCCTCATAAAAAGAGTTTGGGAGTCTTCCCTCTTCTTGGATTTTTTGGAATAGTTTGAGAAAAATAGATATTGGCTCTTCCCTAAATATTTGGTAAAATATTCCTGTGAAGCTGTCCAGCCCAGGGCTCTCGAGTACCAGGATTTGTTTGATTATTGCTTCAACTTCACTAGTTGTTATCAGTCTATTCAGGCCTTCTGCTTCGTGTTGATTCAGTTTTGGAAGATTATATGCTTCTAGAAATGTGTCTATTTAGCCCAGGTTGTCAAATTTCTTGGCATACAGTAATTTCTTACAATCCTTTGTATTTCTGTGGTATCTGGTGCAATTTCTTCTCTTTCATTTCTGATTTTATTTATTTGGGTTCTCTCTCTTTTTTTCTTGATGAATCTGGTTAAAGTCTTGTCAATTTTGTTTATCTTTCCAAAAATCCAGCTCCTGGATTTATTATCGATCCTTTGAATTGTTCTTTTAGGCTCTATGTTATTTAATTCTGCTCTGATCTTGATTATTTCCTTCCTTCTACTCACTTTTGGCTTTGTTTTTTGTTGTTCCTCCAGTTCTTGTAGATGTAGGGTTAGGTTGTTTATTTGAGATTTTTCTATTATTTTAGGTGGGCCTGTATTACTATGAACTTCCCTCTCAGGTCTGCCTTAGCTCTATCCCATAGGTTTTGGGCTTTTGTGTGTTCATTTCCATTTGTTCTCAGAAACTTTTTGATTTCTTTCTTGATCTTGTTGTTTGCCAGTTCATTGTCTAATAACATGTTATTCAGTTTCCATGAATTTGACTATTTTTGAGTTTTTTCCTTGAAGTTGGTTTCTAGTTTCAACCACTGTGATCTGAGAAAAATAATTGATATAATTTTGATTTTCCTTAATTTGTTGAAGCTTGTTTAGTGTCCTATCATGTGGTCTATCTTTGAAAATGTTCCATATGCATTTGAAAGCAATGTATATTTTGCTTCTTTGGGGTGAAAGTCTCTGTATATATCAGTTAAGTCCATTTGATCTAGAGTGTTGTTCAGTGCCACAATGTCCTTATAGATTCTTTGTTTGGAAGATCTCTCCATTGTTGACAATGGGATGTTAAAATCCCCTACTGTGAGTGTATTGCTGTCGATAGCTCTCTTGAAGTTCTCTAAGAGTTTCCTTACATATTTGGGTGCTCCTATGTTGGGTGCATATATGTTTACAAAGTTCATATCTTTTTGATGGATTATACATTTGAGTATTATGAAGTGTCCTTCTCTGTCTCTTTTTATGGCCTTTGTTTTGAAATCTATTTTGTCTGAAATGAGTATTGCTATCCCAGCTTTGTTTTCCTGTCCATGTGCTTGAAATATTTTTTCCCAGCCATCCCCTTTCAGTCTATGTAGGTCTTTTGTTCTGAAGTGGGTCTCTTGTAGGTAGCATATATGCAGGTCATATTTTCTTATCCATTCAACTACCCCATATCTTTTGATTGGAGCATTTAATTCATTTAACATTTAAGGCTGTTATTGATAGGTACTTAGTCATTGCCATTTTTTCTCTTTGTATCTGTGTTCCTGTCTCACTCTTCATCTTCTTCAAGCAGTCTCTCTAGCATGTCTTGCAATGCTGGTTTGGTGGAGGTGTATTCTTTTAGCCTTCTTTTGTCTGGGAAACTCCTTACTTCACCTTCCATTTTAAATGAGAGCCTTGCTGAGTAGAGTAATCTTGGTTGTAGGTTTTTGCTTTTCAATGCTTGGAATATTTTTTGCCATTCCCTTCTGGCTTGTAGTGTTTCTGTTGAGAAGTCAGCTGCTATCCTTATTGGAGCTCCCTTGTATGTTACTTCCTGTTTTTCTCTTGCTGCCTTTAAGATTCTCTCTTTGTCTTTGAATTTTGCCATTTTAGTGATGATGTCTTTTAGAGTGGGCCTCTTTGGGTTCAACTTGATTGGGACCCTCTGTGCTTCCTAGACTTGTGTGACTTTTTCTCATCAAGTTAGGGGAGTTTTCTGACATTACTTTTTCAAACAGGTTTTCTCTCCTTTGCTCCTCTTCTTCTCCCTCTGGTATCCCTATGGTATGGATCATTACGTTTCATGTTGTCCTGTGGCTCCCTTAACCCTTCTTCATTCTTTTTGAGTCTTTTTTTTGTTTTGTTTCTTTGCCTGAGAATTTTTTTTACATTGTCATCCAGCTGATTCAATCCTCTGCTTCATCTAACCTGCTTTTAATTCTTTCCACTGTGTTCTTCAATTCAGATATTGGATTTTTCATTTCCTCTTGGCTGTTTTTGATAGTTTCTATGCCCTTTTACTTTCTTTTAAGTACTTATTTAATTGTTGTTCTTTCATAATTTCTCAGTTTTTCCCTCTTGATCTCTCCTGCCCCACCAACCGCCCTGCTCCCACAGTCAATTCCCACCCTGTTGTTCATGTCCATGGCTCATTTATACTTATTCTTTAATGAGGCCCTTCCCACATCTTTCCTCCCTTATCCCCCTTCCCCCTCCCTTCAGTTTTCAGTAAGTTCCTTGAAGCTTCCTTGGCTTTGAAATTCTCACTGAGCTCCTTGAGCGTCCTTATAACCATTATTTTGAACTCGATGTCTGATAGTTTGGTTGCTTCAGTTTCATTTAGCAGGCTTTCTGGGAATCCTCCTTTCCTTTGATTGGGGGTTGTTTCTTTGTCTTCCCATTTTAGGTGACTCTTCTTGTTTGTTTCTGCATGTTAGATTGATCTGCTTTGATTTCCTGTCTTCGTGGTGTGGTCTTCTGTAGTAGGAGACCTGTGTTACTCAGTGGCGCAGTCTCCTTGATCACCTGAGCTTGATGCTCTTGCACTGCCCTTTATGCCTTTTATGTGGGCTCTCTGTTTGTCATTGGGTTTTGGTTGTTGTTGGGTCATTCTTTGGTGGGTTCTTTCCTCTGGCTGACTGAGAATCATTCCACCCTCCACATCTTGTGTACTGTTGCACAGGTGCTGCCAGAACAAAAACCTAACAGCCCAGGAAACAGACCCATACCCGCAAAAATATCCCCCCCCATACACCTATATCATTACCCTACCAACAACACTCAAGCGGGCATTACTTCTGCTGGACCCTGTATATATAAAATAATATGGACCTAATTGCAGAAGAAGCTCCACCACAGAAATATCATCAATTGATGAGCTAAGATTTTTATAAGTGGGATGGGAATAAGAAGGCAAAAGGAAAGACAGAAGAGCTTAAGAGATGTCTAGAGGAAAGACAAGTTATTTTGAGAGAATTAAGGGAGAAGAAATACTAAGAGTATGGCATGAAAACCTGGCTAAGACAGGGAAAAATTAAGGCTTAAAACCAAAAAGAAAAGGAAAGGGCAGGAGGAAGGCGAAGTGGAGTAGGAGAGGGGAACAGTGAAATTTGGGATTTGAAATACAAATTAGTCACTATCTAGAAATAAGATTGAAGAACTGTAACAACAACCACCTTATCCACAACCTACGAGCAAAGATTGATGAAGGTGAAGAGAGAATAAGGGTATTTTAAGAACAGGAGAAGGAATGTGAGATGACTAATGACAATTGCAAATGGTTTTGAGAGGCTGGAGAGGGTAGCAGTAGTAAGAGTGCAGAATAGAAACAAGTCATAGCAAGAGAGAAAATAGAATTGAAGACAAAAATATGAAGAGGGAGGAAGGAGGTAGTATGGAGTAAGAGAAGGGAAGAGCAATATATGAGATTTGAAATAAGCTATGTAATAAAACCTGGTGCCATATTATGCCCAAACTTGAAGGATATGAAATGAATGTTAAACAGCTTTGCAGGGGAGAAGATAGCACCTTCTTGCACCTGTCTCTATTTTCTCTTCTCTGCTGGGTTTAGTAAATCAGGGCCAGAGGAGCTGTGTAGCATGTAGTGTTTGGCAAGTAGTGTCTGGTGAAGGGCCCTATCAGCACTTTTTCTTCTATCCCCTGAAGAAACGTATGCAGCTTGAAACTCCTGAGCCTGGCCTCACCAGTCCACAGAGCCTGTAATCCTGCAGGTGGGGGCTGGGCCTGCCTGTCTGTGAAAGGCTCTGGCTGACTGCAGCAAATCTCAGGCATTCAGCTCCTGCCTTCCAGACCCAAGCCTGTCACTCTCTTGCAGGAAGTTTGTCCCGAATTCTCCACTCTAAGCTGCCTTCTACTTGTGTGTCATGCTGGGTCGGATTGTCCTGTTCTTTCCATTTATTCCCTGAGTTTTTGGTTAGCAGAGCCACTGTGCCCTGCCCACACACACAAGTGTGCACGTAGGGCATTCTTGATTAGAGTTTAATCCCAGAGAGAAGCAGAGGTCTTTGCAATTTCAATGTCATCCAAGAATTTTTTATAGATTAAATATATTGACTAGAAGTTATATAAAGTCAGTGCAGTTAGTTACAACCACATGGCCCCTTCCCTCACCTTCTTGGATATGTAAAAAGACTCACTCAGTGTGATTTCTCCTTGCTCACAAAAGCTTCCAAGTACAAGATCATTGGATCCAGTTTGTTCCTAGAGAAAACTACAAAGCAGTTTCTTCCAGTTAATGACTACTGAGTCATTCAGCATATATGAGGGTGGACCCCTTGTAGAATAGGCTTCCTCCACTAGGTGAGTGTTCTAGGAACCCATCTGTATCAGTGTACTGGCTGGCTTGTTGTGAGAGGCTGCTTTTGGCTTCAGTGAATATTTTTTGAAGACTCTTTCAATGCATTTGCCCATTTCATGATGGGTGATTTACTAGGGCACCTGCTCACACTGTGCTGAGTATTCAGCAGTTTCTAACCAAAAACAACATGACCCCCATACCCCACCTTCCCTATTCACCCTATCTTGCCCCTAGTGACATTTTTTTGTTTCCCCAGATGAAAGAAGTCCTCAAAGGGAAAAGTTTTACTGATATGGACAAGGTGAAACAAAAAATGGCAGAAGCACTAAAAGACATAAAAATCGTCAGGTTCAGAAACTCTTTTGAGCAGTGGAAAAGAAAGTCTCAACAGGTGTATTGCATCAAATGGAGAGTTATTTGAAGGTGAATGAAATTTAAACATGTAAAAATAAAAACACTTTTTTTATAAATAAATTCCATTTTGGGGGGGTCTCCCCTCATATATATTGAGTGACATCTTTGCTAGGTGCTTTGATTCAATGTTGAGATAAACTGATTTAGTTTCTAAATTGCACCTTACTAAGGTATAATCTTAAGGAAAAGGAATATTTTATTTTGTTTAAATCTGGTCTTAAAAACTACAAGAAAATGCTGGAAGGAACCAAGATGGCGTAGGTAGACACACTGCGCCTCCTCGCACAACCAGAACTGACAGAAAATCGAACGGCAAGGAAGTCCGACACCAAGTAGATAAAAAAGAAACATACATCCAGACCGGTAGGAGGGGCAGAGACTGGCACCGGGGCAGAGAGGTCTCCCGTGGCCGTTGCGGGACCAAGACTGGTGGAGTGTGGGACGAAAGGGGCAGGCAGTCTGACCACTAGCAGACCCTGCGGCCCCGCATTCGCGCACAGATAAACCCAGAGGGCTGGACTCAGAGTGGCGGAGAGCAGGGCAGGCAGAGCAGCAGGTAGCACCCCGTGGCCCCACATTCGCGCACAGATAAACCGGGAAGAATGGCGGGGATCGAAGCAGACCGCACAACCCAGGGCTCCAGCGCGGGGAAATAAAGCCTCAAACCTCTGATTGAAAACGCCTGTGGGTGTTGGGGCGGCAGCAGGAGAGACTCCCAGCCTCACAGGAGAGGTCGTTGGAGACACCCACAGGGGCCTAGAATGTGCACAAGCCCACCCACTCGGGAATCAGCACCAGAGGGGCCCAGTTTGATTGTGGGTAGCCGAGGGAGTGGCTGAAATCCGGTGGAGAGTGGAGCGGGCACCATTGCTCCCTCTTGGCCCCTCCCCCACATACAGCGACCACCGTTACCCCGCCCTGGTGAACACCTAAGGCTCCGCCCCTTTAAGTAACAGACGGGCCAAGACAAAAAAAAAAAAATGGCCCAAATGACAGGACACTTCAAAGCTCCAGAAAAAATGCAACTAAGTGAGGAAGAGATAGCCAACCTATCGGATGCACAGTTCAAAACACTGGTTATCAAGACTCTCACAGAATTGGTTGAATTTGTTCGAAAACTAGATGAAAAAATGAAGGCTATGCCAAGAGAAACAAAGGAAAATGTACAGGGAACCAATAGTGATGCGAAGGAAACTGGGACTCAAATCAATGGTGTGGACCAGAAGGAAGAAAGAAACATCCAACCAGCAAAGAATGAAGAAACAAGAATTCGGAAAAATGAGGGGAGGCTTAGGAACCTCCAGGACATCTTGAAACGTTCCAACATCCAAATTATAGGGGTACCAGAAGGAGAAGAGGAAGAACAAAAAATGGAAAACTTATTTGAACAAATAATGAAGGAGAACTTCCCCAGTCTGGCAAAGGAAATAGACTTCCAGGAAGTCCAGGAAGCTCAGAGAGTCCCAAAGAAGCTGGACCCAAGGAGGAACACACCAAGGCACATCATAATTACATTACCCAAGATTAAGCAGAAGGAGATAATCTTAGAAGCAGCAAGAGAAAAGAACACAGTTACCTACAAAGGAATTCCCATAAGACTGTCAGCTGATTTCTCCAAAGAGACCTTACAGGCAAGAAGGGACTGGCAAGAAGTATTACAAGTCATGAAAGGCAAGGGCCTACATTCAAGATTACTGTATCCAGCAAAGCTATCATTTAGAATGGAAGGGAAGATAAAGTGTTTCTCAGATAAGGTCAAGTTAAAGGAGTTCATCATCACCAAGCCATTATTATATGAAATGTTAAAGGGACTTATCTAAGAAAAAGAAGATAAAAAATATGAACAGTAAAAATGACAGCAAACTCACAGTTATTAACAACCACACCTAAAACCAAAACAAAAGAAAACTAAGCAAACAACTAGAACAGAAACAGAACCACAGAAATGGAGATCACATGGAGGGTTATCAATAGGGGATTGGGAGGGGGAGAGAGGGGGGAAAGGTACAGAGAATAAATAGCATAAATGATAGGTGGAAAATAGACAGGGGGAGGGTAAGAATAGTGTAGGAAATGTAGAAGCCAAAGAACTTATAAGTATGACCCATGGACATGAACTATAGGGGGGGAATGTGGGAGGGAGGGGGAGGGCAGGATGGAATTGAGTGAAGGGGCGGAAATGGGACAACTGTAATAGCATAATCAATAAATATATCAAAAAATAAAAAAAATGCTGGAAATTACTTTAGATATACTGCTCTGGATTTTGTACCACTCAGTGCCGACTCATATAAAATCTCATCACTCATTGTTTATAAAAGGCCTAAGAGACCAAAAACTAACTACAACCCAGCCCACCCTCCCAAATAAATCAGGGAACTGGAACCAACAGCAGTCTGGATGATATGAGTGGGTAGTGCCAGAATCTGTTATATAAACTGCAGAAGCCTTGGGGTTTCACTTAGAGTTGTCAAGTTTTAAATCCTGTCCCCTGTGTCTGTATATTTTCTGTACCTTTTGCCCTTCTGAAGTCAGCCTTCTGCAGTAAGCTGGAAAATGGGGATTCCTAGGTCTTTCTGTCTTGTCCATTAGTGTCACATTTTACTTAGTCTTAATTCTGAGCTTCTACTTCACGGAGAGTGTTAGATGATATGGTGGTTACAGAGATAAATATGACATAGATATTGCATTCAAGAACTTAGTTTGGTTAGGGAGAGGGATGGATATATATATGAAGAGCTAAATGAAAAGTAAGAACAGGAAGTGGTAGCATGGAGTAATGGAAAGAGTAATGACTTTACAGTGAAAAGATCCAGCTTCAAAGGCTCAGTTTTATGTTCATGCGCTAATGAAATTTTTTTTTTTGGTCTTAGTTTACTCTTGAAATGGGAATAATCATCTTCAATCTTCTTTGTAGTAAGGGTCAAGTGAGATATGAGAAACTTTGGAAAACAAATTAAAATACAACCACAGGTAGAAAGAAATCTTTCCATTTTATATATGAGGAAATAGGCATAGAGAGATGAAAAAACCTTTTTCAAAGTCTCATGTGTCTGTGATGAAACAGACTTTTGTAGCTTAGGCATAAAATTGAATAACTTTTTCCATTCTCCTCCGTCTGTCATAGCCCTCAACTGATGAAAGACTGTTAAGTAGCTAGTATGTTATTGGCCCTATATAAAGTATATTTTGGGCCCTGGATGGTGTGGCTCAGTGGATTGAGTGCTGGCTTATGAACCAAAGAGTTGCCAGTTTGATTCCCAGTCAGGGCACATGCCTGAGTTGTGAGTCAGGTCCCCACTTGGGGGCACATGAGAGGCAACCACACATTAATGCTTTCCTCTCTCACTTTCTTTCTCCTGTACCCTCTCTCTAAAAATAAATAAATAAAATATTTTTTAATTGTATTTTGGTAGAGTGTGGTGAAGTTTAAGGGTCCATATTTTATCCTAAGGATTTTAGTTATGGAGATATATTGTCATTTTATTTATTGGGCGTGGCAAAGGTTTAACCCAGCACTCTCTGATAAAAATGCAACACAAATTGCAAACATGAGCCTTAGGTGAAATTTTAAATTATCTAGTAGCCACAGTATTAAAAAAAGGTACAAGGAAACAGGTAAAACTAATGATATATTTCATTTAACACAATATGTCCAAAATACTCTTATCATAGTCAATATGAAATAAGTTATTAAAGAGAGCTTTATATTTTTTTGAGGTTTACATTCTTTCACACTAAATCTTTGAAACTGGATGTGTATGTTGCCTCACAGTACATGTGCATTTGCACTAGCCACATTTCCCGTGCCCAGTAGCCACATGTGGCTGATGCTACTCTATTGAACAACGCAGGGCCTCACAATCTCCATTTGTCCCGCCCTTCAGCTCTGGCTTTCTAACCTCCATTTCTGTCCTCACTATTTCCTTTTGGATCTCTTTATTTTCCCCTTCTTTTGTCCCTAGAGAAATAAGCTTCTTTTCTGTGTAACTATCAGGTATCCTTTGGTCAGGTAAAAAAAAAAATCGTCTTCTCTAGCTATTTTTTGAAATCATCTAGAGTACCTTGAACTGTATGTTTCCTTTTCTGTGAACATTCAGCTCTTTTGAACATGAGCTTCCCATCTCATTTTACTGATGAGTCTATCTTCTACTAAATTTTGTGCTCCTCGAGAACAAAGATAGCGTTTTATTCATTTCTATAATCCCAGCAACCTGGCAGTATCTGGTCCCTAGCAGAAATTTGATAAATTTATAATAACTGAACAAATAAATAAGCTTTTCCTGTATACCTTGCCAGCTCTTTTTTCCTCCAAAATAGTGATTTTTTTTCTCCAACAACAGTTTTTGTTATAGAGCTATGCTGTGGCACATACAAGCAACCCTTGTTATTTGTGGTTTTAATTATTTGCAGAAAAACAAACACAATTTTAGGCATATTTTCACAGTTCTTTCAGAAACCTTTTCTTCACTCACTATTCGAAAGGTTGTCTGATTTTACACATGTCAGGAAAGACTTTGGAGTCTCTTAATCTTGGCTCTTTAACTGCCGACTTTTTTGATACCTGATGTTTTTCCCAGGTTCATTTCCTCTCCCCACCTTTATACCTGCCTGTGCTCTCTCTGGACTTTCATTAAAATGGGGTTAGGGGTTCCAAGAGATAATGTGAGGACTCCACAGAACACGATTTGGGAACCACACTAGTCTAGTTCAACTTCCTCACGATAAAAATGGGTTAACGAAGACCTAGAGAAGTGAAACAAATTGCCTAATCTATATAACAAGCTAGTGACAGGATCTGGACTAGAACCTAGGTTTCCTTTCCAGGCCAGTGTTCTGTTAACCACAATTTACTGTTTAGAGCCTCATTTCGCAAGAGGAGAAAACAGTAACAATGAGTCTTTTATTTTATTCTCCTTGGTGAGATCTGACAGGGTCCACCTCTTCTTCCCCTCTAGTAAATCAGTTTGGCCCCCTCTTGTTATTGTTTTTCTCTAGAACCCAGGCTGGGGCTTGTTTTTAGCCTTTGTTCTGTTCCCAGTGTTGGTAGTGCCAAGATGGATAGCGAGAGAGCGGATTCAGGCAGGTCATGGTGGCACAGATGTTTCCTGTCCCTTGGCTAGTCTGGCTGTGTCTTTCAGAGGCAGCTGAATGCCATGGCCAGGTGTGTCTTTCAGGGCCTTCCAAGCCCTTGGAGGTGGTAGGTATTTATAACTGCAATTTCCTCATTATCTTCTGTTTTTCAAAGGCCTCTAGCTGCTACCTGAGGTAATACATCTTCGTCTCTACTCTGAGAGTCATCAATCATTCAAAGCTCTCTGTGGTCTGGTCATAGTCTATCTCTATTCTTTCTGCCCAGTGTCCCGTTTGTGTATTCTATGTTTTCTCTGAGAATACTGTCCTTTGTCTCCTTCCTCCTCATCTTCACCTATTAAAATATTACCCATCTTTCCAGGTCAAGCTTTTAAATGCTGCTTTTTCAAGAAGGCTTTCTCAGTTTTCAACCTTACACAATCTCCCTCTCTTGTAGAACTTGAAATAAGTGTTTAGCCTCATTTCCCATCATTCCCTGCCTATTTTATGTGCATGCCATGTTGTTTCTCACTTCCATGCCTTTACTTATGCTGTCCATTTGCCCAGAATTCCCTGTCCTAATTTTTACTTCACTTTTGCCTAGCTAGTTCCTATTTAAATTTAGGATGGGCTTAGACATCACTTCTATCAAAATGGCCCTGATCCATCCACACTGAGTCAGGCTACCCCCATAATATATCTATCTCTGTCTTTGCACTTACATCCTATAGTTCACCTATTTGTACCTGACTAGACAGTGTTCTATACCTTTTATTTATTTATTTTTTTAATTTTCTATTTCTAGCATCTCAGTAATAGTAGAGCTTAATAAATATTTGTGGGATAGATAAACACAACTTTTTATATTATTATAATGCCTTGAGTCTACATTTTTCTGTAACTATGTCTACCACTAAACTACACATTAATTCTGTGAGGACAAGAAAGGGGATTGAACCCTACTCATCTTTTTGTCCCTCATAGGTTCTCATTCATAGTGAGTATTATCAGTTAGGGTTCTCCAGAGAAACAGAACCAATAGGAGATATATTTAAAGGAATTGGCTTACATGATTGCAGAAGCTGGCAAGTCTGAAATCTGTAGGGCAGGCCAGCAGGTTGGAAATCTACTCAAACGAGATACCTGTTAGTCCTAAGGCATAATTCTATTTTCTTTGGGAAAGGTCAGTTTTAAGGCTTACACTGATTGTCAAGAGTAATCTCCTTTACTTAAAGTCACCTAACTAATTGTTGATATTAGTCACATCTACAAAATACCTTCACAGCAACATGTAGACTAAGTGTTTGACCAAAGACAGGGCACCGTAGACTAGCCAAGTTTACACATAAAATGTAATCATCACAGTAAGTAACCAACGAATGTTTGCTAAATAGGCTTTTGAGCTTCTTATCTGAAGCTCAGAAAAAGACAACAGTCTCACTTCTGTTTCCAGCAGTAATTTGAACTCTAACTTGAAAATCCTTCACCATCTAAACTCCCAGTGGCTCTGAGTTAAAAATAAAAACATTCTTTAAGATACATAACTGAGCTTGCAACAAAGTAAGGAACTCTTCAGAGGCTGAAAATGAAGACAGACTGAGTAGTAAGTCTATGAGATGATGTCGTATCAAGCCTCTTGGGGTATCTGTTTTGGTAACTTTGGTGCTTGAACTTTAATACCCACACAGGAAAAGGAGATGAAGACTTGAGTCTTCACAAGACAGGCATTAAAGCTAAGACCTGTACGTGAAACTGGGACGTTCAGTGAAATGATGGATAGAAAGAAAAATCTCATAATACATGGACACCAGAAAGTTGTGTATCTCAGGCTATCTTGTAGATGGGGGTCGTGGAGGTGGGGGGAGTCTTTTTTTGAGAATCCAAAACCATAGGTCTATCTTCAGTTGGGTTTGGAGTTTGGATGTGTACTACCTGTGATTAATTAACATAAAAAGTATGCCTGGGGTGCCTAGCCAAAGAAAACACAAATCCTCTTAAGATGATAAAAGATCTAATGATTAAGGACAAAGAAAATTAAAAATCAGAGGATAGAACCAGATATCATAAATAATATAAGGCAGAGATGACAAATAGAATTTCTAGAAATAAAAACACAGAGCATTGGAATTAAAACCATAATAGACTGTTTAACTGGGAGATTAGACACTGCTAAAGAGAAAATTGGTGAATGGAGGGTAAGGCAGAAATTACCCATGATGCTTCACAAAGAAAGGGAAAATATGAGAGCAAGGTTAATAGACATGAGGATAGAATGTGAAGATCCAATATATGCTTAATAATCATTCTAGAAGGAGAGAATAGAGAGAATGGGGATGAGGCAATATTCAGGGTAATGGTTGAAAATTTTCAAAAATTGATGAGAGACCTCAATTAAGAAGCATACGGAGTTCTAAAAGATACATTAACATAAAGCCACTTCTAAGCATATCATAGTGAAACTGAATAACAGCAAAGACAAAACGTAGTTCTTATGAGCATCCAGTAATAAAAGAGGTACTCTATAAGAAATCACAATTAAACTAAAAACAGTGACAAAATAAACAAAGGAATAATGTCCTTAAAAGCCAGGAGGGGGAAACAAATCCACTCGATCTACAATTTTTCACCTAGTTAAATCTTCATTCAAGAGTGAGGGTAAACAAAACACTAATTCAAAGAACATATACACCTCTATGTTCATTACGGCATTATTTAGACTACCCAAGATATGGAAACAACTCAAGTGCCCATCAATAGACGAGTGAATAAAAAAGTTGTGGTACATACATGCAATGGAATATTACCTGGCCATAAAATAGAATGGAATCTTACCATTTGTGACAGTATGGATGAGTCTAGAGGGTACTGTGCTAAGTGAAATAAATCAGAGAAAGATAAGCCATCTAATTTCATTTACATACGGAATCTAAAGAACAAAACAGAAACAGACTCATAGATACAGAGAACAGACTGATGGTTGCCAGGAGGGGTGGAGGATTGGGAAACTAGGGGGAAAAGGTGAAGGGATTGAGAAGTGCAGATTGGTAGATACAAAATAATTATGGGGATGTAAAGTACAGCATAGGAAATGGAGTCAATAAAATTCTAATAACTATGTATGGTGCCAGGTGGGTACTGGAAATATCAGGGGAACACTATGAAGTATATGATATGGTCTAACCAATATGCTGTACACCTGAAAGTAGTACAAAATAATATTGGGTATAAGCTGTAACTGAAAAAAAGTCAAAAAAACAAAACCCCAAACAGCAAACTTCAATACAGCAAATTTCAATACAGTTTAAAAATCAGCTGTCTGAGACTGGAAACACAAACACACACACACACACACACCCCTGAAAAACAGTAATTTTTCTGATGATGCCTTGTTATGAATATTGTAGAATAGATTCTTGCTTGCATTGGGTTGGGAGATGGGATTTGATGACATGATTTTAACTTTCCTACACATGGCCCTGGCTGGGTAGCTGGTTGGTTAGAGCCTCATCCTGATACACCAAGGTTGCAGGTTTGATCCCCTGGTCAGGGCACGTACAAGAAGCAGCCAATGAATACATACATAAATGGAACAACATATTGATGTTTCTCTCTCTCTCTCTAAAATCAATTTTTTAAGAAAGTTTTCTTCATATGAATGATAGACAAGACTACTAAGTCTTTGAGCCATTCAAGAAACATAGTCATGTATCAGAATTTTTGACAGAAAGGGAAAAGCTACTGTTGGCTTCAGGATTTTAGCTTTATGAAAGTCATTAAAGTACAGAATCTAGAACCTGAGAAAAAACAACATTTAAGTAGAAATCTCTTTTCAAGAGTACTGTCAAGATTTCTGTTTGATTATTCCCCAAATTCCAAATTACTGGCTACACAGGTCTTCAGAGGTCCTCTCCTGGTTACTAGCAAACCAGGAAGCAAGAACTAGCTCCATCATACCTTTTTAGCCTTGTCCCCACTGCCCTGTCTGCCATACCTCCTCTCTGCCATATGCATGTCCTATATTATACCATAACTGCACCACCACTTAGCGTGGCTTTGTAGATTACACTTTCTTGCTGCAGTACTTTTGTTTAAGTCACTCTCTACTTGAAATACCCTTTCCAGACCATATCCACATATTGAAATGTTACTGTTTATTTCGGATGCTGCCAGAGCCCGAAAATGCCTTCAGAAACCATGTGATCAAACCTTCTTATTTACATATGAGGAAAATATAATCCACATGAATTCCAAAGCTACTCAAAATTTCTCCCATTCACCCTATAATCAGAATTTATCATTCCTTTCTCTATACTATAGCACAAACAGAAAAATCATATATGTAGAATGTTTGAGACCTGATCTGTTCTAAATCAATATCTTTGAAGTTTTAAGTATCCTAACTCTAAAGGAATACAATGAAGTTTTTATTTTTAATTGTGGTAAAATACACATAACAAAAATTTAACCATTTTAACCATTTAACCATCTTAACCATTTTTAAGTGTACAATTTAGTAGTGCTAAGATAGTCACAGTACTTTGCAACCAGTCTCCAGAACTCGTTTAATCTTGCCAAACTGAATCTCTATATGCATCAAACAACAAATCCCCATTGAATTTTACCCCACAAGGAATTTTAAAGAGGTGTTTTATCCTATATGGTGTGATAAAAGAAATAAAGGAATTTAAAGTATATATGTCTTAACTAAAAATAAACTTAAAACTTTAATTTCAAGAGTTTGAGAGTTGTTTAGAAGCCTGGTGAAGAAAAGATTTTTCTATAAAAGCAGCTGTGAGAAATAAGGAGAGGATTAATATTTATAATGGCTAACTATTAAGTTACCAAATTGTATCTACAGGTGTTGGTTTTCTGTGCTGTTTTGTATAATTATCCATTTTTAAAACTATATTTTTATTTACAAAAGCTATGGATGAAAAAGGGCTTATGTATAAGTTTGGTGACCAAAAGAAACCTTATGGGGTGATCTGATCATAAATTCCTCAATGGGCAGGTCATGGCTAGTGGTCATGCCCCAGGCCTATAACTGCTTTAGTAAAGACATTTATTGAATATTTATTTATTTATGATCATCTTATTTTTAATTGTATTTTTTCCATTACCATTTATCCCCCAGTAAAAGCTTTTTAAGCAAGCCCTGTTTATTGTTTTTGTGCCCTAGGATAACATCCCTTTGAAATGCCAGAAATAATACTCTTTTTCAGACCTCTCAAGGGAGGTGCCCACCCTTAAGGGAGCACATAATCTTGTTAAGTATCCTGAACCTTGATTTCCTCCTAGTTTTACATAATAATCTACCTTATGCTCCTTCTTTCATTCCAAATGCATAAGTGAAACTGCAAAGCTGTCATTGTCTAGAGCACTTGAGATCTTGCTCCCAGGCAGCATTGTCAGTGTGGCTCAGATAAACGCTTATGAAAATTCTCTATGGGTTTGGATGTTTCTTACTTTGACAAAGTCATACTTCCTAGGAAGCCATTTTAAAATAGTAAGAGAAATTGTTACTCTCAATTGTTTTTTTTACAAAGTTTTATTTAATTAAAATAAAACATGCATAAAAATGAATATTTTAGAAATTATGAGTGCCTTGTGAGATTTAAAAAAGTGAATCATCTTTTAAAATTCTTTTTTTTTAATAATTCTATATTTTTGAAGTATTATGAAGTGGTTAATAAGATCTGTTATGGAGTCAGTTTGTATGGTCTTGAATCCTGAATTCACCACTCAGTACTATATGACCTTGAACAAGTGAATCTCTCTGCGTCTTTGCTGTAAGATTATTTTATCTATACTATCAATCTTATCTCTAAGGAGCTAGTGTTACCTCCCTTATTTGATTGATGTGAGGATTAAATGAGTAAGATATGTAACATCATCACAGCAACCATTGCTTACTAAGTTCTTAACAAATATTAGTTATTAATTTAACTGTAGTTAATATAATTCTGGTGTCTGGACTCTGGAATTAATAATCTACTATACTTCTGTTAACACTTTTATTTTTATTCTTTGTGCCAGAGCTAGAGCAAAGTCTATAGTCTTTACTTTCCTACCCCAACCCCACCAACCAGTGCTTTGCATACTGCTGGACAAAAGTAGGTACCTAACCTAAAGAATCTTTTTAAAAATATAAATGATGAGAATACTTTTAAATTTTTATACAATACATTTTATTATAACAACACTGAATGATAGACTCCTTTTCAAAGGAATATATCCAAACACTAAGGATAAAATGAACTGAGTTTTCAGGCCAATCAGTTTGGGTTGGTTTTTAAAACTACTCTTTTGGGCTTGTTGAATGTGAAGAGCATTTCAGTGGATCATTAGAGGTAACTGAAAGGATGGGCAAATTCATTGAACGAAAGAGAGTTAGAACAGCGCCATATATTGTAGTGCTTCTATGCTAAGGCATGACCTTCTGTCCAGATCCCTTCTGGACTAAACTTGGTGTAACAGAAAGAGCGCTGGATTGAGAAGAGATCAGCATTTCCCACAGGGTTCCCACGGCAAGACCTTGGATAACTTTTCCTCTTTAAGCCTCAGTTTCTTCACCTATAAAAATGAGAGGACAGTATCTAATGTCCATTTTTCCATTTAGAACATGTGTGGTTCCATGTTGCTAAACTTGGGTGTAACTAGGAGGCTGTGGAAAGTGCCAGTTCTTCCTTCTTCCAGCCTGCCAAAATTCAGTCCTTAGTGCCTATTCTGATGAATAACATCTCCCCCTGAATTAGTGCCAGTTGGAAAATTGTAGAATGGAATGTGCCACCTGGGTTTAGATTTGGAAATCTAAAGTGCTGTTGCCTTGAGGTACAAGGATGTTTCTGAAGAACCACGGTGGTGAGTAGGCTGATAATACCAGCTATGGCAGTTTGCACTTGGACCAGGAAAAAAGAGTCAAGTCTCGTTTGCTAATGGGAGCAAAATGAGGTAAGAACTCTTTTTTTATTATCTTCCCGCAGTTTGCTATGTGAACCATGCCCTGGTGATGCAGTATCACAGAGAGAATCAATGAATCAATAAGGTGACAAAAATAAATAAAACTTTCTTATGCTTCCATAATGCTTAGCTGTTTATACAGGGTGGGACAAAGGTAGGTTTATAGTTGTTCATGTGGAAAATAATACAATAATTAATAAATAATAAAAGAATAAATTCTGTTGTGTGTGTACTCACAACTATAAACCTACTTTTACCCCACCCTGTACTCTTTTTTAAAATTAATTTTCATTTATTGGTTTTGGAGAGAGAGGAACATCGATTTATTGTTCTACTTATCATGGTTTCATTGGTTGGTTCTTGTATGTGCCCTGAGTGGAGATAGAACCCACGACTTGCCTTATTGGGATGACGCTCTAACCAAATGAGCTACCTGGGCAGGGCTCCCACCCTGTATTCTTTATCATACTTGATCTCACAAGGATTCTGAATGGAAATCACATGCTTCGTTTCCATATCCTATAATGCCATTTAGGGATTTCTGGTGAATTCCAATATTCTTTCATTTTGGGGGAAGTTGTCTTTCATAGCATGGTAGAATGGAAAGGGAATGTGGTCTGCCTCTAGGAGTTTGACCTTGAAGCAGTTAAGTATTTCCTCTCTCTGGGCCTCTGTTTCCTCATAAATAGGAGGCCTGCAAGCAAAAATGTCCCTCTTAGGTGGCTAAGGGAATATTCATTAATATCTCATATGAGAGTAAAATCTATAAACACCTGAATAGCTAGTATGATGATTTGTACCTAAAATAAATCATTAAGATCGAGGATAGTCTCATGGCACATTGGAATAAATTACCATATTTCTGTCTAACTTATAAGTGCCTGATCAGCATTCAAGCAATGAATCCATTTTGTTGAAATGCGCTCCATTTCAAAGGGCTCACATAGGCACATTGTTTAACACAGTGATTTTTACATAAAAAGGAGGAAGAAAAGGACCTAAAATATGTGGATGGGTGCTGTGCTAGTTACTTTACATACTCATCTATTTGTTTAACAAATATTATTGGGCACTTAACATGTACCAGGCCTTATAATGGAATTGGGCATAGGATTGATACAACAGTTAACATGACAGCAAGGTCACTGCTGTCACAGAACTTACATTTTGCTTGGGGAGATGGATAATAAACAAATAGTCAAAGAAACTTTAAAATAAAGATAATATCTTTGAAGATAACAGAGCAAATGATTGGGAGGGGAGGGGACTACCTTAGCTCTGATAGTCAGGAAAAAAAATGTCATTGAAGTAATGTGTGAGCTGAGACTTGAATAGTGCAAAGATCTAGGGGGAGAGATGTATTGGTAGCATGTGCAAAAGCCCAAAAGAGATGATAATTTTAGCATGTTTGAAAAATACATTAAAGGCGTGGTCATTGAAATCTAACAAACTTTAGAAATAGGTATTATCATTACCTTACAGATGAAAATACAGAGAAGTAAAGAGCCCAAGTTCAAGTAGTAAATTCAGGTTAGGCTGGCTTTAAAATCCACACTCTTTCCACTATGCCATACCACTCAGCAATTGATTAAAATGCAGTTTCTGAGTTGGCTTGAATAACTTGTTTCTCTGTAACATGGTAAAGAAGGTACTCTTTCTTCCTTTTGATTCAGGGTGTGTAAGGTATAAATTACAGTTTGTTCTTTGCATTTAATGACCATACAGTATTGTGTATTCTTGTGTGATACTGCTTTATGTATTGTGGCTCCTTGTTGCCTCAAGTCTCAGGTGGGTAGGTGTTCTCTGTCAGGGATCTTGTTTTGTCTTTTACTTTTTAACAAGCAACAGGTTTCAGTTAAGGGTGTTTTTATAAACAGAATGTTTGTGTCTCCAGTCCCCCAGTTCATATGTTAAAGCTCTTAACTCCAAATGTGGTGGTATTTAGAGGTGGGGCCCTTTGGGAGGTAATTAGGTTTAGATGAGGTCATGAAGGTGGAGACTCCACGATGGAATTGGTGTCATAAGAAGAAGGAGAGAGACCAGAGCTCTTCTTTCTCTCCACCATGTGAGAACACCTGTGAGAACGTGATCCCGATAGATGCATAAAAAGCCCATGCGATTACCCTTGTGTGTGTGTGTGTGCGGAGAACTCTTGGCAAATTTCAAGTATACAATACAGTATTATTATCTGTTGTCACCATGCTGTACATTCGATCTCCAAAACTCATTCATCTTGCATAACTGAAACCTTGGATTTTTTAACCAACACTTGTCATTTATCCCTCCCTCAGTCCTAGGCAACTGCTGTTCCACTCTATTTTAGATTTACATATAAGTGAGATCTTGCAATATTTATCTTCCTCTGTCTGGCTTATTTCACTTAGCATAATGTGCTCCAGATTCATCCATGTTGTTGCAGATGGCGGGATTCCCTTCTTTTTTTTAAGGCTGAATATTTTATTGTATGTATACATCACATTTTCTTTATTTGTCCACCAGCAGACATTTAGATTGTTTCCATATCTTTTTAAAATTTTTATTTTTTATTTTTTTATTGTTGTTCAAGTACAGTTGCCTTCCTTCCCCCCCCCCCCCACTCTCCCCCAACCCCAGCCATCCCCACCTCCCACCCTCAATCCTACCCCACTTTGGCTTTGTCCATGTGTCCTTTATACATGTTCCTTGACAACCCTTCCCCCTTCCCTCCCATGATCCCCTCCCATCTCCCTTCTGGTTACTGTCAGCTTGTTCTTCATTTTAATGTCTCTGGTTATATTTTGGTTGCTTATTTGTTTTATTGATTAGGTTCCATTTATAGGTGAGATCACATGGTATTTGTCTTTCATTGCCTGGCTTATTTCACTCAGCCTAATGCTCTCCAGATCCATCCATGCTGTCTGCAAAGGGTAGGAGCGCCTTCTTTCTTTCTGCTGCATAGTATTTCATCGTGTACATTGTTTCCATATCTTGGCTGCTGTGAGAAAGGGGTGGTTTCTAAGAGGACCAATGGACAGAGGCATTAGTTTGACAAGAGGGAATTGGAAAAGAGTGTCTGACCAGGAGATTGATGTAATATTACCATTCAGTGTCTGAATGGTAGTAGGAAGGGGTTTCTACACATGCTTTTTCAGCTTGTTCACAGCACAAGGGCATGGACTAAGGAGACCAGTGGGAGATGAAACACAGCCCCACATTCTGCTTGCCAAGCCAATTGCGCTGGGCCAGGATTATGTCCACCTAGAGGAAGGGGTGCCTTTTTTTGATTCACATAAAGACTTTGCAGCAGGCTTGTCAGAGAAATAGTGGAATATCAGTTTAAAATAAATGGTGGGGCCAGATTATAGAGGACAGTTCTTTGTACTAGACTGCTGGATAGAAGTGTGCAGCTTTGAGCATAGTGGTGATTATGGCTATGATTTGTGACCCTACACTGGAGTTAAACTTGGATATTTTTCAATACAAGGAACCCTATTTATCTGGCATAAAATTAATCCATATCTTTTGAAAATTATATTTGCTTGATGTTTCTCCAAAGTAAACTTTATAACTAACCCACTTTGCTCCAATATCAAATCAGCCTGATTTAATTTTATAAGCCAGTCATGGAAAGAGAATCTGTTCCATGACTCCAAAGCATTTTGTTCTGTAGCTCCACTATAATTACAGACAAATGCATCCAATCTTCCCATCACGTGTTCTTCTGAGATACAGGATTCTGGTTTTTTTTTTTTTCTGTATTTGATAATCTTGTGATAGTACATCATTTAATTATTCCCCAAAATAGAGACCTTCAGAAAATCTGCTCAGAAAAAGTGACCTGCTGTTCCCAGCTGAAGTCACAGCTGGGGTGTTTACTCAGACATTAGTCATTCTCAGGGCTTGGAGATTGCCGTTTCTCTTAAGGGCTCTCATCTGCCACCCAAGGCTGTTGAAGACCTCCTGCGGAACGCTTGAGGGGCTTTTGTAAACTCCGGAGGACTAAGTGGGTATCACCAGAGATCTGTAAGCCCAGGACTCTATCAGATTGTGCATGGTTGCCCTGTCTAGCATTAAACTCCAAATGCCTAGCTTTTTTCAATTCAATAACCCCACAAACATTTCCTGAACATCTACTATGTGCCAAACAGTAGGACAGGTATTAGGAATACAAAAATGAATAGAACACAGTCCCATCTAAAGAAGTATAGACAGTCTCTAAACTTGATCATCAGAAGCACTGAATTTTAATTTTACTAGCCAGTTCTGCTACCTACTAACTGCTACCGTTAAACAAGTCACTTAATTTATCTGGGCCTTATTTTCCTGTAAAACTAGTAACACTGAGATGACATTCATGTACAGTATGAAATATAGTAAGATTAATTTGGTTATCTGGGGAGAACGAAGCATATGTAGTCACTCAGGTTCTCTTTCCCTCCTTCACTCCCTTTTGTCCCCTTTGGATCTTTACCTTTACAGCCTGAAAAAGACTCATTATTTCAGCCTTTCCTAAAATCAAAGCCTTTTTATTTTGTTCTGTTTCTTTTTCTTTGGGCCAGTTCTTCTTTTATCATGTCATTTGTGTGTAGGTAAGTGGACCTGATACTCTGTATCACAAATACAGTATGAAAGTACTAAGGCTTGTACTTGGTCAGAGTGTAAGAAACCTTTTATGTTGGGTTTCCAATAAACTTTCTGATGATAACCAACATTTTTTACCTCTCATTTTCTTGATCTTTTCATGTTTTGTGAGATATCCTGCAGGACTGATATCTTAAGAAAACAACTTTCTGCCATTTTAGGTTCCTTTACTGGATTGTAGGTGAACACTCGTTATCCTCTGATAAGATAATTTCCCCCGAATGTGTTTTCTTACACTTAGTCACATTAAAACTCCTCTGCCACTTTTCTGCCCACGTCCACATCATCTTTCAGTTTATCCCTAATCAGCTTGGCATTTTAATCCCTGGAAGAGCTGAATGCCATCTGCAAACTTGGCAATTTCCCCATGCATTCTCTTTCAGATCTTCATATGAATGTTAACTAAGACACCAAGCAGCCTGTTTTCTAAGAAGTGCCTTAGTTGCAGAGCATTTGATTTAATGACTTAATCACTGAGTTAATAAAATGAAGGACCAGGTACAGAATGTTGCCTTTATCCAGAAAAGTGTTCAGTTTCTATTTTCTTTCTTTCTTATTCCTAAACCAACTATCCATAACAGACATTTCTTCTCCATGTACTGAAAGAAAGTTTTATGGTTTATGAATTATATAACAAGTCCAAATTTAAGATAGTAACCCTTTTACCAATGTAAGGTCCTATTTTAGGTCTCATGTCACTGTTCCAAAACATCTAAAGTAAGAATCCTATACCACTTTCTATCACTTCATTAAATCCTATTTTTAAATAACACTGTCATTTCCCAACTAGATTCTAAATTCTAGGCCTTACTGATCAAATGATCAATCGAATTACTAGGTGAGTGCCGTCCAGGATCTATTGGTTTGCCGTTTAACTGTAAAACAGTAAGTCCTAAAGTCTAGTTTCTGCACCAGCTTCTAAATGATCTTGAACCGTAGTTCGCTTTACACCAGTTTCTTCCATATTACAGGCAAAATGGTCTCTCAGATCTTAGGCACATCTGACCATGCCACCTCTCTGCTTAAAAATCTTTGATAGTATTTTTGGAAACAGTTGGGAAAACGTGAATACAGGCATATCACAAAAATATTGTGGGTTTGGTTCCAGGCCACCACAATAAAATGAATATCACAATAAAGCAAGTGACACAAATTTTTAAGTTTTCCTATGCATATGAATGTTATGTTTACTCTATACTATTAAGTGTGCAATAGCAATATGTCTACAAAAGCAACATATATACTTTAATTTTAAGATACTTAATTGATAAATAATGCCAACCACCACCTGAGCCTTCATGTTGTTGGTGGAAGGTCTTTCCTTGATGTTGATAAAAATACAGTTATCTGCAAAGTGCAATAAAATGAGGAATTCCTGTATAGACTCAAAGATGTTAAAATTATTAATTATTAAACAATAACTAATTATTAAAAAGTCATTAACTTATGGTTGGCAAATTCATAGAAAGAGAGTAGATTGGAGGTTACTAGGGACTGAACGGAGAGAAGAATGGGCAATTATTACTTAATGGCTGGAGTTTCTGTTTGGGATGATGAAAAAGTTTTGGGAATAGTGATAATGGTTGCACAACATTATGAATGTACTTAATGCCACTGAATTATACGCTTAAAAATGGAAAATTTTGTTGTATATGTTTTGCCAAAGTAAAAAAATTTGTCATTATCAGTTAGAGATAATGCTTAAAATTTTATAGGAGAAATGACATGTTATTTGGGATTTGCCTTGAAACACTCAAACAATAGTCTCAGCAACAATAATTGAGGATGATAGGTGAAAAAGATTGGCAAGATGTTAATAGCTACCAAGGGTAGACTTTTCATAAGAAGATGTTCCTAAAAATAATTTGGAGGCTAACCATGAAGTCCCAGCTTCTCAGCCTGACATTTGAAGCTCTTTGCCAGTCTGTCTCTTCTGTTTCTCAGGCGACTTAGCTCTCACCGCATAGTTCTCTCCCCTGCAGTCAGCTGGTCTGCTGCCTCGCTCTGTGCTCTTAACTGCCTCTGTGCCTTTGCACACACATTTTAATTCTGCTTCCTCCTTATTTGGTATATTTCTACTCCTTCTTTAAAACTCAGCCTTCCCAGACTTCTCCAGGCAGTGAGAACTCCCTCCTTGGGTTTCTCAGAGTCTCTTATTCGTACCCCTGCTACAGCTTATATACTCTATATTAAGATCATTATTTATGCTTCTGCTATCCACTAACATGTGAACTTCTTGAAGGTAGAGGAAACTTACTTTTCACTGTATGTCTTTCTGAGCTATATGAAACTTTTATTGTTGTTTTAGTTGTGTTGTAAATATTTTTAAAGGAAAGGTGAGAATGTGCATACTACTTATAAATCCTAAGAGTTAAAATGGACCTTAGCAATTACCCACATGGATACTGGTCTCCATTTCTAGGCTGTGCTTTCTCTACTTGGCAACTGCTAATACATTTTTATATTTCTAGCACCTACCACTCGGTGCTCAGTAAATTGTTGCTGAATTTACTGACAAACTACAGCCCTTTTTCTACAGATTGCAGGTCAACTATCTAAGCTTGGGGTGTGTGGACACATACTTTTTAGAAGAAACCATTGATTTTCAGGCATGTTCTTTTAAAGCAGCAAATAAGCACCTAGAGGAATGACCCTGGGCCAAGGGAGTCTGGCTATTAAGCTGGGACTGCAGCCGTGTCTCCAGTACATCCACATCTTGCCAGTGGGTGGCAGCAGACGCTCACAAATTTGCTTCAAGACCAGCAGCCCAGATTTTACCCTTTGGTTATAGGATGGAAAATGGGTATCCTCTACTATTTCCTGACTTCTTGATACCTGAAGATGCTTGGCTAAAAGACTGAGGCCTGAGTTAAGACAGTGAGAGCCAGAGTCTAAGCACCTTGTTAAAGATAAATGTCCAGACCAGTGCTAAGTATTATATTTACTATGCTGTAGGTTCCATAGTCCTGAGAAAGTCTTCTCCTCTCTAAGTGCCTTCTGGAGCCTGCAAATGCATTGTTGGTACTTTCATCTTCTAGCTTGAGGTTTTGATCCTTGTGCAAACTTCAGTCACCTAGGGAGTGTTTACACTGTAGCTCTTTTTAGGTCCTTTAGTTCCAGTTGGATGGATGGAGATTAAGAACAAATGTTCGTGTATGAAAGGATAGAGAAGAAAGAGCATGATACCCGGGGATGTGGACATGCAAGAACAGAGGAGAAGATCGCTGGGCCTACAGAGATGGGCTCAGTCCACTGAGTCCTGACAGTGGCCTCTTCTGGTTTTCTACATTTGTCCAGCCCAAACCGTCACTCCTAACACCTCCAGTCAATAAGCAGGCACTGATTGTGAACTTACTAAGTACACAGCGTGGCGGAGGAGTTGGAAATTTACAGATACAATGATTATATTTGTACAGGCCTCAGCTCAGGGCATATAATATGACAATAGCACATAACCAATATTTAAAATCCAAACGTTTTGGAAAATCCAGGGCTTGCTTATGGGTGGTCTTTGCTCTGAAGCATTATGTGATCACAGTCTGGTGGTCTGAGGCTGATGATAGGAGAGGGGTGTCACAGATTATTAGACAACCGAGTTTAGAAGGTGGTATCACATAATGATGCTATGAGCCAAATATGAGCAGACAATAAATATGATGAAAGTTCAGAAGAGGAAAAAGATGTATTGGCTGTGGTAATAGTAAAACAGCAATAATACCTGGTACATAAGTGTTTGTTGCATTTTCCTAATAGTAATTAATATTTGCATAGCATTTCAGAGTTTCCAACACTTTAATGTCAGTTATTCTCATCTGGCCTCGTTAAATCTTCACTACAACTTGTGAGTCAAGTATTATAAATTGAGGGTAAAATACTTAGAATAGTGGTTAGTACATAGAGAATATTTGCTATTACTATTAGCTCTATTTTATGTATCAGGAAACTGAGGCTCAGAGAGGCAGTGACTTGCCCAGAATCACAGAGCTGAGAAGTGGTGGAACTAAGCCTGAACTCAGCACCCTGGCTCTTATTTGTAGACTTTTCTCCATCATCCCATGCATAAAAGAGGGGTATTTAAGCTGGGCTTGTCTAATTTAGGCTAAACTTGGAGGTGGCCTTAGTGGAGAAGTCTCTGAAATCATGTTCCTTAGCCTCACAAGCCCTATTTGACAGGAAGATGGGAAGTGATGAGGGTGTTGAGTGCCTTGAATAAGAAGAGTTAAATCTAGAAGCCTCTACTCATTTTAGCAATAAGGGGAGATGGTCCATCAAGGAAGCTCCAAGCCATTAAACTCACATACATCCTCAGCTGCTAGGCTTGTTAAGAGAATGTTACAATAGGGGGAAATTGACAACACAGGCACCCTTAGGTATTTTTAGTCTGTGCTTCAAGGATGTACAGCTTGGGTTCTGTTTAGGACTGAGCACAAGGGGTGAGTTTGAATTGGTTTGACAAGAATGCCAGTCAGAAAATCCTTAATGAGCACCTTTTTCTGTTCCCAGTTTATGCAAGGGACTATATGGGGGGGGGGCGCTAAGGGAGGTGAAATAACTTTTCTCAAACACCAGGGAGGGTGCTATATTCTTTTTCTTGAGGGGGGTGGCAGTATGAAAGTATCAGTAAAAACTATATAACTGTCTATTCCATGCACTAGAAAGTCTGCAGCGAATTATTTGTCCTTCTAATGTACAACATAGTGAGCGTAGTTAATAGTACTGTATGTATACTTGAAATTTGCTGAGTAGAACTTAAGCATTTCTACCACACACACACACAAATAGTTATGTGAGGTGATGGATATATTAATTAACCTGATTGTGGTAATCCCATTCACAAAGTATATGTATATCAAATCATCATGGGGTACACTTTAACTGTATACAACTTTATTTGTCAGTTATATTTCAGTAAAACTGGAAAAAATACATTATTTATTTCATGGATATATTCTTAAATGTAAGCCATTGTAACACTATTTGTAATAGCAACCCCCCCCCAAAAAAAACTAGAGATCTAAATGCTCACCCAAAAATATTGATTAAATTATTGTATGACCTTCAAATAGAATTTTATACAACTGTTAAGAAAGAGGTCCATCAGTATGTGCTGAAAGCATATCACTAAGATGTATTTTTAAATTCAATAAAAATCAAAGTCCAAACAAGGAGTTTATGTAGCATGATGCCATATGCATATTTGAAGCATATATGTATACGGATTATGCACACATTTTTCCACAATGGAAAGATATGATTGTACTGATAATGGGGAGTATATGTGATGAGAGAGAAAGGAAAATTTTATTTTTCATTTTGTCCTTTGATGTGCTTTTTGATTGGTTTAACTACATGACATACTCTTTTTTAAAAAATTTAAGCCTTTTGCCTAAGGTCGCACAGCCAGGAAAGGGCACAGCTAGGATTCCCACCAAACTAATTCCAGAACCCTTGTGGATCTAGCACACTGCCTCCTAACAGTGCTCTTAGTATCAGGCAGTACTTCTGTCACTTGCTTGTAAGCTACAAAATTTTTCATGAAAATACCTGGAACCGAAACAGCCAAAGGCCAGGAGCTGGGAGAATGGGCTTATTTCCAGAGAGGGCTCTGTGCCCCATCCGCCTGCCATCTTGGCTCCTTTTTTATAAGATTGTGGCTCAGCCAAGAGAGGTCGGTGACCTGGAGCCAGGAAATACAGACTGATTTCTAACAGGACAAATTACCTTAAGGAAAAGGCATTAAGATAATTGGAGAGGTGGGGGTGGGGAGAAGGCATGAAAACAGTATCATTAGCCAGCTTGGTAAATGGGCAGGTGCAGGAAGTGGCAGCTAAACCAAGCCAGAATCTATAAATATACTTCAATATTAGTGCTTAAAACCAACAAAATAAATGAGTGAATTTAAAAACTTGGCAGCACCTAGATATAAACTCTTACTTCTAAGCTTAACTCTCAGGAACTTTTCTGTGATTTGGGCATATTATTTAACTGCTCTTGGGTTTCAGTTTCCCCATCAGTTAAATGGATGACACTATCTGACCTGGCTACTGCAGAGTTGTAAAGAACAAATAAGGCAAGGAACTTACTTGGAAAATGCAAGGCATCGTACAGTGTGAGAAGTTACTGTTAATGTCTCTGAAACTTACTGGACAGAAGGAGAGCTATTTTGAGATGGAAAATGGGAGGAAGCATCCGAAAAGCATTGCTGGTAACAAGGTAGCACACCTAACCAGCACAAGAAAGGAACCCCATGAGTCATTTACTCTAGTTCCTCCTTTTTGTAATCATGTACAAAGACCTACAGAGTCCAAGATCTGCCGAGTAATGATAGTGCCCTGCATAGACTATTATTTAAACCCATAAATAAGATGGAACAGTAGCCAAAGGGACAGGATATGCGACAGGCCCCTTGCCACTAAGCTATCAGTGTTGAACAGGGTCCTAGAAGCAAACCAATGAAGCTTAGTAAGGAATTAGGGCAGAGGTGGAGGGATGGACTTCAGTGATTCAACCCCAGGATGGCTGAGTGCCTCTGAGGAACAATTTGAGGGTGGCCAGGGACTTGGATAGGACAAATGACAACTTCCTAGAACGGACTGTTCCAGAATCCAGGGATGAAAGGAAATAGCGTGGCGGCATTCTGGATAGTTCACAGGAACCAGGATAGGAAGGAGTATTTGTAGTAGAACTAGTGCTTACAACATCAAGTCCCTTTTGAGCGGAAGAAGGAAAATGGGGGGGGGGGGGCATGCAATACAGCACACATAACAAGTCAGCTTCTGTAATGGGGGGAGTAAAGATGGAGAGAATGAATCGACAGAGGGAGATAGTACCATGCAGTGCCAAGGGCATTGGACTCAGACTTGGGTGTGAATACTTGCTCTGTCACTAATTGACCTTATGACCTTGTATATGCCATTTTTCTCCTCTGAATCTTGGTTTCCGCATCTCAAAAATGAATACCTTTTCCCCTGCCTCTTAAGTTGTTAAGAGGATTAAATGAGATGTTCCTGAAAACAAGTAATACACAATTCCTAGAACATGATGCCCAATATATTAATTCATTCCTTTAATTTGGAGAGGGACCTTTAGCAAATCATCAGTGAAACATGCTAATTTGACGTTTCAAACATTGGGAAAGCAAGCTCACCCTAGCTAACAGCTACAGTGTGGAAAGGCCCTTTTTACAAATGGAGAACCAGCCTAAGTGGGCAGGTAATAAAATCTTCTGGCAAGGAGGGTAGGTTAAGGACAAAGTAGAAACGGATATAAATATAAGCATAACACAGTCTGCTTACGTGAGACTATAAAGCCATTAATGTGAAGTTCCTCCAGACCCACGACAAAAATGGGAAGGTAGTAAGTACTGTATAACAGCTTGACTCATTTTCTTGACTTCTCAGAAATATAGGATAACTTTTGTGTTCAATTATAGTAGCTTTCCTCATCCTCCTCCTCTTTTTTTTTTTTTTTTCTGGGAGCCTCCCATTCTTTTTGGAAGTATGGGTATGAAAAGGCAAAATGATAACAGTTTCTTTAAAAGTAAAATTCCAAAGGTGGAAACTAACTAGAAAATCAGAGTGAAATGGCAGATAGGGGAAGGTAAGGAAACTACAGAAGACTGACCTTGTCTTTACCAGGAATAATATTAGGGAAATTCCTACTTTTAGACTTCTTTGGTAGCCAAAGGACCAGAGATGTTATAAAATTACAAAACCTGAGAGTAGAATAGTGCTCTGGTGTATTTTGTAGGTGAGTAAGTTGAGCATAAAAGGGGAGGAAGTGGTTTGCTTGAGTTTCTGTCGTGGCTGTCCAACTGCAAAGTGAGGCTCTACCCCTAACACACATCTCTTGACTGTCATTCTGGGGTTCTGTCTGCTCTAGGCTCAACTTTATAATAGTGAATTTCTGACCTCAAACACTTATACAAAACTGATATGTGGGTTTTTTTTTTTCTTTTTCCAGGACCAAGTGCTTTCGGGGCAAAAAAGTCCTTGGAGATTATGATATCAAAGTGGAACAGGTAATCAGCCTGAAGCCCTGAGCTGCATTGGCGTTATCAGTCCTCATTGGCCCCTCTCGGCATTTCAGAGTGAACCATCTAGTTCTGCTGAGTGGAGTACAGTGTGTCTCACCAGGTTCCAGTCTATCTCCTCCACCCCACCCTTTCCCCAGGGATTTTCTCTCTATGAGACATAGTCCTGAAGGCCGTATCTTTCAATTTCCCTGACTTTCTATCATGGTTCTGGTGTCCATAGAGGGGTAAGTAGTGTGGCTCTTAGGGCCCTGATTCAGTGCAGGGTTCTCAGGCTGAGGAAAACCTTAAAGGAGCCATAGCTCCACGTTATTGGCGGCATGGTATTCCTGGGTAGGCACATGTTTGCTATTAGGAATGCGGCCTCAAGTGGTGACTACTCTGGGCCTGAGGCTACACTTCAGAGGGAACTTAGAAAAGAACACCTCCTTGTTTTAATGCAGTGAATTCCTGAAAGGCTTATTTTTTATCTTCCTCTGTTCTTTGCTTCATGATAAATAGAAATGAGATCCATTTGGGTAGAGGGAAATGTGTGGTTTAAACAGTGCATGTATTTTCTAGATGGTAACAGACGTTACCATTCCTTACACAATATGCTGTGATCTACAGAGTACTTTCCTAACCATTATTGCACTCAGTTCTTTTCTTAAAATTTTTAAAAATTGGTTTGAGAGAGTGAGAGAAATACCAATTTGTTGTTCCACTTATTTACACATTCACTGGTTGACTCTTGCATGTGCCCTGACCAGGGATCAAACTCGCAACCTTGGCATATTGGGGCGAGGCTCTAACTAACTGAGCTACCAGTCAGGGCTGCATTCGCTTCTTAAAATAAGTGGTTAGGTAGACAGGGTTGATACATTTTTTTCCCATTTTATACATGGGAGAACCATTCCCTCCAGAGAATATAAGTAACTTGCGTAATGTCTTGTGCAGCTAGTTGGGGGGAAAGCAGAACAAAAACCCACTTGCCTAATCTACAACCTAGTGCTTTTACTTTGAAACTGATAAAGGGCTCGTTGTTCTCAGAGAGGCAGCACAAAGGGTGATGGTGGGCTGGGAGTCTGAAGACCGAATTTTGCTTCTGTCACTGCCAACAATAAGTTTTTGTTTTGTTTGTCTAGAAAAGTAACTTAACTGCTCCTTATCTCTGCTTCTTCTGCCTCATAGAGGTGCTATGAGTTAGATGAGATCAATTTGTAAAAGTGCTTTGAAAATTGTAAATAAAAAGTTTGGTAGTGGGGATGTTGTTGCTGCTGCTGCTATGTGGAGGACTTGGCAAAGTCAGGACTGTTGACTTATTCCCTTAGTATTATTTTTATTTACTTTTTTACCATAGTAAAATTACATAACATGAAATTACCTTCCTAATCCTTACTATTTTCCAGGCAGAATTTTCAGAGCTCAACCTGGTGGCCCATGCAGATGGGACCTACGCTGTGGATATGCAAGTGCTCCGGAATGGCACAAAGGTTGTACGGTAAGGTCCTTTCTGTCCTCAGGGTTACTGTTACTGTCTCCAAGTTACCATCTCTGGCTTGCAGAGGCAGTTTCAAAATCAAGTGTTGAAGTGGTATAATAGCGCTATGTATAGTGTGCAGAACTTAATGATGTGTATAAGAAGGCAGAGAAAACCAGCTACTCCCTCAGGGAGCCCTTGTTCCAATGGTAGAGAAAGCTTCATGGACTGAGAGCTTACTTAGAGGTAAGTGAATTTCTATCAGAGGGGTTCTGGAATTTTAGCCCCAGTTTAACCAGTGCAGCTCTGTGCTTTTATCTCTGCATATATTTTCCTGGAAATCAGGATTTCATTGCTTTAAAAAATGTTTGGACTGGGCTTGTGTGGCTCAGTGGGTTGGGTGTCATCCTGCAGACAGAGGGGTTGCCGGTTTGGTTTGTTCAGGGTACATGCCTGGGTTGCAGGCTGGGTCCCCAGTTGGAGGCATGTGAAGGGGAGCCAGTCAATGTTTCTCACCTCTTTTTCTTCCTCTCTTCCATTCTCCCTAAAAACAAATAAATAAAATCTTATTTAAAAAATAAAAGCAGTTGTACGACCTTTAAAAAAAAGTTTGAAAACCTCTTATCTAATTCAACCTCCTATTTTACATTGATTTGCTTAAATTCACAGAGTGAGTTGGTAGCAGAACCCTGTGTTCTATGTGAATTCTTTTAACTCCTCGTCCTTTGTTCCACCCTGGGAACTCATAACTCTGACAGGAAAACCTCGAGTCAAAAGTGACAACATGGGTAGAAGAAAATTTTCAATTACAGAGCACTTACATGCTAGGTAGTGTGCTGGGCACGTATATACATGATCAAACGTAATACAACAGTTCTGTGAGGGAGGTGATGAGAATTCTAGATTGGAGGAAATGATTTCCACAGTATTATTCTTACCAGGGGCTTGGTGTGACTTCAGGTTTTCAGATATCAGAGTCTTGCTCCAGGAAGAGTCTTCATTTTATTCGCTTCCCTATCTCAATCTGCAGTACCCTGACACAGAGGCCTCCAGTATCTTATAGGAACTGGGACAGTGACAGGAAAGGCAAAACTTAGGTATCTGGAACCTAACAACAGAAAATGTGAGCTTGTCTACCCTGTGTTCGTCTATCCTGGAGACTAAGGAGGAGGGCAGAAAAAGAGATGCTCATCCTGCGAGACAGACAGTGGGTTTCTCTCGCTGCAGGTAGAGTGAGTCATGGGGATGCATGCACAAACCAGGCAGTGACAGGGTGCTGGGAGGGATCTGGCAAGAATAAGGTAGGCCGTTCCAGGTACCAGGAACTCAAGAGCTGTCCACAAGTCTAGAGCTCAATTCCTATAACTGGGATATGAGGTTTGATCTTAGGCATACAGCTGGAGCCAGTTTCCCAGAATTGGGGCACTTGAAAGTCAGAGCATCTCCAGCACTTGATGCTAAGTCTCCCGGGAGACTGAGGAGGGCTCCTTCCAATCTCACTTTAAAAGTCTGATTTCTGAGCCTGGGTGGGGCTGGAGCTGGGGGGGCGGGGGGGCGGCTGTTGGACGGATGCCTGAACAGACAACCAGGTAGGTCATTGCATATAGTGTAAAACTGCTGAATCCTAGAGCCTTGAGGATGGATGCTGCCACAGAATTGAATCTCTAGGAAGATAAGTTTCCTTAGGAGTAAGGGCATGAAGACAGGGCCCCTGGTACTGTGGATCAGCTGTGGCTAAGAGTTTTGCTGGCTAGAGGTGAAATGCAGGGAGCCTTCCCATGCATGGGAACATTCTGTACTCTTAGTACTTCCTGTAGCTGTTGCTCAACCTCAGTCCTGCAAAAAATATTTGTACCTCTCCCTAGTGTCCGCTTTGGAAGAACAACATTGGGAAGTCTGGCATCTGGTCTCAGCCTGAACCCTTGCTCTCCTGGGGGCATGATGAGGGCATTGCCTATTTTAAGGAGCAGATTTAAGGAGCTTCAGCTTTCACACTGACCCATAGTGACAGGGAAAATCTTGTTCGCTTAAGGTGTGAGGATCTGTTTCTTCCTTCCTGAAGATATTTGCATCTTAGAAAAAGGCCATGTTTAACCCAGAGGAATAGGAATTTCAGAAATATGTTTCTCAAATCTCCTTTGAGATGTGCCATAATACCTCCATAAAGAAGAGGAATAATAAAATAAGCGGCTTGGATCAGGTATCCCTTAAGACCTCTTCTCTGTTTTGGGCTTTGGAAATGGGAGATAAGGTGACATATGACTTGAGGTGCTGTTTAATGGCAAACTTGCCTCTATGTTCTTACCAGGTCCTTCCGGCCAGACTTTGTGCTCATCCGGCAGCATGCCTTTGGCATGGCAGAGAACGAGGACTTCCGCCACCTGATCATTGGCATGCAGTATGCAGGCCTCCCCAGCATCAACTCACTTGAATCCATTTACAACTTCTGTGACAAGCCGTGGGTGGTAAGTGAGGTCTCCTTCCTCCCATGTGAAAGGGGAGGATCCAGGTTCTATATCTCCCAGTCCACCAGGAGGGACCACTGGTAAACGAGATGCAGTAGGCACTAGCTGAGAGGTTGTGGGAGGAGCATCGGCTGGGACACGGGAAGGGCACGCTCTCACAAGAAAAGGTGCTCTCACTGGAGCACCTTTGCTGCATAGTAGGCCTTTGGCTTCACAGCAAAGTCACACCAAAATTCTGTGTAGAAGCCCTTACAAGTCTGTAGGCTCTGCCCTTAGCCATAGGATGCAATGATAAAAATACCTGTTTCTTACCTTTGAATGGTCTATCTATTGGAAAGCGCTGAGGCCAGTGGGGACCAAGGAGATGGTCCATCTCAGAGGGGTGTTAGTGACAGTCTTACCAAGTGTTTTAACAACCTCAAACTCAGATTTATCCACAAAAGTATGAATCAGACACTTATATGAACTGGCAGTGCCCTTAGAGATCAAATCTCCACCCTTCATGGTAGATACATGAAAATTTAAAAGGAAAGTAAGGAGTATAAAACCATTTACTATATCACACCAACATCTGAGATTTTCCTATTTTAACTTTATTTAATCTTCACAGTAACCGTACCAGGATGATATTATTATCATTATTACCACTTTTTACAGAGACATGAGACCCAGAAAAGGTTAATTTACCAAAGTTACGCAGCCAGGATTTCTCTAGATTGCACTGTCACTCACATACATTAACTTACCATGTGAGGAAGAAGCTGGTGTTCTGTTCCTTGGCTTGTCTGGAAATCTAGGAGGCAGTGGAAACTTCTGAGCAGAGAAAAAGAGTGGGGCTAAGAGGGAGAGTGACCTTTGATGGCTACTGGGGTGCTCTGGCCTCCCCTCTGACAGCTGAAGCAACCCGGGTCCAATAGCTCTGCCGCTCCAGCCTGGCCCTCTCAGAAGGAAACACCTGCCGCTGATCACATCCTCCTCCTCTTGTTTTCCAAAACTCAAACATCAGCTGTCACACACTGGCTTGCCAAGAGTCATGGCACCAGTGGCTGATTTTGAAGTTTCTGGACCTCAAGCTTCTCCACCTCTCAGGGAGCTGAAGGTGGCGGGGTTTTTTTTTTTGTTTTTTTGTTTGTTTCAGTTTTTTAATAGAATAGACCCGTTGCCTCTGCTCTTGATCTTTTTTTCACACCTGAACTCAAAGTTTACCCATTTCCTTGAAAGCCAGGAATAATCAACAGTACGAGAGAAAGAGTCAAAAGACCTGGGAATTGCTGTGGTTGAGAAGGTTGGGTTCCCCTTGTTCAGCCTTTCCCTCTGTGTGGCCTAAGGCATCTGGAATCATAGTTTTACAGAAACAAGCTAAAAGGGTTGTGATTTGAGTGTGTTGTTACTGGCAGAAGAGCACTATGAGGCCTTCATCAAGCCTTGTTCTAGGGACCTCCCCTTTCTCCTTAGTCACTGGCCATCCCTACTACACATAATGCCCTTGTCCTTCCCCCAGTCCCTCCAATACCTGTTAGAATTGGGCTCCCTCATAGCCACACAGGGCAGTTCTGCTATTGTCAGCTTTTTCTGGGTGATTTCACTTATCAATCTTATGACTAAACAAACACCTCTCTGCCGTGGTTTCTTAGTCTGTAAACTAGGAATACCTCCACCAGTTTGCCATTCTGGTTGTTAGAGTCCCATAGAATTTGGGACCCTTATAGAAACTGGTCCCCTGCTTTATGTTTTAAAAAAACTGTGCCAGAGGCAGGGAGGAGAGGATCAGAGAGCCTGTGCCTAGGACTTTGCCCCTCCTGGGATCTGGGATCTGGTGAGGGTTCACGTTCTCACCTATTCACAATCCCAGCATGTTGCGTTTGGCATTGCATCAGAACAGCAGGGCTCCCTGGCTACACACCAAGTTCTCCCTTCCTTTTTACTAAGCAGCTGCCAAAATAATGGCATTTTATATACTTGTATTGCTCTCTGCCTGTTAATGGGAGTGGACAAATTTGGTGACTGTGAGGGGATGGGTCCCTCTGAGATGATGACTTTGCTTCTTATTTTCTAAATTTCTTAGCTTGGTGTGAGGAAGGGCCTCAGTTGATTGGAAAATGCTCTACCTTATGTCACTGTGTCTCTGAGCACATCTGCATCTCATAAGTTAGTCAGAGCGCACACTAGGATGTTGGAAGGAGACGTGGACCTATCAATGAAAGGAGCATTCCAGAGAAAGCAAGAACATCTCCACGCTATACCGCTGCAAATGTATCTGAAATCCCTGTCACTCTTTCTAGGTTTTTTTAGAGACAGATGCACTAGGGTTGCATTAAATGTTTTATTTCCAGGAGGGATAAGGATGAATTATTAAATTCAGGCTGATCTTGAAATCCCATTTCTTCCAAGAATTCTTTCCTGATTCATTGGATAAGTGGTTATAAGAAACACTATCTTGCTATTTGTTGCCAATACCACCACCCCCCAGCTCCCAAATCCATTCTTTTGTCTATACATAGAGGAAATAACCCTTATCAGATATTACATTTGTTTAATTGGTGACTGAGTGCTTGTGATTTAATCCAAGTTTCCAAGGAGGCAGGAGTTAGATGCCAAGCCCAGTACCTTGAACAGACAGGGACTGTTGGAGATAAGGTTGAGGAGGATAGGGTGAGCTCCCAGGGACCCAACTGGTGCTTGGGAACTGGCTACCGTTTTAGTCTTGGCTGTTCCAGGACTCTGGGAGTTTGCCGTGGGCTGTCCTGGCATTAGTGTGGTGCCTGTGTAAGTCTCCCACATGTTGGGAAGATAGAGACTCACATGCCTTGATGCCATGCCAGGGCGTGGGCTACAGCAGGACAGAGGTTGTTAAGCAGAGCTGGCTAGGGATGCTGAAGAGCCTTGGAAACTCAGGCAGAGCAGGAGTCCAGCCAGGCTGAGGTGAGCAGGTAGGACTTAAAGATCAAATGAGGTGGTAGAGAGAATCGGAGGAGGCAGGAAAGGTATGAGGGGTTGGTCTTGATAATGAAAACAAGTTGAAGAACCAAGAATGGTGAGGACAACAGGGTACAACAAAGAATGCACCAGGCAAGAAGAGACGTGGCAGCCTCAATTCCAGGCATGGTCTGGGAGCCTAGGCTTCCCTTCACTTCTCTAGCCTCAGTCTCCGCATTTGTAGAATGAGATGTGTGGTCCAGAGCTCTCTAAAGTCTCTTTCAATAATAAAACCTTAGGGGTTTGAGAGTCCACGAATCACACTTTCAGAGATCTAGAGTCACCAACTCTGTTACTCAGGGAAGTGATCCAGAAATTTCAGCGTTTTCCAATGTTTCGAAAACAGTAAAAAAAATTATCTTTGCTCATCTTTGGACCACAGCAGATGATCATTTAAACTACAGTTTGATGATGGAGTTCAGGAGGAAATATAATAAAAGATGTTGTTTGTGGTAAAAAGTTTGAGGAATTGGTCAATTCTCTCATTTTATATATGAAGAAAATGAGGCCTGGAGAGGAGAAATCATTTGCCAAAGTATACCTACCAAGTTAGAGGCAGAACAAGAATCAGAAGACTTCAGTTTTCTAATAACCCAGTTCTGAGCTTTTACTACCGCAGCCCCCTCTTCCCCACTGGCTCATGTGCCAACATCCTTTATAAAGAATAGGATCTGAGCTTTTGAAAATGTTTTATTTTTTTTAGCTCTCCTTTCTCTGAAAAATAGAAGGCAGCTTTTCCTTCTAGCAGTTCCAAAAATCTGTTGCTTAGACTGTGAAGTAACCCAGAAGCACTAGAGGAAGGACGGTGGTTTACCCCTGCTGCCAATGCACTAGGGATGGGTGTGTATGTGGGGGGTGTGAATGAATTGAGTAGGAAAGTACTGTGTGTTTCCTGTGGCAAGAGCATGGTTTTTGCAGAGCCTGAAAGGCAGCTACTTGAAGGAATAAAAAGAATTATGAATTGGGAATAAAGGGGTCTGGCCCTGAATCTGGCTCAACTACTGTGTGACCTTGGGTAAGTGACTTGTCTGGGCCTCAGTTGCTTTGCTTATTAAGTAGGGGGTTGGGCAGAGGGTGCTAGATGTCTGCCAAAGGCGTTTCAATCCTGACACTGTAAGTATGTGTACTTCACCTATTCCTCATGGAACTGTTCTGGTTTCTCATAGGTAAAGGATCCAGCTGAGTTCAGTTCTTAGATAAGTAGTAAGTCCCAGAAATACTGGGTCTGTTTGTCCTGTGTACAGGACTGTCAAAATCTTCCTAAAGAACAGCTTCATGCATGACACCTCCTGCTCAAACTCTGATGACCTCATACTGCCTGTAGGGAAAAGCTACCGTTTCTTTGCCTGGCATTTGAATTTCCAAGATTTGGCCCATGTTATCTATCCAGCTTCAATTCATCACTTGCCATTTCTAGAGATGCAGGTGTTTGGAATTAAAGACCCTAGTTTTAATCTCAGCTTCACAGCTTTGCAGCTCTCTGACTTTAGGCAACTTTTGTATCCTCTTTGAGTCTCACATGTAAAACAAAGATGATAAAGCATGTAGTTTCTCAATTTAATATGAGGATTCAATGAAATATCATTAAAATAGAGTAGGCACTGAATGAATGTTAGCTCACTCTCTCCTTTCCCTAATTAAAGAATACATTCCTTGAGAATAGGAATTGTACACCTCTTTTATATACTCAGAGCACTTTGCACAAAACCCTCAACAGAGCAAATGTTCAATAAATATTTTTTGATAGACTGTTGTTTTGTTTGTTCTGTAAGTTGTCTAGATAAGCTGAAACGTTTGCTTCTCTTTTACAGTTTGCCCAGCTGGTGGCCATCTATAAGACACTGGGAGGAGAAAAGTTTCCACTCATTGAGCAGACATACTACCCCAACCACAAAGAAATGGTAGGTGATCGAGTGGGGACTTCAGTCCCTTTACTATTTCCACTCTGAGCTTAATCACATGGTAATGGTGGGGCTCCGAAGAAGGCCTCAGTATCTCCACCCCAGAGAGACTCTGTGGGGGTTGAACTGCAGACCTGCTATGTGTGGCCAGAGTGGCTGGATTTTAGCTGATAGCCCCTTGTTTCCAAAATCTGGAGATAGGATAGGGAAGAGCAGAAACAAGGCATTTTATCAGACTGAAAAAGTAGCAAACCTATGGAGCAGTAATCAAAAGATCCTACTGCTTTGGGTTCTAGCCCTGACTCGCTAGACTAGTCATTGGACTAATTACATTTACTCACTTTGTCACTTTCCCAACCAGAAAGTTAAATGGGCATAATTATTTCTAACCAGGTTGTCTAACTTGATACATAATTTAAGTGACATTTTTAAAAAAGTAATAGCCTTTTGGAAGAGTGTGAAGCACCCCTCAGGTGTCAGGTGCTATTCCTGTTATTACCAGGGCCTTCCATTCCCTTGGCTTTTGTCAAGATTGTGAGAAGATTGTGGGTTAACATTATGCCTTCTCTGAGGCCATCCAAGGATATCAGAAGGAGCAGAGAGTTGGCATGGTTGGTTGGTACGGAGGCTATTGCTATGGGTTTTCCTCCATGGAGACCTTGACCTCACCCGCCTTTCTTCCTTTCTGTCCCCACATCCTCTGCCCCAGGGCTACCTGGTGAGTTGGTGATGGTGCTTAAGTCACCAATACAGACTCTGCCATAGCATTCCAAGTGTACTCTGGGACAGCGATTATGTTTGTTCCCCTCTCACTCCCTTCTCCAAAAAGGATCTCCATTTGCACCATCTCTGTGAATCAAGAGCCTTCTTCTGGCATATTGTGCATGGCCCTGCTTATCAGCAGACAATACATAGAAGATTAATAACAACAACCTTGGGCCTTGAAAAGAACTACCTCCTCCATCTTTTCAGAGCTTCCCCAGTGAGAGGCTCTGGAACCTTAGCCCTTGTCCTTAATAAATCCTTGAGATCAACATCAGGGCTTTTCCTTTTAGGACAAGCCAGGAAGCCTTGCATAGGCTAAGAAACCCTAAAGGGTCTGTGCTTGGAGTTCTCAGGGAATCCAAGACACAGTGGTAAGGGGACTGAGTGAAAGGGAGGATGGGGAGTGAAGCTAGATTTTTCCTGCTGTAATATCTAGCAAGGCTGACCACTAAAAAAAATAAAGAAAAGAAAAAAATTGCAAAAGTATGTTCTCCATCTACCATTGTTTTCCCTCAAGGTCTCTTGTGTTATTCCTGTCCTATCCTCTATCCTGAAATTTGCTCTCAAAAAAAAGACCTCTTAAGATCTCTCTGAGGTGTGAAAAACTAAAGGGGAATTTTAACTCTACAAGAGAAAAGATTTTTTTTTTTTGGCTTAAAAAGAAAGTTTTCAAATAGGAATTAAGACATCAGTAATCTGGCAGAGAAGGACTTTCTAAAACAAACAGAAAAGAAGCCTTATGGATATCAGTTGAAGGCATTAAGGATAGTTAACCTGCAGAGACAAAACCCAAGTCTGTTCTTATCCGAAGAGATGTGCTGACTGGGCCAGATCCTCTGCCAGGAACGGTGTAGAGGAGGGAGGTTAGGCCACTGTAGGTCACATGTCGAGTGACTCTCTGCCCCTGCAAGTCACTTCCCTAAACAGATAGAAATGTATGAGAGGATCAGGATGAGTTGAGGTTGGAGTAGAGGATATACAGCCATAGTATATTGTTCTTTTCCTTCTTCTAAAGCAGCCTGTTTATGATACTGTTGACCTGTCTTCTGGTATTGTACATCAGAAGGCTACACCATCTCATATACATAACATTCACCATTTCTTCCCCATCAGATCAATTAAGGTAAGAGAAAACACATTTTCCTAGAGAGAAAAGGGAATGGTTGTGGCCCAAACTATTTTGCTTCTAAGCCAGAATTAAAACTTTCAGTAATAGGTTCTGGCTAGACTAAAAGGGTTTGGGAGGCAGGGGAGAAGGGCTGAGGGTAGGATAGAAAAATCATGCTACTTTCCCTAGCCTTTGACAGGTTCTGGGCTGGGGTCCAGACGTAAGCTGAACATGCCTCAGCCCTATTCTAATACTAGCCAGACTGTCCACTTGGTACTTCCCATTGGCTGGCAGCAGTGAGGCAGATGGTGATAGCCAGAGCTCTGCAGGGAAGAAGAACTGGCTTGGTCTTCAGGACTCCTGAAGGATTATGGTGGTCACTGTTCCTGCTAGGGCTGGATGATGTCAATAAACTCCTTCCTGAGGGGCAGGCGCCCCTCGTACCAGCTGCAGGTGCCATCAACATGCTTCATGCAGACATAATGCTGGGCTTGGTACCCATAGAGTTTTCTTTCCAACAGCCAGTCTGTCCAGAGGCACTCGTTGGGGGCCGCAATGGTGCAGGGTACTGTGTAGCAGGTGGTGATCTAGAGTCATAGCCATACAACATCAAAGTGAGTAGGGTGTCATTTTTCTAATTTCCTTTCAGACTTCTACATATCCTTACAGCCTAGCCAAATGACCCTGCCTTATGAAGTTTTTCCTAGTTTCCAAAACTCTCCAAGTTCTCCTTCCCCTGTGCTCCCCATATGCAGTATTGCCTCTCTAATGGCATCTCTGGGGTCAGACCAACCTGAAGGTCCTTACTCTACTGCTGACCTTGAGCAAGTTACTTTACTTCATAGAGCACTAATTTCTTCACCTTAAAATAGGGATCTTAATTCTTCATACATTTGTTATAAAGACTACATTAAAATATCTTAAATAAATTGACCATTAGAGGGGCTGACAAAGAGTAGACTCTGTTTAAAAGGTAGCTATACAATTTCAGTTTGCCTTAGATGATGGCCACCTTCCCCACCAAAATGTAAGTGGTTTGAGATCAGGGACTGTGGACCATATTGCTTCTCTATCTCCAACTTCATGTAGTGCCTGATCCATGGCAGATCTCAAGTATACTACAGGAAGTGAATAAATGCATGCATGAAGGAAGGAGTACATCAAGGGTGAGGCTGCAAGTCCCAAGACCCATTCCCACCCCCAAAAGACCTTGGAAATGGACATTTTCTTACTTGGCAGCCACAATTCAGATGATAGTGATGGTTCAGACTTTCTCTTTGCAAAAAGGACAGGTTCTCCCAGGGCTCAATGTAGTTGCAAAGATGGATGAAGACTTTTCCATCATGGAGGACCTGACCTTCAAGGGGAGATGGAGGAGAACCTAGCATGAGGAATCTGTGAGGCTCCAGAAGCCTGGGTCCTTCAAAAGCCCAGAATTGCAGCCTCTTTTATGTGGTCTTTTCTTTCTTTCTCTTTTTCTTTTTCTTTCTTTCTTTCTATCTTTCTTTCTTTATGGCAGTGGTGACATGGGGCTTAATGAAGGGGCCAGAAAAACCTCTATAGTCTGTATATCAAAGATTATGTTTGTACAAAGGGGAGTTGTGGGATAAGGACTTTTCTTTAAGCATGGTGCAAGAGAGAACATGGGCTTTAAAGTGAGACTCTTGGTAGAACCCTCTTCTTTTCTATCATTTACCTGTTGTGTGACCTTAAGAAAGTCATGTAATTTCTCAACTGAAAGATGAGAATAATAAGGTTATTGTCAGGATTAAATGAGAGAATATTTGTAAAACTCTCAGCACAGTAGTGAGCCCATAGGAGATGCTCAATAAATAATAGGTCCCTTCCCCTTTCCAACTCTTCCCAATATCTACAAAGGCCAGTCTTTTTCCCCATTGATACCTATCTTGGTCTTTCCTCTTCTCCATACAAATGTTCCCCTTCCTTACTTTTCAAACTCCTATCTTCCAAAGACCCTTTTCAATACCACCTCATCCTCAAAGTCATCCCTGACCATGCTAGCCCACATCTCTTAGAACTTTAGTCACTCAATCATTTACTTACTGAGCAACTACTAGACCTGCTACCAGGAATACAGAAGTAAATGTGACAGGATCTTTGTCCTCAAGGAGCTTAAAAACAAGTAGGTCGGACAGAAAAGTAGGCAAAAATTACACTGTTGTGTGATTATATACAAGATGCAGTATAAGAACAAAGGGAAGCACAATTATCTCTGTCTGTGGAAGGGGTGTGGGCTAGGAAGGTGTCTAAGAGGAGATGATGCTCCTGTTGGGCCTTGAAAGGATGGGCAGGAGTTTACCTGTCAGACAAGTTGGGGGAAAGACTTCTGGACATTGGGACTATTCTGTGTAAAGGCGGAAGTGCACAGCCCAGCCAAATACCTTCTATAACCACCAAGTAGTTTAGTTCAGCTCTGGGGAAAATGGGGGGTTGAAACTGTCAGTGACAAATGGTAGGAGACAAAGCTGGAGAGGTAGCTTCATCTGCTGGCCCAGGGATGTTGAGGGTCCAATGGCATGCTTTGCCTCTGCCTCTCCCATACAGAGGCTCCTAGATCAGCAATTTGACATTCTTAGAGCTGGGAGTCCCTACCAGTGTATCCTCCAATACCTATGAGTTCTCAAGAGCCAACTCTAGACTGTGAGCTCTTTGAGGACTATGACTTGTTATTGAGTCACCATTCTCCTATCCAAGGCCTAGCAGCTATGTGGTTATTCATTCCTGAGTGGATGGACAGATAGTGGAACTCCTCCTTCTGTTCTCCTTATTTGCTTTCTCTTTTCCTTACCTTTCTAAGTATTTTTCATCCTTTAGGTTTAATTTAGATCCCACTTTTACAATGAAGCTTCCCTAACTGTTTACAGCCATACAGATACCTTCTTCCTGAATTACAAAATAACATACTATTAAAATTCTTCACTTATAGAGTCATAGTCTTATGTGGTTCTTTGTTATATCTCAACCTGCTCAGCATGGAGGAGACTTACCAAGTTCATGGAGAGAGACCATGTTAGACTCAAAGCTCCTAACAGGCTTTGTTTTGCTATACCCCCAGGATAGGGCCTGGGGTGTGAGTTAGCCTTACAGGCTCACTATGAGTCAAGAATGGCTGTCTAAAGCTAATGCCATCATAGGCTACAGTAATATAATGTGTGTGTTGGGAGAGACAGTTTTGCACACACACAATTCTCCTTTATCCTGTGAAACTAAGACCTCTCCTGTAGTGTTGTGTCCAGTTTATTGTCCTGTGCTAGGGAAGGGACACAGACAGGCTATATGTCATTGGAGAAGGTGACCAGGATAGGAGGGGCTGAGAACCATGGCCTGCAGACCTGGAGCTAGAGTGCTCACATCTGTCATCCTCAGGCCTCTGAGGGATCATTATAGAGCAGAGGGCAGAGCTGAATCCACAAGGGGCAGTTTTAGAGGGCCAGATTTGGGCTTAAAATACCAGAATCCTCATACCAACTATAACTGTTTGAACCCTGGTGTGGCTCAGTGGATTGAGTGCCAGCCTGCAAGCTTAAAAGTCACCGGTCAGGGCACATGCCTGTATTGCAGGCCAGATCCTAGTTGGGGGTGTACGAGAGGCAACCGATCAATGTATCTCTTGCACGTTGATGTTTCTCTCCCTTTCTCCCTCCCTTCCCCTCTCTCTAAAAGTAAATAAAATCTTAATGGAACCAGCTGCCCTAGGCTGGGAGAGCAACCCATCCTTAAAATAGTGAAGCAGTGGCCAAGATCACTGTAATAAGAACTCTTACATTGAAAGGGAAGTTACCAAGCCCCTCCCAACTCAGAGGTTGCCTCTTAGTGACACAGCTCTGTTTTATGCCTAGAATATGTCACCTGCTCAGAATGAGTCAAGGACAGCCCTGGCTCTTCCTTGGCTGCTGTCCCTAGGACAGAGACTATTGGGGCCACTTGCTGCTCTTTAACTTACCAGTTAAGATATACTGCTTCTGGCTGTTTGCTTCTAGTTTCACACCACAGAGGGAGGAATCAAAAGGTGTATAGATATACTGAACATCCTTGACTTTCTCAAACCCTTTAAACATCTGAAAAGCAATTACAAAATAGCAGTATTGGGTCAGTGAGTCAACTTTGTATCTTCCCAGGAAAAACTTCTCATTCTTCAATCTAAAAAATATTAAGCAAACATCTAGTTTAGGATTTGATGCACACAGATGGCTCAACTGGATCATTTCTCTCTTTAAAAAACAAATCTGAACCTTGGTTTATTCCAGTGAGAGGGGAAGTACCTCCAGCAGCCCCATGCACAGGACTGAAGGGACTTTGAGGGCCTTTCCTGCACTGTCACTCAAATTCTGTGGGCCCTGCTCACAACATGTCACCCACTTCCACTTCAGCATCTATACCCAGGATCATTGAGCCAGGTTGCCTGACCTCCCACCCTCACCCTTCCAAGAACACAGACCCCACTCCTCCCAAAAGCCCAGGGGATAAAAGCCCTGTCCTGTCCCCATGTACCTTTATCTGTTTGATTTCATACCGGATCATTTTTTTAGTGTCAGCAGGGTCTGCACTGGCAGGAACTACCTTCTCACTGGAGATTTTAGCCCGGATCACTGCACAGGAAGTGAAAAGAGGGGACCTTCAGCAACTTGTGGGAGCAGTCCATCTGGGATCTGGATGACCTGGGGCTCCTGGAGAAGTTTGTAGGGGAATTCGGGGTTGTGAGGAAGATGATGTACAAAGTGGGGACCTGAAAACTCCTCCTGTGCAGTGAGGCCTGTTAGGTCCTACAGTCTCTGCACTTTATGTGCTAGTTTTGAGAGTCTAGTTTTCCACAGGCACTCAGTATTCTGAGTGCCAGGGGGTGGAGGTGGGCATCAGGATAGAGGAGGGAGGAGGAGCTCTTTGAGGGCAGTCAGTGGGGTCATCTACTGATGTAGCCAAGGTCTAAAACAGAGCCTGCCTAGCGTTGATATTAGTAAATGTTTGTTGAATTAATAAATGATCTGACCCTGCACAGAGGTTGTTCATCTCTTGCCATTTGGGCATTAATCAAAAACTGTTTATGAAGCTTTTCCTCTGTGCCTGGCCTAACACTAGGTACTAGGTCCATAAACATGGTGAAGACAGGGTCCCCAATCCTGCAGAACTCGGTCTAACAGCACAGCACAACAGGAGCACAAAAGATGTAAGAGATGCTGTGTGGTAGCACCAAGGAGTCAGGAAGCCTTCAGAGAAAAGGAGATACCTGACTTTGAAGAATAAGTAGGAGTTTGCCAGGAATTTAAGGATGGGGGAAAGGACATTCCAGGCAGAGGGAAGAGAAGGGGCAAAAGATGGGACGTTTATAATGAAAACCGAACCTTCTGGCCCCTGGCTTCCCCCTCCCCCATCCAGGAGTTTAGATTAATCACAGGATAGTTCCAGTGACGTGTTCAACGACACTTGATAATTGCAATAGGCGGGTTGGGGGAGGGGGCAGATGAGGGGGTCGCTATGGACGCTACTTACTGAGCTTGCAAGGTTGCTATGGCGCTGGTCTTGCCCGACCCATTAGCCCCAACTGGAGGCAACTGGGGCGGATTTTGAGCTCCTCCCTTTCCCTGCAGACCACTGGTATACACAGCTCGGCCCCATACCAATCACACACAACCACCCCCTGCTGTGGACCTCCGGGGCCTTCTGACTCACCAAGCGCCGAGTGGCAGACGTGCTGCTGGGGGTGCGCAGGGGCGCAGCTGCACGCCTCGCCCAGTCCCGGCGGCCGTAGCAATGCCAGCAGCCGCAGCAACAGCGCCCAGCTCGGCACGGTCTGGGGGCTCCGGGGCATGACACTGCAGAGCCCCGACTAAGCCTTTGGGGTTTGCTGGACCAAACAGCCCCTCCAGGGCTCCTTCAGAACGCCTAGCGCCCCTCGCCCTAAGCTTTATGAGGTGGACCTAGGACCAATCCCGCCCCATGGGCTCCGCCCTTCTTTGGCTGTAGGCCACTTGAGGCTGCGGGACCGGCGGCCCTTCTGACTGGCAGCCTCAGTAAGATAAAGAGGGAAGCCAGGAGAGTCCCTTAGCTTCTGTTTCCCTGCCTGAGCAATTATAAGCCTTCCAGAAGTGGAGGGAAGGCACAGGGAGAGGGAATGGTGTCATGTCAAAAAGCGCAACAAAGACAAATGCAAGAGGCAGAAAGACCAAGGGACTGTGATTCAGGCAGAAGGAACAAGAGTGAGGAGAGGCACAAATAGAAAGAGTGTGAGACAGGCAGTCATAGAGAGGCAGACAGAATTACAAGAGACAGTGACAGTGACAGAGAAGGACGAACCCCTTGCTGAGCTGCACACTGGGAATAAGACAAGCTACTCAGGGCTTCTTTCAGCTGCAGGAAGTGTTTTTCAATGCCCTATTTAGGAGGCTCCAAAGCAACAGTAAACAGTAATGGAAAAAGAGAAAGTTGGGGTATGTGTGTGTTTGTGTGTGTCTTGGCTCTGTTGGCTGGAGGGTAGGGGGGAGTAGGGAGAGATGTCAGAAAGCAGCTTTGGAAACCCTTTCGCATACCCAGAGCCTCAGACTGCAGATGGCTGAGGACAGGACTTAGGGTGCAGACTCAAAGCACAGAGTATCCCATTACGTAGCACAAACCTGGGACCTCAAGGCCCTCTTCAGATCCTAGGCTATACTGACTCATGTTGCTACTCACTTGAGAGATTATGTCTTATACAGAATGGGGCAAAAATGGGTTTACAATTGTGAGTACACGAAGCACAATTTACTCTTGTATTATTTTCCATGTGAACAACTATAAACCTAGTTTTGCCCCACCCTGTGTATAACAAGGTAGGGCAACTTAGAAAACAAAGAAGCAAGGCTCTTGGAGCGGTGAGACTGGAGCCTTGTCCACTCTGCCAGAACATAGTGCTCCAGGGCTCCAAAAACAGAGGTACCCATGGGATGATTGTAGTAGGATGGTGTCACATACTGCTAGACTGGAAAGTAGGAGTCTGGGTTCTGATTCTACCACAAGGCAGCTTTGCGACCTTTACCTGTCTCACCTTTTTCTTCATAAAATAGGGTTGAACTACATGGTTTCCAAGGCCCCTTGAGCTCTTTGAGCCAGCCTCAGCTGGCCTCAGCCAGGAACTGAAATCTTCAGGTCAGATTCTCCCAGTCTACATAATTTCCATGGGAATCTGACTTTTCTTCAGTCAACATTATTTCCTTCAAAAGACATCTTTTCATTTTAATGTGGCAGTGATGTTGGAAAAGAAGGACAGATGTTTGAAAGAGAGCTGAGCCTCACTGAGGAAGATGAGATTTGGTGTCCAAATTGGTTCTTCATACAACACCCAGACTAGTATAGAGTCTAATGTGTTATTGGATGGGATCTCGAAAAGCATCCGATCCAGTTTCTTCATTCGGCAAATGGACTGAGGCTCAGTGAGGTAAAGTGACTTGTAGAAAGTCAGTGGCAGAAAGGACTATAGAATGCAGGTCTCCTGACACCTAGCCTCGTGTTCCTTCCACTGTACCAAATTACTTCTTTCACTGCTATTTTGTAACAGCCTACATTCCTGGTTTTGGAGGGTAATTCCTTTAAGTTTTTAATTATTCATCTATTAAAATACAGCTACCTTGAGGCAGAATTTACTCTTTTAAGGATTTCTATCCAATGATAAACATGTTGAGTTTTTATGTCAGCTCTCTTCCAAACCCCAAGCTGGACAGAAATAGGCCTTAGCATACTAAGCTGTTTGTTGGTTGAGCTTGAGGTATCGGTGAGCAATGAAGAGACTCACGGGGGAGAGAAGAGACAGGTTCAATTTATGAAAGCTGGATGTTTGAGAGAGAGAAGGGAGGATACTAAGAGGTTTGTGACAAAAAGGACATTGTGATTCCAAAGATATATTCCTTTTGTAAATATGGTTTACTAGGGTATAATTTACACACAGTAAAATTCATGCTTTCAAAGATGCATTTTTTCAAATTCTCTTTGGCTAAGGTCCAGTCCTGCCTAGGATTTGTCTAATGCAAAGAAGGTTGAAACAATGAGTTTTAAAGATGTAGAGAGTACCAAGTAGGAGCATGGAGTTCTCTTACAGATCTGCTGCTAACATGCTGTGACCTTAGGCAAGTCACTGTCACTCTATACGCCTCAGAGTTTTAATTTATAAAGCACATAGATTGGACTAGTTCTTTACAGGGCCCTTCTGAGGGCGTTCCCAAGAAAAATATTTGTAACATTCCACAGAGAGACAGGCACACTCTGACCAATTCTTTTGTTTCCCTGCTTTCAGCTGACCCTGCCCACGTTCCCTGTGGTGGTGAAGATCGGCCATGCTCACTCAGGCATGGGCAAGGTAAGGCTGGGGCCTGATGTGCTTTGGGATGGAGGCCAAGAAGGGCAATTTTCAGAGAGTCTGCTTATGGACTATTCTTCCCCCTCTGTTACTGAGGAATTCTTTCCAAGGAGAAGGGTATTTGGCCTCTCTGAAGTCATGAGTGTTATACAAACGGGCCTTTTTCAACAAGCAGAGTGCAGGCCACCTGCTTGGTTCTTTGGGCCTTTTGCAATAAGTGTGGCTCCGGAGCCGAGGAAGGGAAGCTAGAGAGAAGGAGTTTCCTAGGGAGATGTGGCACCTGGGCTTGCATCTGGATGGGAAACATCTTGATGAGTTTGGAGTCCCCGGGTTTTTGTGACTCTCAGTGTGTGTATATGTATGTCTCCTTTTCTCCCTGTCTGCCTTACTCCAACATTAGGTCAAAGTGGAAAACCACTACGATTTCCAGGACATTGCTAGCGTGGTGGCCCTCACCCAGACCTATGCCACAGCAGAGCCTTTCATTGACGCCAAGTATGACATCCGGGTCCAGAAGATAGGCAACAACTACAAGGCTTACATGTGAGTGGGGGTGGGTTCCCAGCAGATACTCTTCACTTTGTCCCCAGCCCAGTGGAGAATCCTTGAGCCCCCAGGTAGCAACCAGCTCTCAGTTTACTCTCATCTGGCCCACAGGTAGAGAACAGAAAGAGGGTGCCATTAGAATCAGGGAGTCTTAGCCTGTGATCCTTTCAAGTCAGAGTAGGGGTCCATGAACTAACATGAGAAATAAAATTAATATTTATTTTTATTAGCCTTTAAGTGAAATATGGCATTCTCCTCAGTTCTGACCAAAGGCAACAGATGGTAGTAGTAGCAGCAGCATGAGTGACTTTGTCACCAAAGATAATCACAGAAATTTGTATATTTTTATACAGTTGTGACAGATACCTCTGAATACCAAGTACTGTTATCACTACTAAAGGATCATGGTAATTATTAGACCTGCTACTACATTTACCCCTGTGAACACCTTTGTTATTTATAAAGAAACATTTTTTATTAATCATACATTTGTTTAATATTTTGTTAACTTTATTTGATAATTATTTTAAATAATTGAGTTCCTTGTTATCCTGTGTTCTTTACTGTATACATTTACACATCTTATCTATTTTATACATTGAAAGGAAAGGAACCCATATGCTTCACCAGACTGCCAGAGCACAGAAAAAGTTAAAACACTCCTGATGAAGATATATAGCTTTAAAAACACTACAGAGCATTAAACACCTAGTGGTTATAAGAATAGATGACTTCTCCACATAACTGTGTCCATTTGCCAGAATGGAAAGTTAAAAGTTTCCTCTGTTAGAATGTAGATAAAAATGTTAAAAATAAAAATAAAAAAACAAAGATTTAAGAAAAAGAAAAGATTTCAAGACTTCCTAATCTTCTGTGATATACATAAGAATGCAATGGTTATAATTTCAGTTTTGGAAATACTAACCTCCCACTTTTAGAAAAAATTTGTGTGTGTTAACAAAGACAGAACATTATATATATGAATTTGATCTTTGCCACTCAGGACTTTAGCAGACTTCAAGGTTGAGCAGCTTTCCTTTTCCTTACCCATCCTTTCCATTTTTCTTCCTTCCTTTTTAGTCTTTCTACTCCCCACCCCTGGAGTTAGTAAGGAGCCCTTTTCCTGTACTCCCTTCTCATACCTATAGTTTAGCCCTTTTCACACCTATGATTTGTTTCCCTCTCCTCTGAGGCGAGATGATAGCATCATCTCTGCAGGCCCCCTGCCTTGTGCAGCAAGAGGCATGTAGTAAGCACCCAGGAAGTATTCAGGGAACAGTTCTTACAGAGAATTGAGACATAGAATTTTTTTTACCTTCGTTGTTAGATTCCTACTTTTTAAAAGTTTATAGTTTTTTATTTATAGCCTTTCTGCTTCAGAAAGGAATTTAGGATTGCTTTAAAATTATGCACAATGTAAGACAAGATAATTTAAAAGACCATTAAAAAAACTATATAAAATAAGCAGGAAAAAAAAGAAATATGTTCAGGTACCTAGGAAAGCAGATTTCCTATCCCTGAATATTAAAATACCCTAAATAAACACAAGATTTATGACAATGAAGCAAGAGTGTCTTGATCCTTAAAAAGGGGACATGCCACATTTTTAAGGGTTAGGGTTTCCAAAAGTGATCAAAATAAAGCATAAGAGAATCCCCAACTGTAAAGTGAGGGCAAGAATACCAGCCTACTCACAAAAGGGGGGTAGCAATGAGGCTCTGGTGAGGGGCTTGGGAAGAAAGAACCTTGGAAAGAAGTCAGTAATGTACGAGTGTGAACTGTTATTACCACATCAGTCCACTCACTGTGCCTCGGGGCTCTGAAAAACTAGCTGTACCAGGTTTCTCAGTGTCTGAAATCAGATATCTAGGGAGGGTGCTCCTGGAAACTGCTGAGAGGAGACTAGCACATCAATTTCCAGTCAGTAGTGAGTGATAAGGACAGCGCATGACGGACTCTGTCACTGGTGTGAGCAGGGCTTTTCTGTCCCCTAGGACATCTCCATCTTCTTGGCTGTGTCTGAGTGAAGATTAATAATTAAAAAGACATACTCTTGGTATTTTACAGTTTATTGAAAATCCTAAGCAACCTGTGTTTACAAAGGGATAAGGGAAGCTCATTCAGGTGAAGGTCACTCAAGGTCACCCAGCAAATACAAAACCAGAAACCAGGTTACCTGCCTCCTATTTAGCCCAAGACTAGTTGACTCTAACACATGTTCATGGATGGAGGGTGCAGCGGTTATAGCAGAGAACAGGTTGGTGACTCGATTCCATCAGCTCCATTTGATGGATGAAGCAACTTAAACCTGAAGAGGTTAATTGTCTTGTCTAGGGTCACATTGCTAATACTGTAGGCCCTCAGAAACCAATTTTCGAATAAATGAATAAGTGAGCTAGAATAGAAGCCATTAGGATATAGTCCCAAGAACTCTGAGGGTGTTCCCAGGATCAATAGAATTCACTTGGTATATACAGTAGTTCCCCCTTATCTGTGGATGCCTGAAACCTTGAGTAGTATCAACCCCTATATATACTATGTTTTTTTCTATACCTACATATTTATAGTAAAGTTTAATTTATAAATTAGGCACAGTAAAAGATTAACAATAAATAAAACAGCAATTATAATAATATACTCTAATAAAAATTATGTGAATATGATGTCTCTCTCTTAAAATATTGTTGTCCCCACCCCTCTTATGATGATGTAACATGATAAAATGCCTGTGTGATAAGATGAAGTGAGGTGATTGAGACATTAGTAAGTAGAATAAGGGTTCCTTGAACAAAAGCACAGATACCACAACAGTGGATCTGATAACCAAGCTATTAAGTGAATAATGGGTAGGGGAGCATATGCAGTCTGGATACTTGGACGAAGAGGTGATTTACATCCTGAGTGGGACAGAGCACTAGATGTTATCATGCTACCCAGAACAGTGCACAATTTAAAACTTAAGAGTTATTTATTTCTGGAATTTTCCATTCAATATTTTCAGACTTCAGTTGACCACTGGTAACTGAAACCATGGAAAATGAAAACCATAGATCATGGGGGAGTATAGTACAAAGTCAGTCCAGGAACTAAGTGGATAGGCTGCTGGGAATACAAGATAATACATACCCTCAAGTGGTTTACAGGCTGTGGACAGAAGACAAATTAAATAACTAAAGTAAAAAATAGATGTAGGGTTATAAATGAGGTACAGGCAAAGTCCTAAAGGGGTTCTTAGGAGAGTAAGTGCTTACCTGGTTGAAAGATCAGGACAGCTCCATGGAGCCAGAGCAGTGGGCTGGACTCTCATAGAGAAGAGGAGAGCATTTCAGGCCAAGGTTTGGCAGAGGCAGCCAGGCTCAAGGCTCAGCAGACAGGCCCCCTGGGCTCTTTGTGGGAGAAGCAGATGAGCAAAGCAAATTGTGAGCTAAAATTCTAGAAAGTTTCATGCCTTCCTCTTGCTGGTGTGGCTTACCACCTTTCCTGTCCTTGTGGGACCTTGTTGTAGGAGGACGTCCATCTCAGGGAACTGGAAGACAAACACTGGTTCTGCAATGCTGGAGCAGATCGCCATGTCAGACAGGTGAGTGAAAAAGGAGTCCAGTTCCTAGGCCAGCAAGAGTGAGCCTTCCATAGATACAGATGTGTAAGAATTGAGTCCTGCCTAAAGGGAGCCTCTAATCAGACAGGACAGATACAACACAAAGGCCCAAGCAGGCAGTTAGCAAGATCAGGTAGGACTGGGTTATGTGCTAAATTATGGAGCTAAAGACTGAACATACCACAGAAGTTCAAAGAAAGGAGTAGTTACTGTGGGCTGCAGTAGCTGAGGAAAGGCTGCCTAGAGTTGGTAAGACCTGCTCTGTGCCTAGAAAGACAGGTAGGATCTGGAGAGCAAACCTGGAGGGTACTAAAGATAAGGCAGTGTGCTTGATGGGGGTAGGAGGAGGGCAGACAGGGGAGGGGTGATGGTAGGGGCCAAGGCAACAAGGAGAGTGTGACCAGGAAGCAGACTGGATGTGAGCTAATGCCCCATCCTCAGGACACCTTCCCATCTCCTCCAGGTACAAGCTGTGGGTGGATACCTGCGCTGAGATGTTTGGTGGCCTGGACATCTGTGCAGTCAAAGCTGTACATGGCAAAGACGGAAAAGACTACATTTTTGAGGTAAGTCAGGCCCAAGGAGTTTTTCAGTAAGAGACAACTCTTACGGCTGGAGGCCGAGCTCTTTGCTTGATAACTATGTGAGCTGTCCAGACTACATCTAGGTTAGACTCTCCTGGGTTATGGGAAGGTTCCCAGCACGTGACCAGTGGGTGTACATAGCAAAACACCTCCACCAGTGGGGAGCTGTTGTTTCCAACCAGCTAGGCTAACCCACACTACAGGTAAGAGTTACCAGATCTGGGTTCCTGGGGTCCTAGCCAAATGCCATTCCTCTGGGAAGATTAGTGTTTTTACCGTTCTTGGTCTCAAAAAGAATCATTTAATCTGATATACTCACTTTGCAGGTGAGAAAACTGAGGTCTAATGCCATGATCTTGAGCCCAAGGCCACAGAGTGAATTATTGTCCCAACCTAGGCTAGTACTCAGGTCTCCTGGATACAGATTTCTAGAACCTCAATGAGCCTTGGAGAAAACTTTACTCAGTCTGGTCCTCAAACACAACTTTGCTGACTTCCTTTTTTTGTATTAAAAGGAAAGTCAGTGGCAGTATGAATCCTTCACACACATTTCTGCCCAGTCTTCCTGTGAGCAGGAAAGGCCGCTTGCCAGGAGTTGGTGGTATTTCAGAGGATTAGTGTCAGGAGTCCAAAGTGGGCATCAGAATCTATTCTGTGGTCTGCTTGACATGTAGTGTTCTGATCAGACCTCCCCTCTCTGCGTGGGCCTCAGTTTTGTCATCCATAAATGAGAGAGCGGGAATACAGAGTCTAAGATCCTGGGCAGGCAGGTACTTCCTAAAGTGGAAAAACATTGATCTGGATCTTGAGGTATAGGAAGAATCAGAATTGGGGCAAAAAAGGAAGTCACCCCAGGTCATGAGCAAAGGCAGGGATCTAGTTATTTAATGGTTAGAGTATGTGTGGAGATACAGATTGCGTGGGTAAAAAGTCAGATGAAAACTGCCTGCTCCTAGCCAGTTAAGGGAATGGCCTTCAGGTGTTTCTGGTTCTTCTCCCTGCAAACTTCTGCGCCTTGGGTCTATACTCTATGCTGCTCTCCACCTGTCTCCACTCACTACCTTCAGTAATCAGTCTTTCAGTCTCACTGGGTACTGGCCTAGGTGAAGGTTGGGGGAAAGCCAACAGCAAAGGTTTGAAGAAGGAGAAGACAAAGGTCCTCCTTCTGCAAAGGAACATGGCTTCAGCTGAAGAGAAGAACACCAGCTTCATCTCCAACCTCTCTGCTGGCTTAAATCCTTCTTATTCTGAACAACTATACCAGGCCTTTAATGTCTCCAGACCCTTTCCTAACTGGGCCATGTCTTCCACCAGGTCATGGACTGCAGTATGCCGCTGATTGGGGAACACCAGGTGGAAGACAAACAACTCATCACCGAACTAGTCATCAGCAAGATGAACCAGCTCCTGTCCAGGACCCCTGTCCTGTCTCCTCAGAGACCCTTAACCACCCAGCAGCCACAGGTAAGCAGCTAGAAAGAGACACAGGAGAACCAAGAACCATTCCCAAGCCCACTGATCTAAACTGTGGTGGCTCTAGGATGGAACAGATGTCAGATACCTAAGGCCTGAAAGGGATGTATGGAATCTTTTCCCTCTTCCTTTCTTTCCCTTCCCTCCTTTCTGCAGGTCTAGTGGGAAATCTACCTTGAAGTTTTTACGGAACCTAAGTCCCTGTGGCTCTAGAATGAATCAAAGAAAGGCAAGGACCTGGGCCCGAGGGTCTTTAGTCTCATCTAGGAGCTATGTCACTTTTCAAAAACATCCCCGAAGTCTTCTCTCCACTGAACTTTTGTATAACGAAGTGGCAAGAACTCTCAATCCAAGAACTGAGGCCTAGTGTAGCTCTTCCCCTAGTAACTTTGAGGGGAAGTTACTACCCTTTCTAGGTAGGGTTCAAGTTTTATCATTTGTAAATGAAATCTCTCAGAAATCTTTCAGAATTTTATGTCAAATGATTAGGGAGGTTAAATAGAATAGTGACTTAGAGTATGGACTTTGAAGCAGGAACTACCCAACTTTGAATCCTGGACGCTCCATATATTGCCTTTGTGACCTTGGACATTTTAATGTTACTCAGGAGAGATCTGAGCAGTGACACCTCTCTGCTGGGGTTGTTATGAGAATCAATTGAAGTAGAAAAACTAAAATATGTCATAGTACATCAAAGCACTCAGTAAAGGCTACCTGTCATTACCCGAGTTTAGCCTTGTCCTCGCCTCTGAATTATGAGTTGAGCTGGCTGAGATTGCTTCCTATTTCTGTGCCTTAGCATCTTTGCTTGCCATGATCTCTTTTGGCAATAAAATTTAAATTTTATGGAAATGATCTCCGAAGCATAAAAGTTAAGTAACAGAGATAATTCACAAAAAATTGTTTCCACCTCACAGAAAGCATTAGCTCTTCTTTGGTATAAGCCCCTTACTTTGTAAACATTAATATTCCAGCTTAAATATTTTAAGGAGAAATCTATCAGAATCACGGCAGAAAACATAGTAAGGAATGAGCTTCCCTAAATGTAGGGGCTCCTGCAAAAATCCTTTGTAGCAAAGTCAGTCTGGCTCAAGGATAAGCTTTTCTTTGCTTTGCCTCATATTTGAAGCTACAGCAGAATATTGTGGAAAGAAACACACCAGTGCGGGAATCAGGACACTCAGGGGCTAGTCCCACCTGACATAACATTATATGACCTCGGCTAAGTCATTTCCTGTCTTCAGATCTCTCTCTCTTCTCACCTATGGAATGGAGCTGAATTACATAATCTCTAGATTCCTTGAATTCTAAGGTCACATGAAATGTGGCATTACCCCAACTGCAAAGTCTAAAGACACAGTCCTCCACAAGGCTGCCCTCCCTCTGACACCAATGGAAAGTTCAGAGTGTTCCCAAAACTACCTTCAGGTTTGATAATTCTTTGGAAGGACTCACAGAATTTATTGAAAGCTATTATACTCATAGGTTTATTATGGGAAAGGATACAAGTCAAAAATAAGCCAAAGGGAAATACATAGGGTAGAGTCTGGGAGGGTGTCAAACATAAAACTTCTGTTGTCTTTTGGATGCGTTACCCTCCATATGTGACAATACACAGGACAAATTGCCAGCCAGGGAAGCTCACCTGAGCTTTGGTATTCAGGGTTTTTATTGGAGTTTCATTTCATAGGCATTGACTGAACAATCGCCTGGTTGAACTCAGTCACTAACTGCCCCCTTCCTGGAGGTCAGGCTAATACCTGTGGCCTGAGAAGCCCACCATGAGTCATCTCATTATCATAGATGATCAGGTGTTGTCTGAGGGGCCCCCACTATGAATAACAAAGACACTCCCATCACTCAAGAAATTCTAAGAGTTTATAGGTTACCTCTCAGGAGTAGGGGGCAAAGTCCAAATCTCTCCTTGGGCAAGGCCAAATTCTTTATTACATACATAATTAAATTAATTCAGCAAATGTTTCTCAAATGCTTTCCGGCCCTTGTGGGCTAAGGCCATGCCTCATTCATCTGTGTTTCTACTGACCAGCCCAGGCCCTGCCTAAAGTTTATGCTTAAAATTAGTTAATAGACCTAGGGTGATAGTGATGAGTAAGATACATTTTCTATCCAAGTTGTTTATATTCTAAATTGAAATCATGGTGAATTCACAGAGGTTGTCACCATTTCTTGGATGGTGTCTTCTTTTATCCTCAGTTAGCTTCTTCCTGAACCTCGTGCCTTGAACTCCAGGCCACCCAAAAGTCAGAATACACCCAATAATGTGCCACACTTGACAAAACACTGAAACTTGAGCTTGAAGTCATGACTGTACTGATCATATTTCCACCTCCCATTTCTCCCTCATAGTAGTGTTACAGAACAGACCTGAGGGGGGCGGTGAATGATATACTATTACTGAAAGGACCCCCCCTTTTTCTCTGGGGGTCCCCCCAACCTACTAGGTTCACCTTGCCTGCCACCAGGGAGAGACATCTCCCTGCCAGAGATTGGTGAAAAGGAAAGGAATTATTTACTTAAAAGCTATTCAGATTTAGAGTAATGAATTAATGTTTTCTTTTAAATACTAAAGTCCTTTAGAATATCCACAGACGCACACAGTCCTTCCTTCTCCCTCTGCCCTAGTCTGGGGTTCCATATCTCAGGAAAATAAGTAGAAGTCCGTGATTCAGGCTCCCAGCACCATCAGCTGTGTCGCCGCCACAATCTCCAGTTAATCCAAAGCCATGGGGCACCTTCTCATGGCCCACCAGCAAGAGTCCTTTCACCCCTTTTCTTCCTGGCATAGTCTCTCCAATAATGAAACTAAGTCAGTCTGCTTTAAGCCATTTAGCAAAAAGGAGCAACCCAAAGCCACGTAGTCCCCGCTTTGGCATGGCTGCCATGCCTGGGTTTAAATCCCAGGGCCAGTCTTCCTCTGCAGCCCCATTTCCAGCCCCTCCCACAATCTGTTACACCTGCCAACATTCCCGTATTCTTCCCACTTTACTGGGCTGATAGTAAGTCCTGGCAGGTGTGGCCCCATGGCATAGAGCCAATCATCTCCAAGCTCTCATGTGCTGGCGCTGTAACCAGGGGGAGTTGCCTCCCAGTTACATCTTGGGTGGAAGTCAATTCCACCCCCCAGCTCAAAGCATGGCCACAGCTATTTCACATATCCATGAAACCAGTTAAAGGTTATAGATGTGTTAAGTGATTGTGCCAGGGGTTAGCTGCACAGCTGTTGCTGTACAAAACAGCTCTGAATGGCCCTGCTCCATGTGTCCCATCCCCCAGCTCAGACTTATGGGGGTGAGGACATCCTATATGTATATATATATATATTGCTAATATTTCCTGGACACTTTGAGTTCTGGACTCCATTATAAATCCCTATTTGCCACGCCTATCCCCCTCCCCCCCCCCCCCCCCCCCCCCCCGCCCCGGCGGCACCCTGTTACAGTAGCACCTTTCCATTGCTCACATTTCAGTCATCATGGCTCCAGGCCATGGAGCTGTCAGACTACATTGCCTTCCTATTCCCGCTATCACATCTACGGACTTACCTGCATCTTTACCCGCGTGATTTCCCCCAAGCAATTCACATAGGCCCCTACCTGCCTCTTTGCCTTCATACCATCCCAGCCCTTGCTCATTGTGCCCTTTCCATACTGGTAAGGGCCTGTCTTAGCTGTATCTTCTCTCTGAAATGCTCTTCCCCTTATTTTTGCATGGCTGGGTTCTTCATGACAGAAATTGAAATTTCTTTAAACATCTAATTCAAAGTTGCCACCTAGTCAGTGACTACCATCTTCCCTTCTTTAATGTTCTGCATAGCACTTGCTATCAGCTAGGATCATTCTCATCTGTTTCTTTGTCTCTCTCACTGGAATGTAAGCTCCTGAAGAGCAGGGACCTGTTTACTGCTATATCTCTAGGGCCTAGCAGAGTAGGTAGCACTAGTAGCCACTGAAGACATCATGGATATACTAAGGTGAAAGGGAGGGTAGACGTGGTCAGCCCAGGTGCAGCCAATGGTTTGTGGTAAAGTTAAACAATAACGAAACTAAGTCAGTCTGCTTTTTATTATCACCATGTGATAGTAATCCTGTACAAATGACTGTGATGAAAACCTCTCCTACCCACTCTCATCTCCCCCTTCCCTCGATATGACATTGCAATGCATAATATTTATTGAATGAGTTCCCAGCTGGAATAAATGTGTTTAACAGCCCTAGCAGCATATTGGAGTTGGTGTTAGGGTTCTAAGAATGATTTGGGTAGTATGCAAATGAAAGCGATGTAAACAAAAGGCCATTACCTGAGCCCCAGCAGGGACTTTGCATGACAAACGGAGCCCTTAGGTGGTCACAAAGTCCTGTGCCATCCCAGGCAGTCAAGCCCCCTTGCTGGCCTCTTTCTTCTGTGGCTCTGGCAGCTCAGGCTGGAAAAGCATCTGGCCTGAGTCACAAGCCCTAAGAGCTGCTTCTTGCTCAGTATTCTAGATCAAGACAGGACAGAAATAACTAGCCATTTGTCTACCTTTCTCTCTTTCTCTATCCTTGCCTACAGTTCCTGAGCTTTTATTTCTTTGATTCTAGAAAAGTACCTAAAGGAGGCTGGGGGGGGGCGGGTGGGGAGGGAGAGGTGAGCAGAGGGCACATCTTACCTTGTTGTCAGCCAGCCCCATGGCCTAGGATGGATTAATCATAGAAAACAAAGTCATAGGAGTGGGCCCAGCTAGCTGCTGTGCCCAGTTTGAAGGAATAGGGGCAGGAGTATAAGAGGCACTGGCTATGTCTCTGAAAGCAGGGAGGTGAGTGGCAAAGCCTTATCTGGCTGGTGACAGCTTAGCCTCAGCCTGGCTCGACTGCTACGGTGTTAGGGAGACAGTTCTCAAGGTGGTAGTGACACCTGGTGGCCAGTGATGGCCAAAGCTTACAGGCTACATACCTACAGAACCTCCTCCCTGTAGGCCCTGCTCTCCCATCTACTCTCACATTCACTGACGCTTGGGGCCTGTCGTCAGGGTCTGAGCTAGGCCTTACGTCCTGGGGCCCTGGAGAGGTATGGGATGCTCCCGAGACTCCGGGAACCAGAGAGAGAACTTCAGGTGGCCACGGTTTTCAGGTCATGCCCATAGAGGTGGCATCCTAGTACTCTCCTTCATGTAGCTCATCTTTTTCCATTTCCCATTACACTGCTCCCACTCTTTTTATTCTCCTGTAAAATTTCTAGGGCCAAGGGACTGAATAGCTAATGCAGGGACTTTAGACACCAATAGGCTTTCTATTTGGCTTGTGGGTTAAACCCATGAAGAGTGATTTGAAGACCCAGCCTTTGGAAGCATTAATACATGTATGGTGTCCAGGAGGAAGACCAGCCTCTTCCCCTACCCTGAGCTGATCGGACCACACCCGCAATGTTGTTTTCACTCTGAGAGTCATCGTATACCAAGGACCAACTCTAACTCTAACTGGAATGTACTCAAAGGAGAGAAAACCAGGAGGTTGAGGCATTTGGCAGATGTCTTTTGTAAGAGTTGAAAGAGCTGCAGTTGACTAGCAATAGTCTCAAGGAGTCCATGATTTAATATCTTTAGCTCTTTGATAGCTGTCTTAGGATAGAACTGGTGCCAAAAGGCAAACCTGCCTACCGGAAGGCAGGAGTAAACTCTGTAGCGCTGCGAGAGGAAATTGCTGCTCTGGGAAGCAGTGCACGACTGCCACATCCTTGGTGATGTTCAAGCAGGGGCAGGATGAGCCACCGTCAGGGACATTGTAAAAGGGTGGGCTAGGGGCTAGGGCTGTTGGAGCAGGTAACTTTTAAAATCTCCTTCCAGATCTGAGATGCTGCGATGCAAGCTATGTACTAGCCACAGACTTCAGAATGGCAGGGGTGAGAGTTCAGAATTGAAGGACAGAGGCCTAATAACCTCTGGTCTCTGGTGGTCCATTTGACCAGTCCTTGTCACTAGCTCACTGGTCTAAAGTGATACTAAAAACATTTTCAGCCGCATCTTTCCAGCCACAAAGGCTTGAAAAGATGAGGTTTCTTGAGTGCAAGGAGACCAAGACTGAGAAGGTGGTTTCGTTGCAGTCTAAAGGGCCATGCAGTTAGGGAGGAGACACAATTCAGATCCCAAACATGGGACTAAGAGAGCTTCACTTAGCTTAGAAGAAGTAAATTGAGGACAAATGAAGGGCCTTCCTGCTTCCCACAGCAGGACTGGTTTTAGAGAATTTGTTCCCCAGTGAGTATAAACTGAAAATGTGAGCAGATTTGAGGCAGGTTCAGATAAAGTCACTAGTGACTAGATCCCTTAACAGACTATTAAGAGAAACCAACTATTTTGGAGCTGTTGTAACATTTTAAGGACATATTTAATCACTTGAAGTTGACATTCTGACCTTGGGTGACTTGGCTTTCAGTGCTCCCATAGGTCTCGTGGACTGCCCACTTGGGACATTTCTTGTGTCTATAGGAAATCACTGGTTATGAGAGAGCCCAGACCAGGAGATGAGCTCTGCCCTCAGAACAGCCATTTCCCTCACAAAAGAAAGAGGGGGAGCTCAACCATCCTTTCAGAGGAAGAAAGATGGGCATTGGTGGCTGCAGAGGTGATCTCAGAACGATCTTAAGGTGCCTGAAAACATGCTGTTCCCCTTGCTCTGACTGAACCTACAACCTCTTGACCACATTCCTTCCTGCTGCCTCATTCCCCCTAGGGTCCGAGACCAGGGGAACAGGGCCTGGGGGAGTTGATCAGAATAGTTCTGTGGTGTGTCCAGCAAGGAGTTTGGCCTGGCCTCTTTCCTGGGGCCAGACCCTGAGACCCTTTCCTAATTTCCTGTCTCAGATATGCTGAGCAAGGCCTTCCTCCTTGGTGGGGGCAGCTGGACTCAGGCCAACAGCTCTCAAGAGTTGAATCACTTAATGTCTTTCCTTCCTCAGCTTTCCATCCTGCTGGGACCTCAGATAGGAGCTCACATCTCCCAGCTTGTCTGCTGAATGCCACAGGATGACAAATTAAAGGTGTCTTTGACAAAAACCTACAAATCTGCATCATGGGTTTCTCTATCAGACCAGTGATTTCGTTTTCAGTCTCTTCTGAGACTAATATTTACTGTTTCTGAAATGACTTTTCTGTATCTTCAGAGACCTTGCTGGGAGCAATCGGTGATACATACTGAACTGCTATGTACCAGGTGACAGGAAGCCACCTAACAATATCCTCTCCACTGATTCATGAAATCCTTCCACTAGAGATTCATTCCTTTGGATTGATATTATTATTTAAATAATAGTGATATTGCTCGCTTATATAATTGCTTTGCCTAGTACTTTACAGTTTACAAAGCACAGCCATTATTTTGAGCCACTCACCCTAGGTGAGATGGTTTGGGCTGGTATTTCTATCTCTGTTTTACTGGTCAGCAAAGATAATGCAAATGACTTATCCAAGGTCATACAGCTTATTAGCAGGAAAGCTGGATCTTCTGGTTCCCAGCTCTTCTGGTGCCCTTTTGATGCTTCTACCAGAGTACAGGGGATGGTAAGAATGGATAGAGCTGGGCCTTTTGACCCTATGTAAGGAAAACCCTTTCTCTCCTCCTCCTGACAACAGAGTGCTAAACCTGCCAACCTGGAGGAGTCTCTGAGTTTCACCAGCTCTCCCATGTCTCCTCCCTGGCTTCTCTCATCACTAAAGCCCGGTAGATTCAGCGTAACAGGAGACCAGCTCAGTCACCTTTTGATGGAGTGCAGCAGCACATTCTCCTCGCCAAGCCCCTCAAAGCCTGTGCCTGCTCAGCCCCAGCAGACCTGGGATCTTTCTGGGCCCAAGACTCTGCAGCTGTTAAGGGCCTGTCTCATTTCTCAGACACCTAAAGAACTGAAAAATTCATGAAAGGGTTAATGGAAGCCCAGAGCCAAAAGAGCCTGTAGAAGTCATCTGCCTGCAATTACATAGCATCTCTGACCAGAGATTGTCCTGGCCCTGCTTAAATACCTCTTAATACCAGAAGGCTCTCTACTACCCAAGCCAACCTTTGCCCTTATTTAGACCTTGTACATCTGTCTAAGTCAGTCCTAAATGCTTTCATAGTTACCTCATTTAATCTTTCCAATCAGCCTGTTTGGGAAACTGAGACTCAGAGATTAAGTAACACCAAAGTCGTATCAGGACAGATGTCATTTCCGCATTTCTCACCATCTTATCTGCTCCATGTATCCATTTTATTCCACTCAAATCCCCCTTAAAAGAGGTGCCCATAACTGGTTGCAGTGCTCTTTTTTGAGTCTTATCAGCCAAAAGAGCCATGGTCCTGTGATCTCCCCTTTTTGAGACACTGATGCACCTCCAGTTGCATCAGATCTATGGCAGCAGCGTTACAAACTGATACCCTGTGAGCCCAGGGTTACTGGGGTTTTTTCTTTATGCTACTATAAGGCCATTTGTTCCCCCTTCTTTTTTGTGTGCAGCTGGGCACAAGTGTTGGGCTTCACATTCTCACCTGTTTAAGTCAACCCAACTTCCTAAGGGAAACTGCAGCTCAGTCTGGCCGTGAGTTTCTGCTATGGGCTGGCTATAGGCCAGACTTTGGCAGTGACGCCAGAGTGGCCAGACTTCTGTGGAATTTGGCATCCCACACAGCTCTTGGTGACCGGACATAGATCTCGTGGTAGCCAAATCCCACAGGGAATTAGGCCCTCAGTCCCAGCAGATGGATGGCTTGTGGGCGGAACCTCTAGTGTCTCAGCCTGGCAAGGGACAGTCCTAGGGGACTCTCCTTTCACCTCCTGTTGCCCCTGGGAAGTCTTCAGTCTATGACTTCAGTGGACCCGAGGACAGGAGAAGCTCCCTAGGCGCCCAGACAAGGGTAGCCAAGGCATATTCCCAGGCTCCAGCCCAAAGGACTACCTCTGGGAGCTTCCCTTGAAGCTTTTGGAAGGAACTTAAAGGCTCAGTTCATCCTTGAGTATCATATTTGTATAATTCTGTGGCTGAGGAGAGCTGAGGCCAGGCTTCACAGTATTCCTACCATGGTCAGTTCACCTTGTGAGTGTCTGCAGTTCTCCCATTAGAGCTTTACATAAGGGATTGTAAAGGGTTTCCTGGAATCATAGATTCTCATGGTTGGAAGGAACTGTGGTATTCCTCTACTCTATCTCATAATGAAAAAATATTCTCTGCAATATCTTTGTCAGGTAATTCTCTAGCTTCTACACGAACACACCCATTTCCCAAGACAGCCTCTTGCACTATTTTTACTATAGAAAGTTCTTCCGATAAGTGAAAGTCTACCCTTCTGGAACTACTATCCATTGGCCCTGGTTCTGCCCTCATACTCTATGATATTCCATAACTGTCTCTGAAAATAACAACTCTCTGGGAGAACATCTTAAAATGTTTTCGACCAATGTACAAGGTGATTCATTGGCAGCCGTCAGTGGCACAGGGTGAAGCCCTGGGGAAGCGGACTGGCAAGAGCCAGTCTAGTGGTTCCACAAAGTATGTGAATTTTGCTGTCCTTCATCTGAATATCCCTCTCAGGCAATGAGGCCATGGCACTGAGGGCTTGTCAAGTTACCTAGAGGGGTCTATAACATCATTACAACAGAGTAAAGTTCTTTGACGCCCAGGAATGGGAGCACGTTTTAGGGGATATTCCATCACGGGAGTGAGACCTAGGAAACAATGGAGCTTCCGAGGAAAAGGCCTCATCAATATTACCATCCCAGCAGCTGTTGTAAATATTTTATTTAGCAACTGCTGGGACCAGGGAGTTATAGATATCTAGGTAGACATACAGAGAATCAATCTCACTTTATATCTCAAAAACCTTTTGAAGAAAGGCAGGTGCAGAGGAGCAAAATAACTTGCCCAAGGTCACAAAGCTAGTAAGTGACAAGTTTAGATTTCACCCAAGGTCTGCCTAATCTGAAAACCTAATTCCTCAGTCAATCTACTACCCAGTCTTAAAGTAGACCTCGACTGCTTTGTGTGTGTATGTATGTTGGGGGTGGGGTTAATATCCAGCCTTATCAAAGCATGTTAGGAACCCAGGTAAAAAAGGGAACCTGGTTTCCTGTGCTCTCATTCTTAAACACTCTATCCTGGCCCCTGACTCCTGATCCAGTTGGCAGCCAGGTTAAAATAAAGATCACAATGGGAAAGAACTGCTGGGCCGGACATGTCCCAGATTTGGCTGGGTCAGACAGTCCCGATGGAAGCAGTAACTGCCAAGATCTTTGAGGGTTGTTTGGACTTTACCTGCTGTGCCTGGTATATGGGTACCTGCAGCAGGACTCAAGTTTAATTTCTTAACCTGACCATTCTCAGAGCTGCTCCCTAGAGTTGATACCAAATAAAACGTGGTTTAACAGATAGGATTTAACAACATTTTTCTCTTAAAAGACTTACATTCTGCTCCATTTGGGATTTTCCTTGCAGTCGTTGTTGCATGCTCATGTATTTAACGAGCATTTACTGAGGACCTCTTACATGCTCAGCTCTGTGCCTGAGTGTTGGTAAAATGATGATAGTCTGGAATATTCCAAAATATCCCCAATTCTATTTTAACATTTTAATAAATAACTCCCATATCCCAGGCCAAATATCCCAATTTTTCTTTGGAAAAGAATAGGCACTGGATTTGATAGGAATTCATGAGAAGATGCAGACACGTAGTCCATGCCCTCAAAGATCTGACGTTCTTCTTGGTAGCACCATCCCAGTCTTTAGGACAACAAGGCAGCACTGCGAATGCCCTCCTCAGTAGTATGAGTCTCCCAAGTGCTGTTACCAGATTCCAGAGAGAAGATGACAGTCAAAAGGGGCAGTCAGAAGGGGAAATTTCATGCATGGGGTAGAACTTGACTTAGACCTAAGGGTGTGTAGGATTGGACTGGTAGAAAAGGAAAAAATGTATTTGTGGAGGGTACTCACCGTAAACTATGGAGTGGCCTAGACTAGACAATAAACAGGTAGGGATCAGGCCTGGTAGGAGCAGGTGTATTTAGGACATGAGGGAGAGAGAAGACCAGAAGGGTCAGTTCTAACCATGCTGAAGAAAGTTCCTGGTGTCAGCCTGAACAATGCGGATGCTATTCTGTAAGCAATGAGAAGAACAGGTGAGCATCAGACTGTCAGGGCTCACTTCCTGGTTACATTTAGCCACCACTGTATGACCCTGGACAAATTACCTGACTTAAATATGCCTCAGTTTCCTTATCTAGAATTAAGAATGTTGATAATAGTATCCACCTGATAGGGCTGTTGTGAAGTTTAAGATAAATACGGCATAGGGGTGTCCATCAGTTACCAAGCATATATAGTGTTAGCTACAAATTATGTAGAGTGCTAAGTTGACAATTTTAGGAAAGGAGTTTAGAAAGATAATAAGTAGCTATCAAGAGGATATATTGGAGAGAGAAGACACTAAAGAATGAGAAGACTATTCTAGTATTCTAAGCTCAAGGAATGATATCGACCTGATCAGGGTTGGTCAAGAAAAGATGGTGAACTTTAGATGCCAGGAGGGAAACAGTGATGGGTCTTGATGGCTGACTGGATGGAGTGGCTCTCTAGCTGGCCTGTTCGGCGTGGGTATGTATTTCAGTGCCAGGACTCAGACCAAGCCTTGTGGATCCCATGAAAGTGCTCAGAAGAAAGAGAAAGAAGTATTGGTGTTCTCGCTGTGATGTGTGAGAGACTGGGGATATAGATAAAATGCGTGCCCTCTGATGTGGCATTAAGGACATTTCAAAGGTTCCCTGACTCCTTCTATAGGAAATCCTCTTCGTAGAACAGTTTTAGGCAACACTGTTATTAAAAGACCGTGGTACTAGAAAGGGCAACACTTAATGCTCTCTTGATAGTAGAGCTGAAAATGGGCCTTACTAAGCAGGACAGATGAATGGCCAGAATGAGAAGCTTCATGGGAAATGGGGAACAGGAGGAGAAACAGTTTTACTGTGGGAGTAGGGCTGGGGGCGGGGCATGTCACAAGGGGTGAGCAGCACTAAAAGAGGAAGAGGGAAAGTGCTGAAAACATACTCTCAGCCCATTTCACAGCCTTGCCTCAAAAGCTCCCTCTTTGACATCACCATCGGCACACTTGGCAGCCCTTAGGCTTTATAGAGCATTTCCCCTTTGCTGAATTCATGCTCCAAATGCTCACTGCCTTTAATACAAGTGTTAGACAATCTGAAGTCACATGCATCTTTGATCCTGTCAGGGCGTAATCAGAATCACAGCTGGGAGGAGAGGAAGCATGGGAGTGGAGCCATGTTGTTGGGTAAAATGTGATGATGCTGTTTGAGAGGGAAAACAGCTTGGCCTTGAGCACTTTTACAAACATTAACATCATATTCCTTCCCTCTGGGTAAGAAGAGTTCTGGGAAACAAACAACTGTCCCCTCCTTCAAGTCCCTCCCTGTGGGAGTTCTAGCCAGCCCAAAGAGTGGCTCTGATCCCTGAGTCAGCTCTAGAGCTGATCCCACCCAGCAGTTAACTCTGCAGGAGGAATGAGCCAAGTCTAGGCTAGTCACCTGATGCAGGGCCCTTCCCACCCCCCATCCAACCTCCCCCACCACTCTAGTCCCTGGAGTCACTAAAAGCCCAGGCTGCTCCTTAGAGTTTGGTGTTGATCCTTCCCTTTTCTTCAGGAAACCGGGCCAGTGAATATGAGGGGGAGCTGGACGTCAGGCAGCTCACATAGAAGAAACCAGATGCTGATGGAAGACCCAAAGCTTCTTATAAGTCTAAAAGGGAGTGAAGTGAAAAAGGGGGTTGAGGAGGTCTCAGACACTGTGTATTAGATTGGTTCTAAGACCCAGGTCACCTACACCTGTGTCCCAGCAACAGCCCAGAGGCTGAAAAAATTTCTGAGGCATTTCTGGAACAGCAGCAACCTCTGGGCCAGATCCCACTGGATCCCATTGCAGCCATACTACAGAGCCACAGGGCTTCTCTTGGGAATCTGCTTGGAGTTTTGTTTTTATCTCTTTTGCATTTTTGTCTTGCAGAGTGGAACACTTAAGGATCCGGACTCGAGCAAGACCCCACCTCAGCGGCCAGCCCCCCAAGGTTGTTTACAGTATATTCTCGACTGTAATGGCATTGCAGTAGGGCCAAAGCAAGTCCAAGCTTCTTAAAGTGATTGGTAGTTAATTTTTCAAAGCAGAAATTTTAAGCCAAAAACAAATAAGCAAGGAAAGTGGGGAGGGGAGCAACAGACCCTCCCCTTGGTGCCGTTTCTGCGTTCTTTCAATGCTGATTGGACTGTGTTTTTCCTATGCAGTGTCAGCTCCTCTGTCTGGTTGTTTACCTGTTCCTGTTTGTGCTTGTAATGCTCACTTATGTTTCTCTGTAAAACTTGTGATTCCAGGGCTGTTTGTCAACAGTGTACAAAAGAATTGTGCCTCTCCCAAGTCCAGTGTGACTCTATCTTCTGGGTGGTTTGATAGTATTTTTTAAAGTATTACATAAAATGTGGGGTGAAATAGGACCAGGGGGTGGACAGGGGAGAAACAAAGATTACAAAAATAAAACCCAACTTCTCTCCTTATGCCCCCACCCCCACACAGGCTTAGAGTAAACCACCCCCGAACCTCTGCTTAATCTCCATGAATGTGCTTGGGATCTTCAATGAACTGTGCTTTTTGCTTTCTTTCTGCATGACTAGAATAACTAGATAGAAGTTTAAGAGATTTTCAAGGTCTAATTTTCATAGCTTCATCCGTTGAATCTGAAGCCATCCACCTTTTTCTCCATTTGCTAAAATTTGGTGCAGTTTCAATACCTGTGAATAGGCTGGCTGTGCCTGTAGAGCTCTTGTGTTTTTAGTGATGACATGAAATGTAAAGAACAAGCTATTTCCAAGAATGTGTTTTGTATTTTACATCCCAGTGTACCCTTTGTTTTTATTATTAACTAATTAGCTATGAGATTAGACAAAAAAAAAATGGGGCCGCTGATGTGCAATATCAAAGTGAACTTGTATTTTCTGTGTTGATCTCAGTCGCCTAAGTTGTTTCTTCTTTGTTGCTGTTTCTGAATCGGCCATGTGTGTGCTTCTGAGGCTGCTTTGTATTCCCCAAAGCTTGACCTGTGTACAGAGATGATTCTTTAGCAACTTTGGACGTAGACTGCAGGGAGCTACGGAAAGTCTGGGAAGGATTCGGCCATTCTACTTTTGGCCTCTCCCGAGGCATCATAACATGAGACCAAATTTTAACTGTCCCATTTCACCTGAGTCAGACACTGCCTATAGAACTCTGAGGTGGACTCCTGCTTTAATTTTCAGCTGTTATGAGCTCCCTCCGGAGTCCAGAGAATAAAGAGCTTTATCTTTCCTGGGAAGAACTGTGTCAGATACTACCGTGTGTGTGTGTGTTTGGGGCAAAGGCTGCACAGCTGTGGCTCTTGAAGAACCCTCACCAGTTTGTTCTCTTTCCTCCAACACACAGTTCCTCGGCAGTGATGAGGCAGTTAATTAAACCAGGCCTCGGGTCCAGTGCCTCATCTTGCCATCTCCTGGCCAGGCTGGGAATGGGCACCAAGTGGCCTCCTCTAGCACCACGGTTTGTGGAAGTTCATGCCAGCAGTTTGCTTTTAGAAGGAATGCTTCTGGCTCTACTTTTACATTCCCTCTCACTTCTACACTGACACGCCACCATTCCGGATTACTAGGTCTGAGGAATAACTAGTGTTGACAGTATGTAACATGGTTTATGTCTCAAGGAGCACTGCCCTTGTTTCTCCTTTGGTTGCTGGTAAATTCTGAGGCTACAGGGAAATGCACTGAGTGTGAATGTTCTTGTCTGTGATCCCTTCGTTAGATGATAATGGTCGTCGATCTGCTGTAAATAGATACATATATGCATCTACACGCTTCCAGGTGGGTTGCATAAGAATCAGGTCCTTAAATACCTCCCAGTCTGATCAAATGATAGAAAAGAATAAAGCAACATTTCTCAGAATGGAGGAATACATTTATTTATACTTTTGTCCAAGTGGTGAGCCGATGGTGGTGTTGCTTCTCTGCATGTTCTCAGTGTGAACATCCAGGTGCTTTTCATGTGACATTTATGAACCACAAATACAAAGTCGCCATTTGAATTCAGTCAGGCTCTAGGGTGGTATCAATCCTGTCTCTCAGTAGGGGGAGAAACTGCCAAACAGAAGCAGACAGCTTAACCTGACTGTCACGTGCCCTCAGGCAGCATGCTAAGGGACAACTCTGGCCTGGGGAACATCTACATCACAGTATAGGATTGCCACTGAGGTGTTTTGTACCCATTTCTTTTCTGATGTTGTCTCCTTTTTTTGTACTGATCCAGCTGGGAGAACCTCAGCCAATGCTGGAAGTGTGATTGAAGTACCTCTCTTTTGTGACTCTCTTGTACAGCTTAATGTGCAATAAAGGAAAAGTTATATCTGTCTTCAGTGTTAAGTTGTAAAGTTTCTGGCTGTTCAAGCATCTCTGTACAGGTGGGAAAGCTCTCAGACTTCTGGTGCAAGATGCTAAGCTATCAATGTGCAGTACTTTCCAAGAAAATGCTAATACAAATGATACCAAACTTTGGAAGAGGCAAAAACTGGTTACTATGAAATAATCTGCTAGTCTGTCATCTTTGCTAGTTATCTAATTTGAACCTGGAACTTCTTAGACATGCAAAATTCCATTTATTTTTTCATTTATGTGTAATCAATCCTTGTATTAATCGATCATTGAGGATAAAGTGGAGCTCGTGCCATGCTGTAGGGACACCGGCTGACAGTCATGAGTACACAGTGTGGAGACACAGAGTTCTGACTCTCTGGAGGGTATGGTGTTCTGGTCTTTCTAGAAAACAGTTACAACACAACTTGTAGCTTCTGTTAAATTTCTGTAAGCCCTCTCCTTCCAGTAGGCCCATGGATGTGGATTCTGAGATTCAGACTGAGAAATTTCCTTCCAGGGAAATTATGCATCATTTCCACTAGTCCATCTGTGCTGATGGGGGCATCTTTTGACTTCTGAGTGTAGTAATCCACTTCAGCAAAATCAGAGCTGTTGGTACCACACTTACTGCCTATCAATCCCCAGAGAAAGGGTGGCCTTTTTTCTTTCCAGGCCACCAGATGGTTTTCTGTCTCATGCTGGGAGAATGGTATCCTGGTCCTCTTAGGGGACAGAGGGGAGTCTTCTTTGTCAGGTGGTACCCACAACATCTCCAGGGAAAAGTGGGGGTTGGATTTCTGGAGAATTTTATCATATTCACCTGAAAGGTACAGGAGCCCCTAAGGATGATAGTAAGAGGCAAAGGAGTGCCTGGGAACAAAAGGTTTACCATAGTCACGGGCATGAGCTAATGCTAAAATGAAGCCCTGGTAGGGTGAGGTGTGGAAATCAGATACATGGAGGCTCAGAGCAGGACGAAGGCGTTTCATAAAAACAGTGTAAGTCAGTGATCGTCGATGATCGTAAAGCACAGAATGTTTTGGAGAACTTTCTCATCTAGTATCATCTTTGAAATACTACCATCCTGAAAGAAAACCAAAAGTAGGCGGCCTTTAACAGTATTATGATTGGAAACACAGAGGCCCAGAGAAGTTTGCTGATTTGCTAAAGGAGTCACTGATAGACTATGTCTTGGGTTTTCTAATTCCCAGACCAGTGCTCTTTCCACTGCCCTGTACTGTGTCTGCTGTGTGGAACTTGAGACCTCCTAGTCTAGTATGGGGCAGGTTGGCATGTACCTGAGGAACCTCTGGGGAAGAGGGGTGAGGTCCCTCTGGTCTGGGTGGTCTTCTGTGGGGAGTTCACCTCTGATTGAAGCCACTCATCTCATGGTTTCTTCTCTGTCCTCCCGACTTCTGCTGTGACTGAGGTTCTGTGTCTCTGAGGAGAAGCAAGTAATGGCAATGTAGAGGGTAGCCAGGGACTAGCTCTGGAACCCTTTAGAGCCTCTGGTGGCTTCTTGTCATAGAGCTAATCCTTTCAGTAATTAACTAACCACACCCTTTGAGACCTAGATTCTAACAAGGAAACCCTTTGATATGGTTAAATTATGAAGTTTTTCTTGTACTGAACCTAGGGGGCCCTGGGCAACCCCAAGGAAAGCAACCCCCAGCCAAGGTGCTGCCTCCACGTCGGCTCCCCCAAGGACCATCAGTGCCACCTTCCTCCTCTTCCTCCTCCTCTTCTTCCTCCTTCTCGGCTCCTCAGCTGCTGGGCGGCCCCACCACCCACGGAGATGCACCCTCCAGCAGCAGCTCCCTGGCAGAGGCCCAGCCACCCCTGGCTGCTCCACCACAGAAGCCCCAGCCTCACCCACAGCTCAAGTAAGAGACAACTCAGCAGCTCCTTGCCCTCCCCTCTTCCTGCCCTTCCTTGCAGGCTTGGGGCTCCAGGGGTGCGAGAAAGCACCTTCAATCTGGCCTCTTCCTCCTCCTCCACAGATATTTTTGTGGGGTTTTTTTGGGTTTTGGTTTTGGGGTTTTTTGGGGGGGTGCTTGGGTGCCTGTTTAGAGTTGATTGGGGAGGATAGGAAAAAGGGAAGTGAAAGTCTAAGGTCTAGCTAGAAGCTCAAACCCTCCCTTTTCTTCCTGGGGAGTGGCAATAAGGCAGTTACCACCCATTTTCCTACTCTTGTATTAGCTTAGGGTGTTTTTCTTTAAATCCCATCTCCTACCCTTTTTTTCCATTCACTTTCTTTCTTTCTCTGTGTGTGTGTCTCTCTCTCTAAAAAAAAAAAAAAAAATTAAATCCTGTTTGCTGCCTCTGACTCATAGTTTAGGGTGTGCAATCAGCAGGGTTGCCCAGAAGGAAAAGGGGAAGTAGTTAAATCCATTTCAACTTTTTACCTTCAGCTTTGTCTGAAGGAGGTCAGTTTCTGGTGCAGTCATCAGAAAAGGGCCCAGATAGAGACCCTGAGGAACTCTATTCCTCATTCCCAGGAGTAACTCCAGAAACCCCCATTACATTGTCCTGCTTCAGAGGAAGAACTGAGGACCCCTAGGAAACAGTACCGCTGTGCTTGGGAGGAACTGCACCTGGATGTGGATGGTGGTCGGTCCCACCCTCTCCCCCAGAACTAGAGATGGCTCTCTTCAATTTCCCCACACAGTCTGCACAGACAGCCTTAGCCTTGGGGGAGTAGTAGAGATCCATCAGTGCTTCTCAGAGTAAAGTGATGGGACTCTTTAGAGAGGGAGAAAAGGGAGCTTAGAATTTTGGAGTTTAAATCAGCCACTTAGAGATTGTCTAGCAGTTGCATAGATGGGAAAACATGGCTCAGAGAGATTCAATTAATTTTCTTTTGCAAAAACCCCTTTGCTAATTAGTGGCATAGCCAGGATTAGGACTCAGGTGGTCCAGATGACCACTTTCTCTGGGTCTTCCAGTCCTAGATGCCAGGAGAGTATCACCAACTCCCCAGCTCTGGCCAGTGGCACATTTCATATCTCACATACCCTATAACCTCTCCTCAACCCAATTTTTTTCTGTATGCTGACTTTTTAATCTCTCCTACCTTCTCCTTAGCCAACTTTGGCCCCAGTTTGAGGGCAGATCTTGGGGTTGTCACTGCCACTGGGCTGAAGTTGTTGAAAACAGCCAGACTTTGATGAAGGAGGCTTATACCCAGTGCCCTCAGCCTGTGCGAGCAAAGGAGTCCACGCCTCCCAGAGACCAGCTTGTTGGGGCTCATCCCCAGCCCTGATGAAAGGCAGGGCATCTGTTCACAGTCACTGCAGGAAGAGAAAAACTGCTCACACTCCTGTGGAATGAAGTTTCTGGGGTTTCACCCTGAATGTAGGGTAAGAGTGGGAGTTTTAACACACTGGGAGAAGAGTTCTGGAACCAGAAACCAGCAGGAAAGAGACACAGCAGAGTGAGAAAAGACAGGCCAGTGGAGACACCAGACCCGTGTCCCCTTCTATATATAGTGCTGGGCTGAGCCTCCCCTCGACCTCCTTGCCTTCACAGTTTTTCCCTTTGAATCACTTATTTCTCTAGGGATAAATCGGTTCCTAACATGTGTATGATATGGTTTTTTGTTTTGTTTTGTTTTTTCATTAGAACACTACCTGAGTTGTCCCTCACTATCCATGGAGGGGATTGGCTTCAGGACCCCCTACAGATACTCAAATCCCAAGATATTCAAGTTGTTTATATAAAATGGCGTGGTGTTTGCATATAATCTATATTTGCATATAGGCCACAGTAGGGCATGCTGACATATTTTCATTCACATGGCTTCAGCATAGTGCTCGGCTTATGGCAAATTCAAGTTTGGTTTTTAGAACTTTTTAGGATTGTTTTTCAAATAAGTTTGATCCACGGTTGGTTGAATCCGTGGATGCGGAGGGCCGTCTGTGTCCTTGCCCCAGGACACCCGGAGCCGCCCAGACCTCAGTAGGGCTTCTCTGAGGAAGGCTGCACAGGGTGATTTCGTCCATTTTAAGAACAGGTAAATTGAGCATTAGAGTCCGTGCCAAGCCAAAAGGTTCTTTTAGAATCAAAGAAAAAAGTAGAATATAAAAAGCTCTATATAATTTTACTAAACCTCTATATAATGCAAGTAAGAAACCAAATACCAGAGAAGCACATGGCTTGCCTAAGGTCAAGAGTAAGTGACTGGCAGAATCAAGACTTTGACCCAGATCTTCTGATGCTGTCTCCACTACTTGACAGTTCATGGAAAAGAGAATGCAAGAACCCATGGGCCCCTAGTGGCTACACTTCATAAGAGGGGAAGGGTGTGAGTCCTAGACTAGTACTTACCAAGTTGGGGCCTCTGAAACAGCCTGCTGGCCCTTTAGCATTAAATGAAAGAAACATCCTTTGAGTAACCCCTTCTTCCTCTTTCCCTTTTCTTCTCTCTCTTTTTTCCCTTCTTCCTTTTTCTCCTTCCTCTCTCCCTCACTGCCCCCATCCTTTTCTGTTTTAGCAGCAATGAAGGTGAAGAAAATAGCACAGGAGCTTCTTAGGGTCCTGGTAGCACAGCCACTGCTGGCTTTCTGTCAGTGTGGTCTCCCTTGGGTGGGAGTGGGGTTCCGGTTGTGTATCCTCATGTCATCGTCCTTTCTTACCTTGCTGGGAACACCACCCTCTCACATTCTCTCTGGTTTTTATCTTCAAGCAAGTCGCAGTCCCTGACAAATGCCTTCAGCTTCTCTGAGTCCTCCTTCTTCCGGTCTTCAGCCAATGAGGATGAAGCCAAAGCAGAGACCATCAGGAGCTTGAGGAAGTCCTTTGCCAGCCTCTTTTCAGATTAGCTCTCCAGACACACGTGGGCACCCGGCCCAACCGGGAGAGGCATCTGAGACATTTGCCAACAACAGTCAGCCACGTTTGGTGGTGATGTCCCATGACCTTGACTTGTGTGGCCCCTTCCTCTGCTCTGTTGTGCTGAGTGATGTGCAGCTCAGAAAGGACCATGTGAAGGTCTCAGGGCAAGAGCCTAACCGGCGAGGAGCTCCTGAAATAAGAGAGGAGAGAGCTGCTTTCCTGTAGTTAGTTATGAGAGTTTCCTCTGAGGTCATCGTTTGCTCTGAGTTTAGTGGCCTTATTGTAACAGCGCCATCATGTCTTATTCTTCCTTGTGAAACCCGGATTTTCCTCATTGAGGACTCCTGGTAGCTTACCCTAGCTCAAATGCAGTGCTAAGCATGCCCCTGCTTTAGTCAGTGCTGCCTATTTGAGGAGTATATACCTGCCCCCAAATACTCTTGGTAGTAGGAACTTATCCACACCTGGATCCCTTGTCAGTCACACCTGTTCAGCTGTTGAAAACACACCTTGCCCAGCACATGAGATTCCTCGACTGCTGTCATGGTGAAGTACCTTTAGTCTACTGATACTGAAGAGAACAAGGATCTGCAGTTTTCCCCTTTTCCCTCCTCTGGAGTGTGGTTCTTATGTGCGTGCTGCAGTGATCTTGAGCTCTGAAGCTGCACTGTAGAGAATGCATGAAACTGTAACAGCAGTATACCAAGTTCTGTGTTCATCTCAAAATAAATGTTCAGACCTTTGTGCAATAAAAGCAACAGCATTAACCAGCATTTGATTCAGCCACGAGGTCTCCCCTAAGCTCCCACTTTGACTGAGAGAATGTACGCTAGCCACGTGTGTGTTTGTGAGTGCAGGGAAGGGAAAGTCTAGGAGGGTGAAGCTGTTTGTCATTATGTGTGTGAATGTGTGAGTGTGTGAGTGTGAGTGTGAGTGTACAGGTATTTCCCAATGGATGAAAGTGTGGCTGTCCTTTAGATGCCACTTATGCTGGACTTCCTGATACTTCCCCAGTGAATCGGTTTCCTCCAGGACAGCTGTACTTCCTCCAATAACTCAGCATTTCTGCCAATTTTACTGAATATGGCAACTTTCTAATAAGCATAGCACCCTTGCTCCCATAGCAGCCAAGTTAGACCTACTTGTCTGGGACATCAAGCTCCTTAGCTGAAGCCCACATGGTGGTGCCAATGAGGCTGGACTGACCTGCCCTGGTGAACGGAATCCCGCGAGCCCCAGGTATCCTGAAGAGGCCTGTGATGGACGGTGGGCTCTGGGGAGCATTCACTCTGGCTTCTTCATGTCTCTGGCACTCAAAGAGTATGTTCTCCCAAACCACAAATGCTGTGCGGGTAAATATCACATCTGCACTGATAAAAAGAAATCAGTATATTACCATCTTATGTAAATAATTTCCTACACAATACCCATTCTACCAACTCAACAAAACACTCATCCAAATGCCACTATCTTGCTAGATGTCCTTACAATGCCACTATCTTGCTAACCTCTCCTCATAGTAGATGCTAAGAGGTCAAAGAATGAATTTCTCTAGTGCCAGGGTCTCCTTTCTAACAGCCCGTGCGTTCAGGGTTCAAGGATCTAGATCTTTCTTCTTACACTTAAAAAGCAGGAAGCAGAACCTCCCATTAAGTGACACCTCCGGGAATGGCAGCTTACCTCCAACCATATCACACATAACTAGGGAACAAACTACTCATAAACCAAACAAGAGGGTGGGGGGTAAGGGATACCGATGCTCAAGGGGAAAAGGAATTGATCTTTATGGTTCCTTCTATTTCCAACCAAGAGTCTACCAATTGTAGTCACTTCTAGCCCCCTGATTCTAAATAGGCTTTAATAGAATACATTCATTTCATTAAAAAGTATTTATTGAGATTTAATGTAAGTATAAACACTGTGATGAATTCAAGGAAATATTAACATTTCCATAGTACCTAAAGTTTCAGGCAGAATTCTAAGCACTTAACATATACCAAATCATTTATTCCTTAAAACAAACCGGTATTATAGGTACTGGTATTATTTTACAAATGAAGAAAATGGAGGCACACGATTCAATGACTTGCTCAAGGTCACCCAAGTGGTTTGCCGTGGAGTTGGAATTTGAACCCAAGAAGTGTAGCAGCAGAACCCATGGCTTTGACTACTTTGCTGTATTACTTTTATTTAATCTAGCAGAGGAAACAAGGTGTAATTTTATTAAATTGTGTATCATGTGGTAACAAAATAAGAGATACACACAAAACTTTCTTATACCTATACCCATTTCCTTTACCTCCTATCTACCTCTTGACTCCAGGGAAAGAAGGGGTGGGAGAAGATCAGAATACTTGTTACCAGTGTTGACCCCTTATCCTAGGGCCATGAGTAACATGCACCGTGTATCTTACTGTGATCACATATAGTTCTGATTCTTAAAAAATTACTCATTCTTCCACACTTGATGACAGGCTAAAAACCACAAGTCACTTATTTAGAAAATGAGTCAGCCTGGAACTGCTGGGGTGACAAAAAGGGGAGGAATTTACCATAGATCGTGCAGCATCCTATTTCAAGAACATGGATTCTATCCAACCCTTAGGAAGGGGGTGGGGCCAGAAGTGGGGGAGTTCCATTCAGAAACAGCCCTCTTGATATACAATAAAGATGGCCCCAGAGACTGGGAAATTTGCCACTCACAACAATCATTAAATATTTGATGAATACCATGATAAAAAATTGATCCTAAGCTGAGATCACTAAAGGTTGGTTCCTTTCCATCACAGATCTTGAAGCCTGTGGTCTACAGGCCAGTCGTGACCACTGCAACCGTGTCTGCAGCTGGTGGGGATTCCTTACCCACATCTTACCCCAGATTAATAGAGACACAGCACCTCATCCCTGCCCTCATGGACTACCCATCTCCTTGGATCAAGATGAATTAATTCTCACTTATTCACAACTCTTCATTGTGTGTACTGACTAAGCTCAATAAATTTTGTGAGAACATAAAAATGGGTTAAGCAAGGATTCTGCCCTCACAAAGTTTTACAGCCCAGTTGGGAGGTGGCATATAAACAAATTAAGAAGGAAGTGGTAAGCACTGTAAGACAAACGCAGTCAAAATGTAGTTTGGGAAAAAAATCAAGCTTGATAAGTACTAGGGAGGATATGGGAAATGGAACTCTTACACATTGCAAGTGGGAACATATGTTGGTACCACCACTTCAGGAAACAATTTGGCAATATCTGATGCATAAACCCTGTGACTCAGCAATTCCATTTCTAGACATTCGCTCTAGAGAATCTCTTGCACGTGTACTCAAAGAGGCAAGTAAAAGAATATTAGTCTCAGCACCATTTTGAGAAATGGAAACAACCAATTGTCTCTTGTGGAGGAATTAAAACATAAGTTGGTTGATTCATAAATTGGAATGCTGTATAGAAGTTAAATAAACAAAAGTATTTGAGGAATTCAGATAAGATATAGAAGGAGAATGAAAAAGATGAGCCAAATAAGTGTAAAATGGACGACGAACAGTACGAGTTTTTGGTGTCAAGCTGGGGTGGTGAGAGAAGAAGGTACCCTAGAGGTGAGCTCTGAGCAACTCACAGGATAGGGAGACATGCCATCTGAGGGGAGTGGGGTGAAAGTTTCATCTACTTTTATCCTCTCATTTTACAGATGAGAAAACCAAGGCCCAAGCAACTTAAGGAGCTTGTCACATCATGAAGAAAGTTAGTAATAGAAGCAAATGAGTCTCAGTCCTAGGTGTCTGATGGGCCATTCGGGGGACACTGTCCTTTGTGAGGTAGAGTGGGTTTCATCTCTAGGAGTCCTCCATGGAGAGAGAGGCTTATGGAGACATATCACAGAGGCCCGGGAAGAAATGGGAAGAGACAGCGTTGGGCAGTAGAAAGAGCCTGGGCTCTGAAATCAAATCAGTTTAAATCCTGGCTTTGCTAATTATTACTTAAAGATTTTGATTATAAGTCATTTAGCTTTTCTGGGCCTCAATTTTGTCATCTATAAAATGAGAACACTACATTTCTGAGGAGGTTTTTTTAAAAAGATTTAAATGAGTTAATTCATCTCTAGTCTGTTGCTAAGATTGGTTGGCATGTGAGAGGGTCATAAGAAATCCTCTCGGTCTCGTAAAAAGCACACCAGAGTGAGCCCCAAAGCCCACTTGGCTGGGACTCTTCCAGGAGCAGCTGAAGGACTGCCAAGCGTGCCTTTCTTCATCTGTAAGCAGGTGGGCCTCCAGGGCAATTCAGTCCACCTGATTGATGCCGTTTCCTGGGGCTATGACTCTTTTAGGTTGAGTTGAGGGGAGATACCTGAGGAAATAAATACTGCTGCCCAAGCATCACACACACACACACACACACACACACACACACACACACACACACCACTGCAGCTTTAGAAATGACAACACAAACCCCATATAACTCTAATGGACTAATTTTTAAACACTCATACCATATGATCATTCCTACAGTGGTGTGGTTTCCTTCAAACAATTCCTTTGGGAGGCTAAATATTTACTCCAACAAGCCCGCTGCTTATGCTCAGAAGGAACTGCCTCCACATCTGTAGCCCTCAAATTTAATTCTGTAATTTTTGGAAGATCGAGAGTTCTTTACCTGGGAATTGAGAGATTCCCATGTAAACTGTTCTGTATACTGTGCGTTTTTGCAGGTCCTTAACACACACACAAAACGATTAAGAGTCATTGCTTTAGGGAGTGAACTTTGATTTAAAATAAAAACACTTAAAATTCTTTTGGAGTTAACTCTAATGATTAAGCTAAATAATATGTAAGGTTCAAAACACAATGTGACTATAAATTAATGAGATAATTTTGTGGGGCTTGTAAACTGGTTCTAAAGGAAATTAGTCCCAGAAAAGGAGTCTCATATGTTTTGAATAGTTTCGCTTTGAAATAAATGTCAAATCCCATCAAGATCATTGATTTTGAAAGAGAGAAGATGCATTTCAGCAGGCAAATTCTGTTGTTTGCTAAAAGTAACCTTATTACTGTCTAATTCTCAAGTCACAGACTATATTCAGAATAATGTTTTCATCCTCAAGTAATTATAATCATTAACCCTTACATTTGTATAGTATTGGGTTGGCCAAAAAGTCTGTTAAGTTTTTTCTGTGCGATGGCTCTAGTAGTGCTTAGTTGTCTTTACCTTCATTGGAAACAACTTGGTTAGATTGCATTGTGACAGCTGTCATGTTAGTGTACATTTTTAAAAAATCATCAAAATTGGTGAATTTTTGTGCAGCCATTTTAATATTGAAGATGGAAGAAGATACACAACATTTTCAGCATATTATGCTTTATTATTTCAAGAGAGGTAAAAACACAATTGAAATGCAAAAAAAGAGTTGTGCAGTGTATGGAGAAGGTACTGTGACTGATCAAATGTGTCAAAAGTGGTTCGTGATGTTTCTTGGTACTATTGACATTTTGGCCAAATAATTCTTTGCTGTGGGGCTGTCTTATGCATTAGGAGATGTTTAGCAGCGCCCCTGGCCTCTACCCACTAGAAGACAATAGCAGGAGATAGCCAACATACTTAAAATATCCAAATCAATAAAATGATTGGTGAAAATGGAAAATGTGTCTTTTATTTTACAGGAAAAACATTACGGACTTTTTGGCCAACTCAATATTTCAGTTTTGCACCTGGCAATTTAAAAGCTCTATGTAGTTTATAAAGCCCTGATTCATCTATCATTTTGTCAGGATCTCACAATAACCCCATGAGGCTATCCCTCATTGTTGGTGACCTCCAAGTGTCTGAGCTTTGGGATCACACTTGAATGGTATTCTTCCTCCTACAAATCTCCTTACACTTCAAACCCTCTTGATTGCAAACGTGGGGAAAACAATGCAATTGTTTGTTCCCTCCTCTTATCCAACACCCTATCACTCTGAGAACTTGCTGTCTCTCTCACTTGGTTATTGATATAGTCACACACACACACACACACACACACACGTGCCTGTCCACTGGTCTATATATTCAGGAGTTTTCTTCTGTTTCATGGTCCTTACTTCCCCAGCCTGTCACCTTCAGGGAACTAACCTGAGAGAATGGGGAGAAGGGAACACCAGAGAGCTGTTTCAGGAACCCTACACCCCATGTAAACAAATATTCCCCAGGAAACACTATCCCTTTGGTAATTTTCATCTGCCTCCGCATTCACATAGGAGTATACCTCTTTTGATAAGAATTTCTACCTTTCAGCTAACTCCTCCAGGCAGTTCACAGCAGAAAGCCACAGACACCCCAGTGGATCCAGTTAAGTTCAGTGACCACCTAACAAACCCTGGTTGTTCTAGATCCAGTTCTTGGGGGGAGGGAGATTAGTTCTGTCAGATTACTGATGGGATTACACAAATTTGGATTTATTGGATCCACTCTGGAGTTCATGGATAATCGTTACTTTTGGTGGAAAATTGCCAAGAATAGGCCCAAAGGATGCCTGTAGATGGTTCACCCACTCAACACTCTGAAGACCCTCAAACTAGCCTTGAGACCTGAGTGACTTGGCGAGTGGACTGGAATGACAGTTGGGCTGCTCATTTGCCTTTGGAGTTACACTGAGCTAACAATGTAACTTGTGGGATCTAAAGACACTTTTGATTTGAATATTTAACACCTAAACAGTAAATTTCTCAACATACTTCAGTATAATGTTATTAACAAGAGGTTATTTCAAGTACATTATTTCTATTCCTTTATTTTGTCCCCATAGCAATTATTCTGGACTAGGGCCTTTATTCATGCCTCTTACTGTGACAGCCTCCTAACTGGACTTCCTGGCTTCAATCTCTTGCCCATCTCTTTTAAAACCTCTGATGATGAGAATCTTTCAGTGGATCTCCAAGCGTGGAGAGTGAGGCCCAAACTCCTTATCTTGGAATTTAAGGCTCCCTAGAGTCTAGCCTCAATTTATCAGGAAGGAAATATGTCTATTGGTTAGGTATTTGCGCTTTGGGTTCAGGCAAACCTGGTTTCAGTACTGGTTCTACCACTTGTTAGCTGTGTGACCTTGGGCAAATGACTAAACTTTTCAAAACCTCCGTTTCCTGACTAGTGACAGCTGAAATAGTAATACCTTATATGGTCGTCGTTAGGATTAAGTGAGGTAATGCATGGAAAGTACTGTGTGCAGGTACCTCACACATATAAGGAAGATCCTAATATTTTATTTATCATCATCATTTTTCAACTTTATCTCCCCCCTGTTTAGTTGCAGCTAAGCTGATGTAAATTCACTATCTTTGCTTTTGCATTCTTGTTCCACGCATGGACTCACTTTATCATTTTCAGCTCTCTGCAGCCCCTTAAAAATTCCTTTTGTTATCCTCGTTACCCATCCAGATCATGCATAGCATTCAAAATATCACCACCTACCCAATGAAGCACATTCTGCCTACCTTAGTAGTCCCCATGATTGTTTTCTGTCCTCTAAACTCCTACAATACACTTATATCTCTACAACTTACAAAGAATTTTTGCAAGCTCACATGACTTCATTAAACTGTATGTCCTTCTTTTGTCTCTTTGCTGTGTTCATAATCTTGCACTCTTGTTAATGATCTTTATGTTGAATTATTTTCTTTAGCTTTTTTTCTACCAAAGTCCATGTTTGAGGTTATTCTGAACCCCACATTTTCCCCAACATTTTATTATGAACATTTTTAAATGCACAGAAATTTGAAGTAACTATACAGTGAACATTTTTATACTCACTACCTCTATTCTACAAATAACATTGCAGTATTCTTGCTTTATCCCATATCTGTCCATCCCTTTATGCATTCAACAATCCATCTAGTTTTTAATGCATTTCATAGTAATTACAGACATCAGTATACTTCACAAAAAACGATACAAATTAGTGCCATCTGGTAAGGACTTCAAAGATGATATAGTTTATTCCCTGATTTTATAGATAAAAAATTAAAGTCTTCAGATATTAAGCAGTTAGTTTAACATCACTCAATCAATCAACAAATATGTTCTGATCGCCTACTGTGTGTCTGGTATTCTGCTAGGTCCTGGGAACATAGTAATGAACAAAACAGATAAAGGCTCTGCCGTTATGAAGCTTACAGCTTAATGGGGAAGATAGATATTAAACAGGTCGTTACAAATAGTTAAAATAGCAAAGTACATGTGGATCCAATTAAGTGGTAGATTAGTAAAAGGATTCTGAGAGGAGTCGTTACTCTTCTGATCTCCAGACCTTACTGCTGCTGGCCTCCAAAGGCTTTCATATAATAAATACTACTCTCTTTTTTCTACATGAATAAGTGACTATATAATAAAATTATTATTGTTGTAAAAATAAGAGATTTCTCCAGAAGAGACCAAATTCTGTGAGACAGAGTTAGAGGTGAAGCCTTTGTGGAAGAAAAGATTCTCAGGAACATGGAGATGTTAGCCTGAGCCCTGGAGTTAAAGCTTGGAAATAGAAACATTGGCCTTTGGAGAGCTAGGGCAGAGATGCTCAGGTCGGACTACAAGAAACATACCAACTAAGGCAAAAAGAACCCTAGACTCCCAGGGAAGCTCAGTGTAGGGCGGGATCAAAGAATTACAGATACAAAGACTTCATTAAGAGTGGCCTCCTGAGCTGGACTCTGTCCCTATTTTTAGAGTTGTAACTTCCAAGTAGGCTGAGTATGTGTGAATGAAACATGATTTGTCCTGAGGAAATGTCTAGTAAGTTTCTCTCCTATTGAATGATTTAAAGATTTCAGTTTCTTCTCCAAGTTTGTTCTGTTGGGGTCTGTTCTCAGGTAAAGAAATAGGCTCATGGCTGGCCTCAAGACAAAGGAGTAGGTCAGAGATTTATCAAGGCTTCATGTCTGATTTAGACATCTGATGCCAGGATTTTGCCACTGGGCTAAGTTCATGGATTGGGACTGAGCACATTCCCAACAGGATCCTTTTCCCTAAGATTGCCATTTCAAGGAGGGGTTTTCTTTTTTGTCTCTTTCTTCCTTGTGTGTGTGGTTTTTTAAAAATTTATTTTACATTTGGTAAATAGACCATTTCTAGGTAAACCTAAAATTTTGCTGAATGAATGTTATCAACAGGGAGGATTGTGAATACTTTGTCCTCCCAATTATTCACTTTCCTCCTTTCTTCCCGTGGATGATACATTCCCACGCACTGCCAAGTGATTTGCCCACCTGTCCCACTGGCTTGGTTATGGGACTTTCTTTGGCCAATGGTATGAAAACGAACAGAATTTACTCCATGAAGCCAACTCATTTGATTCTCCCACTGCCATAAAAATGATCAGACCAGGTCTCAGAGTGGAAAGACAAGTGGAACAGACCACAGCTGGTTTGCAGGTGCCAGCATCTAATTTCAATAATAAATGCATGGTCATGTTATAAGCAGTTGGTGCTTTGGGGTTGTTTGTTTCTACAGCAAACCTAACTGATACATACTGAAAAAATTGTATTAAGAATAGGTCTTCTGTGGACTTTTGCCTAGAGTGGGCGAGAGTCCTAAGAAAGCTAATTTTGAACTAGCTATTATAATATTACAAGAAGATGATTTGGAAATTAAAAGAGACTAATTCAAGTGAATACGTGTAGTATGGAAAGAGGTATGAAGTCTGTACTGGGAAGAGGAAATGTTGTTTCCTTGACTTGAAAATCTTTACATTAGTTTTTTACATTCTTCTTGGGTTCCTTGACTACCCTTTTTAAATGCTAGAGTTTAGTTTCTCTCAGAAAAACCATGGCCTATGAAATGACTGACAGTATTATTTTTTAAAAATGAGATTGCTTTCAATATTGGATAAAATTCTTTCAAGCATCCTACTTAAAATAAACCTATATTTCAAGCATCTGTCTAGTGACATAGAAATGGGCAGATATTCTTGATTTTTGTCTGAAAATATGACCAAGATCCTCTTCCAATAAAACTTTACAAAGGGCAACCATTAAAGGACTTCTCCCTATGAAGCAGTAGTAGAACCCAGCAATGCCTCTTATAAGATCTACTGAACTTTGCAGGTACCGAAATGTAACAAGAATGAAAACGGCAGCATTCTTAAACGTCCTGGATTTCTGACTTATTAACTGGGTCTCCACTTTGGACCTTTTGATGCTATTTTTAAAAGTAAATACTGCCTTTGTCCAAGTCCCCTAAATTTGTATCTTTGTAATGTTCTGGCTGCTTCCAGCCAGACAGACTTTTCCCATTCATTCTGAAGACAGGCCAGATAAAGCCCAAAGTGTCACTTGCACTAAAGCACACCCCCAACTGACACAGCCAGAGTAGTTCCCCACTGCCTAGAGCATAAAGGCCATACGATAACTGATTATCAAAACTCTCTGCAAACAAAACCTAGTATATAGTCTTAGCTTCCTGCTATACAAATCCTATACCCCAAACTAATGATCTACTTGCTCTTCCCCAAATATAACTTGTTCTTTCCTGCCTGTTCACCTCTGCTCATGAAGTTAAAGATGTGCTCTCTTTTTCTCTTCTGCTTATGCAAATACTCCTCACCCTTCAAGTCCTCATTCATGTCATCTCTGACAACACAAATACAAGGAATTCATATCCTATTAGTTATATGGATGACATGGCCTTTTTGGAACCCAATATCGCCTGACTTAATGAAGTCAAAGGACAATAATTTATTATTGTAACTTCTTAGGGGCTAAATAGCTTAAGCAGAAGGCAAAAAGACAAATACCATATTGAGCCTAATCTACTGAACCAGATTCTGCTGTTGGCAATTTAGTTAGAATTTATGAACAAACATAAAAATCACCGTTTTAAAGTAATAGCTACTGCTGAAGCATTCCCTTAAGAACCTGGAGACCCATTAAAGATCGTGATTCTTAGCAGCACAATTTGCAATAGCTAAGTGTTGGAAGCAACCTAAGTGCCCATCAGTAAATGAGTAGATCAAAAACTGTGGTACATTTACACAATGAAATACTACGCAGCAGAAAGAAAGGAGGAGCTCCTACCCTTTGTGAGAGCATGGACGGATCTGGAGAGCATTATGCTAAGTGAAATAAGCCAGGCGGTGAGGGACAAATACCATATGATCTCACTTGTAAGTGGAACCTAAACAACAAAACAAACAAGCAAGCAAAATATAACCAAAAACATTGATATAAAGAACAAACTGACAGTAACCAGAGCTAGGTGGATAATGGGGAGGGTGGGGGGGGAAGGGTCATCAAGGAACATGTATAAAGGACATACAGACAAAGCCAAAAGGGGTTAGGATCGAGGGTGGGAGGTGGGGATGGCTGTGGTGGGGCGGAGTGGGACGTGAAAATGGAGACAACTGTACTTGAACAACAATAAAAAAGAGAGAGAGAAACAGATTGTGAGTTCTTAGAATACATAAAGAATAAATCTTTTTTTTGTTTTGTTTTTTATTGTTGCTCTATTAAGTTGTCCCAATTTCCCCCCGTTGCTCTCCCCTGCCCCGTGCTACCCCTACTCCCACAGTTAATCCCCCACCCTGTTGTCCATGTCCGTGGGTCATTTATGCTTGTTCTTTAATTAGGCCCTTCCCCTTCTTTCCTCCCTTACCCCCCTTCCCACTCCCTGCTGGTCCCTCTGAGGCTGTTGCTTGTTTCCATGCCTCTGGTTCTATTTTGCCCACTTGTTTATTTTGTTCATTAGGTTCCACTTGTAGGTGAGATCACATGGTATTTATCTTTTCACTGTCTGATTTATTTCACTTAGCAGAATACTCTCCATTTCCATCCATGCTGTCGCAAAGGGTAGGAGTTCCTTCTCTCATGAGGAGTAAATCTTAAAAGGCAAGGAGATCTGTGTATTCTCTAGAAAGTCTGTAAGTCGTAAATATTATTTTCTTCCCAGTAGTTTTCAAACTTTAGTTTTTGTAATAGAACATACTTTTTTCAAAAATATTTTACATGAAAACTTAATGTATAAAAAAGTTTAAAGTAAATTTTTTATAAGATTTTATTTATTTATTTATTTACTTATTTATTTGAGAGAAGGGAAGGGAAGGAGAAAGAGAGGGAGAGAAACATCAATGTGTGGTTGCCTCTCACATGGTCCCTCCTGGGGACCTGGCCCGCAACCCAGGCATGTGCCCTGACTGGGAATCGAACCTTCGACCCTTTGGCAGTGCTCAATCCACTGAGCCACACCAGCAAGGGCTAAAGTAAATTTTTTCTGATTAAGGGAGAACAGCAGGCCAGGCACACTACTGTGTTGGTCTCTCTATTTTTCCCTTACCCCATGGTGATCTCTGTCTCTTCCTTGAAATGCTGAGTCTAAAAAACTACCTATTGCTGGTCTAGGATAACTCTGCTATCCAGTCTACAACACCTCTGATGATTGTTCACCCAACTTGTCTTTAAATATAAGGTTTTAAACTTACTGCTTCGCTGAATCTGAGCTAAAGTTATATTATAACCATTACCAAAATGAAGAAGTTGAAGCTCCTTAAATCAAAATCCACTTGGGATGCACAGGTCAGGAAGCTTCAACAGATAGTAACGCGTGCCATGCATGCTAAAGTACTCAGAGAATGACGAGGGGAGCGGCTCAGTGTCAGCCTCTGGATCAGAGCCTACTGCCTCCAGCCCAGTGAGGATAGGCAGGAGGAGTTCTACAGAGCCGACCTTGAAAAATGGGATTGGGCTCTTCAGGAATATCTTTATTCCTTACAATTGTTTCAGGCCTCAGGGATGCTAGCTCCTTGAAATATCATTTTAATTAAAACATTTACTCTAAGGGACAGGATCAATCTAATGAAAGGTTACAAAGATTTAAGTAAAGGTAGAGAATATTAAAAATGTGTTTTATAGTCCCATTTTGTCAGTAACATGCCTCCCAGTTCTCTCTTCTATAAGGAAATCCAACTTCAATAGATGGGATCTTCCAGGATCACAAAATGCATTTTTTTTTTTTGCATGGAAAATGAAGCATCTTAAAAACAAACAAGCATTTAGATGGCATTGTGGAAGAAGGGATTCTTTATGCCATGTTCCACATTCAAGTGAACTGACGAAAGTGCTATATGACAGATCATCATGGATAAACAGGAGTGGGAAGCTTAACTTCCCCCTGGTGGTTGTCCAGAGCTTGTTGGTGTAACCACAGGCAGGGTTAAGCCAGAGTTCCCACTCCCACCCCTGAGTTAGGTGTTACTGCCTTCCAACAAACCCACAAAGGGCCCAGGGTTGTGAGAGAGAAGAGAGAGAGGAAAGCAGAGACACAACTCTATATGAAAGGAAGCGATTCATTTAAAAACATGCTATATTTAATACATTATTCAAGTGAGTATAGGAGTCTACACTCTACTGTGAGTAAGGGTGTGGCTGCTGGAAACCAACTTGTAAGAAAAGCAAACCAAAGTTGGATTTGGGCAGATGTGTACCAGCCCATAGGTAAGAAGCCAACAACGTACCAGCTTGGAGCATGCAAGTCAGAGAGCATAAAAGAGGACTGTTTCTGAGAAAACACCTGGCAAACTCTCCAAAGTTGGGATTCAGGCAATCAAACAGAACCATGAAACGAATATATCAACCCAAAAGTTACCACTCCACCACTTTGCTTCTTCTGAAGTATCCTGACAGCGGTTGCATTCTTCCAGACACAAAGGGTCTGTTATTTAATGAGTAGTAATGAGGTGCTAGGTGGTTTCGAGTTGCCAGTGTATGACTAGGAGTCATTTGGACTCATTGCTGCATAATTCCCCGTGCTGGGATAAACAATGTGTGTGATTTCTGACCCCAGCAGAACACAATGCGAAGTGCCTTTAGTGGGAAGCAGTGACACTGGGTGTTGGTCCTGAAAGCAGGAGGCTCTGGTTGGCAATGGCCAGGACTGTATTCAATTTCTTCCACTTTATTCTAAACACACGTCCTTTAAGAAGTTTTCTGTTTGGCTGCAGTCAGTCTAGGTGTGAGATCAAAAGGAGGACATTTGTTTTCCCTTTGAAAACTGCGAAATCTTTCTGAGGAGAGAAACATCCATGTAAAATAAGAACTTTTTAAAAATCTAATGTACAAAAAAATGAAATTACATATACGTTTAGAATAATTGAATCTTAGAATTTCAAGCAAAGGAATTTCAGAGGACATCTAGGCCAAACCCACCTGTCACACACCTGGCATGGAGCTGTGCCTGGGGCTTGCAAAGTACAAACAGGTAAACAGTAAAACTTCATGTTTTCAAATTCCATTATTGCAAATTTTATCATATTTCATAAAGGGCATAGAGGGTACAAAGAAAAAGGCCCATATTATTTATGATATTTAAAATACATAATCAAGGATGAAAAGAGAAATGTCAAATGATATGGCAGAATTTCTAGAAAATTCTTACTGAAAACAAGCACATCAGAATCTCAGGGATATAGGTAAGTGAAACTCAAAGAATATTAATAGAATTAAATATTATGTTGATAAATATTAAAATACATTAAATATAAAAATAACATGTAAGAAAATAACAAATGGAAAAAAGCAGAAGAAAGATATCGATAAGAATAAAAATAGAAATTAATGAGATTGAAAAACCTACACTAGGGTGGGGTGGGGGAACGTGGTGGTGGGAAAATGGAGACAACTGTATTCGAACAACAATAAAAAAAATGATTAAAAAGACCTCTACACTAACATATCAAAAGATGGCTTATTGAAAAAGTTAACAAAAATAATCCAACAGCCAATCTAATTTTTTAAATGGGAGAGTAAGTACAAAAACAAAATAAGAAATGGCAAGGGGTATGGGGTCCAGGAACCACATGAAGTACGTCAAGGAAAACTGTCAAATTCAAATGAGAGGTGACCATTGATGGGATTTAACAGTGTGGAGGTAATTACATTGCTACCCTCTTTGCATTTAAATAAATGTAGCTTTACATCACCAAAAAAAGAAAGAGAAAGAAAGAAATGGCAGGGGGAAAGTGACAGTCCAAACACAGGTAATTTTAAAAGCCACAGTTCTATGCAAACACATTTTAAAACCTACATGAAATAGATAACTTGGTAGCATAACAATTCTCAAACTTTTGGGGCTCCTAAAAACTACTAAAGAACCAAAAGAACTTTCATGTATGCATGTTATATCTATTAATATTTATCATCAATATTAAATTTGAGAATTTAAAAATTATGTGTTGATTTTTAAATAATAAACCCATTACATGTTAATATAAAGAATGCTTTTATGAAAAATAATTATATTTTCCTTTTTAAAATTTGCTAGGAAGAGTGGCCTGTTTACGTTTTGCAGGTCTCTCCAATATTTGGCATCACAGAGACAGTTGGATTCTCTCTGGCTTCTGCACCCAGTCTGTTGTCACACGCCCTGCAGCCTCTGGAACTCCGTTGTGTATTTGTGAGAGAATGAGCATGAAAGAGGTTGAGACTTGATGTTCTAGGAAGATACAATTTACAAAAAAAAAGTGTAATTTACCATTAAGAAAACTGCAGACCAATCTCATTTATGAATATTGATGTAAAAATCTTAACTAGAATATTTGGAAGTAGAACTCAACAGCATAGTAAATGAACATCGTGATTGAGGCCCATTCCAGAACGCAAGAATGCTTCAATATTAGGAATTATAAGTCATCATAAGTAAGTCAAATAAGGAAGTTATTTTTTTAGTCTTATTTTTTTATTTTATTGTTGACACAATTACAGATGTCCCTCATTCGCCCCCTTTGCCTGCTTCGACCCATCATCCCCCATGAACCCTTCCTTCTGGCCATCTCCACACTGTCTGTATCTGTGAGTTATTTTATTAATAGAGCTAAGCATTTCACAAAATTAAAAACCCATTCCTGATAGAGGTGGGAGAAAGTCTCTTCCTTTCCATCTGGCTGCAGCCCTCAGGTAAGCCAAGATGGGCACTTACCAGTACATCCAGCAGCTATGGAGGAAGAAGCAGTCCGATGTGATGTGCTTGCTTCTCAGGGTGCTCTGCTGGCAGTACTGCCAGCTCTCTGCACTCCATAGGCCCCCCTTACTCCCACCCCGGCCAAAGCACACAGGCTGGGATACATTTGATGTCAGATATCAAATTCCGTGCCCAGTGGTGGCCACAAATGCCCTGCCCTGTCCCTAAGGGTGCGACCTTCTCTGTTGCCAAGAAGTAAGCTGGACACCACTGTGGGGCTCTGAGGGTTCTGAATTCTTACTGAGTTGGAGAAGATTCCATGTTCAAATTCTTGGAGGTTATCCTCATTTGATCCACTCCATTAGGCTATCAGAAGGAATTCTGACACCCAAAGGATCACCAAACCAGTCCACAAACACAGGGAGATGTGAGGGCTGAAACTCCAGATAGCAAGAGCCTAGACTTGCAAAGAGTTACAGTCCCACCACACTATCGGTAGTTCTCTCCCTGAAGTTTGGAGAAAGAGCAATATACTCCAGCTCCACTGTTACCATTAATGCAAGCAATGTTTGTAAACTTTTCACCCAGTAAATAATATAGAACAGTCAATAAGTAAATAAATACCCATTTCTGATAAAAATAATAAAGCAGGAAACAATGGATATGTTCTTAAAATGATAAAATACAGAAATTGTCATAACCTGTACATACATTATGTACATAAATTTTAAAATATATTTTATTGATTATGCTATTACAGTTGTCCCATTTTCCCCCTTCATTCCCCTCCACCCTGCACACCCCCTCTCACCCACATTCCCCCTCTTATTTCATGTCCATGGGTCGTACAGAAAAGCTCTTTGGCTTCTCCATTTCCTATACTGTTCTTAACCTCCCCCTGTCTATTTTATACCTACCATTTATGCTACTTACTCCCTGTACCTTTTTCCCCATTCCCCCCCTCCTCTTCCCTGCTGAAACCCTCCACGTGATCTCCATTTCTATGATTCTGTTCCTCTTCTAGTTATTTGCTTAGTTCATTTTTGTTTTTTTTAGGTTTAGTTGATAGTTTTAAGTTTGTTGTCATTTTACTGTTCATAGTTTTGATCTTCTATTTCTTAGATAAGTCCCTTTAACATTTCATATAATAAGGGTTTGGTGATGATGATCTCCTTTAACTTGACCTTATCTGGGAAACACTTTATCTTCCCTTCCAGTCTAATTGGGTAGCTTTGCTGGATAGTAATCTTGGATATAGGTTCTTGCTTTTCACAATTTTGAATACTTCTTTCCAGTCCTTTCTTGCCTGCAAGGTTTCTTTTGAGAAATCAGCTGATAGTCTTATGGGAACTCCTTTGTAGGTAACTGTCTCCTTTTCTCTTGCTGCTTTTAAGATTCTCTCCTTATCTTTAATCTTGGGTAATGGAATTATGTTGTGTCTTGTCCTGTGCTTCCTTGGGTTTAATTTCTTTGGGACTCTCTGAGCTTCCTGGACTTCCTGGAAGTCTATTTCCTTTGACAGATTGGGGAAATTCTTCTTCATTATGTTTTCAAATAAGTTTTCAATTTCTTGCTCTTCCTCTTCTCCTTCTGGCACCCCTATGATTCAGGTGTTGGAACATCAAGGTTGTCCCAGAGGTTCCTAAGCCTCTCCTCATTTTTTGGAATTCTTGTTTCTTCATTCTGTTCTGGTTGAATGTTTATTTCTTCCTTCTGCTCCAAACCGCTGATCTGAATACCAGTTTCCTTCCCTTCACTGTTGGTTCCCTGCACATTTTCCTTTATTTAACTTTTCATAGCCTTCACTTTTTCCTATGTTTTCTGACCATACTCAACCATTTCTGTGAGCATCCTGATTACCAGTGTTTTGAACTGTGCATCTGATAAGTTGGCTATCTCTTCGTCACTTAGTTTTATTTTTTCTGGAGCTTTGATCTGTTCTTTCATTTGGGGTAATTTTTTTTTTGTCTCTGAGTGCCTGTTACATAGTAAGGGGTGAAGCCTTAGCTATTTGCCAGAGTGGGGCAACCCACTTCACTGGGTTTGTGATGCTCTATGTGAGGGAGGGGTCCGAGAGGGAATACTTCTGCTTGCTTGGCTCTCACCCCACTTTCAGTCACTTCCCTCACTTCCCACAAGCTTATTGTGCCCTTTCAAGTGCTGATTCCTGGGTGGGTGGGCTTGTATACATTCTAGGGTCCTGTGGGCCCCTCCAGTGGACTCTCCTGTGAGACTGGGAGTTTCTCCCACCACTGCAACCCCCACAGGATTTTACCGCCAGAGGTATTGAGGCTTTAGTTTCCTGTGCTGGAACCCTGAGTTGTGTTGTCTGTCTTGCTCTCCAGTTCCTCCTGGCTTATCCACACATGAATGTGGGATATCCCAGTCCACCAGCAGCTGCCTTGTCGTGAGTCTTGCCACACTGGCTTCTCATCTCCACCCCTCCTACCAATCTAGATGAATGTTTCTTTAACTCCTTGGTCGTTGGACTTCCATACAGTTTGATTTTTCTGGCAGTTCTGATTGTTTTTTGTTTTTAAATTGGTTGTTATCCTTCTTTTTGGTTGTGCAAGGAAGAGAAGTGTATCTACCTACACCTCCATCTTGACTGGAAGCCTCTCATTTAATTTTTACATTAGCTCTCCATAAATTGTTCTTGCCCTACAGACAATAAATTGAGGCTCAAAGACCTTGTTACTTGCCAAACGACTTGTAGGTAATAAGTACCAAATTGGAGTTTGAGACAGTAAAAAGTAAAGTGGTTGGTAGTTTGGGCTCCAGGATCAAAGGACTTGAGTTCAATTTCTGGCTTTGTCAATTACAAAATGTGTATAGTTGGGCAAAGTTACTTAATCTTTCTAATCTCAGTTTCCTCATTTGCAAATGGGTAATAATAATAATAGTTCCTACTGCACAAATTAATTTATTGTGAAGATTCAGTAAGCACACAGTCAGGCACCAGGTAAACCCTCCTAAAGTTTAGCTATTATTGTTGCTATTAGGTTTGACTCCAAAGTCCACTTATTCTATCGTGACAATATCTCCATACAAGAAAGTGATAAAGGAAAAAGTAGTATAAAATATTCAGTGGTTCTTCATTATTTATTAGCAATAGCTCTAAATTCCTAAACTATAAATTTTTTTATTTAACAAGAATTTCATAATCGTACTTTGTATATTGTTACAAATTTACAATGAGTAATATCGGAGCTAACATTTTAATGCTTTGTTGGACGTGGTTGTATGTAGGTTTTATGGTGAATGTCTGCACCCATTCCTTTTGTTCCAAATCATTGCTTTGGGTACTGGTTTCCTTCCTGTCACTGTTGGTTCCCTCAATATTTTGCTTTGGCACCCTTCATTTGTTCTTTCATTTTTCAACCCAGCTCAATCAGATCTGTGAGCATTTTGATTACCAGGGCCTTAAATTCTCTATCAGATAGATTGGCAATCTCCTCATCGCTTAGTTCTTAGGTTATGCTCTGTTCTGTCATTTAGGCCATAAATCTTTGTCTTGGTACACCTGTTAAGTTGTAAGGGGGCGGGGCCTTAGGTATTCACCTGGGCAGGGCAACCCTCTTTGCTCTGCTGGGAAGCTGCTTGTGGGGGAGGGGCCAGAGAGGGAACAGTGTGGCTGGCCTGCTTGTCTCTAGTGCACTTTTCAACTCTTGTGTGAGGCTGGGAATATCTTCCACCACGGCAACCCCAGCTGTAGCCCATAGTCAGCTCTGAGTCTCAGTTTTCCCCTTAAGTCAGCCGGGCCCTCAAAGCCTGCGCAGCTTGGCAGCCAGCCTTACCCGCACGGTCTGCGGAGTTGCAGCCGTTTTTCTGAGTTGGCCCTCAGTCCCGCCTTACTGGTCTGGTTGTTCTGGTTGATTTTTTTCTTTAATTTCTTTGTTGTTGGAGTTCTATGCAGTTTGATTTTCTGGCGCTTTTGGTTGTTTATTGATTTTAGATGGGTTGTTATCCTCCTTTTGGTTGTTTGATGAAGCGATGGGTTTCTACCTACACCTCCATCGTGGCCAGAACTCTATGATACATTTTGAGCTAGCTTTGTGAGGTGAAGGCTGAGGCTCATTTTTTTTGTTTCGTATAGATATCCAGTTATTCTAGCACCATTTGTTGAAAAGACTATCCCCATTGAATTACCCTGAACTTTTTGTTGAAAATCAGTCCCCCCGAAAGTCTTTTGTTTCGTTGACATGTAGGTCAATCCATATGCTAATAACACACTGTCTTGATTCGTATAATTTTATACTAAGTCTCAAAGTCAGGTAATATAATTTCAAATTTGTTTTGGCCAATCCAGGTATTTTACGTTTCCATATAATTTTTAGATTCAGCTTATCAATTTATTTTCTCTAGAAAGCCTGTTGAGACTTTGATTTGGGTTATGTTGAATCTATAGTTGAGAAGAATCGAGTCTTTTAATTCATGTACATGGTTTCTCTTTTCATTTATCTTAGCCATGTTTGTAGTTTCCAGTGTATAGGTCTTTCACATTTTTTCTCAAATTTTTCCCTAAGTAATTTATGTTTGGTGATGTCATCAATGTACTTTAAAATTTTCTTTCCAATTGTTCTCCAATATGTAGAAATACAAATGATTTTTTTTCAGCATTCAAAATCTTTTGAATAACAAGGTAGGATCTGGAGTTAGTTTTTGCAGCCTGAACTGGCTTCTCAGCCTCTCACCTGCCCGGACTTCTGGCCCTTGGAGCATAGATAGGGTTGAGTGTAGCTGTGAGGGGTTCCTGGGGCCTTGCCTAAATGCCTGTATACCTCTGCTCCCTTGTGAGGACCAGAAAGTGGGACAGTGCCACAGCCCTCACCAGAATCCAGGGCCAGGTTGTCCAAGGTGAGGATCTTGCCCCCAGCCTGAGGATGTGGCTCTAGGCACAGCTGCTCACACAAAGTGCACACATCTTCAGTTTTGGCACCTCCTGGATATACACATCATCATTATGATCCACAGTGGTTTTGCCATCCCAGCCAGGAGCTTCATCTTCTGGATCAAGCTGTACAGGGTTCTGGCCAGACAAACCTGTTCCACCTTCAACCAAGTGGTACTGAAGCGATTGTTCATGATTCGCACCAACTGGCTCCACTCCTGGTGCTGCGTTGAAGGTTCAATATAAGCAAAACTCTTGTAGAACTGGGGTAGATTTAGTTAGAGGTTGCCAGCGTATATAGAGTAATGTGTTATGCTTTACACACTGCGGAAACAAGTTACGTGTATGTCAGAAATGCCATCTAATCCAGGAAACTTGACTGAGGTCAAAGAATGAGGAGGGAAGGAGAGAGACAGAAAATGAATATGATTTTCATGCATTTAAGGTTAGAAGATTTCCAGGATCTCAAAGAGATATTACCACTTCTGTGTTCATTTTAGCACTCTTCACAGTAGCCAAAATATGGAAACAAATTAAATGTCCTTTGACAGATGAGTGAATAAAGAAAATGTGGCATACAAGGTCTGTTCAGAAGGTATCCAGCCATGTAATATGAAAAATAAGGATATTTATTGGGGAAGATACAAGGTACAAGGAACATTGTTCATAGAACAATGACACCTTAGTCCCCTTCAAAGTAGGCACCTTGGTACCTCACACAGTTCTCCCAATCGCCATCAGCTGCCTTGCCATATTTTCCTGAATCTCATCAATGGTCTGAAATCTCTTCCCTTTTTTTGTAAGTTATTTTATTTTTTTAAGACTTTATTTACTTTTAGAGAGAGAGGAAGGAGGGAGAGAGAGAGGAAAAGGAACATCAATGTGCGGGAGATACATCGATCGTTTGCCTCTCACACACCCTTGACTGGGGACCTGGCCTGCAACCCAGACATGTGCCCTCACTGGGAATCAAACCAGCAACCTCTCAGTTTGCAGGCCAGTGCTCAATCCACTGAGCCACACCAAGCAGGGCTGAAATCTCTTCCCTTTCAAAGGTGATTTTAGTCTTGGGAAAAGTCAGAATCACAGGGTGCTCAATCTGGGTTCAGGGGGTCTGAGTCACCTGGGTGATTTGATGTTTCACCAAAAAACTGTGCAGCAGATACGATATATGAGCAGGTGTGTTGTTGTAATAAAGCTGCCAATCACCTGTTCCCCATAGCTGCAGCCTTCTGAATCATCTGAATAGTTTTGCTGAGGAATGTTCAAACTTAATGCAAAATTTGATATAAATTTGTTGCTCTACTTAGCCATTTTGAAAGTGATGGCCACACAGTACACATGCTCACTCAACGGCATCTACCACCCCCACTGACTAATACAGTGAAGTTGTCATTGTTCACTCATGTGCATTCTAGTCCACTCTCCTTGGCTGCCAGGTTACACCGATGTGGTGCAAACTCTCCTTGTTATATTAACAATGGCTGGACTTTTTCTGGACAGACCTTGTGTGCATACAATGGAATATTGTTTAGCCTTAAAAATGAAGGGAGTTCTGCCCTGACTGGGTAGCTCAGTTGCTTGGGGCATCATCCTGTACACCAAAAGGTTGTGGGTTCGATCCCTGGTTCAGGGTGCATATGGGAGGCAACTGATCCATGTTTCTCTCTCTCTCTCTTTCTCTCTCTCTCTATCCCCCCCATTCTCCCCTTCTCTCTCCCTCCCTACCTCCATCTCTAAAAACAATAAACATATCCTCAGGTGAGGAATTTTTTTTAAATGAAGGAAATTCTGCAGTATGTGCCAACATAAATGAACCTTAAGGGCGTTATGCTAAGTGAACTAAGCCAGTCACAGAAAGGCAAATGCTGCATGATTCCACTTATGCGAAGTATCTAAAATAGTCTAATTCCCCTGACCCAGTGGCTCAATTGGTTGGAGCATTATCCATGCACCAAAAGTTTGTGGGTTTGATCCCTGGTCAGGGCATGTACAGGAGGCAACCAATTTATGTTTCTCACATTGGTGCTTCTCTCTGTCTCTAAAATCAATAAACATATTCTTGGGTGAGGATTAAAATAGTCTAATCCACAGAACCAAAGTGTAATGGTGGTTGCCAGGGGCTGGGGGTAGGGGACAGTGGGGAGTTACTAATTAATGGTCATAAAGTTTCAGTTAAACAAAATGAATAAGTTCTAGAGATCTGCTTGCTATACAACATTGGACCCATAGTCAACAATACTGTACTGTACACTTTGAAATTTGCCAAGCTGGTAATCTCACGTTAAGTGTTCTTACTACAATAAAAAAAAAAAGATTAGAGGATTCCTAATTGTTTTCATGGTATAAAGTCCTTAAAGGAATGTTAAAAAGACTTCAAGGTAAAAAAAAAATTGAAGTCCAGTTCTTTAATGACTTTCAGGTTTTTAGCACATGCCTAGTTCTTTCACTTTATGAATGGAAAAGGTGGCATGTATCCAGTGGCTTAATCTAAGGTGTCAACAATCTCTGAAGCTATTGAAATAAGAGGAGTGCCCACAATTATTAAAGATCTTCCGGTGATAAAAGAGAAATTGCATAAATGTCTGGCTACATGCATCAGAATGATTCAGCGTTTCACACACAAAAAAGTTATTTCTATTGACTTTCCAGTTAGGTAAATTTTCAGGAATACTTTCTCCTCACACTTAGACGAGTCAGTTGAAAGGCAACAACTGCCCACTCCCGTGGTCATCATAGCTTCTGAAAGCCGGCCAGAGATCTGCTTTTACTGTGTCTTCTTTATACCTGCTTTTCTCTCAGTAGCAAAGAGATCGAATAGATGATTTAGCCAGGGCAGAATTCTACCTGCTTGTAGAGAGTTTTCCTAAGCTAGGACAGCAAGGGCAAGATGACTAGTGAGGCAAGGAGCATGCTCCAAACTCCTTGCAAGTGAATTGTTTAGTTCACCTGAAAGAATCTGTACCTAAGCTTCTTACTTATCAAGTGTACTCCCTAGGGGACCTGATTAAGGAAGGAAAGAAATAGGATATAGAGCCACTGCCACACATCTGTGGTATGGCATGAATATCCACCTACTAAAGCCTTGGTTGAAGCCATGCCTATTAACCTTTAATTTCCATGTCCATGCATAGAATACAAACTGGGCTATACAGACCCTTCAGAGAATGCGGTAGAATCTGGACAGCTATGCTTAAGCACTCAAGCTGGTCAACAATGAACTATTCTGAGTGGAAATCATTCTGAAACCTATTTTTCCATTATAACCTGAATGTATAGAGTATCATTTTCTTGAAGGCTTAATCATAAATATCAATCACAGTGATAGGCTATAATTCGATGATGCCCTGAAGCATAGTGAGACGTCAGGACACATTTTCTCTATGGCACTAAATGTTTCCAGACTCCTGTACCCTTTAAGATTTTTTTCTCCCTTGTGTCATTTTCTTTGATTCCTCTCTCACAGATACATTGTTAGTGGGCACAGCTTTCTGTACAGAGAGATTTTTGATGTCCATTGACTATGAACATAGACAATATATTGCCAGGTTTCTTGTGCAGAGACTCTCCTGTGAATCAAGTTCATTAGCTTTAGTGCATAGACTTGGTGATACCTATTGTGTATGCTCAAAGGCATTGTTTACT